>NC_092500.1:14641624-15891624 GCF_047511675.1 Marmota flaviventris | reverse complement strand
GCAAGGAAGCGGCTGGTGGCTTCACTGAGCTAAACAGAGGGTAGGAAGAAATATAAAAAAAATTCTTTCCTACCTCCTCGAGGAGGCTAATGCACTCAACAATATTAACGAAGGGCTTACCTTGGCCCATTATGATTCTAGGTACTGAGGATAAAGAAGTGAACCAAGAGTCCCTTTCTTCATTAGGGTAGCAGACAGACAGTGAGCCACGGATACCCAAATGCTTGGCCTGTCAGATGATGATAAGGGTCAGCAAGAAAAACTGGGTAGTTTAGGAGAATAGAGAATAATGGAGGTGGGGAGGGAAGGCTTTCTGATAAGGTTGATGTTAGAACAGACACCTCAAAAAAGACAGCAAGGGGTGTATAATCTTGATATCTGGGGAATAATCTTCAAGACAGAGGGACTAGTACATGCAAAGGCCCTGAGGCAGGAATATCCTTGACATGTTCAAAAGAAAAAAGCAAAACTTCTGTGGTTGAGCAAAATGGGAGGAGAGTGACAGGAGTTCAGTCCATGGAGGACAGAGTCCTGCAGAAAGCCATTGGCCCATTTTGATTAGATCAGTGTCGTAATCAGACTTGGGCTTGTAAAGCCTTTCTCTGGTCACTGCATTGAAAATAAACCTGGGCAAGGAGGGACGTGATTCGAGGAGGAGGAGGTGGTAGCTGTGATAAATCTAAGAAGCATCTATACTTAGGCCATCTCCCCAGTATCATCCCTCCTCCACCACATTCCATTCCTAAAGTGCACATCTGACCCTGTGTCCCCCTCCCCCACGACTCTGCTGATACCTGTGACTTTCGGACAAAGTCCAAACTCCTTAGCCAGACACAGGGCAGCATGGCGGGGCAATAAGAGCACTGCTACTAGCAGCAGAAACAGGATTAGAATCCTGGAGGCTGAGGCAGGAGGATCTCAATTTCAAGGCCAGCCTCAGCAACTCAGCGAGACCCTGTCTCAAAAATAAAAAGTAAAAAGGGCTGGGGATGTAGCTTAGTGGTAGAGCCCCTCTGGCTTCAATCCCCAGGACTAAATAAAAAGGAATCCTGGCTGTACTATTCACCAGAGTGTGACTTCACCCGAGATACTCAACCTCTCCGACCTTGATTTGTTCTCTCTCTTCCTTGTCCTGAGCAATGTCACCTGCAAGTCAGCTCTGTGAGAACAGGGTTTGTCCATCTTGTTCCCTGGTGTATAATTCTGGAGCAGAACCTGTAACAATGCCTAGCACATAGTAGGTATTCAACAAAGAGGCATGGAGTCAATAAATAGGCTGATTTGGGAGCAAGCATGGTGGCTAGCGTGAAGGGGTCCCAATGGCACTCCTGTCCTTTGTTGAGTGTTGCTCCCTTTTCTTTCTCTCCCTGGTCTGACCCCACCAGGACTCTTCCGGTTCACACCCACACCACCTCCTTCCTCCAAGCACCCTGCATCCCAGGGGCACTTCTTGCCAATGTATGCCTCTTGGCCTTTGCACGTGCTGTGCCGAATGCCTGAGACTCCTCCTTTCCTGTCCTGTAAAGAGGAGACCTGGCGCAGAAGATGTCACCTCCCCTCTGACCCTGCGCTGGACAGAATTGAAGGCTCAATCCTCATTCCCCAGGGCATTTCTGTTCCTGGGTCTATTATAGCACCTACCTCATGGTACTACAATTACTCCATTGTGTGTCCTGCTCCCCGAGTGGCCTGGGAGCTGTGGAATGGCCAGGGCCAGGACAAAAACATTATGTGAGCCACATGTATAATTCCAACTATTCTGTTAATAGTTATAATTCCAACTATTCTGTTAAAAAAAAAAAAGAAGAAACAAGAGAAATTAATTCTAATAATAAATGTAATTTAACCAGATATGTCCACGACAGCATCATTTCAGTATGTGCTCAATATAAACAACTCATTGAGGAGATACTTCACAGTCTCTTTTTGTACTAAATCTTCCAAATCTGTAGTGTATTTTACACTCATCTCAATGCAGAGCTAAATTTTCAGTGGTTAAACTGAAATGTAATCCCAGCAAAACAATAAAGTTGTATTAAGCAGAAGAACATTTTACACTGCTTCAAGTTTTGTATAATTTGAATTTAAATCTTACTTAATTGCATAGAATTTTTAGTTCTCAAGTCACATAGCCACATGTCAAGTGCTCAATAGCCACATGTAGTTAGTGGCTACTGTACCCTAAAGTACAGGTCTAGATCTTAACTCTTCTTTATAATGGTAGTAGAGCTCTGGCTTATAATGTGTGCTTTACAAACACTGGATGGATGGAGAGATGGATGGATGGATGGATGGATGGATGAACTCATTTAACTTCTTCCCTAGTTTTCTATTTCCCAACCTGGAAATGCATATCCTAGGAAAGAGACTGAAAATGAGCTTAGAGAAATGGTGAATCCCTAGAAACCTTCCTTGGGCACCCATTTGCTAGTTTTCCCCATTAGCAGCAAAATTCTCTCTGATCCACGTGGTTCAGTGACCCAGCACCTCCATGTCTTTGCTCAGCCGTCACCTTTTCTGTGGGGCCTTTCTGACTTTCCTGTTGAAAATCACAGTCTCCTCTCTTCCCACCCTTCCCACCACTTTCCTCCGGTTGATGTTTTACTCTTCATTATTGCATTTACCTCCATGTAATGCAGGATGCAATTTACCTTTTTGTTGTGTTTGTCTCCACAGAGCAGGGACTGTTATCTTTATTATTCTCACATGAATCCCTGGTAGCCAGCATGTAGTAGGTGTTCAATTAGTATTTGTGGAATGGATGGATGGATGGATGGATGGACAGATGCTTGAGTTGTAGCTCTTCCACCTGCTTGCTCTATGACCTCAGGAAGTGATTGGTCTTCAGCTCCCTCATCTATAAAACAGGTTTAGCAGTGACACTTGCCAAGGAACACTTCTTGTGGTAAAATCCTGCAGGGTTCGTACATACCTTACAGGACTAAGACACTGTTCATGAATGCTCAGCACAGTGCCTTTATCAGCACGTGGTGAGCCCCGACAAGATGGAAACTGCCATCATTACTGCTTAAATAAGGATACTATTATTAGATTTATTCTACCAGGTCTATAACAACTATGTAAGGAATTATAATTTTCTAAGTAATTTGATTCTAAACAAAAAAAAACTAGGTCAGGAAAACATAGGTCAGGGACCTGGATTCCCTACGGAACTGCCTGTATCTGTCTGTTCTGTTTTTATTTGTATTTTTTATCCATGGGAGATAGGACCTTTGGTCCCGCTTTGCCAGGACCTGGGGCAGCTCAGTGTCAGGCCACATCCGTTATGTTTACTGTCACCAGGGACTAAGGCTCTAAAAGCAAGAATGAGAGGCAGAATATTCCAGGCAGGTCACCAGAGCGCCCGTGACGGCAGAAGCTCTGTGTCCACCTGCTCTGGAGCAGTCACAGAGCCCTAAGACAGCCTCGGGCCTGGCAGAAGGGCTGGGGGTGAGGGGGGAGCCAGGCGGCCCAGGCAGCCAGCTGGCTGGGGACGTGTTAGCTGCTTCCTGGCGGATGAGGCGTGTGCCCCGGATTCCTCTCCAGCTCCCTCTCCCAGCCTCCTGCCTGGAAGCCCCTCGCCCCCCGGGTACCTTTTGGATCTTCCTCCCCTCATGGTGCTCCACCCCCAGCTGCTCATTCCTGCATTCAACACTGAGCATCCTGGATGACGCTGTCCTGGTGCCAGGGTTGGGATCAAAGGTGACATAAGCCAGTCCTCTGTCCTGAGTCCTACCACCTCCCCTCAGCGTTCACAAAACACTCCCCCGAGTGGTCTCTCTGCATCCTTGGAAGGACATTTTATCTGGACTTAGATACTTTAATCTTCCCCACTTTTCACGTGATATACCAAGAGATTAAGATTCAAACCTGACGTCTTGCAGCTTTTAGTGACACCTTAGCTATGTCACATCTCACACAAACACCATGAAAAATCAGTTCACTAAAAGATAAAGGCCACTGGATTGTATGTCTAATGGCTCCAAAAGAAAGCCACCTATCACACACGATGTGGTCCAGGACAGACAGGGACAACTGGGAAACTTCTGCGGATGCAGGTTAATCAGCCTTACCGGACCCGTCTTCTCCTGGACCCTGTCAAACAGCCGTCCTCCTCAGGATTCCTGAAACATCTGGACTCAGAGCGCCCACCGCCCACATGAAGAGGGCGTGGGCACACAGGTGTGGACGACACCCCGCCCTCCCAACACACCTTCTGTCTTCTCTGTCTTTAAACCCCCGAGTTCTCCTCCAAGAGGAGCGGTGAGGGCCTTTACCAGGAAAAACATCTTACCACAGCACCACCCAGTGGCTGAGTCTCTGCCCTCCAAAAACTTCTCCAAGAGACAGAAGAAACCGAGTTTGCTTCAGGGCCAGTCAAAGCACAAAACTTCTCTAACAACCAGGACTGAGAAAAAGAAGCTGGCCAAAGGCAGGGAGTGGGTGTTCAGGGGAGACCCAGCAGGCATGATGCCCTCAGGGCAGGGGCAGGGAAGTTCTTTATTAAGAAGATGTTGGCAGAAATTCACTTTATCAGATTCTTAGGCCTGAAGTGACCAACTCTTCATTTTATAGATGGGGAAACTGAGACCCAGAGAAGTTCATGCTCTTAAGTCTGAAGGAGGGCGATGGTGGATCTGTGGGATGCCCTCAGATTCATGTATGTCTAACACAGAGGTGTTACTGCTCCCCGACTTTACTGATAAAGGTAGATGGGGGGCCAAACCACTATGGCCCACCACCTATTTTTGTGACTTCTACAAACTAAGAATGGTGTTTCCATTTTTAAGTGGCTGGGGGGAGGGGGAATCAAATAAGAAGAATATTTCATGACACTGAGAAATCATATGAAATTCAGAACTGAGTGGCATAAAGAAAGACTGAGTGGACTAAAGCCATGCCATTTATCTGTGTCCTTCTATGCCTGCTCTGGAGCCCTGAGGCACAGGGTGCAGTGTCAACAGAAATTGTATGGACGGCTTCCAAAGCTGCTAGTATTTATTTACTATCTGGCCCTTTAGAAAAAACAAAAACAAAAAAAACTTACAAACTCCTAGAATAAAGTCAAAGACCTTGAAGAATGGTGGGGGTGGGGAGTGATATGATGGAAGAAAACAGATACCAAGCAAGAAGGAGGCCATCTCTGTCGCTACCTATGATCTGTAAGACCAGAGTAGAACTCCCCAACAGGTTTGTTAGGTCAATGAGTTGAAAGGTCAGATGCAAAAACTCTTGGCCAACTCTGAAGGACTAACCGTGTTGCAGTCATTCTTATTTATTAGATTAGTGATCTTCCAATACTTCCCGCCATATCACACAACTACACTTGGAAAAAAAAAGTAGCCACCTCAGGGCCTTCCTCATGTTGGAAGGGAACTGAGGGAACTGAATGTGTCCCTGGGGTATGTCCATACAGCTCAGTCCCTCAGCCTGGTGCCCAGCTCTCACTCCTGGGCTTCGGGGTGTGCAGATAGCCCTCTCTTCCAGGCAGCACCAGCAACTCCTATGGGGCCAAGAGCAAGTGATGATAGACTCTGGTCCCGGGGATCGGGTCCCTGCACTGAGAAAGAGGAGGCCGTGGGCAGTTCCCCAGGTAGTTCATGCGACAGGCGAGGACCTACTGCAGAGGCTGGTCGGTGAGCAGTCCCCTTGGCACGTACCTGCCCCAGCACAGATGCAGCAAGCACAGAGCTTGGGCTCTCACTATCTTTACCTAAGTATTCCTGCAGGTCTCACCGAAATACAGTGTAAACACTATGCAAAAAAAAAAAAAAAATCACTAGTCTGCATTGTTTAAAGGATAATAACAAGAGTCTGTACAAATTCTATAGAGATAGATTTTTTAAAAATGTTTTCAATTCACGTCTCGTTGAATCCATGGATGTACAACCCAGGGACGCGGAGACCCAGTTTATTGCTTTGGGGTAAAAGGCCGTGTCCATGCCTTCATGTCCAGGAAGGTTTCTAGAATCACTGCAGGAATGGACGCTCTCTTGCCCCCGTTATAGACTGAATCTCGTAATAAGGATGAGTTCTTACCGCAGTGTGATCCAGAGTCTCTAGCCAAAGATCTTCAAGGGTTACCTAGGAAAATAGTGAAGGGGTGGGACGGCACAGCCCCTGCTCTGGAGCCATCTGCCATCAGGGCTTCTGTAGAGAGGAATTTCTCTCCTGTAATTGGCTTCCTGGGGCACTGCTGTTCACACTCTTGCTCTGATTGATGATATGCAAATAAGAAAAGCCTAATATGCTGATCCTACATCAATCATTTGATTGGTGCCCTTGCTGGCCCTGTTCCCGCATCCCTCTCTCTGTCTCCATCTGTCTCTCTTTCTCCCTTATGGATGTGTGAGTCAGGCTACCTTAAAAGGCTGAAGCTGATCAAACAGGAGTCAGGCAGCCCACCTGTTGATATTGGTCTTAGAACTGGGACTTCAAGTTAAATGTCACAGGCACAATCTACACCAAAACGTGATGCTCAATAGCTGTTCTCTCTCCTGCGTTGATTTGCTCCCTCACTTCCTGCCTTGCGGCGGGATCCCCTCCTTTGAATTTTGACACCATGTTCTGTTGGCATTATCTGCTTCTCTGCCTGTTCTCCCAGCTAGACTGTGAGCTCTTTAAAGACGGTGGCTGGGTCTCTTGTTCATTGTGTACCACGAGTGCTATTGCCGTTTCGATGCAGTTGGTGCTAAATAAATGTTGAACAAAGCTGAACTGAAGCCCACAAGTATGATTCTAAATTGTTTTTAATACCTCAGAAAGCACAGATCCAAACCATTGGTGTCCATTTTGAAACAGTCACCAGAAAAGGGGGTGCACTTGGTGGGTCCTTTGAGGAAAGAGCCTTTTTAATGTAAGGCACTTCTTCTGAGCAGCCTGAGGGAAAGTTCACCTTCCTCCTGGACCCCAGAATTCTTTTAGCAACCAGGCCCAGCGGGATCAAGGAAAAGTTCCTGAAACCGTGATGGTGCCATTGTCTCCCAGGACAAGGAGCCCGGAGGTAAATTGTTTCAGAGGTGGCTCAGCAGCTCAACAAAGAGGTCAAGGACACTGGGCTCTTTCTATTCTTCTTCTCTACTATTCTTAGCTTTTCTTAATCCCTTGGTCATTATCTCATGGCTACAGATAGCTGCCATAGTTTCGGATGTCACATTCTCATACTAAGAAGGGGTAGGGCTGAGGGTCATCCAGGACAGAGGGTATCTCCCTTCCTGGGTCATTCTGTCCTTCTAGGAGCGATAGAAACATTTCCCAGCATTCCCCACGGAACCGGATCACAGAGCCACCTTGAGCTGCAAAGCAGGCTGGGTACCTGTATAGCCAGGCCCCACAGCGGGAGGCAGGAAAGAGGAAAGGAGTTGGGGATGGGAAGGCAGCCGAGAAAGGTTCTCAGAGATTTGGTTTCCACTCGAAGTTAAAATTCAGCTAGGGTCTGACTAGGGAATCAGGCGCTGAAGGCCGTCAGGTAGTGGGGACCACAGATAATGACAACATGTGGAACGCTGATTCACGCCAGACTGTAGTCAGATTGTCTTAACTGACTTTCTCAACAGCGTGGGGTAGCCACTATTATGAGCTCCATTTTATCTGAAGAAACTGAGGCCCCAAGAGGTTAAATGATTCACTCCAGGGCACATGAATAATCAGTGGTGAGATTTGGACTCTGAAGTGAGGCTTCTTAACCCCAGCCTTAGAATTAAAAACACTCCAAGAAGGCTTTTCATGGCTCATAAAACCAAGACTGAGGGGTGCACTGATTTTGTGCTTGCCTGGTTTCTCTGCACCCCAACAATGGCTCCTTGGAACAACTTGTAGGAATTATTATGCTGTAGCAGGAGTTTCATGGTTCCCACAGGCTTCCCCTTCTCCTCTTCTCCAAGTGGGAGAATGCCAGACTTTAAATTTTTATTCTGGGTAGATGGTCACCCAGAATAAAGCCTGTGTCCCCCAGTCTCCCTGCTGCCCAGCCAGCCAGGTAACTAGGTTCTAAACAATGTAGCAAAAGAGATACAGGCAGCTTCAGAGTCATGCCCTTAAAGGGAATGATATTCCTTCTCTCTTAGCCATCCCCAACCTTGTTACTGGAAGGTGATGCTGCGGTAGACCATAATGCTCCACGGGAGGAAGGTAAAATCCTAAGGATGGTGGATGTCAAGACAACCAGCCCACCAAGGTTTTATCCAGGTACTGGTACTGTGGCTTTACTCTCTCAAGTCTATGCTTCCTATAACTGGACCGTTATAGGGAATCTAAACTCTTCTTTAAGGTCCCTGTTAAAACACTGGACCTCTGCTCTAAGATACCACACAGATAAGTGTTGGGGTAACTACCCACTGTTCTTGACCTCCCATCTCACACTTATGTATGAGGTCCCCTGTAAATTTGTACTCCATGACCTTGACCTGATGGCCACAATTAACCCAAAATGGTTCAATCTTGCAGCCATTCCTTGGGTCATACTGCAGGTGTGTGAGCCCAGATAAGAAAAACAATCAATCAATACATTGTCTCATGATTTAAATGAATGGCTGCTTCTTTAAGCCACTAAGTTTTAGAGTCCTTTGTTAGCAAACGATAACTTTGGTTTGCATAAGGATGGCGTGAAAGTTGCTATGAGACTCTCTTAAGGATGAAGAAGTTTGGTGGCCAAAGTCTCTTGGTCAGCAAAAGATTTGCAAAAGGACCCCAGAAGGCTCCAAATAGGCAAAGGGGTCTCTCTTTCCATCTCCAAGGGTTTTAATGCAGCAGCTCTCAAACCTGTGACAAATCTTGCTTTACCAGGAAGTGACTATTGTGTATCCCAGAAATAGAACCTTTCAAAAGAATGTTCAATGAAGGAAGCAAAGAACCAGGAAAGCCTCTTAGGTGATTCAAGCGGAATGAAGCTGGTCCCTTTGGAAGCAACCTGACTCTGCATTTCCAGAAGAACCTTGCTTTCTCAAGCCCAGCTCCTCCGCCTGAGTGGCTCCCCAACAGGATATCTCAATAAACTGGGGGTGGCTTCCCATGCTCCAGGAAAGAGGGGCTGGTTTTTTTTTATTAGCTTCTGCCTTGCCTCACTGTTTTTATATACCCCAAGTCAATAACCTCAAGGTGCATTTTTTTTCTTCTTCAAGTAGCTCTTAGGAAGAGCCCTTTGTCGTTTATGCATTTTAAAAATTCTGGTAAGCTGCCCAAGGCTAGGCCCAGGAAATCATATGGTGAGAAGACACAGGATCTGCATTCAGAAGGACGCAAAAAAGGATGTGAACAAGGGGAAGAGAGAACCCACATAACTACCCTGCACCTCTGCTTCTTGGCCAGGTGGAGTTCGTTTTGCCTTGTTTTAAGCTTTTATGTACTGACAGCCTGGCACCGGGCGGGAAAGAACAGAATGTTAAACAGGATCAGGCCAGGTGTGGCGCACACGCCTGTCATCCCAGCTCAGGGGGCTGAGGCAGGAGGATCACAAGTTCAAAGCCACACTCAGCAACTTAGCAAGGTGCTAAGCCACTCAGTGAGACCTTGTCTCTTAAATAAAATACAAAATAGGGCTGGGGATGTGCCTCAGTGGTCGAGTGACCCTGAGTTCAATCCCCAGGACCACTGCCACTGCTCCCCGCCCCTGCAAAAATAAAACAGGATCTGCTTTTCAAAGAGGTCATAATTATTGTTAGTAACATCATCATTATAATTTCCTGGTTTTGCTTTGTGCTTGCTTTTTGGTGGTAAAAATTCACAACATAACGTTTGCCATGTTTACGGACATCTTTAAGGTTCAGCCTCAATGAGTTCATTCATATTGGTGTGCAAACATATCACGGTCCACCTCCAGAATTTGTTCGTCTTTCTCAGGTGAAACTCAGTATCCATCAGGCAATAACCCTCCCAGCCCCTCCCCTGATCCCCTGGTAACTGCTTGTCCCCATGGATTCACCTGCACTAGGTGGAGTCACACCATATTGTGCTTTGGTGTCTGGTTTATATCAACTGGCATCATATCTTTGACTTTCCTCCATTTGTCAGAACGTCCTTCCTTTTCGAGGATGGACAACGCTCCATTGCGCATCAGCCACATCTTGTTTATGCATCATCCGTCGCCGACACTTGGGAGGCTTCTGCCTGTTGACTATTGTGAGCAACGCGGCTGTGGCCGTGGGTGGGCCAAATCTCTCCAGGTTCCCGCTCTCATTTCGTCGGGGTACCTGTGTACCCAAAAATCAAAATGCTGAATCATATGGTCATCCCATATTTCTTTCTTTTTTTTCTGAGGAAACAGCAGACCGTTTTCCACAGTGGCTACACCATTTTACATTTCCGCCAATAGTGCACAGGATCCCAATTTCTCCGTGTCTTTATCAACACTTGTTATTTTCTGTGTTTTTGTGGAGGGTTTTTTTTTTTTTTTTTTTTTAACATCTGAGCAGGTATGAAGTGATAGTTCATTATGGTTTTGCCTTTCATTCCCCAAATGATGAATAATGTTGGGCAGATTGTCACATGCTCATAGGCCCTTCTTTTTTTTTTTTTTAAAGAAATGTCATTCAAGTCACTTGGCTTTATTTCTCATGGCCGTGTACTGTTTTTACATTTTTTTAATCAGGCACTCTAGCAACTACATAGATGCATCATCCGTTTAATCTTGCTGGAAGCAAATGAAGGGTTGTTATTCCCATTTTACAGGTAAGGAAACTGAGGCTTTTAAAAATAACTTTCCCCAGGGCATACCCAGGAGGGGGAGAGAAGGATTTGAGGCAAGGATGGCTGGTCTCCTAAGCCACACGGCGGTTTGGAGAGTGGGGTTAGTGGAAAGGGAGCCAGGGGGCCAACTGAGTGCACAGGTGGCCCCGGCAAACTGGCCCTTTGGTCTCAAACACCACCTTCCCTCAGTGCATTTTACTGTGATTTCCTCCTCCCCTTTCTTCCTTCCCTCCCCTTTTCTCTCTTTTCAGGCTCTGAGCTAAGTAAATATCTCCTTCCTGCCAAGATCTGGCAAATTCCTGGCACCTATGTGAGAATCACTCCCTCCCTAGGAGGACTTTCAAAGGCTGACCTGGAAGAAAAAGTCCAAAGAAAGACCCTCTGAAGGGTCATCCCTGGGGCCGTGGAGGAGGTGAAGGGCACAGCATCTAACCTGGGGGGAGACCTAAGAAGAGAGAGAGAAGCAGAAAGTACTCGACCATTGGCTGGTTCTGAACAAGACGAATTGTTGACAGAGCTACCTACCGTGTGTCCGTGTGTCCGTATGCCCGTGTGTCAGTGTGTCCGTGTGTCCGGTGCTCTTCTTCTCAGTGTTCATTCATCTCTTCCTCACAGCCAGCACTGGTCCCATTGCAAGGTGAAGAAACTGAGCCACAGAGAGGTAAATAACTGGATCAAACTCACACAGCCATGAGGTGGTCCAGCCAGCACTCAAGGACTCACCAGCTCTGGTTCCAAAGGCTGCACTTAGCTGCTACCTGTGCTGCCTGAGTTTCTCCTAGAAGGATTTATAGACAGACACACATGATCAATAGAGAGAGAGGGACAGATGGAGGCGGTTGGGGGAGGGGCCTCCTCTCCATCCTTGACTTGTACTCAGTGTGGAGTAGCCCCACCGAGGCACTGTCCCCTTTGGCCCCTCACGCGCTCCTCCCAGGAGAGAAAGAAGATGCTGACTCTTCATTTGCCAATCCCTGTCCTCTCTTTCCTCCAGCCAGAGAGGCCGGTCCCCATGGACTGCACAGTCAATGGGAGGCTCCAGTGAGGAGCAGGGGCTGAGAAGTGCCCATGGCTGGCAGCTTCCTTCCATGGCCATGGAGCCTTCCTTGTGGCCTGCTGTGTGACCACAGCCTGTCCACATCGAACCTCTCCACCTTCCTCACATCCTTAGGCAAGGTGAGTTCTTGGACTGTCGCTAGCCCAGGGGTGATGCCATTGCACCTCCATTGCGCCTGTATCCCTTGACGCTCTGCCCTGGGATCCCTCCTGCCAGGGCTCTCCAGGGACCAGACCTGCACAGGAAAAAAGGCAGTTTTTGTCAGACTCAAGCATACCAACACAAATACTAGGAGGAACAAACCAAAATGCGGACAGTGGTTTTCTATGGGCAACAGGATTATAGGAGATTGCTTTCTGACTGGGTTTTTTCCTTAGTGAATTTCTAAATTTTTTATGTTATATATGAGTTTAAATTTTTATTAGTGTTCTTTCTTTTTCCAAAACATGCTTATCCCTTGACAAGAAGGCAGAGCCCATGGTAGCGGCAGGATTATTTAGAGGCCAAGAGACACTTCTCTTTTCCCCTGAAATCACCCAAGGGGCAGGGGCCTCCTCCACCTCCGTAAGGACCCTCCCCCACACCCTTCTTGGCCTTCTCTGTAGCTGAGCCCCACCTCTGCTCTCTGCCAATGCCACCTTGAGGCCTCGTGCCTAGGAAGGGCCCTTAAGACATATTCCATGCCCCTGAAAAGGCCAGATGGTCAGCTGACCCTCTGGCTGGGCAGGAGGTCTCTCTGCTTGGAGATGCCCTGATCCCCAGAAGCCCTGCCCCACATCTGTGGAAGGAGTCAAAGCAGGTCTAAGGAGCACCTGGTCTCCCCGGGCTCCTAGACCAAGTTAGAAGTCAGGCCAAGGTCACCAGGAAAGAGGGGTAAATGCCCCTCACCCAGGCGGGGCCACCCCACAGAGCTGCCTGCCATCACGGGAGAAGTTTGATCCCCACGACCCAGTTCTTCGCACCTGCACTCTTCCCCTCACCCACCTTCTCCCAAAGATGCTCAGGCTGATTCTCGCAGGACTTGCTCCGTGATCCTGAGGTACATAGACAGGGGCAGGGCGGGGAGTTGCTGCTCCCAGAGGGATTTGAATTTTCTCCTTCTCCTCCTCCTCCTCCTTCTTCTTCTTTGTATCTATTTATTTTTTAAATTTTATTGTTCTTTTGAGTTATCCGACAGCAGAATGTGTGTGGACATATCCTACCTACTTGGAGCATGACTTCCCATTCTCGTGGTTGTGCGTGATGTGGAGTGACCCTGGTCGAGCCTTCACATATGAGCACAGGAAAATTCTGTGTTTGCACTTTCATCAGATGAATCTTAGAAAGGCAGCGAAAGAGGGGCTGTAATAAAGGAATCTCAGGTCAACATTGGGGCATCTGCAGGCAGGCGTGACTTCAGACCATCATCAACTCTCTATTTTACTTCACAGCAGGTTCAGCCAGGTGACTGCTCATGGCCACTTCCCGGGATCAGCTCATCTAACAAGGATCTACCACACCAGAGGGAGGTGCCAGTCCCAGTCCTGCCCTCCCCAGTTCTGATGAGACCTCTGGGTACCTGCCATCAACAACCTCTGTAGGGTGGTTAACAGCCCCAGGCCTGGAAGAAGTCCCCTCTTCTTTTGCAAATTCTCTGTGTGATGTTAGACAAGATCCTAAACCTCTCTGGTCCATGTGTCATGCTTAGTGACATGAAAAATTTGGGTAAGGTAGCTAAGTAGCTAAAAAGTCCCCTCCTACTCCAATATGCTGTCATCTCACCCTCCCTGACACCTGCCCCAAAGAAAAATATATCAAGACAAAGAATTGAGCTCCATTCAGCCCAGAAACTTCTGGGAACTTCAATAAGCCTGCAGCTCACATGTGGCCAGCTGTCTTAGGGACTGAAAGACCATCTCTCCCCAGGTCAACCAAAGGCTCTGTTCTGAATCAAAGGCTGCCCCCACTCAGCCAGTTGAGTTGCTCAGCCCGCATCCAGGATTAACCCAGGCTCCTCGCTGGCTCTCTGGTTTCAAAACAAAACAAAACTTTGAAAGAGAACTGCATTCAGTGGAAAATCCCCCAGTAACCAGGCCCCTGGGAGCGCTTGGGAGCACCATCTGTCAAGCATCAGTTCGCACAACCTGTGACCAAAACAGCCTTTTAATGTCAAAACCAATCATGATAATGGCACCTTGTGTATTTAGACAGGGCTACTGACCTTTCCGAGGCCCTCATCTGGGCTCAATTTGGCCTCATGGAACTTTCTGAAGCAGGCAGAGCGAGGCACTTTCAAATAGCTCGGTCCTGTTTTAGAGATGAGGAAACTGAAGCCCAGAGAAATAACGAGGTGGGAAGAGGTGCCCGCAGAGCTGGACCGACGCCCCAACCAAGGGTCAATGAGTCTCCCCGGCACAGTGTGTCCCAAATGCCTGCTGCAGATGGGGGCCCCCCGCTAGCTGCAGGGTCACCGCCTGGGGTTAAGATGTCTTAGATAAAACCCCAAAACGAGAATTTTTTAGAGATGCCCAGAGGGACTTAGGGGACACCTCTGTCCACTGTGCTGCATTCACAGAATATGAAAAACTGGAAAATCCAAGTCAGGAAAACCGTCAGAGTCCTTGCAATCTGCTGATTGCAGTTGACCGTCTGCAGATTCCAGCAAGTCCCCATGGCCCCTGCTGGCCTTCAGGGACAGACCGAGAAGAGCAACCACCTGAACAAAGGAGCCGTCTTCCTTCCCCACACTAGAGCCCGGATGTGATCCGTACAGGGCTGACCTGCTGTTCCATGGTGTCAGGGACACAGGATGCGTCTCAGCTCTGGGTTCTTCGTGGTATGTCACAGTTTGGGCTCCAAGAAGTGGACCCCAAGTGGACGGAGAGCCGCATGCAGGATGTGTGTTAATGACCGTGCTCAGGATGCACACCTGTGGAAGAGGGTATGCGGCCAGACTGAGGAGAGGGAGGAGCGGGGCTGAGCTGGTCCAGGTCCCAGCCAACACCTGAGGAGCCAGGAAGCCAGGATGCCCAGGATGTCCAAGGTCAGGTGAGACCTCAAACACACAGAGATGAGTCCTCGGACAGGGGTTTGACCTCGGATCCAAAGACTGCCTTCAACCTTGAGCTATTCTCAGCCCAGGCAGCTCCCAGAGCTAGCAGAATAAGACCTTGGTCCCCGAGAAGTCACCCAGGGGTAAGCAGACTCTACTAGGAGGCCAGCATGGGTTAAACTGTGCCCCAGCACGCGTACGTCCCCACCCCACCCCCGTACCTCAGTATCTTACTTGTCACAGGATCATTGCTGGTGTACTCGGGTTAAGATGAAGTCAGACCAGAGTGGATGAGCCCTCAGTCCAACCTGCCTGTGTCCCAGAGGGAAGACAGAGGGAGAAAATGAGCACCCAAGAGCCATCCTAGCCCCCAGAACAATCCTGCCAACGCCTTGACCTCAGCCTTGTGGCCTCCAGAACTGTGGGGCAAGGAGTCTCTGTCGTTAGGCCCCCAGTCTGTGGTACCTGGAGATGGCATGGTCTTCCCACAGGTGATCCAACATGGCTCCCCACCAAATGTGCATCCCAGCAGGTAGGAAGAAGGACAGAGGGGAAAGGGACAGACCCTCCTCACTAAGGGTCCAGATTTTCCCACATAACTTCTGTCCATAGCATAACGAGGTCACTCGGCCACACTAGCTGCAGAGGAGGTTGAAGAAAGAAGTCTTTACCCTGGAGAGCCCTGGGCCTGACCAGGCAAACATCCTCTTGTTAAGATGGGGACTGTTAATCAAGTTCGATCACTCTGAGGAACTTGACAGGAAGACAAATGCCTCTCTTAGAATACCTCACCAGGAGGCCCCCAAGGAGGGGAAGTATATAGCTGTGGTGAGATCTGGGCAGGCTTCCTGGAGGTGATGACACTGGAGCTGGGCCCTCAGGGAGAAAGAGAAGATGTCTCTAAAGTGAGGCTGGAAGGGGAGGGATTGCAGGAGAGGGAAGAAAGCGTCCTCCCTGTGCGAGGGAATGGAGAGCCATTATCCCATTCCATCCTCAGGACACATCTGTAAAGTGTCTGTCATTATCTCCATTTCAAAGGAGGAACCAGAGAGGTCCCACAACTAGCAAGAGTCACAGAGGCCGAAGCTAGGTCTTCCCATTCCAGGCAGAGGCTGTGTTTCCAACCCAGAGGTAAAACAGGCCTCCCCAGCCCTTGGGGTCCTTGTAGGGTTGCTTCACACAGGCGCAAGCCCAGCCAAAGGATGTTAATGCTGTCCCTATGTGCGCATTTCCAGGGACTTATTCATTCATTCATGGTCTCTGTCTCTGCCTCAAGGGTCCAGGAAACTTCAGGAGCTGTCTTGGCGCCCCCTACTGTCAGGTTGGATATAACACACTTCACCTGTTTCCTAGATAAGCAAGTAAAAAGCCAAGCTCTTCACTCCCCAACCCAAGCAGAGCTCAGCAAAGGACGGGGCCGTAGCAGGAATCGTGAGCATCACAGCCCACTTAGACTCCCCCCCCCCCATGATCAGGAGCAGGCCTCTCATGTGCCGTCCCTCCAAGACCTCCCATCACATGAGGGTCTGCACAGGACACAGCCCCCCGTGGGTGAAGTCCTGTGTTGTCACTTATGTTGTGTTGGGGAAGAGAGGGAAGAAAGGCTACCTGGAACTTTAGTGCCAGCTCTAGAGCTTTTGGGGGGCAGAATCCAGCTGTGGGTGTCCTGTGCTGGGGTTTGAATGGGGGAGTTGGAAAGCCAGCAGATACAGAACTGAGACAGGCTTGAGAGATGCTTTAAACTAGGACCCAAGAATGACCCGTCTGTAATCAGAACACACTCGGCTTGGGAAGGGACCATGGCGTGCCCCTGGTCTCTGGAATCTTCAAATAATGTGATGAAGTCACTCATTCATGTTCAAATGAGCAGTAACTATCTCCTAGGTAGCGCGGCCTGATGTGGAGTCACACAGACCAGGCTGCGAATCTTGGTTCTGCCTCTTATTACCTTTGTGTCTTGGGTAAATGGGTTCATCTTTCTGAGCCTCGTTTTCCATATGTATTTCCTATATATAAGTGAGGTTCATTGTGCTTGCCTCCAAGGGTCGCTGTGAAGACTAAATGCCACCCCGGGGGTGCAGGCAGGGTACCTGACTTGCAAAAGCAAGTCACTGTAGCTTATATTGTGAAGGCCGGCCCCACACCTCCTTGGCCACATCTCCGTGAACCCCGACCCAAGCTGGGTCAACTGAGATTTCCTTTGTCATTGACACTTGAAATTCTGCCTCTTCACTTTTGGCCCTTGAGCCAAGATGGCAGGGAACTGATGTGGCAGTTGTGTATCCTGTGTCCAGAGAAGCAGGCGAAACTTGCGGGAAGGAAGAATATGGGGGAAATAAGAAGCAGAGATGAGAGGCCTCAGGGTCCTCGGGAGAAGTAAAGAAGAAAGGGGGGAGGGGAAGAGAGAAGGAGGAAGCAAGAGAAGAAGGGAAGGGACGAGGAGAGAGAGGAGGGGTGCACATGTGTGGTTTTCCTGAGACACCCCAGGGTCCTCCCACAGAAGGCCCCTATTTGCTGAGCTTGATGGGAGACATTGGCTCTTGGGGTCTCTCCCCAGATGGCTGATTCCTCTCACGTCCCTTCTGGGAGGATTCTAGTTGCTCTTTCCACAGATGAGGACGTGTGGCTTACAGAAGGTGAGTGTCCGTCTCGTTAAGGATGCCCGGTTGGTCCACATCAGAGACAGGAGTCCAACCCTGATCCGCCCGCCTCCCCGCCCCATGAGCGAGATCCAGGAGTCAGATGACCTCCATTGGGGGGTGCCAGGTGACCGCATCCAGTCACTCCATCCCTGAGCACCCTGCTTGCCTGTTCTGTAAAATGGGGACAACAAAGGCCCCTCCCCTACCTTTCAAGAGGGCTGTCTGATGAAATCCTTTATGTGAACAGGCTTTTCGAGTCGCACAGCGCTATCCCAGTACTAGCCATTATTAGTTCAGGCAGCTCTCTACGGCTTTGCCCATCTTACCAGATTTGGAAGTTGAAAATGTCATAGGTAAGAACCGTGTCTACCCAAATGCCCTAAAGCACCCAGAAGTCTCCTGGCCCAGGGACAACGTTAAGTAATTCAAAGTTGAGAAACAGCACGTTTGCTTTTCTGAAACAGAGAATGCGGATTTCATACGGACAGTAAATATGCTGAAAAAGTAGTCAGCTTCTTAACTCACATTCCCAGTTATTCTCTGGAAACACAATTGGATGGCATTTGGGGTGATTAACAAAGAAGAAATAATTTACGAGGGACTGTGTCTTTTTTCTTAAAGTAGCTATTAAAAATACAACTGAAGAGCATGTGTTTTTCCATTCTCTGAAAACCAAGAAATAGAAGAGCTGTTTTTACTCAGACTTTTCCAAAACAAATCACCTTTCGTGATGGAAAATGTTGCCCTCAGGAGAAAGATTTTCAGAAAAATTATGAGTGAGTGTAAGAAAACAGAACATCAAATAGAAGCCCTCGCTAATGAGATCAAGAGCCTTGGCCCGCAGACCCGAGTGAGCTGCTGTCCCTCATCTCAGGAGCCCTGGGAGCCAACGGCTCACAACCAGCTGTGCCTGATGTTGGCGGAATAATCTGAGATGTCACTTTACCTAAATCTCAGTTTCCTCATCCAGGAAATGGGGGTGAAATTCTGTTTCATGGGCTTCTGGGATGATTACATGAGGTTCTATAAAGGAGGTACCCCAGATTCTGTAAACTATAAATCTAGAGTCATCCCTCAGCCTCTGAAGGGGATTTGTTTCTGGACAGGCCCCACCATGGATACCCAAATCTACACATGATCAAGTCCCTTAAATAAAATGGGGTAGTATTTGCATATAACTAACACACATCTTTCTGTGTGCTTTAAATCATCTCGGAGTTACTTACAATGCCCAATGCAATGTGAATGTTGTGCTACGACATTATTTAGGGAACAGAATGACAAGAGGACATGTGCCGTGCAGATGGGATTTCTTTTCAAACATTTTCAATCTGACGCTGGTTGAATCTGAGACGGCAGAGGCCACGGATGCGGAGGGCCAATCGTGTTGTCATTTGTCTGGTTGTGCTCAACATGTGGACTCCAACTGGACAGTTAACCCCGCCCTATGAGGCAACTCCAGGTCTAGCAATCAGTCTCTTCCTAGGGATGCCTACTGGAAAGTTCTAGACCCTTAAACTGAGATTTGTGGCCTCTCATTCTGCCATCTAACAGAGGAGGAATGGAGCTTAGAAAAGTACCTTATTTGTTTCTCTCACTCTCTCTATGGTTCAAGGCAAGTGCAGAAGACGTACAGGAGTATACTGGTCAGGTATAAAAGACAGATGGGAAGGAAGCCCCCAATGGGCCTGTTACAGGTGCCCGTGGTACACGAGGTGGGGAAGGCAGAGGGAGGAGAGGGGTAAACAGGGTTGAGAAAGAAGGAGAAAGAGGACTTGGACTTTATCTTCAACTTTTAAACTTTCATTGGTATGATGACATTTGCAACCAATTAGATAAAATACTAACAGTAATCTAAGGCGGTAGGTACGTGGGGGTTTAGTATATTCTTTGTAACTTTCTGATTTTTGCAATATCAAAATCTAACAGAAAGAATTATTAATCATAATGATAATATGTCTTTTAATGGAAAGAACCTCACGGGAATCCTGACCGTCCTAACAATGAATGTAATGTGTATCCTGTTTCTTCTTCCTGTCTTTGTACATGGGCACAGCTATTGTGCACAGCATGACAATCTTGTTTCTTTTTTTTTTTTTTTACACAAAATGGAGCACAACTTTCATTTTTCTGGTTGTACACGATGTAGGGTGCAATCATACCCATGCATAGGGGTAATAATGTCCATCTTATTCTACTGTCTCCCCCCACAACTTCCCCTCCCCTCCTCTCTCTCCCCTCTGCTCAATCCAAAGTTCCTCCTTTCTTCCCTTGCCCCCGCCCCTTATGGACCAACTTCCACTTATCAGCCTTTGGTTTGGGGGATTGGCTTATTCACTTAGCAGAGCATGACAATCTCATAGACCTGACAGGATGGCAGAATAGCAGCCTCCGGGCAAGTGCTGTTGGGCTGTTTGCTTGCCCACAGGACGGGACGGAGATGAGATGCTCACAATACCATCTGGCATCTGGCATCCCACTGCAGTCAGCTTCAGGGATTTTTGTTATTGTTTTTAACCAGCCTGGCCCTGGAGTTCGAAAGCTCCCATCATAACATCTCTTCCTGCTTCAGTCCTTGAGTTTGCTCTTCATCAATGAGTTGGTTCATCAATACATTCTACACATTTGGGTGGGGGGGGTGCACTTCTATGAACCCAGCCCTGTGGGAGACCCAAGGAAACTGAAGGAGTCAGGCCAGGTGGCTGCCCTCTTTCCTATACGTAGTCCCCCTGTATTGATCAGCTTTCATCACTGTGACAAAATACATGAGATAATCCACTTATAAAAAGGAAAGGTTTATTGTGGCTCACAATTTCAGATGTTTTGGTCTATGGTCATTTGGCCCTATTGCTTGTGAGCCTATGGTGGCACAGTACATCATGGTGGGAGCATGTGGCCAAGGAGGTCTGTTCACCTCTGTTGGCCTAAAAGGAAAGAGAGAAAGTGGAAGGGACACAATAGCACCCTCTAAGAGAATGGCCCAATGACTCACCTTCTGCCCATTAGGTCCCATCTCCCAGTGGCTACTCCCCTTCCCAACAACACAACAGGCTGGTAACCACGCCTTCTGAAACATGGGTTTGGGGGAAACATTCAAGAGCCAAACTATAGCACCCCCCCATCTGCCATTTTTCTTTCCACAGTTTCAGTTACCCATGGGAACTGTAGTCTGAAAATATTCAGTGGAAAATCCCAGATAAATAATTTATAAGTTTCAAATTGCACACCATTCTATGTGAGGAGATCTTGCACCATGCTGTTCTGTCCTGCCAGGATGTGACTCACCCTCTCATCCCGTGAGTCCACCATGTATATCCTACTTGCCCGTTAGTCACTAGGTAGCCATCTTAGTTACTAGATCTACTGTCTCAGTATGGCAGTGCTTGTGTGTAGGGCTTGGTAATATTCATTGATTCAGTAATCCACTGGGGTCTTGGAATGTACCCTATGGATAGCTCAGGGACAAATGGGAGAGAGGGATAGGCAAGTGGCCCATGAAGCTAATGCAAAGTGATGCTTGGAGGTGACGGAGGGAAACAGAGAGTGTGGGGACACAGACGAGGCTGGCGGGGAGCAGAACTCAAGAAGAGGTGACAGCTGCAAGAAATCTCAAAAGAAGGCAAGAGGGTGTAACATGAAGAACTTAGGCCAGGCGCGCTGGTGCATGCTTGTAATCCCAGCAGTCCAGGGGGCTGAGGCAGGAGGATTGGGAGTTCAAAGCCAGCCTCAGCAACTTAGCAAGGCCCTAAGTAACTCAAGGAGACTCTGTCTCTAAATAAAATACTAAAAAGGGCTGGGGATGTGGCTCAGTGGTTAATTGCCCCTGAGTTCCATTCCTGGTCAGTGGGGCAGAGCCCATGGGTCTGACTCAGAGACCTCTGATCTCTGCACTAACCACAGTCAGCTGCCTCCAAATTCTGGGAACCTCTCCTAAGAAGATAATCTCCAACTTGGAAAAAGCTTTTCTTATGTTCAAGATGGTTTAACCCAGGATCATGCATGATATTAGAAATAGTAGATATATCCTAAGTGTCTAGTGGTGCCTGGCTCCGTCTGGGCCCCTCCACAAACATATTCCAGATGGACAAAAAGGAAAAAGCTGAGAAGCTGTGGGCCATCCATTCTGATGGAGTAGTGGATGCCCACCATGCACACTGAAGGGCTTCTTACCACAGTATAGGAAAAGTCAGGGTGCACAACTATAAGTGTCCTGTGACCCCAACTGGGTTTTGACACATTTCTTGTAGATATAAAGAATGGGAGAAAATATGACCTAAGCACTTATGGGCACTGAATTTGGCTGTTAGTTTTAGACTCATGAAGATTGAAATTTTTTCCTTCTTTGTCTTTTTTCCAGAATTCCAGTCTCACTGGGAATGTGGGAACTAGAGCATGTCGGAAAAACTGGCCAGACCAAATGGCCAGCTGGGCAGGCAGGTGCCAGGGAAGGGGCAGCTGCTTTGGGACAAAGGCTCAAAGGAGACAGCAAGTGGGCCATAGGGACATTTGCAAGGAAGAAGAATGTCTTTGTGGGTGCCTGTGGTACAGAAAGGGCCTGGGGCAAGGGAGGAGTGGGAAGCCACAGTAACACACATGCAATAAGCAGGTGTTTGTTGAGCACCTACATTGGGCTGTTATTTTCTTATTGAACATTTGCTACACACAGGGCACTGTTCACATATGGTCTCACCGAAGCCTTCCCGAAACACAGTAAGTTTTATTATTTTAGTTTTATGCATCAAAAAATAAATAACTGATTTAGAGCCATCTTAGAGATAGAAAACACCTGAGAGTTGATAGGCAGCAGGAATCCTGTCTATTTACTCAAGATACTTTTTAAAAGCACAATGATGTCATTTGACCCAGTCACACAGCAAGAAAAGTGGCCAGGCTGAGACTTAAGCCCTCTTGTAACCTCTGTGCCAGTGTCCTCTGCAAGGCAAAGGACCCAGAGTTTGGGGAGCATCACTAATCTTCTAAGAGGGATGTTATGGAGAGCCCCACCCAAAACCCCACCCCAACCCAATACGCTGACCCCGTTCTTGCCTAAGGTTGTATTGTGGAATTTTTTTAATCTTGTGCACACACAATGGGCTCATAGTTATGGAATATTACAGAGACATCTCAAGAGATGATCTCACAAATGAGGAAATCAATACCCAGAGAGGTTAAGAAATTTGCCTTATGACACACAGCTAGGTGGTGCCTCTGATCTTTTCTCTGTTAGGATTAGACCCAAAGGCTTTAACTTCCAGCATTTCCCATTTTTTCCTCTCTTCTCTTAATTCTCCTAAGTTCCATTTCATTCTTCTTACAAAGAAGAATGACCAGCCCTGGATGGAAGAGAAAGCAAGATTTTTTTTTTTTTAATATTTATTTTTTAGTGTTTTTTCTTCGGCAGACACAACATCGTTGTTTGTATGTGGTGCTGAGGATCGAACCCGGGCTGCACGCATGCCAGGCGAGCGCGCTACCACTTGAGCCACATCCCAGCCCGAAAGCAAGATTTTTGTCCCCAAAGGAGTTGATTTCCAGTATGCAAGGGATTATTGTCAATGACACTAAGTCATATTAAATCATTAAAATATCCCCATGTAAAAGGAACAAGTCATTCCTCAGAAAATGGCTTCAAAGTCATTTTTCAGAAATTAGAGGAGAAAAAAAAAAAAAAACTAGAAACAGAGCAGGAATATCACAGTTGATCCAAAGTGGACACATGGAAGGTCCAGGACGCAGCCAAAGGAGACAGAAAGAGCCAATTTCTTTCAATTACCCCCATTTTCCATCCCTTAATCTAGATGCAGGTTGTCATTTTATTGGCTTGTCAACTTTAGAAAACTTGAATAAACTTCATTTATTCAATTCTTTCCAGCCCCCGCACTCTGGCCAGGAGAGCGCACAGGGCCAGCAACTCATTCTCTCTCTCTGGGGCTCCTCTGCTTTTCATTGCTCAAACAGCTGCTCGTTTCTATATTTGGTCACTTTTCATTTCTAGCCTCCCTAAGTTCTACGTCTCGCCCACCACTCCAGGAGCGTGGACTGCAGAGTCCACCAGAAGTTTGGTTTTGAGCCCAGCAGGGACACACACCACCCGGGCAGCTTTGGATATAGGAGTTCTCTGAGCAGGAGTTTCCCCGTCTACAAAATGAGGATAACACAAAGACACATGGTTGCAGGACAAATAAAATAAGGTCGTGTGTGTGAAGTCACCCGCACACGGTTGGGCTAGCTCTGCCGATGCTTGTTCTATCCACAGGGCACCTTGTGGGACACACACCGTTCCTCTCGCTTAGACACCTCAGGAGTGAACAGTCAAGGTGCTCTAAGAGATGCCAAGGACTTAGATTCTAACATAAAGGGGAAAATAGTTATCAAAACCTAAATAAAAAGGAAAGTGTCCTCTTCAAAAAGGTCAGAGTTGGGAGTCCTGAGAAACTCCACTGGAGATGGAGTTAGAGAAGAATCCAGAACCGAAAGACACTGAAAAGTCCTGCAGAAAGAAATCTGTGTCCATCTGTTTAATTAAGCCTTCTCTAATCTTTCTGCCAAGTCGTACCTGTTCATTCACACAGCGTCTACATCACCTGATACACTTTTGAACCACAGTTAACCATTTTAAGAGTGGTTTTAGCCACCCCAGGTGGAGATGACCTGAGGGGTTTAGGTGCTTCGCCACCCAGGTCTGCTCACACACGGGGGCAGCTGTCACTGTCCACACGAGGAGATGGTCTCTAATGACCTGTCCACCCTCAGCCCCGCAGCCGGCTCTGTACCCAAGACTGACATCTCTGGAGTCCACGGCCTCTCCCTACACCACACTCCTCCCAGTTTTCTGAGCTCTCCACCCCCATCTTTCTCAAAGGGGCTGCAGCTAACCCTTCTCTCGCTCTGTAAGTTCCCTGGATCAGACATCTCAAAACCGCATGATCCGGCCGATGCAGAGAACACGCCTTTGGTCAGCAATTAATGCACAGTGTGTGTCCACCAGAGGCTGTCCAGCCTCCCTGCCCTCTGGACTCTTCTTTTGCAGAGCATCTCCCCGCAGGCTGCTGGAGGCTCTCTTGGCCAGCACCCTGGAGGCAGAATTCTGGTTGCCTTAGCATAGACATGTCCTGATTTTCCTTCAGTACGTGACAGGAGCGGGAGCTCAATCAAATCTCCAGGCATGAGTTTCCTTGAGCAATTCCTTGAACAAATCCTCCAAACTCCTTCTCTAGAATTCTAATGTGCCAGCTAGGAAATGAGCAGGGTGTGCCAGAACCTCAAAGATGCTCCCAATAAGTACCCACACAGTAAGAGGATCTGGCTTTATCACTTCATAAAGACCTGGGTTACAAAGTCCAACTGTTTGGTTGGAATCCTGACTCTACCACTTACTGTGTGATTCTGAGCAAGTTACTTCACTTCTCTGTTCCTCGGTTCCTTTAGGTTTCAAATAGGATTAAATCATAGAATCTATTTTGAAGGATAAAGTGATTAAAACAGTGCCCAGCACTCTCTGAAGGCTTGACAAATGTTGGTGATCACTACTGGTATGAGTGACCGTGGAACCAAGGGCTGCCTCAAGGTTACAAATCCCCAGATGTCCTGGTTCCTGGACAGAAACGACCTCTCTCCCCCAGAGCTTGTTCTCTCCCGCTTCTCCACCCCTCCCCCTGCACACCCCCCTCCACCCCTCCCCCTGCTGGCCTCAGAGTCTAAGACCCTCAAAGAGGAGTCTCCAAGGAGTGTGAATGGAAGCCTCCTTCCTCGGGGGAGAGAGGTGACCTCTCACAGCTGGACTGGGCTCACAGTGACCAGTTGAGCTGAACAAGGTCGGGGGCAGCAGCAAGGTCACCAGAGCGATTGGCAGGGTCACCGGCCCCTTCAGGGACACTTGGTGCCCTGCTCGTCCCCAGACCTCAGGGTCTCTGGGCTATTGTGAAGGAGGTGTCCTCCGGTTCTGCTGGGCTTGGCCCCCTGGATGCCACAAAGGCCCCGGCTGCCCAGAGCTGTCACTGAAGGGGCTCAACCCACAGTGGGGTGGGCTCTGTTCTTGCAGCTGGACTCAGAGGAGAGCTGGCAGCAAGGGCCAGGACGGGGCGGGTGAAGCACAGCGTTTCATGACTCAGACTCGTGATTGAGAGCAGGTGCTGGGGAGGCAACTGCCACCGCGGGCCACCCACACGCCCCCATGCCCTGACCCCTTGTGTCACAGCTCGTCGAGATTGCCAAATGCAGAGGCACAAGGGAAACTCAGAACCATCAACTCACAAAAGAATCCTGACTGTTATCACCGCCAATGATACAGTGATTCTTCACAATCCTCGGAGGCAGAAAGTTTTCCTTTTTTTTCCTGAAAAATTCTTAGAAAACAGAGGCTCACAGAGCTCCTAAGTTTGGGAGCCCATGTTCAAATACAGCTCTGACCCCAATGTCCATGCTATTGCCATGTCGGCCCCTTCCTAGGGTGTCAGGTGACCCCCCCACAACACCTTCTCCTCTGTGGAGTCCAAAGCCCGTGAGTTTGTCCACTTGGCCAATTCTGAGATGGGCCAGGGAGCAGGAGCTGCCTTGTCTACCCTGTGGGGTTTGTGGGCTGTGGTTGAGAGAAGCAGAAAAATCCGCCAGCACCCCCCAGGGAAGGTGACTCCAACATGAGGTGAACACCCCAGAGCTGGGCTGTCCAGTAGGGTTGCCTCTTGTCCCTGGCCCCTATTTAAATATAACTGAATTCATTAAAGTGAAACAAAATAAGTAATTCACTTCTTTGATCACACCAGTCAAGTGCCCATGACCAGTGTGGCTGATGGCCACCATGCTGGACGGTGCAACAGAGCATTGTCATCATCACAGAAGCCCCTGTCAGAGGACATTGCATGAGAGAAAAGGAACCTAAACAACGAGACCTAGAAGCTCAGATGCCCAGAGCTCGGGGTCCAGCAGGAAGAAGAGCTGGGAAGGGGGATCAGGGGCCACAAGCCTGAGGTAGGCTGGAACTGGGAGACTAGAACACAGGGAGGGAGGAGCCTGGTGAAGGGCAGAGCCTCTGAGCCACTGGCAGCCTGGTTTCGAATCCCAGCCCTGGCTCTTCCCAGCCGTGTTCCTTGAACAAGTTCTGTGACCCCTCCATACCTCACTTTCTTCCCCTGTGAAATGAGGACGGTAATGGTGCCTCCCTCCCAGGGCACAGTGTGTGTGTTTGCTGTTACTGTGGCTGGCCCAAGGGGAGATCAGAGAGGCAGGCACAAGTCAGACTGTTCAGGCCTGTGGGCCAGGGAGAGAATGCTCCCCTGTTTCCCAAGTTCAAAGGGAAGGCTGCAGGGTTTCAGCATCGAGGGCAGAGGGTGACCACAGCCAGCAGAGAATCATGACCCATCTGAAAACGTTGGTGGCCTCCACGCAACACCAGTCAGGCACTGGAACATGCAAAATGAGCCCACATTTGCCAAGCCTACTTGTTTCTCAAAAACTCTAGAAATATAGACTTTTTTGCCACATAGTTCCCTGACATGTTAAAATGGGCCTCTTTTTCTCAAAGTTTTAAATATCTTGAAGAATTAACCGGCCACCTGCTAGGACATCTGGTCTACCCCACAATCTACAGCTCCCAACATCAATAAACCAAAGTCTACAGCTAGAACCCCCATGAGCCAGGTGCTCCAAGAGGAAA
This sequence comes from Marmota flaviventris, assembly GCF_047511675.1. Taxonomy (NCBI): domain Eukaryota; kingdom Metazoa; phylum Chordata; class Mammalia; order Rodentia; family Sciuridae; genus Marmota; species Marmota flaviventris. Next base: position 15,864,559 of record NC_092500.1, on the reverse strand, counting down.
GCAATGCATCCTTGGAACAAGAGCAGCATGTCCAAAAGTCACCAAATTAAATTGGAACCAAAGAGGCCCCCAGTGCCTGAGTGAAAGGGGCCCCGTGCTAAAACTATGAATAAGCTGCATACATTTGTAAATATTTTTAGACCTTTTGGTGGTAAAAACAAATATATGAAAACCAATATTTTCTTCCCTCTCAGGTGGCTAAATGATTTTTTTTCTTCATTCTCTGCCTCGTCAAGTATTTTAGGGCCTCATTCTTGAGATATTCACCATATTAATTATTGCTTTTCCATAGAAGGTTTTCTTCCCAAAATATTGAGTATATAACGTGTTCCCTGGGATCTAACCTCAGTCCACCAGAGGAGAACTAACTACAGATCCGTGATTACTGTCACTCTAGATGGAGGGAAAGACCCATCTTATGACAAAGAAAATGAAGAAAAACTCACTGGCTTTGCGATTTATCCTTCCCACCTCCAGGCCTGCCTCTTCCGGTGCTCCAGTCGGGAAGGAAAGGCAGGCATTGGGTGGCTAATGGAAGGTGATTTGAATACTAGGGAAGTAGACATAGCCCCAGAAGAAATAAACTTCTAGAACACCCTCCACTGCTGGACCTGTAAGGATCAAACTCAGGAAGCGGCAATTTAGAAACACAAATGGCTTTCTAAAGAGTGTGGGGATCTCGCTGGGGGAAGTTCAGGCTGACCCTGACTGAGCTGCAGAGCTGTGCTGAGGCTTGGGGCTACCAGCAGAGGTCGAACCTCCTTTCCATCCTCCCTCATCCCCCAACCCTCCTGTCAGTAGACAAACCCCTCAGAAAAACAGTCCCTGGTGGCAGCCTCCACTGTACTGGGCTGAGGTGAGGCAGGACTTCATGGCACAAGGACAGGACAGAGGAAAGCTTCTGACAGCCAGAGAGCGGGGGAGGGGGGGGGGACAGGGCTGGGGACAAGATTTAGTCCCCAAGGGCGTGCCCCCAGGACCCACTGCCTGCGACTAGGTTTCACCTCTCACACTTTCCACCACCTCTTAAAGGTCCATTCAAATTACGAATCTCTGAGCAGGTTAATCCACTGACAAGGTCAGAGCCCTAGTGATCCAGTCACTCTCCAAGGGCCCCACCTCTGAACTCTGCTGCACCGGGGACCAAGTCTGTAATATGTGACCCTGAGGGGACAATGCAGATCCACAGCAGTGCTGGCTTAGAGTGCCCACATGTCTCAGTCCAGCCTGGAGAGAAGAGAGGGAAGGGGAAACAGAAACCCCATGTACTAGGTCAGAGACAGCTAAGTGAGACTAGAGCAGGGTGTGTGTGTGTGTGTGTGTGTGTGTGTGTGTTTTCAGTTACCAGGGATTGAACCCAGGGGTGCTTAACCACTGAGCCACATCCCCAGCCCTTTTTAATATTTTTTTTATTTAGAGACAGGGTCTCGCTGAGTTGCTTAGGGCCTTGGTAAGTTGCGCTGAGGCTGACTTTGAACTCATGATCCTCCTACCTCAGCCTCCAGAGCCGCTGGGATTACAGCGTGCACCACCACACCCAGCTAGAGCTAGGTCATTAACCTGCAGTCTGTAGATCAAATTGAGGGGCTCCCTGAATTAGAAATTAGAAAAAATATCTTTATCTTAATTTTCACCAACATCTATGTGATCTTCTGTTACAAATGTTGGCAACAACCCACAGTGTAGTAGCTTTATCTGAGACTGTCACAAATGGTAATCACAGATAGTCTCATTTCCTATTTCACTGGTGGAAAAAATCACAAAATAACATTATTTGGATCATTACATCAAAACCATGGTAGTTACTGGGACTTCTGCTGGATAGTGTTACTTAATGCATGAATAAGGAAACTTACCTATTGTACAATCTCTAAAATCACTTTTTCCTATGGAATCCAAGACATGAAGTGATTAGTAGCCCATGGACAAGGTGTTGCTTGTACAATCTTTTGAAGGACTTGTTGCTTGTGTTTAAAGAGTATGAATTCAACCAAGCAAAGGAAAAGGAACACATTTAAGGCTAGGAAACAGCATTTAGAAAAGCACTTTGTTTTTTTGTTCTTGTTTTTTTTTTTTTTTTTTTTACTAGTGCATTTTAATTATACAAAATAATGGTTACTCTGGGGCATATCTCTACGTGCAAATAACAGACTTTGCTTATATCCCATCCCCATTATCTTCCCTGACACTCCCCTCCCCCTATCCCTTTCAATAGTCTCTGTATTTTCATGTTATTATTTTTTCCCTTGATTCCACCATATATGATGGAAAACCTGTGATAATCATCTTTTTGTACCTGGCTTTTTTGGCTTAACATTCTGATGTTCAGTCCCATTTACTTTCTTGCAATGATATGATTTTGTTCTTCTTTATGACTGACTAGTATTCCATTGTGTATCAATACCACATTTTCTTTATCCTTTCACCCACTGACAGGTACCTAGGCTGATTCTATAACTTGGCTATTGTGAATAATGCCACAAGGAACCTGTGCATTCAGGTGTCTCTATAGTCTGCCGACTTTCAATTATTTTAGGTATGTACTGAGAAGTGGTGAAGTGAGATCATATGGTAGTTCTATTTTTAGATTTTTGAGGAACCTCTATACTGATGTCTATATGGCTTTACTTATTTACATTCCCACCAACAGTGTATAAGGATTCCTTTCCCCCCACATCCTCACCAGAGATTATTGCTTTTTGTATTCTTGATGATAACCATTCTGACTGGGGATAAATGGAATCTCGATTTAGTTTTGGGTGGCATTCTCCAATGCCACAGAGATGGAACAGTTTTTCATACAATGATGAGCCATTCATATTTCTTTCAGAAGTATCTTTTCAGTTCACTTGCCCATTTATTGATTTGGGGTGAGGTTAGGGTTAAGGTTTTGAGGTTTTGATATATTCTGGATGTCAATCAATCCCCTGTCAGAGGAGCAACTGACAAAGATTTCCCTATTTTGCAGGCGGTCCCTCCACTCTCTCTGTTTCCTTTGCTGTGCAGAAGCTTTTGATAAGATGCAGCCCCAATGGTAGGGTCTTGCTATTATTTCCTGTGTTACTAGAATCTTTTTCAGGAGATCGTTGCCCGTGCCTAAGTCTTGAAGGATTTCCTTTCTGCTTTCTTCCAGCGGTTTCAAAGTTTCAGGTCTTACAGTAGGGTCTTTGATCCATTTTTAGTTGATCTTTTTGTGCAGAGTGAGAGATAAGGATCTGGTTTCAATTTTTTTGCTTATGGATATGCAGTTTCCCAGCACTATTTGTTAAAGAAGCTGTCTTTTCTCCAATGTATGTTTTTGGCAATTTTGGCAAAAATCAGATGGCTGTGTGCCTAGAAGTTTAGCCATTTCTTGAAGATTTTCCAGTTTATTGGTATATAAATTTTCAAAACAGTCCCTAATGATTCTCGGGATTCCAGAGATATCTATTGTATTATGCCCTTTTTTTTTGTTTCTAATTTGGTTAATTTGTGTCTTTTCTCTCTTTTGAAGGGTTTGTTTTATCAACCTCGTTTATCTTTGTAAAGACCAATTCTTTGTTTCATTGATCATATGTATTGCTATTTTAATCTCTTTTTCATTAGTTTCAGCTCTGAAATTTATTATTTGTTTGCTTCTATTGTTTTTGGGTTTGGTTCCTGTTTTTCTAAGACCTATCTTTAAATAGTAACCCCAAATGTAAGTGGGCTTTATTCTCCATTATTAAGTAGGGTATTAGGAATCATTAGGTATATATTTGCTCTCTCTCTAGGGTTTTTGTTGTTGTTTTGTTTTGATACCAGGGATTGAACCCAGGGGTGCTTAACCACTGAGCCACATCCTCAGCCCTTTTTTAATATTTTTTTCTTTAGAGACAGGGTCTCACTATCTTGCAGAGGCTGGCTTTGAACTTGAAATTCTCCTGCCTCAGCCTCCCAAGCTCCTGGGATTACAGGTGTGCACCACCACACCCAGCATCTCCCTGGTTTTCTAACGTAGGCACTTGTCGCTCTAAAACTTCCTCTTAGAACTGCCTTCACTGTGTCCTACAGACTCTGATCGTATTTCTATTTTTATTTGACTCCAGGGACTTTTAAGTTTCCCCCCCTGATTTCTTCAGTGACTCACTGGTCATTGAAAAGTTCAATCTCCATGCATTTGTAGTTTCTCATGCTGTTGATTTCTAGTTTGTTCCATTATGATCTGATAAGATGTAAGAACTTATTTCTGGCTTTTGTGTTGTTGTTATTGTTGTTAAAACCTGCTTTATGGCCTGAGATAGTTTCTGTTTTGGAGAAAGGTCCATGAACTACTGGACAGAATGTGGATTCTGCTGTTGTTGGGATGTTTTGTAGCTGTCTGTTAAGCCCATTTGATCTATGGTGGAGTTTAACTCTGATGTTTCTTTGTTGATATATATATTTTTTTTAATTTTTGGTTTGTATGACCTATCTGTGAGAGTAGGATAGGTGTTGAAATTATTTTGCAGCCTATCTCTCCCTTTATGTTGATTAGTGTTTGTTTTATGAAACCGAGTGCATCATTGTTTAGAGCCTATATCTTTACAGTTAGATTTTCTTCTGGGTTGTTCCCTTTACCAATATGTAGTGACCTTCTTTGTCTCTTATAATTTTGGTTTGGAGTCTGCTTCACCAGGTATGTGTGTAGCTTCTCCCGCTTGCTTTAGATTTTGTTTGCTTAGAATATTATTTTGCATCCTTTCTCTTTCAGTCTGTATATGTCTTTACCAATGAGATGTGTTTCTTGCAGGCAACAGAGAGTTGGGTCTTGCTTTTTAATCCAATGGGTCAGTCTGTGTCATTGGAGAATTATGGCTGTTTACATTTGCGTAGGGCCTCGCTAAGTTGCTCAGGCTGAAGGACAGGTACCAATTTGTGCCATTTTGTTGTTTTCGTAATGTTTGATTCAGAAAAGCACACACTCTGCAGGAACTGTAACTGGTGAGACTACAGAGGGCCCCTGGAACTGGAGGGAGTGGAGAGGTTTAGCGTGTGGCTGGAACCCCATTCAGCCTGGGCCTTGTCCTCACAGAGGGCCCCAGATTCAGGCTCTGGGCCCTAATCACCAAATGAGATTCTGTGAACCCAGAATACATAATGCATGTGCATAATGTTTAAAGGGTTAGTGAAGCCAGACATTTTAAAAACACCCGTTTTCCTAATCCTGTTCTGACATGTCGTCATTGTTCTTCAGAGAATGTCTAATCCAGGTGTCTCTTGACCTCCAAGAGAATGACTTGCTGAGAGGAAAGGATTGACTGGAGGTGGGAAAGGGAATAAGTCAGCAAAAGTCAGGTCAAAGAGCTGGGATTTGATCCTGAAAATTGTGGGTGGGTTTTGTTTACGACGCAATCAGTGCAATGCTCATTTGCTGACTCCCCTCTCAACAGCCATCCCCTTTCTTCCGGCAAGACAGCTGAGATTTCTTTTGGAGGACAAGCTCCAAGAAACTTTTAGAAACCAGGAAGCCAGCCATGTGATCCAAACCTAGTCAATCAGAGCCCAGAATTCCCTAAACCACAGTGATTGGCTCAGAGGTGAACCTATCAGTTCCCCTAATTCCATCCTTCAGATTGTGGGGATTGTTTCAAGGATGACTCACCCAAGTTGGCCCAATCAGAGTAAATCTTGGGATGTGCCTAAACCCTATTGGCGAAAGCCTTGTAAGGCTGGCTTGGATTTACAAGGGTTTAATGCTGAAGCTTCTCGCCACCAATATACCATCTGAGAATGATTCCAGACATGATAAAGCAAGATCCAGGGGTGAAGAGAGATGGAGTTCTGATGATATTGCACCCCTGGCTGCAGATAGGCTAGATGGATCCTGGACTGGATACAGTCGTATCTGGTTTAAGCAAAATCATGCCACATCTAGAGGAGGAATGACCAAGAGCGTTCTGCTTTAGAGCAAGTAGAACCAGAATTTCAACTTTGGAAACTGTACCAGTCCATTTTCGGTAAGGCTGAAAAAACAAACAGTCCTAAGCTTCCAGTGGCTTATGACACCGAAGGTTTATTTCTCACTCACATTAGGTAATGGTTACAGATCGAGTCCACTCTGTGGCTCCACTCCAAATATCTACCACATTCCAGGAACCAGGCTTAGTCTCTGGTAGAAAGTATCAGAATAATATCTGAAGCCCACTGTTAAAGATTCTGCTGAATGATGGCTCTGTCACATCTGCCGACATTCCATTGACCAAAGCTAGTCTGTGTCCAAGCCCAACATCCGTGGGAAGCACTGAGTCACATGGCAATGGGCAGGAACGCATGGTCCTCTGACAACAAGGGCAGTGACCAATTAATTTCCTCTTGCATCCTCAGGTCTCCCGGCCAAGACCTTAGAGGTAATTTGGTTCAAACACCTCATTTGATGGATAGAGAAACTGAGGCCATATTAGTTAACTTGTTCATAATCACGGGGACCACCCATGGCAGCTCAAAGGTGAGGATCAAGGACTTCGGCCTCTTGGCCCAGCATTCTTCCCTGCACCCAGGCCGCATCCCAGCAGCTCCGCTTTGGTGAGGAAGGAAAGAGTGTTCATGGTGGTCCTCTGTTTGTGCTCTTTAGTTCACTCAAGCAACATGTTTCCCAGCACAGAGAGCTGGGTGATGGGGCAGAGAGGGACTTCTCCAGCATCATCGGCCGAGCTTATTTCTCCTGAGGCACCCCGTAAGAACAGTGTGTTTCTTGCCTTGGAAACCAGCGCAAGAAATACAACGCCACAGCATTTCTGGACTTGGTAATTTAGATGTGGAATGGGGAGTTGGGGGCTCCTTTCATTCTGATTTGTTATTTACCAACTTCTAATCCAGCAAAGGAGGAGAAAAAAAAATTAATGGCTATTGAATAACTAGAAGAAGGCAGACACTTGTAGATTTGATACATATGTAAACTTTATCACTTGATTTCCTGGGTAGTTAGGGAATTTTTAAAAATATCTCTTGAGTGACATATTTCTCTCCACTCTTACTCCTTTTGACTACCCAGATCTCTATAGCATCGTCCAAATGCTAAGTGTGCATCTGATTGCAGCCACGAAGGATTTTGGAGAAGTCACAGTCTAAAAACCCTACTTATCTCGGTACAACTAGGACTGATCTTCCAGATGTGGGCCAGGCATCTGGGTCTGTGCTCCCAATCTGGGTCTTAGCTTCCCAATGTCCTGGGATTGGGACTGGACTTCTGGACCCATCCCCTGTATCCTGTTCCAAAGTCACTTACAGTAAAGGATCCCTCCATGGAATCAAGGGGTACTACATGCCCAGAGCTGAATATCAGAGCCAGGAAGGAACCTTCTCTAGTCTTCCTAGCTGGATCTCCATGTCTCTAATCCAGAAGGGGTCACCCATAATGGCTACTGGAGCAGTACCCCCTTATCTGTGATTTCAGTTACCCATGGTCAACCACAGTTCAAAAATATAAAATGGAATATTCCAGAGACACTAGATTACCATAACTCTTATTACAGTATATTGTTATAATTGTTCTATTTTTTATTAACTATTGTTGATTTCTCACCGTGTCTAATGTACGAATTAAGCTTTATCATAGGTAAGCACATATGTACAGAAAGAACATACAAACACAGGGTTTGTGACTTATCTGCAGTTTCAGGCATCCATTGAAGGTCTTGGAAGATTACCCTGTGGATAAGGGAGGAATACTTTGTTGAGAGAGGTGGGAAAACTCTATTCCCTTCAAGGACCCTCACCATATCTTTGCTGTTGTCCCTATCTTCTCCCCTGTGGCTCCAGGGTGTTTAGACTTAGTATCTGCAATCAGTATGCACACTTAGTGTTTGAACGATGCTATAGAGAAGATTTGGATAGTCAAAAGGAGTGGAGAGAAATATGTCACTCAGTAAATATTTTTTAAAAATTCCTAACTACCCAGAAAAATTTATTTCTGTTTTCTTTTTCTTCCCAAAGTCCTCATTGACTCTCTGAGGCTCTCCCTTTACTGAATATCTTCATTAACTAGCACCGTATCTCCCTACCCTCAAGACAACCCTGTGTAATAGGTATTATTACCTCTATTCTGCAGATGAAGGAAGTGAAGTTCAGACAGGAAACTGAGCAATGTGGCCGTATGGTTATCCAGCCAGCATTTGAATCCACTGCCGGGTTTAGAGACCACAGATACTGAAATTCATTCATTCACAAATATCACAGAGCACCTACCATCACTAAATCCCATGTTAAACTAGAAATAAATGGTGAATGATACTCAGTCCTTATGTAACTTATTCAAAATTTACTCATAGTTGGCAAATATTATCTGAGCTCCCGCCCTGTGCCTGGGCCATAGTAATTTATAACCTGCTAGCGTATGCAGGCAAAGTCACAGGCTGCTAACAATCTACTTGGCCAAGTCTTACAATGATGGTAAGTAAAGGGGAAGTGAGAACAGAGGATGTGAGCGAGAACCATGTTTTCTGCCACTCACTTTGTACAGGGTCTGACAAACCTTGGAACAAGCCTCCAAATTTAATTCTCTCCAATTCCAATTTTCCCTTTGCTATTAGCTCATCAAAAGCAGGGACCTGCAGGGAGTTGAGACACACTGGTCTTTAGCCTGTTCTTGGTGGCTATAGGGAAAGGTATTGGAGCAGAGCCTGGAGCCAGGATCAATTTCCTCTTCCATCTGAGAATCCAGGCAGTGTGTACACAGCTCAGCAATGGGAGGGTGCAGGGGGAAAAAGTCTTGAGATGGTTCTAGAGAAGCCCAGAGATGGTTCTGCAGTCAATTACTGATGGTGAGTAAAAAATGAGGTCAACTCCCTGACAGCAAAGCCCCAGAGAGGCAGTGAAATACCACAGAACCCCCCATTCTCTGTGGCCCCAAGGACACACATCTAAAAATAGACACACAATACCACTTAGATCTGCCCAAGATTTCACAACTGCTGGCCCAGCACAAAATGTTTGACTTTGGCCAAGTCAAGACGCAATGAAAACCAGCCAGGAAGCTGAGCGTGACCAAGGTCAACATTTCACCAGGACCATAGCAACCCCTCTGCCTGCAGGCCCTTGACCACAGAAGCACAGACACCCACTGCCCCAAATCCTCATTAAGCTTGCTTTGCGATTTATAGAAAGCTCGGCTTGCGTGCCAGGGGCTCTGTTAGGCACTTGGTGTCAGGGACATTGAGTCGGGGGTACGGTGGAAGTTTGCCTGGAGAACTATACAAAGAGTGAGGAACGTCCATGATTTCAGTAGAAGAGGGAAACAACTACCAGCCTGGTCTGCGGGTGGGATGGGATAGAAAATATTTGGCAGAGAAAATAATTACAAACACATGAGAGGGGAAAGGCCCATGGCCCAGGCTAGAAATATGTAAGGAAATAAAATAAAATAAAAACAACAACAACAAAAGATCTGGCATTCTATTTGTGGGTTTAAAACCAATTTTAAAGTGGACAATTCTACTTGAAGGACAAATATCGATGAGATGCTATTCACAGAGTCAGTAGCATGTGCCAGAAGCTTCTCTCAGCGTTTATATATATATATATATATATATATATATATATATATATATATATATATATATATATCATCTCATCTGCTCCCGATGCCATCCCTGTGAGGCAGATACTAAGATTTTTCCCATTTGGGTAAGAAAAGTGATTTGGACCCTTCAGTCATGAGCAGACCTTGGAGATCACCTTAAACAGTGATTCCATGTTTGTACATCAGATCTACCTAGGAAATGCCAAAAACTGCAGATTCTGGGGCCTGTTGTGGACACCTCAGTCCCAGTCATGTGTGATCACCAAGTTCCCCAAATGATTCTCATCTGCAGCCTCGTCAGTTGCCCATCCAACTGACCTTGTTATTTTCTAGACCAGACCACTGAAGCCCAGGATAATCTCGCCCAGGACAAGCAGCCAACTGGCAGCAGAGCAGGACTGGCTCAGAGCTCACAGAATGGTGCCCGTGCTGGTACCCTAAACAGAGAAAAGGTATGGTTTCTTTGTCTCTCACTAAATTACTCAGCTGGACATTGCATTCACCCAAACCCCTTGACTCAATTTAGTGCAATGAAACAAAGATTTACTGAGCACCTATTATGACTTGCACACTGTGCTTGGTGCCAGGAATCTCATACTGAATAAGATCCATGGTTTCTTGCTCTTGTGGAGCTCACAGTCCAGCAAAAGAGAAGAATATTTTTTAAAAACATAACCAACTTACTGAATGAACTGGAGTCAGTGAAAGCAATTTTATTTTTCTCGTCCTTGTCTCTTCAAACCTGCCCTCTCTTCCTATTCTGGAAAGATGCAATGAAATCAGAAACAAAACTATTCTGGAAATCTGACCTATTTTAGATAGAGCCTACCGCTAATCTGGTCATTCTTAAGCATGAAGAAAATAACCTCTCTTTATTTTTTGATAATTCATAAAATCCCATGTTTTGGGGTCAAGACTGCAAACTCTTATCCAGTGAAAAAGTTCTCCCCATTTTCACCCAGGACTGGCTCAGACTCAGTAAGAGCCGTCGAGAAGCGGGGATGTGGGGGTTCCTGATTCTTGCCCTCCTCTGCCACTCACTGTGCCTCTTGAGGCTCCTCTGGCACTAGGACAAGGGACCCAGAGGACAGGAAAGTGAGGTAAGAGAGGAAAAGAAGGTGAGAAGGCCCTATGGAAGCAGGACCATGTGTACTAGTTGATGTCCTTGGTCTTAGCAGTGGCCCAAGTGTTGGTTCTCTGTCTCATGAGGGTCTTGCTGTCAAGTGGCTTCCTTCTGACTCCCTCTTGCTATTAATGGAAGTGGCCTCCTGTGATTCCTGACCTAGGCCTTGCCTCCTCCAGCCAACCTCCCACCCATCACGTCCAGCACCCTCTCCTGTTCAAGCACCCTGTTGGGGTCACCTTGTCCCTTGACAGCTTCCCTGCTTGACCAAACTCAGCCAGGTTCTTCTGAGCCTTCTTCTCAACCTTGGCTCTATGACTTGAATGTGTTAGAAGGTGGAATCGTTGAGACACCGTAGGGCCATGAGGGATCTACCCTCATGATTGGGATCAATGCCATTTAAAAAAGTGTGAGTCCAGTCCCCCTTTGCCTCCTTGCCCTTCCACCTCTGCCCTATGAACATGAAGCACTTCTTTTCAATGGATGATGAGGCGTTCAAAGCACCATCTTGGTATCAGAATCCCCAAACCTGCGGGTGCCTTGATCTTGGACTTCACAGCCTCCAGGACTGTGAGCCAAAAAGTTTCTATATTATAAAGTTTCTATATTAATTATGAATTACCCAGTCTGTGGTATTCTGTTATAGCAGCACAAAACAGACTAAGATATTTGGCCTATAAAAACTGCAAACTCAACATAAATCATTTCAGATACTCCTTTTTCCCCACCCACATTAAATCATTAAGCAAACACCAACATAGCTTATAATAGCTCAAGGCTGAATCCCTAAGATAACCCTATCCCCTTAAAGTACCTGCCTAACAAAGCTCAAAGCTGCCAGAAGAATCTTCAGCCTCTCTCCTTTAGACCCTCCAGGCATGAATCAGATGCCAGTCTCCAAGACCCTTCAACGCCTGGGATTTTTCCAAATGATTCTCAGAGGCCCTTCTCACCTGGTTTGGAAGAAGGTGAGAGAGACATCGCTCTCCTCACCCTCACCACACACATGACTGACAATTTTCTCAACAAGACTACTCACTCTCCATTCTCTCTCAATCAGTTTCCTGGTACCCCATGTATATCCTCTTTGTGGATGATGAGCAAAGAATTTTTTAAATAAAACTCACTTCACAATTTCTTAGCTTGTACTATACAGATGGTCTCAACTCTTGGGAACTTTGCCAAAATACCAAAAGTCAAATTTCACATCCTGATTCACAAGAAATTACAGGTTCAGGATGCCAAGGAAACACACAGCGAGGACATTTGGGGATAGCCCTTTTTCATTTATATATTTCATTTCCATCAAATCCCTCAGGTCTCAATTGAGACTGGCTTCCCAGAGTAAATTTACCTCTTCACTCCATGAAAACAGCCACTGCTTTAACATTATAAATGTGTGAACTCAAATGTATTTTGTTCGTATCTTTGAAATCGTACATTGTAAACTCCTATGAAAGGTAGTCTAAGACATCACTAGCATGACAATGATGATGATGGTGATAACGACAGCAATGTTGATGTCAGTTCATGATGATCAAAATGATTAGGGATGCCAGGTGTGGTGGCGCACATCTGTAATCCCAGCTGCTCGGGAGGTTGAGGCAGGAGGATCATGAATTCAAAGCCAGCCTCATCAAAAGCAAGGTGCTAAGCAACTCCGTGAGACCCTGTCTCTATATAAAAAATAAAAAGGGCTGTGATGTGGCTCAGTGGTCGGGTGCCCCTGAGTGCAATCCTTGGTACCCTCCTCCAAAAAAAAAAAAAAAGAGATTAGGGATGAGGAAGCAAAGATAAATGATTGACTCATACCATCTGTCTTTTCTAGTTAGAAAAGACAGATACCCCCCAGCTTTCTAGATTCAATTCAAAAATCTACCATTTCTATCAATACCATTCCAAAAATGCAAAATATTTTGTTGAGTACCTTCTATGTGCTAATAGGTGCATTGTTAGTCAGACTCTAAGATGGCTCTCCATCTCACATTCTGGTATTCACACCTTTGTGTAACACCTTTCCACACTAAATAGGGCTGATATGTATTATCCAAAGAATATAATGGAAATGATGGTACATGACTTCTGAGGCTAGATCATTAAAAAAAAAAAAAAATCACTGCAACTGCTTTCTTGCTTTCTCTTTGAACATTCACTCAGTGGGGAGCCAGTCGCCATGTTGAGAGAACTCTCAGGCCTTCTGGAGAGTTCTACATGGTGAGGAACTGAGACCTCCTGCCAACATCCAGCTCCAACTTGTCAGCCGTGTGCATCAGCCATCTGGAACCAGATCCTTCAACTCCAATTAAGCTTTCAGATGACGACAGTGTGAGCTGACACTTTGACTTCAACCTTATGAGAATCCTGTGCCAGAATGAGATGTTACTAATATCCATCTATGCTGCTCGTAAATTCCACGGTGGCTTTAGGTTGGTAAATTCGGGATAATTTGTGACATAGCTCTAGAATCACAGTGTCTGGGTTCAAATTTCACCTAACACTTATTACTGTTTGCTTATGAACAGATTATTTAATGTTTCTGAGCCTCAGTCTCCTCATCTGAAAAAAAAAGGAAACAACAATACCAGCTTCATAGACTTGAAAGAAGATAATTAAATGAGATGTGCCTGTAAGAAGGCACCAAAGAAATATTAGTTAATCTTGTTGAGTCCTGAAAAACTTTCCTGATGTCTGACATAAAGAGAGCTCTTTCTTCTCTGAATCCTGTGTGTATTTGGTATAGTTTTGTGGGGGAAAATAAGCACGGAGTGGGGGATAGAAATGGAGTTTTACTATCCAAGCATGAGTTTCTGTCCTGGGGATTTGACATGAATTCTCATATTTGACCTTTGCATGGTCCTATGAATGTAAGGGGGTTAAAACTAAGGCATTTAAATAATATTTGACCTAACATTTTGACATATGTGACTTGTCCATCAGACCAATGGGACTAGGCTGCCAGAAGTCTCTGTGCATAAGGGACCAGAGACCTAGGAAATAAGCCACCTTAAAGGAGCCAAGAGTTAATCTGGTGTGGCAAATTAAAGATGACCATAAGTTTTTGACATTCCACCCATTTAGAGGCGAGATCTATTTCACCTCCCCCGAGTCTGAGCTGGCCTGTGGGTGTTTTGACAAATAGGATATGGCTGAAGTAACCTGATGCCAATTCTAGGTCTGACCTTTTGAGAGCACTCATGGCTGCTTCTTTGGTTTTTGGTCTCTTGGGGGCTCCAGAGCAGACACACGGTATCAGATGAATGTCACCAAATAATTCTAGTTAACACGTGTGAAGTAGCAGTATCATCTAGCAAGTTTCTGCCTGAATTCCTGCGTGTAAATATGTAAGACTTAATAAAATGTTGTTGTTTTAAGCCATCAGCTTTAGGATAGTTTATTGTGCAACCTAAAATATATCTGGGACCTCTAAAGTCCCCATATCCCAAAGTGCTGATGGATAGAATTCAGGAAGTCCATCAACTTGGAAAGGAAAAAATTATATCTTTATTTTCCCTAACCTATAATCAAAGCATGGCTTTTTTTCCCATTTAGAATGTAGTAGCAAACTCCAGTAGTATCAGCTTTGTCTATGACTTTGAGAATGAGGAGACATTCATAGGCTTTTCCAAACTGCCAAAGGGGCTCATGGCTCATGCATTCATACACATTCTCTCTAACATACACAACTCAAAAATACGATTCCAAACGTACTGTTATCTTAAGATACTATAACCTAAGATGCTGTTCCAAAAATCTGACATTTAAGTCATTTCATAACAACAATTCTTTAAGGACTGCTATGATCTCCAGCTTACAGTCATGGAAACTAAAACACAAAAGAGTTGGGTTAACGTGTCCAGGATCACTCTGCTCTAAGAAGGCCCATCGGGGACTTGAACCTACTTATCTTACTCCCCAAGTCATGTTCTTAAAGAACTGGAAGAGAGACTATAAAACCTCACAAGAGAAGGATGAAGGCAACAGAACAGTATCACAGTTTGCAGGAGGATTCTGAGCATGGGACTCTGTCCCCAAACTGTCTCTGACTCATGCCGGAGACTCAGGAACAAAGGGGCTACCCTGAAAGCCACCAAAAGAGTTGTCTGACTAAAATAACTGTGAGGCCTTGCTGTGATTTGAATGTATCCCCTCAAAAAAGAATGTGTTGGAAACTTAATTTCCAACACAACGCCATTGGGAGGTGGGATCCTGAGAGGTGACTAGACCACGCAGGTTCCACCCTTGTGAGTGGGTAAATGCTGGTTTTAAGGTGAAGACGGCAAGTTCAATCTCTTGCTCTCTATCTCACCCTCCTGCCTTTCACCAGGGATGACGCAGCAAGAAGGTGTCAGCACCTAGATATTAGACTTCCCCAAACTCCAGAGCTGCAGGGAATAAATGTATTTTCTTTCCAAATGATCCAATCCCTTGCTCTTCTGTTATAGCAGCACAAACAGGCCGAGGCAGACCTGAGAACCCAAAGTGGCCCTGATACAGCAGCTGAAGCAGCTCACAGGAGCCAGAGGGAAGAGAGGAATGTGGCCCACGGGGCTCTCTGAGCACAGGCTTGGTTTTTCTTGGGGCCATTTAGAAACAGTTGGGGATAACGCCAAACTAGCTTGCAGTTCCACAAGAGGAAAAAATAAAAGCAAGATTCTTCTGCAACAGTTCAATGACCCAAGTCGAAAGGCTTGGAAAGTCGGGGTTGTACGTATGCATGGGTGTGTTATTATCCTTTTACAGAGACTCAAAGAGGTTCAGTAACTTACAGAGGGCCTCAGAGTGTGAGGTGGCAGAACCAAGATTTAAACTCAGGTCTGTTTGGCTCCAGGGTCCCTGTTGTTCCAATTAAGATGGTCCAGCCTCACCTTCTACACTCCTCCAGTTTTCTTGGTCTTCTGAATCACATCTCGGTCCCCAAACACCCATGTCTTTGCTCATCTCAACCCTTTTGTCAACTGTCCTTCCCCAGTTCCTCCCACCCACCCTCTCTTTCCATTCCCCCAAATTCCTTTTCTGTGAAGCTTGTTCCGTCAGAGGAATTCATTGTTCTCTAAGTTTCCGTAATGCT
This sequence comes from Marmota flaviventris, assembly GCF_047511675.1. Taxonomy (NCBI): domain Eukaryota; kingdom Metazoa; phylum Chordata; class Mammalia; order Rodentia; family Sciuridae; genus Marmota; species Marmota flaviventris. The sequence goes on along the minus strand of NC_092500.1, from coordinate 15,848,851 downwards.
TCCTGCAATCTAGATTTTATCGCATATGGGATTTGACCTCTTTGTCTCCCTGGCTAGATTAATGGATGTAGTATTCAAAGTAACAGCTAACATTGAATGAACACTTCCTAGATACTCTTCCCCAAACCTGACATTTAATCATTTCATAACAACAATCCCCTAAGATAAGAGGTTACTACTGTCCCCATCTTACGGTCATGGAAACCAAAACACAGAGTTGGGTTAACCTGTCCAAGGACACCCAGATACTAGAAGGCCCATCTGGAATTTGGACTCCCAAGTTCATGTTCTTAACCACTAAGTTTTAAGATTGAGATCATTCCTTATTGGTCTCTGCTTTCTCTGTACCAAGCACAGGGTAGGGTCCTCAGTACGTATGCAGTAGATAATTGTTGAATAACTAGTGGAATAAACACCCATCTGTTTCCTGCATCCCCAGCTCCTGACTCAGTGCCTGGAATATGAAAAGATGCCCAATAATGACTTGCCAATTGAGCTGTGAATGATTTAATTAATATATTTTTTTTTTCAGCTCTAAAACCCTAGGATGGTGGGACAAGGATACAGAAATGAAACCATCATCCATTCTTGATTCTGAAGAATCTTCTTTTCTGGGGAAGTCACCACCAACCATGATCTTTAAAAACGATAACAGAACCCCAATGCTGCAAAGTTCTTGGACTGACTCCCCAATGTCCTGGGGAGCCCAATAAGTGAATGAAGAAGGGGCAGAGCGGGCAGTCTATGAAGTTCATGCTGAAGTCATTTTCCAAGCCAGACTGAGAGGCCTGGTCTTGAAGCAAGCCAAAATTCATAAAAAGTGAGCTTAGTATTCTCCAGCACTGCTTCAATAAAACAACGATAATGACGAGGCGAAAGAATAGCTGCTTTCCAGGCCAGCCTGGACCAACCTCAGCCTTGGACAGAGCCTTCTAAGGTGTCGGACATAGAGATGAGGTGTGGACACAGATAGGAAGGGAGGCCCATTTGGCTCCCTCTGTGGCCATCTCTGGTTTGGCAGGAGCTCCTGTCCCAGGTAGATCCCCATGGCAGCCCACTTTTCCCAGCCTGGCTTTAATCAACCACTGAGGTCTCCAGAGCACCTTTTACCTGCCAGGTGTGAAGCTCAAGCGGGCAACACCGACAGAAAGAGAGGCCCCGAGGAAAAAGAAGGTTGGAGTCTGCAATTTAGTTTTATTTTGAAATAAAACAACGTAGGCCATGAAATTAAATTAAATAATAGCTATAAATGGCCCAGCCACAAGGACCTGGCACAAGATTAAATGCTCAGGAGGTGTGAGTTCCCCTTCCTTTTGAAAACTACAGCTATGCTAACCGAGACATTCGCCCTGGCAATGTCTGTGCTCAATATGTGGCTAAAGAGAGAGTATGAGGTTTTCAGCTGCTGCGTTTCATTTCCCAGTCAGGGCTGAGTCCTCAGGGCCAGGTTCCCAGCCGGTGTGCTCAATAAGGTGGCACCAGTGGTTCCCAGCGAGCAGCCATCCCAACTAGATCATGCCTGGGCCTTCTAGTTATGAAATATTTTTAATATCACATCTGGTTCCAACATTGATTTATTTAATACATACATACTGAGTGCCCACCACCACACACACACACACCAGATACTGTCAAACAGCAGTAAAAGGCTAAATGAGGGGGTGGGGGGAAACCTTGGGAATGCCTTCTCTGCGTGGAACTTCCATTCCAATGGGAGAGACAAACAAACGAGAAGGAGAGTCAAAGGTGATAAATGCTATGGACAAGGAGGGAAGGCATGGCCGGCACCCCGTGAGGTTTCCCAACTTCTCACTGAAGCATCATACACATAAGGAAAAGCGAACGAATTCTAAGTGTGGCACTCAACAAATTTTCTCAAAGGAAACATAACCCAGCACTCACATCATGACCCAGAGCACAGCCAGCACCCGAGGTCCCATTTTAAATCGGGTGTCAGAGCCAACTCTCCTGAGACGAAGGAGACATCAGTAAGATTGTTGACCAAATATTTCCAGCGCTCTGCCTCCTAGACATAAGGTAGAATTTCACTTCTCTGATACCTGTAAGTTACAGCCGTTGACTTGCTTCAGCCTGGGATATATGAGCAGAAATGAAGGGAACCTCGATGAGGCTGTGGTGATCGTGGGACCTGTGATACCATGGAGCTTCCATCAGCCTTGGTCCCAGTGGACTCTGACGAGCAGAACATCCCTGCTAACCCCAATCAGCATGTAGCGCGAGGACAAATAAGTCTTGGTTGCATTAGCTACCGAGATTAAGGGTTTAATTGTTGCCTCAGCATACCCTCACCCAACCTGACTGATAACCTCAGGACAGATTTAAAGAGATGAAAGAGTGAAACATTTGGAAAACTTAAGGAAGAGTAACACTGAAAGAGTAAGTGCAAAGACCCTAAACAGGATTGTGTATGACATGACATATTTGAGGAACAATATCTGTTATGGACTGAATATATGTGCCCTCCCAAAATTTATATGCCAAGATCCTAACCCCAAGGTGATAGTATTAGGAGGTGAGACCTTTGAGAAGGGATTAAGTTAAATGAAACATGCTCAAGAGCCCTCCATTGCCCCTTCCACCACATGAAGACACAGCAGGAAGATGCTGTCTTTGAACCAGGAAAAGGCCCTTGAGCAGACACCAGATCTGCTGGCACCTGGGATCATGGGCTTCCCAGCCTTTAAAACTGTGAAATTAATTTCTGTCATTTGTAAGCCTCTCCGTGTTGAACATTCTATAACAGCAGGCTGTGCGGACACAGAGAGTCTCTCAGGCTAGAATCCCCCAGAAGTAGACTTTGAGACAAAGTTGGGAATGTAAGTGGTTCATTTGGTGATTGATCAAGGAAAACTGAGAGGGAGGGGGAAATGAGACAAGGGAGGAATCCACTCTAGGAGAGTTTTAATGACCAAGTTACCACTATGGACACCGGGGCTCCATCCACTGGGGACATCTGAGGGATGGTGCAGGATATACCTCAGAGTATATCCCCATCCCCAGAGGTGTGAGGAGGCTCAGGTGTTCACCGTCCAACTTTGCCATTGGCCAACAGTGCTCCCAGGCGTCAACACCCAGGCACTTGAGACCCACCCCTGGACAGCCAAGAGCAAGCTAGCAGGCCACTGTCCCTCTGTGGGATGCCTTAGGCAGGCCACGGGGTGGGCAAGGACTGACTATACCTGCTGCCAACAGAGCAAGGCCGATGTGCCTGAGAACAAATATATACACGCACAAAAGGTGGCCATACAGGACCTCCTAAGAGTCACAGGCAACAGCCCAGGCTTAACAAGTGTTCAGATTCTTGTCACCTCATCTAGAATCGCAACAGCCTCCAATCTCTTGTCCTGCCTCTTGCCTTCCCCTGATCGAATCCATTCTTCATGCTCAACCAATTGATCAATAAAACAGAAGGGTCTGACAGTGACAGCCCTGCTCACAGTCCTGCACTGGCCTCCTGTCAAGTGTAGAGTATCCCTTCTTACCGTAGGCACACAGACCCTGTGCGGACTGGCCCTGCCCATGCGACCACTCGTCTCCACTCTGCATTTCAACATGGACTCCACAGCCATACCAGATGGCTGGCCACACCCTGACCTTCTCTCAAAACCCCAAGCCTTTGAAAGCCACTGTTCCCTCCACTTTGAGTCCTAGAACGTCTTCCCTCCATCTTCGTCTTCCTAGACAACTCTTACTCTTTCGAGAGATGTTGTTCAGGGCATATCGGCACCAGGCCCTGGGAGACCCAGCGGTCAGTACTAGTCCTCCTCCGCTTGGTGAAGACTGCTGGGCGCTGGGAGGCCAATCATATGAAAGTAAATGAATAAGAAAAACAAATTGTAGTAAATTCAGAGAAACGCAAAGTGACTGTGTTATGTGACAGAAAATGGTGACAGAGAGCGGTGATTCCAGGACGATTTCAGCAGGGTGGAGGTGACATCTGAGATGAGCTGCCTGGATGACAAGAAACTGTCAGTCATGCAAGAATCAAGGCAGCATGTTGTAGGCAGAGAGGGTAAGAACAGGACAGGTCCTGAGGTAGGAAGGACTCGCTGCCCTAACAGAGGAGCAGGGTAGCAGGGGCAGAGCCAGCGAGAGAAGAGGTGGGAGGTGTGCTTGGAAGGCAGGGGCCAGGTCATCACGGAGGGCCCCAGGGAGGGTGCTGGACGTCACCCTCCCATCTTCAGTTCACCTGATGCCTCTGAGTGTAGAGTGTCCCTTCTGTAACCTCCAGGGGGACAGACGGGCCACTTCTCCTAGCATCCCTTTCAGGCCCCACCTTCTGGCTGGACACTTGATACCGGGCTCCCAATGGTTTGTTTCCAGCATCTCTTCTTGGCCTTCACTCAATAGCCGTGTGATGTTAGATAAGATATTCAACCTCTCTAGGCCTGGAGCTTCTCCATAAGTCTGCATTCTATGTTCTGAGTGTGATTAGATGAGTTCAGCCTTGCATGTACATTAGGAGGAACAGCAAAATTTTATCTCATCAGAAGAGTGTGCTGTAAGTTTTCTCCTGGTACCATCATCCTTAGGAATGCAGGCTTTGAAATCCAGACCCAATTTTGCATCCTGGCTTCATTACCTTCTTGAGCAAATTATTTAATCTCCCTTAGCTGAGGTCTTCATAGTTACAGAATGAAACTGGTCATTGTTCTGGGAATTGTTTTATGAAGTAAGTCTTTGCACAAAGAGAAACTCAATGTATAGTTTCTACAGTTTTAATCAATCCTTCCAACACCCTGTGGGATAGACCATCTCATTGCTCCCTTTATAATAGACTATAATTTGCATTGCAAGGATCCCCCCCCCCCCGTCACTCTTAAATGCTAATATAGCAGAAAGATAGGCGTTCCTAAACCAGAATTCAAAGCCCATCTCAGTCACTGACTGTCCTTTTAATTTAAAGCGAGTCTCCTCTGTCCTCTATCCTTGGGAGAGTCTCACCATAGTACTAAAGGAATTGCCTTTCCAAGAGGCCTGGGGTAAGCTGAATAACACCCCCCATGAAAGGTCCACAATCTAATCCCCAAGCCTACAAATATATGGCAAAAGGGGACTTGGCAAATGTGATCAAGTTGAATATCTTGGGATGAGGAGATTGTTCTGGGTACCAGGTGGTTCCAAGCGAACTTCCAAGGGTCCTTAGAAGAGTCCTAGGTCATGCAAAGATGAAAGGGGTGTCCGAAGAGTGTTGTGTGGGACTACAGTGCTGCACTGCCAGCTTTGGAGGGGCCACAAGCTAAGGAATGTGGGTGCCCTCCAGACACTGGAAAAGCAAGAAAACATTTTCCTCGAGAATATTTCTGCAGAAGGAACCAGTCGTGCCAACACCTTGACTTTAACCCAGGGGGACCAATTTAGGACTCTGACTTCCAGAACTGTAAGAGAATATGTTTGTGTTGTTGTAAGGCATGAAGTTGAGATGATTAGTTACAGAAGTTCTAGGAAACTGATTGCATGCTCAAAGTTCTTCACAAGTCACCCTCGACCTGATTGCCTCCTTGTCCCAACTTGTGGCAACCTCTAACATGTAAAGTGAGTGACTGGGCAGGTCAGCAGTTAATCCAAGCTCTAGACCAGCGGAGAAAGGTGAACACTGGGCTTTATTATTACCCTGGGGACCAAGGACCCTGCACCCTATTAGACCAGAGCCAAATGTTACAGAAACAGAGAGCTTCAGAATCTGAGCTCCCAGAGAGACCCAGAGCCTGGAGAATGGAGAAAGTCAAGGAATTTAGGATCTTTCCAACAAACACTTATGCTTTCCACCCTTAGTCAGAACCAAAAGATTTTGTCCCAACCAGACCCATCTCGGCAAAGACAGTTCCTCCACAGGAATTCAGCACAGTAGGGACCATTTTGCCTCCGACATGAAAAGTACCAAGGAAAAACAGCAACATCCTTCCAGCCATCGGGGACAGCGTTTCACCCCTGCCTCTATAATTACCCCACATTATTGTTAGTTTCTTGTGTTTTTCCTTTTTTTCTCCATAAACAGTGCAATCTGCCTTTGCTTTTGAGACAGTTTTTTGGAGAAAGCACAAAAGAAATAATCTTTCGGGATCCTTCCCCGCACGGTTTCAAACTGCTAGACTCCAGATTTTTCTGAGGAAAAGTTCCATAAACATTCTGCCGTGCGGAGAGCTCTCGCCTGGCACCAGGAGTGTTGGGCTTGGCAGCCAGGACGGGTCGCCAGGGGCACACCTGCTACAGGCAGCCCTGTCTCCAGCTCCACACGAGCTGAAGCTAGGTGGGGGAGTGGGCCGTGGCAGGTGGGCAAAAATGAGAGCCAGGGGGCAGGGCTCGATGGGACACACCTGTTGGAAACAGCCTTTTAAGACCGTGTGCAGTTGAACTGCAGACTGGAAAGAGTTATAATGAAGAAAGGGCAGTTTTGCCTGAGCAGAAGGGGAGGGAGGTGGGTGGAAGTGGATAGAGGAGGAAAAGAGGACAAGCACGCACACACACACACACACACACCCCTGCTCCAAGCCCTGAAGTATCCTGAGAAGGGGCTGTTCTGTGGGCTCACCGTCTTCTCTTTTCTGGGACACCTGAGATACTGGGGGAGAAGGAAGCCAGTCCCCCTTCCTTGCTCACCGTCCATGGCTTTGTGGAGAGATGTGGGTTCCAGGAGCTAGGAGCTCTTTCTGGCCTCCTGCTTTTTCTCTGCAAAGCTTATAGGACAAGGACTCAGGGAGAATAATGACCTGGTGACTGAAGCCCAAGGTCCAGGTGAGCCTCTGACAGTCAGAGTGTGCCAGCTAGAGCAAGCTCACCACCTGCAGCCAGCAAGCTGCTCGCCCACCGTGCTGCACACCCCGCTAAGGATTCCAGACCTCGCCTAAACCACAGGTGACGGGAAGCCAGGGAGAGAGGCACCTTCACCTCAGAGAAATGAAGCTGGTGATCTCGAGCTGGGTGGATCAGAGAAGAAAAAGTATGAAAAAGGCAAACTGTATGGTTTTCTAGAAGGAAGAGAAGGCTTTGACAAAAGAAGATTTATTGGCTTTTTCCCCCTCTCGTTTTCATTCTGGAAAATACACTGAAAGGGATAAGGAGGAAAATAAAGGAGATCCATAATCCCACCATCAAGAGATCTCCTTTTCAACAGCTCGATTGAAATATAAGTGGCGCACCATAAAGGGCAAATGTTGGCAGGGTGCAGTTTAGTGAGTGTTGACCTAGGTGTGGACCCATGAAATCATCACCACAACAAAGTAAGGATCTTATGCATCACTTGAGGAAGTTTTCTCCTATGTTTTTGGAAACCCTTATTTCCATCTCTTCACATTTGACCCCCTCTCTTGGCCTATAGCTATAATATAACTGTTTGTTTTATGATTTTACTGGGTGCTTTAGGGTTCATAAGATACCTCCCAACAAAATCCTTCTCTCTCCCCGCTGCGTTTTGTGCTTTGATGTCAAACATTTTACTTCTACCTATGTTATAAACCCCATAGAACATTACTACTTTTTTTTTAACCTAAACAACCAATTACATTACAGAGATTTAATTTAACTCACACATTTCTGGGGTTCTTCATTCCTTTGCATGGTTACAACTATTCTCCAGCAGTATTTTCCTTCTGCCTGAAGACTTCCCTTAATATTTCTTAGGAGGTGAGTTGGCTGGTGATCAATTCTTTCAGCTTGATTTCGCATTCATTTTTGAAAGATATCTTCACTGAGTTGATGGGTTTTTTTTTTTCCTTTCAATGTTTTAAATGTGTTGCTCTAAAGTCTTCTTAGCTCATATCATTTTCTACAAAAAAAATATCTGCCATCTTCCCTATATTCAGTACAAAACGAGTTTTTCCTCATCTGGTTGCTTTTAGGGTCCCTCTTGGCCACCTGTTTTCAGCAATCTGATGATGCTGTGTCAGTAGCTTGCTTCGTGTTTCTTAGGCTTCATCAAGCATCTTGGATCTGGGGGCTGATGCTTGTCATTGAATTTGAAAATTGTTCACCAACATTTCTTTAAACATCTTCCCCCCCGCCCCTTCAGAGATTCAAACTACGTATAGAAAAGGCCACTTACACTTTTCCCACAGCTCACCAATGCTCTTATTATAGTTTTTATTTTTTAGGGACTTATGGTTTGATTTTAAACCTGACCTTCAGAGCAACACAAGCCACTATGAAGTTTTAAGCCAAAGAGTGATATAATTATATTGGCCTTGTTGAAATTTCTCTCTCATATTTGTGTGATCAACTGACAAGCAGAAGCCAGAACAGTGTTAGGAAGCAATTAGGAGGGTCTAGGGAAGAGAGGATGGTGTTTTGGACGAGAGTCATGGTCATAGAGACCAGGAAGAGTCCTCAGAAAATATTCATCAATAGGATTTAGTGACTCCGTGTAGGCAGCGAGAGACAGGGAGGTTTAAGAGCTCATGCTTCTGACATGAAAAACTGGATAGATTAAAAAGCCATTCACAGGCTGGGGATATAGCTCAGTTGGCAAAGTGCTTGCTTTGTAAGGCCCTGGGTTCAATCCTTAGCACCACCAAAAAAAAAAAAAAAAGCCATTTACTCCACTGTAGTTCACTGAAGAAGGTTTCAGAGGAATAATGATTTGGAGCATGATGAATTGAATAAGCTTTGTGCCATTTGTGGGTCTTGGTTGCAATCTACATAAAACAACCAAGGCTTGGAAACATGTCTGGTTGATCTGAAAGGCCAGAGACACAGGCACTGAAAATATTCAAGCAAGAGGAAGGCCAAGTCTGGTGTCCACGATGCCCTTGGCATCACCACCTCTGGACACTGGCTGCCTCAACCGCAAACTCTCAGTTTCTTCTGAACCACCGTAAATATCCTCTGATTTTCTGTGCACCTCAAAGATTCAATGCTCCAGGTTGAGAATGTGTGATTTCCTGAGGACTAGAGGAGAGAACCGCTGTGTTCCATCCCCCAAATAGAAAGGGTATTCCAGTGATGGAGAATCCTCTGGAGTCTTTAGACATCAGAGGAGAAATGTGAAGTAGATATTTAACCAGAGCTGGACCAGAACTCTGAAGAGAAGTCTTGGATCGTGGATAAAACCTGAGTATGCTCAGCCCATGTAAGTGGCAGGCTGAGCCCAGGGTCAGATGACATCACCAGGAAGAAGAGTATAGGACAGGGAGGGAGGACAGCCCATGACCAAGCCCTCAGATCTGTTCAGGGAGGACAAGCCTATGCAGATCCCAAGGAGGAGTGGCCAAGGAAGTGAGAAGCAAACGAGGAGTAAAAGTGACATGCACACAAAGGACAGAGGAGGCCCCTGCTGTGAGAAGTTAAGGGGCGTGAGCACAGGAAGATCCCGAGTCTCAGAAAATACTGGTGACTGGGCAGGAGTCATTTTGGTAGCACAGAGCAGAGTTCTGAATAGAGGGCCCTGGAGGATGAGGCAAGGGAGGCGACCTTAGGAGACTCTATTTCTTAAAGTTTGCTTGAGGGGCATAGGCAAGAGGTGGGGTGGGCACTGGAGCTTTGCTTTGCTTTTCCTGAATAGGAGAGTTTAAGACTGGACCAAAGACAGCCATGACAGAGCCATGAAGAAACAGTGCCGCAGTCCGGCTGCAACAAAATAACTGGGGGGTGACGAGGAACTTGTGTAGATTGATACAGCAGGAGTGGGAGCCGTTTATTGTAGGACAGGAGGGGTATATATACATTCCACACAGCTTATCTTAATTAACATAAACTAGATACAGCAGTCAACCAATAAGGAATCTCCACACTTAATGGCTCGCTGGCGTTACTTCACAAACCACTCCCTCTGGCAAAATGCCAGGCGCCATCTTGACTTGTTTACAGACTCTAACAAAACAGGAGGAAGTGCAGGAGGAAAGGGTATTTCCTTCCGGGTGAAATAGGGTCACTCATTCAACAGATATTACAGAGCCCTTAGCTATGTGCTCAGGCATGATATCACAGGGGTTCAGGACACAGCCCCTGCAGTGTGCAGGTCTTCACTCTGCCCCAACTAGATAAGTGACCTTGTCAAGTTATGTAACCTCATGAGCCTTGACTTTCTCAGTGTAAATGGAACTATCATATAACCCACTTCACACACTTTTCTGTGTGGAATAAGTAAGTTAAGGGGTGAAAATAATAACACCAAACATTTCAAAAGCTCTTATTTTGTGCTTATTACTGATTTGTTTCAGACAGGTGGGTACATCCAGTCCCTGTTACTCCACCTGGGTCAGAAATAGAAGTAAAGATCATGATTTTTTTTTGTATATTTTCTTCTCTGTATACATCAGTCTCTGTAATATATTCATGCATATGTGTATGCAGCAAATCTTTAACAGGTGCCTAATAATAGTGTTCTAGCACTTTATGGATTTAATCCTCAAAAATACTCAATGAGTATGCTCATCCCCATTTTATAGTTGAGTAACTAGGGCAATAAGAAGTTTAAGTAACTTGCTCCAAGTCCCACACACAGGTAACCTAGCTCCACAGCCTGTGTTCCTAGCCACTAGGTTGTCCTGTTCCTACCAGCTCCAAGAACAAGGCCAAGGGTAGTGAGAGGATGTGAGGTAAGAGGAAGACAGCCAGAAGGTGTGTGAACAGACTGGAAAATGGGAATCACCGTAGGAGGGTCCTGAACAAATATCATGTGTCCAGAGTTTATATCTTTGGTGCTGGCTTTGTTTGGGTGACTGTGGGAGAATTAACAGGCCAATGGAGACTCAGGAACCATCAGAAATACCTGCTTGCCCTTAGTGACAAGTTATACCTTTAGTGGTCTTGTAGGACACAGTCCCTGACTTTCTAACTGACATTAGAAAAAGACACTGCCCAGAGTTAGCTGCTGGACTGGTTTCCCAGGGAGGTTTCTAAAGCACAGCAGCATGCTCAGGGGCTGCCAGCCGAGCCAGGAAGGCTTTGCTCTATGACTTCACCTTTTATCTCTGCCAAGGGACACCCCAAGCCACCACAGTTTCTACATCAAGCCACTTCTGGAAGGGATTTCCATAGGAAAGGAAACAGGCTCTGCCATTACCAAATGCAGGGACGGGTAAACCGCCAGTCTGTGGTGTTGGGAACTTTTAATTGCTTCTTTGGGATTAAGCATCTGCCCCAAGAAGGGGAGGAGCAGACTGGAATGCTGGGTTCTCCAGAACTTGGGGTGGCTTGACAAGCCAGCCAACATGAGCACATGAGATGTTTTGAGAGTCTTTTTCCCCCTGCTGGGTTCACTTAGGGAGATTTGAGCCCCCTCAAAAGACTTCCCAGCCACATTCACCCCAACCCCAGCCCTTGTTTCTGGTTTCTTCCTTATAGGAGCCTACTTGGAATTCTTGGCTGACTCATTTCGGTTTCTCCTTTCAGGAATACAGAATGTCAGAGCTAGAAGGACCCGGGGAAAACTGGGTCAAGCTCTGTATTTTGCAGCTACTTCCCTGAAGGCTGCATTTACCTTCCACCAAGGGCGTTGAGCCCCGCCCTGTCCCCTGCACTACACTGCCCTCTCCTGGCGATAGATAGAAATGCCTCTGGGTGGCACTGATTTTCACTGCTTCTTGTGGCTACTAAGACCTTCTCAGCCGACTTCTGCTTTCCAGGGGTTGTCTCTAGGTTGTGTCTCTCTTTGCAACTCTCACTCTTTCCTGCACACTCCTTGCCTTGGAGTGCCCCAGTTCTTCCCTATGAAGATGGGAGGAAGGTGGAAATCTACAGCAGGAGGGTATGGAAGAATGTGGAGCCAGGGCTGGAGAGGGGCTGCCCTGGGTCTTAGCTCTTGACTAGAGGACCCTCTCCTTTTGGCAGGAGAAACCATGTTGCACAAATAAATACCCCAAAGATCTTTGATGTACAAAGCCGCGACATCACAGGCCTTAAAACGGATCCACAAAGAGCTCAAAGTTTCTGTTTCTCAGGGTGACTGTCTCCATTTGTTCATCTCAGGTGCTGCAAGGATCAAAACCCCAAATGCCTTCAGGAGTCAGACAAGAGACCTAAGTGAATTAATAACCAGACCCGAGTGAGTGTGGGAGTGCAGCAGTCACCGGCACTCCTGTCCTCTCTCAAGCCTCACCCTTCCAATGCCCTGCCTGAGCATCAATATTTAAGGAATGTTTTGCTTATTGAGCACTTTGCCATGCCAGGGCATGGTTGGTTCTAAGCACCTTGGAAGTAGTCACTATTTTAAGCCTCTCAACAAGCCTCTGAACTGGTGTAATCATAAGCATCAGCCCTGTTTGTAAGTGGGGGACGGAGGCCTGGAGCACCTCAGGGGCTTTCCTAATGGCAGACAGATCAAAGGAATATGCTAGGATTGGGGCTCAGAGAGTCTGACTTCAGAACCCGATTCCTCAACCACCAGATTTATATACATACTCTAAGTATGCAGACTTGTATCCTAGGACAGCCCGGGAAACTGACGTTATCCCATGGGAAAGGGAGTGTGGGTTAGTGGACAGAGAACAGGCATGAGAGACAGATCTGAGTCTGAATCCTGCTTCTACTACATAGTAGGTGACCCCAGGGCATATTAAGGAACCTTTCTCACCAGCAGTGACTGGTCAGTAAATCAGAGACAACCCTTCCCACTCCCTAGTATGATCACCAGGATTACATGTGATAATAAATGTGTTCAACCTAAGACATGACATCAAACACAGATACACAGTGACAGGTGGCTACTGGTTAAGTTAACAACTAAGCAGATGACTTTGATTTACCTGATTTAAGAGCCTGACCCTCTGTACTAGTTGGACACGAGAAGGATAAAGCTCCTTAGAATAAAACTTCTAACAAAAAATTCACATCAACAAAAACCTTTAATCATTATCTGAGCTTTCAAAAGGGGCTGACTAGTGGGGGGTATACACATTACAAAAGTCTTCATGTCGCTGCAAGTTACGTAGAACTTTTTCTACTTTTCAACAGTGGATCTTCCTGGTATTGTTAATGGTGACAACTGGATGTAACCCCTCCCATCTAAGTGACTGAAAAGGAAGGCACTTTTCTGTGATCCCTGCATCAGACACTAGGTGGCGCTACATTCTCACTTCAGCTACATTCTGGCTTCCTACAGCCGTCCATCTGGCTGATTTTGAATTACTCCCCAGCTAACATTTCTTGGGCTTGAGCTGCATTCCACTTTTCACAAGTGCATCAGACACCTTCTGAAAGTGAGCAGATACCAGATGGGGTCATTCAAGATGTCAACCCAGCCTGGTCAACTATCCCCACTCAACCCAATGAGAACATATTTATTGAGTACCCACTATGAAGGGAATCCAGCCTTGTACCCCAGTGATCTGTCCATGCTTTACCTTTCCCCCTCAGGCCTCCTGCTATCTACAGAAAGTTCCAGAAGAATCATAGCCACTGAGGAAGTCAAGGAGAGCTGGAGTTGTGGGAGAACACAGAGATCACTTTATCTCCCTTCACCTCACACATACTGACAATGGCCCAGAGACAGAAAGTGAGTTATCCCAGGAGGCACAGCCTGACAGACCAGAATTAGGATCTGTTTCCTGATCTCAGGTCCTTCCACTTGGGAATCCCTCAAGAACAGCCACCAGGATCATACCAGAAAATGGTACTGGTGTAGGACGCTGTGACTACACATCCTCACACAGAGAAGCTACCCCCATTTAGTAACACTCATTTCCACAGAACTTTACTAGGTGTTTAAACACAGATATTCTGTGGTTTCCCCTCAGGCCCATTGCCCAACAGGTATTGCTCCTGGCCACTGGGGATGGACATGCCCAGCTTGCACAGCTGGCCAAAGTGCCACTCCCTTGCCAACCACAAGTGTGTTCCGCAGCCTGCAGCAACTCAGCCTCCTTTGCTTGCCTCTGGGTATTTAGGATCTTTGGTTAGGCCTAATATTTGTTAAGGTGAAGCCAAAACAAATAATCCAGAGAAGAAAAGGAACCAGGTCCTGTCTCCCTAGCCAGCAGGTTGGTAAGCTGGCTAACAAGGTCTCTCTCTCTCTCTCTCTCTCAGACTCAGTCTCCCCATCTGGATAATAAAGGAGTTAGATCTGACCCCTCTCAGCCTTAGCTTTCCAGGGTCTGTCATGTGGCTATTTAGCTACCATTATTAAGTGAGGTAATTCATCATGTCTACATCCAGCACCTTGTGGGAGAAATGAAGCTCATCGTTGGTTTTCAGATATATACTATTTTAAGTAACAGAAGTGTGAGTTTGACTCAGGAGACTGAGGCAGGAGGATCACAAGCTTGAGGCCAGCCTCAGCAATTTAGTGAAGCCCTGAGCAACTTAGTAAGACCCCATCTCAAAATACAAAATTAAAAAGGGCTGGGGATGTAGCTCAATGGTAAAGAAAGCACCCCTGGGTTCAATCCCCATACCTCCCCATACAAAAAGAAAAAGAAAGTGTTAGTTTTTCCTTATGTGTTTCTTCCTTTTTTTTTTTTTTGCTGTGTGTGTTGGGGGGTGCTGGGGATTGAACCCAGGGCCTTGTGCATTCAAGGTAAGCACTCTACCAACTGAACTATATCCCCAGCCCTGTTTCTTCCCCTTTAAAAAAAATAATTTCAAAATATTCCTGACATACAAAAAAGGTATCAAAAATATGGCAATAGATTCATAGGCATTAAGCATAATATCTGAACAGTAGATAATTGAGTGGACATTTTTTCAACTTTGCCATTTGTCTGAATTTTCATAATAAAATATTGAGAGGAAAAAAAAAGACATTGAGAATAATATAATGAGCACCTGTGTAATTGCTGCTCAGCCTACCACATCAAACCTCCTGGATTTGGATACTTGAACTGCAATACACAGGTGCTCCTCAACTCATGATGGGGCATGTCTTGATCAACCCATAATAAATTGAAAATGTATTCAGTGGGCCTAACCCAATAAACACCAGGCTCAGCCTCTCCTGCCTTCATCATGCCCCAGTCAGGGGGCGGCAGCCTAAGCCTGCAATCCCAGGCTGAGGCAGGAGGCTTGCAGGGCCAAGGCCAGCCTCCACAACCTAGCAAGACCTCATCTCAAAATAAAATATATTTTTTTAAAAGGCTGGGGATGTAGCTTAATGGTGACTCACCTCTGGGTTTAATCCCAACACACACACACACACACACACACACACACACACACACACAATTCTTAAAACACTTAGATTAGCCTAAAGTTGGGCAAACTCATCTAACAAGTCTATTTTATAACAAAGTGTTGGGTAGCTCATGTAATTTATAGAATACTGAAAGTGAAAAACAAAGTCAAAAAATCTGGAAATCTAATCATGGTAAGCCAGGGGCCGTCAGAGTGTCGTTTTGCTTTGTAAATGTTCTTCATGTCATAGACAAGTTTTCATACCGCGTGTTTTCTTCTGCAGCTTGATTTTTTTCACTTAGCATTTAAGTTCCGAGATTCATCTGCACTGATTGATGGGACTCTGGCCTACTCCGTTTTACTACTGTTTTGAAGTTGCGCAATCTTCTCTGCTCCTGAGCATTCTCCCCTCGTCCAGTCGCCCTGGTGCGTGTGGAAGGGGTACAGCAGCATTGAGATGTGAGGAGGAGCATGGCCTGCCACGTCCCACGGCGTGGATCCAGGTGTTCAAACTGTGTCATCGTGGCCTGTCTGTGGCCTTGTTTTCTACTATTCTGGCTTCATTCTCGGAGATCTCTGCACATGTGGTGGCCTTGGAAGCCCCAGTGGCCAGAGGCACCCCTCTCCAGAGAGTTCCCGCATGGTCAGTGGAACAGAGGCGACCTGTGTTCCTCCTGAACAAGTCAGACTGGGTCTCTCCCTGGACCTCCCTAGTCATTTGCTCCTCTCCGTCCATCTCATCAAAGCCAAACAGGCGAGGATGGGCAAAGTTGAGACTCCAAAGGAAAAAAGTTGTTACCAAATTAAGGAGGACTGGAAGCTGAGCAAATGACAACAAATGTCCGGGACCTCACCAGTCCCTCACATGTCCCCTCTCACTGCTGTGTGTGTCACACTGTGTGTGATTACGCTGCCATCAACAGTGCCTGTGCCCCCTGTGTGGCTGGGAACCTCTCTAGGAAACACCTCATCTTTATCTCCCCAGATCCAGAGCAGCTCAGTGCCCCGGGCACAATGAACAGCAGCTGCGGACTCAATACCTCCAGCAAGCACAGCCTGAAGGGAAGGGGCAACTCCACCCTCTGTCTTTTAGCTCCTCCCACTGCAAACCCAGACTATCAGGTAAGAGATTTCCACCCACCTTCTGAGTCTCAGACCACAAGACAAACACAAGTGGACAAATGCATTGTCTGAGTCAAAATCTATAGGCACTTAGATAGCTGTTGTTTATTGAACACCTACGATGTGCCACACATTTTTTTAGTGTGACAAGCTGCATCCAGATAGAAGTGTTTCTAGCTTTCTGTGAATATATGAAAATTTATATATTAATAGGGTGAATTTTATGGTATGTGGATTATATCTCAATAAAGCTGTTATTTTTTTTCCAAAGAAATACAGATCTTATATAATATGATCTCATTTATATGAAATTTTAAAATGGAAAAAAGTGGTCTATGGTGATAGCGGTCAGAATAGCACTTATCTTAGAGAGTACAGACTGCAGCTTCCAAGCCTCTGCAATGCTGGAAAAGTCCTAGGTCTGGTCAGTGGTAGTATGCGGACACCTCACATGCAGAAATTTGCTCAGCTGTGTACTTCAGATGTGTGTGCATTGGAGCATGAAAGTTCCACTTTCATACAAAGAAAACTAAAAAGTGCTTGTATTAGTCAGCCTTCATCACTGTGACCCAACAAGTACGACTTAGAGGAATAAAGTTTATTTTAGGCTCATAGTTTCAGGGGTCTGGTTCACAACAGCCAACTCTGCTCTGAATCAGAGATGTAGCAGAACGTTGTGGTGGGAGGGTGTAGCAGGGGAAAGTTGCTAAGCTCCTGGCCACCAGAGGGGAGCCAGGGACAAGAGATAGGCCACACTCCCAGTGACCTACTCCCTCCTATCACATCCCACCTGCCTACAGCTACCACCCAATGGTCCATTCAAATTATTAATCCATCTAATAGATTAATCCACCCCTGAGGTTACAGATCTCTAATCATTTCACCTCTGAACATTCCTGCAAGAACACAGGCGCTTTGGGAGACATTAAAGATGCAAACCATAACAGTGCTGTTTCTTTTTAAGTGAAGGAAAGAAACCAATTCCAGAGCACTATGGAACGCAGATTTTTTTTTAAACTCAGGCTGTTGGGTGCTAAACCTGACTCCACCACTTACTAGCTGTGATGAGTACTTTAAACAAATTTCTTACCTTCAGGACCATCGTAAGAATCAAGTAAATTAATCCCTGTGAAACATTTAGAACCATGGAATAGTAAGTGTTCAATAAACCACAGAGCCACTTCAGAGGCCAAAGGTAAGACCCAAAAGACCCAGCGGGAAGGGGACACAAGCAGATCACACTGGTTACCATGGAGGATTCCCTGAATGTCAACCAGGCTAGTGATAAGAAGGTCATAAGGAGACTATGCCCCAGCACACACTGCCATTTCTACACTTCTGTTTCCATGTTTGTACTGGTCTCTCAGCTGGACCATGAGCACCATGAAGGCAGGAGCCCTGTCTTGCTCTTGGTCACCTCTTCAGTGTCCAGCAAAGAGCAGAGCTCTCTGAATACTCTTGAAGGAGCAGTGAGTGCATGAACCACAGTCCTGATCTCAGCTGACCCACAGGAAGCACCGAGAGGGGGCTGCTGCTGGAATGTAGGCCCATCTAGTGGAGTGAGGCTGGCAGGAGAGGTGGTGGATGGTGGTGGATGTGTCAGGGCTTCAAAAGGGGAAATTCAAGGAGTCCGAGGTGACTCCCCTGCTCCTGCTTTAAGCAACGAGGGGCTGGAAGAGGAAGCAACTTCTGTCTGGAACCAAGTAAGATGGGCTGGGAGGAGGTATCCAGATATGAGTAGACAAACGGAGGTATGACTGGGCTAAGCACAGAGGTTTGGGGATTAATATTGCCCTGGTGGCAGACTACTTGATAGCATATTCAAGAAGTCTAGAAAATGACTTTGCATTGTTTGAGCATTTATGTTGGAGTAAAAACTCATTCGATGTATTCATTCACACTGATCCTTGTTACGAAAAAAAAAAAAATATATATATATATATATATATATATATATGTATATATGTAAAATTTAATTTAATTTTTTTAAAGGTGGAACTCCTTAAATGCAATTTTGATATTTCTTTTCAGGCTATCTGCCTATAGCTGCCTCTCCCTTGCCTCTTCCCTCCAGGTAAAAACAAAAGGTACCTGGTGCACATAACTTTAGTCTTACCCTGTAATTTTAATATTAGAAACATCTAGTCCAGTGGTTCTAAGTCTGCGATCCCAGCCCAGCAGTATCAGGTTGATCTGGAACTTGTTAGAAATGCAAATTGTTGGATGGCCCCTCCCCCCATCCAGATCTACTGATCTAGAACCTCAGGAGAGGTGGGTCCAGCAATCTGTTAAGCAAGTTAAAACTTGAGAACCACTGGTCTGGGAAATTCCATCAGTTTGCAGATGAGGAAAATAAGATACAGAAATTAAAGGATGGCCTTGCTTAACATCACACTCTGGCCACTGCAAGGTCTGACCCAGACATCCAAAGAAAGACCAAATACTGGGCTCCACATACTGACTGAGGCACGGTAGTGGCTACTGACTTCGCAGCAGGTGAGGTAGTAGGAAGAAATGACAACTCTTCAAGGGGTCAGCTCTGCAAAGTCACCCCAAGTCCCCCAATTTCTTAAGTATCTACTCCAGGCCAGGCTCTGAGCCACATCAGATATGGTACAGATCTTGCTGGAAACCAGGAGGTCAGGCATATTGTTGTTTCCAAAAAAAAAAAAAAAATACTTTACCCATTGAAAGCCTTCTATGTGAGTCAGGGTCCAGTCAGGAAGCAAAAATCAAATTAGTAATTTGACTAGGGAAACTTTAATATAAAGCTTTATTGGGCTGGAGTTGTGGCTCAGAGCACTTGCCTAGCATTTGTAAGGCACTGGGTTCAATTCTCAGCACCACATATAAATAAATGAATAAAATAAAGGTTCATTAACATAAAATAAGAATTTAAAAAATATATGTGTTACCTAGTAAAGGCTGGTGAGCTATCAGAACTCCTGCTTGTGACCGTTGACTGGTGTCCCCTGGAAATTTCCTCCACCTCTGATTCCTTAACATGACCTCCATTGCTTTCCTTCCTCCCTCTCTGATCATTCTCTCAAGAATCTCTTTTCTTCATATATCCTTTACATTCTTTGGGCAATTTCTTCTGCTTCCTTAATTTAAAAGTGAATAGGAGCTGGGCTCCTATTACAGCCTCAGTAGATTAGGGAGGTACTTAGCAACTCAGCTAGACCCTTTCTCTAAATAAAATATAAAAAAGAGCTGGGGATGTGGCTCAGTGGTTAAGCACCCTGGGTTCAATCCCTGGTAACCCCCCCCCAAAAAAAAAAAAAAAAAACAGTGAATATGGATGAGTAATTCTGAAGGCAGGCCTCCCAACTGAGCTCCAGACCTGGGCCTCCCACCAGTTGCCCTCTTACATCCTCTCCTAATACACGAGGGCCATTAGCTGAGTCTCCTCTCCCTCCTCAGCCCATGCGCACTCCGCAGCATCAGACACACTGGGCTCTGAAATTCCTCTGCAACACCCTCCCTCAGGCCCTTTGCTCAAGCCCTAGGTCTTCCAATGTCCACCTGTCTTGACCTCCTCCAGTCCTGCCACAGGGCTAGGGAGGCAGTCTAAAATCCAGGTCAGAGCACAGTTACTTCCCACCCTCCTTAAAACCCTTTAGTGATTTTCTGTCATCAGAGAATAAGATCCAAAGGATGACACACAGGCCTCCAGGTCCTGGCCCCAGCAGCCCTCCAGGACACCTCCACTCTGTGGGTAGAATTGGGAAAAAGCAAGGGGTTGGGGGCAGGTGGATGTCAGGAGGCTCAGTGCTCACCTCAGCCTCCCAGTTCTTGTTGTTGTTGTTGTTGTTTGGTAGTTGGGCACAATACCTTTATTTATTTATTTTCATGTGGTGCTGAGGATCGAACCCAGGGCCTCACGTGTGCTAGGCGAGCACTTTACCACTGAGCCCCAGCCCCAGCCCTAGCCCTCAGCCTCCCAGTTCTGCTGGCCAGGACAGATGGCCTGCCTACTCAAAGTCCTGCTTACCTTTCAGGACTGGCTCAAGTTTCTCCACCTCTTTATGTAGTCATTTTTTTAATGACTACAATTAATCTCACACACATACACATACACACACAAGCACACATGATTTCTGAGCTCAGAAAGAATGATTTCAAAATATTTAAGCACTGAGAACTCATAGGCACCCACACATCAGGACAAACGCTGGCCCTGAGACTGGAATCAAGTCTTTTAAGGACCCCCTGCTGGGCCAGGGTTATTGACCTATTGGCTGCTAGACTGTGAGGAGGTCTAGCAGTTCAGAGGAGGCACTCAGGGTGCTCAGGGCAGCAGCTACACACCAAGCAGCATAGGAGTATCTCAATCTTTTAACTTCTGGTATGACTGCACATGCATGAACCCTGGGACTCTTATTATGCGCCAGATGCTGGGCTAAGCTAACCCACTTCACCCACCACCTCCTTCAACTAGCACAACCACATTGTGAGGTATAATCATCATCTCTACCACTACCATCTTTCTTACCATCGTCTCCACGCACGACCACCATCTCCAGCATGCCGACAGACTTGCTGTGGGTTTCACTGAAGATCCTATTGCTTGATCAGAAGTTAAATCTACACCTTCAATAACTTTTGCCTGTTCTTCAAAGGGCAGCTACCTAGCACTTCCCCATCACCCACAGCAGCATTCCAAGGCATTTCCCACAGTCCTTTGCAAACCTGTTCTAACCACCTCTAGCCCAACCCTGGCACTGCCACTACCACCACCCCCATTATTCCTGGCTGTAGCCCTGAATTCCTTATGACACAATTTTCACAACTGCCACCACTGGGCTGTAAGACCTTTGAGGGCAGGATCCTGTTCCATGCATATTTAATTCACTGCTCTGCAGAATGTCTGGCTATGGGCCCAATGTTGGTCAAGTGCATGAATAAATAAGCAGACACATGAGACTGAAATGTAACTGTTATTTGAGATTAGATCTATCTTTAACTGTTCCACCAACAAGAATATGGAAATACATAATACATTTCTTTTATTTTTAGCATTTGAATTTGACTATTATTATGAATGTATTAAATAAGAATCTATTAAGCCACTTTGTAACCTGAGAACAGGGGCTGCATTCAAATCTCACCCCTGCCACTTTTTGTGTGTGTGTGTGGTATGCTGGGGATTGAACCCAGGGCCTTGTGCACGCAAAGAAGGAACTCTACCAACTGAGCCATATCCCCAGCCTACCTCTGCCATTTTCTAATGACCTTGCTCAATGCTTCTCAGCCTGCTGCCCTTGTGGAATGGGGAGTGATCCTGCCTACCTTGGGGATTCTAAGGAGGAAGGAGGAGACTACATAGTGCTCAGCACCTCACCTGTGCAAAGGGACTCAATAAACAGTATGTTATCTTTGGTGGTGGGTGGATGGTAGCCCAGGGATAAAAGGAAATGTACCCTGATGTACTCTGGGCCAAACGTTGGTAGGGTGGTCTCAGACAGTGGTTCTCCACCTTGAATGCAAGTTGGAATGCTGGCACCATTCAACCCAAATCCCTGGGAACCCAGGCTTTTTTCCCCCACACTCTCCTGAAACTAGCAAAGTAGGAGACAAGCAATAACCTATCAACAAACCAGCCAAGAGTCCAGGAAAGGATGTCCCAGATCCAGTGAGGCTGTCTTGATTCCAGTTGAAAATAAAAAATTCTCAAAATTGAAAACTTACCTGTTTTCTAATCCTGAATACACATGCAAATAGAATATATCATGATTACTAAATTCTCTGAAAGCAACCACTCTGGAAAAAGTCATAACAAAGCTCAAGTGTTTATTAAGAATTAAAAATACTGTAAAGAAGCCATACAGTTCATTTCACAGTAAACTAAACAAACCTTTTTTTTTTTTTAACTTTTACTTTTCGGCTTTTTTTTTTTTTCCTTTCTTTTTTTTTCTTTTGGAAGGGCAAGACAGCCATTTAAGAACAATACAGCTCAAAGGGGAAGGGGTACAGCAAACAATTACAGAAATGCAGTGCACACGCTCCCCACTGACAGATGGGGTCTGCTCCCACAGCAGACCTCCTCAAGGACATCCTGTTAAAACAAAAAAACCTGGCCTACGTCCCCCAGGGAGACACCCCACCGCTGTGTGGACTGCTCTCAACACATTTCCTGAAAGACCCCAAAGACACTTTTCTGGAACTCTGAACCTATGCATTATTCGGTAACCTGCCCAAGTGTGGATACAGGTGGGCCACCAGAGACAGACAGGCACCAGGACTCTGGGTGGTGTGCTTGAGCATTCAGAACCATCTGATTCTTTGCATAGTTACCTTTGATATCATTAGATGGTTCAGGAATGGAAAAGACACCCACACTACAAAAGCAACCCGCAAGTAACTGATTCTTTTAAAATGAAGACAAGGCATTGCCCTCTCCTGACTCAGAGATTACATCTATGAGTCCTAACCAGTTTTAGGTGGAAGACAAGTAAGAGATATCTCATGAAAACTTCAGCCAGAAGTATAAAAAAAGTAATTTTTCTTAAAGACAATTAGAAAGAAACGTGCCCCACCCCCACCCTTTTTTTTTTTTGGTAACTTGAAATCTGCCAGCCAGACAGGGTATTTGAAGGTTAATCTGCTCCTGTTAATCCTCAATTGAAGCCACTGTCATTTTTCTGACACTAGACACATCCCTTTTAAAAGCCACCTCTTGTGCACCGGGGCTGGGCCTTCAGGAAACAACCAAAAGCAGAAGCAGAGAACTTAAGAAACCAATGGTGTGTGGTAAGAATTGCAAATAAATTACCTGGGCACAGAATGCAATGCCTTGGTGTTCAGGTGGTGTCCACTGCTCTGGGGGGGGGGGGGGGGGGGGGGACAAAACTTGCGGGGAGGGCACATGGGAGGAAACAACACATTTTTTTGGTCATGAGAAAATGGACTATAAATCCGCGCCCTGGACACACAATTCACTTAGATTTTTTCGTGAATCTTTTCAACTTTCACAAACAACCTATCCAGATCATTTCTCAGGTCATCTAGTAGACCCTTGGCTGATTCCAAGTTGTTCTCGTTGGTTTCGATTTTGACCGAGTAGGCTACCAAACTGTCCACAGCAGTCCTGAGCATTTTCAAGTCCGACTCCACCTGGCTCACTGAGGATTTCAGGTTGTCTAGAGAAGAGAGTCTGTCCAGGAAGTCCTGAGGGGGCAGACGCGCGGCCTGGGCTCGGTCCTGACTGAGCAGCGCGTGCACCTGCTCTTGCACCTTCTGCAGCGATTCCACGGTGCTGGGGAGCTCGCCCACGCTTCTCTTCAGCTCCTCCACGTCGCCGTAGAGCGCCAGCTGGGCCTCCCCCAGGCTCCTCACGGTGCCAGCCAGGCTGTCCTTGTCTGCCTCGGACGAGGACCCCAGGTCTTTCAGGTGCTCCTGCAGCGCAGCCAGGCGCTGCTCGTACTCCTGGCTCTTGGTCAGGAGCGACTCCAGGCTATCGGTCTGGCGTGCAGAAGCCACTTGCACGGATTGGACTTCATCCTCTAAGTTCTGGAGCCTGGAGTCCAGACCCTGACTCTCTTTCTGGAGTGCATCTAAGGCGTCGGGGGTTCTGGAGGACCCGTCTTCCTCCGGCCTGTGGGACTCGGCCTTCAGCTGGCGGAGCTCCTCCTCCAGCCTCCGGATCTCCTCCGGGAGGCGGGAGGTCGACTCCTCGGACTGCAGGAGCTTCTTGGTGAGGGCCTGCAGGGCCAGGCGCTCCGAGTCCGCGGCCTCCTTGAACGCCTGCTGCTCCTGCTTGAGGCTCACCAGCTCCCGGACCTCGGTGTAGACATCAGACTCCATGGTCTGCAGGGAGCTTCTCAGGGCCTCTATGTCCCTCTCCCTGGACTCCGCAGAGGTCTGTATCTCTTTCACCGCATCCTTCAGGGCTCCCAGGTCCTGCTTGTACCCCTCGGATTCTTCCAGAGAGGCGACCTTCGCCTTCACGTCATTTATTTCCTTCTGGCTCCTCTTCTGGACCTCAGTGAAGATGGCGATGTTGTCATTGATGGACTTGGTGAGCTCCGTCAGCCTTTCCTCCACTGTGTTCTCCAGGGACGTGAAGTCCCGCTCGCGCGCATCCTTCACCACGTGAATGCCGTCAGAGAGGTCTTTGAGGATCTCGTTCTGGAGTTTTTGCAGAACTTCACCGATCCTGCTGATCTCACTCTCCCCCTGTTTCACTGCTTTCTCTGTGAGGTCTTGCTTATGTTGGGAGCTTCTCAGGATAGACTCGAAAGCCCCAAATGTGGTTTGCAGAGACTGTACCTGTAGCCAAAATCCAGACATTAGCTGTAGAAGAGTCATGAGTTTTACAGGTACAGCTACTTTGTTTTCAGTCTGCCCAGCCTCCAGGTCCCTTAACTCTTCCAGAATGGCACTACACTACTCCTCTGAAGAACTCTCCTTTCACATGTAGCCCATGTCATAGTTGTGGGGAACAAACTTAGGAACTTAGGAACAAACTTCCTCCAAGAGCCCCAGGGATGGCTTATAACCCTGGCCTGAACAATGGGCACTTTCCACCCACCCTGAGTCACACTGACTAGCCAAGCATGGGCACATGTGCTAAGGCAGACCAAGGAGGCAGATCTAGGACTTCTGTTAAAACTACAGGGGAAGAAAACTTTCTCCAAGGGGACTGTTAGCTACGGGATCAGGTAGGCCTGGAGCTGCGTAGACCAACACATGGAATGCCTATCTAGGAATCAAGCCAGCACAGCTGAGAAATGGCCAAGGTTTGCAGACATCATTTGAATCCCTGGATACAGCTATAGCTTAAGGAATCTACTCTTGAACTTTGCAGTTTAAGCCAGTCAATTCTCTCTCTAAGCCACTTAGGGGAAAATTTCTACCTCCTTCAACTGCAAGAGTCTTCAAGTTTTTGTAGGAAAGAAACAGATACTCTGTGCTGGAAATCAAGACAAGGATCCAGGCCTTAACTCATCACTTCCGGCTATGTGGCCCTAAACTAGTCATTGTCCTCCATGGCCCTCATTTAATCTTTATTCTGAAGTACCTCAGAAGCCCAAAGATCCCTAGCACCATCTGCAGACCATTGCCAAAGGAATAAACTGATCCCGCAGCAGGCTCTGGTTTGGTGAACACACTGGGATTTTTTTGCTTCTACATATTCCTTCTTAAAAAATTCTACCCTGAATGAGGCCTGACCTGAGAACTACCCAGGGGAACTGGTTTAATATATAATGAGGCTGTAGGATGATTAAGAACCTAGGAGGCATTATCCTGACACAGCATTTGGTGCCATCTATAATGTTTAGTTTGGAAAAAAAAAAAAGGAAGAAAAAGAAAAAAGGGAAAGAAAGATCTATCAATTCCCTACCTCTAACAGCCAATTCTCAGGACCTGCAAGAAAGGGACATGGCATGATGTGACCAGCCAAACCCACATGTGGAAAATTGTGCAGGATAAATGACCCTGGTCAATACTGAACAAATGAATGGCATTTTATCATCCATTTAAAAAGTTTAAGAAATTTTCAATCAAAAATGTGCATTTCATATGGATCCTGACTCAAACCAACAATAGAAAGACAGTCTCGGGGAGAATCAATACTATTGTCTGGTATGACATTCCAGAATCTCTGCACCTGGGGTGTAGCTCAGTGGTAGTCTTGCCTAGCATATTCAAGGCTCTGGGCTCTATCCCCAGTATGGTGCCATATCCTGTGTTTTGTTTAAAACAAATAAGGAAGAAAAGAAATAAAAGGAAAGGAACTCTTACTGGTTAGAAATAAATCCTAAAATACCTTGGGTGAACTAATGTCTCTCATTTTAAAATTAGTTCCTGGTGCCCTCTCCCCTAGGTCTGCAGGGTGACATGGGCTCTTCTGAGGGATTAGAGCTTAACCACCAACATGTTCTGAAGCCCTGGACCCACCTGTTCCAGATCAATCTTCTGAATAAGGACAGGCTAGCCTCTGCCTGTACTATGGCCATTTTCCAATACCAAGTACAAATGGAGGAGAGGGGCCAGGTGTGCCCCCGACAGGGTCACAGAGGGGTTCAGGGTCAGGCTGCTCTAACTCCAACCAAAAGATGAGGGAGGGGAAAGGAGGTGGTGAAATGAAACAAGAATGGTAAAATACTGATAATTATTGAAACTGGGATTCATTATATTGTCCTCCTCTTTTGTTTATGCTTGAACATTACCATGATGAGAAGTTAGAAAATAAAGTAATATGGACTCTGTAGCCAGATTGCCTTGGCTCAAATCCTGCGTTTGACACTTCCCTGCTATGTGATCCTGGGTATGGTACATAATCTATCTGTGCCTTGGTTTCCTCAGCTGCATGAGGGGAACAAAAACAATACCCAACTCACAGGATCGTCATAGTAAGGGTTAAATGAGTTCATATAAGTAAAGTGCTCAGCCATGCCTAAAACACAGTGAAGGTCTGTCTCTATTCCTGTTGCATCTCTATTCAGAAGTCCTGAAGATTCACAGCACTAGCTGCAGCCTGATGTCAAAAGGAAGAATAGTTGAAAACACAATGGGACACCTGGGTTCTAGCTCCAGTCACACCAATAACCACTCTGAGCAGTTACACTAGCTTTCCAAGTCCCAGGTTCCTCATCTTTTAGACAATAGGTCCCTCACATCCCTTCTAAATTCAGTCTGTGATTTTCAGACAGTAGAATAAGGTTCTCCAGGGCCTCCAGAATATTAGCCAATTTCTCTGCCCAACCAAATGCAACCTGAGTCATAAAGGACACTTTGAGAAGGTACTAGAGAGAACTAGACTCTGAAACTAGGTTATTAAATCACAGTACCTGCCTGTTCTAAGCATAGCACTCAAATTAGAGGTGTGAGCGGCCGAGCCCAGCACTTGCCACATGGCAGGCAAGACCCGGTGCTTTCTGAATGATCCAAAGCATGAATTCAGAGCAAAGGCTAATGAAGAGCTGATCTGCTCCCTATTCCTGAATGTCACCCCCAACCTGGGCTGGCTCGACACATGGTTAGAAAGGGAATTAGATTAGAAATTATGGATAAAACCAAGCCAGTCAACCCCCTATAACTAAAAAAAAACAATGTCCCCACACTGAGGGTACTGTGTTCACCTTTATGTACATATTAATCAACAGGTATTGAATGTACCTGTTCTCCCTACGTATGTGGGATGCCCACTAAGTGGTGAGCACTGGGGAAGAAGCCAAGAGATAAAATAAAAGCTAGGCCAGGATCCCTGCCCTCAGGAGCCTAGCTGGGCCAGGAGTAGGGGTTTAGGAACTGTCCTTAGTAATGGCTGACATCAGCGGGGCATTTCTGTGTATAGTAACTATCAAAGTGTGAATGGTAGGTCGAGCATCATCTAAGTCCCAGAATGTCCGATTTCAGAACCAGAGCTCTTAATCACTGTGACATGCTCAGGCAGAGATACGTTCAAAGCACACTGAGGGCCTGGAGAAGAGGCTGCCAACGCCCAGAGCCCCAACTACTGGTTCAGAATCAAAATGAGAAAACCAAGAAATAGGGCCGGAAAACTGACTCTCTCACAAACAGCTTCTCCTTTCATAAACTACTTCTAAGATCACTTTTTGCCACCTAAGCTAAGCTACTTCTAAGATCACTTTTTGCCACCCTGGGTGTGAGAGGGCAACACGAGCTCTTCTGAGGGTCCAGAATTCAACTGCCAACCTTTTCTAAAGCCCTGGACCCAACTGTGCCTAAATTTTCTGGGTAAGGACAGGCCAACCTCTTTTCCTGTGCTATGTCCATTCAGGTGATCTGGGACAGTTTTCCATACTGATGAACTTTTGGAAAACAAAGAGATACCAGGTGGGGAACCAAATCCTATTCCAGTCTAAGATCCCCCACTTATAGTGTGACCTGAAATATGTCATACAACCAGTCCATGTATGACCTGGAATAAGTTATACAACCAGTCTTGGCTCAATGGCCCCATCTGTGAAATGGTGCTAAGTGCCATCTACCTCAGACAGCTAGGAGAAATGAAATTGTGGCCAAAAAGCACTTAATGGAATATCTGGCCCACAGAGACTACTAATTATGAATAATACTACTCTAAGTGCATTTTTCTGCCAAGAACCAAAACTCAACCCCGACAGAGACTTAAGAATCATACAGAGGTTCAAACTTAGGTTGTCAGAGAACAGGCAGTACTGGCTCCTCAGTACAAAATAACTTCCTTACTGGCCTCATAAAAGATGCAGGAAGAAGTGGCCACACACTTTGGGAAATGCTGATAAGACTGGACATATTGAGCACCGTTCCATACCAGGTAAGGCAAGAGAAATATAATGAAATAAACAGCTGAGTGGTTGGGTGCCCCAGGAGTTAGACTACAGTGTGAATCCAGCCTGGCTGCTTGCTAGCTGTGTGACTATGTAGTTATGTAGATCCACACTTTCCTCATCTGGGAAACGGGACAGGTAATAGCACTCACCTCTTGGAGTTGCTGTGAGGTCAAAAGAGATGAAATATTTTCCGATGTTTAGGACAGTGTCTGACACATAAGCGCACAATAAATGTAAGGCACTGAACAATGGCTTAATTATACTACTAAATTTAAAAAAAAAGTGGTCACTGTGTCCTCAGCTTCAGAGCCAAGAGGATTCTTAAAAATCTCTCATTGTGAGAATGAAACTGAGGTCCAAAAAGCAAAGTGTTCTACACATACCTGGGACAGAGAAGGGGTGAGAATCAGAAAGAAGGGACTAAGGGAGAGACTAGGAAGTAACCTAAGAAACAAAGCCCTATTTTTTCAATCTGGACTCAAGATGTCCCCATTTAGGCCTCAACTTCCAACATCCCCTAATTTTTCCTAAAATGCTACTCTGCTATAGGCA
This sequence comes from Marmota flaviventris, assembly GCF_047511675.1. Lineage (NCBI taxonomy): Eukaryota > Metazoa > Chordata > Mammalia > Rodentia > Sciuridae > Marmota > Marmota flaviventris. The sequence goes on along the minus strand of NC_092500.1, from coordinate 15,819,830 downwards.
GGGGAGCCACCTCCTGTCCCTTAAACGTGTTCAAGAATGTTCCTTGCCTGCGAGTTCTTCACATTCCTTCTCTGAACATTCAGCCATCACCAACTAGATGATTGGCTCTACCCCAGACACGGGCCCAGGGAAATTCCACACCTCCCTCTTCCCAATCTGCACAGAGGCGACCCTAACTGCCACCTACCTATGTGCTGCTTCACAAATATGATTTGTCTTTCGCTCTTCCACCGGGCCTACACAGAGCTATATGACTATCAGACTTCAATAAATATTATGATTGATTAGCAAGTGGGTGGCAGAAAGTAAGAAACGGGCTAGTGATTAGACTCCAGCAGGATGTCTATTTTGTAAAGATGATGTGACACTCAGGATAGGCAAAGCAGCACTGCCTACTTAATTCCCTTATAAAAGTCACCTCCCTTAGCCTGCAGCATTTAGCAGGCTGACTCATCCCAGTTGCTCTGCCGGTCTTAAGAGGAAATTCCTAGTCCTGCACACTCAACAAAAGTGGAGAGACTTGGCAGGACCGGCAGCATGCTGGGAAAAGGAGGCAGTGGTTCCGGGCTCACAAGTGGCGGGATTTTTTGTTTCGGTCCTGCAACCAATTTTCCATTCAGCATGACACGGAAGGAATATGGAGGAGGGGAAATTCAACGGAAGGGGTTGCACTTGGTCTGGAAAAGCCACAGAAGGATGGAAGCTGAGCAACTTTGCCTTGGGAGCTGGGTCCATTCATACCTGAAATAGGCGCTTGGGAACCCTTAACTGGACAGTGGCCCAGACTTTCTCATGCAATCTGCAGCTCACCAGCTGGGGTGTTTGTTAACTCACTGTCTCTCTCTAAGTCTCAATTTTCTGGACTGGAAAATGGAGTCACAACCAGCAGCCCTCCCTCCCGAGGTTGCTCTAAGAATTAGACAGTAGGTAGGTAAGTAAGCCCTCTCAACCCCACATAGATAGAAGTCCTTTTCTCGGTTATGACCTAATATTTTTGGCCTTTCATTCCTCTAAAGCTGAAGTAGGCTATTTCAAAGGCCCACAAGGGCACTCTGGCCCAATAAAGAACAAGGGGCCTAAAGATAGATAATATTTCAGTGGAACTTCGCAAATTACTAGAAATTACTAGTTTTTCCTTCCCCAAGCTCTGGGTCTATTAAAAACCGGCTCAGATGTCTCCCACGGCAGAGCAGAGGTGCGGCCGGAGGCTTCATCGGGATGCCGGGATGCACTGGCTTCCTTTCCAACCTCCTTTTCAGACAACTCTGCCCATTCAGCGGTTCCTAATCCAAAAAGAATGGGCTCCCCAAAGCCTGCAGGCTTCCTTACAGGTCACCGCTAATGTCCTGTGACAGGCCCTTGGCCCACCCTCCCCGCTGGCGGGGCCATCCTCGCGGCGGTCCATCCCTCGGGCCCATTCCTCTGCGGCCATTAACAAAGAGGGTCTGGGACCGCCTGGGAGCCGGGGCCCGGATCAGGGTGTCGGATCAGGGTGTCCGGCCGGGGACCGCCGGGCAGAGGCAGGGACAGGGACAGGGGCAGGGGCAGGTGGGGCCGGGCGGGCACCGGGGACGACTGGGGCCGGGGCACCCACCTTCTGCTCGACGTTCTGCAAGCTCTGGCCCAGCTCCTCCCGCTGCTGGGAGAAGTCCTGGTGGCTGCGCCGGACCTGCTGGACCTCCTCCAGGACGTGGTGGACACACCAGCCCGAGAAGGCGGCCGCCGCCACCAGGGCGAGGTAGAAGAGAAAGTTGAGCGCCCGGCCGAGCCTGCGCGAGCAGGTCGCCGAGGACGAGGCAGCGGCGGCAGCGGCGGCCGAGGACTTGCCGCCGCCGCGGTGGCCGCCCTTGCCGTGCGCCTGGTTCTGCGGGTGCTGCGGCGGGTGCTGCTGCGGGTGCGGCGCGGGCGGCGGCGGCTGCTGCTGCGGCGCCGGCGGCGGCTTCTTCGCCACGTCATCCGCGCCGCCCGACGGGTGGGCGCCCTTCTCCGAGGGGCTCGCGGCGCCGTGGCCGCCCTTGGAGCCCCTTTGTTTGGCCGAGGGCATGGCGGCGCGGCGGCGGCGGGGGCCGCGGGCGGCGAGGCGGGCGAGGGGCGAGCGGCCCGGAAACTTGCTCGGGCTCCCCCGGGGCCGGGCGGGCGGCACGCGGGCGCTGCTGGCGTCGGAGCGGCCGAGAGAGCGGGCGCGAGAAAGGAGGCCGGCCGAGGAGGAAGGAGGAGGGGGCCTGCCTCCGCCGCCGCGGCGCCGACCCCGCCTCCCGGGAAGGGAGGCCGCGCGAGCCGAGCCGGGAGAGCCTGCCACGCACGCCGGGCCGCCGCGGCCCCTCCTCCCGCCGCCACGACCCCAGCGGGGGCGGGCCGGGCGGGCGGCCGAGCGGGCCTGCGGGCCGGGGGCGTGGGCCGGCGGGCGGAGGCCCCGCGGGGCGGCGCTAAGGCGGCCGCGGAGGGCGGGGGCGGCGGGCGCGGGGAGGAGGGCGGGTCGCCCCCGGCTCGGGCTGGCGGCGGCGCTGGGGCGGCCGGGGCGGGGAGGCCGGGCGGCGCCGGCGAGCCGCGAGGACCCTGCGCAGTGGGCCGGGCGCGAGCCCGCTCCCGTCCCCTCCAGAGAGGGCGGAGGGAGGAAGTGGTGCCCGGGGGTGGGAGCGAGGCCCGCGGCGGACCCCCGCTCCGTTCTGGGAGCCGTGGACCCAGCCCTCCGCGGGGTTGGGTCTTGGAAGGCAGAGGCTGTCTCCAAACCAGCCGGCCTCGGAGGCGTGTTTGGTAAGAGTTTGGCAAAGATTCTTGGGCTGAGGGGAGGCTGTTCAAGGGACGCGTTGATGGAGCGCCCCTGGTAGCCCAGCCCGCCGGCCCCTGGCCCCTGGACAGCACTTTGCCCAAGCTCTCTGGACTCTGTTGTCTTGAGGGTCACAAGATCTTCCATAGCCCCTACTTTGGACAGACTTAGGGTTGGTGCCTGGAAGCCAGCAGCAGCCGCACCGACAGGAACACGGATCAGGGTTGTCACCCCTAGTTTTGCAGAAGAAAACAAAATAATTCCAGGCTCCGTGCTTAGCAACTTACATGCGTTCCTCACAAAAGCCCTGGCAGGTAGCAATTACTTTACCCATTTTATAGGAAGGAAACTGAGACAGGCCCCCTCCCCCCAACTGATTGGCTCAAGGTTATACACAGATCTGCTTCTTCCCAAAACTGTGGTTTAATCTCCTCCAAATGTGAAGGAAACTGAGGCCCAGGGAAGTTACATCCAGCTAATTGGTGCTAGGACAGGACAGAACCTCCCTCCCAGTTCCTCCTGTATCTGGTCTCTGGTGTGTGCCTGGCTTTGTGCAGAGGAATGCATTTCTTCCCTATCCTCCTCCGGATCTATTTTAAAAGAAAAGACATTTCCTGTTCTTAAAGCCAAGTTCAAATGCCACTGCTTTCCTGATGCTTTCCCTGTGACACCACTTGATACCTCTCATGGGACTTAGCAAATAATTGCAACAAGGCATACTGTGTGTTAGTTAAACCTAACTTGAGGGCCCACGATGTGCCGGACTGAAGGCCTACTATGTCTGTAAACTCCCCTCCTTGCAGGCAGGAAGCACATTGTTTAGGTTTCTCTTTTATCTCACATAAGATGCTTTTAAAATTCTCTAGGGAAGGAGTGAACAGTTATGTTTCTACCCTCAACAAGCTGCATTGGATTTGAAGAAATACGCAGAAACATGCTAAGGACTAACACCCAAGGTTGAGAATAGAAATGTAAAGAGAACTTGGACAGCAAACTATTGGGCTGTATGCAGGAAGTCCTTCTGGGGCTGAAATACCTCAAAGAATGGATTTGCATAGGAGAGCAGGGAGGATATTTCTGTGGCAGAAGTGGGGTGAGTTCAGGACACCTGCCTCTGCATGAAGGGTGTGTGCTGCATATAAGATGAGCCAGTGGAGTGGGTCCAGATGCCAGAGGGCTACAATAGTCACTATTAGTGAGGGAGGCCAGAGTAAATTATAGCAGGTCCTGCAGCGGAACCTGCTATAACATAATCATCTGCCCCAGACAGAGGACCATCCTCACACTTGGTGGCTACCAGGAACGATAGTAAAATACTTGGTTCCACAGGGCACAGGACGCTACCTGGGTGGCACAGAGATGGCAGAGGAAAACGGACAACCCAGCAGATTAGAAGGTTCTCAGAAGAACCTGCTTTAAAAACGGTCCAGCTGTGTTCAAATTGTGCTTGGAATTTCTAGTGCACAAAAGAGATCATCCTCCTTCAGGCAGTCATCCATGTCGGGGGCAGAGACAGTGATAATGCAGAACAGCTTGCTGGGGCCCAGCCAAATGCTGGCCCCGGAGGCGGGAGACCTGCTTTTTGAGCCTTGGCTCTGCCACCAGTGTGACCTTGGGAAGTGTACTTAACCTCCTCTTGGAGTTTCAGGGTCACCCCTTCTGTAAAGTGCATCTCTAAAGATCGTATTATTTATATAAACCTCTTTCTTAGAGAGAATAGTCATCTGATATCGAGAACAGTTCAGTGATACCTACGCTTTTTTTTTCAGCTGGCAGACTGCAGGCCAGAGATAGAATGGAAGGATTCTCAGCTTGTGCTTCTACCTGGAAGAACAGAGGGTGGGGCGAGGGGACTGTAGCTTTCAGTGTTTCCCTCTCACCGTTTTTTCCTCTGGGCGCAGTGAGTATGATGGTTAAGACGGCTCTGGAACAAACCAACTTGGGTTCAGACTCAATGGACTACAGAGTGTGACCTCTCTGAACCTCAGTGTCTTCGTCTTTAAGATGACAGTCACAAGAGCTACTTTCCCAGGTTGTTGTAAGGATTAAATGAGAGACACCATATGACTCTAGACACATAGAGGAAGGCTCCATGAGAAAAAGGTAGCTAACAATTTGCAGAGTCACCAGGGGCAAGTATAACTTCACAGAGTTTCTGTGTCTAGACTTCAAGGATTTTCTTTCATCCTTATTTCTTGGATCTCCAGCACCATATGTGGCTTACAAACCACACGCTATGATGTGTTGAACTAAAAAAGGCAGCAGTGTTTTCCTTTAAGTAGGGCTCCACTGTGGTGTTTGGATACACCCAGAGGAGGAGGCTGGCCAGTGGTCATGGGAATGTCTAGGGCAGCAAGGTCCAGTGGCTTTTGGAGATTTCCATTCTGCTGTCCCCTTTTCTGAGCCAGCACAGGACACATTTAGGGGAGTTTCTCCTTCCCTTTTCCTCCTGACTCCTCCATCCCTTCTCCCCAGAGTATACTGGATGGTCAGGAATGCAGCTGGAACCAGAGACATCTCCTCCGACCAACCCAACTTGCCTCATAAAATCTGCGGACAGTGCGGACCTTAGACTATAGGGTGAAGATTTGTAAGCCCACAGCCCTCTCGGTTTCCCTCATTTCAGTTAGAATGCATGGAGCTCTCCCGTGAGGGCTGGTTGCCTCTTCTCCTGTTCCAGGTTGACAAGGCCCACAGAGGCCAACATGAGCCCTGAAATGCTCTCCAAACTGAGGGTGGATGGAGGTGGGGGGAGTTCTCCTTCACAGTTGGCTTTTCGTCCTAATTGCTTTCGGCATCTCCCACTTCCAGTAAACTCCACGGTGAGTTACCTGCTGATGGAGCCACTGGCAGCTCACATGCGGGTTATTGAAACAACCTCCCACCTGGCCTCCCAGACCAAGAACCTGCTGCCCTGTTGTCTGTTTTCAGCACAAAGTCGAGAACATCTTCACTTAAATATAAGTCAATTCATGTCACACCTCTATCCAAAACCCTCTGATGACTTTTCAAGACAGGACAAAAGCCAGAGTTTTTACAGTGACCTCTCTGTTCCCATGTTCTGCTCCCTGCCACCTCTTATCTCATCCTGTTACACCCCTTGCTGACTGCCTTCTGGCCACATGGGCCTCCTTGTTGCTCCTCAGTATGCCAGTATGTTCCTACCTCAGAGCTTTGGAATTTTGTTCCCTGGGCCTGGCAACTTTACCCCAGGTATCTACAAGGTTCTTTACTTCTTCAAATTAAATGCCACATTGACCACCCTATGTAAAGGAACTTTATTTAGTTCTATCTTCTATCCCCAGTGCCTAGAATGATGCCTAGTGCTCAAAAAATGTTACAAATATCACATTATTAAAACTTGTCTACATAGGGCCTTCCCTTTCATAAGACATCCAAGAGGGAGAACAGTGGAAGGAAGGAACTCAATGAGTATGGCCTCCAAGAGCTCCAGCACTATGATCTTGGGAACGATGACAATGGCAGTGATGATGGTGGCAATGGTGGGGGTGATTCGATGGTAAGATGGTGGTGATGGGATGGTGACAGTGGTGGCAGTGATGACATCTATGACAATGAGCAGGATGATTGCTGCCACTGCTGGGCTGCAAGAGAGCTTCAGTGACACACGCCCTGTGGTCTTTGGTATTTACTGATCGCTTGCTGAATGCCAGGCACCGTGCCAGGAGTTTTACCTTCATTACCTCCTTTCATTTCAGTGAGTCTCTGGTGTAGGCACCACAGCAGCACATATCCAGTGCCCATGACACTGGACCACTTGCCCAAGGGGACGCTACTTAAGAATTGCAGAACAGGCTAGAATCTAGGCAATTGAGCCTAAAACTCACTCTCTGAGCTGGCATACAAATGTACAGACAGAGGAGGACAGAGGGCCTGAAGGGTAAGTAAACCCCAGGTAAACCCCAGGTACTTCAGAAGCAGTGGGAATGTCTAGTTGGGAAGGGAGGGGAGGAGCCACATCCCAGCCTTCCTCAATCAATTCACCTTTGCAAGGGCTCCTCTTATCGTGCTCTGGGTGGAAGTATTTCACTCCTTAGGGGTGCTGTAGGCAGGAAAAGAAATTATAAGAGCCTCTGCCCTAGCGAAACATTTTTTTAAAATCCCTCCAAATCTGGCTCCTTCTCTTTCCTCTCTCTAGCCTGGTTGCTCTCTCTAATCCCTTCCTCCTCTGTGTTTAGCCAGACCCAGCTTCCCTGCAGTTGCCCTAATTTACCCTCCCATGAGGAACTCAGCTTCCTTGATCTTTTTCCTGCCTTTCCTCCCAACCTGGATAAGGTACCCATCCCTGCTACACCTCCAGCTCCTAGGCTGTAGAACTCACCATTCTAATAGACTAGTTGTTTACTGTTCTCCACAATAGAAGTTTCAGGGCAGAAGACTGATCTGTTCCCTTTTTATCTCCAGTGCAAGGTAGTTTGCCTGGACAGTAGGAGGCACTCAGCATATGATGGATGGATGGATGGATGGATGGATGGATGGATGGATGGACGGACGAACAGATGGGCAGAAGGACAAATAGATGGATGGTGTATTCATTTTCTCAAGCTTCTATAACAAAATACCACCAAATGAGCACTGAGCTGGAACAATGGATATTTATTTTCTCACATTTCTGGAGGCCAAAAGTCCAAAATCAAGGGGTCAGCAGGTTTAATTTCTTTCGAGGCCTCTTTCTCTGGCTTGTAAATGAATAGTCACCTTTCTGTGCCTTCACGTGATCTCACATCTCCCTAGGTGTCCAAATTTCCTCTTCCTAAAAGGACACCAGTCAGGTTGCATCGGGACTCACCCTACAGCCTCCTTTAAACTTAATCACCTCTTTAAAGACTGTTTCCAAATGCAGTCACATTATGAGGTACTAGAGGACTTCGATGTGAATTTGGGGGTGGGGAAAGAATGGATATGACAGTACATGACTTAGAATGCTATGCCAATTCTCTGCACCACTCTGTCAGGGTACCTAAGAGGATGTTGAGAAAGGCTCAAAGATTTGAGAGTTTAGTACTAGAGGTATCTGGTGAAAAATGCAACATTTTATGAGAGGCTCAGATAACAGTATAAATACATTTTGCTAATGTAACAAAAAAAATCAGAAGGGGTGTATGGAGATGATCCAATCCTAAGTTAATGAGATGGAGAGGTAACTGGAGGGCTATACTTCCCAGAAAAGATTTTCATCCTGGCCCTGCCTTGCTGGTTATCTGCTCTATCTCCTCATTAGAATCAAACCACAATACCAGGAGTAGGGTGGGGTTGGAGGAGCAGGCCTCCCTTAGGCCTACCGCTCCCTGCTCCCTGCCCCACGGCTACCTGCAAGCCTTTGTTCTTTGTTCCAGGTCTTCTTCCCAGCCTCCAACATCAAAGTCCCAACTGCCTCCTATTATAATAAAGTCTAGTCCTGGATGACCTCTCCATCCCCCACTTAGTCCCTCCACCTCAAAGTTCTTTAGAATGAGGAAGAGTGGTAAGCATACAGACTGGGTTTGATCCTATCTAGAAGACTTACTATGTATGTGGCTCTGGTTAAGTTATCTAACCCCTGTAGAAGTAGCATGAACACTTCACAGGATTCATGGGAAATAATAAACATCCAAAGGCCATCAGAGCTATAAGTTGCACAGTTATCTTTACTGTGTGCCAACTAAGTCAGTCCAGTCCTTTTGTAATTTAGAACCTATGTGGGTATTTGTAGCCATAGAAAAAGCAAAGATAGGCTCTATAATTTGGGAATTATGGTACCCACGACCTGGGGTTCTAGTGAGGCTTCAGTGAAAGATAAAGTCAAGCACCCAGAGTGTTCTGTTTCAGGAGAATGGAGATTATTGCATAATTAGCTTAATATCGTATCTCTCCCAGGCCTCGGGCCTTCAGTTGGCAACACCTTGTCTGCTTATCCACTGTGCTACCTTGCTGCACATTGTTATCTGGGGTATATCATTGACACTAGGAAAATATTTCTTTCATTCAATTCAAACACTGAACAAATTCAAGCATGTGACCTACACAAGGGATCTCAGGAGTGAACAAAGTGGTCCAAAGTCCTGTCCTCATTGAGCTCTGAGATTAGCAGAGCCCAGACAATAGCCATTAGTCAAAAGCAGTATGCTAAGTAGTATCAGGGGCTGGGTGGGGGAGGGGACATGGGGGGGAGGATCTGAAGGGTATGGGGTTGAGATGCAGGTCAAGGACACCTCACTGAGGTGACACATGAGTAAAAGACCTGAAAGAAGGGAGGGAGCAGAAGAGCCTCTTGGCAGAGAAAAGAGCAAAAGCAAAGTCCCTTCCCGAGAAGGGAAAGGAGGTGCGCAGTGGATGTCAGTGAGCAATTCATCTAGCAAGTACTCTGTGGAGCCCCTTCTATTTATTGAATAAAAGATTAAATGAGCCCAATGCCCAGCGCCTAGCTCTCAGCACATGTGGCTGTTACTATTGTGATTGTCAATTATCCTCACTGTGTCTCTCATAGCACCAGGCCAATACTCAGCACAAGACCTGGAACCTAGTAAGAGCCAGTAACTAGTAACTACTAGAAGAACTGGGGCTTGCTGTCCTGCACAGGTCATTGTCCCTAACCATTAATACCTGGTTGTCCTTGAAGTTCACCTGCATCAGAGACTTGTTTCCTTAGGTTGGCCTTTGCTCTGGAAATCCGTAGGTCTTAAAGTGACACCACTATTGTACGTAGATGCACCATTATATCCCTTTGATTGGATTCCTCAATCTTCAAAAAGATAGGGAGTCCAGGAGTTTGGACTGTAACTTCTGATCTGTTCCTGGGGCCCCTTCATTTACTGGCCATGTCTAGCAGGGGCAGGGAAAGTGCCTGGGTTTTGGGCCCAGGATGCTCATCAGCTTTGGAATATCACCTAGGACATGGTGACCAGGATTAGGCGCCTGCTGTTTGAAACTCAGATATCTGAGATGAGCCTCTGAAAGGTGTCTGCGTAGGAGCGGGGACAGGGGACAAATGAGCTAAAGCTCTCCAGGAAGCTTCCAACCCAGCAAGCATGTCTGGGGAGTTCAGGAGACTCATCCAGTATGTAGGAGACAATGAGAGCCACTAATGAACCCCCTCTGAGCCTCTGCCAGCCAGGAGACTTCAGGTCTCCTAGAAAGGGGACTCTTTGGCGACACAGGATAATTCTGTGGCTTTCTCAAGCGAAGAAGCCAATATTACCTTTTAACTTAAGCTCTTCTTGTTTGAATAAGCCCAGGTCCCCTTGTTCTTTCTTCAAGCAAGAAAAACACCATCTTTCTATTGGTTATTTTCTCTAATAATATCAATATTATTATTATTATTATTATTATTATTATTATCCTATCAATAGAGTGCTCGCCTGCTTGTCCAGTGAAGGACAAGCAGGCGAGCACTCTATTGATAGGAGGCTTTTATTCAAGCCCCACCATCATCCAGGGGCTTCCAAAACCCCTATCCTACAACCTGGGCTTTTGGGGTGTGATCCATGTGCCACACAGAAACACTTTTCTTTCACCAACCCAGTGTTAACTCTCATTCCCAAACACACCCTCTCGGGTTGGGCCTGCTGGAGTCTTCCTCTCTGTTCCTCTGAAACTGTGCCAACTCCTGTCTGCCAGGATCAATGAACTCTTGCCTCCTCTCCACCCAACCGAAAGGGGCTCTTTGAGGAAGAGAGCACTGGCTTTCGAGTTAGAAAGATGTTCTCAGAGAAAAGTAAGACTGAGGCCCAGAGTGTCTGAGCTGTCCATCCAACGTCACACATCTAGACCCATCAAGAGTCAGACCACATGTGTCTGATTCTATGTCCCCTCTCCCTTCGCCAAGCCACACTGCCTCCTGGGTGGGTGGCCTCCAAGGAATACTGATGAGCACCTAATCACAAAATAAATATTTGCCATCAATTTATAATATAAGGCAGCATGAAAATCAATTTTAAATGATTACCCTGTAGAGGCCAGTTCCAAAGGACTTGTCAAACAGAGGAGATATCAATAAATATTTGTCAAATCCCAGAATGAATATCAGTGACATGAAGGTAAAGCAGTTGGATCCTCCAAAAAGGAATGCTGTTTCCCACCCTCCAGGAGGGAGAATCTTTGCTCTGTAAACAAACTTGCTGGAGGAATTCTCTTTTATGAAAAGAGCTGTGGCTGCGTCCTATTCACAACTGCTGCCTTGGTTCTCGGGTTAAGCAGCCCGGGGGCTGGGATTATGTTTGTGGCCCAGCTGAGGTGCACCAGGGTGGAGCCGGACTTTGCCTTTGCCGAGCAACCAGGCTCTGAAGGAAGGCCTGTGTGAATGTCGAGCTCCTCACCATTTCTCTAAGGCAGAAACGTCCCTCTTTGAAAAGGTGCAGCCCCTTTGAAGCTCTCTGGGACTCAAGGACAACTCGATTCTCTCTCTGTTTCTCATCTGGGCCTGTATTGGCATGTTTTCTTTGAAAATATCTTGTGTGCGTTCATCATGAAGGCAGCGAGGAGGCAGGGCTGGCGTGGGCCAAAGGCTCACTGGAGAAGAAGAGGGGAGAATTCACGCAGATGACAGGTGCTGGTTTCCCATTGACTCATCACAAACCTGTTAGGTAAATATTATAAGTTTGTTTAAAACCAAAAAAAAAAAAAAAAGAGGAAAAAATTTTTAAAAGAGGAAATGGAAGAGAACCAGCAATCTGCCCAGAATACAGTTTGCAAGGGGTAAAAATGAGATTGAAGCCTACCTGCCTGGGTCCACATCCACACTCTTGAGGTCCTCCAGAGGCCTCCTGAACCTGTAGCTAAGTTCACCTTGGCCTTGATGCCTCTCTCTTTCTGCTTCCCACCTTGTCTAACACAATTTATCTCCCATAATTTCCTGTATCAGGTGCCTGTGTGTGTGTGTGTGTGTGTGTGTGTGTGTAGTGGAGATTGAACCCAGGGGCACTTTACCACCGAGCTATATTCCTATCCCATTTTATTTTTATTTTGAGACAGGGTCTTGCTAAATTGCTGAGACTGTTCTCAAAACTATGATTCTTCTGCCTCAGCCTCATGAGTCACTGGGATAACAGGAGCTTTATTTTTTTTTAATACTTATTTTTTAGCTTTCGGCAGACACATCTTTGTTTGTATGTGGTGCTGAGGAGCGAACCCGGGCCGCACGCATGCCAGGCGAGCGCGCTACCGCTTGAGCCACATCCCCAGCCCCAATAACAGGAGCTTTAAAAACAGACAGACCTCTGTCTTAATAGGAGACCTACTAATGGTAGGGCCCAGGCGAGAGGATCTCTTAAAGCTCCCCGTTTGACAGGTTTCCCCAACCTTGGTTAAGAGTCACTACACTATAGGGACCCCATATTCCAGACAAACCCAATCCACACCATTTCCCATACCAAATTCCCTAAGCAGAGCTATAACAGCTGCCCTTTGCCAAACCCTGACATACCTCTTCTCATGTCCCCATTGATCACAGTTCTTTTTGTTGTCATCTACACAGATCCAAGGAGAAGGGAAGGCTGCAGGAAGTGTTAAACATTTGGAGAAATAACCAGTGTAAATACTCTGCTCATGCTAAACACTGTGCTAAATTACAAATTTATAAAATAATTGAATGTAAAAGTATCATGCCAGGGAAAGCCAGAAATAAATAAATAATTTCTTAAATTGTTGATGGGAAATGGAATCTCTAAGCATAAGGAAAAAGGTTGTTAAAAGGGGAAAGGAAATACCAGTAGCTTAGGAGTCTGAGGCAGGAGGATCACAAGTTCGAGGCCAGCCTCAGCAACTTAGTAAGGCCCTAAGCAACTTAGTGAGAACCTGTCTCAAAAAATAAAAAGGGCCGAGGAATGTAGCTCAGTGGTAAAGCACTTCTACATTCATGTAAACTGCTATATTGAAGATGACAGAAAGCACACAGGAAAATTATTTGTTGTACATATGACAAAAAAGATCATATATTATTATTTTAAAAGGCCATACAAATAGAGGGTAAGTACTCTGAAGATGGGAACGCTCTCTATCTTATTTATTTCTTGTGTCTACAGAGGCTTGGCCTAGTACAGCAGACAAGTAAATATTTGCTGAGTGAAGAAATTAAAAACTAACTTCCAACTCCAGAAGATAAGTGAGCAAAAGACAAGAACATAATTCACAGAAGACAAAATAATGATTATTTAACACATAGCATATTGCTAACCCACTTGCCGCATAAAAAAAATAGAAGCACTTAAAATATCAATGGGTTACTTTTTTACCTATAAAGTTAGCTGAGTTTTCTTAAGCTATAAAATATAATGCCAAAATATGTAATGTGAAGTAGCTCCTCTGTTCTGTCATTGATTAAGCCACTTTGAAGACTAGTAGAAATGGGAGGAGTGTCCTTGTGGCACCCAGATGGTCAGCAGCGTAAGGGGAAGTACTGGTTTGGTCTGGCCACAGTTCTTCCGGCCCCCATCCGACAGACCCCGCCATCCTCAGGCAGTGCACCCACCTTCTGCTCCAAGGGGAAAGTGATGCATGATTAACGACTGACCGGGCTGCGCTGGGGATTTCTCTCCTGCTCTGAAGGCTTCCTTTTTCTCTGGCTGTGAATCAGTGAGGAGGTAGCTCTGGAAGCTTCCTGCAGCCACGTCTCTTGAAACATGGAGAGAGCGGATCTGTAGCAGGAAAAAGCATGGGATTGGTCTCCAGAGAGAACCCTGCGGGCTTTAGTTTCTCTGGTTCCCCACCTTGCGGAGGTCATTGTCTGTGCCCCTGCTCTTACCCCATGTTGATGAAATGAGTGAATCATCCCATCCCGCGGTTTTTCACCCTTAGTGTGCGAGAGAGGGCTTCCTCTTGCTTGCAAGAGACTATTGCTAAATGTCAGGAATTTTGTAAACTGGTTATTAAGTGGCTGGACCTTGAAATCTGTCCTGGTAGAAGCATTTGCTCTAAAACCATGGTGGGAATCAGTAGTGCCCGGAAATTTCCCAACACTACAACTCAGGGCCTTTTTTTCTTGTTTCCTTTCTTCCTTTCCTTCTTTCTTTCTTTCCTGGAGAGCCAGTTGTTAACTAAGCCAGTTGTCAAATATTTACCAACTCTTCTTTCACTAACAATTCAGAGAATTTAGGACAAGGGAGCCAGAGAGGGTGGGAGTCCCTTAATCCCACATGAGACTTTTTATCATTAATCTCTAATTTACAAAAGAAGAAACCTCCCCAGGCAGTGCCGAAGGGAGGCAAAATCCAAGGGGAACATTATTAGCTGGCCCCTCCCTCAAAGCAAAATTCTGTACATGAAAATGTTCTGCACAGTTGCCCCTGAGCCCCTGGAGCAGCCCTCTCCCTACACCGGAGCCTTGGGGAGACCCTCTTGCAGGGAAAGACGGCACCATGCGCATTCACCTGCAGCCTCAGAGGAAGAGACCTGGACAGAAAGCACCTCTGGCTCTTAGACCTCAGGCAGCCCAGGCCAGTGAGGGTCCCAGGCCTGCCTGCCCGTGGGAGGAGAAGGAGCACAAGGAGTGTCCAGGCTTCCTCCGGCAGTTCATGCTCTGGGCCAGCTTTCCCCTCAGACCGCATTCAACAAGTTAGCAGAAACAAGACGCAGATGCCCTTCTCTGGATTTCTTTCTGCCCAGTGACCTACCCACTGGCAGAGGCGACCCAGTGAGTGCCTGCCCCTCTGGTTAATCATACTCTGCTTCTTCCTCCTCCTCATCTTGGGAAGATGAAAGGCGTGAGGGAGGGGTCTGGAGGTGGAATCCCCTCCTTCACAGGCCTCAGAATTATTTTGGCAACAAGTAGGATCACAAACTGTTCCTACCTTCTGCATCAGTGATTTAATGTCTGGGAATCAGTTCTCAAGAAATAATACATAAGAAAGGAAAAGTTTATCTACAGATTTGTTTATTACTAAGCTATTTAGAATAGAGGAATAAAATTGGAATCCATATAAATGTCTAACAATAGGAGAATGATTAAGTAAATTGTAATACACCAACTCGATTTAATGCATTGACGTCATTAAAATTTTTCTGAAGAAATCACAATAAGATGGAAAGAATTCTTACACTAACTAAATGAAAATTAAGATTTAAATTTTATATTCAAAATGACTGGCAATACAAAAGGGGGTGGGGAAGCCACCTAAATTATGCATTGACTGAAAACTGGGAAGATAGACTCCAACATGTTAACTGTGGTTTTCTTCTTCATGTGTAAAATCACTGATAGAGGAAAACCTATTTTCCAAGTCACAGTCAATAAATTGACATAAAAAAGTGGACACCACGGATTATTATTAAGTATTTCTCTTATGCCAGGCCTATGCAAAGCCCCTTTCTTTGATTATTTTATTTACATCTTCAGCAATTCTATAAGATGGTTATTTTTTATTATCTCCAGTTTATTAATGAAGACATTGAGTCTCAGAGACCTTGAGTAACTTGCCTAAAGCCACACAGCTGATAAGTCCAAGAGCCAGGATTCAGTCTGCTCTGTTTCATTTTAGAGCCAAAGCCCACTCTCAATCCCCAAGAAGAGAATAACCCATCCCAATAAGTGAATAAATTAGAAAAGTAATTTGCAAGTAACTGTACATACATAGAATTACATATTGAAGAAAAACTTCTTTGAAGTAGTAGATCCATCCTTCAAGCACAGTCCGAGACCGAGCTCTTTCATGGGAACTTCTGCCTCTCTCCCTAAACTCTACACTGATACCTGCTCACTCTGTTTCCCTCCACTATTGACTCTCTGCAGGGTTTGTACAGGCACACCGTGGCGGCGATGCAGGTTCAGTTCCAAACTACCACAGTAAAGTGAACAAATTGCAATACAATTGGTTGAGCTAGATTTTCAACTTCCCGGTATGCATAAAAGTTACATATACTTTATTAAGTGTGCAATAATAGCATTATGTTTTAAAAATGTCCATTAGGCGTACTTAATTTAAACATTTTCCATCTATAAGGCACTGATAAGAATGTGGAAAAAAGATAAAGACAGTAACAGGAAAAAATATACTTTATTGATTAAAAAAAATGCTAACAATCATCTGAGCTTTCAGCAAGTCGTAATGATCTGTTTGCTGATGGAGAATCTCACCTCAATGCTGAGCTGCAGACTGGTCAAGATGGTGGTTGCTGAAGGTTGAGATGACTCTGGCAATGTTTTAAAATAAGACAACTGTGAAATTTGTTGTATGGATTGATTCCTCCTTTCATGAAATAGTTCTCTGTAGCATGTGATGCCATTTGATAGTATTTTGCCTGCAGTAGAACTTCTTTTAAAACTGGAGGCATCCTTTCAAATCCTGACCATGCTTTATTATGGAAGCTTGTGTAGTTTTCTAAATCCTTTCTGGTCATTTCCACAATGTTCACGTGGTCTTCACCAGGAGTAGATGCTATCCCAGGAAACCATTTTCTTGGTTCATCCACAGAAGCAACTCCTCATTCGTTATATTTTTGTCATGAGATTGACCAATTCAGTCACTCTGTCAGGTTCCACTCTTCATTCTAGTTCCCTTGCAATTTCTACCACCTCTGAAGTTACTTCCTCCATTGAGTTCTTGAATCCCTCAAAATCAACCACAAGGATTGGAATCAGCTTTGCCCAAGCTGATGATGTTATTATTTTGATAATGACAGCAGTAATATCAAAGACCACAGATCACCATAACACATATAATAATAATGAAAAAGTTTGACAGGTTGCAAGAATTACCAAAATGTGATGCAAAGGCATGAAGTGAGAGC
The DNA here is from genome assembly GCF_047511675.1 of Marmota flaviventris. Lineage (NCBI taxonomy): Eukaryota > Metazoa > Chordata > Mammalia > Rodentia > Sciuridae > Marmota > Marmota flaviventris. The sequence goes on along the minus strand of NC_092500.1, from coordinate 15,803,344 downwards.
AATGCTTTTGAGAAAATGGCACCGACAGACTAGCTGGATGCAGAGTTTCCACAAACCTTCAATTGATGACCGTGAAATTTGTTGTATGGATTGCAACAAATTTACCATGCAATTAGTAACAACAACAAAGAACAGGAAATCTGGTTTTAAAATGGGCAAATGATCTGAATAGACTTTTCTCAGAAGAAGAAATATGAATGGGCAACAAATGTATGGAAAAAATGCCATCAGGGAATGAAAATCAAAACTAACATGAGACTCTCAACCCAGCTAGAATGCTAATAATTTTTTTTTTAATGCTGGCAAGTATGTGGAAAAAAACAAACTCTCAGACACTGTTGGTGGGAGTGTACATTAGTATAGCCATCATGGAGAACAGTGTTGAGGTTCTACATAAAAACTAAAAATAGATCTAGCATATGATCCACCTATTGCACTTCTGGGTATATATCCAAAGGAAATGACATTGGTCTACCAAAGAGATAACTGCACGCCCACATTTATTGCAGCACGATTCACAATGGCTAAGATACAGAATCAGCCCACCAGTCCATCAGGAGATGGATAGATGAAGAAACTGTGCACACAATGGAGTGTTATTCAGACACCAAGAATGCAATCCTGTCATTTTCAACAAAATGGATGGAATTGGAGGGCACGATGTTAAGTGAAATAAGCCAGAAACAGAACAAGTACCACATTGTCTCTCTCCTATACGAAAGCTAAAAATAAAGTCAACCTGAATATAGAGCAGTGATTCATAGCGGTTGGAAAGGGTGAGGTGGATGTTGAGGGGATGAATAAAGGGAAGTTGGATTTGATCTGTGCATGCTGTAGGCATGTGTGGAAATAGCACACCAAACCCCACTGATACGTACAATTAATACATGCTAATCAAAAATAAAATGAAATAATTATTTTAAAAACACAATGACCTGTGGAGCACAGTAGGGCAAAGTATGCCTCTCACCAGAGAGGCTCAGGGTGGGAGAGGGGCTCAGGGTGGGAGAGGCACCTCTCCTCCTTCCTCCTTTCCTCCTCTTTCCTCCTCTTTCCTTTCTTTCTTTCTTTTTCTTTTTCTTTTTTTTTTTTTTTTTTTGGCTTTTCCTTCCTGTTGAACCCTAGCTATCAGCTACAATATCTCAACACCATAAGATAAAAAGAACTGAAAATTTCCAAATTTCACCTTCTAAAAGGCTTACCCAGGATTTCCACAAGTTCCTTGGCAACTATTTTTTTTTAAGTTTATCTTCTCACTGCTGCTGCCCCCAACTGCTCACCCCCACAAACTAGCCCATTCAAGCCATGGTCCTGTGTTTCTGTTTCTGACCCAGACAGAAGCTCAGTCCCTTCCTAGTTGCTGTGGGAAACCCACATTTAGAAGGTAGTTTGAATGTGTGGCCTTTATCAGAGATGCCAGAGGGCTGCAGACGGTTCCTGCAGCTGAAATCCAAACAACTTCAGGGTGAACTTAGACATCCCAAGGAAGACCAAACACAACCCCTTGCCACGAGCTCTGGAAGTGTGTTCTAGGGTGGCTGCTTACTCTCCTAGCATCTCAGTGGGTCTCCCTCTCCCTCTTCCTGTTCCTTTCCTACACCTCCTGCCCCTTACACCTGAATTCCATGTTCTCTCTACTCTGCACAGCCATTTAGGCCACTCAAGCCCTCACCTCCAACCTCAGCCCCGATCCTTCCAGGTGCCCTGCTGGAGCAAAAGGACCTTTCATTGTAGCAGAACCCATTTCTCTTACAAGTCGTTGTGTTTGTGGCTGGCAGGATATTTCTACCATTTTGTATTAGCTTTGTTTTACTCTAATGAAATACATGCAGTATCTAACTTAGTAAAGAAAAATGGTGTGTGTGTGTGTGTGTGTGTGTGTGTGTGTACACACACATATATTTGTAGATGGATACAATACCTTTAGTTTTGTTTATTTATTTATTTTTTTAATGTGGTGCTGAAGACTGAACCCAGTGCCTCACACGTGCAAGGCAAGTGCTCTACTGCTGAGCCATAACCCCAGCCCCGAAAAAATGGTTTATTTAGCTCACAGTTTTAAAAATTCAAGTCCAAGATCAGGTCGCCCCATGGATTTGGGCCTCCAGTTGAAGACCCCATGTGGCAGTGGTGGGAGGGCCTTTAAGAGCAAGTGATCGCATTTCAACCCAGTGGAGGTGAATGAGTGTCCGCTGTCCCCTGTGAGCTAAGGACTTCCCACTAGGCTTTACCTAATGTTTCTACCGCCTCCCAGTAGTGTCACCCTGGGGACCAAACCTTTATATATGGACCTTTGGGGATCATTCAACATGTAAATCTATAGCACTACTCTGCTATACTTAAATACATACATTTAATTGAGTCCCTGTCTTGTGCCTGATGCTGGAGATTCAGAACAGAAAAAACACACAACAGTCTTTAAGAACTTAATCCTTAAATTACCCTTCTGCTAGGTCATTGGTACTATAACAGAGGTAGGGACAAAGGACCCTGGGTCTCAAGCAGGTGGAGCAGCCTGCTGGTATGGGCTCCTTAGAAGTTCAAGGGCCTGGCATCAGGAGTCTTGCATTCCTTTCCCAGCCATGTGTGTGCCTGGTGTTCCTCACATCTCCTTCCAAAAGCTTCTCTTTGGGTGTAGCAGCTCAGTTTCTTTCCATTGCAATACACAATATATAGCAATTATGACGACACTGACTGCAATAACCCTAACTTGACAGTGACCCATCCAGTGTGCAACACCTGAAACATGAACTCTGCACTAACTCTGCACCACCCTCTAGGGCACCGAGAGCACCTGTAAGATCAGTCAGTGGGTTGCCCAACAGAGGATACCATACAGAGGGTTTATTCAACCTAAGTTTCCTGTTCCTGTCTCCCCGCCCCACCTTTCAAAACCAAACGCAAACCAGAGCTCGTCTTCAGATTAGTTAAAAAAATAAATAAATGGAGGCAGGGGAGAAGTGGTGATCTGGTTATCAAAAAGGATGTTGCTGCCTTGACACTGGTTTCAACAGTTCCTTTACAAAATACTGTGACTGCTTTATTTAGCTTTAGGTTGAATTTGGGGCATGGGACTTTTCATAAGACAATCAAACTGCTTCATCATAGACATTCTAATACTGTGGAGCACGGGCTGCCTGCTAGTTCCATACACAGAATATAATCCTCAAAATAAACCAATAAGGTGAATGATAGATAGGTCAGATTTCTGGAAGGAAGGAAGGAAGGAAGGAAGGAAAACTGAGCCTCTAAGAATTTGCTAAGATCACAGGGTTGATAAGTTTGAAGCCAGATTCCCTGAATCTAAACTCATGATCTCTTTCAAATGCAATAATTTATAGAAATAAAAATGGTATTGGTTTTGAAGTTATTCCCAGTCATTTGAGACCAAATATTAAAATCAAATGTTTTATCTTCTAAGGATATTATTGGGATCTGCCTTCACTTTAGTATAATATACTTTTATTAAGTTTAAAGTTCAAATTGTAGCTATTGTTGAACTCTAGGTATTTTAAGTTAGTTTTTTTTTTATTGTAAGAGAGATTCTCATTGTAAATGTTAAAATTTTTTGTGGAAGTATAAAGTGAAATATAAATGTCACTAACTCACAAAAATTTGAATAGACACTTTACTAAAGAAGATCTACAGATGGCAAATAAATATGAAAAATGTACAAATTAGTCATTGATGCGACTTTTTGTGTGTGTGCGTGTGTGGTGCTAAGGATTGAACCCAGGGCCTTGTGCATGTGAGGCAAGCATTCTACCAACTGAGCTATATCACCAACCCCCTATAAATTAGTCATTAAAAGAATGAAAATTTTCCATTAGAGGAGTTAAAATGTAAAAGTCTGACCACACCAAATATTCGCAAGGATATAAAGAAATTGTAAGGTTCATACGTTGCTGCTGGGATATAATATGGTCCAACTGCTTGGGAAAACAGTTTGGCAGTTTCTTTAAAATGTAAGTCATCTCTCTCCTAAGTATTCACACAAAAGATATAAAAACGTCAAACGCAAAACTGGACACACAGCTTTGTAGGGGTGAAGGGAAATTTTCCCTCCACCTTCTGATGGTCCCCTGGAATAAACTGACAAAGATTAAATATAAGAAAAGACATAAATTTATTAATATGCAAGCTGGGTGCAGTGGGGCACGTCTGTAGTGAGCCCTGTGACTCAGGAGGCTGAGGCAGGAGGATTGCAACTTTGAGGATTTTGCCTGAGCTATTTAGCAAGACCCTGTCTCAAAACAAAAATAAATAAAGGACTGGGGATGTGGCTCAGTGGTAGAGCAGCCTTGGATCCAGTCCCTGGTACTAAAAGAAAAATTATTTACAAAGGGGTGGGAAAATCACAGGTATGCAATTGCCCACTAACCTCAAATTATTCCGACTGTTACTCGTCTCACTTCTATAGGGAGAAAGAAGGGGGATGTCAACAGTTGTGAGGAGAATCAGAAAGATGATTTTTAGGGGAACTCAACAGGCTTGGAGAATATAGGGTGGGCTGGGACAAATTCTCTTTGGTCCCCAGAACAGACAATCATTAGTTAATGATTCTCTTTGATATTAAAAAGGAGACATTGAAGTCTGATAAACTACCTTGGTGGGGGAAGAGAGAAGGAAACAGAGGTGGTTGTTTTCTTCCTTGGGGGTCCACTTTAGGCAACTAAGGAAGCTTTCCAGAAAGCTTCTCCTGGAGTTTGGAGGAGGACCCACAAGGGAAGGGCAGAGGGAGCTTACTCTGAGGTGGGCGCTAGGCCTTGCGGCAGGCCACAGCGCTGCTGCCTTACGTTTTTCTGAGCTTCAGCTGTTCATAGCAGCTGTCTTTGTAATAGCCCCAAACTACTAACAACCCAATATCCATCTGCAGATGAATGGAAAAGCAAATCATGATACAGCAGGACAACGCAGTGCTCTTCGGCAGTTAAGAAGAATTAATCTAGATATCTACACAGAATGGGAGAATCTCAAATGAATTTTGCTGAAGTAAAGAAGCAAGGCCAAAAATAATGCATATATTGTTTGACTCCATTTATATAAAATTCTAGAAAGTGTAATCTTTTGGTGACTGAAAGCAGACCAGTAGTTACCTGGGAATGGGGGACAGGGAAGGATGGTGGGGAGGGATTACAAACAGTGTGTGTGGTCACTTTTGGGGGGTGAAGGATATGTTCACTTTTTTGTGATTGTCTTGATGGCCTCCCAGACATGTAAATATGTCAAAAAGTTATTCAATCGTACACCTTAAATATGTCCAGGTTGTTGTATGTCAGTTATACCTCAGTAAAACAGTTACACACAGACACACACACACACACACACACACACACACACACACACATACTGCTGCAGTGGACTGAGTACTTAAGTCTCCCCTAAAATTCACACATGGCAATCCTGACCCCAAGGCGATGGCATCAGGAGGTGGGGCGCCTTTGGAAGCTGATTAGGTCATGCAGGAGAAGCCCTCCTGCTAGGGGTTGGATCTGGATTATCCCCCAAAGGCTCATGTGTTCAAGACTTGGTCCCCAGTTTAGCACTACTGGAAGGTGGCAGTAGTAGGTCCCTGGGGGCCTGCTCTTGAAGGGCATTGTGGGAGCTCTGTCTCTTCTTTCTCTTTTTCTTCCCTGCCAGGAGGCAAATAATTTTTCTCTGCCACCTGCTCCCACCATGATGTACCGTGCTGCTACAGGTCCGAAGCAATGAGACCAACTGATAAGGGACTGAAATATCCAAAAACCTGAGCCAAAATAAACCTTTTGTCTTTATAAGAGAAAGACCTCAGGTGTTTGTTATAGTGACGGAAAGATGACTGACACAGTATCGGAATAAAAGAGACCCCAGAGAAACCCCTTCCCCTTTTGCTATGTAAAGTCACAGCAAAAAGGCACCCTGTTTAAAACAGAAGCAGCCCTCACTGGACACCAGATCTGCCAGCACCTTGATCTTAGACTTCCCAGCCTGCAGAACTGTGAGAAATAAATTTCTGTTGGTTATTGTCTACCCAGGTTCTGGTATAGTCAGTAACCACCCAAGTCCTTTCCAGAAGTTACCACCAATTTCAGTGTCATGATCATCTTTCTAGTCATTTTCACAGCAGGAATTATATAATACACACATGATTCTACAACTTGCTTTTTTAACTTGGATGTTTTTTTCTTGTGTAAGCATATAGAACTAATTCACTGGCTGCCTAGTAACCCAGTATGTAAATCCTTGTGATATTTAATTAGTCCTCTATTTGTGGCTTTGGAGGAGGAGGGACTTCCAGCTTGTACTAGAGAATTTTTTTTTTTTTAACCACTAGAGTTCCTTGCAGTTTTGAGCACCTAAGAAGCATAGTGCTCAGGAAATCCTCCGGCTTTGGGGCTTTCTCCTGCCCCTCCCTCCCCACCTTCACAGCCAGCAACCAAGCTGTCCTGGCCTACTTGCTCCCCCTGGTGGCAATTGTAAGACACTACCCAGACTTAGTATTTTTCTATCCAAGGCCTGGGTCACTTTTCTCTGTAATGGTCCTTCTGAAGTTGACCATGCCCCCCGCCGTCAGAGTGATCTGACCAGCAAATGGGAGGCTTCCCTGCCATTTTTTCTTGAGGAGAACAATTACACCGATCTGATCCTTTTGCTCATAAGTTCATAAGAACTTTTCACCAAGTAAACATGAGCCCTTACCAGAGCAGACAAATTGGTGATCCTCCTTCCTATCTTGGCCTACCTCCCCAGCCTGTTTTGGTAACTCTCTTCCCAGCACTTTGTACTCCAGTGATACATACTGAGTTCTCTAAACACCCAGTGTTGCCTCATACATCCATATCTTTATATCTGCTATTTAATCTCCCTGGAATGCCACTCCATCCACTCCATGTTTACATAATGAACTCCTGTTCAGTCTTCAAAACCCTACTCCAGGTCCCCTCCTCTCTATAGTCTTATTTTTTTCCTTACCTAGAGTTGATCACTTCTACATTCCTGGCACATACATCAAATACTGCACAGATGACATTTGGTACAATGATCTGCTTATACATTTATCTTTCATACTAAACTGGCTCCTTCACTGAACCTCCCCTCTAAACTTAAGGGCAAGCACTGTCTCTTGGCCATCGTTTTCTCTCCAGCTTCTTCCACAGTGCCCAGAACACAGGAAAGTGAGGCTTAGTAAGCAGACACTGGAACAAGATGAACTAACCGCATAGCCTCCAGGGAATAGTACCCCGTGGCCTCCCTCCTCCCCACATGTGTAGGACCAGCCAAAGTTAGAAATGATGTTGGTCAAGACACAAAGTCCAGGGGCCGAGACCAGTGAGAGGACCCCACACTCTCACCTTCATCAACCGCGTCCCTTGTCAAGCCTGAATGGTCTCTGAATCATGGTGAACTTGATCTTGTTCATTCAATGACTGGGAGGGAAATGTACCATGGGTCAAGGTTGCAGTTTCAGACTGGACCCTGTGGTGGCCACAGGAAAACAGGGCAAGCAAGTACATTGCACGGTTCACGGGAAGATAAATATTAGGGAAAGAAAGAGAAAGTTGAGCAGGTCAGAGGGCGCCATCTATAAAGGTATGCATCGCAAAGTGTGGGGGCAGGTTGAATCCTGCAGGACTCGCCGCTGCCGAGGAGGTTTGCAAGCGGGTAAGCCCTTGAGACTGGGTGCCTGTTCCTTGAAGCCCAAGCACCCAGACTGACTCAAGCAGCCACCGCGGTGGACCTTCCTTGACTGGGCTGGTTTCCCCCTGCCCATCTGTTCCCTCTGCAAAGAAGAAGAGTGACAAGGAGATGCTGAGTGTCAGGTTCCATTCAGAGGTTCTCCTGGGGGCCTTTGATGATGTCACCATGTCCTTATGTGCCATTTAGTTCTGTCCATCCTACTCATCTCCGTCACACCATCCAACGGGAGGCAGAAAGGAAAGCTGCCCTCAAAGTACCCTCCAGGACAGGACCAGGGAGCAACACACGGCTGATGCTCCTAAGCACGCTCTGTCCCCAGGGACAGGCTGCCAGCACAACCCTGTCCCTCCAGCCTGCACTGTCATGGCCTCCCCACTGGCCTCCCTGCCTCCTTCATGCCCCACTATGCTCCCATCCTCACGACAGCCAGGGTGAGTCCTTTGAGACAGCTGTCACACACTGTCACTTGCCTCCAGTTGCGGGGTCAGTACAGCATGGGACCTGGCCCCCGGTTCACACCAGCCTCTCTCCCAGCAGCTCCCCCTTCCTCGGCTCCCGCCACACTGCCTGCAGTCCCTGTGCGAACACTCAGGCACTCGCTATTCCTGCCATCTAGAACGTTCTTTTCCCAGACATCTCCTGGCCCACGCCCTCACTTTGTTTCGATTTCTGTTCCCACGAAAGTTTATTAGCAAGGTCTTGCCCGGCCGAGGTCTTGCGGGCTGCTCCTTGCCCTGCTTTGATTTCCGTCACAGCACTTGTCACAGGTGAGATTATCCTGTGGATCTGTCTTCTACGCCGCCTGCCTCTCCTTACCAAAATGTCAGCTCCTTGCGGAAATGGACCTGGCTCATTTTGCTCACCGCAGGATTCTCTGGATACAAACAGTGCCTGGCACCTAGGAGGCGCTCAGAAAATCTTTTCTGAATGAATTAATGACAGCTTGACTCTGCCTGGCTCCTTGACCAGGAGAAGACAGGCCCATGGACACCACTCCTGGTCAACCTCTCCCTCCTCTCCTTCTCGGTTTCTCATCATGTTGTCAGGAAAGACTTGCTTCCATCTTCTCTCTTCAGTTCCTTGAACTAAAAAAGAGTCTTTTTTAAAATAAAATTTTTAATTTTATCGATGGATTTTGCAGACCAGGAGATCTAACCTAGGGCTGGCATTTGTGTTATACAAGCACTGAGTTATATCCTCAGCCTCCCAAAATATATTTTTAAAGTCATATATGATTAGTAATCTGATGAATGCCAAAGTCCTTGGACCAGAAGTTGACAGAGCTGTCTCTAGGAGGACCAAGCCACATTGGAAGTGAAAGAGGAAAACCTCATGAGGCTCCAGGCACGGTCACATCAATGTTCATAGCAGCTCAACTCACAATAGCTAAGCCACGGAACCAGCCTAGGTACCCTTCAACAGATGAGTGGATAAAGAAAATGTGGTATAGATACACAATGGAGTATTACTCAGCCATAAAGAAGAATGAAATTATGGCATTTGCCAGTAAATAGATGGATTTGGAAACTATCATGCTAAGTGAAAAAGCCAGTCCCCAAAACAAAGGCCAAATGTTCTCTCTGGTATGCTGCTGACTCACAATAGGTGGGTGGTTGGGGGTGGGCAGAGAGTGGAGGCTCATGTGATTGGACACAGAGGAGAATGAGGAGAAGGAAGGGGGGATGGGAATGGGAAAGTAGAATGAACTGGACATAACTTTCCTATGTTCATATATGAACACACGACCAGTGTGACTCCACATCACGTACAACCACAAGAATGGGAAGTTTACTCCATTTTTGTATGATATGTCAAAATACAGTCTACAGTCATGTATAACTAAAATGAACAAATAAAATAAATAAATTTAAAAAGATGAGAGTGTGCCCAGTATACCCGGCTTCCACCTGCACTGTTTAGAAGCCCAGTGCATTGTTTAGAAGCATCTAGAGATTGCCTGGCATGGGGCTTGACTGTCCTGTGGCTCAGAGTGGCAGAGGTATCCAAGCATCTGTGAGCAACGGACCTGCACATGTGGGCATCTGAGCAGAAGAGGACAGGCAGAGACGGTGCCAGGCTGTGTTTGTAAGCTCTGGGGCACGTGCGAGCGCTTAGCCATGACAGGGGACAGGCCAGCTCTGGAGAACACTCGTTCCCAGCACCACATGCAGTAGGCACCCATGACATCATAATTTGAGTACAAAAAGGAAATGTGACCTCACTTTTATTTTTACACTCTTGCAAAGTGGGACTTGTAGCATCCAACTTTTAGATATTTGAGAAAGAAAGCCGGGTCAGATACAGATAAGAGTCAGATACAGGAATGAGCCATGTTAAGTCAACCTTCAAAGTCGTGACTAGAGTCAAGGAGTGAGTCTTCAGTAAAACACCTCCAAATCCCCCAAATTCTTTCTCATTTTCCTTCCCTTAAATTAGCTTTCCCCTCCAACATCAGCATGATAAATAAGTTCTTTCAAAAACTTCTATTTATTTTTTGTTTTGTTTTTATTACTAGCATTCTATGGTGGTTTTTTATTTATTTTTTTTCCATTGTGACTGTTTGGGGTTCCAAAAGATATTGTTGCTTCAATAGATTTTTTTTTTGTCAATTGTCTTTGGTTTTTGTCTTTTTCGGGGAGCGGGGGTACTTTGGCCGGAGGAACTTTATCACTGAGCTACATCCCCTATCCTATCCTTTTAATTTTTTATTTTGAGACAGAGTCTCACTAAGTTGCTGAGGCTAGCCTCGAACTTGTGATCCTCCTGCCTCAGCTTCCTGAGTAGCTGTAATTACAGGCAGGCAGGCACCATCATGCCCAGCTCTATTTTTTTTTAAGAATTCTTGTTTTATTCCACATTTTTTTTTGTTGTTGGCGCATTATAGTTTACACATCGATGGAATTTGTTGTTATATATTCATACATGCACACATGCCTAGCTCCTAAGCAGCAGTTTATAAGACACCTAAAGGGTTATGAATTCCCTAGTGCAACCAGGTATTCTTGCAAAGAATCCCTGAAAATTATTGGAAATCGCTTTTTGTGTAAATCAGAAATTGATCAACAGTAAGTTGCTTTGTTTAGTGCTGATATTGACTGTAAACAGAGTGATCCTGTTTACGGTTAATCCATTTGCTGTGACCTAGAAATTTCTGCTTTTTTTGGAAGAGACAATCAGTGAGTAGAGGAGCAATAAAGGATAGATGAAGGGTAAGGCACCCTGTGACCCTTCACAGGTCTATCACATTAATCTTCTCCAGAAAAGTGGTTGTTGATTAGAAGGTATTGGTCACCTTCCTGCTATTATAATGAAATACCTGAGGCAATCACTGATAAAGAGAAAAGGTTTATCTTAGCTACTTGTTGGGCTTCTGACAAAGCAATGAAAGCAAACTGCTTGCATAATGAGTCAAGAAGCAAGAAAGAGAGAGGCACACCCGCAGTGACTAAGGTCTTCCCTCTAGGCCCTACTTCCTAAGGGTTCTACCACCTCCCAATAGCACCATCCTGGGGAACAAACCTTGAACACAAGGACATTTGGGGGGCTTTCAACATTCAAACAATAGCAGAAGGTTACCATGATCAAGGCCATTAATTTGACCCAATGGCATCTGGTGTTTTAAGAACATTTCATGATCATTTAGCATTTGGAGTTTATCTCTTCCAACTATTTTAACCTACCTCAAACCAAAGATTACCTGGTAAATAGAGGCAAAAGTAGCAGAAGGTGCATAGATATGTGTGTGTGTGTGTGTGTGTGTGTGTGTGTGTGTGTGTGTTGGGGGACACAGGCTTGTTCCTTTAACTGACATTCTTTGAAAGTCTTCTGTGGCCAAACCACTCCCAGAAGAATTAAAGATGGAAGGTGGTGCAGGCGGTGGTGGGGGGGATGGTGACAAAGGCAGATCAGACTTGGCCCCACCTTTCAGACCCTAGACCTTTCGAGGAGGAGCAGACACAAACAGATCCCTCACAAAGGATGTCCTAAGCAACACCTACGGTCACTTTCACACCTGAGATTTTATTGTTCTGTTTATCCACCCAGCCAATATGTATTCAGGTCACCTAAGGAAAACTGAAACCAAGGTCCATGGAAAGCACCGAGAAGGGCGTAATTACTACCAAATGTGGAGCTTGTGGAAGGTCATGATGCAGGTGGTGTCTGAGCTGAATCTTAAATGATGGGTAGAAATTTGGAAGGCAAACGTGTAGGGGGCAAAAGACACAGCAAGAAAAGGGCAGAGATTAAGTCAAAGCAGGGCCACAGATTTAGAGATCAAAGAGAGGTTTTGCATCCCTAAAGTACAGTAACAGATATGGTGGGATTTTGCAGTAGTTTTGACACTCCTCCTTTATATGGGCTGGTGCTAAAGACAGGCTTCTAACTGATAGAACATGGTAGAAATGACTCCACCGGATGAGAAAAGGTGATGCCATTTCCACCCGGCTTTCCTTCTCAGGACGTGTGCCTTGAGGACCCACACATGATGATTTCAGTTATCCTGAAGCCCTCAGGTAGGAAAGACCACACAGAGAAGCCACATAGAGAGATGCTACAGGAGCCCTAGCTGTTAGAGTTCCCCCAGCATCAAAAAGCAGACCCAAGAGTGCAGGCACTTTTCATCAGTTCTTACCCTCTGCCTCGAAGTCCTCTAGCTGAGGTCCCAGACATTGTGGGACAGAGGTAGGTCTTCCCTGCTGCGTCCTGTTCAAATTCCTGGCACATGACAATCTCTGAACATAATGAAATGTTTCATGCCACAAAGTTTTGAAGATAGTTTGTTACATAATCATAGTAACTAGAGAAAGTTTTTGGAGTGATAAGGCAAAAAGAGTTGGTTACTTTCCAATCAGTAAAAGGCTTTGGAATCCGTGTTAGAAGCCGGGGTTTTATTAGTGGGTAATGGGGAGCCGCTGATAGTTGTTAAATAGGGCCATAACAAGATGATATTTTCTAACATTGCTGTGCCCTATTTTGGGGAGGATGACTTCATTTTTTTGTTTAGTTTTGTTTTTGTGGTGCTGGGGATTGAACCCAGGGCCTTGTGCAAGCAAGCAAGCACTCTACCAACTGAGCTATATCCCCAGCCCCAACTTAGTATTTCTTGAAGTCTTGTTGGCACTGGACAATGGAGGAGGAAGAGAGCAACATGTGAGGTCCATGATCCAGGGAAGTGGTATGGAAGCAGGGCCACTGATCTCTGTGAATCTCTCTCCTGTCCTTGGGAAACCCTAGAAAACACGGGAACAGTAACGTGGTAGGTGGAAATAGTGGAGATCTGCCACTATGCACAAAACCATTGCTTAAGGACTGAATATCAGACTAGTCTCCTCTTTTTTTCTCTCATTTACCATAGGATGGCCAAATGATGATGATGGTGGTGGTGGTGGTGGTGGTGGTGGATTGGCAAGTCTTACTCAAAGAGAAATGAACTGAATAATGTGAAATGGAGCCATTGATGTTTCTCTTTAAGTCTGGCTTCCCCCCCCAGGTACATAAGCTATTTCTTACCTCTATGCCTTTGCTTTACCTTTATCTAGAACATTCTGACTCTTTTCCCCCCCCCCCTAGCTAACTCATTCTCCAAGGCTCAGCTTTGGGCCAGCTCCTTCATTCATTTATTTACAAAATATTTATGAAGAACCAAACATTGCACCCGATGCCAACCATAAAGAAGAGTGATGCAGTCCACAGCACCCAGGTTCTGCAGGTGACGTAACAGGATGTGTAAAGGGAGCAGTGGTATCAGTCACCTGCAGCCCCAAGAAAATAGGTGACAACCACGAAGGAGATCGGAAGAGAGAAGTCAGACTATGGAGATAGACTTGCACAAGAGGTGATCAAAAGTAAGTTTTGTGACTCGTGGATTCCTCACCATGCAAAGGGAGAAAGGATTAGATTTGGAGAGGTCCAGCCCGTGAACAGACGTGGCAGTCATGGGGGGGCGGGGTGGAGTATGTGGGGAGAAGATGTTGGCAGAACAAGAACAAAGAGGGACGAATCTTACTTTTCGGAAACACTGAAGGGCTGATTATCATCCAAAGGGATGATCAGGGGATGGTTGAGAGAAAGGACTGAGAAGTAGGGAATGAACCAACAGACTGTGGTGTACGGAAACACGCAAAAGGCGATGGGCATGCTGGACCACGAAGACGGTGTTCGAACAGTACAGGGATCATGTGAATCACCAACTGAGAATTCATCTCTGGATTTGGCAACTTCCTGGAGGTCTTCCAGGAAATCTCCATATATTTCTTCAATTAGCCTAACTGTAGCTCTTGTAAGTTCTCTTGGCATCCTGGGTTCATTTGTTTATTTATTTATTTTAGTTGTCAATGGACACAATACTGTTATTTATTTTTACATGGTGCTGAGCATCGAACACATGCTAGGCAAGCGCTCTACCACTAAGCTATAGCCGCTGCCCACCCCGCCACCAGGGAATTTCAGATTATACTTTACTGAAATCATCTGTTTATGTGTCAGTGTCTCTGATCACACTATGGTCATTTAAATTGGAACTAAAGTGAAATAAAACTGGATGTTGGGTGTGGGTGCTGCCATAGCCACATCTCAGGCTCTCAATGGCCACATGTGGCCTGAGCCTGTTGGAAGCTCAGATGGTGGACCAGAAAGTCTTCTCAGATAGCTCTGCTCATGTCTGTGTCATGGACAGTAACTGGACCCTTTGGGAAGCATACAAATCAAGCAGCCCATTCTCAGATTGCCACTTCCCATTGCTCCTCTTCTTCACTGTCCCCAGGAGGCTGGATGTGGGAATGGCAAAGGAAAGGAAGAGGTCCCTTCCTCTGCAGCCTCCGAGCCTTCCCCTAGCACACTCCCACCTCCCCTTCACTTAGCAGAGCCCAAACAGGGAGTCCCCAGCACGGGGGAAATGCAGCTTGCAGAGTCTCGGCCTCAGCTTTACAAAGCACAGCAGAAGATCCTTCCCTGACCGCCTTCTCACACACCTCCCCTCATCACGTCACATCAGGCCCTCTGTTTGGCATTATTTCTTCCCACAACACTTAATTGCTACTTAAAATTAAGGATATATTTGGGGCTGGGGTTGTGGCTCAGTGGCAGTATGCTTGCCTGGCATGCGTGAGGCACTGGGTTCGATTCTCAGCACCACATACAAATAAATAAAATCAAGATCCATCAACATCTTTAAAATATTTTTTTTTAAAAAAATAAGGATATATGTTTATTTGTGAATGATCTGTCTTCCTACCAAAAGTGTAAATTCCCTGGGGCCAAAGTCCTTGACTATTATATCCCTAGTGCCTAGAACAGTGCCTGGTGCATAGTAATTGCTTAAAAAAAACTAGTTTTGTTTTAATATGTTTTATTTATTTTATATAAGCTATATACTATACATGATAAGTATGTATATATGCAACTATATACCCATGTATGTATGTGTATGTGTGTGTGTGTGTGTGTGTGTATGTATATATATATATATATATATATATATATATATATATATATATATATATATATTTGACAATGATACAAGCAACTGCCCCAAATTTAAGTCACAGTTTAATTCTTACTCTCATAAAGACCAAATGGGTATTACTGACCAAAAAGCATCCAAAAACACAGTTTCCCTCCATTTATTACTTCTCTCTTCTAGGGCCCCTGTGTTCTTTGCACTCAATCCATGACTGGGATAAGTGGTGTCTAAGGACCCAGATAGAAAGAGGCACCTGTCACTTCCTTGCCATTCCCTTGTCCAGAACCCAGTAGCACATCAAAATCTCACCATCAAGAAAGCTGTGTGCCAAAGAGGAAAGGGAAATAGGCATGATGAGTGGCCAGTCAATCTCTGGCTCGTATTCATATGTACATACATTTCATGTTATTTTCACAGAATTTCCAATTACTTAGGCATTATTACTCCCATCTTGTAGAGAGCGTTAACTCAGACTTTGCAAGGTTATCCAAAACTGACACAGCTATTAGGTGGTAGAGATGCAAAGCAAATCTAGGCTTATTTGACTAAATCTTCCCTCTTCCCTATTTTCATTAAATTAATGCTAATTTCTCTTAACCCCTGCTCCTATTCCCTAAAGGAAATGCTTAGATTGCTTTGTGTCTTTGTAAATAATTAGAATCATTTGAAACTCTCAATCAGTCTTTTTGCAAGGTTCTGGGCAATCCTAACGGATCCTTAATCTATCTTAGCTTGCCTGGGCACTCTGTGGTCAGCTCCCATATAGCTTTTGGTCTTCTTTAAAGGATAGAGTGATCTCTCTGCAATTTAAACAGAGATAAAGGAATACATTTCATTTTTAATTTTCACCATTAGCTCTCTGACTTCTTTGTGTATTTCCTGGTAAATGAAAAAGGAAGTTGTCATGCAAGTTGTTCAGAGTTAAGTTTCCTCCTATTAATGATTTCCCTGCCAGGTGATTAGTGATTTCTGCATGTCAAGCAATATTTGAAAGTCTGCCTAAAACATCTTCTTATCAATCAATATGCATATAATTTGCATATGATTTACATATTTCTCATCTGTACTCTAAATCATCTCTAGGTTGCTTGTGATACCTAATACATTATAAATGCTATGTAACTACGGATAGTACTATTTTAGAGAATAATGACAAGAAAAAAAATCTGTATATATTCAGCACACATTTTTTTCTTTTGAATATTTTTGGTGCAAAACTTGTGGATTTGGAGGGCCAACCGTATACAGCACTGAGAACCTACTATGATACAGATAATCTATAAAAGAACACAGATTGACTTAAAGGTAGGCAAAAAGGGTTATTTTCTGACAACGGTCTCTGAGGAAATTTCCCTGAACTATCTAAATCTAGACTCTGAAGTGAGCTTCTTGCCTCCTTTGCTAGAAATGATGAATGTCGCAGTTTGCATGTTCCTGTGGTACTGAAGTAAGCCATTTACTGCCATTTTAAAAAACTGTAAAACCATCAGTGAGGTAGTTTAAAGCAATCCAGATTTTTTTGGCTAAGAAGGGCTGAATTTCTTCCAAGTCAGTTGCTAACATCAGCTTTGTTTTCCAGAGATGAATTTGACCCAAATTCTACATCTATGAGCCTGAGTTTAAATCTATTGAGGTCATCCGAGAACATCTTATGCATATCTCTGCTCCGATGCTACTCTCTCTGGGAAATCCTGCCTGGTCCTCAGGTCTGCATCACCTGCTCCTCCTACATGGTGCCTAGAATTGACTTCTATCTATCAAGGTATAATTTTCAAAAAAATTCAAAACATAAATGATATAAAACAGAACAACCACGGGTAAGAAAAACTGTTTTTGCACACAATGAAAGAGATAACCATAAAGTGGTCAAACCAGTTTAAGCAATGCTGAGAAGTAGGGGGTTTATATATCTCATCAAGAATGAATTTTTTAAAATCTTAGAATAAGATTACTGTGTGAGATACAAAGTTGGCTAATGTCACACAGAGTTAAAAAAAAAAAAAAACAGTAACATTTGGGATTACCTTTTCTGCAAAACATAAATAACTTGTACTGGCAACAGACAAGAATTATTTGCATCAATATCACTTGTCAGGAAATCAAAGTTGTAAAATATCTGAACAAATAAATAGTAAATGTTGAGTCCCACAAACATTCACAGTCCTAGAGGATACGTTAGTTCTTGTTCAGACCTGCCACTACATTGCTCTAGAAAGCTCTATAGCAAAAGGGCATCCAGAAATCCTTTTACCTATTTCCAAGTTTTTGGATAATTATGTGAGTTTTTCAACAATTGTTCTTAACATAATTTATTATTTGTTAATAATAATAACATTTATTGAGCACTAACATGACTAAGCACATGCATCATCTTTTTTTTAAAGAGAGAGAGAGAGAGAGAGAGAGAATGAATTTTTTAATTTATTTTTTAGTTTTCGGCGGACACAACATCTTTGTTTGTATGCGGTGCTGAGGATCGAACCTGGGCCGCATGCATGCCAGGCAAGCGCGCTACCACTTGAGCCACATCCCCAGCCCCGCATCATCATTTTTAAAAAAATATTTATTTTTTAGTTGTGGGTGGACACAATAACCTTTATTTTATTTTTATGTGTTGCTGAGGATCAGACCCAGTGCCTCACACATGCTAGGTGAACACTCTACTACTGAGCCACAACTCCATCCCACATGTATCATCTTAATACTAAAACAGTTATTATTAGTATTAGCCTATTTTATGGATGAAACTGAAGCTGAGCTGAAATATCCTTCCCAATGTCATATGGTTTATAAGTGACAGAGTTGGCGCTAGGACCATGCCTGACTTCATATCCATGCTCTTAGCCATGAAGAGCATTTGTTACTGATAGTTAAATAGCCCATTTATTTTACCTGTCTTCTCACTGGACTGGGAGTTTCATGAGAGCAATTATCATGCTTTTCTTTTCATTTGTTATTTTCCCTGTACCTCCTGATATCCAGCACATAATAAATAATAAGAATGCCTTTAAATTGATTATGTAAAAGCAAAGAGCCACATTCCAATTCTAATACTTTTTTTTTCCCCTCTTTGGACTGAAGATTGAACCTAGGACCTGTGCATACTAAGTACATGTTCTAAGATTGAGTTACACCCCCAGCCAATCTTTTTTCTTAAGACTTTTTTCATTCCTATTTGGTAATTAAAATGTCATTTATAGTTCTTATTTTCACCTTTTCTTTCACTCAGTAATAATGGTGCGGATGGGTGGAGTGATAAACAACACCTTCTTTATTCACTTAGAGTTTGTTTTTGTTTTGTTTTTGGCACTAGGAATTGAACTGAGGAGAACTCGGCCACTGAGCCACATCCCCAGCACTATTTTGTATTTTATTTAGAGACAAGGTCTCACTGAGTTGCTTAGCGTCTCACTTTTGCTGAGGCTGGCTTTGAACTCATGATCTTCCTGCCTCAGCCTCCTGAGCTGCTGGGATTACAGGTTTGAGCCACTGCGCCTGGCTCTCTTAGAGTTATTTATACAGCAAGCATTTGCTGAGTGCTTCATAAGTGCCAAGCATTGAGCTAGGCATTGTAAGAACAGTTCCTCTGCTAAGTTGTAGTTTTATGAAAAGGAATTGTGTCTGTCTCAGTCAACTTATTTTGTCCCCAGCACCTGGCAAAGAACTTAGAACATACTAGTTACTTAATCAGTAGTTGTTAATTGAATGAATAATTGTTGAATGAGGAATTATTGCAAACCCATGACATTTTCTTGGAATATTTCTTGAATACCCCAATTAGCAACTATCAGTGTAGTTCTCTGATAAAATGGCATCAAATATAACTTTTAAAAATGCAAATGACTCTTTCTTATTACTGTTGTCTGGATGTTTATGTGCCTCCCAAATTTACATGCTGAAACCTAATCCCCACTGAGATGGGACTAGCAGTGATTAGATTATGAGCATAGAATTCTCATGAATGGGATTGGTACCTTTACAAAAGAGGTCCAAAGGAGCTCCATTGCCCCTTACACCATGCAAAGATACAGCATAAAGGTGCCATCTATGAACCAGGAAGAGGCCCTTCACAAGACACTGAATCTTATTGGTGCCTTGACCTTGGACTTCTCAGCCACCAGAATTGTGGGAAATAAAATAAGCAGCCCAGTCTTTTGGTATTTTGTTATAGAAGCCTGCACAGTCTAAGATACTTGTCCTTAATAAAATTAATTGTGCTAATTATGTCCAGCTTGCTAGAAGATCCTTTCTCTTCCCTTCCCTGAATGCTACATCTCCCAGGCTCCCTTGCAACTGGCTTCAAGCTAGTTTAGCTAATGGGTAGCCCTGGAGGGAGGGAGTAAGGTGGGAAGAAGGAGGAAGCCCTCATTCCCATCTATCCCCCTTAACATACTTTGGGAAAACAACTCTAATGGCAGCTGGTCTCTATGTTCTACCTCCTGCTCATAACTCAGTCCCTTTTTCTGTGGCCTCTGTTTTTGTCTATATTTTAGCTCTAGGGATGGCAGCACCTTGCCAATGATTCTATTATCTGGATTGTTTCACCATCCCATGGTAGGACTTTAAGCTCTTCTAACCTGTATGTCATTTGTTCTCTGTCATTTGTTCTCCCTATGAAATTCACTCTTTTTTTTTTTTTTTAATTTGATCTCCTATCTTTATTTTTTAAATATTTTTTTAAACAAGAAGTTTATTTAAACAACAAGACGCTTGACTTGAAGGGAAAACTATCTAGGAATCTTTTTTAAGAGTAATTTACCCCTACTTAAAGACAGATTGCCCTACATGTAACAGCTACGTACAAAAAAGTTATAAAATTGTCCTTGGTTTTACAATGATAAATGAAAAACATTAAAATTCTCCAATCGAACAAGGTATGCAAGGATTTTTATGTTGTTCAGGTTTTTTTTTTGTTGTTGTTGTTGTTTTTTTGTTTTTTGTTAAAACAGTGAGAGCAAAATAACTTACTGGAATATAAAGATAAGAGCTGAATGAGCATGCCACTAATGGAGAAAGGGGATATTTTCACAGAACCAGTATTTTTACCCATCCCATCTCCATTTGATGTCCATCAAAACATATCATTGGCCATTTAGTTTAAAAAAATGCAATATGCTTGTGCACATACACCAGTTACTTTATGTACAATAAAGGAATGGGGAAGGGGAAAATGAAAGAATAAAGACAACTATACTGTAGTAGTCAGGATGTGGTGGAACCAAATTGCAGTTTTCTAATTGAGAATGTATTCTTGGTCTGTACGAACAGAGTCCTGGAGTAAAATAGCAGGTTCCCTTTTTAGTAGACACCTCCTGTCTGCTGCTGGAACACATCAATTGTATCTTCATCCTCCATTTCCAACTGTGCAGGTGTGTCTGTTTCATCAATTGGCTGCCCGTCAAATCGGAATCTGATCTGCCTCATCGACAAACCCTGTCGTTCACAATGTGCTTTCATTAGTTTACTAAGTGGTGCCTCTTAATCTTAAACTGAACCACAGAACCATCCTGCCCCGCCACCTTCAAGTTAATATGATCCTTGTTCTCAGTCTTGACTCCTTCCTTGGGCTTTTCGTCGGTCATGGCGAGCGCCGGCGTCTCCTCAGCTGCCGCTTCACAAAAGAGGTACTAGGTCCGCACCGAACCTAAATATTTTTAATACCTTTATTTCACTTATTTATTTTTATGTGGTGCTGAGGATCGAACCCAAGGTCTTACACGTGAGAGGTGAGCACTCTACCACTGAGCCACAGCCCCAGCCTGAAATTCATTCTCTTAAACCATCTGGAATGGACTCTTGTTTTCCTGAATGGATCCTGACTTACCAACAGAGGGTAGCAATATTCACATGGGTCTTAAAATACTAGGGGTTGTCTTAGGCTCACTTATTAGCTAAGTAAATGGCTCCTGTACAACAAATTTGTTGGATGTGAATTTGTTCCTTGAAAAATTTTTGATGAACACGTGTCATGAACCTCTGAGTTTCTCAGGACCTGTTGCCCCTTTAAATAGGAAATCCATAAAATAACAAGAGTTTAATAATAGTAGCTATAATTCATTGATCCATATAAGGTAAGTGGCTCTCTGCTCAACTCCTCATATAAATTATCTTCATTAATTCTCTGACAAACCATGGGATATTTGTTCTAATCAAGACTCTCAGTGGCAAATAGTAGTGACCTACTCTGAAAAAACCGGAAGGATCTTGGTAGCTCTTGGAATTGAAACCAGAGAGTCTCGGTAGCTTGTAGAGTTAGCTAATGAATGAGCCTAACCTATTTTAGGCTGAAAACCAGGCTTGGAAAAGAAATAGAGGAAGCTAGGCACAGCTAAAACCATGTCACAGGGATGAGTTGCTATGGTGGTGCCATCAGTTTTGGACACCATTGCAGGCTCTGTGAATCAAGATTACCTTCTTGTGGTGGCCAGCAACCAACAGAATGTGCTTAGGTCTTTTGCCCATGCTGTAGCCATTAAGTTCTGGGAAGAAAGAATCTTTCCGTCTTTAGTAGTAAAGTATTATGGGGATCACCGAATTATTCCCACTTTGGTTTCTGCGTAATAATGGGATAACCATTCAGGAAGCTAGACCACGGCTATGGTTTGGGTATAGTTTAAGTGTATCCTCTAAGGTTTTTTTGTATGGAAATTTAACCCCATTGTGAGGTATCAAGAGGGTAGAAACGTAATCAGACTATGGTGTTTAGAGGTGGGGCCCTTGGAAGGTGGCAGGGATAAGTCCTTAGGGTGGAGCCCTATGAGTGACTCCTGGTGGCTTTATAAGAAGAGGGAGACCATGCACTTCCTGTTTCTTGACATGGGATGTCCTTCACCGACTTGGTAATCAACCCGCAAGGCAGCTATTACCAGATGCAGCCGCTTGACCTTGCACCTGCAGAACCATGAGCCAAAATAAACTTCCTTCATAACTCATCCAGTCTGGGTATTATGCTACTGGCAACAGAAAACAGACTAATGCAATGACCAAAATGACAAATGACCCTCACACCATCATTATGTCCATTTTCCACCTTGAAGATTAGGGCATATACATATGCAAGACGAGTGTAGAACTTGGCTATGAACTCTCTGGTCTGTTTGAATCCAAAGTCCACCCTTTTTCCACAACTGTACTTTCTTCTAGTTGATTTGTTCTTTAAAAATTTGATGAACCTGCATTTGCAAATTTTAAAACCTCAATTCAGGAGTTTGCTAATTAGGTACCTGTAGATTTACCAGAAATATATGCAATGTCATGGCCTGGAATCTGTCTTCGGGAATTGAACAGAAATACCTAATTGGGCCTTTTACTATGGATTTTCTCGAAGCAGAATTTACTTCTTTTTTTTTCTTTCTGCATGTGTGTGTGTGTGTGTGTGTGTGTGTGTGTGTATATATATATATATATATTAAACAGCCTCATATTTTAGGAGAGTTGGCAGCCTTGCTTTCTGGAAGGCACTGCCATCCCAGCACCTGGTCCAGCCATCCTGCTAGAGTAATGGAATGTGTTTATAAATACTTTGGGCACTTAGTTGGTACAGTGCTGGTATGCTTGTTGTCATGTTGTTATGGAAATTAGATAATTATAACAATAGGTAATACTTTGCATATGACACTGCCTGCGCGTGTCTGTGTTTGTATGCGTGCGTGCATGCATGTGTATTTGTGGACAGAAGCCATGTGATGAGTTCTTCTGGTTTCTGTTCTTGACCTGCCAGCTCAATGAGTCACCACTGAGTTTCTCTTTGTTCAGTCATAAGCCCTCAGTATCCTAGTATAGCATCTTCCACTAGAATGTTCAGGAACTCAGGTACAAGCACTGTGCAGGCATTGGAATGCCCAGGGTTCTCAATTTTTCATCTTCAAAAAGTAAAATAAGCCAGACATGGTGGTGCATGCCTGTAATCCCAGTGGCTCAGGAGGCTGAGGCAGGAAGATTGTGAGTTCAAGGCCAGTCTCAACAACTTAGCAAGATCTTAAGAAACTGAGTGAGACCCTGTGTCCAAACAAAATATTTTTTTAAATATGTATTTTTTAGCTGTAGTTGGGCACAATATCTTTATTTTATTTATTTATTTTTATGTGGTGCTGAGGATCGAACCCAGGGTCTCACATGTGCTAGAGGAGTGCTCTACCATTGGGCCACAACCCCAGCCAGCCCTAAACAAAATATTTTTTAAAAGGACTGGAGATGTTGCTCAGTGGTTAAGCACCCTGGGTTTATTCTCCAGTGCAAAAAAAAAAAAAAAAAGTAATATAATAATCCAAGTCCATACCACTTTGGGAAAGGATGCTTATCTAGTCATGAAAGAAAGGAAGGCCTTGGAGGTCAGAAGTTGGGACATAAACATGTTTAAAATGAAAGTAAAGTCCGTGTACTTTGGCTATCTAGGAATAGGGCTTAAAGAGAATAACCTAAAAATTAAGAATCAATATTCCCCCAACCGGCATAAATAATTTTGACATACCATAGAGAGGGACCTTTTTCAAACAGATTCCTTTATATACTTTATGTGAAAAGCTCCATTGGTTATCATGACTGTCTTAAGTATGTATACAAAGGAAATAGGAAAATATCGTGAAGTGTTGATAGCTTATCTCCACCGAGGTATACTTAGGAGAACACACAATGATAAGAGTGGCATCATGGTATGGCTGTGTGAAATTATGCTACAATGAATGAGTATATTCTCATTGTAAAAGAACTATTTGAAGGTATAGAGAATGAATTGGGAACATTTCCATCTTGCCTCCTAATCAGTTTGGAGGGTCTTTTGTCCCTTTTTACACATTTCATATGGGATGCACGCATGCTGTCTCTACTGTGGGCTCTTTCCAGCATACATAGCCTTACCCTGTAATCATTGTTCTGTAATTCATGTTTTTATGTTGCATTCTGTATCTGAAGAGTCATATTTACTAATCTTGCCTTTATGTCTTCTGCGTTTTGCACCTTATTTTAGAAGCTGTTTTCCATTCCATTGGGCATTCCACTTGATTTTAAAAGTGAGAGCCTAAAATGGTCACCCACAAACGTTGCTTAGAAAAAGTTTACCTGCTGGCCAAGAGGTGGACTCATGAGAGGGATTTGTCCCTCACCATCACCTCTCTGACCTCCCTCAAGTGCTCTGGGCTCCTCCCACTTCCTACCCGGCTTCCTACTGAGCTGTCCTTGCTGCTGGTTGTCATTCTTGTTTTTACTTTCCAGAGGAGAACAGTGGTGGCCAGGTAAGTGGAAGGAGCCTCGAGGGATGGGGAAGGCACTTGTCTTTTTTCGCATCTGACAGGATCAGGGTCTGGGCAGTGTCTAAATGTTGAGGGTACAAGCAACTGGAATGAGAAGTAAACTTCCAATCTTATACTAATTCAGTTTAGTGGAATCATGGGAAAAACTGGTTGTGGTGCTTTGGGAAATTGATCAAATGTCAAGTAATAGTCAAACTGACCAATGACTTAAATCTGCCTTATCTTCAAGACCAAAAGAAAGAGAACAATGGGATTTGCCAAGAAGATGTGGTTATTTATTTTTAATAGCCTCTTTTTTTTTTAGAGCAGTTTTTCTTTCACAGCAAATTTGAGCAGAAGGTATGCAGCTGATCTTTAAACATGCAGTGACCTATATGATATGTGTATAAGCTGCATTCTTTTTCTTCTTTCTGCTTTCAATTGCATCTCTCTTCCCCTTAGTGATTTTTTTAACCCTTTCCTAGCACCTTAAGATGACTGAGGAGAGAGAAAGAGATGAGATTCCATTTAATCTTTCGTTTTTACAGTGGAGTCACATCTTACGTGAGCTGTTAGGCTATAAGGGGAGAACATAAGGTCAAAATCATGTACAGTCAAAACTACTCTTTAAAACTGCTTTAATGAGCCATACAACATGTTTTTGTTTGTTTGTTTTCCTTCGGCATCGACACAGATATGTTTCTCCAACTGAATACTAGATGAAATAGTAGATTTACATTTGGGGGCAGCTTAGTGGGACAAAGTGACTTTAAAAACACTGGGTTCGGGGCTGGGGATGTGGCTCAAGCGGTAGCGCGCTCGCCTGGCATGCATGGGGCCCGGGTTCGAGCCTCAGCACCACATACAAACAAACATGAGTCCGCCGAGAATTAAAAAATAAATATTAAAAAAAAAAAAAAACACTGGGTTCATATTCTGTATGGTGAGGTTAGGACCAGTTAGTTACATCATTTGTTGGGGTCCAAGGCAAAATGAGAATGCAGGGGCCCCTTGTTTAAAAAGGATTAAGAATTTAAAATAACAGTAGTGGAGCATGAAACCAAGCACAGTGTTCTTTGAAGAGTAAGGTATTGGACAAATGCACAGGTTGTAGACCAAGAAGCCAGCCCCAAATAACAGCCTGGGAACACAATGAGAGGCCTCAGGATTTCCATAGGAGGAAATAGTAGGTAAGACCACTAAATCTTTAAATGTTTAAATCTTGTGCTTCCCAGTCCCCATGCTAATTGAGTATGTATAACTGAGTTTGTATGCATGATATTAAATCTGCACATGATGTAACTCCATCAGAAAAGCCAAATGTTTGAGAAGTTGCAAATTCATATGACAATATACATTTTTGCATTTTCTGATTTGTTAAAGAATTCCTTGTAATTTAAAACTCACACTTCAGATATGTAAAAAGAAAATGATTATTCATGTCTTTATCAAACAAAAAAATATTAATCTGCCCTTAGTCTTTTGCTCTTAGACCAAATTTGATCTCTTGTGGAATTTATATTACCATGAGTTTTCTAAATAATTCAAAAAGGTAAGTTATGAAAATTAGGTGCAATAATATGTCTTCTTTAAATAAAATACTAATTATTTTGCTTAATAAAGAGGCCAACTTTTCAGAATATTTTCCCCCCAGAAGATCAGGAACATCACCTGAGCAGGGAGGATATTATTTTACAACTCTCTGAGTTCTGTGAGCAAGGATGTGATTGATATAAGGCTCATTTTTAAAGGGAACTGCCTTATATTTTATAGGGCTATATTATTTCAAAGTGCTTTTACAAACAAGCCTAGCTGAAAGCAGTTGGTCAGGTAATTCACCAAAGGATTTTAAGATAGCAAGTTATTTAACATTAAAGCGACAGAAGATTGTGTTTCCAGGATCTCTCTGTGTCCCAACTTGGGTCTGTGATGTTATACCACCTCTTCCAACTTAAGATTCTTACACAAGCTGAAATGTGACTCATCTGCTTTGACAAAAATTGCTTCCTTGTGGCTTTGAGAGTTACATATTTGAGCTTTAAAATAAGTGTCATAGCTAGGGTCAGGCAGATGGTCACCTAGGTAGACTGGACAACTACCTTGACTCATGTCCACCTGTCCCAGGTTATGTCACAGCACAAAATAATACATTACACATTCCTACAAAGCTACAAAGGAAGCAATGCTGCAATGTGTCATTGTCACAGAGTTACCAGCAGTTTGGGGATATTTTTGGCTAATCTTTCTATTGTGGAGCTTTTATGGTGGTGATGGCAGTTGTGTGGTGGTTGTTATTTGGCAAGAATTTAAATTGGAGACTTCTGTCATCTGCGCATTCCAACAAATGATATAAATAAGGGTGTGTTTGTAGGAAAAACCTGGGTGGTAACGACATTTTCTTTTTAATCTCTTGATCTGTATCAGATGGTTGTATATTTTAGAAGGAGTGACAAAAGAAAACACATATAAATCTCTACAGATTAGCAGCTAAGTTTGTTCAGAGTGGTTTGCCAAATAGTTTCAAAAACTAACACTGATTGAGTGCTTACTGTGTACACCACTAAGCATGTTACATACTTCATCTCAATTCCTCCTCATAATAACCCTCATAATAACCCAATGGAACAGTTATTGTTACTCTCAATGACCAAGATCACATGGGTAGTAAATATCAGAGGCAGGGTTTGAACCTAAGAAGAATCCATGTCATAACCACTGAAAAACCAGGATTTCTATCCTGCTTTAAAATGTTGCCAGTCTGCTTTTGATTTTCTTTTTCTTTCTTTCTACAACAGTGCTGGCCAATTTGCCTTCACAATCCAGATATGATTTCAGCACTAAGCAGAAACACCTAGGCCTTTACACAATCTACTAACATTCCTGCGTGAAACTGCCTCCCAAGTAATAGTCATTTACCTCTGGCAGTAGACATAGTGGTTTTCATGTGTATGGTGGGGAGAATGTTTCTTGTATGCCCTGAAGCGAGCTCACAAGAGATGAACTGCAGCCTGACCGCACAGAACCTCTCCTATAGCTGGTTATTTACATTAACCCAAGTTGAAACTTCTCCCCAGAGATAGGCGCTGCCAAAGAACCCTAGAGGAAGTATGAAGCTTTATCTTTTGCACGCACACGAAGTCTTCCGAGATCCTGGGTAGGTGTGGTTCCCAGGGGCTAATCGTAGCATCCAGGTGCAAATCTGAAAGCGTGTTTTTAAATGGAGATGCAGACACAAATGTGGATGACTTGGTGAGTCTCTGAAGTGCTTGGGAAAGTCCACTTGTGACGTTTTCGGTTTGCTGGTCTCTGTGTGTGTTTGTGTGTGTATGCAGTGCGGTGATGGGCACCTAGCTGAGTGTGCCAGGTCTAGATAAGAGGTGTGACGGTTCTGAAAGTTTCAGGAGGGGCAAGGATCTGACAGCACGGTTCACTGAGCCTGCGAAGCATCCAGCCTTGGACAGAGGACTCGAGCACTTCCCTGGCCCCGCCCCCGCTAGGCCCCGCCCCAACGTCCGGCCCTTCCCACCGTAAGGCTGCCCCAGTTCCGTAAACACTCCTCTCCCCGCCCCGCGCAGTTCGGACCGTACCACTCGTTGCGCGGGGGAGCATCCTTCTCGCATACGAAACGGCCTCCATCCCGAGCTGTCTTCACCCTTTCCCATACGAACATCGGGCATATTCTTTGGATCTTAGGTTAATTATGTGCGAATTCGGCTTTAAGAGCCTGAAATGACTTGCCTTTCCCGGCTCCGCCGCTCCGTCATCCCCCCTCTTGCGGGTTTTGTGGTGGCCTCTTCTCTGGAGTCTCTCAGGGCCCTTTAAATACCGCGTGTAGGGGCGGGGGGGACGGTGCCGAGGGGCTGGAGTTGTTGAGGTGAGGAGTTCCGAGGTAGTGCGGCGCTTGGTTGGGGGACTCCCTGAGACCCCTGGTTCCGGGTCACTTCGTCTCCTTCCTCCTGTCTCCGCGCCGGACTCGGTGCGTATCCTTCCCCGGGGAGGGGTCTCGGTCTGTGAAGTAATGAGCTAGGGCCCGAGAGGGGACAGCTCAACCCAGGGCAGCCCAGGCCTCCCCGCTCCACCTCGGAACGCCGTCCTGAGACCGCGGGGCCCAGGAACCAACAAGCTTGACCCCTCACCCCGACCCCGTCCCTGTCCCCGTTTGACCTAGAACTGCCGTCCCGCGTGGGAGCGGGACGCGCACGCGAGTGGCCGCGGGCTGCCGGACCCTGAGGCGGCGGGGTCCGGGCATTTCGGCGCCGCTCACAGCCCGCCGGGCCGGGGCCAGCGCCTGCTCCACGGGCGGCTTTCCACCGGGGCTGCGGAGGCCCCTTCCCCGGCCGGGCGGGGCCCGCGGCGAGTGTTTGGGGTTTGTTGCCGGGGTTTCCCGGGCACTCGGCTCTGCCTCCGCCGTCCCCTCCTCCTCGGGTTTGTTTTGACAGGAAACGTGGTACTCCTGGAGGGAGGGGTGGCCTCCGGGTGAGTCCTCTGGACTTGCCCCTCGCCGGGAGGAGGCGTGGAAACACTGGCCGGCTTGGGCTCCAACCCTGGACCTCGCAGGGATAGCTTTGTGCTTCCCAAAGCTGCTCCTTGAGCTGGCACCGCGGAGAGTAGCAGAGATGATTTGGTGGCACGTGGATAAACATAGTTACGTGTTTTTGTTAGTAAGATGGAAAACTGCTCCATTAAACGAAGCGATTTCTTGATGGTACAAAGTTTTCCTTTTAAAATAAACGTATTTAAGTGCAAATATCTAATCAAGATAATCGTTTGCCAAATTATTGGAAGTAGAAGATGGAGACAGGGGGTACAGTTGCGATGCCTGGTCAAAGGACTCAAGTTTGGGGAATTTTCTCCTAGATGACTGTCCTACCTTGACCAGGAAGAAACAAGACAAAGTGTCCTTGGCCCTAGTGAGCCCCCAACCCCTCTGGTCTCCAGTCCAGAGATCTTGCCCTTCCTACCTGCCAACAGATAATGAGGTTATCTCAGTGGTTCCCACTTTAGGAGGCTCCCTGCCCCCCGCCTGCCTGCCTGCCTGGCTGCCTGTCAGCCCTTTCCTCTTGACCCTAGAAGAGATTTCATAATCAGCCTCTCAGCTAGTGGAGGTTGTCTGGCTTAAAATGGCCCAGGGCTGAAGATACCCAGTCATGTGTAGAAGCAGCATCAATGCCATTTTGTGAGGGTTGAGGACCCTTTAGGGGGGAGTACAGGTATTAAAACGGGCCATCAGGGGTGTGGGGAGAGTGCTTTCAATTATGAAAAGTGCCTAGAAATCCTTCTCCCTGATGCTGTAATGCCATGTGTAGCATGAACATCTGCTTTTTAGACAGTGACTGGCTTGTTGGTTTTTATCTAGCTCTTTGTTGGTTCTAATTTGATGAAGACCAGTATTGTCTAGTTGAATAGTGCAGGCACCTATCTCTGTGCTCTGTGGTTTTGCTTTGCTATGCGTGAATAACTTTAATGCTGCTATTTGGGACTGGTTCTAAAGCAGCATTTTGCAGAAGATGGTCATTTTCCAGCATCTCCAATTTTGTTATAAGAGCCTAGTCTTACTCTTCTGACCCCCTCCTGCCCTTTACTACATATACGTGAACGTGTGTACCTTCCATCTGACCTTGATCTGGTCTTGAAGGAGTATACCCCTTAGATGTTCCTTGAAATTTCTCTGTTCCATAACCTAACCTTAACTGGATGGGTTCCATTCCTCAGAACTCTGCTGGGTAATCTGAATAATTCACTGCAAAATGTTTATGACTCATGCTAGCTGTAAGCAGTTAACCTTTCGGATCATATTTAGGCTCTAGGGATTTTGCTGTACATAAGGATTGGTTCCCTGATACAGGATTTTGAGTCACTCTAGTGGGGTGGTTGAGAGTTATTTTGGACAGTGAACTCTCTCAGTAATGCCCTTCACTGTATAGTACTTGAGCAGCCATCCCAGAGTAAGGTCAGCTTCCTATCACATGTGCAAGTGTCCACGTGGTAGTAGATAGATCAATTTGGCAGAGTGGGAATGGAAAGAATGAGCAGCACACTGAATTTTCTCCAGCCATCCTGGAGTAATAGAGTGCATGGGCTTTAGGGTTTCAATGTCTAGATTTAACTTGTGCCTCTGCATTGCTGTGCACCCTTGGGGAAGTAATGCAATCTCTCTGAGCCTCAGGTTCTTATTATAAAATGTGAATAGTATCTTAGCTTATAAGGCTATAATGAGGACCCAAGGAGGTAAAATATTTAAAACACTTATAAAATACTGAGTGCATATATTGAGATTATAATAAGCACTCCATGACTGTTAGCCCTAATTGTTATTATTTGGTTTCAGTGCTTTTAGGAGAGTAGAAAGACACCATGTAAAAATTTTCTTTAAACTCCTGAAACTAAGTCTTTGCTAGCTTGAATTATTGATGCCTTGTAAATGTGTTGAAGAAGGCACTGGGAATTGGAGAAGGGAGGCATAGCTTCTTACCACAAGCAGCTTAAAATTTAGCAGGGAGAAAGATATGCAGATAACTATAATAGTTTAAGTGACTACATAATAAATATGTGTAATGTGATTGGGGTAGAAGAGAACGAAAATCCAAGTTGTCTTATGAATAGGACTGTGGCTTACTTTGTTCATACAACAACATTTGTTGAGCCCAGACTATATCCCAAGTGGTGTGCCAAGCTCTACTCTAGAAGGCTAATGTAGATGAGGTAAGTGGTAGGGTCTCCAGGGAAGTTCACCTTGAAATTGTGATAATAAATTTCTAATATGAAGGACAACAAGGAGCCAACCATGTGGAGATCAGGAAGAGTAACATCCCAGGGGGAGAAAATAAAAGGTGCAAGGGCTCCAAAGTAGGAAGCTGTACATGTCTGCAGGACCCAATGAAGGTCACTGTGTCTAAGTTAGGGGGGAGTGGAGCAGGATGAAGTAGGCAGAGGCCAGATCACAAAGAAATTGTAAACCACAGCCAAGATAATCTTGTAAGTAAAGGGAAATCACCTGGGAGTGAATTTATTTGCCCCTTCTGAAGGACTCTGGCTTATTTATTGTTTTATTTTCCAAGCACTGTTGAAGATGGGCTTTAGGACAAGTTTGGCTGTCTAGAAATACTATCAGACTTACAGAAAAAAATTCCAAAAATAGTTCAAACATCTTGTTGTCCACTGCAAGTCAGATTCACCTAATACATTTTTCTCCATATGTTTTGTTGTTTTTTTCTCTTTTGTATCATTTGAGAGAAAATTGCATACATCAAGGTCCTTTTTAAAACAACCATAGTCCATTTATCACTTTAATATATTTAATGGTAGAATACAAATAACAGATTCAAGTATTCTAACTATGTTCTTGATCACATTTATTTTGTCCAGTGCAGAATCTATACCTTAGTTCATTTTGTGCTGCTATAACAGAATACCATAGACTAGGTAATTTATGACAAACAGAAATTTATTTAGCCCATAGTCTTGAGGCTCAGAATCCCAAGATTAGGGGGCCAGCATCTGATGAGGGCCTTCTTGCTGAATCATAACATAACCGAAGGCATCACATGGGCAAGAGAAAGCACGGAGATTGAACTCATGGCCTCATGCTCTCTGTAATTGGCTTTAATCCATTCATGAGCATGGACCCCTCATGACCTAAGCACCTGTGGTGGGTCCCACCTCCTAACAGTATTGCATTGGGATTAAGTTTCCAAAATATGCTTTTTTGGAGTCATCCTCAAATCACAGCAGTTATCAAGTATCTTCATCTGGAACATATCCTCAGCTTTTGTTTTTTATGACATTGACCTTTAACTTATTTTAATAAGACTAAAATAATAGTTGACATCTTTAGGCCCTTACTAGGAACTTAAGTATTTGACATAGATTATTTCAGTTAATATTTACAACAATTCTACAGGGTAGATACTATTATTATTATTATTATTATTATTATTATTATTACTATTATTATTACACAAATGGTAAGTTCCCTCTCTCTAGTTAGTAAATATCAAGAGCTGGGATTAAAAACCCAGTTCAGTGGGTTAGCTACTGTTCTTCCTATGTCAGTGAAATGCATATTATCACTGGCATATCTTTACAATCTCACACCAGTACAGGACCACTTATAGTTTGCTGCAGAGAGGAAATGAAAAAGTAAAGTAGGACATAGGCTGAGGAATCGGAGTCTGTGGGAGGAAGCATGACTTGACCCTTAAGGTCCCTCTTCTCTAAGATGTCAGTAGTTACACTGCCATTCATTCATCTGTTCATTTATTATGCAATATTTCAGTGCCTGACTGCCTTTGAGTCATTGGCCTCAAAATGTCAAAAGACTGTATTTATTATTATTAAAGAACAGAGTAGTACAATACAGATATGAAATGTGGTACTTCATTTGCTTTGACTAGTGATCCACTGTAGTGTTGGAGGCTTTGCTTGGAGCAACCTTTTGTCTTTACCTTTGACCAGTGAGTGAGCCTCCAGGTAGGATGAGATGTGGTATTCCTGAAAAGTTGTTTGATTTACCTGTAAATTGCATTGGTGAAAGTTAGGTAGATCTAAGTTTGTGAGTATGAGAACTATTATGTTTCTTTTTAAAAAAGCCTAGTTTTATCATTACCAGCCTAAGAGGGGACCCAAAATACTTTAAAAAGCAATCTAATTACCCTCAGTGGCTTTTGAGTCAAGTAGCTTTGTCCCTAGATGACTTAAATGGAAACTCAAGACCAAGAAGGGTAAGAGTAGGTGAGAAGGACTAGCAGAGGACCATGCACACTGTGATGGGCCATTTGCTTTTGTGTTTTGTATTTCAGACACATGTAAGAGTTCTCTCCTAGGGTGACTACCAGCCTTGTGTATCTGTAAGGGAACATGCTTTTGTTGTCCTGGAGTAAAACTGTTTTCCCCTTCAGTTTTTAACGCCTGAGGTGATAATATTAACAAACAAGCATGTAATCATAAGCAAACCTCTGTATCCTGTTTATTCTGTGTCAGACACTGTGCTGAGTACTCTCTCTAGATTTACTGTGGATTCTCACCCCAGCCCTAAGAATCAGGCATTATCAATATTCCCATAAGAGGAAATGGATAATTTTCTAGTAGAGTAATAATAAGCATCTTCAAAGACAGGCTTTTTGGCTTAGATACACTAAGTCCCAGTTATAATGGGAAGGCTTCTACCAAGTATTTCTAAACATTGCAAAGCTTTAAACTTTTCTGTTGCATCCCCTGTGCTAGGAATTTTACCTCTAGTAACTTGCTGGCAGAAAGTGTAGTGGCATGCAGTGGCAAGCAATTAAACATGCCTGCTCTGAGCATATTTAATTTATTAGAGCTTCTAGTGATGCCTCATAGAACTGTGGTTTGGAGCATTTTAACAATTTCGAGCTGAAAGAAACTCTATAACTGACCCAATCCTCTTAGAAAAATGAAGTGAGGAGAGAAGATGTGGTATGAGTGAAGTCACGTAGCAAATTAATGACCGACATATGCCCCAAACCCTGGATTTCTAATTCCTAACCTAGAGCTTTTTTATTTTTTAAATCTTTGCAATTGGTTGCCTTGTTAAATACAATTAAGAAACCTACCAAATGTTCTGTCCAGCTGTGGTAGAATATAATGGACAGTAATAACTGTTAACCTAGTTCATACATTCCCATGGATGAAAGCTTTTATTCACTTGTACTTGGAAAAACAGCCAGAGATACTCATTTGAGGCAGCTGTAGTGGTGAAAATCAAGAGCAGAGCCAAGTTGTTACATTGCGGGGAGATGACTGAAGGAAAAAATAAAAGGTAGAAACAAACTTTAAAATATTTAAATGAGAGTGTGACAGAGACCTGGGAATTTGAGTTTTAAATCTAATAAACTAGGCTTAAGTAGTACATTCCCTGCACTGGGGCTTGGACTTTGGCAGTACCAGGCATGTAAATATGTAGTGGTATCAGCTTGCAAATGTTCTAGTTGAAGCTGTACCAAATGGAATTCAATGATTGTGATTCAGTTGACACTGAATGAATACTTGTCATATACTTGGCACTGGTGGTGAACAAGACTCAGTGTCTGCCTTATTAAGCAGATTCGGAAGTAGCCATGGGAAGAAAATAACCATACAAGTGCTTTTGTGGATATGTGCTGCACATGTACTCAAGGGAGTACCAAGAGCTCTGGTGGGAGGGTGGAGGGAGGCTTCCCCAAGAAGGTATATTTTCAAGATTACCGTCAATGGGAAGTAAAATGTTGGCAACGAGGGATGTAGCAAATTAGAGGGGTTTCCATTTAGGATTTAGGGTTTGGTGGCAGTAAAAGGGTTATAGCAACCCTTTTTCTTCTGTCTCCTCTCCCCTTCCATCAGCAGGTTGGAGTTAAAACTCAGGTAGAGGCTGGTTGTCCCAGGGTAGAGTAGGTTATTTCACCACTAAAGGTGTAAGGGTCCAGGGCTATTTTATATCCTGTGTTCTTGGTGATTAGCTTAGGATTCTAAGATAGGGTAGAGTGCTTCCTGGCAGCTGCAGTCCACACCATTTCCTTTAGTCTGCAGAGGCAGGTAGGGGTTTTCTCCTTGCAAAATTGGTGGCCTGGAGCTGAACATGCATGCCTATAATCAGACTCAGAAGCCTGAGGCAGGAGGATCACGAGTTTGAGGCTAGCCTCAGCAAATTAACAAGACCCTGTCTTGAAATAAAAAATATTTTAAAAGGGGGTTGGGGAGATATAGCTCAGTGGCAAAGCATCCCTGGGTTCAATTCCCAATGTCCTCCCCCCGCCCCCCCCCCCCCACCAAAAGAAAAGTGGTGGCCTGGGCAAGGATGCATTTCTGTGTTAGGACTGAAAGTTGTTAGGTGAGGCAGTATGCAGATGCCCTTGGGCTTTTCACACCTGGTGTATCCTCTCAGACTCTTTCTTGTTTCTGTCACCACCCAAGGAATAAAAATTGGCTGTTTCTCTCAACAAAGTCTAGCGCCTTCCCCCTCCCGAGTTCCAGTCCTCCCTTTTCTTTCTCATGTTTTCTCAACAATGCCTTATTTTCCTTTTCTCCTCTAGCATTTGACATGCACAGTTTTGCGTAACTGGACTTGAGAACCATGAGAGTAGGGCCCTATCTATTTTGTTTACTGTTAACTCTTCCTGGTGTCTGCTGCTGGGTGCACTGTAAGCACTCAGTAACTGGAATCATCGCAGAACCTGCAGGCATTTCCACTGATTTTATTCTGCATAGTTAGGCTTCACATTCTGGCAGTTTTAAAAGTTCTGTATCCTCTGTTGCATGGGATGGTTCAGATTTAAAGGGATGCAGTGAATTCTTCCTATCATTGCCCATTCAGGATTTGAGGTGCCTTTCTCCTTGGGCCCAAATTTTCTTTTTGTGTCAGCTGACACCACACATATCAAGGCCAGCTTCCTCACAGGCCTTGCTCCTGGTCATTCTTTGTGCCCATGATCTTTCTGGGTTGTGCCCAGGCCTGACTCCCTTCCCTGGTAGGCAGTCTGATATCCCAGAAACAGCACTCAGTTTAGATTCAAGGGATTGGTTCTGTGGTACAGTAAGTCCCCTTGTCTCTCAAGTCTGTGCCCCTGTTCTGTGAATCACCATCCTATGTGCCTGCTCACTCATTGAGTGGTGATAGCTACTTCGTACAAACCAAATGGTAGGTCTTATTCTTCGTGTTGTGGCAATTCATGTGAAAGTGGAAGAGGAAAGGCTAAAGACCAG
Organism: Marmota flaviventris; assembly: GCF_047511675.1. Classification (NCBI taxonomy): domain Eukaryota; kingdom Metazoa; phylum Chordata; class Mammalia; order Rodentia; family Sciuridae; genus Marmota; species Marmota flaviventris. The sequence continues at coordinate 15,767,281 of NC_092500.1, read as the reverse complement.
CCAGAGATTAGTCTTTCCTTCTCCCAAGAAGCTCATAGAGAGCACGAAGAGTCTACTTTCAAAACTATTTTATTTAAAGCAATAATAAGTAACATTTGATTGCTGTGCCAGGCACTGTAATGAGATTTGTCCTATTCAGTCCTCAAGTACACTATGAGGTCAGTCTTCCAGTCCAGTTTCACTGATGAGGTGGGGGTAAAGTGACCTCCCCAAGGCAGAAAGAGCAATATGACCCCTCCCAGAGCCCTGCTTTCTCTTACCTTCCCATGTCTTAGCATATATATTTTTATTTATTTGGTGGTGGGGGGGGGCAATACCGAGAATTGAACTCAGGGGCACTCAACCACTGAGCCACATCCCTAGCCCTAATTTGTGTTTTATTTAGAGATAGGGTCTCACTGAGTTGCTTAGCACCTTGCTTTTGCTGAGGCTGGCTTTAAACTCCTGATCCTTCTGTCTCAGCCTCCTGAGCCAGTGGGATTACAGGCATGCGCCACTGCTCCCGGCTTTAGCATATTGTTTTAAAGAATATGTCATTGCTTAGAGCTGCTCCGCAATCATACTGGTTATGTCCTGAGTCAGCTCACATTGATGAGTGTGGAATCCCTTTTCTGGAAGGCATTCTTGATAGCCTTGTGACTGCCTGGCTGGGGTGTTAGGGGAGGGACACGGTAATATTCTGGAAGCTTTTCAACACTGTTAAACTTGTGGGTATAGTTGTCCATACTGGTACCAACGGAAGTGCCCCCAGAATGTTGATGCAGGGTCTGTTTGTCTGTACAGGTGTTCTCTCTTTATCCATACTCAAGTAACACAAAATGCCATTCAATGATGAGAAGCAATGTGTGGGCGAGGACCATCCAAGTGATTCAGATTCTTCACGGTTTTCCGAGAGCATGGCTTCACTCAGTGACTATGAGTGCTCCAGACAGAGCTTCACAAGTGATTCCTCCAGCAAATCCAGCTCTCCTGTTTGTGAGCCCACAGGGGAGCGGGACTGAGGGTGGTGGGGTGTTTGTAGAGTATGTTGGATTTGAAAACTCAACAATGGTGGAGGGCAAAGCCCAGACTTAACCCTCATTTCTTGGTGTACCAGCATAGCACTGCAGGGGGACTGCAGCTATTTTGTGTATGTTCTCAGAAATGGCCACGAAAGCTCACAACCTGCTGATTTTTATTTTGATCAGTGTCTCTAGTCTGCTTTGGTTTGATATAAATCAGGCTCCTCACCCCACTCTTTTCTCCCAAACGATAGAAAGCTACTCCTTCTTGTGATTACTTCTTGGACAAATTAAAACAAACAAACAAACCAGATTGTTTTCTGATTCACATTTAAGGAAACATGCCCTTATGGAAGCATCAGGCAGGAAGTGAGATATTCTAAGAGATTTCCTGCTAATTGCAAACCCTGTTGTGCAAGTCACTCAGAAAGGGGCCCTTAAGGAGAATTACTACACCAGGGTTATGTGAAAGAATTGAAAGAGTAGCAAAGGAAGACAGCTTTTTCCTTTTTTGTATGTGGACACTGGAGATGTGTTAAGCAGGTGTGTTTGCTTTTTTTTTTTTTTAAGATTTTTCATTAGCCTCTTTGTCTAGGAAGTACAACAGCTTAAACAGACAAGGTAAATATAGAAAAAAGGCAACTGATGTTTAATAGATTAAAAATACTTGTTCATTTGTATTTAAAATTTTTATGTTTTTTATTTTAAAAACTTGGAAAATACGTTAGTATAGAAAAAAGAAACTGTTGCCTACAGTATCATCCAAAGACTATAGCTGGCAGCACTTTGCCATCTTTATCCTTTACACAGATGTATATACATATATGGAATCTTGTTACTTAGTTGTATAACTAAAACATTTACTTGTGATAATATATTTTCTAAACTTTCTTTATGATTGCTTACTTCAAGAGAATAGACCATAAATTTACTTACCCATTATTATTGAACATTTAGTTCCATTTTGTGGACTGGGGATGTGGCTCAGTGGTAGAGTGTTTGCCTTGCATGCATAAAGGCTTGGGTTTGATCCCTAGCACTACCCACAAGAAAGGGTTAGTTTCCATTTTTTTTTAATATTTATTTTTCAGTTATCACAACATCTTTGCGGACACAACATCTTTGTTTGTATGTGGTGCTGAGGATCGAACCCGGGCCGCATGCATGCCAGGCAAGCGCGCTACCACTTGAGCCACATCCCCAGCCCCTTCCATTTGGTTTTTGCTGTTATAAAAAGTGTTTTATTTGGTTCATGAAGCCTTTCTGGAAATTACTTTGGATATCATTGGATTACTGGGCCAAAGGATACAGCCATTTTTAAGGAGAATCTTGTGGTAGAGTTGACAAAAGAATTAACAGCAGCCACCTCAAGTTTCTGTGTTTTTCTTTTTCTTTTTAATTAATTTTTTTTAGTTGTTGATAGACCTTTGTTTTGTTCACTTATTTATATGTGGTGCTAAGAATCAAACCCAGTGCCTCACACATGCTAGGCAAGTGCTCTACCATTAAGCCACAACCCAGCACTCTGTTTTTTCTTATTCTTGACGTTTTATATATAAGGTTCATGCATCCGATAACAGGGTACACAGATAGTCCTGAAGAAGAATTTTGATGTTATTCTGTTTCACCTTTCTTTGTCCTCCTCCTTTCCCATCCTCTTCCTCTCTTCTCCTCTCCCCACCTTTGTTAAAAATTAAGTAACAAAATATTACATCATTCCTATTGTTCAAGATCATGATTTTTAACAGAAGCTAAGATTTCCAACTAATTTTATAAACATGATTTATTATAATACTTTCATAGTAAAATCACTAGAAATAACTCAGATTATTATAACTTTCCTACTGAGAGGAAAATTATCCACCTTCTCTGATATACTTTATTTTCTTTAATGATTTATTGAGCTCTTACTATATTCTTCTTCACTTATATTGTTTAATCCTAGGCCAGCCTTCATAGGAGGTTACCTATATCTCAGTGAAGTCAAAGGATAACTACAAGCAGGAAAATCTTAGGATTGAATTTAAACCTTATGTTATACTGTCTATACATTTAGAAATTATATTTTTATAAACAAGTATTTCATATTGAGTTTACTTAAATAAATGAGAATTCTTAATTACCAAATTAAAAAATCATCAGTCTCTGTATAATATATGTAAATAAAGGCAAATACCAAAAATAAGATGATTTAATTTTTAAAAATAAGTTATAATAGGCATATTTTAATAAGCTTGTCTTACAAACATTTGAAAATTTATTATCAAATAAAAATTTATTATTAAATATAGCACCTGAAACTATTTTTCAAGTCTTTATTAAAGTGAGTGAATCCACCTATTTTGTTTATATTCTTTCTGCTTATAAAACCATGAAGTATACGTAGGAATAAATTAAACCTTGTCTACATCAGATGGCTTTATTGGGTGACAATTTCTCTTCTATAGCATTGACTGACTTTTGTTTTTCTTTCAGCAACAAGCCCTCCCAGAGTTGTGACATTTGATGAAGTGATGACTGCAGCAAGGAACTTATCCAACATGACTCTTGCTCATGAGATTGCTGTAAACGAGAACTTTGAATTGAAACAAGATGCTGTCCCTGAGAACAGGTGACCCATAGACCTTTGTTGTGCATAAACAATGCTGAAATTGTGTGTGTGTGTGTGTGTGTGTGTGTATTTCATACTGATTCCTGGAAGTTCTTGTGTAATATCCACAGGAGATAAACTTGTTTAGTTCCCTAACAAGGTCTTATATTTTTAAAAAATTTCTGTAGGATTGTATAATTTCTCAGTTATATGTCACTTCCTGAGGAAAGCTTTTCTTATTTTCCTGAACCCCCTAAACTACAGTTAATTCTCTTGCTATAGCCTCCACCACTTCCCCTTTGTGAAGAAATCTTATAATTTTGGTCTGGGGATGCAGTTTAGAGGTAGAGCACATTCCTAGAATGCATAAGGCCCTGGTCCCCAGCACTGCAAAAACAAAAACAAAAACCTTATAAATTTTATGTTCAGTGTTCATCTTCCCCACTTGATTGAAAGCACCATCAATTGCAGAACTATGCCTGTATTGTTTGTTGCTTTATCTGGATTGCCTCAGATACTGTGTGACCTATAGTACACACTCAAGAAATATTGGCTGTTTTGTTTATTAAAAACTGGGCTGGGGTTGTAGCTGAGTGGTAGAGCACTTGCCTCCCACGTGTGAGGCCCTGAGTTCAATCCTCAGCATCACATAAAATAAATAAAAATAAAGATATTGTGTCCATCTACAACTAAAAAAAATTTTTTAAAAACCCTGATATTCAGAATGAAGGGAAGGGAAGGGGTATGGGAATGGGAAAGACAGTAGAATGAATTGAACCTAACTTTACTATGTTCTTATGTGAATACACCACGACCATGTAACTCCACATCATGTACAGCCACAAGAATAGGAAATTATACTTCATATATGTATAATTTGTCAAAATACATTCTTCTGTCATGTATAACTAAAAAGAACAAATAAAAAAAAATTTAAAAACTGATACCCAAGTTGTAAAGAATAAATAAATGCAACTGAACTGCCAGAGTTTAAGGATAGGCAACCCAGCGCACTTGTAGGTAGGAATTACAGCCACCAGCGGGTATTTCTTGGTTAATCCCATTTCCAGGGACCTTTAGTTAGAGCTGCACTCTTATATCTTACCTAGCCTCTGGCATCAGTGGCTCCAGTTCCTCTGGGACAAAGAGGGAAAAAAAGGCTTGAGCCCTTTACTACAGATCATTTATTTTTAAGGTAAAGTTAACACATGGATAGTGGCATTGTTTGTTTTTCAACCTCACAGGGGCAATTATTAATCCTGAGGCATTCTCTCTCTTCTAATTAAGATAACTTATAGATAGTATTTGATTCCATTTATAACTTTTTGTTCATTTTAAAGCAGGAAAACCAGTAAGTATAATAATTTTTCTTCTTTGGAGTATATATTGCTCATAGTTCTCCTAGAGATGTTGTTATTAAAAATTAATATTTTTAAAGATTACTGGCTAAAGTGTATCTGTTTGGTTTTCTTTGGTAATTGCATGATATACCAGCTCTCTTCCCTAAGCTAGGCCCCCTCTGACCTGACTCTCTAAGTCCCAGCTGTTTGCCTCATCTCATTTTTAGCTTGCCCCAGTCCTCCTCCATATTCACAAAGTAGCTATTATGATCCTTCTGAAGGATAAATCAGATCAAGTCATTTCTTAGCTTAAAGCCTTTCAATGGTTTTGTATTACATGAAGAATAAAAATCTAAACTATGATGGCTTGGAAAGCCCTACTTCCCAGACCTTATCTAGTAATATGTTCCTTCCTGCTTCCTTCCTGATGTGGGTGCACACTAAGCTTGATCCTATCTCAAGGACTTTGTCCCTTTTCCTTTGTATTTTTGCCCTCGATCTTCATACAGCTTCTTTTTCTCCCTGTTGAAGACTGAAATCAAAGATCATTGTGACCTTAGAAGATTTTTTTTTACCTACTCAGTGAAATAAGTACCCTGTCACTGTCCCGCACATTGACTCACTGTGTTCTGCTCATGTCTCTGAAATTATCTTAGTCTTCGTGTGTGTGTGTGTGTGTGTGTGTGTGTGTGTGTGAGAGAGAGAGAGAGAGAGTGTGTGTGTATGTATGTGTGTGTGTGTGTGCACGCATGTGTCTGTGTGTGACCTAGGCATTGAACCCAGGACTTGCATGTTCTAAGTTTGTGCTCTACCACTCATTTTAATGTGTTTTTGTCTATTTCTGCTAGCATAAGCCTTTTGAGGCATAGACTTTCTTTCTACTGTGGTGTCTCAAGTGCCTAAAACAGGACCAAGCACATATTAGATGTTCAGTGCACAATTATTGACTAATAAAAATAAAAATTTAAAGTTAATCATTTTTATGAAGTATCACTAAAGACAGTTTGGGATTATCTGTACTTTAAATTCAAAAGTGGCAAGTAAAGCCAGGCACAGTGGCGCACACCTGTAATCCCAGCGGCTTGGGAGGCTGAGACAGGAGGATCGCAAGTTCAAAGCCACCCTCAGCAAAAGCAAGGTATTGAGCAACTCAGTGAGACCCTGTCTCTAAATAAAATAATACAAAGTAGGGTTGGGGATGTGGCTTAGTGGGGTTGAGTGACCCTGAGTTCAATCCCCAGTGCCCCCCACAAAAAGTTACAAGTAAAGGCCAGTGTGAAGGTGCTTTAGGATATCAGGCAGATCCTGGGTTTGAATCCTGGCTCTGCTGAGACTATATCTGAGCCTCTCCCCAAAGATAAGATGAGGATTATGCTACTCACTTTAAATGTGTGATCATTGGCATAAAAGTGCCTTGTACTTAAGTACTTTGATACTGTGGAAAATATTAACCTCTCTTCCCTTCATTTTCTGCCATGGCTAGGAAAAGTGAGCATGGAAAACAAAGTATAGAGTTAGGATGCATTATTTAGTTTAATAATGAAGTAGCAAATTATTTGTTGATTTTCAGATGATCCTCACAGTGGCCATTTTTTTTCCTTTTTAACATATGGCTCTCTCTCATTTTATCATTTAGTTCTTTGGGGGGGGGGGGAACTGAGCTAAAATTAGTCAGGTTTCCAATACCCAGTAGGAATGCTTGGATTGATCATATCCCTTCTTGCCATTCCCCCAAATCTCTTGAAAATTAAAGAGCTAAAAAGTGTCTTGAAGCATATAGGAAAACTTCAGTTTAAACTCTGATGTCCCTACAGAACCATAAAATTGTTTTAGCTCATTGCTTGTTGTTCCTTCACGCTATATATGTGTGTGTGTGTGTGTGTGTGTGTGTGTGTGTGTGTGTGTGTGGCTTGTAAAGTCAAGAGCAAAAGTCTGTACAGCAATGTTTGCCTTTTTCATTGTTCTGTAGTTGCACAGCAGAGTCTCAGATAATGGCAGTGGCATTTTTATTGAATAAACTTACTCGGACAACTAGAATAAGTTTTAATATTTAAAGTTGCTAAGTAGACTATAACATTAGCAGTTATGTAAACAATTTTAATTCATGCTCCTTGGCTGATTTCCATTTCTCATAACCTTTTATATACTTAGCTATTTGTATTTTAAGAAGGCAGATTTTGCCAGGTACATTGGTATATGCCTGTAATCCCAGCTACTTGGGGTGCTAAGGCAAGAGAATTGCAAGTTCAAGTTCAGCCTGGGAAACTTAGTGAAATTGTTCTCAAAATTTTAAAATGTTCTAAATGGGCTGGGGATCTAACTCAGTGGTAAAGCACTTGTCTAACATACACAAGGCCTTGGGTTCAACCCAGAACCACTGAGGATAAAAAAAAGATGAAAGAAGGAAAATTAGGAGATATGCTTAACTGTCAAATTATTAATTTATCCACCATGCATTCCTTGAATGCTCCATAAATGCCAGGCATTTAGGTACAATGGCAGTACCTAGATGAAGTAGTGTGTCCTCTACTTGGGAGAAATATGTTGCTCTGTGGCAAAAGACACATTCAGTAATTATAGTGCAGGAAAATATGTGGTTTTCTAAAAGCTGTTGCAAAATGGTGTAGGAATGTGTATTTTAATGTGCACCTATTAGGACATTGATATAGGGGTAAAGCAAGGTGGCCACCTGTTCTATTGTAAGCTTTTCCTTTTTCAGTGTTTTGTTCTGGGATATTGAATCAGAAGTTGGCAGGCATTAAAATGCCCCTTGGGTCAACCTATTCTGTTACTTGCCATGAAACTTCAGCTGTTGAGGAAAGAACAACTTTGTCATCTCATTGCTAAAATTTAGAACACATCTAAAGATCTATGTAGAAGAGTAATTAGCTAAATCATCTTATGTCCTTAAGACAGAATTTTATGAAGTTATTATAAGCCATGGTAATGAAGATTTTTAAAATCTAGCAGAAACAGGACAGAATACTAAATGAAAAAAAATTTAATATTGTGCATACTTGGTATTCTTAACTACTAAAACAATGTATTGAACAGGGGAAATAAGTCAATAGATTAATAATGGGATTATGGGTTATTTTGTTCTCTGTTTTTTTATGCATTTTTAAAAATTGCTACAGTGAGTCTTTAAGATTAGAGAAAATAATTCTTATTTTAAATTAGATAAAATAATTCTTATTTTGCTATAGCTTGGCTGGTCAAGTGAAGCATATTGTTCACCAGGCCTTCTGGGATGTCTTGGAATCAGAACTAAATGCTGACCCTCCTGAATATGAACATGCTATCAAACTGTTTGAAGAAATCCGAGAGGCAAGTTGATGCTTGTGTGAATTAGTATCTTGGTCTATTTGGGCTTCTGTAATAGTATATTATAGAGAAATTGGCTGTTAATCAATAGAAACTTATTACAGTTTTGCAGGCTGAGAAAACTTATGATTAGTCCCCAGCAGATTTGGTGTCTTGTGAGGGCCTGCTTTCTGTTTCATAGAGGATACATTCTTGCTGTGTCCTCACATGGTAGAAAGGAAAGGAGCTCTATAGGGTCTTTGCATTCGTGATGACTTCATCCTTATGTCCTTATCATCTCCCACAGCTTCACTCTAATATCATTCATTGGGAATTTCAACATGTTAATTTGGGGGGAGAAGGACACACACATTTTGTTTATAGCAATTACCCACCCCATCCCCCTGCAAAGACCATTTCATATCCTTTGGTATTGGCCACACTTTTTGAAAAACTGAGCTCCATCACTAGTAAGAGTTTTCCCCTGCACTTTCTGAAGTGGGATGGAGGCTGGGAAAACAGGGCAGTAGAGATACCAGGGCATTGCAGAGCACAGAGTGTTGGCTAGAGAACAGCCTCTGGAGTTAGGTAGGTTAATTTAGTATGGGCTCTAAGTCTCAGCTTCCTGAGTGCTAACAGGGTAGTTATAAGAATAAATGAGCTAACTTTTATAAGGCCCTTGCTTCATATCATGCACTAAATTTTTCATTTATTTTTACTGTAACTCTTTGAGGTAGTTACTCCTATAATTTTATGTAAAGAAACCAAGTTTTGTAATTCACCCAGGGTCCCAAAGCTTTGAGGGATCAGAGGGATTGAATTGGGCACTGTGGCTTAGAGCCTGTGCTCCCGACATGTGCTGTGTATGTAAGCACAGTGTCCACTGTGTAGTGGAGACTCAGTAAACAGTTTGTTTTTCTAACAGATAATATTTTATATGAAAAAGATACTTAATGGGCCACATAGGTGTTTTCATCTACTCTTTCTCAAGGGTTCTTCTGGAGCCATAATCTACAACTTATTTGCGCTTCTTTTCTGTAGTCTTTTTAAAAAAAATATTTATTTTTTAATTGTAGTTGGACATAATACCTCTATTTTATTTCTTTATTTTTATGTGGTGTTGAGAATCAAACCCTGGGCCTTGCACATGCTAGCAAACACTGTACCACTGAGCCACAACCCCAGCCCTTCCATAGTCTTTTTTGAAGGGCTCTTAGCAATACAGCGTCTTTGCCAGTTGTTTTCATTCTGATAGAATCAGTCATTTCCTACAGTGAGGGCCTTTGATTCAGAAGGTAGAGATTTCTTCTTAGAGTTGAGATGCTAGTATGTTTCCCAGGCAAAGGCACTATCTATGGCATCAGGGACATTATAATAAGGACAAGGAGCTTGGCCATCTAGACACAAAGTGAAGAGTGACAACCTTTATTCATGTAATGACCCTATTAATTTTTCTTGCTTTCCCTGTGTAGATTCTTCTCTCTTTTCTTACTCCTGGTGGGAACCGGCTTCGCAACCAAATCTGTGAAGTTTTGGATACAGACCTCATTAGACAACAGGCTGAGCACAGTGCTGTTGACATCCCAGGCCTGGCCAACTATGTCATCAGTACAATGGGAAAGCTGTGTGCTCCCGTGCGAGATGATGATATCAGAGAGTTAAAGGCCACTGGTAACATTGTGGAGATGCTGAGGTTAGCACTTGAATTTTCTTATAGTATCTTTGAGTTTCTTCAGAAGGGAATGTGGGTATTGGGGGACACAGAATAATAACTGGTCTTCCTAAGGAATTCTTTTTTTTGTCAGTGCTGGGAATCAAACCTAGGCTCTCACACGTAATAGGTAAGCACACTATCACTGAACTACATCCCAATCTCCCAAAGGAATTCTTGACCCTATAAGAAAACCACATTAACAGGGAGTAGGCCAGTTGTTTACTGTGTGTGTAGTTTTCAGACAGAATGATCTGACAGGGTTATTGGTTGGCATATAGTGGGCCTTGGGGATGCTGTGATAAAAAGATAGATATGATTCCTGATACCAGGGAGTTTATGGTTTAAAAGGGAGACAGGGCTTGAACAGTGAATTACAGTTGTGGTAAGTGGTATGGAAGAGAAATAGAGGGTCTTATGGAGCCTCCTGCAGAGGGACTTGATCTAATAAAGGATCTAGGAAGTCATCTTTATTCCTAAGGGTCACTAGCTGCTATAACACCTAAACCCTGAATTCTCAGTGATTTAGCCAATAAAAGTTTGTTCTCACTCATGTCACAGTCAATTCAGGAGCTCTTGGTTGGGCATCCTTCCACATGCCATTTGGGGACCCAGGCTCCTTCTTTCCTTTTTCCACCAAGGTTTTCAGCATCCTCTCAATTCACCTGGGGAATAGAAAGAGACCATGGGGAAAGCAGACCCAGTGTAAAAACATCTTAGCCCTGAAGTGACACATTCTTTGGCTATGGCTAGTCGTATGGTCCCACCTAGATTGAAAGGGACCTGGGAAAGGCAACTGCTCTTTGGAAACACTTTTTGCAGCCAGAAAAAGAGGTACCTCTCTGTAGAGAGATAACATGGACCCTTAGTGGTCAGCTAGCCATCTTTGCTGTAGTTTTCCTGAGGAAGTGAGGTGCACATTAAATTGCTAGAATTTCAGCTAGCTGTGTAGACAATAACTTGATTCAAGAGAAAAGAAGAGTCTAATACTTTTTCCCACTAATGGGAACTTTTCTTCCTTTTTAAAATGTATGTATTTATTATGTTCCCACATTGGGAATTGAGTTTTATGTAATTGTTTTAGAAAGGTAGGAAAAGGAAATAGGTTTGTATGTGGCAGGTAACTTACTTTGTGACTTTGGTCAAGTTGATAGTCTCTCAAAGCAACACTTTTCTTATCTATAAATTAGGTTTTATATATTTTATTCTTAGTTATGTTCCTTTCTGGCAGATTGTGGGATCCTTGCTTCCAGATATCTTACTGTGTATTAAATGCCAAATATATGGTGTTCATCTTGGTCATTTATTGAGCACCTACTATGTGCCACTGCCCCCTGCACTTTACCCTCATTATCTCATTGACTGTTAATAACACCCCTCCAAGGTTGATGTCCTCCTCTTTCAGCCTTAAGGAAACTTGGACCAAGTGACATTGAGTGACTTTTTCATGGCCATAAATCTGCTCAGTTGCAAGGGTGGATTTCAGCACAGGGCTGCCTAACATTTTTAAGAAATAATTTCCCATGGTGCCTCACTGCCCTGTCCCTTTTTTACTTTATTGATTGATTTATTTTTTCTTATTTCCTTAGAAATATAAACCATGCACACTATGTTTAGGCTCCTTAAAATTTCAAGGACTTTCAAATGAAAATTCCTTCTTGAATTTTTTTATATTATTGTTAAGGCTAATTGTTGATGCTTCTTATTGTCTTTCTCTCTGTTTATGACTGGCTTTAATGGATCAGCTGGAGGTATTATATCTGCTATAGTAAATACTCTTGAGACCTGTGGAAGAAGCATTTGGAATATACATATATGAATTCTATGAAAAGTGACCTTGACAAACAGTGATTGGAACTTCAGAACCATATCTTTTGCAGACTATAACACATAGATAATAACTGATAAATTTCAGTTTAACTTCTTATTCACCTCTTTAACTGTTTTAATTTAATATTTTTAGACAAATATTCCATGTCCTGGACCTCATGAAAATAGACATGGTCAATTTTACAATTAAAAGTATCAGACCACACCTTCAACGCCAGTTGGTAGAATACGAAAGAACCAAGTTTCAAGAAATTTTAGAAGAAACTCCAAGTAAGTATGATAAAACATGTATTTATATTAAATTTGGGTGAAAATAAGATACTTTAAATTTTTTTAATCTTATTTTTTTTTTGGTGGGATTCTTTTTTGTTTGTTTGGTTTTGTCTTTTTTGGAACTGGGGGTCGAACCCAGAGATACTTTAATTTTTGACACTTTGCATAATGTCACTATTTTGGCCTTGCTTTCAGTCATTTTGATACCTTCTGAAATTGACATCACAAACTTACAGTTGTTCGCTCTGTCCTAGAAACTATGCTAAGCACTGTTTATTTTTTCATTAATTCAAGAAGTGTTTACTGAACACCTGCCATGGGATTACCACAGTGAACAAAACAGTCACAGTCCCCAAGGAGCTTTCATGCTAATAGGCACGACAAGTAAACATATATTTTCAGATGTGTTATTAGGAGACAGATAGTAACAGGGCAGGAATGAGGGTGGGTGGTGTTTTTTGATGGAATGGAGAAGTTTTGCCTTTTTAGAAAATAACATTTGAGAAGAGTTCACAAAGAGATGAGGAAACAATGTGTGAAGACCTGGGGGAAAAACATTCTAGCCATAGAGAACTGTAAATAAAATGATGCCAAAGCAGATATTGTGGCTGGAGTAGGTAAGGGGAGTGTTGTGGGAGATGCAGGCAACAGAGAGCCATGTTAGTAATGAGAGAAATTTAGATTTTATTCCAAGTTCAGTGAGAAGTTTTTGAGCAGGGGACCAACATCTGATTTTTGTTTTTGAAGAATACTCTGGTTCCTGGGTAGGGAATAAATTGTATAAGAACAAAGATACCAATTCAAGTATTTGACAGAAACGATGGTATCTTATTCCAGGTTGTAGTGGTGGAAGTAGTGTGAAGGGGTCAGATTCCAGGTATATTTGAAGGCAGAAGTAGTAATATTTGCTGAAGGTTGAACGAGGGAAGATAGAGGAATAGAGGATGACTCATTGGCCTGAGCTGCTGGGTAAATAGTGATGCGTTTTAGTGAGGTGGGGGATATTGGATGAGAGAAAGTTGGGATATCATGTGGAATCAAGAGTTCACTTTTTTTATATATGAACTTTGAAATCTTATTTGACATTAGTGTGGAGCTATCAGGTAGGCATTTAGATGTAAGAGAATAGAGTTCAGGAAGGTGCTGGGAATCATGGATATTCATTTGGTAGTAATCAGTATACTTATGATGTATAAAGGTTTGGAAATGAACAGTAGTCAACGTAAGTGCTTGTCATATTCTAAGCACTTTGCCTGTATTAACGAATTTAAATTTTATAACAGCATACAAAGTTATCCACTGTTTTGTGGATGTGAAATTGAGACATGAAAAGATTAAAATTGCTTGTAAGGTATGGAACTGGAATCCTCCAGATATCTGGCTCCACATTCTATGCACTTACCACTATTATTATATGGGGTGAGACTGTGGAGGGTGTGTGGTCATGGAGGGGACTGACCTGGCACTCTAGCATCCAGAGGGTGAGATGAGGAGACTATGAAGGAATAGCCACAGAGGTAGTATGCAAGTCAGGAGGAGGTGACATATCCTATAAGACAAGTGAACAAAGTGGTGTTTGGAGAAGTGGGATGGGGCAGGGGGCTGCTAAATAGTTCAGAATGATTGGATGTGACAGGTGTTGCTAAGTAGTCCAGATGAGGCAGGCTAAGGTTTGGCCATTGGGTATGACTAAATATTGAAGAAAATTGTTGATAACCTTGATGGGAGCAGTTTCAGAGGATTCATGGACATTAAAATGAGAATTAAAAAGAGGGGCCAGGGAAAAATGGAAGTAGAGAAAGTATGGTCTCATTAGATTCTCACCATTACCATTTACCTTGTAAGGTAGGTACTGTTATCCCCTGGTGAGAAAGTTGAGGTGCCAGATGTTTTGCACATCTGCCAAGATGTTGATTAACTGCTCATTGACAAACCTTTGTCTCTGGCCTCTGGTATTTAGTGTGTACCAGTCGAAGGCTGAATAAAGTGATCTGTCCTTCCCCACCCCATATCCTCATGGGGGTAAGCTTTTCTGACTCAATGGTCAACAAAGAATTGTATGGAAATAAAGCAGAAGAGATGCACCCAGGGAAGTGCACATATGGAGGGCCATGTTGGGAACAGTGGCAAAGTTAGGCATGTTCTGCTTGACCCAGTGGACCATGATACCATCCTCCCCTTGGATGCCATCAGAGACTTTGTTTAAGCCCTGTGGAGCAGACTAGGATCTATAGAAGGCACATAAGCAGATTGCTGTATTTTTTAAATTAATTAATGTATTTTAATTAGGTATAATGACAGCAGCAGACAGCTGTTTTTGACCTTCCTGAGAGTTGGAGCTGTTTTAACTTTAAAATGGGCCCCTGCTATTGCTAGTAATAGTCAGTACTAATTAACACCTTGTTGAGCTCTTTGGGCATGCCAAGTCCTTACATGTGCTAAACACTTCATCAGCTCATTCAAGCTGCACAACCGTCCTATGAAGTGTTGGTACTATCATCACCCTCATTTACAAATGAGGAAATTGAGGTTAAGATACTTGTACCAGGTGATTGCTAGTAGGTGATAAAGCCTGGATAATCCAGACATGTTCCTTCCTCAAAGCATGTGCATGTCGACTCTCTGGGATCCTGCCTCTATTCAAACAAGATACTGTCTGTGGGATTATTACGGAGGAATCTCTGGTTTTAGCTGGCAGATGGGACTAGATTCTAAATATCATTTTATAACAAAAATTATGTGACTTCAAGAACTGTGTTATTTTAGCTCCTATGGGAAAAGTATTAGGAGAAATAGAACCCCACATAAAACCTGAATCTGAAACCTAAACTCTATCTTCTTAGCAGTAATTTCCTGAGATTTAGTGATGAGCTTCATTTTTATGTCTGTGTATGTACACATGTGTGCAAATTTGTCTATGTTTTGAATCAAAATAGCTTGGAATCCTGGGCAGATTTCTTAATATGGGGTTGAATTATCATTTTGTTTATCTCAAATTAATTACAACTCTCCTTAAAACCTTGGGTTAGTGACCCATAATTCATTTGCACCTTTCACATAGACTTGGCTATTTCCACAGATTTACAAATAGAGTAAATCCATCTATGCATATGTATCATTTTTGTCCAGCTGGAGAATTCAAGAGTGCAGGAAGCAAAGTATCTATCAGCTGTAAATTATATCCCCAAGTCACTCTGCCAAAAGCCAGCCCCATGCCCTAATATCAAAATAAGAGCCTCACAGATTCATGTAGGACAGAAGTAATGTTGTATGTTTGTGCATACATTATTCTAATATGTTTATAAATTTATTGGAAAATTAATACTGATAAGTACACTGGATTTCTGAACAGACTCCAGGAAAATATTTTTTTTTTTGCCCTAGGAAAGAGAGCATATTTGATAAGATGTTTTCATAAATTTTATTTCATGAGCTATAGCTTATTAGTAGAGTATTTGCCTAGTGAGTGTAGCCCTGGCTTTGATCCCCAGCACGCACACGTGCTCGTGTACACACACACACACACACACACACAATATCTTTTCCAGAAATATATCAAAATCCATTATGATTGTCTTTGCCTGACACATAAGTCACTTAGGAACATTTTAAAGAAGAGCACACTGATGCTTAAAATCGTCATACCCCTAGAAAGTATTGGAGCTAGAACTGGAAGCCAGGTCTCTTAAGTCCAAATTAAACCAAGCTGTTACTTCTGCTACTTTATTGGGATTTTTTGTTTTGTATTGTATTTACTGGGTGACATAGCAAGAAGGAAATGAATGGAAAAATGAAGGGAGTTCACGGAATCAAAGGAGAAATTAAAATGCCAGAAACCAAAAAGAACATCAGGAATATAGACTAGTAAAGTCAAAGGAAAGTGAGACTTCATTGTCAGAATGTTAACATGTATTTCAAACATAGGCCATCCCTGACACTGTAGTCACATTCAGAATCCTGGAAGAGTTTGATGGACTTATGACTTTATGACTAAGATAGGCCAATCCTGGCAAGGCCTCTTAATCAATATTCACAAAGGAAAACATGGAATGAGGGAAAATGGCTTCTCAAAGAAAATCAGTACCAAAAGAATGAAGGTGAGATGTCACTAGACAAAAAAGAGCAGATGCCATAGAGTCATTTCTATTCCACCAGAAAATTCTTGAGTACAGGGGCTATGTTTATTAATCTATCAATCCCCAATACTTGGTACAATACCCAGCACATAGTAGATGCTCAGTAGTTATCATTGAATAGTTGAGTGAATGAATGGTAAAGCTCTTACTCCTGTCCCCTTAAAAAAGGTTATAAATGCCTTGAGGGTTGACTTTGCTTTTGGAGCCACATGGATCAGTCAGTGTACTAGCTTGTGGGCATGAAATCTCAGCAGATTCCAGGGAGAAAAGCTGATACTCTACTGTAAACATATGCTCTTTCTGCTTTACCAATCCTATGCAAGTCTGACTTCTATTAGAATCACCTGGTGTATTAAAATGCAGATGCCAGAGCCCCACCTCAAACTGATTAAATCAGAATCTCCAGGAGCTATGCCCGGGATCATTATTTTTCTTTTTAAAGCTCCCAGGGTGATTCCAAAGTCAGCCAAAATTGAGAACCACTAAGCCACACTGTTGCTTTTGTTCAAGATAACTAAATGGGCTTTTAAATGTGTCAACTATAAATGATTAAACTTGCAGCCTAAATGCTTATTACTGCCACATTATAATTATATCCACTATGATTTCCACTTTTGCTTTCTCTGCTGGATGCCTTTTAAATAAAAGACTACAAGTCTTTTATGTCTTTATAAACAGAACTAGCAAACCAAGAACAACATTTGCCAGTGGAGAACAGAATTGTGAAATTCTGGGGGTGGTTTGGCTTCAGTGCTGCAAGCAGCTACTCGTAAATTATCCTGGTTCAATTGCTGGGTCTGTGAAAGAATTTCAATCTATTCCCCCCCCCCCCCCGCCCCGAATCTGCACCTGTGTTCAGTCAGCACTTCTTAGCAGTTACCACCTTATAAATTCTACTAAATGTATAATTTTTATAAGAACTGGGGTATAAAAAGCAATTTGTTTTTAGTGGGGAACCTTAGAACTGGATCTAAAATAAAATAAAGTGGATTTTTCCCTAAAGCAGACAGCCCAGTAGAGAAATATTGCTTCCAAACTTTAAGCCATCTGGAATAGCCTTCAGTATGATTTTATTTAGTTTATTTTGTTTGGTTTGTTTGGAAGATGTACTTATAAACAAAAACAAATAAATATCAACTTGTCATCTTAAGTCAGTGGTTTTCAAATAGAGTGATTTAGCCCCTCCTTGCTCCATCCCCATAGGACATGGAACCATGTCTAGAAATACTTTTGGTTGTTCCAACCTAGCCAGGGATCAGGAGGTGAGGGGGGTGGGGGGGCATGGAGTACTACTGGCATCTAGTAGGTAGGGGCTAGGAATGGACAGTGCTCCACAGCAAAGAATTATCCAGCCCAAAATGTCGGTAGTTCCAAGATTGAAGCACCCTGTTGTAGGTGAAGAGTTGGAATGTATGGATCAAAGAAATATCTTCATGAGCCAGGGGCTTCAGTAAATAAGGAAGTCTGCTGGCAATTGAGCCCCAGAGGGTTGTTTTGTATTTGGAAGTGGTGTACTTCAGTAAGTCAAGGTGGATGGTAGGTGCCTTCCTTTTCTTGCTTTCTTTCCATTCTCTGAAGGGGGCTGTCTTCACCTACAGAAGCAAGCACTTGCAGAGGCACCTTTTGGAGCAAGTTGTGTGGGGTGTAGTTATTTGTCAACAGAAACTACTAATATTTAGAAAATGATAACTCTTAAGCATCTGATGATAATCTATACTATAGTAATATTTAAGTGGCATATGCTTAAAATTAAATGAATTCAAAATCTCATCTCCAGTGATACATATTTTTAATACACAGGAATTGAACTTGGTAAATAAATTTGTTTAAAGTGAAAGGGCAACCTATTCAGACATTGGTACACATTCTTTCAAGTCACATTAGTACATTAATCATGAGACTCAAGGTCATTGATCTCTTCTTACCACTTCTTCTCTCACCTTCCCTTCTATAATAGCCCTTGCTAAATTCTAAGGATTATCCTGAGTGAACTAGATTTTTAGTTTCTGTGTGTTTTCTTGATAGCCTCTTCTCTTAAAAAGCATTAGCTTTTCTTTAGAGTATCTGCTGAGATTCCCTTCCCTCAATCTAGCTGCACTAACTGGTCCTTAAAATAATAATAAAGTCAGGTTCCCCAAAAAAACCTGTCTTGAAAAATTCACTGATCAGCCTACCCATTCTTTTTTTGCCCTGGGGATCACTTCCGTCTCAGGTAATTTCAGTAGTGAGGTGGCTGTTATATGACAGGGAAGGAACCTGGCTAGGCCCTCCTGAGCTTCAGACATCAAAACCAATTCAAGTGGAGATGGCAATCCCCTCTCTAAAGATGTATGGAGAGTTAAGTGAGCTAATATAATAATTGCTAAAACTTACTATACATTTCCTGTATACCAAAATGGTTCTAAGTGTTTCTCATGTATCAATTTATTGAATCTGGCTGTTTCATTTAATATTTTCCTTTATTAAGAAATTAATGTAGTCATTTCTCAATATCATTTTAAAGAAAAATATAGCTCTTATCAAACACTCAGAGATACCGCCAGGACCCCAAAATATTTCATAATTAATGCTATTAGTTTAAATACCTTATCAGCATAAAACTCAAGGTCATTTGTGAGCTCATTTCTGACTATCCATCCAGTGCCATCTGCTGCCACTCTTTCTTTTAGTTCATTATGGACCAGAAATACAGATTTGCTGGTAGCATGCAGAATGTGCCACCTGCTGTCTTTTCCAGCTCTTTGTGTGAGTATTCTTGCCTAGAATGCCAGCCCTTTCCTCCTCCTTTTTTTATCTTCGTGTGTCACTTATGGAACTCCTCCTTAGACCTTCTCCTGGACAATCTCTGCTTCTTCCTCTCCTTCTGTGCCTCTAACATTTGTCACATCCTGTTATAATTAATTGTTAGCTTACAGGACTGTCTCCCCATCTGGACTAGGGAGGTGATTGTGTCTTTCTATTCATGCTTATTACCTAACATGGCATCTGTCATGTGGAATATACCAATGAAGGGACAGTCAGCTATGGGACAAATTCTGGCCTTTTTATTCTTAGGTGCTCTTGATCAAACTACAGAATGGATAAAAGAATCTGTAAATGAAGAATTACTTTCTCTTTCTGAGTCTGCTTTAACTCCTGGGGCTGAAAATAGCTCCAAACCAAGCTTGAGTCCTACAGTGGTGCTAAATAATAGTTACTTGAAACTGTTAAAGTGGGATTATCAGAAAAAAGACTTACCAGAGGTAAGTAAATGTTTTTCTTCCCTAAAGTTTTCCAGTATTTTAATTCTTAAGTTCTAACTTTGAATTGACTGGTCTTTGTTATATGTGGTTTAATGACTTTACTGAAATCAGATAAAAATGGGAGTTTGGATATGACATTGCTTAGTTTATGTTTTAATGGTATTGTGTTGCCTTTTCATTTTTACATTTCAAATAAATATACAGACACTTGTGACAGATGGAGCACGACTTCAGGAACTGACAGAAAAGCTGAATCAATTGAAAATTATTGCCTGCCTGTCCCTAATTACCAAGAATATGGTGGGGGCTGTTACAGAAGGCTTCCCTGAGCTTACAAACAGGTTAAAAAGGATTTCAGCTGTTCTACTTGAAGGCATGAACAAACAGTAAGTTCCAAGTGTTTGTATCTGTTTGCTCTTATATTAAGGCTTTGTGCATGTGTTTCGGAGAACCAAGAATAACCCTGGACATCTGGATGTGATATTCAGGACTGTGCTTTAGAGAAGCTTATCTTATACCTTCTCTTTCTACAATTCCTTTTAATATCTCTTAAGTTTTAAATGTCCTTTCATAGTCAGGAGAGGTGTTTTCCAGGATGAGTGTAGTGCTGCTACTTAACATGGTAGTATTTTGAGAGTACTGTGGCAAAAACAAAAAACAGAAATCCTCTGAGCCCCGTGTTCAGAAGAGTCCTATCAAAGAGGTCTCAGCAGGTTCAATTGTTCTTATTCCATTGTTTTTCTGCAGTGAAATTTTTACTGAGTTCACCAATCCAACCTGCTATGAAGTCTTTAGAAGTGGGAACAATTCTGTCCTTCAAAGATGTGACTGAAGTCTAGAGAATGTTTTGTTTTTGGTAAATTTATTTCCAGTAGGATACTTCCATTGAATGAAAGAATCCCATTTAGATTTTGCATGTAGGTCATTGCATTGAAATCCTATTCAAATCAGAAAATTCCTACTTTCATCAATGACCAGATGTTTTTGTGGGTCTTATGTGGGTCAGCTCCTCCTGCTGGTTTGCCTTCCAGGTGTTTTCAGGGACATGTCCTCTTTATGTACCAGCCTTCCACTCGATACTCAAAGAACACATAAATTACTTGATAAAATTCTACAATAGGAACCTGAATGGTTATAGGATCCAAACTTCCCATTTTGAGCTGAAAATTAGAGAAAGAATAGAATTTGCCTTGTGCTACACAAATAGAAAAGGGAAATCCAAGGCCTGAGCCCTGGTCTGATTGTCTCAAAGCTCTGTCCTTTCTGCTGATTCTGGCATGAACCTGCCGTGTTCATTTATTTCATATTCCAGGAACCAGGCTCTATAATTGGAAAAGGAAAAAGAAGAGAAAAACACATCTTCTGTTAACATTTTCTCACTCTGAGTAACCCATTGCTTTTCAGAAATTTTTATTTTTTAAGTTTACTGAACATCCAGTTCTACTTGCTTATTAAAGTGGAGAATATAGAACCTGGTTACCAGGAGGACAGGCTTTCAGGTCAGGCAGACCAGTGTTTAAATCCCATCTCTGTTAGGGTCCTGTTCAGTATGCTTGAATAAATTCCTGAATCCACTCTGAGCCTTTCTTTCTATGTAAAAGGAGAACAATAATTGTACCTACCTTGGAATTGTGAGAACTTAAGGTGATTCATTGTTTTCTCTGATATGTGGAAGCTAATCTGAAATAAGGGGAGGGGGAAGATTAAAAAAAAAAAGGACGAAGGAAAAAAAGGGAGAGGGAATTTGATCAAAATAGAAGATCAATAGAGTAGATTAAGGGGTTTGAGGAGGAAGAAGAAGGGTCCAGAAAAGGGAAGAGCAGTGGAATGAATCTGACCAAACTTTTTTTTTATGTGGTGCTAAGGATCAAACCCAGTGTGAGGCAAGGGCTCCACCACTGAACCCAACCCCAGCCCCTGACCCAACTTTTGTATGTCTGTGCATGGTTGTGGCACGTAGGTCCTGGCATCTGGTGTATCCACAGGACACTAATTTTAAAAAATAATAAATAAGCTGTAAATGGATTGAAGAGGGATTGGCAGACTGGAGGGAGGGGGTGGGAATGGGGGAGATGGGAAGTGCTGAAGACTGAATCACAGTGGGTTGAGGTCCATGCTTTTTTGATTATGTCTAGGTATATCCTGGTGTTGTATCATATGTCATTTATATTTGGTTTGATGATGCATCTCAAAATCGAGCAGGAGTTTTTCCTTCATTGTGAATAGGAAGACTTGGATTATGCTACAATTTAATTTTTCATTTAGAATGAGAATTCACTGATTGAAAGCTAGTGCAGTACTTTGTAGTAGATAAAAAGTCAGGAGTAAAATTTTTGCCACAGTCTGCCCGAGGGTTGTAAGAACCTCAAAGGCAAGTCCAATGTGGAAATATAACAGATTCAAGTCAAGGCAGAACATAAAGGACTTATTTTTTATTGCTGTTAATCATGCCAATAATGATATCATTTTTTCTCTTCTTCTCATTGAGCACTTGCTAAGCAATCTGCAAAAAGCTAATATAGGCATATAGCAAGTTCACTGGTAGAACCAGGATTTGTACCAAGGTCTGCATGACACCATGACTAATGTTTTAATTCACTCCATTGTGCTGCTTCCTATCATTGGTCTTTGTCTTATCCTTTTTTTAAAAAAAAATTTTTTTAGTTATAGTTGGACACAATACCTTTATTTTATTTATTTATTTTTATGCGGTGCTGAGGATCGAACCCAGTGCCTGGCCCATGCTAGGCGAGCGCTCTACCACTGAGCCACAACGCCAGCCCCTTTGTCTTATCCTTTAATTCCCATTTTTCACATAGTCGTCTTAAAGATCATTTTTGTATGGTGAAGTATAATTTGCAATTAACATTCCTTAAGAGTATGAATCTAATACATGCCTGCCCTTACTATCTTTTCTCTTTACCTATGAAATAACCTACTTCTTAATTGCTTTTTACAATTTTCAGGGCCCTCTGTATACTTGAAATTACTTATAAATTATTTGAAAGTAATAATGGGGAGAAGTTTATTTTCTTTGGTCTTGATCAGTCAAGAGTTTTAGGTAATTTACCTGTGAATATCTTCATTGTTTTTGATTGGTGTTATAGATTTTCTGCTCAGGCATAGAAAAATGAATTGATTCTGCCTCATTTTCCAAGCACATTTAAAAGAAATGTATGAATGGATCCACTTAGAACAACATGTTTATTTCAAGAAGTAAATTTGTATTTTCTGTCCCTTTCTGATAACCTATATGTAAATAGAGTTGCAGACTTATTTCAGGGACTACATATTTTGGTCCATACTATTAAGACACTGTACACAACTGAGTGGTTTTATGCATTTTAAATTCTGGTATATTGGGAGAGTTAGTGGTTGGAAGGAGTTACTACTTTCTAAGTTTATTCTAGAAGTAATTATTGTTGGTATAAGAAGAAATTGGTAGACATCTGAAATAAGTTGGTATATTAAAAAAAAAAAAAAAACCTGAAGAACAAAAACTTTCCCTAAAGGGGTATCATTTTATTTTTGTAGGACATTTAACTTGAAGGAAGCCCTGAATTCCATCGGTGTTCAGACTTGTGTTGAGGTTAACAAGACCCTGACAGAGAGAGGTTTACCCACTTTAAACGCTGAGGTTCAAGCTAATCTCATAGGTCAATTTTCAAGCATTCAAGAGGAGGACAATTCTATCTGGTCCTTGATTGGTGAGTTGCTCATTTTTTAAAAAATTGGTTTCTGCTTCTGTTCCAATTTGCTTTAACTTGCTGTTTTTGACTAATTTTAAAGGTCAGTCATATTTTAGTCTTAAGCACATTAACAAAAGTTTCAGTTCTGGAGCATTTCAGATTTTGTATTTTCAAATCAAGAATGTTCAACCAGTAAAATCCATACAAATATTCCCAAATCCAAAAAAACAAATGTAATATCTGAAACACAGCTGACTCCAAATATTTTAGATAAAGAATATTCAATTTATATTGGCTTTGGAGGATAAATTTTAAAAATATAAATAAATATTAATATTTTCAAAGATCGGGATTCACTGCATCTTGTATAGTGGGGTGAGTGGGGGTGTTTGAGGGCCTACTGTCTTTATCCAGCCATAGATGTTATGAAGAAAGTGACACAATATAACATTAAAATAATATACCAATACACAATTCAAACCAGATGGCAATATGTTCATAGAAAGTAGATGTTGATTCTGCTGTGAGCCACCCTAAGGGAACTGAGGCATCCTTCTTGGTCAGGAGGGACCAAATGCAAAAAGACTGGGAATCTGGGAAGTGTGTCAGGTGACCTCTTTTTGTACTTGTTGGCCAGGACAATGTCTTAGTGTCAAGCCATGTTGGTGAGTTGAAGAAGTGCAGATTGTTAGGCCTTTTTCTGCTACCTGTGACAAAGAATCTAAACTTCGAAACTACTTGAAGCAAAGAGAACATTTGTTTTCTCACATAACTGAAAAGACCAGCAGTTCAGTTTAATCAGAGTTCACTTGTTTCCCAGCTTCACCTCTCCACTCTGCCGCCTTCTACCTATAGCTCCTCTCATGACAGCAAGATGGCTTCCTCTTCAGCCTACTCTGTCCATGGTTAAGTCAAGCAAAAACAAGGAGTCTGCTTCTCTGTTAGCTCAAACAATGACCCCAGCATTGAATTTTGTTGACTCCAGTTGGCCTAACTCTAGGTTGTGGGGGAGAAATTTAAGCTTGAGTCATGTGCTCAGTTTCTGAATCTAGGAACAGTCTGCTTTACCTGTAATATCTGATGAGAAAAGGGAAGAAATAGTTTCCTAAATAAAATCAGGGCACTATGACCTTGAGAAGGGAAAGAGGCTGGTGTGAGGTAAAAAGCAGGTGCCTGCTGCAGAAGTTGAAGAAGAAACACTAGGAGGAGGAAGAGTGTAGAATTAAAATATACTGACATTCTAGTATTAACCTGCAAGTTTTCTAGTTACAACAACACTGAGTACCCTACGAAGACAGACATATTTTATTTTTGAGGTTCTCAAGTGGTTTTTCTCATCCTCACTCTGGGGACATGGAATGCTGGGGATCAGTCTGTACAAAACTACTTGGGTGGCCCAAGACTTTATTCAACCCTGCTCCCAGGAAAGAGCAGCACTACAACATTTGGGGTGTCAGGAGAAGCTGCTGCTGAGGGGACAGTTTATAATAGTGACACAGACACCTGTGACAGTTCTCAAATGTGTACCTGCCTCTGCTGATTTGCATCTGTCCTCACAGTATGTAGTCTCCAGCTGAATAGTGTAAATCCTGGAGATTGTGTTCCTAGGAGGAGAGGAGTAGAATGGGGACTTAAACACTGTCTAGTCTCTGTCACATACTGCTAGATCCCCACTAGCAGCAAATGAGGACAGAGTAGATATTTCTTCCTGGCTGTATCCCTGTACAATGCTGAGTCCGTAGATGACATTTGATTAAGTACTTGTAGAATGGGTGAACGTTTGGGAGACCTAGAGAGGTTAAGTAACTCTCTAAGGGTCACATAGTTAGCTAGGGCAGAGTTGTGATTCTAACTTCGCCTGTCTGACTCCAGAGCTCATATTCCTAACTGCTCTGACTGGCACCTCAGTCAGAGATAGAGCCCTGCTGCAGTTGGCCGAGTGGCTAGAGTGTCACTATGGGCCCTGTGTTTTTGCATTGATGAGAAAAGTCCTGGCAGTGTCAGAAGGGAGAGGGAAAGGTGGCATGAGATGCCTTTTAAAATCCAGGAAAGCAACTTTGGTCTACTGAGCTCTCCCCAGTCAACTTTCCTTTCCTTTTGCAAATTGAAAGCATTTTTTAACCTCACTCAGAATATTGTTGGCCTAGCAACTTGAGTGACTCACTGGAGTATCTTTCCTTTGGCTCGGAAGCCAAGGACACGCCTTTGGCAGGGACTCTGACTGCTCCTAACTGGACAAATGCTCCTGTCACTTTAGTCTTCTCCTTAAAACCGAGGAAACAGAATCACTTTTGGTGTAATAGCAATTTTGAAAGGACTTCATTTTTTAAACCTTCATGCAAGAAAATGTTTAGACATTATCTGTGATGAAACCTGTGAGAGTCAAGCAACCAGTCTAAAGGGAAACTTAGTACACAGTTAATTTTGGGTTTCCTGAATGCATTTGGGCTAGAGTAAATTAAGCACTTAAAGAGATCCTTGTCATGTAAGGAAGGTTCAACTTCATTAGCCACGGGTTTCCTCCCTGTTCAGAGTGCCCATAGTCTATCTCTCCTGTGTGCTTAGTTGATGTGCTATTCATTTTCCAAAGGGATTGTACTTCCCACTGTGTTCTTAACCTTTTGAAATAATCATTAGAAAGGGAATTTTCTTTCAGACCAATTTATTTTCAAATGTGAATAAAAGCCAGGTAAAATTATTTATGGATTATAAAATTATTTATGGATTACCTGCTGTGTAGATTATTTGCGTGCCTGTAGCCTTTTGCACTTTTTAAAAAGTAATTTTCAATTGTCCAAGTGATACATGAATAATCTATTTTTCTTGAAACGTAACAGATAAGACTTAAGTTATTTGCGCCTGCCTTTGCCAGTCCCATTCATCCCTGGCTCTGTTGTTTTCAGTTTGGTATTTATCTTCATCAACCTTTTTCATTCCATTCCCACTGAAGTTCATTGAGCATTTTTGATGTATCTGCTACATGCCAGACCAGGAATATAAAGATAAAGAGACATAGCCCTCACCCTCAGGGGTGCTGGGTCTAAGGCAGGAGAGAGAAACATGCTTACCTGGCAGTGTTATGGCATGATAGTGATAGTAAACACTAGGGAAAGCCACCGCAAGGAGGTAACTTTGGCCCAACATGGAGGGATGTTCTGACTCTGAGTGGAGATGAGATGAGATAAAATGAGTGACAGGCATTTTGTTAAGAGAACAATTCTAATACTTGGATGTTGGAAAGTTTGAGGTGTAGGTTGGATCTGACTGGAACATGTGATTTAGGGGAGAAGTATTGAAGATAAAGAGCTTCATTAATGTCACAGTTGTCCATATTCGATGCAGTGTATTTTTAGTAAACAGAGAGAGTCCTTGCAGTCACATGAGCTGTAGCAGGTCTAGTTTACTTTGTACTAGTTGTCCTGTATGGCTGCAGCCTGATGAATGTATGCATTTGCATGCTTTCATGCATTTGTCAGACTGGAAATAACTGGAGCATTACATCAGTCGGAAGGTGGCAAACTGCACTGCTCATTGGGGTGGCTCTTCTTCAGTGCTTCAGTCACCTTGTGCAAGATGACTGTATGATTTATTGTCCAAACAAGGACAACTTTTGAGAGTGCTATTTTTAATTATACTGCAACAACAGGTGTAAACTTGGACTGTCCTGGGAAAACCTAGGTGTGCGGTCACCCTTGCCATGTGGTAAATTGGACCCTTAAAATGATAGAGCTCTGTATTTTTCATGAAGAAACAAAAATTTGGATATCATTGTGAAACTCCCTGTTTTTAAGTTACTTCTATTTTTTAAAAATAAACTAAACCAAACAAACTAAGAACAAAACCAAAAACCATAGAGAGGGCCATGCTGGCAGAACCGATTAACAAGCTAAGCTTCAGTTTATGTAACTGCAATTGTGGCCATTAAGGATTGTTTTTTTGTAAAAGATTCCCCACAAGTGCTCAATGTTTTGTTTTGTTTTTTTAATTTAGTCAACTATTGCTGAATAACAAGTTATCCCCAAACTCCATAGCTTAAAAAATAAAATAAAAGCATTATTACTATCCAGAAGTCTGTGGGGGCAGTTGGGTAGTTCTTCTGGTCTTGTTGGAGCATTCATGCATCTGTGGTCAGCTGTGTCTCAGGTTGGTAGTCCTGCTGGTCATTGCTGGACTCTCTCAGGTGTTCGGGAGTTGATGGCTCCAGGCTGATCTAGGATAGTCTCAGATGGAACAACTAGTGTTCTCTCTACTTGATCTCATCCTCTGCAAGCTCAGCCTTGTCACATGGCAATGATAGGTGGAGAGAATGGGCATAAATCGTCCCTCTTGAGGCCTAGGCAAAGCAAGTCATAGGCCAGTTTAGGTTCGAGGGATGGGGAAACATATTCTATCCCTTGATGGGAGGAACTTTAATACCATCTGGCTGCAAAGATGGGTAAAGAATTGGGAGCATTATTGCAATCAACTTACTACAGTTACTTGTTTTTAAAATTATGTATTTAGCACATGCCTGTTATCCCAGCTATTTGGGAGGCTGAGGCTGGAGGATCTCAAGTTGGAGGCCTGCCTGGGCAACTTAATGATATGCTGTCTCAAAATAAATAAAGGGCTGGGTATGTAGTTTAGTAATAGAGTACTTGCCTAGCATTTTCCAGGCCATGGGTTCAGTCCTCCATTCCCCTTCCCCCCAAATTATGTTCTTAAATAATGGGACAGATGAAGATATCTTTTTTTTTTCCCTTCAGATAAACGAATCCAACTATACATGAAAAGCCTACTTTGTCTTCCAAGCTCTCAAAAATGCATGCCTCCTGTGCCAGGAGGCCTTACTATCATTCAGCAGGAGCTAGAAGCATTAGGCTGTCAATATGCAAACATCGTGAATCTCAACAAACAAGTGTATGGACCATTTTATGCAAATATACTTCGGAAGCTGCTCTTTATTGAGGAAGCTGTGGGGAAGGTAAATGCTTCATCTCCAACCAACTGAAGACATCTGACAATGGAGACGAGATGGGAAATCCAGCACTTTGGTACCCAGTCCATAACCATCAGTGGCATTATAGATATGGCACATTCTTAGTACTGTCTGTGGTGCAGTGTTACCAAGCATATGTAATCTGGTAATGTCATCGTTACGAAGACACACATATCACATAAACCTTACCTTTGCATCACCTTCAAGTTTAAAACAGACATTTGTAATGAACAAAAAGCAATTTGTAATTAATTATATTACCTATATAATACTTGTTTTCCTAAGCATTTTAATATGACTTATTCATTCAGCTGATAGGAGTTGTTTTTCTCATTTGTCACTATCAAATCTAATGATTTTTAATTTTGGTACAACTTTTTAAAGGGTTTGAAAGTTGTGAGAGTATTCATGGCAACTGATGTTCTGAATAAATGAAGTGAAGTAACGCATAATTGTATATGAAGTGTATAATTTCATTTTTATTAAAATGTATAATAGAAACTTAATAGTAAGTCCTCACATTCACCAAATGTACCAAACCATATTTTGTGATACCAATTGTCAGTATTTATTTAGAAGTTAAATTTATTAAATGCATTTTAATGCTATGTATAAACTTTTAGATAAAAATCATTCTTATTTAGTGAAAATAGAAACAAATCCTTTCCTTAAAAAATTTTATTTTAGAGGTTGATGTCTTCTTAAAAATTAACCTTCTCTCTGAGAGAAACAGTTTTAGCACAAATCTCTTAGTGAATTTCCTTAAATTTCTCAGGCCATAGACAGGTTTATATAAGATTTTAATATTTTTATGTAAATCAGGGATGATTTGAATTGGTTTCCTTATAAGAAGAAGGAAAATTAATAATAATAAAATGAGATCCCATTCTCCATGAAGTTCTGAAAAAGAAACAGGTGAACTTTGAATTTCTTCACCATTATAACTTAACTGGCAAATGCCTTTTGTGCTGAATAAATCCTTACCTTCTTATAACCATGGTGCTCTTTTAAGTAGCATTATTATTTGCCATTTTGGAGCACTAATCAGAACTTATACAGATGGACTCTGGTTGTCGCTGGGATTTTAGAAAAGTTGGCTTATGCTGGAATTACATACTCCCTTTAGTGTGTTGAAGTAAGTACTCAGTCTATAAAGTGCTTTAATTGCTAAAATACATTTTGGATTTTTTGTTTGTTTTCCAGGGACCCGTAAAATTAGTAATTTGGTGAGAAGAGGAAGTAAAATGAATATTCCTCTCTCCCAGCCTCCTTTTACTTGCCACATTCTCCACCATTATGGTGTTATTTTCATTATTTTATGAAGTTCTAGGAAATGATTGTGTGAATAAATTATCTCCAATCTTTGAATTTTGAAGAATCTGCCAAAATTTTATGAAATTCTGAATATCATTTTTTTCCCCACAATGCCCCATACACAAGTCAGACATTCTGTGTGTTAAAGCAGCTGTGCACAAGTGGACTTTACTGAAGAGCACATCATGGACTTGCCCATTTTATTCTCCCTCACTCCCCTCTACCATGTTTCCCTGTGCTTAGAAACCATAAGGTGCTGGAGACTTCAGTTTTCATTTTCTCTGAAGCTGAAGTAGTTTTCAACTAGGCTTATTTTGGGGCATGGGTGGCTGGGTGGGTCTACCAGTAGAAATGTAATGCATACATAGTGTGATGTTTTGTTGTTGTCGCTT
The DNA here is from genome assembly GCF_047511675.1 of Marmota flaviventris. Lineage (NCBI taxonomy): Eukaryota > Metazoa > Chordata > Mammalia > Rodentia > Sciuridae > Marmota > Marmota flaviventris. The sequence continues at coordinate 15,737,482 of NC_092500.1, read as the reverse complement.
TCTGAGGTGAACTGTATGCTTAACAGTGGTGTATATTTTTATTGTCAGATTGGAATACAGCTGATAATTCATTTATATACTTGATTATACTGCAGTTGTCTGCAGGAAAACAATGTGCAAACATTTTTAAAAATGTATATAAAATGAAGGGCATTCTGATTTTTTTTCTTTTTTTTTTTTTAACATGGCAAAGTAAATCTCAGTATCTCGAGTCTGGATTTAGGCAACTACCTTTATTTTAAAATCATATCCCTTAGCATATTGTTTACTTAGTTTTACTTAAATGTTTACTTCTACTTTTGAGATTTTTCTGACATCATCTTATTTTGTAGTGTAAATTTTATTAAACACCAATACGCACATTTTCATTCTTGCTAAAACGTATACTGTGTGTACTCACTAAATTTGAAAATATTAAAAATTATTTCAAAATAGCCAGTGTCTCTCTTTTCTAACTACTTTTGTGTAGCCTAGGGGTGGGATATTAATTATAGTTGTTCTATCGAGATTCTCATGCTCACTGCCAGAGCCTTGCAAATATCAAGTCATGTTCACTCATTCAGTCAGCCAGCCAGCCATTCGGCTAACAGATTCCTATTGAGCCTCTGCTATGTGCCAAGAAGTATCCCAGCTTTCATACAGAGATGCATAGACAAATGCTGTCCTGAAGAAGTTTATAATCTAGTAAAAATACAATAACATTTATAGAATAAACATTATTAGTGCTAATGATCATCAAACTATGTTTTGTGGAGAAGATAATTCTTGTGCTAAAACATGAAGGCTACATAGAAATTTGCCAAGAAGTCAAGAAAGGAAAAAGCACAACAGACCAAGTGCACAGTGGGTGCAGCATTTGGAGAAATGGGGAGCCCAGGGACTAGCATAAGTTGTGTCATGCACATATGCACTCATACAGGAACTCATTATGTGAACAATAGAAATAGACTCTGGGTAACTGAAGCAGTGGAGGAGTTTTTTGGGGTGTGTGGAATACCTCATAGAATCTATTTAATCAGAGGAATTAGGCTAGGAAATGGGTAGGAACCAAAGTAATCCTAATTGCAGGAATCTAGCTAGGCTGGTTTCTGCTGTGGCTTCTGAGATTGATTTCTGAAATGTGCTTGCTGCTTTGCCTCATTTACATAAAACTTAAAGTTCCAGATGATGACATTTATTTGAGTGAGTCTAGATCAAGCACCCAGGCTCTAATAGATAGTTCACTCTTATACTCCTGGGATCCCACTAAAGTCAACCTATTTGGGATTTTCCTGCTGAGGAGCAGAAAAAGAAACCCACCAAAACCACCATTCATGAAGTTCTTAAGAAATGTATGAGCAGACCACACAAAATCGCAGTATTTCTGAAAGTGATTTAAAAAAAAAAAGGAATAATTCCTAAGGAAGGATGTAGAAGTGAACCTTTATTAGAATGTGTGGATGAACTGCTCTAAAGTCTCTGTGGCCTCCAAATAAGCAATCATAGTTCAAAGGAACGAGAAAAGCCCTCAGCGTGCTATAAAGTATGGACCCAGATATTCTCTGAAATAAATAAATGAAAACCTTTCCACTCAGTGAGGGAGTTCTGGTGTCTCCTTGAGTCTTCTGGAATCAGTGACAGCCTTCTGCAAGTAGTGAAAATGGCCCCTGTCCCAGAATCCTCCCCCCGCCCCCCCAACCAACTCTCCTCTTTCAAAATATCTCCATACAATCCAATAAAATAAATGAGGGAAAAAAAAAAAAAACGGAGGGTGAAATGGAGGTACACCTACTCCATTCAGCCATCCAGAGACCCAACTTTCATCTATTTTGAGACTCTACTGTCTTCAGATCTTCAGAATTCTCTCCATTCACTGAATAGATGGAGAAAGAAAAGGATTTTCCATTTCCACTCATGTCCCACTGGCAGTATTCAATCATGTGGCCTTATTTGACTGCAAGGGAGGTTGCACATGTGCCCAGGAGAAAGATATTGGCTTGCATATTGGTAAGCATTAGTTAGTCTCTGCCTCAGTTCTTTCCAGCTTCCTTGAATGAGCCCCAGTGAACTTTCTTTTTAGGGAAATAAGTTAAAAACTGGTGCCTGCTCTGACCTTTGGTGGTAACTCCCTAGAACACTTTGTGGAGGGGACTTTGAGGCCAGGTTCAGGATAATTAATGGGGTTCTATGGTTGATTAGCCAAGGATGCTATGGGCATGTGGAGGGACACCTTTTGTGCAAGCTTTTTTTTTTTTTTTTAAACTTCTCACTTGTATCTTTCTCAAAATCAAAGTTCAGCCTTCTACGGGTGTTAAGTTCCAAAGTTGTCCACTCATTGCTCAGTAAAAACGTAGCATGGGACTGAGGGTCACGAGATCTGAGTTTGAGTTACTCCTACAACTTAATAGGTATGAGAACCCAAATCAGCCTTTTAATCTGAATCTGAATCTTTTAATCTTTTAACCTGAATCTGAGTTTTCTATCCTACCTGTCTACCAGACAACCTGTTTACCTCACAGAAGTATTGTGAGGATCAAATGAGATGTATTTGAAATTGTCTGCAAACTCTAAAGTATAATGTATTCAGAATACATTATAGTAACTATAATTTATGAGTCCTAAATCTCTTTCAAGCTTCAAAGGGTTTTAGTACTTTGAGATGCAATGATTAAGTACTTAGCTACATAAGAACAAAAATTATCATATCTCATCAGAGCCACGGTTCATTAAGCTCAATATTGTCATTGGCAGAGAAACTCAAGGGTAGGTGGAGGGCCGTGGTTGTTGTCCTTGATGCCAACTTCAAAGGACAGTGACAAAACACAATGTGTTTTAAATTCACTAGTAACCAATTATGACTTTATCCTTCATGATTCCATCTAAAATTTCAAAAATTTCTTTGTATTACAGCTTGTTTCCTCTCATTCACTATTTTTGGAATGATTTTTTCTTGTAAATTCTAAGCTTACTACGTTCATCTCTTTCAGATTTCAAGGGAAAGAAACAGTTTTTATAAGGCTTTATGAAGAATAAAAGAAACCAGTAATCCTGTCTCAGCAGTTGCACTTTCAGGTGTGCTGGAAAAGCTGAATATAATATATCTTTTAGAATGTAATAATAATAGCCACTGAGCACTTACCATATGTCACGGACTTCCTAAGTACTTTATATAAATTATATAACTACCAACTTGCTTTCAGGCAGACTGACATTTTCATATATGCAAAATGAGACTCAGAGGCTAAGGAACTTGCCCAAGGTCACAGATCTGCTAAGTGAACCTAAGGAAGGACTCTAACTCTTGAATGAGTGCTCTTATCTACCTGTTATATTGGCTCCTCCGAGCATCCAACAAGAAGCATTTCTCAGTGTTAAGATGCTACCAAATGCTGACTTGGCATTTACTTCTCAACTTCTGTTTCTGTCCTTCCTTTCTGTGTATCTTAATTGAAAATGTCCCAACAGAGAATATGATTGAGTTTGTTTGCCACTAGTTACTATGAACATGTCCCTGCGTTGGGTAAGGTTCTCATGATAAATGTCCTTGGCCCTCTCAGATCTAGCCTATGGGGCTGTTTGGGGGGGATACATGGCCCTACTGGTTTTCACAGGATGATAAGGGCACATCATGTAAAGCAAAACTTTTCAGAGGACTGTGGGCCTGGCAGGCAGCTGAAGATTTTTGAAATACAAGTCTTGCTCAAAATGCAAAATATTCTCTGCTTACAGTACTTAGAAACTTTGGTCCACATTCTCTCTTACCTTGCTGTTTGTGAAATGACAGAATGCAGGGACCCTTTCTATCCTTGCCTTTTCAGTGTTGAATCCTTTCTCTGCTGCTGCTTCTGGTCTTCTCCAGTTCTATATATTTAAATTTATCCAGGTGTAGAAATCAAGACTGAACACAATCTAGTCTGAACCAAGGTTTTAAGAAGAGAAGGTATATATTTTTTCTCTATTATCTTCATGTTGAGGCTTCTCAGAACAAGGTCCAATTTCTTTAACATGGATTAAAGCCAATCACAGCCTGGCTCTCCTGGATCTTTCTAGCAGCATCTACAGACATGTCCCTTGACATGCCCTACATGAGAACCATTCTCAGTTGCCTGGATGTGGTAGAATGTACTTTAAAGCCCTCATGCTGTTGCTGACTGTTGAAATGCCATTGATCCGTCTCCCCATGCTTTCATTGTAGTATTAAATACAGTAGTCAGATAATTATGGACTTAAATCCCAAATGTACTTGGGCAAATATTGCTTAACCACTATGAATCTTAGTCTTTCACTTGTCAAGTGGGGATAACCATATTTACGTCCCAGGGATTGACCATTTGACTAGAGAACATGTTTACAAAGGGTAGATTCCAATGCCTGGCAAGGAGTAACACTTGGTAAGTGGAAGCTTTCCCTTATATTCCAGAGCCAGCTGGGACACTTCTGCCTTCTCCTTTTCCTTGTTCTTCCATCACCAGTGCCTCCCCCCATTCTCCTACCTCTGTCCCATGCATTGGTTTACTTCTCATATGGCTACCACAACATTTTATATGTAAGTGATGGCATCGTGTGCCAAGATGTTAACCATTTTTTCCCTCTAGGATCTCTTGGTCCTCTATTCAAAACATCAGTGACAGCAGAAAACAAATCATAAGATTCTTAGTTTTTTGTTTTAAAAACCCAGCCTCTTAGGGAATCAGAGAGAAGGCATGAATTTGACCTGGGGTGCAGGTGTAATGCAGGATGGATTGCAAGTGATTATGGTAGCTATGGTGTAATGGCCAACACTCCAGTCACTGTCAGCCAACTGTCACCAAGGAGGACTTTAGGACTACTACCAATCTCCTACTTTTCAAGAGAAAACTTTAAAAATCAGGACAAAAAAAAATGAATATCAAATTTGTTATCACCCATTGAATTTTTGCTTTCAAATAATTTATTCAATACAAATTTATTCAGGAACAAACAATTGGGTAGAACCCAGGAAATCAGAGACAAGAAGGTTCCTGGTGAAGCTCTCTGGAGAACCAGACACATAAACAGAGGATTGTGGTATTGAGTGATAACAGCGGCAAGCTACAAATTATAAAGCTGAACTTGTCTTAACAAGCTCTCCAGGCAATTCTGATATTGTAGAAGTTGGAGACCCACTCTGATGGTGGAAAGCAAAAAGGACTTTGGAGCAGGGAGCCAATGCAACTGAGCCACCCTTGAGATACTATCTTATATAAATCATATTCATAGTCCCTTCCCTGCTAGACTCTAAATGGGGTGCTTTCTGGTAATTCACAAGAATCATATACAAATGTATCTTGTCTCTAAGAAAATTGAAGAACTTTGAGGGCAAGACTGACTCTTCATTTATTTTTCTTCACTTATTTTCAGATGTCCATCAACACAGTACTTTCACAAGCATTGAAATTTAAGTAGCTAATTCAGAAATAAGACTAACTTAGTGCAAGGCTTATATATTCACAAATTTTTATAACATCGTGGTCAGACATTCATGAAACTTCCTATTTTCACCATTAAAAATGGTGTATAGTTCAGCAGATTAAGCACATTCACATTGTTGAGCAACATCAACACCATCTAGAACTTTTACCCCTTCCCAGATTGCAACTATCCATTAAGCAATTATTGGTATCTTTTGTTTTTTTCTAATGGGAATTTTTCCTATTGATTTATATTAGTTTATTTTAGGGGAGACAAACTTTTTTAAAATACTCTATTTGTGGTGATTTTTTTATACAATATTTTGGAAAATTTTTAAGTTTTCATGGAATCATAAAATCATATTTAAAGGATCCTTTTCATCAAATCCCGTATGATTTGTTGCCATCCTTGAAGTTCTTTGCCAACTCAACGTTAGGAATACATAAGCTTAGTTTCTTCTAGACCTGTTTTTTTTTTAACACTGAGATATTTAATTCATATAGGACATATTAAAAGTACACTCAGAAGTATTTTTCTCCCAAATGGCTCTGCTGTTCCAATGTCATTTCGTGGATTCCCGCTACTGATTTAAATGTCATCTTTTTATACTACTCCCTCCATGTGCTAGTAATTTACTCCCAGATCATAGGTCTAGTACCTTGGGAACTTACTACTGTCCTGTTATACCTTAACGCCCAAAGGCATCATTACTAATTTAACCGACTCTATTACTAGCCTTTGGGAAGTTTCTCATCCTTCCATAATGCAGTTTTGGGCTTAGTGAAGTAAATTCTCTGCTTCAGTGATTCAGGTTGCGCAAATTACCAGTTCACATTTTTGTTGGTCTCCATTAAGCCCGGGTTGAGGATTATTAAGGTAAAACTTCCGACCTACACCAGAGGGCGCAGGTTCCAGGCTCGGCCTCGGTCACATCCGGTTTCCTCCCCAAGTTCAGTCGAGAATAGGCGGAACCTTTCTGACGTGCCTCGGTTGAACATACGCGGTGGGGACAGTTTAGGCCACCGAGTACCGCTGTTAAGGCGTGCTGCAGTTTGGGGCGGTGCAGGCGTGCGTGAAGGTTTTGTCTGTTTCTTCCTTTGTCGTGACCGACATGGACGTGCTAGCGGAGGAATTTGGAAACCTGACCCCGGAGCAGCTGGCAGCGCCGATCCCGACTGTAGAGGTAAGTGACGGAGTGTGGCGAGCGGAAGGGGCCGGGAGACATCTGAGGAGGCGTTTCCCGGAGAGCCGTGGTTTCGGACGGAATAGCGGCTTCTGCGCATGCTCAGAGGTTCTGCGCATGTTCAGAGGTCCGCGCGTGCGAGCCTTTTTCCCGATCCGGCGTCCGCGTGCGGGTGAAGGGACTGAATCGGGAGCTGTTTGCAGCATCCGGGCCTGAGAAGCAGCGCGTTTGGTCCTCTGGATGGAGCTCTTACAGTATATGTGTGCATCGGAAAGGATTGGCCCTCGCACTCACCCTGGGGGACCAGTTACATCTTCACGGGTTTACAGAGAAGTGCACTGAGGTCCAGGGGCGTTTAGGCCATTTTCATGAAGCCCCTCAGCTGCTGTAGTGGTAAAACCAAGTCGTGTCAATCCCAGGGTAGTCATCATTCCTTTTAACCTAGAGTTAAAGTTTGGGCTGCAAGGCACTTTGCAAACGCCCTGAATATTTACCCCAAATGTTTCTTGTTTTCTGAGGGAAAAGCCCTATAACTTAATCAGAATTTCAGAGTTAAGGATAACTTTCATACAGCGAGCTGCCCAATGAGGTGCACCTGTTGCCATTTTTATTCCATTCCATTTTCTGTAATGGCTCTTATTGTAACGGGTTCACCTTGATGTTTTGACTATATTCCTTGTGGCTTTGAAAATTCCGTGGTTTCTTTTCTTTTTCCCAATCTTCTTTTCCCTAAACTTCTCCCTGGTTTTCTTTTTCCTAAACTACTTCTTCCTGATCTCTCCTCCCTGATCTCATTTTCTCTGAATCACTTCTATAAAAGTTCCATATTCTTGCAGATGGACAGAATCACAGCCTTTGGGACCGGAGTCCTCTGTGTTTTTCCTTTGCTAGCAAAACAATAAACCTTTTTCCTTTTTCACAAAGCTGCGTCCTTGTTATTGGGTTGGCATCAGGGACAAGGATGGAGCTTTCAGCAACATTATCATAGCCTTTTTGACCTTCAAAATCTTCATTGGCTTGGAATGGGAAAGTAGATAGTCCAGGAAGAGATTCCAGGTAGGGGGAACAGGGTGCTTGAAACCCCACAGCAAGACCATCAGATATTTCTGAGGAACTGAAATAAATCTGGTGGTTCTTGAGTGAATAAAAAGAGGGGAATAAGAAATGAAGGATATGTAAGGGTTCTAATTATGAAATATATTGTTAGACATCTGAAGGAACTTGGACTCTCTCCCTGGGAGCTATAGAGCATTTAAAGGGTTTAAACAGGAAAGCAACATGATCAGTGATTCTGTTGCATTTGGAGCTGGGGGTATGAGTGTGAGGTGGGGTGGGAGCTCAGCAAGCACTGAATTCTAAGAACCTCTTTATAATTATTTGAAGCTTAATAAAGTTGATTAATGATCATTACATCAGATTGAATCTGAGTGCCTGCAGCACACTGTTATCTGTCATTAGGCGATACTGGATTTTAACTTTGAAGGTTTAATATCAAGAGCTAGCAATTACTGATCCCCTACAATGTGTCAGTCTCTGTTTAGCCATAATATGTATTATATTATTTAATCCTTTTAAGTGCTGTTTTTACTTGTTTTACTAGTGTTCTACAGTAGTTAGATAAATAGTCCAGTGTTAAAAGGCTGGTAACTGGCTGATGTAGAATTTGGTCTTGGTCAGCCTGACTCCAGAGTCTTCATAGTTCACTGCTAACTAGACTGAAGAAAGAAGCCTGGTAAATTTGTATTTCTTGACTGAACTTGCAAACTACCAGTACCACAATTCCAGTTTTCTGATTTAGGAATAATAACTCTGTTTCCTGCATCCAATCCATATTACATCTTAAGAGTTCTGTTTTCTAAATATATACAAATCAGAAATCTCATTCCTGTGACTGTCCCAGAAGACATTAGATTTCCTTGCTGTCTGCTGCCATGGGTATCCCATCCATCCATCCTTCGTTCCTTCCTTTCTTTTTTTCAGAGTAACAGAAAAAAACAGTTTATTGATGGGATAAGAAGGGGAAAGGGGACACTCTTGAGGGAGAGAATGGGTCCTCTCAGGAGAAGAACCTCCTATTGTTTCTTAACACTAGTGGTTTCTTGTTTTTCTTCCTATCAGACTTTTCCTTATCTTAGTCTCTGCTGTGCCCTCAGTTCTTAATGTTCTTATTGAGTGAATGAATATATGAATAACTTTTTATTGCCTTTGACTAATTAGAAGTATTTGGCTAGAATGGCATTTTTAAGTGACACTTTACTGATTTTTTAAAAAAAATATTTTTATTTATTTATTTTTAGTTGCAGATGGACAACATGCTTTATTTTGTTTGTTTATTTTATGTGGTGCTAAGGATTGAACCCAGTGCCTCATGTGTGCTAAGCAAGCACTCTGCCACTGAGCTACAGCCCCAGCTCCACTTCATTGATTTTATACTGCTGAATATTATCTTTGCATTTAATTTAATTTGGGGCATACTGAGTTTCAGTGGCCTCTGAATCCGTAAGATGTCTGTGTCCAGTCAGTAGAGCGCACAGGTCAATACCTATCACCAAAGCACTGATATTCACTCATATTGTTCATTTATTAATTCAGTATTTATTGAGGGTCTTTTCCATGCCAGGCACAATGCTTAACAAGGTAGGTAGATAAGGCCACTGCCCTTGGAAGAATTTACATTTGGAGCTGGGGGAAGGAGTGTAAGGTGGGGTGGGGAAGCTCAGCCAACGTGTGAGATCTTGCATGCCCAGCCCTACTTGAGAAGGAGGAAGGATTCTCCAGGGGTCAGACTCTGACCAAACACCTTGACAAACACCACACGTGCAGGGTAGGCAGAGGAAAGCATAGGAAGAGTCCCAGTAGGGAGGAAAGAGGTCAGAGAAGGAGGTGTCGCAGAAGGCTGTGGTCAGTATGGCTGTGGTCAGTATGGCTGTGGAGGGTCTGAAGGGAGTGAGTGCCCTTGGAGTTGGTATCTCTGTCAGCCTCTTTGCAGGCAGCTGAGTCATAATCTGGCAGCCCTGGGATATAGGAGTGGGAAGAGAGGGAGAGTAGCTTGGCATAGACTGTTCAGGAAGCGGTAGCTGAAGGGAAGAAAGTAAGGGAGAGGCTGCTGGGCCAAGGGAGGTTTTGTTTTTAAATGGAAATATGTAATAGTGCCATGGTTTTAAAGAACACATCAATAAAAAATATAGGCTGAGTATCCAGGAGTGGGAGGAACAGAAATGGGATGAGGTTTCCTATCTTCTGGAGGAGATTGGAAGACTATAGTTGTGGCAGATCATCAGCCTCTGACCAATGATTTGGCTTTGGGATGTGAGGAAGTAGGTATGAGATTGGGTGGGGGGTGGGGTGGGGGAGGAATTTGAGATGTGGGAATAGGAACATGAGGGACTGGATTAATTTGTAGGATTGCTATAACAGAGTCCCACAAAAGCATAGCTTGAGCAACTGAAATTTAATTTCTCACAGTTCTGGAGACCTGAAGTCATAGCAGAGTTGATTCCTTTTGTAGTCTGGGTGGAGAATCTGTTCCATGCCTCTCATCTAGCCTCCGGTAGTTTGCTGGCAATCTTTGGATCCCTGGCTTATAGAAGCTTTGTCCTGATCTCTGCCTTCATCTTCACATGATACTGTCCTTAGGCATGTCTCCTTTGTGGAGATCAGCCAAGTTGAATTAGGTCTCACCCTAATGACCTCATCTGAACTAAAACAACCGAATTTCTAAATAAAACTCACATTCTGAGGTACTGGGGGTTAGAATTCAACATAAGGATTTTGGGAGGACACGATTCATCTTTTGTTAGTTGTGAGTCTCCTCCTTGTTCTTTTTAATATTCACATATAATTTATTATAAATTAAGTCTTCAATTACATTAGTTTTGATAATTACTCAAATAACTATTGTCCAATACATGCTATAGAACAGTTCCATTAACCTATGATCCTTTTCTATTCTTCCCCCCACCCCATCAACTTTTGAGTTCTTTCATTATAGATTGGTTTGGCTGACTCCTTTTTTTCTTCTTTTCTTTGGTACCAGAAATTGAACCCAGGGGCATTTAACCACTGAACCACATCCCCAAACCTTTTTATTTTTTATTTTGAAATACAGTCTTGCCAGGTTGTGTAGGGCTTCACTAAGTTGCAGGGGCTGACTTTGAACTTGTGGTCCTCAGAATGATTACAGACGTGTAACAATACGCTCGGCCTGGCTGACTCCTTTCTTAAAAATGTTTCTACCGTCTTCAGTTTGTCTGCGTCCCCTGCTGGCCACTCCTCAGTCTCTGTGGTTGGGTCCACTTACTCTTCTCATCTGTAGATGTTGGAGTGTTCTTGTTCTCACTTTGTGGAGCTCCTCTTCATTTCCACTCTTACGGTTTTAATTACCACCTGTTTGCTAATCTATCCTTAACTTACAGACTACTCTGCTCCCAAATTCAGACCTTGTGTTGCCTACTCCATGTTTCACTGGAATGTGTGATGCATTTCTCAAACCAAATTTTCCCCCAACCAAACTCCCATTGCCTCTCCACAACTAAGCCTGCTGCTCTTGCAAGGTTCCCTGTATCCTTGTCTCCATCAGTAGCTCTAGTCTGGTGGCCCTGTCCCTCCATCTGCTCAGGCCAGAAAACGAGGTATTGATTTTGACTCCATTTTATCCAGTCCTGTTGGCTGTAACTGAAAGTTTGTCTCCAAACTAACAATTATTACTCACTACCTGTTGTTACCAGGTTGGATTGTGGCAATCAGACACCAAGTGATCTTCTTGCTTTTAATCTTGCTTATTCTTAAACTGGTAGCAGGAGTGATCAGTTAAGGTGAGCCAGATCATCACTCTTCTGCTCAGAGCCTTCCAGTGCGTCTCAGGTCACCAGAGTGAAAGCCAGGTTTTGCTCTGAGGTTCTATATGATCCTTTCTCAGGAATTGTGTAGTGTGACCTTAGACTCAACTGTAACCATATGTCGGCATTTCCATTAACAAATAAGAAGCCATATGTGAAAAGAGACTATCATGGTAAGCAATAGTCCAGTGCCCCAAAACTCAAGAAGCGTGGCGGTTAGAATCATTTACTAGAGAAGCAAATGCCATGTGTGCCACCCTTCCGCATCCCTGAGGTGTGCTCTAACCTGGCACCAGTGCAGAGAGAATGGGAGGAAGAAAGGAAGACTCCCTTTGAGGCCTGAGACCCACTCCCCCACCAGATTCTAAAACTTACTATTCCTTTCTCAAACGAGCCAACCTCATTTACTAAGGAAGTATCATGAGAATAAAGTGTGAAAAATACTTGGAATCTTGAGTCATCAGGAAGAGATTAAATGGTAGTATGTTTAGGACATCTATGATATATATTTATGTGTATATACATACATTTGAATGCATGTATGTGTATACACACACACTATTTCCATAAAAGGGGTTATAATTTTAAAATCTTTGTTTTGCTCACTGTGATAAAGTTTTTATAATTTCATATGAAAGTATTATGGTGCTGGCATAGAGATCTGATATTCTTTTTGTTTGGTTCACAGGAAAAATGGAGGCTGCTTCCAGCATTTTTAAAGGTAATTGTTTAACATTTAATAATTGGTTATATTTCACATGATAAAAGTTAAAAAGCACCTTTTTTAAAATTGAATTTTTATTGCCAACTATCATGTTTTTACTTTGTATAATTGTGTGCTTTGCTAGATTTTGCCAATAGAGGGAATTATAACTTTTTTTTTTTTTTTTAGTGGTAGTCCTGGGAGTTGAACCCAGGGGTGCTTTACCCCTGAGCTAATCCTTTTTGTTTTTAGAGACAAGGTCTTGCTACATTTTCCAGGCTGGACTCAAACTTGCGGTACTCTTGCCTCTCCCAAGTCTCTGGGATTATAGGCATGTGCTACTCCACCCATCTGGCTAATAGGAGGAATTTTAAGATAAAATCACTCCCCTTATGGTGCTGGTTGGGCTGGGGTGAGTGTGGGTTTGAGGGGTGGTAATCTAATTTTACAGAGAAGAAACAGTATATTTAGAAGCATGGCACATGCATAATTAGAAATAAAATACTGTTGGTAAGAGGGATGTCACAGGTGGTCAGAGATGGCCACCCAGATATAAACTGGATTTTAAGCATAAAGAGTTGAACTAAGCTGAAAACGATGCAGAAAGTATGGCTTACTCACAGTGCTTAAGAGGAGCCTCCACAGCATCTGTGAGAAACAGAGACTAGTCTGTTTGGCTGGAATGAATGGGTAGATAGTCAGAAGAGCTGTTGAGTTTAATATAATATGGTGTAGGGCTTCAGTTTGAGAGGGCTTATGTTTAGTAGTAGGTATCTTAGTGAGAGACCACTTGTTACCCACGAGGGTGGCTATAGTCAAAAGTCAAGACAATATGGGGAAATTAGAATCTTTATGTGCTATAGGGAGAATGCACGATGTTGCAGCTGCAGCATTTTTGATAAACAGCCCAGCAGTTTCTTGAATGGTTAAACCAATTTACCTTATAATCTAGAATTCTGCTCCTGGGTATCTAGCCAAGAAAAATGCAAACAAAAGTCCACCCAAAAACTTTTACATAAATGCCAGCATTATTTATAAGAGCCAAAAAGGAGAAAAACTACAAAGGAACATCAACCAATGATAAGATTTCTTAAATGTGCTGTAGTCATTCAATGGGGTATTACATGGCAATTAAGAAAGATCAAGTACTGATACATACTACATCCTGAAGGAATCTTGGAAGCATTATTCTAAGTGAAAGAGTGGAGACTTAAAAATAAGCAGTTTTGTTCAGTTAAGTCAGTATCACAGGCCGAAGGGAGAGGCTGGAGAAGTTGTCAGGGCCTGAAATCTGATCAAACTTAAAAGCCATGGTAAGAATTTGGCTTTTAAAAGTCATAAGAAGCTAATGAAGAGTTTTTAATAGAGGAGTGACCAGGCATGAAATAAAATGGTAATGAGTCAAGGGAAGGTTGTTTTTTGTTTTAGTTTGTTTTTAAGGAACGTATATAAGCAAAGAAGAGGAGTGGTATTTATGATTCAAAAGAGGAAAAGAACTGATGGCATATAGTCCAAGAAAAGGTGGAGAACTCACTAGAGATGTAAGATTGTGGTTATTGTATTTCTTCATTTAAGTTGGGGTTCTCCAGTAAGGAGGTGCCTCATAAAAATAAAAATAGACCTACCATGTGATCAATTTTCCCATTGTGAGTGTCTATCCAAAGGAAATGAAATTAGCATATCAAAGAGATACCTGCATGCCTGTGTTTGTTGCAGCACTATTTACAGTAGCCAAGATGTGGATCAACCTAGGTGTCTATCACTGGATGAATGGATTAGGAAAATGTGGTATATGTACACAGTGCAACATTATTCAGCTGCAAAAAGAATGAAATTCTATTGTTTATGGCAAAAAGCTTGGAACTCAAGGACATTATTTTAAGTTAAATAAGCCATACAAAGAAGAACAAATGCCATATGTTCTCTCTCAAATACCATATGTTCTTTCTTATAAACTAAAGAGTTATTTCAAGGTAGAAAAGAGTAGAATAGTAATTCCTAGAGGCTAGAAGAGTGGTGGGCAATGGAGATGGAGGTTGGATAATGGGTACCAAAACACAGAGAGGAGAAATGAGTTCTGGTGTTCCCCAGTGTAGTTGAATGACTGTAAAACAAGTCTGCTGTATTTTAAGAACTAGAGGAAGGCCCAAGGCCTCGCACACAAGGTAATGATAAGGACTAGCTTTCCCTCTCCTTATCATTACCTTGTGTGCACATGTTGTATACATTGTGTGCACATGTTGAGATATCACACTGTAACCTGTAAGCATGTAGAATTGTGTTAATTAAAAAGAAAAAAATTAGAAAACAGAAAAAGTAAAGCTAGGTTTCTCTACTCAGACCACCTTGGAATGTATTTGTTCATAAACAGAAATTTAAAGATTTTAATATGTAACTAAATATTAATACAAAGAATACAAAACTTGTAAGTTTTCCAGACGGTGCTGTTTTTGGCTGATAGCATCAGCACTCAGAAGTCTTGTTTGCCTAGAGTGACAGTGATAAAGAGGGGCAGGTGTAAATACCTGTACTTATATGTTTCGCACAAGTACCAAATGGAGTGTGCTTGACTTGAGATCATTTTTCTTTTTGGTGAGGATACCAATCACCTTTTGGGTTTTGGTTGACTTTCAGCTCACCATGAGCCAGAAATGTGAGCTGGTTTCCATAACAGAACTGTAATATTCAGCATGAGAGAGTAAACCAGTCAGATTGTTGAGCATGCTGCCAGGGAGCAGCATTCAGGTGCCCATGCTAGGAGGAGTGTTGGCAATCTGGAGTATGGGCAGAACAGGCCACTGCAGCTGGAGATTCTGAAAGGCATGCATGTGAGAGGTAGTTGAAGGGCCTGGTCTACTTAGAGGTGAGACCCTGAGAGAGAGGTGAGGAACGAACAGACGATCCTTTCTAGAGAGGACATGGAAATTGAGGGGCATGATCATCTCTTTAAGAGACAGTTAAGTCCAAGGGGTAGAAATAAGGAAGAAAGACCTCATATCATTATAAAGTTGAGGGTTTTTTTCTCTGAAATCAGGACTATTTCAAAATGGAATGGTTGCTTTGTTAACTAATGAGCACCCTAATAAAGGAATTACAATTAAAACAGGTTCTCTAGTTGTGTCTATTAAGAATATTCTAGAATTGTTGAATGATATGTTTGAAGATTAATGTAAAAAATGAATATGCGTAGCCCTTTTAAACGCTGAGATTTTAGAGTCTTATGTGTTTATTTTGTCTTGTCCACAGCAGTACATAAGCTGTCATTATACAGTTGATGCTGACTGACTTCTGAGACAAAATGGACTGCTGACTTGTGTCTGATCTTCGGTTCCCTAGGTTTCACCCCCCCTTTTGATTTTAAATGCAATTATTTTCATCTTTCTTAATATTGTGATCCTCCCTTATTCTTCTGTAAGATGGTATGAATGATTAGGGATTTATGAAAATGGGATCTATTTTTCATGATCCCTGATCAAAAGTCAGAATTACAACAAATTAAAAGATCTAATGGACTTTAAGTTGGAATGTTAGAATGGGACAGTACCCCATGCTATAAAATCCACATATTCCAGCTGAGCTGAGAAGAGGAGGTGGGCTTTATAGGCAGAAAAGGTCTGGAGAAGGCAGAAAGAGGTAGCAAAAATTGGATTGGCCTTTTCAAAGTTACTTCCTTGTAGAATTAAAACAGAGGGGATTTCCCTGTCATTCTGGTTCAGTTAAACTAATCTCCTTGTGACTAATTGCTGTCAATCGCCTATTTGGGGGAAACTGGCCCCTTTCAATGTTAGTTTGATTACATGGCCCTTAGCACGAGTGACTCCATTTTGGTTTGATCTGGTCTACTGGGACCTAATACAGGAGGCTAGTACAACAAAGAAAATAGATGTTGAGGCTTGAAGAAATGATGCTCAATTGCTATGTTCTCTGCCCCTCCTTGGATTTATTAGCTTTAGGGAAGTCAGTGGGTGTATTTAAATACTCATATCTTGAATTCCAAAAGTCAGTTTGCTTCTTTTTTTAATATTTATTTTTAGTTTTAGCAGGACACAATATTTTATTTTGATGTGGTTTTGAGGATCGAACCCAGTGCCTCATACATGCTTGGAGAACTCTACCACTGAGCTATAACCCCAGCCCTCAGATTGCTTCTTAAGGAGGAAAATTTGAGAGTGTACTAAGATGGTAGAGAAAAGTAATGACACATTAATGAAAAGTTTTGCTTCATCAAATTCATGGATATTTTCTTTGCTTTGGTTTTGAGAAAAATTTGATCATCGTGTTTGGTTAGAGTGAATTATATAATCTGTTATTTTGTTAATGACCTACTTTGTATTTTCTGTCTGTTTAGGTGAAAGGCCTTGTGAAACAGCACATAGACTCATTTAACTATTTCATTAATGTAGAGGTAAGCATCAGATCTTAGACACAGACATCAGCTAAAATTTAGTTGGAAGCCAGAGCCCAGTTCCTAATGTTGCGCTTTCCACTGCAGATAAAGAAGATAATGAAAGCTAATGAAAAAGTTACGAGCGATGCTGACCCCATGTGGTACTTAAAGTAAGGAACCAACTATGAGTGTGCTATTTTGATTTGTTGAACATTTTTTAAAGTGAATGTAGTTGCTGTCAAAACTTTTTTTGTGTGTGTGTGTGGTGCTGGGGATTGAACCCAGGGTCTTGTGCATGCGAGGCAAGCACTTTACCAACTGAGCTATATCCCCAGCCCATGTTGTCAAAACTTTTATAAAATTATTATTTTTAAAAAATATTTATTCTTTTAGTTTTAGTTGGACACAAAACCTTTGTTTTATTTATTTATTTTTATGTGACGCTGAGGATCGAACCCTGGGGCTTCACACATGGTAGGCTAGCACTCTAGCCCTGAGCCACAACCCCAGCCCCATAAAATTATTTTTCAGTCCCTTTAATAAGGTAATTATAAACTGCTCAAGTTTAATTTTGTTTAATGTATTAGCTCTCTTTTTTAATACCTTTATTTGTTTATTTTTATGTGGTGCCAAGGATCCACCCAGTACCTCACATGTGCGAGACAAGCACTATACCGCTGAGCCACAACCCCAGCCCCTGAAGTTTAATTTTTAGTTGGCAAACTAATTAAACAAGTAGAGTTATGATTGAGAAGTTACTAAAACTGTTTACATTTTAACTATTTTATACAAACTTTTATTTTAGTAATAATTTTATAATGATAAATAATAATTTTAAATAAATTTTAATAATTTATAATGAATTTTTAATAATTTAAAATAAGTTTTAAATAAATTTTTAATAACGTTATAATAGAAAACTTGCAAAAATAGTATGGAGTTCCCATGTATTCTTTACCCGGCTTCCATTAATACATCTTACATAACCATAGTGCAATTAATTAAAAAAAAATTTTTTTTGGTAGTTGTAGATGGACAGAATGCCTTTATTTTATTTATTTTTATGGGGTGGTAAGATCGAACCCAGTGCCTAACACGTGCTAGGCAGGTGCTCTACCATTGAGCTACAGACCCAGCCCCCATGGTGCAGTTATTAAAACCAGAAAGTTAGCATACATTCAGTGCTACCAAATAGTCTGTGTGCCTTATTTGATTTTTTTCTCACCAATGTCCTATTTCCAGGCAGGAATCAATCTGGAGCCCCTTGTTACACTTAGTTGTCTTGTCTCTTCAGTCTGCAATAGTCTTGGTGTGTTTTGACCTTGACGCTTTTGAACAGTCTGGTCAGTGTTTGCAGAAAGTCCTTTAACTTGATTTTGTTTGATACTTGCTCGTGATTAGATCAGTTATGCATATATATATATATTTTTTTTTGCAATGTCACAGAAGCAATGTTTGTACCATTTTCACCAATTCATATCTGGATACAGATGTCAATATATTTTATTACTGATTTTAACTTTGTTCACTTGGTTAAGTGGTATCTTCCCAGTTTGTCTACTATAAAGTTACTGCTTTTCTTTTTGTAATAAGTATCTTATGGGAAGATCCTTTGAAACAATGCAGATATCTTATTTCTCATCAGACTTTCACTAATTTTAGTATATATTGATGGTTTGTAAGACTAACCATAACAGTTATTATTGTAGTGTAATGGTGAATGTGAATCTCTGTTTCCATCATTCCATCTGTTTTCCCTTTCCTCATTTATCTTCCTGTGTAGTAACTGTTATAAATTTGGACTCATGGATATTTGTTTTATTCCCTTGGTCTAATCCAGTACTCTCATGCTATTGCTCACTCTGACTCAGCTTTGGCCATAGCACATCCTTCAAGGTGACTTCTTGCCCCGTTGTCTCTGATACCAATCCAACACTACAGACTAACTTTCTCTCTTTCCTTATTTGTAACTCTGTCTCAGTAAGAAATATCTCATTATGTACAATTTTTTGATTTTTTTAAAATCATAGACTATACATAAAGTAACTTACAATTATTAACTCATACCTCTGTGAGATAGGCTCCATTTTGCAGGTTGTCTTTTTTGTCTTGAGGTTTAAAGTGGCCAGTCAGAATGCTGTTCTTTAGATTCTTTTCTTTCCCACCTTTCAGTATAGTTATGCTCTTTGATGATACAATTAGATTTGTATTCTATTTTGGGTTCCCCTACATCCAGGTTGATTTTACTTATGCTTTTTGGGGGGAAGTTGTGTGAATGAGCCATTGTTATGATGATGAGTTAGCCTCTACAAAATGTGTCTTCAAAAAATTGGTGCTTCCCTTCCATTTCCCAGACACTCCCTGTAGGTCTCCTTGCTTTATCCTTCCCATGTTTCTTTTTTGCATCAATGAGCATATATTTTCCCCTCTTATGTCCTCCTTATTTGAATGATACCATATCATAGATACCCTTTTTGTACTTTTGCTTTTTTCATTGTGTATCATTCTTATGGAGCTATATTTTCAGTATTTGTATAAAGAGATTTACAGTTTTTTAAAAGATACTTTGATAGTATTTTCTTTCATTTGTAAAACTACATGTACTATCACTTCAAAAAAATGTTCAATTATAATTTTTAATTTGTTACCCTTTGCAAAGTAATGATTTGTCAAAGCAGAATTCTTATATTTGGGAGAAAAATAGCTTCTTTTTTTAAAAAAATGTGTTTTTTGAAGAAATAAAATATATAATGGAATAATCTGCTTTTCAGATATCTTAATATCTATGTTGGGCTTCCTGATGTTGAAGAAAGCTTCAATGTAACTAGACCAGTGTCTCCCCATGAGGTAATTATAAACATTATTTTAATTGGACTTGTTTGCTTTGACTCAAAGAATCTGCTGTCTTAAAAGCTTACTTTAAAACATGCTTAAAAAAAACCCAAAGATCAAAAACCAACACTTCTGAGACAGAGATAACCAAATTAAATAAACACTTGTGTACAGGTTGAAAGTTCCTAATCTGGAAACCCAGAATTCAAAACTGAGCATTCCAGTGCTCACCTGATAAAGTTTATGCAGATATTTCAGAATATGAAAAAAATCTGAAATTTCTAATTTTTTGGATCCCATGTAATTTTGGATAAGTGACATTCAGCCTGTACTATACTGTGTTAGGAAATAATTCTGTACTATTTATTTTGTCATTCTGTCCTGATTAGCATGCACTGTTGTATAACTGCCGTATTTGTATCCAGTTTCAGAGCTTTTTGGTAATCTTCATACCATTGCTCAGCCACTGTACCTCACGTACTATGCTCTTCATTGCAGGGGTCTCTCACCTGACACACCTTTGAGGGTCAGCCAGGCATTGTGAATAGACTAAGAACTAGGAGCTTGTAGTCTCATAGGAGAGATGGATGAGAAGAAAGCTGAAATATAGTGGCTTTAATAGGGCTATAGACAAATGCTTATAGAAAGGCAGGCCCTTTTATTGGTTTTTAATATTTTCTTGATTTCAGATTCCTCCATTTAGGGTCTATAATTAGGAAATGATTTAGGAAAGAATATGAATTTTGTAGGTTCATGTTGTAGTCAAGTGAAAACTAAAATAGCAATCAGGAAATATAGTATAGGGATCTTTATTGAAGAACAAATAAGGTGTTCAGTATGATGGTTATTGTCTAGGTAGTATGATCAAGTAACCAGACATTCTGTATTGGTGAATTTTGTTCTTATTTATACACCAAGTATTTGTTGAACATTTCTTCTGTGTCTAAATATTGAAAAAAGAAGTGAGATACATACTCTGTGGAGAGATTAAAATAATGAAACACATGAAGCAGATACCAGGGTTGCAATTTGAATGCTTGGAAGGGCCAGGTCTGTGAGGTAAGGTAGATTTCACTTGATTTGTGGTGAGGTGAAAAAGGGGTGTGGCCAGGACTGTAGGGTAAGGAGAGTATGTGTCCCAGTTTGACTTCTCCCTCCTCCCATTTCCCCTTTGCTAGATCTTTCCAGTTTTTAAAGAATAAGGCAGCCAATTGGCAATCTAAAAAAATTATTTTCCAAACTCTGTTACTGAGTTCAGAGAAGGGAGAAGACAATTTGAAGTTTAAGAAGGCTAAGGCTTCATTTGTTACTATAATTGGTTTTTCTGGTGTGGAAGAAAATATATAGATATTATTGTAATTAGAGATGAAAGGCAAAGATTTCTTGGATGGATTTTAGCTCTTGCAGAGCTGGGGACAGTGTGAGCAGGTTGGGGGCCTATGCAGGCTCCATCAGAATAGCTCCACTCCTGTGGTCAGAGCAGACAAGGGGATGCAGACCTCAGGGCCCGTGGAGCGGGGACCTAGTTAGTTTTTTTTTTTTTTTTAATCATATCTGTGGAATTTCATTTCTGTTGAAGGGGTGGATCTGTTAAAACTCATTAAATGCTTGCCTATTATGTACATTACATTAATTTTATTAATAAAAATAATATTTATATATACAAGGCATCATGCTAAAAATTTTTTTTTTACACTCAGGAAATTAAAATGATCATTCTCATCCCCGTTTTTTATTTGAGGAGACTGAGATGTAGAAACAGAAGTGGTGGAGCCAGGATTTGAAACTAGGCAGTAGAGCCCACACTCTTGGCACCATGCCATACTGCCATTAGTCTGTCCTGAAATAGGAGGCTTGACCTAGTTAATATAAGTATATAAATAATTTTAATATTTCAAAATGACACTGTTCTAAAGACTAGATGTTTAAATATAACTATTTTTTGTTCAATAGAAGCCAGAGAGAGGATTTAGCACCATGAGTTATATGGTTGATATTCAGAAAAATTCTCTTTTTTGAAACTACAACCATCAACCTAATAGAAAAGTCATCAGAAAATTTGCATGTGGTTTCCTTATGTCTGATAATGGCTCAGGCAAGGCATCATTTAACTTGTCACTGCCATGTCAAACTGCATAGGGCAGCAGTATCTAAAATCCCACAGATGGTTCCAGAATTGTTAGAATGATTCAGTGAGTGATTTGTGCATAACATATCACTTGGTAAGGAGTTTAGTGTATTTGGAGAATATTTAAATATGGTTTTAATTTGTGTTTGTGTGTTTACATACTATAGGCACTGTTATGTTGGTTGTAAACTGTCTTGAACAGTACACCCAGGCACATTGATTACTTTCCATGGATTTACTTTGTAAGGAACATCATTGTTTTAAAGATACAGGGGGAGACTGGTGATGGCTCCAGATGAGTGAGAAGAAAATCAACATCAGATTTATTGTTTCATCTCTGAGCTGGCAGAACCAGGGATACTGTTGCAATGTCTGTATCAACGCGTGATGTCAGGACAGGGACTATGGCTTAGAGCAACAGCTCTTGTGTGGCATATGTGAGAACTTGGGTTTAATCTCTAGCACCACAAAACAAAACAGAAAAACATACATGATTTCATCTACCTCGTAGGGAAGGCATGTTGAGAACTCTCAATTCCCTAAGGCAGCACACTGAACAGCTCAGTGGAAGGAAGATCAAATTTCAGTGTGGGGCACACTGCCACTAGATTTTGAATTCTGAAGAGGTCAGAATCTGTTCTTTTCCAGAAAGGAGGAGTAATAATTCTCTGATTCTATTTTTCAGTGCCGCTTGAGGGACATGACATATTCTGCCCCCATTACAGTGGATATTGAATACACCCGAGGCAGCCAGAGGATCATCCGCAATGCCTTACCCATTGGCAGGTAAGAAATGAAGCCCATCCTGCAGCCACACTGCCTCAATTCCAGACTTATGATGTGACCTTGAATAAATTCTAAAGTTTTTGTTTATTTATTTATTTTGTTTGTTTCTTTTCCTTCATTTCCTCGTCTGAAATATGTAGGAAATGATACTTATTTCATGGGGTTGTTTTTTGGATTCGATGAGCCAACACTTGTAAGGCATGTACAGAAATGCCTAGCTTAGAATTGTGGTTGTTATTAATCGTGAAACTTTTTCTGTAAAGTTGGGGAAAATGCTTCCCTTTCCTCCTTTGACCCCAACTGTCAGGGAACATTAGCTAAGATAGCATTTCACTGAACCCTTCCTGGGCTGATCATCTTGGTGGATCCTATGTATATTTTAAGTATGAGTTTTTTGGAAATTTAACTTTCTACCACGTGGAAGTATTTAAAGGAGAAGTCACTTATTTGCCAGAACAAGTTTGGGAATAATAACAAGAGAGAGCATCAGCTAACATTTTGGAAATCTACTTTTTCTAATTAGGAAACTATATTGAGTCTCTTGTAGAAATGAACAAAATCCACAGTGTTGTGAGTTTAATAATGATATTAGACTTTAAAATTAGTGTACATAATTTCTATTTGAGTGTCATGTCCCCCCCCCCCCCCCCCCGAAGTGCCATTTGTCATGCTGGGTTCTCAGGTGAATAGAACGCACAAAATATCAGCCCCTGTTGTCTACATACATTCACTCATAGCTTTCAGGGAAGGCAGGCATCAGTAATCATAGCAGCACAGGCGAGTCCTGGGATAGGCAAGTCCTTAACAAACTGCCCTCATGCTTCCCTCCAAGGGGAATGTATTGCATCAGATATTCTTATGTACTGTTGGGTCTGTTGCCAAAATCAGTGCAATATGTCTATATTATTTCTGTCTTCATTCTTCAGTTAGGAAAATAAGTGTGGATATTAAAATGTTAATTTGTGTTTTAGCAAGACTGTCGATCAGTGGGAAGATGATAGCATTTCTCTTATATACCATACTTTACTCTTTACTTATTATGAACCTGATTGAATACTGTGAAGGAAAGGGACGAGAGACTGGAGCAAAACAGAAATTGTAAGATTGAAAGTTTAGATCCTGCGTTGAGGAGGGGTTATGTAACTAGTATTTATTGAATACTATATATGCCAGGTTCTATAATAGGTGATTTTATTAGTAACCCTGCATTTAGAAAACTGACCTCTGTTAAGTAGAGTGCTTATATGTAGCAGGTACTACCTTACTTACCTGGTCTCTTTTTAAATTATTTTTTGAGCTAAAAAGATTTAATTTGGATGCTATTCCTACTTGGTAACAGATCAAACAGTACATAAGAACATTAGATACAAAGTGGTAGCCTCCCTCCTTCTTATTCCTCACCCTAGTCCCACTCCTAACTTGTAGCTTTTGCAGTTATTTCTTCTGGTGGTTGCTACAACCACTTCTAAATGCGGAGCTTTCCCCTTTATTTTCTACATCAACTTGAGATAATATTTATTGACTCCTAATATGGAAGATGTGGCTGAGCTTACTTTGTCACCATGTTTCTCCCTTCCTCCTCCATACTTTGCTTCTTTCTTTTAATTCTTCTTTTGGTTACTGTGGTAACTTTAATATTCTTAAATCTTTATTTCATGTTCTGTAACTTTAATCGGTGCAGGGTTCTCAGGTGTAAAAATGTAAAATGAGAATATTATTTTCCTTTCCTTACTATTATGATTTCTTTTTTGTTGTTGTTAAAATTTTTATTGTAGTTGTAGATGGACAGCATGCCTTTATTTATTTGTTTATTTTTTTATTCAGTGCTTAGGATTGAACTCAGTGCCTCACACATACTAAGCAAGTGCTCTGCAACTGAGCTACAGCCAGCCCCCATTAATGATTTTTTTTTTTTTTAACCAATGAGTTATTTAGAAGATGTTTAAATTTCCAAATTGGTGCTTTATGTCAAATTTTTGGAACTTTTTGAAAGCCTTTTTCTACAAATGTGTTGTGTGTTTGGAAACAGGGTTGTTCTCTAGTTGTTTTGTGCTATTGTCTGTAGTTTTCCTTTAGATCAGGCTTTTTTTTTTTTTTTTTAAAGAGAGAGAGAGTTTTTTTTTTAGTATTTATTTTTTAGTTTTCGGCAGACACAACATCTTTGTTTGTATGTAGTGCTGAGGGATCGAACCCGGGCCGCACGCATGCCAGGTGAGTGCGCTACCGCTTGAGCCACATCCCCAGCCTAAGATCAGGCTTTTTAATTGTGTTGTTTAGATGCTATGTATTTTTATTATTTTTGTTTGTTTTATCATTACTAGGATAATTATGTTAAAATTTCCCATCAGAAACAGAGAAATGTCTCTATTTCTCCCTATGTTTTTGTTTAATTTTGCTTTTGAAGCTATAATAGGCACATAGAATTTTAGAATCGATAGATATTCTGAGGAATGAAATCTTATAGCATGCATTTATCTTATGTATGTCTTACAATATTTTTGCCTTTAATTTTATCTACTCTTACTAAAGCCATATCTGTTTTTTAAAATTATTTTCCGTCAAATCATTTTCTAAAAATTTAATTTTAATCTTTTATATGTTCTAAGATTTTTTTGGTTTGTTTGAAGTAAAATGCATATGTCTAGGTTTTTTTAAAACAATTTGTCTTAAGAGTTTCCATTTATTTTATTTACATATATACACACACACATGCATATAGATTCATATATATTTGCATATATTTATATCAGCTCATTCTGTACTTTAAATCTGTTCAGCATCTCATTATGTTTCTATTTTTTTTTCCCTTTTTTCGTTTGGGCTAATAAAAGATTTTTTTCTTACTTTCCCCCAACTAACTGGAAATTGATGTACAGTATTTTTTTTTTTTTTAGAGAGAGAGAGAGAGAGAGAGAGAATTTTAATATTTATTTTTTTAGTTTTCGGCGGACACAACATCTTTGTTTGTATGTGGTGCTGAGGATTGAACCCGGGCCACACGCATGCCAGGCGAGCGCGCTACCACTTGAGCCACATCCCAGCCCCCTGATGTACAGTATTGTTGTTTATGTTTGCCTTAGAAATTTTGAAATGTGTACTTAGTAAAGTTTGAAAATAAGCAGTGCTTCTATTTTCCTGGAAAGAACAAAAACCTTAGAAAGTTTTTACTTGGATCAAATCAGTCTTGACTTTATATGCTTTTGTTATACCAACCTTTATTTCTATCTGGTTTTGTTTTTCTAACCCATAAATTAGAAATTATTATTCTTACAATGTTAATATTCATTTACATCTGTAAACATTTTTTTCCCATTTATCTGGTATTTTCTAACTTGACTATGATATGTTTAGGTGTGACTTTCTTTTTATTTATTTTGTGTAGATGTTTTTCTGAGGATTTATGACTTCTGTATTTTCTCTTGAATCATTCTCTCTCCATCTAGAAGTCTAAAGATGCACATTAGACCTTCTTTGTTCTCCCATGACTGTAAACTCTCCTTCCTATCTTCCATCTTTTAATCATTTTGAAATACATTCTTAATAATTTCTCTTTCTAGTTCTGTAATTTTGTATTTCTCTTTGTC
This sequence comes from Marmota flaviventris, assembly GCF_047511675.1. Classification (NCBI taxonomy): domain Eukaryota; kingdom Metazoa; phylum Chordata; class Mammalia; order Rodentia; family Sciuridae; genus Marmota; species Marmota flaviventris. The sequence continues at coordinate 15,711,632 of NC_092500.1, read as the reverse complement.
AAATCTATTATTAGTCATCTTGTTCTTAGAGTTTTAGGTGAATGACAAAACTTAATAGTGCCAAGATGGTTTTTTTTTTTAATTTCCTGATTAGTTTTGATCGTCTCATGTCCTTACACTTGGTTTCTCTGTGTTATTCCGAGTAACTGCATTCATGATACATTTATCATGAGTGAGGAGTTGCTGTCATTTCTGACTTTCACTAAAATCAGTATGCACAATTTAAGCTAAATGTTTGAGATTTTATTTTCTATTTTAGAAAAGTAGTGCCCTGAGAAAATTCTTTGTTTCCTGTGTCTCTTTCATATAATATTGTTCCTTTGCCTTTCTAACAGAGTGCACAGATATGCAGAACCCTTAGTGAGGTGTGCACCGCGACATGCAGAACCCTTAGTGATGTGTGCACCGCACGTATTGTCTTCTTTGCAACTTTTGCCAGTGACTGTTTGAACATGTTATTTTCTTTTTTTTTTTTAATTTTGAACAGGATGCCCATAATGTTGCGAAGTTCAAATTGTGTTCTTACAGGGAAAACACCAGCAGAATTTGCCAAACTAAATGAATGTCCTTTAGACCCAGGTATGTGCAATAGCTTGGATTTACCCCCTTTCATTTTTTTTTTCTTTGTTCTGATGTAGCTGTTGTTTAACATTTTCCTTAAAACAATATCAGCCTTTCTGCCTTATAATGAACAATATTGTATAAAACTGTGTTCACAAAACATCTGAAAATTTGGCTCCAGCTTTATTCTCTTAGTCTGTATTTCTAAAAATATACTGTTTCCTGTTTTGTGTTAGATTTGAAATTTTAACACCCCAAGTTCTGACTTACTGCCATGGTTCATTAGTCTTTGCTTTTTATGCATGCTCAATGTTTTCTTTGGGGATGCTTAAAATTCAAGAGTAATTGACTCAAGTTACTTGTCTAGCCTGGTTTAAAGTGGCTCACTTTAGGCTGTTTTAAGTACAGCAAAGGAGGGAAAAATTGGAAGTCTTTTTAGTTGTCGTTTAAATTTTAAAAATTATATATGTACTTATTTTTACGCAGCTTCTTTGGTGAAGTTTCAAATGTAACATAACAGAAAATCGTCTTAATACCTTAGCTCACATTTCACACTGACTTATTTTAATTTATAGTCACTTTAATTCCTATATAGTTGCATTGATGTGGAATCCTAGAAGTTTTTGGAAGAAAACTAGATTTTACTAGACTGTAACAAAATGTTTCATAAGTCAAATGTGCTGCCTTGTTTTACTTATATTCTGCAGGAGAAATGAAGTTTCGATCTACTCTGAATTGTGTGCAAAAAAATAAAGTGTAATGTTATGAGTTTTTCTAAATAGGTTATCTAGGAAACCTAATCTTAGTCTACTATAGTCACTGACTTGTTAGAAAACTTGGAATAAATTTCAGTCTATGTTGAAGACTGTTTGTTACTTTTGTGCTTAAGGAATCTGAAGTTTAATTTAGTGTCTTTCTTTTTTCATTTACATGCTCTATGTGTCAGGGGATGGTAATATGGACACCAGTAGGATATAGCCTATGTCCTTAAGAAGGGTATTATCTTGCGACTCATTTGTATGAAATCATGTGCTGACACTGTCATTCATCCAACATAAAACAATATCGGCAGCACCTTCAGGTTAAGTGATCACCAGTGCCACAGAGCATTGGAGATGTGATCTCTAGTCAGGAGATCCTACACTGTTCAGTCACACTAGCTGAAGAAAAGATGGTAAAACTTTCCTTGTTTCCTCTGGACAGGTGGCTACTTCATTGTTAAAGGAGTTGAAAAAGTCATTCTTATCCAAGAACAGCTGTCTAAGAACAGAATCATCGTGGAGGCAGATAGGAAAGGAGCTGTGGGAGCTTCTGTTACCAGGTATGGGAAGCAGAGATAGTGCTGTTCAGGTATGTTGATATTCCTAAATACCAGGTGGCTGTTGTCCTCTATGGAGACTGTCAGTGTTTCTCTCAATAGCAGATATTGTGATTTTGAAATTATCTGCATTCAATTTACTGTGTAAGTCTATAATTATAGGGTATTGATTGATTGTTTTGGATACTGGGAATTGAACCCAGGTGCACTCAACCACTGAGCCACATCCAGAGCACTTTTAATTTTATTTACTTACTTTTTGAGACAGGGTCTTTCTAAGTTACTTAATGCCTTGCTAAGATGCTGAGGCTGGTCTTGAAATTGTCATCCTGCTGCCTCAGCCTTCTCAGTCACTGGGATTTCAGGTGTGTGTCACCACACCCAGGTAGGATATTGATTTTAAAATTTCAATGATGAGTATGTGAGACAGCATTTGAAAGGTGACTATTTAATTGGATTTTCTATTAATCTATAGCATAAAATGAACTTGTATAAAATAAAACATTACAAAAGTACTCCAGTTTTTCATGCTTATTTTCATTCTGACCATTTACATGTATATTCCTACATTCTTATAGGCAGAGGCCATTTTATATTCATTATCTAATGAATTACATCGTAAACTTAATTTTCTAGACTAGCCTCATTCACAATGTATTTGTTTTGTACAAAAGCATCCCTTATATCATTTATGTAACCTCTTTTCTGTGTTTTATTCATGTCTTCACTTTTCTCTCTGATAGAAAGGCAGCTAACAGTAATGATAGTTTATCGAGCACTTACTAGCAGCTAGGCAGTATCTTAAGTACTTTAATTTTATTTGTCACTGCAACTCTTCACGATTAAATGGTACCACCTCCATTTTATAGATGAGTAATAAGCCCTGAGCTCACTTTGGTTGTAAGAAGTAGCCAGCATTTGAACCCAGATATAATAATTCTACAACCTGCATCTTTCCACTATACACAGTTTTGGAGCCAGTCTGGATTTGAATCCCACAAGTGCATTTCTGACTGATACTGAAGAGGGCAGTTACTTAGATTCGTTTTCTAGGACAGCACTTCTAAATAAGTTATTATGTAAAAGATTAGTGAGTCGTGGTGCATAGTATGTTGTAGGTAATGAGTATGTGTTACTATTGTGGTTGAATAGAGCTTTCAAATGCTTTTAAATTCATTAAGAATTTTAAAACTAACAGAGGTAGTACTAGAAGGAGATTACTTAGTGTTTTTGTGGCTTCAGTGTATACCAAGACTGAAGGTGAATCTTATTGGAGTATTAATTTAACGTCCATTTATTTCCTCTTATTTCTACTTTTTTTCAATGTGGCTTTGGGCCCATTTTTAGTTATTTCTTTCTTTTTATTTATTTTTTTTCTTTTCAATACATGAAAGTAGTCATGAATGTATGCCCTTCACTGGATATAGTAATTCAGGTGAAGTTAAAGTGAAGTAGGTCAGGAGGTGACTATCACTCATTTATCCACAAAGCTTCTACCATAATCTCAAAGCTAAAGAAAAATAGGTTGTTTTTTCCCCAAATCCCCCGTACTGAAAAAAAGAAAGAAAAAAAAAAGAATTTTAGTGTTTTCAAATTAAACCTGGTTGATGGATGCTCATTATTACTGAAGTTGAATGTTACTGAGTGAGGATGCAGCTTAACAAACTTGTATTTATGCATAGCTCCACCCATGAGAAGAAAAGTAGAACGAACATGGCTGTGAAGCAGGGGCGGTTTTACCTGAGGCATAACACCTTGTCTGAAGATATACCCATTGTCATCATATTTAAGGTAAGATTGCTGCTCTTTTTTGACACTAGAAAGAATTTTTTCTCTATTTTCATAGCTAATTAGAAGTTTGGAAAGTAAGGAATTCTAGGAGTAGAGGGGTTGGTGGCATAGATAAATTGACAGTCATATGATTCATCTTAAACTGAAAGTTAATAAAACTGAGGTTCATATATATTTTTAAAAATTATTTTTAAATTATTTAAATATTTTATTTGAAATGTTTTAGCATGTTTAAACACCTTTTAAGGGTGTATAAATCTTTTTTAAAAATCACACATTTAAAAAATATATCCAAAGTATAGAAGGGTTATGTAGTAATGAGTAAAAGCCTCTACCCACCCTGTACTTAGCCACACAGTCCTGCTACCCAGAGTCCCCACAGTTTCTAATTCTTGTGTGTATCTTTAAGAGATAATTTTGTTTGAAACTTACATACAGTATTTTACAATTAGCTCTTTTTCTTTCTTTCTGACTTACATCTTGGAGATAGTCTTACATTTTGTCCATGTGGACCTACTGTTATTTTTGATAAACTGCTCCATTTATATGGGTAACATAATTTATTTGACCAATCCTCATTCAGTGGACATATACATCTCTTGTTATTACACAGCTGCTATAATATCATGTCATGCATGAGCGCGGATATCTAAATTCCAGCAATGGAATTTTCTAGGTCAAAGAGTATAAAACTGGACACAGTGGCACATACCAAGTAAGGAATTCTAGGAGTAGAGGGGTTGGTGGCATAGATAAATTGACAGTCATTTGATTCATCTTAAATTGAATGATAAAAATTGAGTATAAAATTGAACACAGTAGTACATACCAAGTAAGGAATTCTAGGAGTAGAGGGGTTGGTGGCATAGATAAATTGACAGTCATATGATTCATCCATTTATAGTAGTCCTGGCTGCTTGGGCACCTGAGGCAGAAGGATCACAAGCTCAAGGCCAGCCTGGGCAACATAAGAAGACCCTATTTCCAAAAAAAACAAACAACTATGGGCCAAGTTTCTTTTCTTTTTTCTGCCCCCCCCCCCCCTGCCCTTGAGACTTCTAGATTCTTGTAAATTTTTGTATAAACAATTCTTTAATCAACAACTAATTTTTTCCTAGCTTAGTTGTAAATTTTTGGCTTAGAACCCAAAAGATACTTACTGTAGAAATAATGGAATAATTTTCTCAGATATTTGCATAATGGTCCAGAGATATCAAAACTATACATGTTCTATGAACAGCTAAATTGTAGTATTAATCATTAAGAAAAACAAAAGGACAGTGATATAGTTTTCATGAGTTCCATGTTTGTGAATTCACATATTTTCTAAAATTTATAGCCTCACAATCAGTACTGGTGGTGCTTCTTTGGTTATTCATGGATGTGTACATATACAGAATAGCAAGCTATTTGAGTCACCCAGTGCACATGTTCCTGTTGAGGTAAAGAAGGAAACACTTCGCTTTCTTGTTTCAGCTTCTTTTCCAGTACACTTAATGCCATGTTTTTGTATTTTTGCTTGTGGTTTTGCTATATAAGATGACTCCCAAATATAATGCTGAAGGCATTGCTAATGTTCCTAAACACTAATGGAGAAAATATGTATGTTAACCATAATCAGGCATGAGATATGGTACTTTTAGCTGAGTTCATTGTTAATGTGTCAACAGTGCATTAAGTAAGGTGTTTTTAAACAAAAGTATATATCAGTTGACATTCTGTATTGATCAGTTAAGAAACATGTTGTTCCTGCAGTCTTCTAGGAACCTAACCCTGTATTTTCTCCAGGAGTAACAGTCCAATATGCTAATTAAGTGTAATTCAGCAACTTTATCAATAGAACATCCATGGAGAAAGATAGTGGACGGCTATCTGGGTATAAAATGAAACCTTGATGGCTGGCTGAATTGAAATAGCTTAGATTATTTTAGAAGATACTGGATACTTCATATAAATTTAGAGATTGATAATATTCGTTTGTCATCATTCAGTTTTACTTTAGAATTATTACTTCTGTTTAGCAGTTATGATAGTGGAAATGTATTTTGGGTCACATTGAGAAGCAACAGGAAGAGATCCTCTGAGATTGGAACTATCTAAATTGGAAAGGAAAATCAATAGGTATAATCTCCAGAGGAGTAAGAAAGAAGGGATTGAGTCTTTACTGTCAAAGGTGCCATTGGGTGACAGAGCATAGAGTCCGGGAGAAAGTCAGACTTCTTCAGGTCAGGTTGGTGATTGGGGGCTAGAGAGTGTGCCCCCTGGTGGTTCATAGTATTGAAGGGATATTGACAAGTTGGGTTCTTTAACTCAGGAAACATGTCAATGCAATTATGTGGTGGGCATGGTGGCACATGCCTGTAATCTTAGAGACCCAGGAGGCTGAGACAGGAGGATCACAAGCTCAAGGCCAGTCTCAGCAACTTAGCAAGGCTCTAACAACTTAGTAAGACCCTGTCTCAAAATAAAAAATTTAAAGAGCTGGGGATATAGCTCAGTGGTAAAGCACCACTGGTTTAATTCCTAGCGCACACACACACACACACACACACACACACACACACACAAATACATTCAATTATGTGAAGGAAGTTCTAGGAAATTTTCTCTATATTTAATACAGTTTAATGTGCTTTTGAGTTCTATAAATGAGGTGGAACCATTTATTTTCTGTTCAGGATAATGATGATAATAATCATAATAACAGGACAGTTGTAGTAGGGTCCAGAGAGAATTCTTAAAAAAAAATTTATATTTTTTTTCTTATTTTCTCTCTTTGAAGTTTTAATTTTTAAGCACAGAAGGCATTTTCGTTTTCCTTGTAGGGATCCCATAGTTCCAGACACAGTGTCTTAAAGTACATAGTGATGAATAAAAAAATTTTATCTAACAGTGTGGAATCACATCTCCAGCAGAGGGCAGTATGGTCCCACACATCCTGAGGGCATTTTTGAAAGTTTTATTTTTTATTTTTTTGGTAGGACTGTTTTCTTATACCAGAAATTTTAAATTAAAAAAAATGCATTTAATCTTATATTACTGATATATAAAGTGTGTAAGGAGCAGCATGTATGTGTAGAAATCAGAAAAAAAAAATATTAAGTATTTTTTTTGGCTCTGTGACAAAAGTTTAATAAGTCATTTTCTTCTGTTAAATATAATATTTTATTGTAAATACATATAAATGTAATACATATAAATATTGTAAATGTTTATAGCTGACTTAAGTCCTTTTTAGAATGGGGCTATTGAGTTAGCATAATTATGTAAGTAGTAGTTGAGATTCCTACTTTTTCCCTTTCTGATTGCAAAACATTTCTTTTATTGTAAAGATTTAGACAGCCACTGAAAAGTATGGCTACATTTTAAAAATTTTTCCAGACTTTCCCCCTGTGATTTTTGTAATATACACACAGTGTTTTTAAATAAATGAGTTGTGAATAGTTTCCCATGTCTATAAATATGAATATGTGCTATCATTTTTAATATATGTGTGTATAAGTAGCAAATATGGTATAATTTATTTTACCAATTTCCTATTGTGGGACATTTAGGTATCATTTTTTTTCCTCAAGTGTTTTCACCCTGGGATGACTCTCAAGATTATACCTGTTTATGCACATTGCTGATATTTTGTGAGACTTTAGTTCTGGAAATGGAAGTGTATTTTTTTTTAATGCTTAGTACACATTGCTAATTTTTTTCCTAGAGAATCATCTGTTAACCATCTAAGTAGTACATAAATCTTAAAATTTTTAAAATGTTAGTTCATATAAATGAACTAAATTTGGTCATAAGTAGTCACTTTTTTGGTCTTTTTCACTCTAGGGATGTTTCAATAAATGGATGGGAATTTGTTGATAACCACTGTTTAGACTTTTCCAGCTGGGAAGCAGCATAGAGTATTAGACAGCTTCTCCAGTTTCTAGCTATGTGACCTTGGGCAGATTTCCCAGTCTCTTTGAGTCCTGGAGACTTCACCTCTGGGGTGGTTGTGAAGCACGGATGAGATCATGTATTTTTTGAAAACACAGTGCCTGGAAAGAGGATACGCTTTCCCTTTCCTTGCTTCTTCCTACCCACTTACTGTCAGAAGCTGAAGAAAAAAAACTGGGATGCCAGAAAAGGGACATCATTTCTCTTTTTGTGTTGTGTGGCTGTAACACAGACCTTGACAGTCATTAGGACTTGATGGTTGTTGTTTGTAACCAACAATTGGCTAAAAGTGACAGAAACAGCAGGGTTTCCAGATATCATGCTGAGTCTGAATATGACGGATAAAGCTTTTAAGACCTAGATCAGTCTTATTTATGGACTTAAATTACTGCAAAGGTTTTCCTGCCCATGAATCTTCCCTGCTTTCTATTTTGTATTCCCAAGCATTGGGTAGTTGACTATGGGGGCATCTGTAGGAAAGTTTTTCTGGAGAAGAGGATCCAATTTCAGAGATGCTGAGCATTGTTTCTTGGAAACCAACTTGCATGGAAATATTTTATCTTTGAAGAGAAACAGTTATATAATGAAAGAGGGCCATCACAGATTTATTATCTGCTAGGACTACTCTGAGTAATAATTGGTGGACTTTAGTTACTTTAAAGAAAAATCTGAGATTTCTGAATATTATTTTAACATTCTCTCCTTTCCTGTTTTCAAATAATAATTGGTGCACATGTCATTCTCTTCTGCTCATTAGTTTTCTTTTTCTTCTTGATTTTGTGTATCTGTGGATATCCAAGGAGAGGACTTCATGCCATTTTTAAAATCCCCCCTGATTTTGTTTAGCATCATTGCTGGTTGCTAGACTGCATGGCCGTCTGATGAAATGTATTCTCTCTGCTAATTTTTCATAAAGTATTTCGTAACATTTATTTTTGACTTATTAGTTTAGTAGAAATGATTTCAGGTTATCTGGAGTACAAAGAGTTCCAAATAAAGGTAGTTTTCAGATGTTTAAATTACGTCTGTAAGGCAAAATTGTTGGGCATTTTGTTCGTTTCCATAGCAATGTATCATTTATTTGTAGCTAACTACTGAAGGCTAAATAGTCATAAGGTCAGTTCTATCTTTGGAGCTGAGGCGCTTTTAAAAATTTTTTTAAATGTTTATTTTTCAATTGTATTTGGACATAATACCATTATTTTATTTATTTATTATTATGTGGTGCTGAGGATTGAACCCAGGGCCTCGAATGTGCTAAGTGAGCGTTTTACCACTGAGCCACAACTCCAGCCCCACTGGAGCACTTTTGATGATAACTTAAATGGTTATTGCACCTGAATTTCAGTGGGTTGATACAGGAAGACTTTCGTACTTTGTGGGAAAGCTTTGGCAGTAATCACGCTTTCCACACATATGCTGTCACTTACATGAGTACTGTATACCTTTGTTTCATGGCTTAGACATATTTGGAAGGCCTCAGAAGTCCATGTTATACCACTTGAGAATTTTGTGCAGTTACTTAGATTTAACATCAGGACAATTTGAAGTGGCAATCCAACTATCAAATGAAGAAGGTTTTTTTTTTTCTTTCCCCATTATTATTGAACACCAAAATAGACAATCCAATTTATACTTTTTTTTTAAAGAGAGAGAGAATTTTTTAATATTTATTTTTTAGTTTTCAGTGAACACAACATACTTATTTTATTTTTATGTGGTGCTGAGGATCGAACCTAGTGCCCCGTGCATGCCAGGCAAGTGCGCTACCGCTTGAGCCACATCCCCAGCCCCCAAACTTATACTTTTTAAACTTGGATATTACTGAAATAAAAAATGCTAAAATAATGTAAATGATGGTATGATGCCAATCATGTACAACCAGAGAAATGAAAAGTTATGCTGCATTTGTGTACAATGAATCAAAATGCATTCTGCTGTCATATATACCTAATTAGAATGAATGAATAGATAAATAAATAATGTAGGTGGCTTTTAGTTCACATGATTTAAATGTTAATAAACCTAAAGAAAGTGGGGGTAATCTAGAAAGGTCTTTCTATTTCAATTCAAGATTCTATTTCTGCCTCAGACCTTTTCTTGCTGTGTGATTTTGCATGTTCTGTTTAGTATCTATCCTATATAGGTATCTATTCATTTTGGGGCTTTCCTCTCAAAAGTGAAGTGCACTGGTTAAGTTTTACAGCAAAGATTTTAGAGAAACATGAATGGATTCCACCACAGATAGTTACCTTAGCATTGTTTTTCTTATATTTGAATTTCATTGAAACCCTTAAAACATTATTTTGAGAGACAAGTAAAAATTAACCTACACTCTATGCAGCTTTTCATAGAGAAAAATTCTTTCCTAATACTTGTGACTGGCTACTTGCAGATTGAGGACAAAGTATAGATGATTCTGTTACCATCAAAGTAGATTCGACTCATTGTGCTTGAGCTAAAAATAACCTAGTTTTTGTTTGTTTAAAAAAATAGAATTGATCTTTTTTTTAGAATTGCTTTCCTTTAAAAAGAAAGACTATTATTTTAATAAATTTGTGTTATTTTCAAATAGTGAGGTTTATCTCTAGTTTTATTTTGAATAAATACTTCATATCAAATCACAGGTTAAAATGCACACACAAAATTAAAAAGCACAGCAAAGCTATTTGTGTCCTGAAAATTTCTTTGTTTATAAAACAAACAAAATTTAACAAATTAAATTAAAAATTTAAAAATTTTTAAGAATTCAAATAGCATTTTAATTCCAAAAGTTGTTGTATTAGTTGTCTGTGCTTTTGTAATTATTATAGCTTCTGTCGGTATTTGAGGATTGCTTGACTGAGTAGTTCTGGTCCTCCCAGCCACAGCTGAGCTGGGCTGCTTCCTTTGGGGCTCATCAATAGGCCAGTTGGGAGAAAGCCTCAGTCTTACTGTCTGTCAGTCGGAAGTTGTGGTCCCTCCCTACTAACTCTTCCCACAGACTGCTCTATTGTCTTCTTGATGTGGCAGCTAGAGCAAGGAGGAAGTGACCTGCCGTTTATACCCCAAACCTCTAAAGTTGTATATGCTGGTTCCTCATATCAATTTAGCATTCCCCCAGATCTTCAGAATTTTCAGGAACTTTACTTCTGAAGATAAAATGAAAACTCTATGGTGGGAGAAGGTGTGTGACTGTGGGTAGTTGGGGTGTCTTTCTGCAGCTGGTGTTCTGTCAGGACGGTCACTTCTGACCTTGGAGATGTTGGATGGGTGCTCTTTCATTTGTACTGAGGGTAGTGCCCTTGCTGTTCTGCATTGGGACTTGGGATTCGGTTTTCCTTTCTCTCCTTTGTGTGGAGGAGAACTGAGAATTAGATGGTCAAAGCTTGACTGAACAATTATCTTCAGTTCTGTCTTTTTTGGTTCTGTCTTGTCTGCAAAGCTAAAGGAAGAATTATAATGGAAATATAACTTTTCCCCTAACTTCTAAGAGGCAGATTATTACTCTGCCAAGAGAGGTTTTGTGGATTATGCTGTTTCTCACTATGGCAGAGTTCCAGGTGACTGTGTGAAGAAGTAGGCTCTAGGACCATGTGGGATCTACAGAAACGTGTATAGCTGTGCCACCTTGAAACGCTTTAGTGGATTTCTTCGACCTGTTAAGGGTGTTCTTAGTTTTTAAACATCTCTTTTAAGACCTGTATGAACTGTGGTTTGATATCTTTAGAATTCTGAGGTAAAACATGTGCATTTGTTAGGAAAATTATTTTTGCCTGATAAGAGTGATTTGATGAGTCTCAGAAAAATTCATTTTGTGACAAAACTAATTGTGGTTCTGCATATTTTCAGCGGTGAACATTTTGAGGTTCGCTATCCTATGGCTATTTTTCTTTTTAGTTTGCCTTTGTAATTGTGACCAGTCCTCTCCACTATACCTCTTGCCCTCCTTTTCTCATTAAGAAACTCAATATATTTGAAAATTTTAGAAGGTGGTACACATGCAAAAGATGCTTGAGAATGTTTGTTTTCCCTTCCTAATCAAAATTTCTGTTTCAGGTTCTTCTTGCAGCTTGGGCAATGGCTGCCAATGCCAGATGGCACTGTTTCTGAGAGAAGAGCTAGCTTTTGCTTAGAAGTAATACCCACAAACAATGCCAAATTAGCATAAGCAAATGTCAGTGAGTTAACACAAAGCCAACACTCTTTCCATCTTTTCTTTCTTTCCTAGGCCATGGGTGTTGAAAGTGACCAGGAAATTGTGCAGATGATTGGAACAGAGGAGCACGTGATGGCTGCATTTGGGCCCAGTTTGGAGGAGTGCCAGAAAGCTCAGATTTTCACACAGATGCAGGTGTGTCCTTTCATGATGTCCTTTGCTGCAAATTGTAACTAGAACTTTAATGTGGTTCATCGATAAGGCATCAGATGCAATGGCCTGATGATAGATTTGGGAAGGGTGTTGGGGAGATGGGAGGAGTGGTAGAGAAGTTTCTTTGACGCATTTTTTTTAGAGATTGAAGGAAGACTTCTTCATTCTGTCTAGACAGATTGTCAGCCTGTGGTATCTAATTCAGAAGGGAGATATATCCCCAAGAGACTTTTGTTCTGATAAAATGGCCCATATTATTTTTTCCCTTATTTACTTGAGTGATAATTTAAAAAAAAAACTATAGCAATTCTAGTATAGTGGATTTTTTAATACATTCTCTGTGTGTGTGTGTGTGTGTGTGTGTGTGTGTGTGTATTTCTGGGGTGGTAACCCAGGACCTCACATAGGCTAAGGGGTTGCTCTACCATTAAGCTATATCCTCTGCCCTTAATATCTCTTTCATTCTCTACTTCCAGTTGCTTTAGGCATCTAGTTGTATGTGGTCCTTATCCCATCTCCTCAATTTCATACTACTTTCGATAGAAAGAAATGACCAGAAATAGTACCTTTCACTACTTAGATCTTCAGTGACCTGCTTAGACTTTCCTGGTCAAGGGAATCTTAGGATAAGACTTGAAGATAGGGAACTTTATGTATGCTAAACAGAATAAAAATAATTGTACCTCCTTTCCATGTGGGAGAGCTGTAACTGCCATATTTAGGATTCGTAGTCCCACTTTGGTAAAGTGCTTTGCTGAGTGTAAATCATTGGTAAAATTCTTCATAGCCATCCTTGGGAGGTAAGAGTTCCCTATTATAGGACCATAGTACACAGTTCTTATTTGTCCATACATATGTTGCCTATTCTGTGGGTTACTTAAAATAAGACCTAAGTTCTGCACTGCTTTTTTCTTGTCACCCAGGATGCCTATAGTCACAGCATTCTCACTTGTATCTATTGATATGTGTTCTGAAATCAAATCGGTCTTGATATTTTTATAAACTAAGCTAAACATTTAGGAATGTTAATTATCATATGTCATTGTATATCATTCCAGAGCATAAATCAGCAGGGATTGTGTCATCCCTGCCTTCCTCTTTTTCTGGATTTAATTAATAATTGACTCAAATAATTGGGCAAATAGCATCAGGAAAAGCTGTTTGGATTAGGGGAGTCTATATTTAGCTTGTGTTGGAAGGTGAAGTATTTGTAGATATGGATCTTTGTTACAAACTGAAAGAATATTGTCTAAGTGTTCTAAGAACATGAAGGAAAACTATTAAGAAATATCCAAGAAGTTGAAAATACAAAATTTATCCTGTGGATGGTAATAATTGGTTCAGTTTTATGAGATTCACTGTTCTTTTTTTTTTAAGTTTTTTTTATTTAATTGATTTTATTTTTTTAAATACACTACAGCAGAATCCATTATAATTCTTATTACACATATAGAGCACAATTTTTCATATCTTTGTATATAAAGTATGTTTACGCCAATTCATGTCTTTATAAAATGTACTTTTTTTTTTTTTTTTTTAGTGCCCTGAAAGTGATTTACCTTAATGGTACCCCAGTGACTTTAATGAGATCTATTATGCATTTTATTGCAAACATCGTCATGTTTGTCAAATAGCCCTAAGCATTGTAAGGCTGTTTGAGCAGTGGCTAAATAGTGGATTGGAAACACATACATTTATTTTTGTTAAGTAGATACTGACAGAAAATTTCAACTAACTGAATTAGATCAAGTCCGTGAAAAGGAGGGACTACATAATTAGTTAAAATGAGAAAGGCAAATGTTCTGTTTTCCTAAACAGAAGGTATAACTTTGAAAGTGTTTATACTTTGCATGCTGGATTGTGGCATAGATTTATTATTTGCAGCTAATAAAAAGGTAGAGAGGCACAGGTTATCTGAGATGGTTGATCATTGAACATACATTGCCAGTTATAGAGACATGGATGTTTTGTGCTGTTCTAAATGAAGAGGTAGCAAGTGCATTTTTTTTATGTAGTTGAACTTTTGAGGACTTGGCACTTTAATGGATTGTTTGAAACCTGCAAGTTTTCTTTTTTTTTGTTTGTTTGTTTTTTATGCCTCCCTTTTAAGTCTTCCCACCATTTCTTTTGTTTGTGAAGCTGCCACTCTACATTGGTTATACATGTTTTACATCATCATTGCCAAGGGCTCTGGCATAAAGATAAGAAATTAATTTTGCCTTTTTGCAGGGGAATGTCATTTTGGCCTATTTGTGAAAAGGTAGGGCTCTTACTGTAGCCCTCACATGAAACCCTCCAGCATTACTAAGTATTGCAGGGAAAAGGTGACTTTCTGCTCTATCAGAAGGATACCCTGTTCCTCTGTGTTCTTTTGTTTCTTCATCAATAAGAGAAGAATTATTAGTCTTTTTCCCAAAGGAATTAGAAAGCAAAAATTTAATGAAGATTAGAGAAAAAACAAACTGCCTATATACTCGTGATTCCCACCAACTGCTGACTTGCTTTATTCAGTTACTTAGTTACTACTTACTGGGAGGTCGTTGCAGCAAGTGTTTTCAGGGTCTTAGTTTGTCTTATGCTCTAATGTCCTTTTAATAGTGAAGATTGTAGATTTGATGTCCCAATGTTGTATTAGGGGAGGGAGCCCCATTCAGTTTCAGGCGCTGTACTAGACATTGAGAGTCAAAGAGAAAAATGTCAAAGTTCCATCCTCAGAGTCTAGAAGCACACATGTAAATAGATAATTAAAATATAGTGTGATGTGAACATGAATGAAAGTATTCTGTTTTTTTTATGTACAAGGAATTAAAAGAGCAGAGAAACAGGAATGGGATTCCAAAGGTTTCAGAAAGGAAGTGATATTTCAGCTAGACTTTGACAGATGAAGAGGGAATTTTCAGCAGTAATGGGGCAGGATTCCAGGATGAAGAACCAGGATGTTAAACCTTTCTTCTGAGGAACTGAAAGCCAGGTTTTTAAAAAGTACATTGTTGTTACAAAACAAAAGAACCACATGATCCTCTTCTTTAAACACTTTTTATTATGGAAAAACTGTAACATATGTGAAGTATGTAGAGGAAGGTTAAGAGCCCTCATGTGTCTGTCACCCACTGTCAGCATTTGACATTCATGTTCCACGGTGCTCTCCCTGACTTGATTTATTGTAGTTATTTATTCTTTTAAAGTAGTTTGTAGACACTGAGATTTACAAATCTTAAATGCTTTTCCTGATCAGTTTCACCTTTACCCTCTGATTTGTTTTCCACTATTCTGATATTTTCACCATAAATTAGTTTTGCCTTTTCTAGAACTTTACATATGAAATTAAGCAACATATTTTCTATTGTGTCTAGCTTCTTTTGCTGAGCATATTGTCTGATATTCATCCAAGTTCTTTTTTATTCCTTTTTATGTCATTTATCCACGTAGTTTGTCCTTCCTATTGCTGAGTGGCATCTCACTGTGTGACTGTACCATGGTTTATCGTATTTCTTGTACTGATGTTCATTTGTTTGTTTTCCATCTTAGGCTATTATGAATAAGGTTGCTGTGAACAAATCCTATGTGGACATATTTTCATTTCTTTGGGATAAATACTTAGGGGTGGAATTCCTGGAGCACAGGGCAGATGTATATATAACTTTCATTAAGCTGGAACTGCCAAACCTTCCAGAATGATTCTGCCACTTTGCGTTCCCACCAGCATGTAGGAGAGTTTCAGTTGCTGCTTCTTGCCAGTATTTGGTGTTGTCAGTTGTTGATTTTAGCCATCTTAGTGATGTGTTGGGGTATCTCATTGTGTGACTCACCCCCCCACCCCCATGCTAGATATTGAACCCAGGGGTGTTTTACCACTGAGCTACATCCTCAGCCCTTTTTATTTTTTATTTTGAGACATGGTCTCCCTAATTTGCTGAGGTTGACCTCAAACTTGCCATCCTCCTGCCTCAGCCTCCCAGGGAGTAGGGATTGCAAGTTTGTGTTTCTATGCCAGGTTCATTGTGGTTTTAATTTTCATCTCCCTGATGAGGACTGATGATGAACACTTTTTTGTGTATTGATCACTGGTGTTTCTTCTTTGTGAAGTGTTCAAACCATTTGTTCATTTTCCTTATCTATTTGTCTTTTTGTTCATGAATTTTAGAGTATTTTAAAAAAAAATCTGGATATAAATCCCTTACCAGATTTAGGTATTGCAATTTTTCATTTTTCTCACTGTGTTATTTAATTTTGAAAAATGTCAAATTATCAGGAAGGTTTTTAGTTGTCATTTATAGTTACTTCTTCTGTACTATGTTTAAAAAATTATTTGCCTTTCACAAGATCAGGAATATATTCTGTTTTCTTTTAGAGGGCTTATAGATTTAGTTTTTATGTGAAGTTAAAATCTGTTTTAAACTAATTTTTCCATTTAGGGTGAAGATCAGGGTTCATTTTTTAACCTTATGGGTAGTTCATGATTTCGCCACCATTTGTTGGAAACACTTTTCCTTCCTTATTGAATTGCTTTGGCACTTTTGTCAAAATCAGTTGTGCTTATATCATGGATTATTTCTGGACTTCTTATTCTCTTCCTTTTGCCAGCATCACACTGTTCTGATTACTTATAGTTAAAATCAGGTAATAGAAATACTCCAACTTATTATTCCAGTACTATTTTAACTACTCCAGGCTCTTTGCATTTCCATGTATATAGAATCTAAAACTGCAGAGTCAACCTATTTTTGCTTTTCTAAAACCCTCTCAGGAGTATTTAGAAATTATGAATTTATTGGTTACTTTGGAAGGATTTTAACAGTAAACCATTTTATCACCACTGAATTATCCAGTCCATGAAAATGTCTTAACCCTCAAGTTATTTAGGTTTTGTTATCTCTGAGCAATGTTTTCTTAAACTTTGAGCATAGAGGATCTTTTGTGGTATGATTTTAATTTTTTTGGAGGGGAAAAAAGTACCATCCAACAATGTTACTTGTGCTTCTCTTTGAATAGAGAATTCATGACTGCTTTATGTGTGCATGCATGCGCACACACACTTCTTTTTCCTCTTGGGTGTTTTCTGAATTTCCTGCAATGATCATGTGTTTGATTGTTTTTTAAAACATGTTTATTTTATGTATTTATTTTTATGAGGTGCTGAGGATTGAACCCAGTGCCTCATGCATGTGAGGCAGCACTCTACCACTGAGCCACAACCCCAGCCCCATGTGTATGTTTTATAGAAGAAAACAATGTAAAAAATAAAAAGGAAACTGATGTAAATTGTGTTTTGAGCTGTTTAGTTACAATTCATGATAAATGTTGATTTTGGGTTACTATTGCAGCTTTCTCTACAACTAGGGTACTTATTTTTTTGCTTATAATGTATTTGTGTATAGGTGCTTAATAAATGATCTCTAGTGATGTCATTCAAACACTATAATCTGTTTTTTTATAGGCCCTAAAATACATAGGGAATAAAGTAAGAAGGCAAAGGATGTGGGGAGGTGGACCAAAGAAAACCAAAATAGAAGAAGCAAGAGAGCTCCTGGCTTCTACCATCCTGACCCATGTTCCAGTGAGTAACACTTTTGCAGTGAATAATGATAATTATGGAATCTGTGAATTTCTGCTAAAGAATTGTAACTAGGAGTTGTTGCTATTTAAAAGTCTGTTCTGAAGAACGACTCTAAAGAGGACTGTCCTACCCCACCCATTACCAGAAGTTGTGTTCAGAATGTCAGGTACACAGTTGCCATCATGATGTGTGTCATCTGGTTGTTCTTCTTTCAGTCTTACTGTTACTTTATATTCATATGATCATAGTGATTTTCTTTATGGCTTCAAAGGACAGCTCTGCTGACCTACCTGTTTTTAAAGGAAGGCAAGCTTATAGTTCTTTCCCACGTATTTTTTATTTAAGATTACAAAATATACAGAAGTTTACTGTTTTAACTGTGAAATATATTCACACAATTGTACGATCATCACTATAATAGATGATTGGGTATATTCTAAGGAGTGGGATAAATAGATAGTTTTTGTTTGTTTGTTTTTAGTTGTTGATGGACCTTTATTTTATTTGCTTATTTATATATGGTGCTGGGAATTGAACCCAGTGCCTCGCATGTACCAGGCAAATAGTCCACCACTGAGCCACAACCCCAGCCCCCAAATAGATAGTTTTTAAATGCTTTTTTGACAAATAAATCTCCTAAACCTTGAATATTAAAATTTATGTTGTCCAACCTTCTTCACTCACAGCCAAAGCAAGAGACCAGGGTATCTGCTTGGACAAGAGACGACTCCTGGCCGATTAAGCTGGATGATTTGCCTTATCATCCCACATATTAGTGGTCAGAGGACTGGAAGATACCTCTGATCCTTGAACTAGTGCATAGTAGTTATTTTTTTAATTAACTTATTAAACAGATTAGCCATATTGACATGTGGCCTTTTGACAAGAATCACTCTCTCCCCCATTTAATACATGTGCTGCCTTTTATAAATCAGTTACTATATGTACCTTCATGAATGATCTCATTCAGGGGTTGCAGACTATCTTTAGAGCCTGATTTTAATGCTGGAAGATCAAGAGATCTGTGAAAGTGGAGAGTAGCCACGGGAGCACATTCACAAAACACCTTGTTAGCATACAACACAGGTCCCTGATTCAGCCCTTTGATGCAGAGTGTCCTTGATCTAATCCAAAGAATTAGAAAATTCTTAATGTTAAAGCTGGGTCTGAACTGAATTTTAAGCTCTTTGGGATGATTGGAAAGATGGTTTGAAACTGAATTGCCATTTTGAAAGTTTATTTATACATAATGTGTTGAAGAATAGTCACTTTAGATGAACCAGGAAAATGACCTTCATTTTCCAGGATGGTTTAGGATAGTATTTACTTAAGTGAGATATAAAAGATGATTTTATGTGATACAGGACATTTTGATTTAATTATGTATATATTTGAATGCAATTAGCACATCCCCTTGGGCACAGTGGTTCACACCTGTAATCCCAGCAGCTCAGGAGGCTGAGGCAGGAGGATCATGAGTTCAAGGCCAGCCTCAGCAACCCAGCAAGGCTATAAGCAACTCAGTGAGACCCTCTGTCTAAATAAAATACAAAAAGGGCTGGGAATGTGGCTCAGTGGTTAAGTGCCCATGAGTTCAATTCCTGGTGCCAAGAAAAAAGAGCAGATCTCTTTTTTTGTGGTTTTTTACTTTATATGTTATTACAAAGAATGAAGCTTACTTTGAAATGAGTTGTTTAAAGATGATTAAAAATATTAAGTAAATAATTCTTACAGAGATAAAGCAATACTCTCAATGCTGGAACCTGAACAATTAAATTATGGAAAAGCACTGGTTTAGATGTATCCACTAAGAGTGAGAACGATGGGAAGGACATCCAGCAGTTCTGGCCCATGTTCTTGAGGGTAGCCTACAGAGGAACATCATCTCGATACCCTGATCTCTAAATTCTTTGAGGGTTGAGCTTCTCAAAGAGCATTCCCTTTGCCAGTAGCATCACCATTATCTGGGAACTTGCTAGAAGTACTGTAACTCTATCCAGTACTTACTGAACTGAATCAGAAACTCCAGGGTAGGAGTTTGTGTATTTTAACATGTCCCGCAACAACCCTGCCAGGTGATTCTTATGTATAGGATAGTTTGGCTCCAAAACTCCTCTTTCCTTCAAGGGTAGTTTTAGAACTCCAAGAGTTCTGTTGACAGTAATTCTGTTTTAGCGTTTCAAGTTTTTTGTTAGTTCTTTCTCTCCCACTTTTGGATAATCCATATATATTTTTTTCAAACTGTATCCAGCTTTATTAAAGATACTTTTCATAAACAATCATGTTATTTCAGGCAAGATATGGGCAGACAATCATTAACAGTATACAACAACTTTCAAACTCCCTTCTTGGATGGACTACCAAAATCAGAAAGCCACTATAAAACCCAATGAAGTCTTCATTTGATGCTCTGAATAGGGAAAGTTTAGAGTGAGGGTTGACATTTCACATTTAGCATGTTGTTTAATAAGTTTTCACAAGCTGACCCTGACTTTCAGGAAATGAAAGGAAAATGGCAAAAATTATTAATCTGAAGATCCACAATCTAGAAAAGGAACTGCTGCTCTTCTGAGGGACACTATTCTCAATGATGTCACTGGAAAGTCCAGATTGCCCCACACACTAGTAAAACCAATCGTTGGGAATCAGGTCCCAACAGGTCTGAGTTTAGGGGAGTTAAGGCTATGCCGATGGCAGAGAGGGACAGGAGGACATATAGATGAGTTTGAGTTTTTCCGTACCACAAGGCATTTGTGCCAAGGTGGCTGTGTGTGCCAACATCAGGGAATCCTTTCCTCTTGGGAACAAAGAGGAAGTCTCTCAAAACTAGAAGGGAAAGGTCTTTTCCCCCACAGCAGTCCAGCTTTGGAGACATTCTACTAGTGACATATGCTCCTTCCCCCCCAAAACAACAATGAAGTGCTCTGTGTGCTAACAACATAGCTTAAAAAAAAAAAAAAAGTAAAACAAAATTCTGCATTTTTATAAAACTTGATAAAAAATAGTATTTCAAACTGTACAGTCACCAGAAATACACAGTTACCAAAAACGCACACTTCACTTGGCATCTTCAGCATCTTCAGCTTTCTGTGCCTGGTCTGTTTTGGCATCTCCATTTTTTGCAGGGTTATTCCCATCCTTGCCAGCATCAGCTTTTCCTTTTTTCCCTTTGGGTACCTTCTCTCCTTTCTTTGCAGGGGCCTTTTTAGGCTTGGGCTCTAGCTTTGGAGGAGCAAGTTTGGCAGACAACCTTGCAGATCTTCTCTGTGGTTCATCTTTCACCTTGGCTTTATCTCCTTTAGCATCCCCTTCAGCCTTTCTCTTGGGCGACAGTGGTGCTGGACGCGGGGATGCAGCGGCACGCAGCTTTGCTCGGTCTGGGGTTCGTTCTCGCCTCTTCTTCTTCACACTGCTCAGGCTCCGGGGGTTTATAAAGTTTTTATAGCACTGGAGATAATCCATATATTAACATCCCACAATTATTGGTATTCTACCAAAAAGTGATGACAGCCACTAGATAGATGAGTGTTCCCACTCACTATGTGCCTTGGAAGAGTCCTAGAGAAATGGTTCCTGTGGTTTACAGGGCTTCACCTAAAATTGGAGAGGGAGTTCTCATTTTAGGCCTCCTATGAGGTTGCAGATAGATAGCAGTTAAGACTGGAGTGAGCCAGAGGCTCCACTGGACATCCAAGATGGCCCCCTCATTTTCATCAGAGCTCCTCAGGCACTTACATGTGGCCTTTCCTCCCACCATACTGTTTGGACGTCTTTTGTGATATCTCAGGACTCTATGAAAAAGGAAAGGAGGTGAAGATTGCAACTTTATTTAAGAGCTGGGGCCAAAACTGACTTGGCATAATTTCTGCTATATTTTGTTCATCAGACTAATCACTGCCAATCCAAAGGGGATGATAAGCTCCACCTCAAATGAAGGAGTGGCATGAGATAGGCAAGAAGGGAAAGAGTTGATAGTGGCCATCTTTGAAGAAATGTTGTCCAGGTACTAAGTACAAAGAAAAAAAGTTACCATCTACCTCTTGCGAACTTTCTAGATTAGTGGAATTTCTTTGAATCAAGAGAATCATAACAACTCAGTGCTTTCGTATTTGAATGGTATAATGATTCTTTAGGCATCTTAAATTTTAGCTTTAGCTTACATTGTCTCTAAATTTTTCTATAATTTCTGAATTACAGGTTAAGGAATTCAATTTTCGAGCCAAATGCATCTATACTGCAGTGATGGTACGAAGAGTTATTCTGGCCCAAGGAGATAACAAAGTTGACGACAGAGACTATTATGGTAATAAGCGGTTGGAATTGGCAGGACAGGTGAATTAATTATTTTATCTCAGAAATCTTATTTCCTTTAATAAAAATTAGTTTGCGGGGGGCGGTGGGCTTGTGGCTCAGTGGTAGAGCGCTCGCCTAATACATGCAAAGCTCTGAGTTTGATCCTTGGCACCACATAAAAATAAAAAAATAAAGGTGTTGTGTCTAACTACAACTAAAAATATATACATATAATTTTTTTTAATTAGTTTGGTATTCATTTTAAGTAGGAGAAACAGACATTTGAATGGAATATAGGTTGCACATGTTTGAAATATAAACTTTTCATACAGGATTGCTTTATTTTCAGCTTAAGAATTTCCTTATGAAAAATCAACGTTAATTCTTTAAATATGTTGATTCCCTGTAATGTTTGAAGTGAAATATGACTTCAATATCATGTATTCAATTAACAAATATGTATTAAACAACTATTATGATCTAGGCATACTCCTATGTACTGGTTATAAGAGTAAGACAGAAAAAGATCCCTTTACTCTTAGTCCTTATATTTTAGTGGGACACAGAATAAACAAGTGAACCCCCCTTTATCTCTTTTTGGAAACATGATAGGAAAGTAGGTTAGTGAGAATGTCTGTAATCGCATTTTAAGCCCTAACTCATAAATGCCATCTCATTTTGCGAGTGTATATCCCTTTTACTGGGTAGCAAGTATCTGATAATCTTTGAAACTTTATATCTCAGCATTTGAATCACAAATTACCATTAAATTAAAGATGTAGAATAGAGACCCACCTGTTATGGACATGTTTTCTTTTTCCTTGGTTTTTTAAAGTACCTTGGTATGACTGCCTCTGTTGTTATCTTGTGTAGTAAATATTTTTTTAATCAAATTTGTGGGCTTTATTCAAATATCTTTTTTTTGGTTTTGTTCTGTTTTCCTTTCCTCCTGGCTCTAATTATTAGAACTTTTGATGTAGATGTTCTATTAATTAATTTTTTTCTGTTCAAATTGGGTGATTTCTCTTGATCTATTGTCAAGTTTACTTGCTTTCTTTTATGTCATATATTGTTATATATATCCAGCTAATTTTTTGGTCTATTTTTCAATTCTAGAAATTTCATTTGAATATATTTTTCAAAGCTTGTTTCTCTAGTGAAATGTCTTCTTTTTTCATACATGACAACCATACCTTTATTTATATCCTTGAATTTTTTAATGTCTGCTTTAAAATCCTAGTCTGCTAATTCTATCATTTTGATGTCAGTCTTTTGATTTGCTTTCCTCTTGAGTATGGATCATGTTTTTCTATTTCTTGTTATGTTTGTTATTTTGGATCGTATCTTGATAAAGTGTTTGAGTGTTGATGGTGAGGAAAAGCATTGCTTTTGTCAGTATAATCAGGGAAGGTCCTCTGGAAAAAATGATATATTTTTAGCAAGCCTTCAAATGTTCAAGCAGAAACTTGAATGATGAAAACCCAACCTCATGCAACCTGGGGAATTAAATTCCATCAAGAGACACAAGCAGGTGCACATCTCCCAAGGCAGAAATGAGTTTAGGGACCAAAGAAACTGAAAAGGGTCAGCGTGGTTGGGGAGAGTGAGGTGAGGTGTGAGATAATATTGGAGACATAGACAGAGACTGGATTATCTAGAGCCCTGTAGGCCATGGAAGGGGATGTGGATTTAGTTTTACTTGGAGTAGAAAATGGCAGGCCGTGGGGTTTAATCAGGGGACTGATATGATTGAATTTTAGCTTAAAAGATCTGATTTAGAGACAAACAAGACAAGAGTGGATACGCTAGAAGGTGGTGGCAGTATTCCAGATGAGAGGTGGTGGCAGCTGGGGTAACAGTGGACACTACCACAATTAAAATTAAGAATTAGAATTCAGAAGTTATAGCAAGTTTTGTAGCCGGGTGTAGTGGCACATACCTGTCATCCTAGCTAAGGCCAGCTTCAGCAGTTTAGCAAGGTCCTGTCCCAAAATGAAAAATAAAGAAGTCTGGAGTAATGTAGCTCAGTGGTAAAGTGCCTGTGGTTTCAATCCCTCAAAAAGAAGTTATAGCAAGTTTTGGTTTGGGGACGAATTAGTGTCTACTGGACTCTAGGGAAACTGTTTGGTAAGAGCAGATGATTGACAGGTCTGCTTTTGATCACATTCTTATTAACCATAGTGCTGGGGTTTATGGTGGTGGTATCCTACTACCAATGCCAATTTTTAACTTTTTTAATTGGAAAAAAAAGTCATGCTGTTGAGTCTATGAAAAAGAAGTTGATTGTCTAGAGGAATAAGGAATGGAGTAGGGTGAGGGGGAAAGGAGACTATCCTGTTGCTTAAGAAATTAGAATTAAGAAGAGGGTTCCCTTGTGCAAGAAAACATAGCTTTATAAACAATGTAAAGACATAAAAGGCATTGTGTTGGCAAAAATGTGTAAAAACAAGAGCTGCTAATTTCACACCCCATGGGATGAGGGAGTATAAATGTGCTTCAGCTTTAGATAACAGAGTTGTCTCCACTGGCCCAGCCGGTTCACAGAGCTTTTCCTCAGTCTTATTGCCACCAGAGGGTTGGCAGGCCAGCCGCCAGTAGAGGTGTTAGCAAAACCTACCGATTTCAGGCTTAATCTTTTCACCTACCTTTTCTTTTTCGGTAATGTGTTCATTATTTGCTGCACATTACTCTATTCTTTGTCTGCAAATTTTTTTGTTTCTAATGCAGCTTGCTTTGTATGGGTGAGATATGGAATGGCACCAAAATCCGGCACCCTGGAAAGCCAGGGATTTCCACCCTGTGACAAAAGAATGCCGTCTTGACTTCAGAGATTGCCTAATCCCAGCTGTTCTGATAATGTAATTAAGGCTGCCTAATGTCTTTAATTTTGCAACCAGTTTGTGTGAAAAGGAGAATTTGGCACTCTGAAGGCTTAAACACTAAATAGCAATCTCAAGACGCCTAATTAGAATTCTCTGACATTAAGCTAATTGGTGAAACTGTATTTCAGCAGCTTAACTTCTTTATTAATTTTTTTAGCATTTTCATTGAAAATCAATTGATGAGCTGTCAGCATATTTTCCTTAAATTTGATTTGCTCAATAGTGCTCCTGTCTTAAGCAGACAGAAAGGCCTCAAACTAGCAATGAAAGGTATTCAATATTATCACCAGCATTCCATCCCTTTTAATCATTTTCTTCTTGACCTAAATAATGTGATTTTTTGGTGTGTCTTGGCCTTGTAATTTCTCACTGCTCTGGTAACTGGACAACATTATTTCTCCTAAGTTGAAAATGTAAGAGTGGAGAAATTTATTAATGAGGCAGTTTTTCTGTTGACTGTGCTCTTAGTTTTCACTTGTTTGGTACATTTCCTTGCCTTTGAATTAGGTGGCTGCAACAAATTCAGCTGGGATCCAAAAAAAAAACTTTGTCATAATTTGAGACAAAAGTGTCTAAGTGTAGGAACTAATTAAAAGAGAACTGAGCTTTTGTGGTGTAGGTTAAGGGCATTTGATTCTGTTCAGGATGCTTATTCAAGTTCTTTTTGCCAGTTTCCACAGGAAGTGGCTGGAATGGGCTTCTTCATCCCCTCTCACCCCTCTGCACCTGCTTCCATTCCTATATTCTTTCTTTCCATGAGTGAAACTGCTGGGTCTGACTGTAAGAGAGGATTAAGCTCTCAGAGGAGGAAGTTTTCTTTTTAGAACACTCCAACAGTAAATTCAAGTCCCAGATCCTAGCTGCCCTATCTGCAAAGTTGGTTTTAATAGAAAAATGGAAAGATATGTCTAGTTTAAGGAGGAAAAGCATAAAATTTAATCCCATTTAGGAAATTCTTTTTCAGTACTAACTAGAGGGGAAGACTCATTTACTTTGAATATATTCTTCATTGAGAATCAAAAAAATTATCTTGTTCATTGTAAACGTTCACAAATGTAGTCAGTATGGAATTTGGCAAATCTTTAGTTTAAACTTCACTCAATATCAGAATTCTTTATGTTAATAATTAGTATAAATGTAATATCCCCATAGTACTATCATGTTTTATTAGTTAATTTAGATCAGATCACAAATATATTGAGCTTTTTTTCTTGCTCTGTAAAGAAAAAAAATAATACTTACAAAGGAAAGAATAGGAGCTAGCTAGTACAGTTAATTTTCAGGGGGATTTAGTATTTGTAATATCTATTATGTTTAATATTAAACAAGTGTGCCCATTTTTTATTTCTGGTAAGCCACCTTCTTAGTTTTTCCTCTTTGTGAATTTAATGTAGCTGTTGTTCTGGTTATCTGTTGCTGTGTCACAGGCTATCCCAAAACAGTGGCTTAAAACAACCAGTTTTTTTGGACTCCACGATTTTTCAGGTCAAGTGCTCAGGCAGGACTTGGCTATTTGATACTTCTGTTTCGGAGGTCACGGGTAGTATTCTGCTATGGGATTCCAGGGAGAGCTGAAGGTGAGGTTCAGTGAGGACCTGGCCTTTCCAGTGTTGTATCAGGGTGGCTCAGTACTCCTGAGAGTGAGCAAGACAGAAACTGCATGACCTTAGTGCCTAGTCCTCAAAGTTACACACCACCACTCATCTTATCCTGTGGATCAAAGTAGTCACAACTCCCCCCACCGTGTATTTGGATCTTTGGAGTACATGAGGCACATCTTTCAATGTGTATGGAGTTTAGGAGTCAGCTAGATTTGGGTAAAGTTTATATACAGAATTCAGGGGTTTCTTTGTGTGGTTCTCTCATTTCTGAGATTTCCCTTTACTTTCCAGCTACTCAAATCCACTAACTCTGGTTCTTCGTTCAGTATCATTCAGTGATACTCACGCTCTAATTTTTGCCTTCTAGTGCCTTCAAGGAGTTTTAAATGTTTTGTCCAGACTTTATTATCTGTAGAGGAATCCATCTATTAGAAACTATTACACAATTCTGGAAACAGACCATCTTACACTGTTTTTGTAAATTCCTGTTTCATCTCATTGATTTGGCTTTCATGACCATACTATTTAAAATATGTCACTGTTGTTTAATAGCATTTAATTTTTATTGTGTGATTTTTTTAACATTAAAATATATTACATATGTAAGTTATGAAGGGTACAAATAAAATGAACACTCTCAAAGTCACTACCCAGCCCAACTTAAGAATTATACAGATCATCAATACCATTCTATTTACTTGTTACTCTAGTCTTTTTCTCTTCTTCCCACCATTCAAAATACTTGTTTATTATTTTCTTGATTTATTACATCATTTACATTTTTTATTTTAAAGTTTTAAAATCTTATTATAAGTTTTGCTTACTTTTGAGCTTTATAAAAATGGATTCATACCATATAACTTTCTTGCAACATTTTTTTCATTCAGCATTATTTTAAAGATTCACCATTCATTTTCATTTTTGTATTATATTCCATTGTATGCAGATAGAATAAGGTAAATATCACTTTATCCATTCTATTGACCAAGAACTTCATCATTTCCCTTTTTTGAAAATATTAACATTATTTGGGCTGGAGTTGTGGCTCAATGGTAGAGCACTGGCCTCACAAGTGTGAGGCACTGGATTAGATCCTAGCACCACATGAAAACAAATAAAGTCATTGAGTCCATACATAACTAAAAAAATATATTTTAAGAAAATATTAAAAATAATTAATATTGGCCTGGCTTCCATATATTTCAGTTTCTACAAAGAGGATTGCCTGTTCATGGAGCTGAGTTAAACCTTCAGTCTAACTGGAAAATGTCAAACTAGCTTCCGACTATTTGTATATCAGTTCCTGATGATCTCCATCCAAGACTTGGTATCAGATGTTAAATTTTTTGTCTGTAGAGTGGATGTAAAATGATCTCCTTTTGGTCTTACTGTATATTTCCTACCTCATATCACTGATAAGGTGGAGCCTTTTCCATTTGGTATTAACCAGTCCTGTTGTTCTTTTCCTTGAAATGCCTTTTAGGTTATTTGCATTTTCCTTATTGGTTTCAAGGATATTTTTTTTGTATATTTTGAATTCTAATTTTTAATCATTTGTATGTGTTGTGGATGTCCTATCCCAGGTTAAGGTTTTTTTTTTTTTTTTTTTAACTCTGATACTTCAGTATCTACAAGTTTGTGGTCAGCTTTATTAGCTCTTTCAATAGTTTGTGTTCTTTATATTTTAAAAAGGCCTTTGGTATTTGTTCTTCATTTCTTCTGAAATTGAATAAGGAATCTGTTTTCATTTGATTTTCAAAGATGAGTATGTTGGCTATGTGTGTGTTAGCTTTTCCATATAAAGTTTAGAATTAGTCTGTTATTTTTTCATTAAAATTGGAATTATGCAGATCAAATTTGGAGAAAATTTGTAATCTTAAAATATTAATCATATAATAAATATTTTGCTCTTTTCATTTATTTAGGTTTTCTTTGATGTCTTTCAAGAAAGATTTCTAATTTTCTTCATGAAGGCCTTGTACCTCTTTTGTTAGATTTATTTCTAAATCCTTTTGGGAGTTTTTGATAGGTTTTTTTCACTAAAAATATTAAAAAATTAAACATGTACATAAATAGAATAGTAAAATTAGCTCCCATACATCCATCCCAAAACTTGTTTTATCTGTATTCTCCTCAGTTCCCTCTTATGCTGCCTCCATTTCCCAGATCACATGATTATTTCAGATATCAAATCACATTCTAAGAAGACTTTGAAATGTATCTCTAAAAGATAATTAAAAAAAAAAAAGCCATAACACTGTTTTCATACTTAATTTTTTTTTTCTTTTGGTGGCAGTAGCGTTTGAACTGAGGGTCGTATACAGGCTAGCACTATACCATTGAGCTACATCCACAGTCCTTTTTATTTTATTTTGAGATAGCATCTTGCTAAGATGCCCAGGCTAGCCTCAAACTTGGCAATCCTACTGCCTCAGCCTCCAGAGTAGCTGAACTTACTGTCATGCACCATCATGCCCCATTCACACCTAAAATTTTTAAAGAATAGTTACCTCCTATCATCAAAGATTCGTGGTGTATTTAGATTTCCCCATAAATGTTGTTTCTATAGAATTTGTTGATATGTCTCTTAAGGGTTTTTTATTTTGTTTTGTTTTTTTAAAATCTAGAAAGTGTATCTGTGTATATGAAGAAAGTAGATCCTTTGTACTAAGAATTGTCTACTTTCTGGGTTTTGATGATAACATCCTTGTATTAGGGTTCATCAGAGAAACAGAAACAGGAGGGAGGGAGGAAGGGAGGGAGGGAGGGAGGAAGGGAGGGAGAGAGAGAAAGAGAGAGAAAAATTTATTATGAAAATGACTCACTTGATTATGAAAGCAGGGAAGTCTCATAATGTGCTGTCAGAGATCCACAGAAGCCAGTAAGGGAGCTGGTGTTGTAGCTTCAGTCTGAGGCTAAAGACCTGAGAACCTGGGGATCCACTGGTGCAAGTTATGGAGTTGAAAGATAGAAGAATGTGGAGCTCTGATAACCAAGGGCAGGAGTAGATGGGGGGCTGCTCCAGAAAGAGTGAGGGAAATATCTTCTTCTACCCAGATCCTCAACAGATTGGATAGTGCATACCCACACTGAGGGATGGCAGGTCTCCTTACTCAGTTCTCTGATTCAGATGCTGGTCTTCCAGAAACACTGTCATAGACATACTTAGAAGTTGCTTTATCAGATGTGTGGGAATCCCATAATGCAGTCAGGTTAAGTCCTAAAATTAACCATCATGAACCATCATTCTCTATGGTGTCTTTTTTTTTTTTTTTAATTGGTCCTTTTTAGTTATATGACAGCAGAATTCATATTGATATAATTATAAAAGCATGGAATATATCTTATTCTAGTTAGAATCCCACTCTTATGGATGTACATGCTGGTGGGATTCACTGTGTCATTTTCATATAGTTATATTGGAAAACTTTGTCAGATTCATTCCACTGTCTTTCCTTTGCTTATCCCCCCTACTTCCCTCCATTCTCCATTGTCTAAACTACTGTACTTCTATTCTCCCCCTCACTCACCACATCCTCATTGTGAGTTAGCTTCCACTTATCAGAGAAAACATTCAACCTTTGATTTTTTGGGACTGGCTTACTTCACTTAGCAGATCCATCCATTGCAGGCAAATGTCATATAGTCATTCTTATTAGTGGCTGAGTAGTACTCAACTGTGTATATATGCAACATTTTCTTTATCCATTCATCTGTTGAAGGGCACCTAGGTTGGCTCCATAGTTTAGCTATTGTGAATTGGGCTGCTATAAATATTGATGTGGCTGTGTCCCTGTAGTATGCTGATTTTAACTCCCTTGGATATATACCAAGGTGTGGGATAGCTGGGTCAAATAGTGGCTCCATTCCAAGTTTTCTGAGCAGTCTCCATACTGCTTTCCAGAGTGGTTATACCAATTTACATTCCACCAATAATATATGAGTGTACCCTTCCCCACATCTTCACCAACATTTATTGTTACTTGTATTCTTAATAATTGCCATTCTGATGGGAGTGAGATGAAATTTCAGTGTAGTTTTAATTTTTATTCCTCTAATTGCTAGAAATGTTGAACATTTTTTCATATATTTGTTGACCATTCATATTTCTTCTTTTGTGAAGTGCCTGTTGAGTTCCTTTGCCCATTTATTAATTGGGTTATTTAGTTTTATTTTGTTGTTAAGTTTTTTGAGTTCTTTATATATCCTGGAAATTAATGCTGTTTGAGGGGCAGGTAGCAAAGATTCTCTCCCATTCTGTAGGCTCTCTTTTCATGTTCTTGATTGATTTCTTTGCTGTGAAGAAACTTTAGTTTGATGCCATCCCATTTATTGATTATTGATTTTACTTCTTGCACTTTAGGAGTCTTATTAAAGAAGTCAGTTCCTGTGCCTGTATGTTGGAGTGTTGGGCTTACCTTTTCGTCTAGTATGTGTAGGGTTTCTGGTCTAATACCTAGGTCCTTGATTCACTTTGATATGAGTTTTGTGCAGGGTGGGAGGTAGAAATTAAATTTCATTCTACTATATATGGACTTCCAGTTTTCCCAGCAGCATTTGTTGAAGAGGCCATCATTACTCCACTGTATGTTATTGGCACCTTGTGTTGTATGTGTTAACTGTATTTTTATGGATTTGTCTCTCTGTCTTCTGTTCCATTGGTGGTTTTGCCTGTTTTAGTATCAATATCATGCAGTTTTTATTACTATAGCTTTTTAGTATCATTTAAGATCTGATATTGTGATGTCTCCTGCTTTGCTTTTCTCATTAAGGATTGCTTTGGTTATTCTTGGCTTTTTGTTTTTCCAGAAGAATTTCATGAGTGCTTTTTCAATTTCCATGAAAAATGTCATTAAAATTTTGATGGGAATTGCATTGAATCTGTATTGGATTTGTTAGTATGGCCATTTTGACAATGTTAATTCTAGCTATCCATGAACATGGGAGGTCTTTCTATCGTCTAAAGTCTTCTTCAGCTTCTTTCTGTAATTTACATTGTAGAGGTCTTCCACTACTTTTGTTAGATTGATTCCCAGGGGTGGTTTTTTTTTTTTTTTAGGCTATTGTGAATGATATGGTCTTCCTAATTTCTCTTTCAGCTAGTTGGTCATTGGTGTATAGGAATGCAATTGATTTATAAGTGTTAATTTTATATCCTGCTACTTTGCTGAATTCATTTGTGAGTTATAGAAGTTTTCTGGTGGAGTTCTTTGGGTCTTCTAAATACAGGATCATGTTATCAGCAAACAGCTAGTTTTAGCACCCCCCCCCCCCCCATTTGTGTACCTTAATTGCTCTGGCTAGAGATTTGAGAACTATGTTAAATAGAAGTGGTTGGCCTCTTGTGTTTCCAGAAGAATTTCATGAGTGGTATCCCTGTCTTATTCATATTTTTAGAGGGAATGCTTTCAGTCTTTTTCCATTTAGAATGATGTTGGCTTTGGGTTTGTCATATATAGCTTTTAAAATGTTGATCATTTTATGCCTATTTTTTTCTGGTGTTTTAAACATGAATGGATGCTGTATTTTGTTAAATAGTTTTTCTGTATCTGTTGAGATAATCATGTGATTCTTGCTTTTAAGTCTATTGGTATGGTGAATTATATTTGTTGATTCCCTTGTTTTTGAACCAAACTTGCATCCCAGCGATGAACCCCACTTGGTCATGGTGCACTATCTTTTTAAAGTGTGTTTGTAAGCAATTTGCTGGTATTTTATTGAGAATTTTTGCATCTGTATTCATCAAGGATATTGGTCTGAAGTCTTCTTTCCTTGATGTATCTTTGTCTGGTTTTGTATGAGGGTGATATTGGCTTCATAGAATAAGTTTGGAAGGGTTCCTTTCTTCTCATCACTGGATAGATCTTCCAAACAAAAACTGAATAAAGAAGCTGTAGAACTAAAAAATACAATTAATAATTTAGATTTAACACAAAAATAGAATATTTCATCCATCAGTGTCTGAATATACTTTTTTCTCAGTTGCACATGGAACATTTTTCAAAAATAGGTCATATTTTAGGACACAAAATAATTCTTAGCAAATACAAAAGAATAGAGATAATATCCTGCGTTATATCAGATCATAATGGAACGAAATTAAAAATCAATGATAAGATAAAAATAAAAATTACTCTTAACACCTGGACACAGCATAAATCTCGTGATGTCTTTTAACATATATACATATTGTTTTTTCTCCTCTCTTTCCTGAATTTCTTATTAACCAGCAATTAAATCTAGAGATTAAATGCTACTGTGGTTTGGCACCCCTTCTCCAAACACTTTATGGATGGTAGTATTATGTGGTTGTATGGTTGTATGTATTTGTTTTGTGCCATTGGAATTGATCTTTGGGTTTAGGTTTTGGGTCCCGATTCTTCCATTGTAATGTTTCCCATTAACTTTTTTCCTGATGGTTTTATTTTATGGTGATCATTTCCTCGATTTATTATTTCATTAGGTCATACAAAATGGGGATATTCTAATATTTTCATTTTAATGCATTTATTAACTGGAATTTTAAAATAAGGAATAGTTTTATTATCACATCTTTGGTTACCCTGGCACATAATCTATGTGGGAAGGACAGTGTTTTTTAAAAAACAGTTTGCAGAATAATGGTTTATGTCTCCAATTTCCTCCAGAGATAAGTAGTCAAGGATTTTTTCCCTTCTTTTTCTGAGTATCATTATAAAGTTAGAAATTTTAACCTGTTTCTTAAATTTAAAAATTAGCTTATCCATTTTTACAAGTACTTAAAAAAAATACCTGCAAGCTTTTGATTAATATTGTATTTGAATCTGTATATAAATTTAGAGAGAACTGACATCCAAATTATATTAGCCTCCTAATCCATGAATGTGCTATGTATCTCCTGCTGAGATTTTCTCTAATTTCTCTCAGTAATGTTTTAAACCTAGTTGCTTTTCATTTATTGGCCTTATAGCTTAGCTTGCAGGTTTGATAAACATTGTTTCCAGTGATTTTCGTGTTATCTGAAGTAGAGACAGTTTTGTTGCTTTTTTTCCCCAATATTTATATTGGTACTTCTTTTCTTGCCCTGTTGCAGTGTTGAACAGGAGTGGTGAGAATGGGTACTCTCTCCTGTCTCCCAATTTTGTAATGGACAGCTTTCCATTTCCTGCCCCTTCCCAGTGGGACCCAGCCCCTGCTATGTATCAGTGCAGGATCCCTTAACCCAGTGAAAGATGGTATTTTGCTCTCCACTGCTTCCCTCTCGTATAGTACCTCTTCTGGAATTGGTGCCAGAAGGTTGTGCTGACCTGCTCTATGGTAGACTTTTATTACTAGGTGCAAAACCTGGAGAGAACAAGGGAGGTTTCCTCTTCCACCCCCAAGGTCAGATAGATAGCTCTTGCCTCTGCCTTATTCTGAGTGCAGGTTCCCCTTGCCTTCCAAGACTTTGCAAGGCTGAAAGGTTTCCTTACCCTTTCCCAGTATAGTTTAGTTGTGCTGTTTTTTTAATGTTATACAGAAGAAATCATACCATATACATTCTTTTTATATCTGATTTCTTTCACTCAGTGTCATGTTTTTAAGATCCAGCCATAATTTCATGGTTAGTTATTTTTTGTTCATTTTCATCGCTTATTAATGTTCCAATATGTGAACTTGCCACAGAATTTGTCTGAGTATTATTTTTATGGTTTCCAGTTCTTAGCAGTTACAAATAGTGCAGCTACAAATAAATTGTATATGTCCTGATGCAATTAGACACAAATTTCTGTAGAACACCGATATTTATTTATTTATTATTTTTAACCTGTGGAAGGTATTTGTGAGTTTTTTAAAATTTGTTCTTTTTAGATAGATATATATGACATTGGAGTGTATTCTGACATAATGTGCTGATTTTAAGTTCTTTGGGTATATTTGACAAGGAGTATAATTTATTAGGATTCCATTCTTGTAATTGTACATGATATGGAGTTTCACTGGTCATGTATTTATATATGAATGTGAGAAAGTTATATCCATTCTACTGTCTTTCCTATTCCCATCCCCCTCCCTGTCCTTCCCTCCACTTTGACTAATCCAGTGAACTTCTATTCTTCGGGGGTGAGCATTGCATATCAGAGAGAACATTTGGCCTTTTTTGGGACTGGCTTGTTTCACTTAGTATGATGGTCTCTAGTTCTATCTGTTTAATATGGATAAATTAAAATGCCATAATTTCATTCTTCTTTCTGGCTGAGTAAATACTCAATTGTGTATATATACCACATTTTCTTTATACATTCATCTGTTGAAGGGCACATAGTTTGACTTCATAGTTTATCTATTGTGAATTGAGCTGCTATAAACATTGATGTGTCTGTCACTGTAGAATGCTCATTTTAACTCCCTTGGATATATACCAAGGAGTGGAATAACTGGGTCAAGTGGTGGTTCCATTCCAGGTTTTCTATGGGATCTCCATACTGTTTTCCAGAGTAATTACACTGATACACAGTCCCACCATCAGTGTATGAGGGTACCCTTTTCCCCATACTCACCAACATTTATTGTTACTTGTATTCTTTTTTTTTAATTAGTTAATTTTACAGTAGAATGCATTTTGATATATAGTACACAAGTAGAGCACAACTTCTCATTCCTCTGGCTGTATATGGTTCAGAGTCACTCCAGTAGTGTAATCATATATGTATATAGGGTAATAATGTGTGTCTCTTTCTACCATCCTTCCCATCTCCACAACCCCACCCCTCCCCTAACTCCCCTCTATACAAACCCAGAGTTCCTTCATTCTTCCCTATTCCCCCACCCCACTATGAATCAGCATCTGCTTATCAGATAAAACATTCAGCTTTTGTTTTTTTGGAATTGACTTATTTCACTTAGTGTGATATTCTCTAGTTCCATCTATTTAACTGCAAATGCCATAATTTTCATTTTTCTTTAATGCTAAGTAATATTCCATCATTATGTACATTATTATATAAAGAATATGTACCACATTTTCTTTATCCACTCATCTGTAGAAGGGCATCTAAGTTGTTTCCATAGTTTAGCTATTGTGTATTGAGCTGCTATGAACATTGATGTGGCTATGTCACCACAGTATGCTGATTTTAAGTCCTTTGGGTATAAACCAAGGAGTGGGATAGCTGGGTGAAATGATGGATTCATTCCAAGTTTTTTGAGGTATTTCCATACTTCTTTCCATAGTGCTTGCACCAATTTTCAGTCCTACCAGCAATGTATGAATGTACCTTCCCCCCCCATCCTTGCCAACACTTATTATTGCTTATATTCTTGATAATTGCCATTCTGACTGAGTAGTTTTGATTTGCATTTCTCTAATTGCTAGAGATGATGAACATTTTTTCATATGTTTGTTGATTGATTATATTTCTTCTTCTGTAAAGTGTCTGTTCAGTTCCTTAGCCCATTTATTATTTGTTTTTTTGGTGTTAAGTTTTTTGAGTTCTTTATATATCCTGAAGATACATGCTCTATCTTTGCAGGTGGCAAAGATTTTCTCCCATTCAGTAGGCTCTCTTTTCACATTTTTTTTCTGTAATTGTAGATGGACAGCATGCCTTTATTTTATTGGTTTATTTTTTAATGTGGTGCTAAGGATCGAACCAGTGCCTCACACATGCTAGGCAAGTACTCTGCCACTGAGCCCCAGCCTCTCTGTTCACATTCTTGATTGTTTCCTTTGCAGTGAAGAAGCTTTTTAGTTTGATACCATCCCATCTATTGATTACTGATTTTAGCTCGTGTGCTTTAGGAGTCTTGTTGAGTAATTAGGTCCTAAGCTAACATGTTCGAGTGTTGGGCCTACTTTTTCTTATAGTAGGTGCAGGGTCTCTGGTCTGATGCCTAGGTCCTTGATCCATGTTCAGTTGAGTTTTGTGTTGGGTGAGAGATAGGGTTTTCATTTCATTCTGCAACATATGGATTTCCAATTTTCCGAGCAGCATTTGTTGAAGATGCTATCTTTTCTCCAGTGTATGTTTCTGGCACCTTATTTATGTAGGTTTGTCACTAAGAATACTGATTCTTAAAGTGCCCCTTCCTTCCAGCTGCTCTGACTTCTCCTGGGTACTTGTTAGAAATGCAGATTATTACTGTCTACCCTAGACTTACTGAGTCACAAACTGTAAGGGTGGGGCTAGCACTTTGTGTTTTAACAGTCCTCGGCATGTAACCTTGGCATGGTTACTGACCCTTCTAAAGTTTGAGAACTACTGCTGTAGGGGCTACACCTAGGAGAGAAGCTACTGGGTATAAATGATGGGTAAATAATGGCAGGTTGTTTTCTAACTGATTTGCATTTTTACCAGTGTTACAGGAAAGTTCAAGTGGCTCTACATCTTTGGTTTCATTAACTTTTTATTGGTAACCCCCCCCCACACACACACACACATACTCTTTTTTTTGGTTTGAATGTTTTTATTTATAAAATTAAAAATTAGGTCTCTAGTCAGTGAAGTCTAAACAACTGGAAGTGACTAGTTTAAAGGTGTCTCTGAGTGCAAGATGATCTTACCATCTTTGCTCTCTACTGTAGTGTCAGGCATATAGAAAATCATGTATGTATCTGTCAAACTGAATTTTAAAATACATATTTTTAAGAGTTTCTTCGTCTTTTTTATTTTAAAAACAAAGCCTCAGAGTTTATTGAAACAGCCCTAAAGGGTGGTGTGTAGAGCTCAGTGGCAGAGGTGCTGGCTGGCATGTGGGCGGTCCTGGGTTCAGTCTTCAACACTGTTTTGCTTTATGAAAAATCATCATATACTTTTCTTTCTTTTTCTTTTTTCTTTTAGCTTTTATCTCTTCTTTTTGAAGATTTGTTCAAAAAATTTAATTCTGAAATGAAGAAGATTGCAGACCAGGTGATTCCTAAACAAAGAGCAGCCCAGTTTGACGTTGTGAAACACATGCGCCAAGACCAGATCACCAATGGCATGGTGAATGCTATTTCCACTGTAAGTCTTCTTTTAGGATTTTGGAGTTTGTGAATTTATTCAGTGAAATGGAGATTTAAAGGACTTCAAGAATCCAGGTTGTGTGTGTGTGTTTGTGTATGAATTTAAAGGAATGTACAAATAAAAATTTTCTGCTTTGGAAAACATAGTCTAAAGTGTAAATTGTCTAATAGTTTAATACTGTAGTAACCTGAAAGTTTAATGCTGTAGTAACCTCCCTCAGCTGTGGGTTTTGCTTTCCATGCTTTGTTTCATTTACTCATCTTCAACTGATATCTGAAAATATTAAATGTATAAGTTTTAAATAACTTTTATTACCGTATATTTTAATTTTCAAATTTTATTGTTAGTTATTATTGTTTACCTCTTACTGGCCTAACTTACAAAACAAACTTCATCATAGGTTACTTATGTATAGAAAACACATAGGATGTACAGGGTTCTGTGCTTTCTGCAGTTTCAGACATCTACCAGGGTCTTAGAATGTATCATGACTACTGGTAACTTTCCTGCCAAATTATACTTCCTTCTATATAAGACAAAAAGAAAATAGATAACACATGGAGGGGAAAATTCTTCTCTTTAAACTATTAATAACCTTTCTTTTAATAACCTTTTCTTTTAACTTTCTTTTTTGTATAATAAAATTGACGTATTTCAGGCAGGTTTATTATTTGGCAAGTTTTGTCCAAAACAATACAAAAATGTTTCATTTCACATTTAACCTAATGTTTCATTTAGCTTATATTCTTCAGAGACCTATCAGCTGTTCCTTTCCTGAGCAATGAATTCAGTCCTCAGCAGCTGCTGTATATTCAGGGTCTCCAGCTATTCACCAAAGGTTATCAGATAGGTTTTAGCTCCCATTTTTGAAGCATAGCAACTATAGGTCTATCTGATGAAGTCTGGTTCACATTTTTGATGCCAGACATACAATTAGTTTTATGGATGGGATCTTGTCCCAACAAAAGGGTAGTGTAGCCCAACACAATGATTCCCATAACAATGAGAGAATGAGTGCAGACCTGCTTCAGTAGTTGACTTTGGAAATTTCCAGTGGTCTGTGTGAGCAGCACCTATAGTGATAGCTGCACCTAAAGTGGAGGTGCACCCTGCCTCTGTGCCATTTAGGCTCTTTAAGCATGCTTTTGTGAGAACTGCTTTTCCTTGCTTCCTGACCCATTTTTTTAGGTCACAACAGCTGTTTGGAATAGTTTTTTTGCTTAGTGGCTTTGCTTTATCTCCCTGACAGGGCTGCTTATTAAGAAAATTAGTAGTAGGCTTTGTGGCAGGTGTACCCCAATACGAAGGCGACCAGGAAAGATGAACCTATAATGTTCTGTAGTGTTGCTTTAGTAGAATTCTTAATATTTTTAGACTCTTTGACTATTTCTCCCTTTTGTAAAAAACCTGCAGAATACTGGGACAAATTCTCATGCTGAACATCTTGGCTTCACTCCCTACCTACTTCCTGATTGCTATCAGCTGCTGCCTTATTTTTAGCTTTCTACCAAATATTTTTTTACCTTATTTATTCTTATATTATATTTATTCTTATTTTTTACCTTATTTATTCTGTCTGGGCATAAGTTAGTTTACTAGATTCTTTCTCATTTCAAGGATAAATGGAGTTACCTAAATGAGCAATATAAATAAGTTAATTTGTGTATTTGCTCTGTTTCCTTGTTTTATAATAGAATTTCTTCTTAGAATTAATTCTTTTCCACATTATCAAAAACTCAAGGTTTTGAAGTGATGGAGCTTTGTTGTAATGAAGAGAAAACTTCAATTTGTGAAGGAGCTCCAGCGAAGTCATATATTTCAATATGAACAGATCACTTAATATCTTTTTGTAGCCATGCAATTTATCTACTATGAAGGTGTCTAAGCTGGGATCCAGAAGTCTGCGTCCTGAAATTTGAGTGTCAGATTTTGTGTTCATAGTATTTTGTACATTTTTCTCAAGAAAATATTTATAGTTGTCATTAGGTTCTTTTTTAAAAATTGGTTCTTTTTAGTTATACATGACAGTAGAATCCATTTTGATATAATTATACAAGCCTGGAATGTATCTTTAACTAATTAGGACCCCATTCTTGTGGATGTACATGATGGTGGGATTCACTGTGGTATATTCATATATGAATATAGGAAAATTATGTTAGGTTTACTCCACTCTTTTCCTATCCCCACTTCCTTCCCTTCATTCCCCTTTATCTAATCTACAGAACTTTCCTCCCTCCCTCCCTTATTGTGAGTCAGCTTCCACATATCAGTGAAAATATTCAGCCTTTGGTTTTTGGGATTGATTTATTTTACTTAGCATAATAGACATAAAATCATTCTTACTTGCTATAATACTGATGTGTATATATGCCACATTTTCTTTATCCATTCATCTGTTGAAGGGCGTCTAGGTTGGCTCCATAGTTTAGCTATTGTGAATTGTGCTGCTATATATCTGCTATACAGATGCATCTGTATCACTATAGTATGCTGATTTTAACTTCCTTGGATATATACCAAGGAGTGGGATAGCTGAGTCAAATGGTGGCTCCATTCCAAGTTTTCTGAGCAATCTCCATACTATTTTCTAGAGTGGTCTCACCAATTTACAGTCCCACCAACAATGTATGACTGTACCCATTTCCCCACATCTTCACCCACATTTATTGTTACTAGTATTCTTTATACACACACACACACACACACACACACACACACACCAGGAATTGAACTCAGGGGCACTTGGCCACTGAGCCACATCTTCAGCCCTATTTTGTATTTTATTTAGAGACAGGGACTCACTGAGTTGCTTAGCACCTTGCTGTTACTAAGGCTGTCTCTGAACTTGCCATCCTACTATCTCAGCCTCCCAAGCCACTGGGATTTCAGGCTTGCACTACAGCGCTCAGCTTGTTAATGGTATTCTTCATAATTGCCATTCTGACTGGAGTGAAATGAAATCTCAGTATAGTTTTAATTTGCTAGAGATGTGGAGCATTTTTTCATATATTTGTTGATCACTCATATTTTTTCTGTGAAGTGACTGTTTAGTTCTTTTGCCCATTATAGATTGGGTTATTTAGTTTAATTTTGGTATTAAGGTATTTGAGTTCTTTATATATCCTGGAAATTAGTGATCTGTTAGAGGGGCAGGTAGCAAGATTTTCTCCCATTCTGTAGGCGCTCTCTTTAGGCTTTTGATTATTTTCTTTGCTGTGAAAAAAGCTTTTTAGTGTGATGCCATCCCATTATCGATTTTACTTCTTGCACTTTAGGGGTCTTGTTAAGGAAGTCAGTTCTTGTGCCTGTATATTAAAGAAGTCAGTTCCTATGCCTTTATGTTGGAGTATTGGGCCTACCTTTTATTCTAATATGTGTAGGGTTTCTGGTCTAATACCTAGGTCCACTTTGATCTGAATTTTGTGCAGGGTGGGAGGTAGGGGTTAACTTTCATTCTATTACATATGGATTTCCAGTTTTCTCAGCAGCATTTGTGGAAGAGGCTGTCTTTCCTCCAGTGTATATTATTGGTACTTTTGTCTAATATGGGGTAACTTTTGTCTAATATGGGTAATTTCTGTGGTTTTGTCTCTGTGTCTTCTATTCTGTCTGGCCTGTTTGGGTGCCAGTACCATGCTGTTTTTCTTACTGTAGTTCGTAGTATTATTTAAGGTCTGGTATTGCCATGTCTCCTGCGTCGCTTTTCTCACTAAGGATTCCTTTGTCTATTCTTGGCCTCTTTAGTTTTCCAGATGAATTTCATGTCATCAGGTTTTTCAAGGAGAAAGAAGAATCACTGCAGATATAGTTTTTCTCTATGGAATCAGAAAGATAATTGAGCCAACCATTTTCTTGGATATTTTGTTTTCTAAAGTATTAAGTTTTTTTTTTTTTTTTTTGAGAGAGAGAGAGAGAATTTTTTTTTAATATTTATTTTTTAATTTTGGGCGGACACAACATCTTTGTTTGTGGTGCTGAGGATTGAACTCAGGCTGCACGCATGCCAGGCGAGCGCACTACCGCTTGAGCCACATCCCCAGCCCAAGGATATTTTGTTTTCTGCTTTGCTTTTTTGATGCATATTATTTTTTGTTAATTGAATTATATTTGGGGGATATAATTTAATGTGTACAGCTGTAATCCAACTATAAAATAATATATTTAATATACTATGACATATTTATTGCATAGGATTTAAGCAAATTTAATTTTCAGGAGTCATTTATATGAATCTATTCCACTATTGGCATGATAGCCACAGAGAATATACAGCTTTTAATATGAACATATATAATTTTTTGGGCTGGGGATGTGGCATGTGTGCGGCCTGGGTTCGATCCCCAGCATCACATACAAACAAAGATGTTGTGTCCGCCGAAAACTAAAAAATAAATATTAAAAAATTCTCTCCTCTCTCTTTCTCTCTCTCTAAAAAAAAATATGAACATATATAATTTTTTGACTCCTCAGACCTGATGAAGAAAGCTATAGTGTATTCATTATTCCTAATAACTGCTATGAGTCATTTTTCTGTTGCTGTATTTTCCTCTAATTAAGACTAACTTGGAAGACATCCAAATAATAGTGTATTCCAACATGAAATTATCTCTTTGGGCTTCAAACTCATTTTACCTTTGATCAGCTGACTTATTGCTTCCAGTGGACCCTTGGGTTAAACTGACATGTTCCACGTGTGAGTTTTTCAGATGACGACTACACTGACATGATAGGGTTGAAGGAATGAAGCATTCTGAGATGGTTGCTAGACATAGTTTGTGTTCATCATATTCCTGGAAAACCTCAGCAAGTAGCTGCATAAGTTTTAATTTTAATTGTGACATTTTGATTTAGAAATAAATATCCTGGCTTTAATTTCATGAGCAAGCAGTTCCTATTCTGAACTTCTCAGAGTGACTCCTCAGATTCAGGCAGCATACGAAAGGGTTACTGGTAGTCTCATGTCTGTCATTTTTCTACAGGGAAATTGGTCTCTAAAGAGATTTAAAATGGACCGTCAAGGTGTGACCCAAGTCTTGTCACGCTTGTCATACATATCTGCACTGGGCATGATGACAAGAATCTCTTCCCAGTTTGAAAAAACCAGGAAAGTGAGTGGTCCTCGCTCCCTCCAGCCATCTCAGTGGGGAATGCTCTGTCCTTCGGACACTCCTGAAGGAGAGGTAAGGCACCTGTGTACAGTGTCAGAGGACATACTTGTTGGAGTCTGGGGCTGGGGATTCTGCTTCTGCTCTCATTTTCCAGCCCATGTCTTTTTCTTAGATTAACCACTTATCTGGCAAGAAATAATGATGTAATTTGTTAAGAGTATATCAATATAATTCCAAAACCAGTGTCTGCAGAAGCATTTGATAAAGAAATTCATGGTCCACATTGATTTTGCCTATAATAGTTTATCCCAAGAATCAGTCATATGAAGAGGGGATTAGAACGTGAAGGACAATTGAGAGACCCATCACTTTTGATGCTCAAATGGATCCTTTTTTGAGTAGCTTTTTATTTCCTTTAGATGTGCTTAGAGGACATTGTGTACTCAGGTATAGCTAACTAAGCGTGTGCAGTCCAAAACCTGATAATTCTGACTCACTTAGTGTCATTACCTAAATGCCAAACAAAGGGGCTTACTCCCATTCCTCCCTGCGACATGGCCCCTTTCTCCTTTGCATTACCATTGTTAGTTTCTCTTGCTTCCATTTCTTTTAAATCAAACCTCCAAAGAAGGAAGGTTTACCATTGTACCTCAGGCTCCTAACATAGAGCCTCATTTAGAATGGAGGCCCAATAAATACATATTGAATGAATAAATAAGTTAATTTATGATCAGTAAAAAAATGTCAGTTCCAAAATATAACAAATGTTATGATTTGAGAGGGGTAGAAAATAGGATTCTATGCACTTGTGATTTTTAAAAACTCTTCTCCCAGTATGGTAATTCACATAAATTGGTACAATTTTTCAAATTTGCATGAGTTAAACATCTTGAGCTTTGGAGCACTGTGTTTCTCAGAGATTCCTTCAGCTAACTTTATTAAGTGGCTAAGTGGCTACTTTGTGCATATAGAAAATGGTTTCCAAGAATTGAAGTTACAGTCTTTAGGTGTCACCCGTGTCCTGAGTGTTTTCTGCTTTTGCTATGTTTTTTCTTATTGATACTTTTGTTGTAGATTTTTGGGGTTGTATAAAAGTCGAAAAGTTCTTGTTATTTTTTTATTATGAAATAATTTGACATACAAAAAATTGCAACTAAGACTTTCCATAATCTTACACCTAGATTCCCCAATGTGAGCATTTTATGTAATCTTATCACAGTTATTGACCTCATGAAATCAACATTAGTGACAATGCCAT
The DNA here is from genome assembly GCF_047511675.1 of Marmota flaviventris. Classification (NCBI taxonomy): domain Eukaryota; kingdom Metazoa; phylum Chordata; class Mammalia; order Rodentia; family Sciuridae; genus Marmota; species Marmota flaviventris. The sequence goes on along the minus strand of NC_092500.1, from coordinate 15,668,009 downwards.
AGACTGTAGACCTTGTTCAGATTTCCCCCAGTTGTCCCAACAATGTCTGTTTCTGATCCAGGTCATGTGTTGCTTTAGTCACCATGCCTCCTGAGTCCCTTTCAGTCTGGAGCAGTCCTTTAGTCTTTCTTTGCCTCTCATGACCAAAAAACTTTATAGAGTTCTGGCTAGTTATTCTGTAGAAAGTCTCTCTTTTCCTGCCAGAAGTTTTCTGTTTTTGTGTAGCTAGATTTATTATTGTTTTTCTTTACTCTTTTCCTATATTATATCATTGTAATGACTTTGATATTCCACTCTCTGGGAAAAATAGTTTCTATAATGTTTCTTTCCTTTTTTTGTACATTTATGATATTATTATCTGTAATTGCAAATATACTGTGCTGAGCATTTATGTGGCTACATCTATTTTACATCTTTTCTTGTTACCTGAGTATAAATTTCTCTGGGCAAAAGGGCATGTACATTTTAAGTTCTTTTTGTAAATTACCAAAATGTCCATTAAGAGATTATACTGCTTTATATTGCCACCAGCAGAGTAGTGAGCTATTTTCAGACACACACTGTACTAATATTCATTCTTAGAAATGATTGTCTTATGTTTTAGGCCTGCGGTTTGGTTAAAAATTTGGCCCTTATGACACACATCACAACTGATATGGAAGATGGACCCATTGTTAAATTAGCCAGTAACTTGGGAGTAGAAGATGTGAATTTATTATGTGGAGAAGAGCTCTCTTACCCAAATGTGTTTCTCGTCTTTCTCAATGGTGGGTATATTATAGAGACATGTTCATCCTTAATAACCTGTTGGGAGTAGGGAAGGAGTCAGTTAATATCCTTATATTTAAATCACAAACATATTCTAACTCTGAGCCTAGAAGGACCTTGATTTTAAGGTGGAAGGAAGACAGTGATTCTACTGGCTGCATTATCCAAAGTTCTGAGAGGACACAGCTGTGTGAGTGAAGGATAACACTGCAAAGACTGACTGCTTTCCCCATTTTGCAACTGCTAACATATTTACAGTGGAATAAGGTTCAGCATGGTACCTTAAATATCTGAGTTGCCCTGTAAAATAACCAGGTCAGCCCTTACAGTGAGTTGAATGTATTCAGCCATTTGATCCTGGATATGTTAGCAGTCTGTGGCAAGAAGTTCCCTCTCTTCTGACCCACTTTCACTTACCTCTTCCTGCCTCCTTCAGAGCCCACCAGAGGCTGGGCAGTAGTGCGCCCGTCCTTTCTCCTTTTGACTTGGTGGTTTGTGTGCCTGCCTGATGTGCTCACCCCTGACCACTTAGGTCATGTCTTTCTCTTCTCCCCAATTAGGGATCCACTAACCCTTGCAGGTAGGGCCTGCCAAGGGAGAGTCAGGACCTCAACAGGGCTGTTAACTATCTACCTTCTCCAGTGAATCCAAGAAGCTAACAGTGCATGAACTCTTGGCCTGCACTCTGTCCTGGTGCCTCTGAATCCTTTTGGAAAATGGGAGGAAAGCCCAGTGTCTTCGTTTCATAGATGCTGAGCAGATGATCAGTCACTAGGTGTGGGGCAGAATCCTCAGCACTTTCAACTCATTCATCTTCTTAATCTCCCAGTGGAAGTGATAGAGCCAGTGGGCACACGCTGGTGGTGTGGATGCACATGTACACTCACAGCACTGTGCTGGCAGACGAGAACAGTGCAATTCACTTGCACTGCTCCTCAGCCAGTGTGTGATAGGACTGGCCCTGGATTCCAGGGCCCCAGGATGGCCTTGACCATTCCCTGTGCTGCTTCCCTCAGCCTATGGATGGCCACATGTTAATAAATATTTTCAAATGACTATTCAGTATTCCTGTGTTGGGTAAATATTTTATATGAGATTAGGTTTATATTTTGTTCCTATCTTACCTCTTCTTACTTCTTGTACTTCTTTTTCTTAGGTAACATTCTGGGTGTCATTCGAGATCATAAAAAGCTAGTGAATACATTTCGACTGATGCGAAGAGCAGGATATATCAATGAATTTGTTTCCATCTCAACAAATCTTACAGATCGGTGTGTTTATATTTCCTCTGATGGAGGAAGATTGTGCAGGTATATATTGCTAGAAGAGTCTCTTTATATTAACTTTTGAAATAAATTGACTTTTTTTTTTTAGAGAGAGAATTTTTATTTATTTTTTTAGTTTTCGGCGGACACAACATCTTTGTTTGTATGTGGTGCTGAGGATCGAACCCGGGCCGCACGCATGCCAGGCGAGTGTGCTACCGCTTGAGCCACATTCCCAGCCCAAATTGACTTATTTTTGAAGCTTCTTTTTCCTTCTTCAATGTTAAGATACATTTAATTCAGTTAATAAACATTTCAAAGATTAATGGGAGACCATTGTTGCCCTCAGAGAGTTCAGTCTCCTGGGAGAGGAGAAATAATTATTATTAATGATAATCAACTGTACTATTAATAAATGTTAGTCACTACTTATTATTTTAATGGATATACTTATATATAAGGCTCTAACTACATTCAACCCTATGAGGTTGAATTATTATTTTCATTTAGCAAATGAGGAAATTGGGGTATTCCATGAAGTATTCCTGAGTAACTTACCCAGAGCTAGAGAATGGTGGAGTAAAGTTTTTTTTTTTTTTTTTTAAAGAGAGAGAGAGAATTTTAATATTTTATTTTTTAGTTATTGGCTGACACAACATCTTTGTTTGTATGTGGTGCTGAGGATCGAACCCGGGCCGCACGCATGCCAGGCGAGCACACTACCACTTGAGCCACATCCCAGCCCCGGAGTCAAGTTTTTAATGGGAATTCCTTAGAAGTCCCTTGACTCTAGCAGTTATGATTTTATCCTCTGTATTCCACTGCTACAAACTGCTTTAAAAGATTAATAGGATTGTGTTACTTGGGTATAGGGGAAATAAAGAAGGGCTGAGGAAAAGCAAGAATTTAAAAAATTACATTAGAACTAATGGAAAGTAGGTTAATATTGTTCATTCAGCAAATATTTATTAAGGATTTGTTATGCACAGGTACTGTCCAGCAGCTGAAGGTACAGTGATGAGTATGATATAGTCTCTGGTCTTTGGGGGACATGCAGGGGCATCAATTAAGGTCATTATGGTGTTTCAGAAGCCTTCACTTATTTTCTAGTTGTAATTTTTCAACTCCTGATGATGTTAGGTATAAGGCAGTGAGCTAGCAATAGTTGGAAAGCAGAACTGGAAGAGCGGACTGCCATTGTCTGTCTGTCCCTCATCCTTTCCTCCTTCTAGTTATACTATATTCTCCTTTGGGGACTGCCCCTCCCTACTGCATACTGTGTGAAGGCTTTCCTTGCCTAGCAAAAGGTCAGGTATAAGATCCAAGTGAGGCCAGTCATACTCCCTCATCAGATTCATCAGTTGAATTCAAGTAGAATAAATCAAGGGAGGCAAGTAGTTGACATGCTGCCAGTGACCCATGCAAGAGTCTGCCTATTACTCCTTTGTTTCTGGATCCTTGTAGTTGCTGTGATTCCTGTTCTTTCTATGCCTGAGCATTTCTCCTTTTTCTTTGATTCTTGTCCGTCCAGTAAATTCTTAGTTTTTCCAGTAAATTCCATGTTGCTTAAATTAGCAAGAATAAGTTTCTCTTAAATATACCGGAGAATGATATGTGTTCAGTCTTATCTTGCCAGTTATTGATTTGTGTGACTCTGAGTATAATATACAAGTCTGAGCCTTGGTTTCCTTGGCTGTAAAATGGAAATAGTAAAGCCTTCCTAGAATTATCCTGAGAATAACTGGCAAGGTGTGGTAAGTTCTTGTAGGGTGCTAATCACATATAATGGCCTCATTAGTGGCAGGAAAAACAATGACATGTTCCAGGCTGGCTTTTAAATGATTTTTCTCTTTCATTACATACAGCATAATAAAGCATATTCTAAAACAAAACAAGTTTTTTTCTTTTTTTTTTTTTTTAGCAGTAATTTTACAATGGCAGACTATAGATATGGCAGGAAAAATAGTGGGTTTTATTGAGTTAGTGATCTCTCTCTTCAATTCCTGTGTCTGCTTTCACTTCTGAGTCTTAACCTGAGCTATGCTGCAGCCCTCCCATGTGACATCAGGTCACTCTGCTTCCCTCCAGTGAATAAGCCAGAATTTCAAGGTACTGTTGATTTCCATGAAAAGCTCACCCAGTTCACTTTTCAGCAGCTCATGTTCCCCTTTTGTGATTATGCAGATCCTCTTCTTAACAGTTTAAAGTGCTCATTAGTCCTCACATAGTTATTTGGGCTTCAGGGTGCAGTGCACAAGTGTCGGCTGGTTTCTTGCTTCTCTATGTGAGAGCTGCTGTCCAAATAGCAACGGCCCTTGACGTTTCCATGCTGCATGCCATCCTTTGTGTCAGTGTTTCCTCGCAGTGGCGAAGCCCTCATCGGCAAGTCACCACTGACAGTTACAGGTTAATCTACCCAAGTGCTCTCTCTACCTTCCACCCAGTATGCCAGTGGAGATCATGGAGTAAGGAAGCCTCATTCTTTGCAAAAGTATAGCCATTTGTTTTTGTCAAGAATAGTTAAAGTAACCTATTAGTCTATCTCAGTGGTGCTTAACCTAAATCAGACCATTCCAGAACATCTGGGTATTCATCATCACATCCTCACAACAAATGCCATCATTACCCTTGGTGACAGTGTTGTTGCCAGCTAGCTTTATGGGTTTATAGCAGTTTCCTCTTACTTGTGGGTGGCATGTTCCAAGACCCTCTGATACATTTACAGTTTTAAAAAATATGACCTGTGACAAAGTTTTCATTTCCTTTCTAGACTTTGTTGAGTATCGTTTTTGTGTTGCCTTTTCATTTAAAACTGTGTGTGTATGTGTGTGGTGTGTATTTGTGTTTGAGAAAACACCTGTGTGCATGCAGGTAGAGGCCCCTGTATGGTTACATATGCCAAAATTAGTGTTCTCAAGCAATCTGTGAATAACTTTGATCATTTCTACGTATTCCCTTATTTCATTATAACAGATATTACTTGCTGGTATAACTCTTCTGTGAAATTACTATTAAGTTGTTATTTTTTTCCTTCCTAGACCTTACATAATTGTTAAGAAACAGAAGCCAGCAGTCACAAATAAGCATATGGAAGAGCTGGCTCAGGGGTACAGGTAAATGGCCAGAAGTAAAAATAATGTTATTTGATTTGTTGTTCTTTTAAGAAAAGTACATTTTCATTTTTGATCTCTTAATTTCTCCCTATCAAATATACCAGTCTGTTTAAAAAAAAATGTTTTTTTCTCCTTATGAAGTTGCTTGGACATGGTAAAATACTTACCAGGTTAAATTGAAAGTCTTGGTGTAAATTTCTACACTAATAGTTTTTAGTGAGAAAAGAACTTACATTGATGTATATACTGTGGGTCTTTCATTATGTGGAGTTTTCTGAAGTCAAATATTTTAGAAGTGAAAACCATATTAGCAAAAAATCAGATACACTTAATGTTTTTATCTCAGTGATTTGTGATCACACTGTGATCCAAGGATAACCTGTTTCAAGTGTCTCAGTATATTAATTCTGGGAGAGAAAGGTGCCTTGGGCCATGTGAAAGCCAGTATCTTCTGTTGTTATATAAAATGTTTCAATAAAATGCTCTTTTATAATGTCCCTTTTATCATTATTTTCCTAGGAATTTTGAAGATTTCTTACATGAGAGTCTGGTAGAATATTTAGATGTGAATGAAGAAAATGATTGTAACATTGCACTCTATGAACATACAATTAATAAGTAAGTAGAATCTGTAGCAACTTTAATTAAAACCTTTTCTGACCATAGACACTGCCTTCTTTCCATTGTCCTCCCATTCTGTCATGTACTCCTATAGTAGAAAACTGTTAGAGGTGCACTGTTGTGTCGTGAAGCATACCTGTGACTGTCCCAATCGAAGGTACCACGAAGTTGCTAACAAGTCATCTTTAGACTTACTTATCTTTCCAGGCCGTGTGGCATTTAGTGTGTGTTTTTCTGAAAGAAATCATTTTTCTGATTTTAACATTCAATTACTGTAAAAATTGAAGTAATTAATTGGGCTACATGAAAATGGATTTCTTTCTTCTAGAAAAGTTTTATCAGTGGTCATCTGAATTCTTACTGCCAGAGGAGGAATTCCCTATAAAGATATCTCTAAGCATGAGATGAACTTGAGATGGTAATATGCTCATAGTGTTTTCTCCTTCATGTTACTCAAGCTGAAAATGTGGGTTTCAATTCAGCTACTCTCCCTGCCCATATCCACAACATTTCCTTGCCTTGTAATGTAAGCCTTCAAAATTCACCCACAATCCAGGCTCTTCCCACCACAGTCTGCCACCCTAGTCCATGTCATTGCTTGCCTGGACTCTTGCAGAAGTCTCCTGACTATTGTTCCCTGTGTCCCTATTCAGCCTGTTCCTCATAGAATAGTGTGCTCATGTCACATCTCTTCTCACATCCCCTGAAAGTCCTCGTAGGGGCCTTAGGTTCTTGCACATCTGCCCACGCTGTCTTCATCCTGCAGCAGCCTCCTCTTCCTCCCCTCACTCAGTTTCACCCACACTGGCCTCTCCTGAAGGTGCTCCTGGCATGCTGTGCCTCAGCACCTTTGCTGCCTAGAATTTCTCTCCCTTTCCCTCCCCCCACACACCTACAGGGATTCACTGTTTCACCTCCAGGTTCACCCAGGTGTCACCTTTTTGTGAGTCTTCTAACTTGTTTTAAAATTGAAACTCCTCTATCTCTAAATACCCTGTTCCCTGCTTAATTTTTATACTGTTTATTTTCTAGTCTTACCACTGTAGAGCAAAAGTTGTGTCTTGCTAGTTTATATGTATATGGTCTTTTCCCCTCCACTGTAAGCTTCATGAAGCTGAGTTTTATTTTTGTCTTTTTTTTTTTTGAGGCTGAATTTTTTTAATCTTTTTTTTCATTGCTATAAATGCTTATGACTATTAGGATTACCCAATCATTGAACCATTTCGCACATAAAATTCATCTTATTTAAAAAATATAAAAATTGCTGTATTATTTAACTTATAAAGTTTTTTGAAGTATAGAAATGCTTAAAGTAAAAACAATAAATTCCCTTCCTTCCTTATTCCAACAGACTCCACTCTGCTCAAGTAGATAGTGCTAATAGTTTGATCTTTGTTTTCTAGATATTTTTCTAAATGAGTATAAAAATACATAAGCTGATCCCCCACAATGCATATATTCAAGACACTGGTAACATGTTTTCAGTGGCTTAACTTTTAAACTTAATAGTGTCTTTTGGACATTTTCCATATTAATGCATGTACATGTATTTGAATATATGTATAAATTATTATTTTTCTGTTTATTAGTAAAGTATCTTCCTTCACATATGTAGTTTATTTAGTTTGTTCCCTATTAATAGAATATTTAGGTTTTTTCTAATTTTTCCCCAATTATAAGCAATAAGTTATTTACTTTTAATTTAAAGTGAATTTAAGTGCTTTATGCACATTGGAAGAGAAATCTCCTAACTCCTGTTCAGGACAGAAACTTATGGTGGTTATGATTTTAAAGTAAATAATTTTCCTTTTTTGTAAAATTAGAACTCAGAGTGTTTAGCACCACATAAAATTATTAGAAACTACGTGATCTTGTATATGTTGCTGTCCTGATAAAAGAAAAATTCTTTGATGTTTCCCTTTGGTTTTCTCTTTTAAACTCAACTCAGTCTTTATATCTGAAAAGTAGTTTTATTTCCATGGGGAATGTCAGCCTGGCTATTAATGGAATAAATATTTAAAATAAACTCTTTTATTCTGTCCTATAAAATGTAACTTTAAGCCCATGTTCTTGAAAACACAAAACAAAACCTACAACCCTTTCCTATCCTGCTGACAGGAGGCCCAAGGTAATGACAGAATGGAGCTTTGCCAGGTCCTAAGGAAAACAGTTTCTTCAACCAAGAGCTACTCAGAAAGTACCCACTCTCACTACACTAGGAACATATTTCAATACATGAGTATTAAAAGAAAAATGGATGGATAAATGAATAAGTAGAAAATCTTGGGCCAGATACATCACAACTAAATTTCTATGACAGATTAGGACCTAGTTTCTTGAAATCACTTCTCTCCATGGGACTGTCAACCACCGAAATGTTAGGGTTCCACCTTCCAATCACTTGAGGTTAGAAGACCATGGATTCTGAGTGTGATACCTGTTACTGTCAGCAAAGGCCTAAGAATAATTTGGCTCCTCCTTCCTATTGAAATATCTGAGGTGCTTTGTCATTTAATCAAAAACTGGGTTTTCTGCAGAAATGTGTTATGAAAGTAATTAAGATTCTGGCACCTATGAGATGAACTCTTCCCTTTTGTTTAAAACCTTTAGCAATACTGTCCAATAAAAATATAGTGCAAGCCACTGATACAACTTCACATTTTCTAGTAGCCACATTTAAAAAGTAAGAAGAAACAGGTGAAATTAATAATAAATATTTTAACTTAACTCCGTATATTCAAAATAGTATCACATCAACATGTAATCAGTGTAAGAATCCTAAAATATTTTACTTTCTTTTTTCTACTACAAGTGTTCAAAATCTGATGTGCATTTATAGTGTGCATATCTCATCTTGGATGTTAAATTTCATCAGAAATACTCAATCTAATCTGATTTCATAACATTTTTAGTTGCAAAAGTAGATTCATAAATGTAAGCTACTCTGAACATAATTAGAAGGTTTTAAATAATCAGTTGAGGGGCTGGGGCTGTAGTTCAGTGGTAAAGTGCTTGCCTCAAATGTGTGAGGCACTGGGTTCGATCCTTAGCACCACATAAAAATAAATATACTGTATGTTTATCTACAACTAAATAAATATTTTCTTAAAAAATAATCAGTTGAATTTTTAAATGTATATTTGAGTTTCAAATTTTTAAATAAGTAAAATAAAAAATTTATTTCCTCAGTCACACTGGCCTAACATTTCAAGTGCAAAGTAGCCATAGTTAGCTGGACACAGTGGCACACACCTGTAATCCCAGAGGCTTGGGAGGGTAAGGCAGAAGGATCACGATTTCAAAGCCAGCCTCAGCAAAAGTGAGGTACTGAGCAACTCAGTGAGACCCTGTCTCTAAGTAAAATACAAAATAGTGCTGGGGATGTGGCTCAGTGATCAAGTGCCCCTGAGTTCAATCCCCATTAACTGTCCCCCCCCTCAAAAAAAGTAGGCATAGTTAGTGAGTGGTTATGCTTTTAGTCCTCATACAGTGTCCTTAAAGGGGATATGTTCCTCTCTAACGTGACAGCCTTCTCGTTGATAACGTGACAGCCTACCCATCCATATGCATATTACTAATACTGTATTTCTGTATTCAACATACTAATTTCTCTATATATTATATGTTAATAGTATGTTATAATAGTGCTTTATTTTTATGTATGCAATTCTATGCTGTCTCCCTTTTCTTGTATGTCTATCACTAATTCAGTTTTTATAATAATAGAAATTTTTAAGTTCTTAAGTTTTATTGTATTTTATTTAAGTATGTTTTTATTTTTCAGTTTTGCTAGCATCAAAATGTATAATCTTATAAATTCCTGGGGGAACTAGATAAAGATATTTTTATACTCTTTAAGAGACATTGATTTTAGTGCTTGACTCAGATGTCTAATTCTTGATTGGTAGAGATACCACCCACTTGGAGATTGAACCCTTCACTCTTCTCGGTGTTTGTGCTGGCCTGATCCCATATCCTCATCATAACCAGTCCCCAAGAAACACCTATCAGTGTGCCATGGGGAAACAAGCCATGGGTAAGATATCTTTCTCAAGCTTGATTTTAAATACTTGCAGGAAAGACTTACATTTTTATTCTTCACTAGTAGCATGTATTTGGTTCTATCAGGCATTGGTGATGCCTGAGAGTTGCCTGTGGAACTTGCAGTGCTTGCAGGAGCCCTGTCCTGATTAAAACTTAAAACAGAAATTCAGAAAATCGCTCTGAACTTGTTCCCTTAACAGAGTGACATATAATAAATATCACAGAATTAAAAGCAAGTAAATATGAAGAGCAAAGTTCTACAAAATGTAAATTGTTAACTCAGAGAAATGGGAGAAAGCAAAAAAAAACTCAAGGTGAAGGGAGGAGGCAGAGAAAAAATAAAGATGCACATTATGTGCTAGAATGTAACTAGGATTTGTCTGGGTGATAATCATTAAACTCATTATATCCTTGTAGTTGCCTCTGCATCTCCTAAAACTACTACACCTGAGTTCATTTTCCTTCTTTTATATTTTCCTTTCTTTTCATCTCTCCATCTACTAATTTATCTATCAGTCCATCCATTCATCATCCAACCATTCATCACATTTGTTGAGCAAGACTATACCATATAAGGGTGTAACCTGAAAACAGATGAGACAGAGTCCTGTGCCTAAGGAGATCCCAGCCTAGTAGGAGAGACCAAACCAACAAAACAGTAATTCAGTGTAGTTCAGTGAATGTTTAATAAATCAGCAGCCAGAGCCTAAAGAAATTAGAGGAGGAAGATAGAGCTGAGCTTGGCCTTGAAAGAGTGTTTTTCAAGGGTGGTGGAAATGTAAGCATTTCAGTGGGAAGTCTTGGTACTTTAGTGTGGCTATCTGATATTGAATGGAAGAAGTGTGTTTGAGAAGTACCGTATATTGAGTTTATGTTTTGTCTTGAAGATGATACAGAGGGAATTCCAATGCCTGCCCCACCACACCAAAAAAAAAAAAAAACAAGTTTTGCTTATAAACTTTTGAAATGGTTTTTTAAAATCATTTTAAACATAGTAAATTTTCTATAGATATATGCCTATGACATAAATATGATTTGCCATTCTCTAATTTTAAGGGATGTAAGGAACTTCAAGAAGAAGTTGTGAAAGTGTAGAGGGGAAGGTTTTTGCATTGCCTTTGGGGGTCAGTCAGAGTGCAGTCAGCTTCTTGCTAACTGACAACCATCTGAGCTGACCATAATTTGATGATTAAGGAATCCTATTTCTTTATTATGAATAGAGAGTAGACATATTACTTTTCAGTTTTTTATATTGCCCTTTGTCTAGCTGGGAAGAAATAAAAGCATGTTGCTCTGCTACCATTTACCTGAATGATATAAGGCTTGGACAGTTGGGAATAATTCCCAGTGGGAAAATCTAAACAGCAGCTCATCAGTTTTGCCTTCCCATTCATCCTCAGTGGCAGTGGAGGCTGAGGTCCTGCTTGTGCCTCTGACTCACTAACAAGTTGAAATATACAGTGCTGAACCCTGTGTGTCATGAAAGGGCTATCACTTCTATTGGGTTTACCAAACCATTTTGTTTCATGATGTGAATCCCGGCTGAAACAATATACCTTTTGTGTAGAACCTTCAGTAGAATTAAGGGAAGACTAATCACTTCATCACTAATGCCACTCTTTATGTGTTTGAAGATTAAAACCAAAGAGCTGCATCTATCTCCACTTAGTGAAGCTTTTTTAAAAATAAAGAATAGGCATAAAGGAAAGAAATAATATTTTTATTTTTATAACACCACTCTCCACAAATAAAACAAAACATAAAAACAACCTTTATTTTGTGGCCCTGAGTATCTGAAGCGTTGGGTTAGTTACCACACACAGTTAAGCAGGATCAGTGTGTACAGAAAGCCAATTCAGTGTCTGTAGAGTTCTTTTGTAGTTTTCTGTGTGAAGGTTTTTTTCCTCGTTTTGTTTTGAGTGTCATTTGCAATTCATTGTCTGTGTTTTCTGAGGTTGGTGTATTCAGCTGCTCTGACCCTGGGTCCTGCACATTTAGCTCCTTGGATACAATCCTCTGACGTTACTGCTGACGCTAGGAAGACAAAAGCCACTGAATATCTTAAGTAATAAAAAAAAAAAAAGCCTTTGTTACTATTTGTTATTACAAAACACCTGACTGGAAAGAAAAGCATTGAGATAAAAGTACATTTAAAGTTAGCACATAACATGGCCACATATCTCTTTGGACACTGAAATAGCTGCAGAAGTATTGAGCAAGGTCTATATGAAAAATCACAAAAGGAAAAGGTCAGTAGAGGGAGAAAATCCACAGCCGAGTTCCGGGTTTAAAAAGCAGACCTACGCTTTTGAGTGGACTTCTGGATCATTTTAATTCCATGGAGTCTTGGCAGCTGATAACTAAAAATCATGTTCTCCCATTTTAAATAGGAGCCATCAATGAAGACTGTTTAAATCTCACAGAGATTCTTTGTAAATTTTCTTAAGTAATATTTTAGTTGCTGTTTATCTGTTACTCTATATGGAAAGTGAAAGACTAGTCCAGAGTTGATTCACTAAATATTCTAGCCAACCTGAAAAATTGCTGTGTACCAACGCCTATCCCTTTAATACCAACCTTCCCGTCCCATCAACAGTGTGAGGAAAGAAGTCATTTTCCATCACTGCAAAGGAGACCAACACTAGCACAAAACGGAGAAACTAAAAGCCTTACCTCATACATGGGAGAGATCTATTCCAACATGAAACACCAGTAGAGGGGGTTTCTTAGGTCTTTGGTACTTCAAGTTATTAATAAGTTCAAGTTTTCACGCAGCATCTGTCTGTGCTGCTGAGAAGCTCCCCTCGTTCGTGGATATGGCTCTGTGTTGTGACATGGCTCAGAGCAAGAAGTCAGGTAGACATCTGCAAATGGCAAGGTCTCCAGGTCACTCAGCTCTAGGAGCAAAAGCTCAGTGTTGGTGCTGCATTATGTAGAGTCTTGGTGGCACTCAGTGCTAAGTTCACATGAGTCACACTTTCATATCCTGCCCATTTTATTAGTTGGCAGTCCTCTAGTGGAACACTGTCCTGTTGAAAAGGATCACTCAGTCACTATCAGCTTAGTTAATGAATATGCATCACCGCCCTCCCTAGCCCCTCCGCAGCTTCTCACCAACCCTTCCTGCTTCAACTCCCAGTTGTTGGGACTTGTTTTTTTTTTTTAAACTCAGGAACTAATGCAGACTCTTTGTTTTCAATAGATTCTGTTTCTAAGCAAATAGTTTCTTCCCTTATGTTCCTCACTTAAGGGTAGGAATGGGATGTAATAGAAAGATGCTGGAAATTTTTGAAATATTCAAAACACATGACACACAAAGATCCTCACAAATTTTTTTTCCTTCTATACCTTTTTCCTACTCTTGGGGTATTCTTTGTTTTTTTAGCTATATTTATTTTTGGGGGGGTGCACAAAATAAAAAAAAAAATATTTTTGGCCAAAGTATTCGTGACAGTTCTTTTTTTTTAGAGTTCTACTGTTAAAGTATTTTTTAAAATTATTGTAGCTGTTTTCGATACGAGCTTATGTAGTGTTCCTAAGACTAGAAATGTTGTCAATGAATATGTTTGAAGGTAAAATTAAAGTTTAGTATGTAGGTTAGATTTGGAGGTAGAGAGGGTGATATTGCAAGGTGATGGACTATATGTTTTTATCATTACTGTACTACCAATATTGTTATTGTTCATAATGAATATTACCACTTACTGACTATCCCAATTTGGGTGGTGCTAGAGACTGAACTTAGGGCCTTGCCCATGCCAAGCATGTGCTCCACTACAGAGCTACACCCCAGCCCTCCAAAATTCTTGTATATATTTGTTCTTTTAAACACAAACATAATCCTGTGAGAAATAATATATGTTTTTTTTGGGGGGGGAAGGATGCCGAATCCCAGTATGGTTGAACAACTAATAAGAGGTTATATTATGTCTTCTATTAACTTACTGAAATTCTTCTCAGCTAAAACTAACTTTTTTCCTCACTTCTTCCTAACCTCCATGGGTCACAGTTAGGCTGCCTTTCTGCTGGACTGCAAATTTTAACCTCCTTGAAGGCAGGAATGGTCCTTGTTTATTATTGTATCCTTACGCCTAGCATAATGCCAGCTTAGTAGGTGGTATGGTGAGAGCCGAATAAATGTTCCAAAATCAGTGAATTCTTGGAGCATATAAAAAATTGTTAAGAAACCAGCAACAGATTTTCTAGATAATTTGAAACAGAACACATTGGAAGAATTAAACAACCTGATTTTGACTAACTGTAAAGCTATTATAATAAAGATACTATGGTATTGACAGACGGGCAGACATATAGGTGAATGGAACAGAATTATATATTAGAGTCCAAGAATAGATCCACACTTTTAAGGGCAATTGATGTTCAACAAATGTATTTCCAAAGTATTTCATTAATCAAAGAAAAATGTTTTGAACAAAATAAAATCTCTGACTATCAATGTGAGAAAAAGAATGAATGTCAATTTCAATCTCATACTATATAAAAATTAACACGAAATGAATCATAGCCTTAAATGTAGGAGTTAAAACCATAAAACATTAAAGACTGAAACAGTTGAAAATCTTTAGTAAGTTTTGACTTGAGAAAGTTTTCTTAGGACATAAAAAAATACAAATCATAAGAAAAATTAATTACTTGGACCTTCTCAAAATTAAACCTTTGCTCTCTGAAAGACAGGAATACAAATATGCAAGCCACAGTTTAGGAGAACGTATTTGTATCTCGCATGCATATATAATACATATAAACTCTTCAGTAAGAAGACAACTTAGTAAAAAGATAGGTAAAGCAAAACCACAACCAGGCACTTTTCAAAGCAATAGGAATCACCTATAATCATGTGTGCCTATGTTTAGCATTATTCGTTGTCAGGTAAATACAAATTAAAAACTATGAGATACTACTGTACAAATGTTAGAATTATCAAAGTTAAAAGACCATCATGCTAAGTGCTGGTGTGAAGGTGCACAGAAGCCAGAGGGCTCATACTCTGCTAGTGGGATGGAAAGAAATGTAACAAATCTGGAAAATTCTTGGATAGTTTCTTAAAAATTAATCATTCCGTTACCAAACAACCCAGAAAGTACCACTCCTAGATATTTATCCAAAGAAATTATAATACACAATCTTGTACATGAATGTGTCTTGTAGCATTTATTCATACAGCAGAATAGTGCTCATCAATCAAAAGGAATGAAAAATGCATGAATCAGAATTGTGCCGAGTGGAACGAGCAGTTATAAGAGCATATATATGATTCCATTTATATAAAACCGTAGAAAATGCAAACTAATCTCTAATGATAAAATATATCCATCTCTAGGGATGGATCTTGGTTGTGTTTGTGGTTTTACAAGGGTATATATCTGTCAAAATTCATTCATTTTGATACTCTAAATGGATAAAGTGTATTGTATTTGATAATGATGAAGATTTTGGACAGAGGAAAACAAAATAGTTAAATGCATAAAATGACATTTTTTTCAATATTTGTATTCTAATTTGTTTACATTCTTACTAATCTTTTGCATCCCACTTTAGGGGGAAAAAAGTACTTTTTCCCTATTTTAACTTACTTTTTGTGGGGAACAGATACTGGGGATTAAACCTAGGAATGCTCTACTACTAAGCTAATCTCCAGACCTTTTTATTTTTACTTGAGACAGGGGCTTGCTGGGTTGCTTGGAGCCTTATTAAGTTGTTGAGGCTGGCCTTGAACTTGTGATCCTTCTGCCTCAGCCTCCTAAGTTGTTGGGATTGCAGGCACACACCACTGTGCCCAGCTATACATTTATATACCCTGCTATGCCAGTTTGTAACTTAAGAAAGTTATTATCAAGAAAATGAGGCTTTGTAAGAAACAGTATGTCTTGAGAAGAATAGGAAATTATTTGAGACTGTAGTTCCAGCAAAATGGGGCAATATAAGTAAAATGCAGCTTATAGATATTCTCCTTGTGCTAGTTATATGTATATAACCTGCCCTCTCATGTGCCTTTTTTTTTTTTTTTTTTAACTCTTATTCTCTTTATTTTTCTGCACTACTGGTTATCAAACCTAGGGCCTTGTACATGCCAGGCTAATGCTCTACCACATAGCCACATTTCCAAGTCCCTGCAATACTGTTTTTAAGGAAACTGAAGACAGTAATAGGGGCGTCCTAGTTTGTGCAGGTACTTCAGACAGGCAGGCCTTATGATTTAATTTCTTAGGGAAATTTTTCAAAAAATTTGCTTATTAGCAAAACAGTCATCCATTCATAATTTTTATATAAATTATGGGGATCTGTTGGCATTTTAAAGTTTTATGATATAGAAATCACAGTTTATAAGTTACATTTTAACTTGCCCATACTGTTACTAAAAATGTATGTACATGGATGCTCCCACAAGTTCTTTCAAAAGTCTTCAAAGAAAGATTTTTATGAGATCATAAACCCCGAATATGTGCTTAATGATTTTTGCTACTCCCCTATTCAATGATCAGCTGGAATGCCCGAAAATTATGTTCTGGGCCTGATAGCATAATTTATAGCAGGATCCAGCCTCTTTCGCCATTGTGTAGAGGCAAAGCTTCCCTGCTGCATGATAATGCTTGTCTCAGGTTTCAGGAGACAGTTTGGCAGCCTGGTGGGACATTGCCTGAACCCTCATCTCAAGCTGAGTAAAGTACACAATTGGAGCTGAAATCTCAACATAAATTTTAAAATGATTTCATGGAAAAGGACACATTTATTGTCAGTGAACTTTACCATGATCCTGGTGGCATTCTTATTTCTAGAACAGTACATGATCTGTTGCCAGGTGTCCTGCCCAGGTTATTAGTTGGCACTAAAATAACATAAATTAATTGGCAGTTTGCAGTGCAAGTTCACAAGGTCCAGTTGGACTGTTGTTTTCAGCTGAAGTTTGATAAATTTTCTAGAGATTTAAACACAGATACATCCTGTCATAAAAAATGTAGTATGATTCTTCTACTTAATTCACTTGACATTTATTGAACATCTTCAGTGAGCTTGGCACTGTACTAGGAGAATTTCTTTGATACACTCTACAGATTTTATTTCTCTCAGTAATGATTGTCAAGGAGTACCATATATCATATTTGCTGTTTGAATGGTTTATTTGCAGCCCTGAATTGAGATGATCATTGATTTAAAGACATGAATATGGAGAAGTTAAAGGAAATAAATATTAAGCTTCTGTATCTGCTTGCCTAAGTAGCATAGCTTCATGAAATGGCACATAGGTACCACAGGGCATGGGGCAGGGGGTGTTACTTTGGAGGCATGTACAAGAGAGACAAAACTGCTGTTTTTCTCCTAATGTTAGCATCTATTCTTAACTTCTCAGCCACTCATTGGGGAATAGAGAGCTATGAAAGAGAGATTAAAGAGGCTCAGTAGCCCATACACAACTTCAATAGTGGGACAGGCCTGGCCCCCAATTTTAAGGTCTCTATGTAGGGTCAACATAAGCCCAAGGCACTGAAAGACTTCTCTTCATGAAGACCATGAATCCCGGTGTATTTCTCGGGGAAAAAAGAGAAAGGGCTAACATTCTGATTTTATTTTCAGTTAACAGTGACCCAGCAACACCCTTTTCAGGACCAATCAGGTAGAAAGTCTGATTGCTAAGAGTAAAGAGCCATCCTAGACCCCAGTTCCCTCAAGATCAGAGACCTTGCCTTTCCCCATTTATCTCCAGTGCTTGGCACAGAGTAGATATGCATTAACTGCTTAATAAGTGAATAGTTACATAAATGAATAAATACACTCTTCCCTGTCTTTAGTTGATTTCCTCTTTCTTCATTCATTCCTTCCGTCCTTTCCTGCGGTCTTTTTCATTTAGGACTTGTGTAGTTGTTGATTTCTTTTTCTGCACTATATCTGTTTGTTGCCCTGTGCAAGCTCCTCCTGGTGAATAAAGGATGTCCTTCTCCCATCACCCTTCCACAAGAGCCGAGAGCGTGAAATTGGCCAGTGAAGTCTAAAATTCCTCAAACAAGATCAATTATGTAAATCTAAAATGTTGAAGTTGTTTAAATTAGTGTACCTCAAGTATGATTTTTTCTTCTTTGTGGGATTTTAAATATTATTGAGAAAGACTGCTTTTAAGAGGGATTAGCTACCGTGAGTAAATTGCTTTTAAAATATTTGACCTGAAGATTTTCTTCTTTTTAATTAGCAAAGTTAATGTGTTTATCTATATTCATTGCTACCTAATCATGTTACATAATAGAATATTGCATTTTGTTTTCTCCATGGTCAATGCAGGTACCATTGGATACAACCAGAGAAATAGAATTGATACTCTCATGTATCTGCTAGCATATCCACAAAAGCCCATGGTTAAAACAAAAACCATTGAGCTGATAGAATTTGAGAAATTGCCTGCAGGACAGAATGCAACGGTTGCTGTGATGAGTTACAGTGGTTACGATATCGAAGATGCTCTTGTATTAAACAAGGCCTCCTTGGACCGAGGTGAGCATATTTTCAAGGCTCTAACACCAAAAGTACTTTTTGCAGAGTGAGATATAGGGGGTGATTCATACAAAAATCACTTGGTGTCAAATGTCGGTTTCTAGTGACAGCATGTACACAGAGGTATTCGCATTCTAGTAGTGGCTTTTTGGTTGATTGTTTTTAATGATTGTTATGTTGAGATGATATGTTGAATGTATTGCTACAGAATCTTTCGTTTATTATTTTATTTTCTTGGTGACTTGAGACAGTTTCTTAAAGAGAAAAAAAAAAGAAGAAGAAGAATTTTTTTTTCCCCAGCAGGAATTACAATATATGAAGTAAGGTACCTGTTTGAGAAGCAGTAACAGTATTCAGATGAAAAAGGCTATTTTTTATTTATACCTCTGTTATACCTCTTTTTTTTTTTTTTTTTTTTTAACCAAATGACAACAGTTTAAAATACACATACACAAGCCCTAGCTTGTTGTTTCGGCGCTCTTCTTTCTCTGTTTTGACAGTTCACTTTTGCAGGTCACTGCTTCCTGGTGTGTTAGCCATCACCTGATCTGCAGCCTGACTTCTCTATTCATGAACTGTTTCTCTTTTTCCTCCCTGGCATACCCACTATGCCTTCCCCTTCCCTCTTTGTAGTTGCTAGGCAGCCCTAATAGTACTTCGAGACATGTGTCATTGGCATTAATGTTGGCTGCACTTAATTTATGCCTCTTTTTTTCCTCCAAATGACAACAGCCATGCTTTAAAACTAGATGTTTTCCTTTCTGATTAACTGGTTACGTTTATGTGGAAATCTGAAGACTTTGTGATGTCTGTCAAAAACTCCACAACACAATTTAATGATCTGAGTTTACTGTCCCCTAGCTTTTAAAGCTACCACCTGTAAATAAAACGTCTATTGACACTTAGAAGAAAACGTTTCTCGATTCCATGCAGCTTGGATTCACACTGCAGTCCAGTGTGTTGCAGCTAATGGCTCTTGTATGACATTTCAAGATAACACAATGTTTGCAAGCCAGTTGATTCTGCACTGCTTTTATGTCAGTCACAGTTGACTAGGAGCCATGAGGACCAGAATTTGCTCAAAGACATACAGATGTCTACCTCTTTGGTTGTATAAATGTATTTCATTCCATGGCACCTTTAGATCTTTAACATTACATAAGAGCATTTTATTTAGAAATCTGCTTTTACCTGATGGATTTTTTGAATTCACATTCTCAGATTTCTTGAAAGAGTTCCACTTCTGGTGGAGAATCAAAAGTGAAGGCTTTCACAACCATGCATTTATTTCATTAGTAATAGCTGCCATTTAATCCTGAGACATTTTTCTATCCAAATGAACCCTGACATGGCTCATTGTATCCTGAGGAGATTAGAGAGGGAATTCAGTTTAAAATAACTTGTTGGCCACAGGGGAAAAAAGAATGAAGCTCAGCCACAGAATCTTGGAAATGATATTTAGTGTTGAAAGAATGACAGCTTTTGGGGGGGTAACTCTGCAACTAGTTTTTTGGGGGGTACAGGGGGACTCTCAGTGATTGTGGGTTTTTTTTAACCCCCAAATGGTTTTCTTCTGTCTGTTTTGCTTATTTTTTTATATGTTAGTCTTAAGGCTTTTCCCTCATCTACTAGACAAATAAAATCTAAAAATGTAATTCAATTAAATTGATTTTCATGGAAGAGATAAACTATCCTATTAAAATTAGTTGATTGTATCTTTTTATTTTCTCTCTTCTCTGGAGAAAAAATATTATTTTGTTTGTTGGTTTATTTGTTTGCTTGTTTGGGACTATCTGTAAGTTAGTAAAAGGAAAACTTGCCAGGGACTTACAGAAATTATGCACCAAAAGAATGGGTACTAAGAATCCTGGCTTAGAAGTTAGTGGACTTGGTCTATTCCCAGCTCTGCTACCAATTTTCTGGGTAACTATGGCTCCTTAATTTCTCTAGACCTCACTCATAATGCCTGTAAAAGAAAGGAATTAAACCATGTGGTTTCTCAGAACTTTTTCGGCTGTAATATTCTGAGGCTCCAGGCTTGGCGAGAATCACAGTGTCAATTAGATCTCTCTACCTTCCTCCAGTGTGGCCAGGTGGATTCCACACTGGAAGTGGTTGTAGATTCCATGTTTGTGTGACAGTGACTAGGAAGAGTCCCAAGACATTTCTTCTGGTTATCAATTGCTATTTGGTTTGTGCCAGTCCCAAATTATCCACTGGTATAGTAGTTTTAGGTTTTGGGGGAGGGTAAGGCAGAGTGGATCAGTGAATGGCACAAATCCATTTTTCTCATAGTTTCGTGTTACTGGTGGTTTTGATTCATTTTGGTTTCATTTTAGGCTTTGGACGGTGCCTGGTATATAAAAATGCCAAGTGTACATTGAAACGGTATACCAATCAAACTTTTGATAAAGTGATGGGGCCCATGTTGGATGCTGCTACAAGGAAACCTATCTGGCGACATGAGATTTTAGATGCAGATGGTATCTGTTCTCCAGGTAAAAGTCTTTTAAAAACGTAATTTTAATGTATGCTTTTTAAAATTACAAGTTATTCACAGTATTTCTGAATATTTGATAAACAGGGCAGAGAAAAAAATAATATCCTATATTACTACTACTATCCAGACTCAGCCAGTATGGCCATTTTGGATGAATTTCTGTCCATTTGATTTTTTTATGCATCATGTTTTTACATAGCAATAATCTATCCTAATTATAATTTTCTATTTTAATTTTGAATTATAGAAAAGCTACTTTAAGAAATGTTTAGGAAAGGGTCTTGTTCCTGCACCTGCACTGGTATTTCTTTACTTAGGCACTTTTCCTACAGACTGACTTTAGAATCTATTTTCCCTAAAAGTATAACTCCATTATAATTATAAGCTTCTGATCAATTTGTTGATGCAACATACAGTGCCTCCCTCTGGTGGGTCTTATAGGCTATTGTGGGAGACCATCCTAGGTAAAGAATCACACAGAAACATGTCAAATTATAACCAACTTAAAGAATCACCTGGTATTTTATAGCAAGAGGATTTTACTTAATTAGGAAGATCAGCATCCCTTCCACAAGAAGGTGAGCGGAAATTGGAAAGATGCATAAAAGTTAACTACTGAAGAAGGCTCTAGGCAGTAGGAAAAGCTTGTGCAAATGTCCTAGAGCTTGAAGCTGAGGAATCTGGAAGAAAAGCAGTGTGACTAAGAGAAAAAGAGTGCATGGGTGCATGGCAGTGTGGCAACATGAACCTGGCAGCCTTGTGGCTACTTTCATTGTGATCCCCAAAGCAATGGCAGGATTGGGTGTTCTGAAATGATCATTCTGACTGCAGTGTGGAGAAAAGATGAGAAGGACACAGAGTAGAGGAGAGACCAACTGAGCGCTCTCAGCACACAGGGAACCACCTGCACAGCTTGTCGTGCTTGGTCCCTGGGTTGTCAGTGCTGTATTAGGCCAAATGCATGGCTCCCTGTCATTTTCTCTGCCTTTGATTCATGCAGAATTTCTCACACTCTTAATGCTGGTCATTGTGGCTTGGAAAGTAAGTGGTAGGACAGGACTGTAAACGGTCTTTGAACTCACCATGAAGAAGCAGAAAGTGAAATGGGAATAGTAGCAAAACCAAAGAAACTTGATTTCCTTCCTACCCAAGTTGGTGACTTGCTATTGATGGAAAAAACAATTGTATATATCTCTTAAAAGTACCTGTTTATACTACAGTTGTTTTTGACTGAGGTGACAGTTTATCTTATTAGTATAGTCCTTAAATCAATTAATTTTTAAATTTTATTCACACTATGATCTTATTTTTTAGTTTTCGGCGGACACAACATTTTTGTTTGTATGTGGTGCTGAGGATCAAACCCGGGCCTACCGCTTGAGCCACATCCCCAGCCCTCACACTATGATCTTAATCTGTGTGTGTGTGTGTGTGTGTGTGTGTGTGTGTGTGTTTAATGGCTTACAAAGTCACACAAGAACCTTCTTGAATTCTAGTTCCCACTGTGTGGATCCATTTCTTGCTTCCTTATATGGGTTTCTTGGGCCAAGTCTAACCACATAATTTTATAATGTTCTAGCAATCTTTGCATTCTACACAGATGATAATGATATGTCTAACATTCTTTTCCCTTTCTTAGGTGAGAAAGTAGAAAACAAGCAAGTGCTTGTAAACAAGTCCATGCCCACAGTGACTCAGATTCCTTTGGAAGGAAGTAATGTGCCACAGCAACCACAGTACAAAGACGTGCCCATAACGTAGGTATTGGTTGTGCCTTGGTAAGACAGAAAGGCTGGCAAAAGAGAAGGGATGGGGAAATATGAACTAGGTATTGGTAGGTTATCTTGAAAGCAGGTGGGCATGGAAGATAAAATTGGGCTGTGGAATCATAGAGGCCTTATTACCTGGTGTGAGTTTCTGAACTAAACAGTCAAGGGTTCCCTGTGGAAGGAGCAGCAAGATAAAGGGCACAATATGTCAAAGTACCCAGGTTTTGGTGGATCAGCAGCTTGCTGCTTCCAGGAAGTGGAAGAATTGGGAATCATTCTTAGAGGGTGTTACCATCCACTTTGTGTTTTAAAAACAAATAGACTATACTGGCCACAGCATGGCATCACCAGTGTACTTGAGTATAGTCTGGTTCAAAGATTGGTTGTGTTGATAAAGGGTTAAAACTCCATCAACTTTAGTTTTCTCATCTATATAGTGAAAGAACTAGAATTGTTCATCTCTAGATTCCCTCTCAGCTCTAAAATATATGAAAATATGAAACTTTCTGAGAAGAGCCAGTGAGGGGTATCACACTGATAGAGAAACCAAGCTAGGAGAGAGGATGAGCAGTCTCACCCAGGCCAGGTGGACCAGGCCACGTTCAGCAGGTGGGAAGTAGGTGACATGGGAGAACAGGGTTCCTGAACTGGGCATAGTGGGTTTCCAAACCCACTTTACACATAAGTACCAAGGCCTGCTGTATGCTAGGGACCATGCGCATGTGCCGAGGATATAGGACTGACATAGGCCACGGCCTTGCCTGTCTATAGGGAGTCGTGGAAGAGACCTCCACACAGAAGAAATGTAGTTACTACTGTGAACCTCGTCACTTCCTTGAGAATTTCCCGTACCAGTAGCTTTTCTGGCCATTTTACATGTATTAGTTCAGTTAATCCTACCACCACCCCTTGAGCTCATTAGATATGAAAATGGAGGCAAGGAGATACAGTTTGGTGACTTCCCAACGTCACACATCTGCAAGTGGCAGAGGCAGGATTTAAACTGTCGGACTCCCCTATGCACACTGTGCTTAGTGTAGCAGAGTGGGGCTGGTGCTATGGACTTGTCTGTGGGGTGGCCACACAAGGGACAGAATGGGCAGTTCATCTCGGGGGCAGGGTGAGAAAACTAGCTCAGCCCCACAAAGCAAAAGCTGTTCAAGCTGCCCAGGTGATTATGCTCAGTGGCTCTCTTCTGTCCTGAAGGAGGAATCTCTTTCTATTCAAAGCCCATCTCTCTTCCGCCCAGGTCCTTAATTTCTTCTACTCTTTTCAGAGCTCTTATTCTGTTGTTTTGGCTTTTTCCTCCAATACTTTTTAAGCCTGTTTTCTATTGATTCCCTCCTCACAGGCTAGAAAGTGTGGTCAAGTACTTCTTATCATTACAGGAAAATAATAGCTTTTTCTTGAGTTTGGGTTCCTTTCTAGCTACCATTCTGTTGTTTTTTTCCTCTCACAACTGAGCTTCTTTGAAAAGTCATCTCCATCGTTGTCTCTGGACCAGCCTGCTGCCTCTTCATCCCACTGAAACAGCTGCAGAAGGGGTCACCAAAGATATCCTGTCACCAGAGATCTCCTTTTCACTCAGTTTATTCCAGAAGTATTGTGAGCACTGATAATATGCCAGAATGTATTCTAGGTGCATGGGATAGTGCAGCGAGCAAAATCAACAGCAGTTCCTGCCCCTGTAGATCTCACACCTTGGGAAAGATGACAGATAGCAAAAAAGTGAGCAAAGCCCAGAGCTCCTCAGTTCACCAGGTTCTGTGGACTCCTTGGTCCAGTCTTGTGGTCTGAGGCTTTTTCTCTTGTTTATCTGGGACCCTCAGTATGTGGCACAGTAACAAATGAATGCATGAATGGCATATGACCTTTCTGTAGCTTTGGACATCAGTGACACACCTCTCCCCTTGATTTTGTGATACCACCCTCACCTGACCTTCCTGCCTGCCTTGTTGGTGACCTCTTTCTGCCCAGTACGTCTTGTGCCTTGTCCAGATGTGCTTCCTACTTGCAGAAATTCAGCCCTCCATGCACACTTTTACTGATAACTCTCAGATGGAATCTGCCCAGTGTTGGCTCCATACTAGTGCTTAGACATGTCAGGGACACCAAGCCTGGACCCAAAACATCTTTTTCCCCTTCCTTACCCCAACCCCAGACAGACTGCTGCACCTGGAGTCCCTGTCTCGGTGGTGATGGGCACCACCACCTAACCTGCCACCACAGCACAAACCTTACTCCTTCCTCTACCTGTCAGATGTGCACATCAGGAGCTTGGAGGTTCTGTCACACTCCTCCTCCTCCCAGCTATTGCCATTTCTGGCCCTCTGCTCCTGCCTGAACTGTCGGTTATCATTAACTATTCACCTGCTTCCCAGCTTGCACCTCTCCACCCCTCTTGGGCTCTGCATTAACTGCCTGAGTGATTTTCTAAATTACTTGCCTAGCTGTGTTACTATCTTGAGTAAATAGAGTATGGCTCTGAATGGTGCTGTTGCTTGTGGAAAATTTAGGACATCCATGATTGCCCATGGTCTTCAGCACCCTCCACACCCTCAGTGTGCCTTCATGCTGAATTCTAGGCCCCACATTCCTAGGAACTTACCTCTTACTGTCTAATACAAACCATCCTTCTCCAGGCCTCCCATGTTTGCTCAGGATGCTCCCTCTGCCTGGTGGTTCTCACCTGCAGGTCACCTCTTCTGTGGCAGTGCTCAGCAAACAGCCCCTCCTGGTGTCTGCCACAGTCTTTTCTTCCTTTATTGGCAGGGAGCTCCTTTTGTGCAGGAACTGGGTTCACTCAGTATCTGTGTCTGGAACTTGCAAGGGTCTGACACTGAGAGACTCTTGATATTATCTGTTGTTTAAGAAACAAGTATATGTGTGTAGAGGGGATTAATGTTGGAAAAGCTGAGTAGATAAAAGAACTGTTAAAAAAAAAAATGGTTAAGAACTTGGAGTTGGGTCTGACAAGCTCGAGCTCAGGCCCAGTTCTACTCTGTGATACGTGTGCCCTTGGACAAGTTACTTAGCCTCCCTGAGCATCAGTTTTCCCCTTCTGTAATAAGGGATTAACAGTATGCCACTGTTGAGGATAAGTTACGCTGTGCCTGCCTCATAATAAGCATATAGGACTGTAAAGGGAAGTTGTGAAATTTGAATTTAATGTTAAAATTGAAAGTCACTTTTCAGAACCCACGCTGAGAATGTCAAATATTTTGTAGTAGGATTAAATAAAATATGTCATACGGGTGATAAATTTACAAAGGGCAATTTGAAAAAATTGCTTGAATGCCTTTCTCTTAACATTAGTTACAAAGGGGCAACAGATTCATACATTGAGAAGGTGATGATATCTTCCAATGCTGAAGACGCTTTTCTGATTAAAATGTTACTGAGACAGACAAGGCGACCAGAGATCGGAGACAAATTCAGCAGTCGTCATGGACAAAAAGGTGAATTTTGTCATTTCTTAATTTGTTACAAAACTGAATGTATTGAAAAGTTTATTATCCACATGTATTAGAAATATTTTTTAAACTTTGAAAAATTATTACATAATTATTGCTGTTTTATTTCTCAGATTTTAATGGCATTTAAAAATGTATGATAGAATTAGTCAGTATACATAGAGTTTAAGAGTGGAAAGTTGGTCCTGGGGTTTTAGCTGTACCTGACACTTAACTTTAAGAACAATAACAACAGTTAACACTTTCGTACCACACACTGCGTGCCTGGCAGTGCTCCTTTATGTGAATACTGACTCATTTGAGTCTTGCGCAGTCCTACAAACTCGGTAACATCTTTTTTTTTTACAGATTAACAACAAACAAAAAACAGAAACCCAAAGAGATTAATAGGTTGCCTGGTGTCATATAATTTGTGGCAGATTTTGAATTTTTGATTTTGAACCCAGGCTGCTTAGATCCACAGTCCAGCCTCTTAACCAACTACCAGTCTGCCCTGAGTGTTCAGCAGCCAGTGTTGTGCCTGCCTCATGATGAACACTGACTGTTACTTGAGGTGATGTCCTGTACTTCTAAATCTTGGTTCATCGTTGCTTATAAGTTAGTATAATACCTTCCTGTTTTTAATAGATCGGTTTGAAAGTAATTGCACATTATGGTCTTGCTGATTTTAACTTTATTTGCCAACCAAGTATATCAAATATTCCAGTTTGGTTAAATAAATCCAGCCTTAGTTGTCATTCTGCCAGTGAAACTATTTCAGACTAAGATACTCTTTCATCCAAAATGATTTTAGTTCAGTTGACAGAAATAAGATTATTTTAGCTTATCAATATTTTTAAGAAAGAATTTGTTCCATCTGTTAATATGAATTTGACATCTCTAGTTCACATAATTTGCTGAGATACTCTGAACACCCTTGGAGTATTTTTTTTTTTCAATTATTTTGAGGTTCTTGCATTTTCATCTACTGGCCAATGAGAATGAATTCTCTATACTATAACTATTTCTCTTTTCTCTTGGTCTTAACAATTTCCGAAATGTTCTCCTAAGCCATTCTGGGGTAACCAGAGTTTGATTATAAACCCACTATCTGCAAGAGTTAAGTCTGATTTTTTCTTACAAAATGTTGACACCGGAAGTTTTAGGAGAATGCATACCATGAGAGAATACCCTCCTTCTGAATCAGTTTACAAGCTTCAGGTACCCCAAACTCTCAGTGTTTTTGTTACATTAGAGTATTGTGTGAAAAACTAAAGACTGGCAGGCACATCAGTAATTATCTGCTAGTCCTGATTCCACTGAATTTCTTGAAGGCATAGACAATGTCCTTCTATGTGGTTTTTTTTTGTTTTTTTTTTTTTTTTTGGAAGACCAATTCTGATAGAGCCTTTCTCATAGCAGCCACTTAATAGATAATTGATAATAACTAAATATATGAATAAAATGAGTGAATTGAAGATAGGGGAGGTGATGAGCAACAGATTTTTCATTTTCCTTGGCCTTTATCTACATAATATGTGAGTGCCCATGTATGTGCATAGATAGAGCAGTGCTATGAAATGAAAATTACCAGATGAGTGTAAATACAGACCTCTAGGTAAAATGTCAGAAAGTCTTTGTGCTATGGCATTTTTTCAAACTTGAAGGTTTCTAACTTGTAGTGATCTAAAAGCAGATTTGAGAGGTTTGTTCACTCTTAGGGGGGCTCTGACTTACACATCTCTGTATGAAACCAAGGGAAGTCCCCCCAGGGGCGGTGACCTTTCACTTGTAGTGAGGTGTTTGTCTTGTTACTTTTCCATTTCCAGATGGCTTTTAATCCAAGGGTAAAAACCTCCTGATTAACCCAAATCCCTTGATAGTTCTCTCTCTTACAGCTTCATCAGAGTTATTGAAAGGTTGGGGGAAAAAACAAACAGAAAAATAGGTAGTGTAAGCTTTAACAGGTTAATGGAGGGAATGACATAGGACTCTTTTTTTTCTTTAAAAAAAAAATATTTTTTAGTTATAAATTGGGCACAATATTTTATTTGTTTATTTTTATGTGGTTCTGAGGATCAAACCCAGCACCTCGCATATGCTAGGCAAGCGATCTACCACTGAGCTACAACCCCAGCCCTGACATAGGACTCTTAACTGAATATAATAAATTTATTTTAAATATAATTTTATCAGATAATAAATGCACATGACTTTAAAAGTTCAAATTGTACCCCAAAAGGGGTTCTTTGCAAAG
The DNA here is from genome assembly GCF_047511675.1 of Marmota flaviventris. Taxonomy (NCBI): domain Eukaryota; kingdom Metazoa; phylum Chordata; class Mammalia; order Rodentia; family Sciuridae; genus Marmota; species Marmota flaviventris. Next base: position 15,639,718 of record NC_092500.1, on the reverse strand, counting down.
TACTAACAAATCAGTTCCAACCTCTCCCTCTAATTCAGTCTTTCAGAATCAATTTTCTTTTCATTTACTTTCGTATCTCTAAACAAATGGATGAATATGTATCTGCTTACTATATGTGTCTAATATGTCTTCAACACACAGATATGTTTAAGACGTACATTAAACAGACACATATCATTCATTTGTTTTAGGTGTTAACCTGTCGATTTCTATCATGCCGGATTAGGAGGACCCAGCACTTTGCTGGGTGAATTGAAGGTAGGGGAGGTGATGAGCAACAGATTGTTAATTTTCCTTGGCCTTTATCTGCATAATAGATGAGTGCCCATGTATGTGCATAGATAGAGCAGTGATATGAAATGAAAATTACCAGATGAGTGTAAACACAGACCTCTAGGTAAAATGTCAGAAAGTCTTTGTGCTGTGGCATATTTTTTCAAACTTGAAGGTTTCTAACTTGTGATCTGCCCTCTCAGCTTTCACTATCTGCATAGGTTTATCACAGTTATTTAGATTGCATTATTATGGGCTACATAAATAGTGTTCATTCTCAAACTAAGTGATTGAGTGCATTTTCTTTATAGCATTTCTTTCTGAAGCTTATAAGTTTCTGCTTTTTTATTTGCTTAATTTTCTTTATTCCCATTACCATTTTTCTAGACCATCAACAGCCTTTTTTTAAAAATTTATTTTTTAGTTGTAGTTGCACACAATTCCTTTATTTTATTTATTTATTTTTATGTGGTACTGAGGATCGAGCCCAGGTCCCCACACATGCGAGGTGAGCACTATACTGCTGAGCCACAACCCCAGCCCCAGTCAACAGCCTTTTGATATGATTTCCACATTGTTAGTAGTCTGTTAGGATTTGTGTACTCCCCCCTCCCAAAAGATTACCCATATGGAGCCTCCTTTCTTCCTGCTCCAAATTGTGGGAGTTGTTCTCTGAGCCAGAGCTCCTGGCACCTTGTTAAGAACTGGCCAAGGGTGAGCTGGCAGGTTGGACCCTAGAGTCCTCAGGACTGCTGAGCAGAGCTTAGGGTAACCAGGGCCAGGAGCAGCCTTCTTCTCTTATATGCTCTAGAACCATCCAATAAGCACTCTGCGCTTGTTTGCTACTTTTCATGGAAAGTACTGAGATAATGATAGGTCCTGAGATGAAAGTAAATGAAAAATAAGTGGAGGGGGTCAGAAGCATGTGGCAGGAAGAGCGTATGGTGGTTAATGGTTGAAAGTTTAGCTAAAGTGACTGGGAAGTAGTCCTGTTGTGAAAAGATGGGCTTGGAGTGAAGCACTGAGAGGAGTCAGGTTGCAGAGCCTCCCTGGCTGAAGAGCGATCGAGCTCAAAGGAAGGCCCCACTCTAGAGTTCACCTGAGTGTTAGAGGACTAGCGGAGAGGCCAGCGTGGCTACAGCAGAGCAAGTGAGCTGTCCTGAGTTGGAGATGAAGCCTTGTAAGTCACTGTGGGAACTTTAGGTTTTACTCTTGAGTGAGAGGGAAGCCTCTAGAAGAATTCGAGGAGATGAAAGAGGGGATCTGACTTCTGGCTATTGTATTGACAAGAGATTGTAGAGGGCCAGCACAGCAGTCATAAAGCTATTGTTATAACTCAGGTGCATGCAGGCATTCAAAGTGGAGAGCCTGACCTTACTGATGGATTGGTGGCTTTGAGTCAGACCTCCTGTTTTACCTGACAGCTCACCTTGTTCTCACAGTGCTTTGCTTGTCTGTGAGCCTTCCCAAGGGTTGGGATGAGGGCTGAGTCAACACTCTTCTTCACACCTCCTCTGCAGATACTTGGGTTTAGTTTTCTCCTTCTGTTTCCTCCACAATTCTTCCCTTCATTCATCCACTTTCAAAGTTGTAGGATTATCTCATGTCCACTGATACCACTTTGCCCATTCTTTCTCATAGAGGTTATTTTAGACCTTAATTCTAACTCTGTTAGTGAGGTTAGAGAGATAAACACTTGTGTTCTATTATTTGGGAATATTCAGCACAAGAATGCTGAGTGTGCTCAATTTTTCTTTTTCTGTAGTTTACAGAAATGATGTTAAAATTATTTGAAGAAAAAGGAGGATTTTTAGAGCTGCCAAACTTTTGGCTTTCTGCAGTTTGGGCTCTTTGATTGATTGATTGATTGACGTGCTGGGGAATGAATACGGTCCCTTGCCTGGCTCTGCAAGTACTCTTTCACTGAGTGACACCTCCAGCCTTCTTAATCATTTCCAAGATTGAGAATTAACTTTAAAATGTCTAAAACTCGCATCCTAAGAATTACCAAATAAATGCTAACAATCATCCCAAGGGTATTGATCACATTTTTGTCAATTCTTAATTCTCTGAGAATAATGTATCTTTTGTCTGGAATGTTGTTGTAGCTAAGATCTGTAAACTTTCATCCTTTCCTTGGTCATTGAAACTAGAGGCATGACAGTTGCAAAAGTCTGTTTGTTTTTTTTTTAATCTTTATAAACATCAAAAATATCAGTGGGTTTGTTAAAAATAATTGTATATGTTATCATTAAATATTCAGAATACTTTGTTGGCTGACTTATAGAAGTATATTTTAGGTTCATCAAAGATAAGAAATATTCTCTATTAACTCCCAAAACATCTAGCACAACATTTTACCTATAGTATGGTATCTGCTCTACATTTTTGGAATAATGTGTTAAGTAAAATACCTTAAATGTTCATTGGTCTTATTGGAAATTGTGTTGACATCCAAAATCATTGCTCTGACAGTGATACTTGCTCTTCCCAATAAATATCAGGAATGGGGGACCTTTCACCTTTTCCAAATTGGCACCAGAAATTCAGCCCCTAAGACTCAGAACTTTTTGTCTTCATCCAATTTGTGCTGCTATAATAGAATATCTAGCTGGGTGATTTATAAAGAACAGAGATTTATTTCCTAAAGTTCTGAAAGCTAGGAAGTACAAAATGGAGGGCCTCACACCTTGTGAAGGCTTTATTATTACATCATCCTCTGGTAGAAGGTGGAGGAGCAAGAGAATATGCTGGCAAGAGACCAAGAGATTGAATTGCAGCCTCAAGTGCTTTTATAATCAGTGTTAATCCATTCATGACCTAACCACCTCCCGTTAGGTCCCACCTCCCAAATCTGTTGCATTGGGAATTAAGTTTCTAGCATGTGCTTCTCCGGGGAACATATGCAAACTGTGGCACTCTTTAACCCTAACTGATCAAACAAGTCGACTAAAACTTTTTCAACCAAAATAGCAAAATGCATATGCCCACACTGAGCACACATGAGAGTCTACCTTCATAGCTCTAGGCAAATTTGTTTACTCATATGTAAGTCACTACCATGGGCTTAGAACTGTGCTGGGCTCTCTTAAGGGATATAAAGAAAATTCAACCCTTCACTAATGCCCCTAGGGAGTTGACTATACCTGAAGCAAAGATAGATATGAAGGATTACATAGTTCAGTACTAAATGATATGGTAAAAACCACTGATGATGGAGAAGTTCAGAGTTTATTGTGGATGAGAATAGCTTCTGAGAGTTGGAAAGACCTTTTAGAAGTCTAGTCTAGATCCATCTCCCCAGTGTAAGAGTTCTTTTATCCTTGGCAGATGGTTTTCTGCTTTCACAGGGCTTGCCAGGGTAGGCCCTTGCTGCTTTTTAGGGCATCGTGTTGTGCAGTGACGCAATTCCAGTGGTTATCTTGAGTTCCAGTGGTTATCTTGAGTTCAAATCACCTTTCTGTGATTTACTCATGTTAGCCTTGCCCTGTCCTATGGGCTGCATTGAAGAAATGTGTTCCCCTTTTCTTCAGTGGTCACCCTCTGTTCTGCATTTAAAGAAAGACTTCAGGTTGAGAAAAAGTGTAGCAAGAGAAGCAAGTTCTTGCAGTCTAACCAGGTGAGTTGTGTTGACCCTTATGCCTTGGTCTCCCTGTCTTTGAAATGGAGACTGTGCTGAGAGGTTGTTGCTGGTTGGTATAATGGTATATGGCATGCAGTGAATATAGGGCCTGGTGGGCAGGCATCAGATAACAAAGGCAAGCTGCTCTTGACTGGTTGGGATTTGGACTTGGAGGGATTTGGCAAAGATAGGAAAGAAACGTGGGTGACAACAGAGAGAACCAGATCAATGGGGCCTGTTGGCTGACTCGTATCTAAAGAGCAAGAAGAAAAAGAGGCCTCAGGAGCTTTGGTTTTAAATTTGGCAGATGACAGCCAGTTTCAAAGCAACTTGTGTCTCATTGAACTTGAGATGAGATTAACAGCGTTATTAATTAATTCACCCTTATTGTGCTTTTCCTCTATACCAGCACTGACCCAGCTACTGGAAACACAAGGGTAAGCAAGACTGGCACACACTGTTGGTTCTATGTAGTTCATGATCTCTTGGACAGGAACCAGACAGAAAAGAAGTAAACAAAAATATAAGCACAGCCAGGTGCCGTGGCACATGCCTGTAATCCCAGCAGCTCGGAGGCTGAAGCAGGAGGATTTCAAGTTCAAAGCCAGCCTCAGCAATTTAGCCAGGCCCTGAGCAATTCAGTGAGACCCTGTCTCTAAATAAAATGTAAAAAAGGGCTGGGGATGTGGCTCAGTGATTGGATGTCTCTGAGTTCAACCCCCAGTACCAACAAAACTAAACCATAAACAATAATTTGAAATAGTGGTAAGTGCTTATGTGAAAGTGCTATAAGAGTGACTGGTTTGCCGATGGAGTGTGGACTTCAGTTTGATGCTCAGGAGCCACCTCTTTAAGGAAATGATATTTGAGTTGAGATCTGGAGAATAAAAACGAGTCAGCTAAGCAAAGTCTGGGAGAACTAAGTTCTAGAGAGAGAGAGAACTTTTAAGAGAAGGGCTCTGAGGCAGGAATGAGTTTGGCTTGTTAAAGGAACAAAAATAGACCTGAGGAAGAATACCATATGAGACATGGTAGAAGAAATGGGATAAGGCACACCCCACAGGGCCTCGGAACCAAAAGAAAGGAGTTTGTGCTTTATTCTAAATATGCTGGTGACCAGTAGAACTGTTGGATGGTTAGTGTAAGCAAAGGAGTGACTAGAACTAACTTGAGACTTGAAGAGCTCAGCCTGGGTTTCATTTGGAGAGTGGGTTGGAGGCGGGAGTAAGCAAGGAGGCAGGGAGACCATTGTGGTGGCCTTGGACTAGGCCAGCAGTAGTGGGGAAGTAGAGAGAAGTGACTGGTTGTGGATATACTCAAGATAGAGCCAACAGGACATGCTGATGGCTTGGGTGTCCGGAGAGGTCAAGACAGGATTGAGGACTAGGCTTATGGGCTGAAGAAGCCAGTAATGCTGCTCACCTAGTTCTGAAGACTGAGAAAAGGAAGAGTGTTTCACAATTAGGCAAGAGTAGAGGCAGAGAACCCAAGGCTAAGATTTGAGGTACCTGTTAGACTCCAAATGAAGGTGCTAATAGGCAATTGGATATAGAGTCCAAAACTCCAGGGAGAAATTAGGGCTAGAAAAGAAATATGGGCATCATTTGCATGTTGTATATTCCCAGATTTATAACATTTTACTTTTAGTATACAGATAATTTATAGGCATTTCCATCTGAATTCCATTCTTTCACCTATAAAGTTCAAGTTAGACTCATGATTCCTGTTACAGAAGGAGGAAATGGAGGCCTGGAGAGGAGTGTCACTTACGGGATTCAACCCAGCACCAGCAGAGCCAGGATTTGAATCAGGCTTTTGATTGAGTGTATTTCCCACTCCATTAAAACTGGATAAAGGGGGCTGGGATTGTGGCTCAGCGGTAGAGCGCTCACCTCACATGGGCGGGACCCGGGTTCGATCCTTAGCACCACGTAAAAATAAAGGCATTGTGTTGTGTCCATCTACACCTAAAAAAAATAAATATTAAAAAAAAAAAAAAAACTGGATAAAGCTGGCTCTTTTCTTATTTGTTACCCCATTACCACTTGGCCTCTGGGGTTGCCATGTTCCTGGAAATTTTCCCTCAAAAGAAACATAGCTTGCTTCTGAGACAGCATCCTGACATTTCTTTCTTTCTTTCTTTTTTTAATATATATCTTTTAGTTGTAGTTGGACACAATACCTTTATTTTATTTATTTATCTTTGGTGCTGAGGATCGAACCCAGGGCCTTGCACATGCTAGGTGAGTGCTCTACCGCTGAGCTACAACCCCAGCCCCATCCTGACATTTCTTGATACTCTTTTCTGTGTCTCCTCCTAGAGATGGGCATCTTTTCAAAATTCTCATTCTTTGTGGATAAATAGCTTTGTATCTACCACCAAATCAAAATAAATAATACTCAACACACCTTGTTCCAGAGATGCCTGGAATACATACTCCTGAAAGCTATATTTTTGGACATTCCTTTTCTTCTAAACAACTCATTATGAAACACTGTCCCTGCCCCTTTAATTGGTCCTATGGTCAGGCTTAGCTGTGGTTAAAATTCACAATCTATCAAGAATTTGAGCAGATATAAAAGGTAGTAAATTTTCAAACCCTCGGTTTTGCCCATTCTCCCGATTGTTTTGGCCAGATGTCATAATTAAAGCCAGAAGAGGCAAGGAACTTGGAGGAGGTGTCTCAGACAGCGATTATAGTTGGTTCACATGGAATCCTTGTGTGCAGTGAGCGCTGCTGGCAGGTGTCTGTAAGGAGCCACACAATAACCCATTCGTTGGTGTGGGGCCCACAGGGCAACTGGCTGAGATCTAAAGGAGTTGACTGACTGTTGGCGAGTAAAACATGGATGAAGTGCAGAATGAGTTTATATCACCAGTTTTTCTGTTTGTAATTGTCATGAAATGAGCTAATAAAATTTCAGTGTTGTGAGCTTTCAAAGTGTACACGTCACACTGTAACTTCTTTTTCCATCCAGACACATACCTGACTAAAATCAGTGGTTAGTGAACTTAGTTTTCACCACTGAAATGTAGAATTGTTTGGAAATGCTGTTTGTTTGTTTTTTCCATTTTGTAGCATCACCTGCAAGTTGACACACATCTTTATGAGTATATGTAAAGTTTATTTTGATTTGATGTGTCTATGAATATACTTTCCTCCTCCATGTAGAGCACTGAATTTCTTGTTCCTGGTAACAGGAAGTAACAGGGCTCTGCAGATTGCCTGATAGTTTTTTCTTAAAAGTTTTATATGACAAAAATGTTGTTAGAAATTCTTTTAGTACATGCTTAATGTATAGATTATATTTCTGCATCTACTGCCTCAAAAATATCCTTTCCACATTAGAGGAGACTTGAAAATTTAGTTTCACAGACTTGAGCTTCTATCCTGCTCAAGCCTGATCATTAGCACCTAAATGAAACAAATGGGAAGAGGAAGCCACCCTGAAGTAGTTAAATGCTATATGCTTCAAAAGAGCTCATGGAGATTGAAGAGGGTAGAGTGAGTGGGTAAACTGGAACAAGAATTAGCGCTGAGTAGTTGGATATCGACAGCAGTGGCATGAGATAAGCAAGACTAATGTAATTGGTCAGAGAAGGCCACTGCAGAAGTGGAAGTAATTTATTAGTAGCTGTTACAGAGGGTGCTGACCCCATAAGCAGCATCACCTTCTGTACCCTCAAAAACAGAGGAGGATCAAGCAGAGTCAAGGGTTGAGGAAGGAGAATGTGTTTATAAGGAAGGTGGCATAACAACGTAAAGACTACACTAGGGCCCAAAAGTAGGCCAGATCTGCTCTGCTGTGCACTTTTTTTAAAAATTTTTCTTTTAGTTGTCAATAGACCTTTATTTTATTTATTTATATGTGGTGCTGAGAATCGAATCCAGGGCCTCACATGTGCTAGGCAAGGGCTCTACCACGGAACTACAACCCCAGCCCAGCTGTGCACTTTTCAGTTGAGAGAATTCCAATACAGTCCTCTAATGAGACATTCAAAGAATCTTGACGAAGTATAACCCTCCTTTTGGTATTACAAAGTCAGTCATGGGTCTCATCATCAGTAAATCTGCATTGAGTTGGCTCCCCAAAAAGAGCCAAGTCCTCTATCAGGAATCTCTAGAGCAGTTCATCCTTTAGCAGATATGCAAAATAAGGCCATGGTCAAATTATTCAGTAGTAACCTTCTATGTACCGCAATTGTGAATGTGTTATGTGGCTGTTTATAAAGGAAGGGAAGTATAGTTTAGTTCCAGCTAGGGAGAGGCATGGAAGCCTGAAGTTCTGGTCCCCTCTCCAAGCATTCTTGAAGTCTAGGTCCTTGCAGTGATGACTTGTGTGGCTGATGCATGATGGTGCTCCACAGAGGAAGAGGACAGAACATGGGTGTGGTGTGTTCTTCTGTGTTTTCTCTTTGTGTTTTTTTGTGATCACCTTTATAGATAAGAGACATTCACATAGAATGCTGATTGGAATATTTGGAGCTAGACTTTCTATTAAAATAAAAATAACTTCTATTAACCTCTTTAGTGTAGTTATAAATTACATGGAGGGAACTTACCAGGTAAGTGTCTTGTCTTGAGCATTCTTTTCTCTGATGGCTAGTGCATTAGTTAGATTTCTTGCTCCATTTTTTTGTTTTGTTTTGTTTTGTTTTGGTCTTTTTGTTTTTTAATCATTTAGCAAAAATTACACTAGCCTAAGGAGTCCCCACATTATGTTTTATTTCAGTGTTCAGGCATGCCAAATTATTATATTCCCAGATTTCCTCTTTCTTCTGCTGCCATTCACAATGAGTAAGGAAAAAGTAGACTCCTTTGATGTGGAGGGAGAGAGAAAAAAAGCAATATATCACTTTCCTGAAAGAACATTTCTCAGTCTCTCATGTGAGAAAGGATTAACACCTCCAGCAGAGGTCCTGTAGCTCACAGAATCAGGCAGCAACACCAAGCAGCATTCCTAAAGAGGAAACACTGTATTTGAGGAAGAGTGTTTGTCCTGGCAAATAGAAGCTTCTTAATAACTGCACATCTGAGATAATGGCATACACTCCTCAGTGTCTCCTCCAGGCCCTGAGGACCAGGCAGCTAGTTTAAATGGACTGAAGCCAGCCTTTGTGTGGAACAGAAGTCTAGTCTTAGAAAGGTAGTTTTTCACTTAATCGTTCAGTGTGTCCATCCATCTTTAAGGATGACGCATATGTGGATTAAATGATTTGAAAGATTTATCTTGGATCCTTTCTTTTTCAAAAGAAGTCCCATTATAAAGGTCACTTGCCTCCATTTTGCATTAATAAGTTATTCAGCAACTTGCAAATTAATTTATTATAAGATTTTGATTGAATGTTTCTTAGAAGAAAAGAAAACCCACCTTCTTTCCAACACATCAAAGAATCCTTAAACACTGGCTATAGAGAGGCTGCAGGAAGTTAGAAAATGCACATTCATGTGTGCCAGAAAAGCTAAGAAGAAAGTTTATTTATTAAACAAGGTCTGGTTAAAAATTAGTTTTGTCAGAGCTTTTTTTTTTTTAAATTTTTTTCTATATTTTGCTTTTAAAACAGAGAGAGTGAAAAGATCCTGATTTAAAGTAGTAATAATAACAGCACCTTGTACTCATGTAGTACTTGAGACTGTCTAAAATCCTCTCTGCAAGTCTGAGGCTTCAAACAGTCTGGATATCTTTGGCTCCCTCCTCCGCTTGATCCTGCTTGAATGGAAGTTTCTAAGTGGGAGGGGAGACGGGCCCGACAGGGCTAACAGTGTGAGCCCCAAGATAAGGTACATGATGCCCAATGATCCTTCAGAGTTTGAATTGAAAAAGAAATTCCAGGAGCTCTCACTTTTGTGTTAGGAAGTTGGAATTATTTTGCACACATAGATGCCTTATTGTAAGAAGATTTTATTAATTTGCTTTTTAAGAACAAATTTTGATCTTTGATAGCTAGCCTGTAACCCTCTGACCTTTCAGTAAATATCCAACTAAAGCTTTGAAATTAGGGTATTTAGTGTTTTATGGCCCAGAATAAAAATCTCCAATTCTGTTTCCAAATAGTGTAGTCTCAACACATTTTATTAAGCTCTTGACACATTCAGCCGTGTGTATTTTGTAAAGTTCCTATGGCTATTGTTTTACAATAGCTGCATCCAGAAGCATTGTAAGGGTTTCAATTAATCAGCCTTTTGTGTGCCTCAGACTATGCAAATTTATCACATCAAACCATTCAACTGCTCATGGGAAAGCCATGTAAAAACTGTATTGTCTTCTAGCGCCTCCTCTCATTTAGAGTGATGTTTTAATAAGAAAGCTAATCAAGTTTTCTTATGCATTATTTATCTGTTAACATGTAAGGAAGAACTGAATTAAAATTATGTCAACTGGGATATGGCAAGTGATATGATAGATCTGGAAGTGATTCAACAGCAGAACAAGCTACAGTTTTTGTCTACCCCTTTCCCTGGGGATTATTTAAGGTGGTCGTGTGAAAAATAGAAGGTTAATGCAGTAACTAGAAAGAGGGAAGGGAAGAAAGGAGTAACCACCTGTGTTAGCCTTCACATTTTGATCTAGATATTTCCATTTCTGAATGTTTTAAGGCCCACAGAGATGAGTTTATTCAAAGCAAAACGTTTCTTATTTAATAGGAACAATCTTGAAAACCGCCTGTCCACTTCTTTGGCCCTATTTAGGGCCGTATTTATTGTAGTAAGCTATTTTCCAGTAGAAAGCCCCAGCCCCAGCCCCTGTGAAGCTCTGATGTTATTAGGAAGCAACGTTCTAATAAAGATAAAGAGCCTGAACTTGGGGAGACTAGCGCTTCTTTTCGCTTCTTTAGCCAAAGTTAGTGCAAGTGATCCTGCACCATCTATTCATTAGGTTGTTTTCCTTGCCTTTGCTAGCATGCTTCCTGCTGAGAGTAATTTCGTTTCTTATATAATAATAATTCCTGTATTTAAATGGAGCCTTTCTCAAAGGACCAGTAAAGTACCTCTCAGACATTAGCTCATCTGTGCTTCTAACACAATTGCCTTAAGAGGTAGTTGATAATTATTCCCATTAGAAAGACCAAACTCCTAAGGTCCCCAACTCAGAATATCTGTTGAACAGCAGAGTCAGATTAAAGTCACTTGATTCCTTGCTATTCCACTCTCCCTTGGTCTGAGGGCCAAGGAGTAATCATCTCCACAGATGGCATTTCCCCACATTTATAGACTTCATCAACACTGGGTTATTAGGAGGCAGAAGAGCATACACTCCTTACCAAATACTAGCTCTCTTCTTGCACTGTGACTCTACAGAAAAATCAGAGCATCTTTTCATCTTTTGTTCAGCACAGAGCATGTTCAACTGTGCAGAGTACATGGACTTATATGACAGTTAAGTTTATCTACCAGAAGTAAAAGCAGGTGATTTAGGTGTTTCTTGGTGGTTTCAGTAGACCTTTCTGCCAGATGTGCTCTGTATCACTTAGCACATTTGAATGCAGCAAGGAGAATTGTATAAATGTGCTAGTTTGAAATATTCCACTTGAATAGTCAGCATAGGCTACCTCTGCCTATCTGATTTTGAAGTCCTAAACCTCTTCCAGTTCCCACCTCCTCATAGTACTTGTGGCACTGCATCTGCTTAGTAATGGCTAACCTGTCCATCAGCAGTTACACATTGAAGTCACATCAGAGACAGCTCCTTTTTTTATTTTTATTTTTTAGTTGTAGATGGACACAATATCTTTATTTTTATTTATTTATTTTTATATGGTGCTGAGGATTGAACCCAGGGCCTCACGTATGTGAGGCAAGTGCCCTACCACTGAGCTACAACCCCAGCCCCAGAAACAGCTCTTAAATTAAGGATGTCATTACCATTGTCTTCTCTAGTTGTTTGTTGTTCACTTTCCTCTATTGATAAGGTTCTGGAGTGCTTTAATTTTTTCTAACATTTTTCTTCTTAGGTTCTCATCTATTCAAATTAAGGTAGTCCATTACACAGATTCAATAACTAAAATTAATGTTAGAAGAGCCAAAAATGACTTGAATAATTTAGTTACTATTTATAATTGGAAATACTTTTTTAAGAAAATCAAATTATTCTTAAGGCCACTAAAGTCAATTTCTGTGTCACTCTGTGAAGCCACAGAGATGGAAATAGAAAACTGGTGTAGGATCCTGCAGTGTCTGGGGCATGGCACAGTACTGTGACTCTGGGTCTTGACTGGGTTGACACCCACTTATAGCCTCTTCAGAATTCCTACTTTCTTCCTTTTAACAACTTGAAATTAAGGTCAGTGATGATGGAATAATGTTCTGATGACTGGGTATCTGTAGTACCCTTTTTCTCTAACATTGTGAGATTTGGTTTTCTTTTTTATTTGGTTTTTGCATTTGTTAGACATCTTGAAGATCTGTCTGTGGTCTGATTTCCAGTAGGTCCCAGTGAGTGCACTAAATGTTCTCGGCATGTTGACTGGTGTATTTGCCTTTTACTGCCAGGAGGTTGTGCTATAAACAATGGGGTTGAGACACAGCATGAACCAGGGGATGAAATTTTATTTTAAAATCTGAAATGCTGTGTAAGCATTTAAAGTATGAATTGGTAATTGTCTCACAACAGCTTCCATTAGATATGGTTTATTTGTAGTCCATCCTCTTTTCAGGAATCCAGGGGAGTGTTAACACACTGAAGCGTACCGCATATCATTTACATTTTTAGGCCAGTACTGAAGGAAAGTGACCATAACTTTTAAGCATTCTTAATACTGGAATGGATTTTATGCCTGTGTCCCTGGAGAAAACAGAATTTTAATTTTCCATTGGAAAGTAAGAAACTTCCCCACTTTAAGGACTCAAGTACTTCTGACTCAGAGAAATATCCTTAAAAAAAAAAAAGTCTGATTCTAAGGTTGAGAAGTCTCTTTTTGCCCCTAATGAATTCAGCAAAATGCAAACTTTTAAAAATCATCTGTCTAATTTGAGATTCGAGATTGTCAAATTCTGTCTAAATATTTTGTTTTAACTTCTAAGCTCATTATGGCCTCTTTGTGTTAACTCGTATTAAAATCTGTCAGCTATGACTGGTCTCATAAGCACAGTCAGCGGACCAGAATAAGTTAATTATTTACTTGTGTCACTAATGCTCTTCATCTAATGAAATGCACAGCTGTGTTAGATCTGCAGTTGGATGTGTAGCTCCCATTGTCCCCCAAGTCAGCAGAGGGTAGAAGCCGCAGTGATGGAGAGCCCTCAGTTCTTTCTGCTGTTCGGGCTTTCTGTGTCGATTTCATGGATCTTTTATCATTCACTTTCACACAAAACAAACAACACAGGCTGTCTGCTATGGGAACCATCTTGGCATATAAAAGGGTTTTCAGAGCCTAAAGTAATTTTAAGTTAGCGAAGATTTAATTTTTGGCTTACAGGTGCCCTTGGTTCAGATACAGCCAAAGCAGTTCCTACAAGGGAATGGAAAAATCGGAAAGCTACTTATGTTGTTTTTTGTTTTGTTTTGTTTTTATCAAAATGTCAGAAGAGGGCAGATAAGAAAAAAACTTATCAAAAAGGAGACTGTGTACTAAATATTAATCAAGTTTCAAGGAAAGTTATTAAATATTGTGAGTATTATTTTTGTTTTAGTAACATAACGGAAGTTAAATTTCCTTGGTTAAATGTGACAACTAAAACTGAAAATACAAAGTGCAAGTCATCTCTCTATCCCGCCCCCCGCCATCTGAGTATGTCATGCTTCCATGGTCATTTTTGTAACTTCTATCCCTCACTCCTCACCTTCTCCTGTGGGAGGGTGAGAGGCCTGGTCTACATCCTGAGCAGACCCTGCACCCCTGTGAAGCTCTGCCAAGGGTGGCTTGTTTTGCTTTAGTTTTGTTTTCAAGGATATAGTTGAACCCTCCATCCCCTCACCAGCCAAAATGTCATTCTTAGCCAGGCGTCCCAGGATCAGTCCCTTTAGGAATTGCCGTTTTTAACATTTTGTTCACTCCTATACAATGTTGTTGTCGGTGTACCTAGATTTACAATTTGATCTCTTTCAAAGCAAATTTCCCAGTAGCCCTAGGGTTTTGTCAGATAATTTCAGTGTGGGTAAGATGGATTTTTAGAGGAAAGAAAAGAGGGTCACACACTCTGCTTGATTTAAGTTCTAACACATTGTAGTAGAATTTGAAATAAAGTGAACTGAATGACTGCTTCTGTTCTTGTAGGAAAGCATACGTTCTTTATAATAAACAAAACCATTTCAACCAAAATGCCAATTAAAATAACTCTGTGCTCTAGAATTAAGCTCCTCAGACCTAATTACATCTTGTTGGCAGCCTCTAGAAATTGGAGTATTAATAACTAATATGAAATAAGTAGATGGCATGAATGGCCATCTTTTTCCTGTAGACTTTAGCTCTTCACAACTATAACAAATCACAAAAATTTTATTTTAAAGTAGTTTGAAAGGCTCAGTGGTACAGTACTTGCCCAGCATGCCTGCACAAGACCCTGGGTTTGATCCCCAGTACTGCAAAAATAATAATAAAGTAGTTTGAATAGTTATATAGAAGCTGAAGTGAGGAATGAAAAAATAAGAACAGTTTTTCAATAGGTGCAAATGGTTGACAACTCTGCACCTATTGATATTGATATAAGATAAAATTCTTTTTCCCCCTGTTATGAGAACTTTTTTTTCTTAATTCAGTGCCATTGTAGACTAGTTTTCCAATTCTAAATTATGTGATTGTGGGTAAAAATCTAAATTCTATTTTTTTCTCCTCCTCTCACGAAAAAGAAATTCCAAGAATTAAAAACAACAAAGTCCCCTATAACTTTAGAACAATAATAAGGGAGTAATAAATCACAATTAATTTAAGATAACATCAGTCATTTGCAGAGAATTGTTAGGTTTTTTTGTTTTGTTCTGTTTTCATTCTTAGAATTCCATTTCTGATTCTAACATTTTTCTCCAAGAATGATTTGGCATTTAATTTTCTTGTTTATCTTTACAAGTTCAAAGATTGCTTTTTTAACATGCTGTAAACTATAGGAATTAAAATTCCTTCAGGCAATATAGGCTCAGCCAGGGAAGCCCTGGCAAGAATCAGCCAACCAGCCAGTTCTGTGAATATCAGCCACAGTTTTTTAAAACTGTATTTTACATGCCCCTCTTGTTCAATCAGTTCTGTGTTGGATTCCTGTAATTTGGGTGCAGAATCTCACAGATCACAGCCTAACTGGCAAGGAGCAAGATTGTTGCCGACTTAAAGCTTCAGGGACTTCGGCTCAGGTCCCAGGGAATTGCTGCTCTTTGGTCTTCGTGGCACAGGAGGGTGGGCAAGCAGCCTGACAGCATCATTGTGTATCACACTAGCAGGACAGTCCACAGGCTGTAGTTCTTTTCTGCAAGGAGAGTCATTTTTGACTGTCTAACAGGATTGTTGGAAATTGCTTTTGTTATTCTTGATAGAGACGATAGGGCAAATTTTAAAGCAGTAGAAATAGAGATAGCAGCAGGAAGATCCCAATTAAGTACTGTATTCTTCTTTCTGCCAGTTTGCTTTATGTTGCATGAAATCTTCTCTCCCCCAGGTGTTTGTGGTTTGATCGTCCCCCAGGAGGATATGCCATTTTGTGATTCTGGCATCTGTCCGGACATCATAATGAACCCACATGGCTTCCCATCGAGAATGACGGTCAGTTACCTTTAGGCTTTTGAGAGGCACAGCTTTTAAGGAAGAAAGCAGGCAGTTAGTTTAGTTGTAGTAAGTGGAGGTGATGAGACCCTGAAACTGAATTTTAAAAAGATTCCTTTGACCCCCTGCTGGATAAACAAGCTCCTAGTCCCTGGCAGTTCTGGGCCACTCTCTTCTACAGAGAAAAGGGAGCTCACTTGCACAACTGGAGTCTTCTGAGTGAGGTACTTATTAGCCTTCTGCAGAGAGCCCCTTACACCAAACCTATGTGAGTCTCCCTTTCAAGGCCACTTGGCTGTTCTCCTGGCTCCCCCTCTTACTGGCCGATGGCATTGGACAAGTCACTTTATTCCTTTACTTCAGTTTCCTCATCTGGAAACTGAGGGGATAATGTTACCTAACTTGTAAGGTGTTTGAGATGTAGAGAATTACACCATACATGTCAAGCTGTTTCAGTAGAATGTGTCACACAGCAAGAGATCAATGAATACTGCTGCTGTTAATTTATCACTGTTATTAATTGTGGTAGTCCCATATCCTGTTGGGAGAATAAGCCAGAGATAAATAAGCAAAGAGAATTCCTGTACCACAGGGAGGTACTTACTTAATTTGTTCACATCCCACAGGTGGGAAAGTTAATTGAGCTGCTGGCCGGCAAGGCAGGTGTGTTAGATGGCAGGTTCCACTACGGTACTGCATTCGGAGGAAGTAAAGTGAAGGATGTATGTGAGGACCTCGTTCGCCATGGTTATAACTACTTAGGGAAGGACTATGTCACATCTGGCATCACAGGGTGAGTATGCTGTTGAGCCATTTTCAAAAAAAAGGAATGGTTGTATTAGAATAGAAGGTTAAGGGCCCTTAAGGTGTATTCTGTCAGTATACCTTAAAGAGTGTGCTTTGAAACTGGGCATGATGGTGCATGCCTACAGTCCCACCTACTCAGGAGACTGGGATGGGAGGATCACTGAAGCCGCAGAATTTGAGTCCAACCTAGGCAACAGAGCAAGACCCCATCTCAAAGAAAGAAGTATGATTTAAGGTTTAAAGAATAAAACTTTACTGTTTCAAGAACTCTGATATAAGAAAATGAAAATTTAGGCCTCTCAGTGTCACCAGTTGCTGTGTGCGTGCGGAGGAGGACTGAGCTAGCTCGCAATAAACACCTCTTTGCTGCTTAAAGAAAATGAAAATTTAGAAAACTGATAAATTGAAGAGGGCTATTGGAATGGTTATAATTTTAAAAGTAGAAAAGATTTAATTTAACAAAACATGAAACACTTCAATCGTATATAATACAGAGGGTTTCCCTTAACTGTTGGACTTACTCTACATTTATTTAACTATCAGACAGTTAGTACTTTGATATGTGGCCTGAGGTCTAAAGTTGTGTTAAACATTTAATATGCGTTTGGCATCAAATGCATAAAAGTAAACAAAATTCCATTGTGTATATATGCCACATTTCTTTATCCATTGGCATCAAATGTATAAAAGTAAACAAAATAGACATGGTCCCTTTGCTTGAGAACTGACCATTTAAATTTGTTATTAGACATTTAAAAATACACAAACGGCAACTTCTCAGCAGGGCCAAATATGACTGCCGCCCCTTGCTGTCATATCGTCCTTCATTGCCCTCTGTAGCACTCATCATTATGATGTGTACCATGTAATGATGCTCCTTGGTGCTGTTGTCTGACTCCCCATTTGAAAGGCACCCACCTTGAGAGCAAGACTGGGCTCTTGGTCTCTTTAGTATTCTAGTTCCCATGCTAGCACAGGGTCTGACACACAGCAGGTGCTCTAGAGGTGCTTGTTTTTTTTTCTTTTTGTTTTGTTTTTTAATTGATTTTTAAAAAAATAAATGACAGCAGAATGCAGTACAATTCTTATTACACATATAGAGCACAATTTTTCATATCTCTGGTTGTATATAAAGTATGTTGACACCAATTGATGTCTTCATACATGTACTTTGGATAAGGATGTCCATCACATTCCACCCTCATTGCTAATCCCCTGCCCTCTCCGTTTCCCTCCTACCCCTCTACCCGATCGATCTAGAGTTCGTCTATTCCTCCCATGTTCCCCCTCCCTACCCCACTATGAATCAGCCTCCTTATATCAGAGAAAACATTCGGCATTTGGTTTTGGGGGATTGACTAACTTCACTTAGCATTATCTTCTCCAACGCCATTCATTTACCTGCAAATGCCATGAGTATATTCTCTTTTATTGCTGAGTAAAATTCCATTGTGTATATATGCCACATTTTTTTTTATCCATTTATCTTAGAGGTGCTTGTTAAATGAAGAAATGCAAAGAAGTAGATCCACCCAAAAATAGGTCTCTCCAAAATGAAGACAAAGGAGAGATTAGAAGATGCCTATGAGCAGGCGAATATTTGAGATAAGACAGATATTTTAAGCTGAGATGAGGAGGATAGGCCACTTGGAAAGTTTGATACAGAGGAAAAAATATGTTCAGCATCTTTCCAGAGAAAGAAATTAGTAAGTTCTGAGAACTGGAAGAGAGCAGCTAGCTTCCATGTGAGGGGGCTAAGTAGGTTGGAGAGGGCAAAGGCCAGCTCACCCAGCAAGGGCTCTCCCTGTCAACTGGTGAGAAACAGGTCCTTACAATTGTTTTGACTCACAGTGGGTTTTAAAGGATCAAATCAGTTGCTTAAATTAAGATACAGTTAGGTATCTTGTGCCAGCTCAAATCCAGGGACACAGTGCTTATACTGTTGTTCCAAGGTTGTGAGCTCCTTGGGGGCAGGTGTAGCTTGGCTGGAAGCACAGGAGGACAGAGCCTAATTGCAGGGTGCAGAGACTCTCCAGATATCATTAACATGCCCACATCCTTGGCTGTTAAAAATATGGAGTGCTTTTTAAAATGGTCTGTCCAGTAACAGTAGGGATTTCTTTAGGTGCCTCCTCCTCAAACATTAGAGAAAATCACATTTCAGGAAAAGACCAATAGTCCATTTCAAAAATGGTTCAGTAAAATAGCTAAAGGTCCTTATCAAAACACAGTTGTCTTTGATAAACCAGTCATCTTAGGCTCCACCCAGAAATAATGCAGGTGTTGACCAGAAAGTATACAAAACTGCAGGACCAATTTGGTGGAGCTTCTTGATTGTATATCAGTAACTATACTGACAGATCTGGGTGGTCATATCCTGTGTGCTCGGGCAGCTTCAGTCTATGTCCCTAGCCACACTCCCTCCCAGTCACCCCCAGCCAGAGTTTTCATTTCTTTGCTATTTATCTCCATGGCAGAGTATTTTTGTTTGTTTTTGCTTTTCTTGTGTGGTGCTGGGGATGGAATCCAATGCTTTGTGCATGTTACACAGGCACTCTGCTACTAAGCTGCACCCCAGCCCTCCATAGCAAAGTTTGAGAAGTACTGTTTAGCCTTTTAGTTCAAAATATATATCCTGTGTTTATTGTTGAACATAGTGAGGTGGAAAAATTATTTGTTTATTCTGTTGATAATGCAGTTGCATGGAGCTCCATAAATTCTATGCTGAGCAGCCACGTTACTGAGGATTAGAATCAGTCATTAGAACTAGAAGTAACCTTTGGCTGACCTTGTTTTATAACCAAGAAAACAGAGAAGTCCTCCTGTTTCTGTGCAACAGACCTGGGACAGGAACAGGGTCTCTGGATTCCCTCACCATTGCACCTTCCACTGCATTGTGTGACCCCCAGAGTCTGGTGGGGCTTAAGCCAGCAGAGTGACTTGATGGCTCCTCAAGCCTTTGCTATTGGCGCCAAGGTATTGGTAGTACTCCACTTGGGCATCGCTGAGTATGTGAAGTTGCCTCACTGCTGAGTCTGGGGCTTACTTTGCTCTTCTCAGTTAAGATCCCACTGTGGCTCAAAATGTATTTGTGTGTGTTTCGAGGTAGGCTGGTGAGGCAGGCGAGCTCTGAATGTGAATCCATACTACACCACTCACTAGCTGCGTCTTCTCCTCTCAGATCCTCCTCTCAGACATCTGGAGATTCTCTGCACCCTGGCTTTATTGCTTCATCTTCAGAATAGGTGTGACAATACTCCTTAGATAGTTGTGTGGATTGTGTGGCAGGTAATAGGTGCTTTCTTTCCTTTGAGGAAGGATGTCGCAAATGCTTCAAAGGCATCAATGCCTTAGTTTTTCTTGTTCTAGATTAAAAACAAAAGTTGTTTTGTTTTTTTTTGTCAAAGTATGTGTATGTTCATTCTTTTTTTTCAACTCTTACTGCAGTTTTTCTAAAGATTCATTAAATAAGTTATATGACATTTATTGAGCACCTGTACTAGACTATCAGAGGTGCTGGAGCCACAGTGGCAAAGGAGACAGAGAGCTCATCCTTGCAGTTTACTTCTTGTAGGGAAGACAGGCAATAACCAAAGAAGTTATTAAAAATACTATAGTAGCAAAAGGTGAAAGTGCACTACATGTAGAGACAGCTGGGTGGGTGGCAGTGCTGCAGGGGAAGTAAAACTCTCCTTTGGGAAGGGTGATCAGGGAAAGGCTCTCTGAGGTGGTGTGCTGTTGACAGAGTCAACGACCTGATGGGAGAATGTTTCGGGCCAAGAAAACAATACATGCAAAGGCCCTGAGACATGGACAGCATTTTGCATTTGAGGAATAAAGAGGTCAGCATTGTTGGAGAATGAGCCATGAGAGAATAGAAAATGAATTTGAGGCAGGCAGGTGCTGGATTATGTTTGCTCTTCTGGCTATTATATAGAATCTTGGCAATATTGATTCTTAGTGTGATGAGAAATGATATGGGAAGTTTAGAGCAAAATATCTTTTTGTGATTTACATTTTAGAGGGACTCACCCCTGTTTATTATGTGAAGAATAGATTGTCAGGGTATAAAAGTGAAAATAGGGAGAATCATGAGATGGGTTGTGGTAGTCCAGGCAGGAAAGGGCAGTGAGAGGAGAAAATCTGCACACAGCTTCACAACCTCTTTAGCTGCTTTTTGGTATGAAGGATTGAACCCAGGGGCAGTTAACCACTGAGCCACATCCCCAGCTCTTTTTATATTTTATTTTTTGAGACAGGATCTTGCTAAGTACTGTCTTTGAATTTGTGATCCTTCTGCCTTAACCACCTTAGCCACTTGGGCTGCAGGGATTACAGGTACACACCACCATGCCCAGTCCAAACCTAGTTCCTTAACCCCAAACTCTGACTTTTCTTTCAGAGAGCCTTTGGAAGCTTACATCTATTTCGGTCCTGTGTACTATCAGAAACTGAAACACATGGTGCTGGATAAAATGCATGCCCGGGCCCGGGGACCACGAGCCGTCCTTACCAGGTAAGAGAGAAGCACTTACAAAAAGAGTTTATTATGCAAGTCAAAACAGTCTTGCATTTTCTCGATAAGGCAAAAAGTAGACTCATGGAAATTTCTGTTTTCTTGAAATGTCAAAATGTAGGGTATGGGCTTAATAAAAATCATACATACTACCAACATGAAAAAGCAGCTGATCAAAAAACATTTCACAGGCTCAAGAGCAAAGCCACTGAAGTCTTGCCACCGTCTCCTAATACAACCATTTACTGTGTACCACTTTAAATGTGGTCCTTTTCAGAAATTATATATATTAGAAGGTAAGAACATATATACCCACACATATCAGTATACCTGTGTGCACCCATATGAACACAGAAAACACATACATACATTAGTTGGTAGCCCAAATCACAACGTACTTTTAAAAAAAAAAAATTATGTCGTTAGAGCTTAAGTACTTATATTTGCATACTTATTTGAATTAGTTTGAGGTCCATGCTTGCCCCAAGGCACCCTCAGTATCAAGCAAAATGTCTGTGTTTGGGTGATTGGGTAAATTTATTGGGAAAGAGAATTGTGACCACAGTTGGCTTTCTGTATCCACAGGTGTAAATTCACAGATTCAACCAACCACAGATCAAAAATTTCGAGGAAGGGGTGGGGGGTGTAGCTCTGTGATAGAACACTTACTTGCCTAGCGTGCTGCGTTAGGCAGCTTCTCATCACTGAGCCAGAAATACCTGACAGGAACTACTCAGAGGAGGAAAAGTTTACTTTGGGTGCATAGTTGCAGAGAATCAAGTTCATGGTCAGCTAGTTCCTTTGCTCTGGGCCTGCGATGAGGCAAAACATCATGGCAGAGGGTGTGTCAGAGAAAAGCTGCTCAACTCTTGGCAGCCAGGTAGCAGGGATATAGAGACTTGCAGCATAAGCCAGGGACAAAATATAGTTCCTAAGGTCATATCCCTGTGACCTGCTTCCTCCAGCTACACCCCATCTGTTTATACTTACCACCCAGTAGTCCATTCAGGTTATTAATCTTCAAATGGATTAATCCACTGATGAGGTTCCAGCTCTCATTATTGCTTAAAACCCCTACCTCTGAATCTTGCTGCATTGGGGATCATGCTTTCAAAATATGATTTTCAGGGGATACTCCAGATCTAGACCATGACATCTAGCATGTGTGAAGCCCTGGGTTCAATCCCTGGACTGCAAAAAAAAGAAAAGAAAAAAAATTTTTTGAGGGAAAAAATTGTGTCTGTGCTGAACATGAACAGACTTTTTCTTGTCCTTATTCTCTAATCAATATAGTATAGCACCTGTTTACATATCTTGCATTCTACTAGTATTATAAGTAACATACAGAGACTGTAAAATGTGCTGCGTGACGACATTTCGGTCAATGATGGACCACGTGTACAGTGGTGGTCCCTTAAGATTATAATGGACATGGAAAATTCCTATTGCCCAGTGACATTGTAGCCATGGTAACATTGTAGCTCAGCACGTACTCACATGTTTGTGGTGATGCTGATGTAAACCAGCCTGTGCTGCTGGTCCTGTAAAAGCATTGCACTGAACACTTACATAGAATGCACAATTCCTGATAGTGATAAGAGACAACTATGTAACTGCTTTACATATGCTCTATGCTTTTTACCATTACTTTAGAGTGTACTCCTTCTTCTCATAAAATAAATGTACCATAAAGCATGTATATATGTATGCCATGTATGCCACTAGCAGCAGCTGTGGACTTCTTGTGTTTACTGGGTCTGTGGACTGCATCATTTCTCTTGTGCCATATTTAGTCCTGTGTTTGTTCTTCACTTCCCTGAGGAGGAGGAGGAGGAGGAGGGAGCTATACTATGTATACACATGCATACACACCCCATAAGCCTAGATGTGTAATAAGTAGACTGTATCATAGGTTTGGATAAGTGTACTCTATGATGTTCGTACAACAATGGGATCCCCTGACATTGCATTTCCCAGACCTGTACCCTGTACCCCATTGTTGAGCCTTGCATGACTGTATGTGAAAGGTGTGTATAGGTATTATGCAGACATGCCATTTTATAGAAAGGATTTGCCTGTCTGTGGATTTTGTTATCCACAGGGGTCCTAGAACCAGTCCCCTGCAAATTCAAGGAATAACTTTGGTAAGCTAAGTATCACATCTTCTTAGGACCATTTTTTCCACCTGGAGAAACTTTGTCTAGAGAGTGGTTCTCAGCTGAGCTATTTTGCCCCCCACCTCCAACCCCTGGGAATATTTGATGATGTCTAGAGATGTTTTTGGTTGTCACAAGTTGGGAATAGGGAGGGAGGTACTGGTATCTAGTGTGTAGAGACCAGGGATGCTATTAAATGTCCTACAGTGCATGAGACACCCCACAACAAAGAGCTCCCAGCTCAGAATATTAGTAGTGTGGGTGGGAGGAACCAGATGGTAGATGTGATGTGGTCTCATCTTCACATCAGCTTGGACAGTGTCTCAGCTTTTATTTTTCTCATATACAAAGTGGAGGTGATTATACCTATGTCACAGAGTACTGGTATATACAGCAAGTATATAGCACAAACTGTAGAAGATGCTCAGTAAAAACCTGGTCCCCTTCCTACTGGCATTGAGCATTATTTGGATGGTATGTGTAGAAAGAGGAAAAATGGTGCTATTAGTGTTTTTGGTTTTGTTTTTTTCCCAACCAAGAAAGAAACATAGGTGATTTAATCCCTTGAGCTTCAAACTGAACAAATGCACATGTCTGTTGAAATGATAGGCATACATGTGCTTAAAATTGCGGAAAATAGAAGAGAGGTTGACATTATCAAGGTAGTAATCGCCATGGTGATGGGACTCTGTAGATGTCAGTGTGTTTCTCCCTTAAATTCTGATCCCTCGTAGACTTCCATATTAGTTACATCTAAAAACTATTTCAAAGTAACATAACTGTTAAAGCAGTTATTTCTCTGTTTTGCTCTGTTGTATGAAAGAAGTTACTGCTTTGGATTACACATGAAGACTCCAGAGGGCAGGGTCTATGGTCAGTTATCTCAGAGGTTAAACTACAAGTAGAAGGAGCACCTCCTAGGGGTGGTTCTCCTAGCAAATAAAAATGTGTAGGCATGTCAGTTCTGACATAGTGTTAACATACTGTTTTCATTTGGACCTATTTGTAAGATTTTCATGTGTAGACTTTTTTCAGCAAATGATCTTCAACATACCAGATTTCCCATTGTCACTTTCAACCATAAGAACATAGACAATTTTAAAATTTCAGCATGTGTTGGCAGGTACTGTATTCACCTTCATAATACTTTAGGAGACCTGTGGCAACAACAAAGAAGAAAAAATGCTGTGGAATAAAGCAGGCATGACCCTGAGTTCATGGTTCCCTCACAGAACACCCCTCAGAAGTGTCGTAAAATAAGCTAGCCACAGAGCTCACTTCTCCACCCTCCCCCAAGTGATTTGTGTGATCATTTCCAAGGCAGAGTTGCCTAAATTGTTCAGAATCTCTAATTTTATCTACATCTCTGGATCTTGGATTCTTAACCTTTTATTCTTCAACTCAGCATATATATAAACCACACAGTTCATTCAAGAGACTAACAAGCCCTCAAGCTATGGCAGTAACTATTGGAAACCATTCTTCTTCCAGAGTCTATTCTGCGTAATTTTTCTTGATTTTAAATAACAGAGTACCAAGATATCTCTGGAAAACACTCAAAGGCATTGTTCCCTGATTTGAACATTGCACTGTCCTAATAACAATGATAATGATGGTGGTAGTAATGCTAGGACTGGTGTTTCATGTGATTGTACATTAGTGGAGTATTGTGTCATATAATAAATATTATATATAATTATGTTATTTTTATTTAATAACAACCACCAAGTTACTTCTTTTCTTATTTGAGACTCTTTGGTTAGGTATTTGTGTTAGTCAGCTTTCGTCACGGTGGCCAAATACCTGACAAGAACAACTTAGAGGAGGAAAGATTTATTTTGGCTTATGGTTATGAGGTTCACTCCATGGGCAGCCAACTCCATTGCTCTGGGCCTGAGGTGAGACAGAACATCATAGAGAGGGCATGGCGGAGGAAAACTGCTCAGCTAATGGCAGCCAGAAAGGAGAGAGAGAGAAAGGATGCACATACCCAAGGACTCAGGAACAAGATGTGATCCCCAGGGACATGCTCTCAGTGACCTACTTCTTCCAGCCACACCCCACCTGCCCACAGTTACCATCCAGTAGTCCATTCCAATTATGAATCCGTCAAATGGTAAACCCACTGATGAGGTTATAGCCCTAGTAATCCAGTCTTTTCACCTTTAAACACTGCTGCATCATCATGTGAGTTTTTCAGGGCACAGTCCAGATCTAAGCCATAACATTACTCTTAAGTGCTTTTTTAAAAAGGTAAGGCTGAACAGCATGCTCAAGTTTCCTGTACAATACATGACCAGATCCAGGTGAGCCCTGCTCCAAAGCATCATGTTCTTAGTCTCTATGGAGTGCTGCCTCCTTGTTTGTTTAATATGGTAATAATATATTTGTCCAATAACTTGTTTCAAAGGCAGCCCACTGAAGGGCGATCTCGTGATGGTGGCTTGCGTCTTGGAGAAATGGAACGTGACTGTTTAATTGGCTATGGAGCCAGTATGCTTCTGCTAGAGAGACTAATGATTTCAAGTGATGCCTTTGAGGTTGATGTCTGTGGGCAGTGTGGACTTCTGGGGTATTCCGGCTGGTAAGTGGATATAGTCTCTTATGTCATACCCCTTTTCTCTAAAATCATAGCTCAAGAATTGTCCCTGGATCATACCCACATGTTCTCCAGTCTTGGCCTGTAATCTAGGGTGTCCTCCCTATCCTTGCCTTCCTGTGATTGGGCATTCTGTGTGTGTCATCTGTCTGCATAATGATCTGTTTTCTATACCATTCCCAAGGAATAGAGACTTCATCTTCTTTTTAATATTATCTCAAGTATATTTTACAGCCCTATTCTCCTGAAAAACTCCAAGAAGATACATTGTTAGATGTTAGAATTTACAATCTGTTTAAGAAATTTTGTAGGAAAATTGTGTCAAAAGTCCTTGTTTTTATCTTCAGACACAGTGAACCAAATATGTTGCCTCAGGTCTTAGAGCAGATGGTGACAGAGCCAGGACCAAGACCTGGTGGCCTGATCCTTACCTGTAGTGTACTCCAGCATGGCAAGCTGCTTCACATTTGAACTGTTCACTTCATGAGGGCAGAAGGCATGTCTGTCTCAATCAGTCATTCAGCAAACTTGCGGAGTATCTGCTATTTGACAGACAGTGCTCTGGGCTCCAGCAGTACAGAGTTAGCAAGGTAGATGAGGGCTGCTTAAAAAGAGCTTATCTTCCATTCATTCTGATCATGTGGTCTTGTTGATCTTCACTTCTTCAGCCTGGGATTTGGTGGGTGCTTCATAAAAAAATAATTGATAAATGATAACCCTGCATTTGTCAGATTGCCAATGAGTAATGCAGTTTATAAAGAAATTATTTTTGGTACACAAAGGCCAGCTTAGAGAATGACACTCCCCAGTTTGTTTGTGCAATAGCAGCACCTTTCTATGGTAAGTGGTTCTGCTCTGCCACCAAAGAACATGAAGCTTTATTTAAGGTTATTCATGACCCCACTCGTCCCCATAGGCAAGGGAACCTGTGGTGCCCAGTCTCCCCTCCCTCTTCTGCTGAGACAAGATCTAGCAGAGTGCAGGCAGGGATGGGAGGTAGCCACCACACCCTCAGCAGCCCTCAGCTGCCCTCTCCAAAGCTGCTCTTCCTAGGAAGGGACCACCCCCACAACAGTGAGCATTCATTGCCGGGCTTTAGGAGTACACAGGCCATCTTTTCCCCCACTGAGTCCTTCCCAGAGCCTCCTTCCCAACCTCTTACCATCCTCAGCTGCCAATGTCTTGATTGAATAAAGCTGATGAAGAATCAGAACAAGGGGGCTTCTGAGGACACAGAGTGTACCTTGCTAGTTAAATGTAAAACCTTTTAGCAAATTATTTTATGACAGGTGTAGAGGAGTTTATGAGTCCTGTCCATGAAGAAATTGCATTTTAGGAACTAACAGAAGAAGAAGTGGCCACTTGCAGTTCATTCTTTTCATAAGGTTGCAGAGATGGGGCGACATTCTTCCCAGAATAAGCCTGGCTCTTTCTTATATCAATGAGATGGGGGTTTGTTTCAGTCCTGAGATGTCTATTCGTCTTTTGAAATGCATATTGAGCTTGCTTTTCATAGTCTGGGCTGTGTAACTAAAAAAAAGAAAGAAAAGAAATAGCATAATAGGAAGATGCCGGGAACCGAGTTCCACTATGTTCAAATTTGGCACAAGGATTTTTAAGTAATTTACTTTGAAAGGGCAGAAGAGTCATTCCATTAAAAACAGTAGTCATGAAACTTCAAGAATAGTTTCATTTTCTTTTCTTTTTTGCATTCTCCATCTCCACTGAATGGGGAAAAAGCAGTAAACCAGGTTCACTTACATACTTTGAAAGCTTCCCCTCTCCTCCCTGGGCACTCAGTTAAACCAAAGCAAATGGGAAAACCTGTGTTCAGCGGTGGTTTCTGCACTATTCTTTTCTTTCCTATCTGTTTCACATATAGATCACACACATGGCATGGCAGTGCCTGAGTTTGAAGTTTGTATGTTAGTGTGTATGTCTGTGAAGTCTTTAACAGAGGACTAGATGAGGTTATGCAGTTCGAGGGTCTTTGCTACAATTAAGCAGACCTTGCTGTACCATGTGTTTGATTTTGAGCAGCCTATGCCCTTGATGCCACAGAAAGACTCCTGATGTATTTGGTAGTCTAGCTGCCTCCTTGTGCGCTGCTTTCTGGCGGAGCAGCATAATGATGCTGTCATTTTTCCCATCATTACCTGACCGCGTTTGCCGAGTTGTGTAGGAGGGAGTGCAGCGTTAGTTGGAGAAAGTCGCCCTTTTAATGAGTAGCACAATGGAGTCTGGGTAATTAGAGCAGTTCAGAACCTTAGGACAGGCCTTTGTGGATGATTTGCACATTAGTAAGGCATTGCTATGGGGAGGTTTACAGCAAGGCTGTTGTCCTCAGAAGATGCAAAGGGCAGAAGTCACAAAAGAGGGTCCCTATTAAGATAATTAGCTCGTAGAGGATATTTCACTGGACAGTCATTTCTCAGTGAAGCCACAGCCACCTTCTTTTGCTGTCTTTGTCCTAAAAAAATCAGTTTATTTTAATGTTGTTCTAGTCTACCATCAGGGAAAGGCAATTACACACACACACACACACACACACACATGCATATATGTATATACACACAGCATTGGGACATTTGAAATGATGGAGAAATTTTTAAAGATAGAGAAGAGTAATGTGCTATCCAGAGTACATGGGCTAGTAATGGGCTATTGTGTGTACATTCAGCACATATAGTTATTTTTAAAAACTTAGATAGGGGTTATAGTGTAATATACCAGATAGGAAAATCAGCAAGCAGTTACCCCAGTCCAATCCACTTTCCCAGTTAAATTAAATCATGAATATGATTCCTGAATAAATTAGATGCACCCAGGCACATTGAAGATATAATACTTAAATTCTGTATAAATACTGCGCGCTAACCGATTGCGCCACTGGAGCTCCTAAATTCTGATGCATTAAAGAGGTAATTTTTTTCCCCACATTTTTTATTGGTACATTATAGTTGTACATCTTGATGGGATTTATTGTTGCATATCTATACAAGTATACAGTATTACAGTATAATTTGATATCCCTCCCCAGCACTCCCTCCCCACCTCTCACCCAGTCCCTCTCCCCTACTGATCTCCCTTTGATATTTTTGGAGACCCACCCCCACATTTGTTTTCCTTTTTCCTCTCTAGCTTCCACATATGACAGGAAACTTATGACCCTTAATCTTCGGAGTTTGACTTATTTTGCTTAACATGATGGTGTGGTCTTTAGTTCCATCCATTTTCCTGCAAATGCCATGATTTCATTTTCTTTATGGATGAATAGAACTCCATTTTGTGTGAGTGTGTGTGTGTGTGTATCATATTTTCTTTATCCATTCATCCATTAATGGACATCTAAGCTGGTTCCATAGTTTGGCTGTTATGAATTGTACTGCTGTGAAATTGAGTATGCATGTACCACTGTAGTAAGATGACTTTAATTCTTCAGGGTAAATACTGAGAAGTAGTATAACTGGGTCACATGGTAGTTCCATGCCTAGTCTTTTGAGAAGCCTCTATACTGATTTCCAAAGTGATTGTACTAATTTGCAGTCCCAGAAACAGTGTAAAAGTGTTCCTTTTTCTTCATATTCTCTCCAGAATTTGTTATTTGTATTCTTGATGACTTCCATTCTGACTGGTGTGAGATATAATCTCACTGTAATTTGATTTGCATTTCCCTAATTGCTAATGATTTTGAACATTTTTTTCATGTATTTGTTGGCCATTTGTATTTCTACTTTTGAGAAGTGACTGTTTCATTCACTTGCTCATTTATTAATTGAGTTATTGATTTTTTTGGTGTAAAGTTTTTTGAGCTTTTATATATTCTAGATATTAATCCTCTGTCAGAAGAGTAACTAGCAAAGATTTTCTCCTATTCTGTGGGTTCTCTTTCCCATGCCTAATTGTTTTCTTTGTTATGCAGAAGCTTTTTAATTTGATACTGTTGCATTTATTAACTCTTGGCATTATTTCCTGAGCTTTAGGGATCCTATTGAGAAAGTCATTGCCTCTGCCTAAAAGCTGGAGTGTTGACCCTATGTTTTCTTTTAGGAATTGCACAGTTACTGGCCTAACTCTGAAATCTTTGATCCATTTCAAGTTGCTTTTTGTGCAGAATCTACATATGGATGACTAGTTTTCCCAGCACCATTTGTTAAAAAAGCTGACTTTTCTCCAGTGTATGTTTTTGTCACCTTTGTCAAGGATCAGTTGACTATAGATATGTGGGTTTGTCCCTGTGTCTTCTATTCTGTACCATTGGACTGTGTCTGTTTTTACCATGCAGTTTTTGTTACTATAGCTCTGTAGTATTGAAGTCAGATATTGTGATGCCTCCAGCATTGCTTTTTTGACTTAGAATTACTTTGGCTATTCTGGGTCTTTGATTCTTCCAAATGAATTATAGGACTATTTTTCCTAGATCTTTGAATAATGTCACTGGTGTTTTGAAGTGTATTGCATTGAATCTGTATATTGCTTTTGGTAATATGGCTATTTTTACAATATTAATTCTGCCTATCCATGAACATGGAAGTCTTTTCATCTTCTGAGGTCTTCTTCAATTTCTTTCTTAAATTTTCTATAGTTTTTATTGTATACATCTTGTTTTGTTTAATTTTGTTTTTTTAGGCTATTGTGAATGGAATTGTTTTCCTGATTTCTTCCTCAGGAGATTCATTATTGGTATATAGGAAAGCTATTGATCTTTTTATGTTGATTTTGTACACTTTGCCAAATTTGTTTATTAGCTCTAGCAGTCTTTAGTGGAATTTTATGGATCTTCTAGATACAGGATCATGTTATCTGCAAATTGTTATAATTTGACTTCTTCCTTTCTTATTTTTATCCCTTTTATTTCCTTCTTTTGCCTCATTGCAAAAGAGGCTGGAGTTTCTGGTACTATATTAAATAGGAGTGGTGAGAGTGGACATCCTTGTTCCAGATTTTAAAGGAAATGCTTGCAGTTTTTTCCCATTTACCCTGAGGTTGACCTCAGGTTTTTCATAGATAGCCTTTATGATGTTGAGATAGGTTCCTTCTGTTCCTAGTTTTTTCCATGTTTTTATCATGAGTATGTGTTGAATTTTGGCAAAGGCCTTCTCTGCATCTATTGAAATTTTTGTTCTTACTTCTGTTAATGTGATGAATTACATTTATTGCTTTGCATCTATTAAACCATCCTTGCATCTCTGGAATAAATACAACTTGATTGTGGTGTATAATCTTCTTAATAAGTTGTTGAATATGATTTGCTATAATTTTATTAAATAATTTTGCATCTAAGTTTATGTGGTCTGTAGTTTTCTTTCCTTGATGTGTCCTTTTCTGGTTTTGGTATGAGTGTGATACGGTTTCATAGAATGAATTTGGACATATTTCATCCCTTTCTATTTCATGGAATAATTTAAGGAGTATTGGCATTAGTTCTTTAAAGGTAGAATTCAGCTGAGAATCCATCTGGTCCTGGGCTTTTCTTTGTTGGAAGGCTTTGTATTACTGCTATATCTCATTACAAATTATTGGTCTATTTAGGTTTTCTTTGTCCTCTTGATTCAGTTTTGGCAGATTGTGCTTGTCTAGAAATGTATCCATTTCTTCTATATTTTCCAATTTACTGGAGTATAAGTTTTCAAAATAGTCCCTGATGAGATTTCTGAGGTGTCTGTGGTGATTTCTCCTTTTTCATCCCTAATTTTATTAATTTGTTTTTTCTCCCTTTTGGTTAGTTTGGTTAATGGCTTATCAATCTTGTATGTCTTTTCAAAGAAGAAACTCTTTGTTTCATTGATCTTTTGTATTTTTTTTCTCAAGTTCATTAATTTTGGCTCTCATCTTACAATATTTCTTACATCTTACAACATTTCTTCCTTCTGTTAGTTTTGAAATTGCTTTGTTCTATATAGGCCTTGAGATGCATCATTGGGTTCTTTCTGATTTTCTTATGTTGGTACTCATAGCTATAAACTTTCCTCCTAGAGTTGTCTTCATAGCGTCCCAGAGATTCTGATATATTAAATCACTTGTGTCTAAGAATTTTTTAACTTCTCCTTCTATTTCTTTTATCACTCATTCATCATTTAGAAGAGTATTGTTCAATCTCTGTGTATTTATATAATTTCTGTAGGGTTTGGTTGTGTTGATTTTTAATTTCATTCCATTATGCTCTGATCAGATGCAAGGAATGATATCAGTTTTTTTGTATTTGCTAAGCATTGCTTTGTGGCCTAAAATATGATCTATTTTGGACAAGGTTCCATGAGCCACTAAGAAAAACTGTATTTAGCTGTTGTTGGATGAAATATTCTGTAGATGTCTGTTAAGTCTGTTTGATTTATAATACTTTTCAGGTCCAAAGAATGTTTACTGAGTTTATTTCTGGATGACCTGTCTAATAGTGAGAGAAGTGTGTTGAAATCACCCAGTATTACTCTACTGGGATCTGTCTGGTCCTTCAATTTGAGTAGGGTCTCTTATGTAATTAGTTGCACCTACATTTGGGGCATAAATATTTATTATTATTTTATCTTCTTGTTGGATTTTGTTCCCTTTACCAATATGAAGTGTACTTCTTTTTATCTTCTGATTAGTTTTGGTGTGAAATTTGCTTTGTCAGATGTGTCATAGCTACGCCTGATTGTTTTCAGTCTCCATTCACATGGTATATCAGTTTTCATCCTTCACTTTCAGCCTGTGGCTTTTTGCCTATATGGTGCATCTCTTGCAAATCAACTTAGGTCTTGTTTTTAATCCATTCTGCCAGCTTTTCTCTTTTAATTGGAAAGTTGAGACCATTTACATTCAATGTTATTATAGAGATGTTGATTAATTCCTTCCATTTTGATTTTTTGTGTGTTTAATTTGATCCTGTTTTCAATTGCTTAGTTACCCTTCAAATGAGATTTCTTCTTCTGTGAGCTCTGAGGTTTGTTTCTATAATTTCTTCTGTGTGCAATATTTCTTTAAGTAAGTTCTATAGTGCCAGTTTAATAATCATGACAGTTATGGTCTCTCAGGACTTGGAACACATCATTCCAAACCATCCTGGCCTATAGAGTCGGTGCTAAGAAATCAGAAGTGATTCTGATTGGCTTGCCTCTGAATGTGACTTGATGTTTTTCTCTTGCAGCTTTTAAAATTCTATCCTTGTTCTGTATGTTTAGGCATTTTAATTATAATGTGTCATGGAGAGGTTCTTTTTTGATCTTGTCTATTTGGGATTCTAAATGCCTCCTTTATCTGGGTGTCCATCTCATTCTGAAGGTTTGTAAAGTGTTCTGTTATTATTTTCCTGAAGAGGTTATCCATTCCATTACTTCATAGCTACAGCCCTCCTCAATTCAAGTGATTCTTAAATTTGGTCTCTTCATGTTGTCTCAGAGTCCTTGTATATTCTGATCATGGTTACTTATTTTATTTCTTTAATACTGTCTGAATGTTCAAAGAGAGCCACTTTGTCTACCACCTCTGAGATTCTGCCTTCAGCGTGGTTTACTCTATTAGAGAGATTTTCAGCTGAACATTTTGATTTATTTTGTCTTTCATTTCCAAGATTTCCGTTTGGTTCTTCTTCAGTATTTCTATCTTCTTATTGAATTTCTCATCCATATTCTGTACTGATTTTCTTAATTCACTCAGTTGTTTTTCTGTGTTCTCTTGGAATTCATTGATCATTTATAATGATTCTTTTGAATTCTTTATTGGAATTTCATCCACTACTGTGTTTTGTGGGTCATTTGCTTTAAGAGGTGTCATGTCAGCTTGCCTTTTCATATTTCTTATATTCCTGTGTTGGATTTTTATGCAGCTGTTGGGAGATTTCTCTTCCACTCTTATGTATGGATTTTTTTAGGGCATAGTCTTCACTTGCCAAAGTGTCCTAGAATGATCTGAATTGAGACCACCTTGTAGGTGTGTTGTCCACAGCCTTTGGGTTCTTTCTCTCTGTATGTGCTACAGCAGTGGATGTCCATAACTGGGACATGAGGGCCCACCCCTACTTGAGACCTGATTGTTAGTTTGGGTTTTTGTGTCTTCAGTGTTTTGTATTAAAGTATAGTTGAAGATTGGGTGTCATTAATTTGTGTGTGGAACGTGGTACACTGTCTTGTGGTTGTGTTTAATTCAGAGTTTCTACCCTGTGATCTTGTAGTGTCCCTATAGGTTCCCAGTACCTCACATAGGGTGAAACAAACAATAGCAACAACCAATGAAAATAATATACAGCATTAAACCAGATACTTGGTTCCTGCTATGACATCTGTAATGTTAATTGCCACAAAACCAGAAAGGGTAGCATCAGCAATTGCCAACAGCAAAAATAAGTAACCATGAACTATTATCTGTCTTAAAGCAAACAGCAGGTGTCTACTATATATCCACAGCAGTAATAATTGCAACAGCATTAATGGTGGGACAGAATAACTCCTGTTAATAAACCAATTAGTGCTACAAGATGGTAAGAATGCAGTTAATTAAGAGAAAGGAAGATATAATAGGAAAGTAGAAAAGAGTTCATAATTTCAGAAAATGATCAGATAGATGCAGAAGAGATGTAACATGGTTACATTATTTATATTAGATAATTTATTATAAGGAAGGAGGAGAAAATAGAAATAATAAAGTAAAGGTAGAGTGAGAGAATAATAGAATTTAGCCATTAGCAGAAAAAAAAAAAAAGAGAAAAACAGATCAAATCAGTGAAAAACAATACCAATCTAAAAACCTAACCCTCGGAGGACAAGGCAAAGAAAAATAACTACATCTTAAAAATGCTGAAAATGAGGAAAAGAGACACATGTATATGTATATATGTCCAAGATCCAGTCAGCACAGCAAAAACAAAACAACAACAACGAAAAGATCCTTAATGAAAAATTATGGAATCATCTCCGCTGAGATGGACAGAATAGTCAGTGGAAATAGTTGGACATTATCTGTGCCCAACTGTCTTTCCATTTCTTCTTGGGCTATGTACTAAGAGTGAGAGCAAGGGCTGGGGTTGTTACCTCTTCTTTTTTGTGTTGCTTTCCAAGCTGCCAGTTGTAGTGGCCTAAGGCTGAATCTGGTTCAAACAGTTCTCAGTTTCTCTTCTTTCCAGTATGAGGCAGGATGGGGTAGGAAGTAATGTCAGTTGGAGTTTTGTTTGCACAGACTGATGCACTTCCAGGGTGGGGCCACTGCAGAATTTTATGAGTGGAGTTCCAGTGCCTGGGTCTTAGGTCTAATCAGGCCTCAGGGGCTTTGCTGACACACGTCTGCTCTGGAGAGATTAAATCCACACACCCCTTGGCCAGGCAGCTGCCAATCTCTGTTGGGAGTCTAGATCTCAGGAGCCTCCAGAGGATTCTACTGAAGGATTGGCTGTCCATGAATACAGCCTTTCCAGGCTTCCCAGGCTTAGTCCAAGTACACTCGCACCCGCATGGTTCAGATTCCAGCCCACTTCAGCTTGTCGTGTGAGCCACCAGACTCCTAGTTGGATTTCCTTTTGCTTTTCTGACTTGAATTCTCATTCTGCTAGGTATACCCTAGAAGGCACTGGCCGGGCAATATAGCTGTGTTAGCTCAGATCTTCTGACTCCTATAATGACAGCTGCAGCGAGACCACCTCAAGGTGGCTCCCACCTCAGCTCTCTGAGTCCAGTTGGAAAACAAAGGGTACTTTTCAAGCACCAGTGCACAGTGTAGCCTCTGGATCAGCTAAGGGCAGCCTGCTTTTCTGATCTCAGGTTTTTCCATATTAAATCTGTCCATTGTACTCTCTGTGCTAAATCAGCTGCTGCCCCAACCAACTTGGCTTCAATGTAGTCTGTTTCTTTGTTTAATGTATCCAATTTTCTGAGTCTCTAGGACACTCTGTCCAGTAATATTAAGTTTTAGTGAAATTCCTCTTTCACCCACCTCACAGAGAAGCAGTACCCCTGCTGCATTAATCCCCAGCCATATAGCACCTAGGAATGCAGTCTTCCTCTAGCCTGCCAACTGAATCCTCCGCACCCCACCGTAATTTCTTAGGTGATCTTTTAAGAAAAGTTAATATTATCACTGTCAGTAGATCAGGTACCACA
The DNA here is from genome assembly GCF_047511675.1 of Marmota flaviventris. NCBI lineage: Eukaryota > Metazoa > Chordata > Mammalia > Rodentia > Sciuridae > Marmota > Marmota flaviventris. The sequence goes on along the minus strand of NC_092500.1, from coordinate 15,603,989 downwards.
GTGTGCAGGCACTCAACCGTCCCCTCATCTTGATGTCAGTGTCCACGATGGTTCATCCTTCTCCCATTGTCTCCAAGTTCTGTCTGTACATAGTTACTCACCACCATGTTCAAATTCTCAGCCTCAATACTTGTTTTTCTTCTCCAAAATAATAAAAATTTTATCTTGGTGCTTACAAAATTTACCTTTGCTTATTGTAAAATATTCATGTTACAAAAAATGCCAATCACATTAATTCCCACCACTCACAGATGACTACTTAACATTTTAGTGACCATTCTTTGGAACATCTCTGATTGCCTTTTGTTCTTTAATTTTTACTTAATTTTTTAAAATCATAAACCCTTTCAGGATTCTAATAATAACAGAAAATGCTATTTTAAACCCCCTTTTAAAAGGTTTAAAATTTTATATATGATTTTTGAGGCTCAGAAACAACCTGAGCCCCTGCTTGGGACTGTGCTATTTAGCAGACTTCTTTTTTTCACACCACAATGTGTCCTGGACAGCTTCCCTTTAATTAAGGAGTCTACACTGCACATTTAATGGCTGCCCAGTGTTCTGTATAAATATGCTATAATCACAGAACTATTGCTAGTGGGCATTTGTGTAGTGTCCTGCTTTGTAAATACTGTGGTCATGAACATTCTTGTGAGGTCCTGTTTGGTCTGAAACCTGAAAGAATAGTTCACTTTCTCTCCAGGGTGCCTTCTTTAGTTGTATCATTAAGACCTAAATTTAACTCCTTCCTAAAGGAAGAGAAAAGAAAATCCTACTTGGAAAACCGACCAGCATTCTGGTTAGCAACATGGGCTGTTGTAGGAGTGAGTGGAATACACACATGTGTGCACATGCACACTTCTTAGCTTTGCACAGGGGACAGCACACTATATAATACAGTGGCTTCTATTACTAATAGAAGTGACCAAACCTGAAGGTCACTGGAAAAATTAGCATTTGACTGGATGTCTTTTCAAAAGTCTGGTCTTTCCACCAGACTTAGAGTATTCCAATGACAGGAACCAAATTATAATTATTTATTGAGCACCTTACTTAGACTAACATACTAGTGTAGAAGTAGATTGTTATCACATTCATGATGGTTGAATGGATCAGTTAAAAACTCACCAATGAAAAAAAATCTAATTCTGAATGAATTTCAAGTAGTTTACATTTCTGGGGTGCTTTCAAAACAGTATGTGGACAGATATTTCACATTTCAAAGAGAGATCCAGAAATGTGGTAATAACTGATTCAAGTTGTATGCTTTTAAAACTGGAAGGAGTGGTGTTTATTTTATTTTTTAGTTTGCTTCCTTGGATGTTTCCTTTTATTTTCTGGGCACATATGTGCACATTTGATGATGTGACTGAACACTGAGGAACAGAAAATTGACTAATACAACAGTAGAATTTGGTAGAGCGTATTCTCACTTCCCATGTGCAGGCCTTTATTTCTGAGTGGTTGTCCTTCTGACACATGCTGACTTGGGTTTCAGGTGCCATTACTGCAAGTCATCGTGCCATGTGTCTTCCCTCCGCATTCCGTATGCCTGCAAGTTGCTCTTCCAGGAGCTGCAGTCTATGAACATTATCCCCAGGTTAAAACTGTCCAAGTACAATGAATGAGATGGAGAAGGTGGGTGAGTGAAAGCAGTGGTTGGTAAGTTTGATGCTGTGGAAAGCAGAAGGGACTGAGAACTGTTTCTTCTTCTGAGAATGACTTCTGGGATTATTTTCTCTCAAAAACAAACAGAACTGATGGAGAAGCTTTGTTGTTCTAGAAGACTGACTAGACAGCCTTCATCAGTGAGCCCCGAGCCACGGGAGAAATGCTGATGACATGGACTGCAGTGCGTTGGATCCACAGTGGACATGACCTAAAAGATAAACAAGCTTTTATTTATGATCTGTAGCTTGAAATCTACTCAGTAGAAAAGACCTTACTCCTTAAAAAGAAAGTTTGGGTTTAAATTCCCCACGATATCTTCTGGTTAACAAAACTTAAGGTTCTCAGGAACCTTTGAGGATGAGAAGAATCGCCTGAGTTCATTCCTGGACTCAAGTTGAGGTGTGTGATTGTGAGCAGGGTGTGGACACAGCAGGGCTATGGGAAGCTGAGATGAATCCGTAAAGTGCTGGATTTCTGTGAGGGGATAAATTTTCCCAGCAATTAAATCTTGCCATCACATGCCCAAACTTTGTGAAAAAAAATTACAAAAAAATCTTGGGGAAATACAATAAATATATTCTTGTAAGCAGGAATATCACTTTTCTTATGGACCCAGTTGTACTATTTTGAACCTCAGTCATACCATAAAATAATGTTTATTAAATGTCTGAACAGAACTCCAGGAATGTCTTGTTATTTCCCATCAGGATGTTAGTTGTCCAATCTCTTCTGCAGTTAGCCTTCCTCGCCCTGGTCTGTTTTGCTCTTAACTGCTCTGCCCTGAAGCTGGATAAATATTTTTTATGCCAAGAATTATTTATAAAATAGGAGTCTGAGAAGCTTTGAGAAATGGACTGGGGTGACATTCCCAATGTGTCATATTGAAAATGGCCCACACAATGTTAATAAGTGTTATATACCAATAAGGATCAAGCTCCAGTGTCAAAATGAGGTTGAAGAACTATGTTTAACCAAGTCAAACCTACCACAAAACCTTCTCAAAACCTGTAGCCATCTCAAGCTAATGAGTATTGGGACCTTCTGAAGGTTTGGGGTTAAATTCCCCAAGATATCTTGAGAACTCAGCCTCATCTTGTTTTCTTTGTGATCAAAGTGTAGAAGTCAGGAAGGCTCCACAGCCCAAGCAAAATGGAGGCTGCCGTGCGAGTGAGCAGGCCTTCCTCAGCCTTGGCTTGAGGGACTGGGTAGGAGAAGGAGTTCATAGCCCACATCCTTACTGCACTGGCTGCTCCTTCTCTTAGATTGGCTTTATCGTTCTCAAAATTGATGGTGCAAAAAATGACTAATAATTGATTGTATGTGCAGTCATGCTGTACTCTGTGGGCTATTTAAGGAGTCTTCTGGGTCGATCTTGACCATCTCCTATACCGAGGCAGCAGCACTTCCCAACTCCACTGAAGACGCAGTGGTCCTGCCACGTGTGGCACATAAGATCCATGAATACTAGAGGGTCATTTGGAAAGAGCAGTGTCCTGGATATGGTACAAAGACTTCTGTCATTTAATCATCCAGTGATGTGCACTGGAGCAGGACATGACCTCTGCCTAAAGGAGCACGCACAGGAAGTCAAGACATAGCGGACAGTCACAGAGCATAACGCACCACTGCCTGTGGTCAGTGCTCCAGGAGATGTAGAAACTCCTCACAAGGGTCATTACCCCCTTTATACAAAAAAACCTTACCAACTCACTCTCCAGCACCTCACCACTAAGAAGGAGGGGCACAGGCTTCCTCACTTAGGGAGCTTTGTTTTGGTTTTGTCTGTGGAGGTATTTTTGAGTCAACAAAGGTGACTCTTTGTTTTTAATTCAAATACTACTAAGTGGTCATATTTCTTTCAGATGAACATTTCTTTTGAAAATCATTTCAGGCCATTCTGACAATTTGGGGGAGAATCATCTATCTAACCTTGGAAATTCTAAGTTCTCTTAAGTTTCCAGGACCTAAAGAGAGGAAGGGATCCAAATGGAGATATCCTTAGGAGAAAAACTATCGGGTTGATATTTCAAAAACCAGCAGATACTATATTTGAATAACTATTTGTCTCTAAGAAGTACTTTAGTAAAGAGAAAAAGAAGTCAAAACCAGTGAGTTCATTCTACTACAGTTTTTTTTTTTTTAAATGTTTTTGTAAGGTCCTTGTTTTCAATACTACCAGTTATATTGCCATCACCAAGAGTCTGTGACCCTGACATGAGCTTTGGCAGGATCATGGCACTGGAAAGACGAAACTGTGGGCTATAAGTGGCCAGGACACGCAAGATTGCAAGGCCAGGATCCCAGACAGAAAGAAAGCTCACTGAGGGGAGCCCAGCTTCACCATTTTTCCCCTTAGTTTGTCAGCATGGGCTGTCATACCAGAATATCACAAATGGAGAAGCTTAAACAACAGAATGTGTCTGCTTACTATTGTTCAGGCTCAAAGACCAAGATGCTGACATCAGCAGTCTGGCTGTCTAGTGAGGCTCTTCCTGGCCGCTGCCAGCCACCTCTCCACTGCATCTTCACAGAGCCTTTTCCTGGTGCACACTCAAGCACGCGGAGGGCCCTCCCTGCCCCGACCCACCCCAGTACTGGATTGAACCCAGGCCACTTGGTAGAGAGGTAGAGCTACATGCCCAGCCCTTATTATCTTTTATTTTGAGACAGAGTCTTGATAAATTGCCAAGGCTAACCTAGAACATGTAATCCTCCTGCCTCAGGCTCCTGAGTCACTGAGTTACAGGTGTGTGCCACTGTGCCCAGAGGATTCTCCTACCGGTCCTATTGACTTAGGGTCTCACTCTTTTAACTCCATTTATCCTTAATTAGTTCCTTAAAGGTCCTGTTTCTCCAAGTACAGTCACTGGGGATTAGGGCTTCAATATGAATTTTGAGGAAACATAGATGAATCCATTATACCCCTCAAGACATTTCCCAATTCATAAAAACACAGACTAAACTGTTGACAGGACCTTTTTAAAAATTTGTTTTATTTGTTCTAATTAGTTTTACATGATAGTAGAATGCATTTTGTCACATTGTACACACATGGAGCATAACTTCTCATTTCTCTGGCTGTACCTGATTCAGAGTCACACCAGTAGGGTAACCATACATGTATATAGGGTAGATATATACATGTATGGTTATATATCTGTCTGTCTCATTGTACCATCCTTCAGCCCCACCTCACCTTCACTCCCCTCTGCAAATGAACAATACCTTTTAAAGATGAACATATTCATCGTTCCATTTGTAGGTATGAGCCCAGCAGAAATATGTGTTTTCATCAGTCAGTGTGCACAAAAGAATGTTTCTAGCAGCATTATTTGTGTTACTCTGCTTTTGGAAAGAACCCCTTTCCATTAACAATAGAATAAATTGTGGTATATCAATACAATGGAATATTACACTGTGATGAAAATGAATTATGCTACATACAATATTGTAGATAATCTAGCAAATATAGTATTGAGAAAAAAGTCAAGAGAATACATACTATATTGATTCCTTTTAAGTTCAAAAATGGACAAAATTAACATATAAGAAGCCATGAATAAATAGCTTTCTGTGCAGAATGGACTGATGACTGAGAGGATACAAGAGGGACTTCTAGAGTACTGATAATATCTTTTTGTTTTGTTTTTTTAATCAGAGTATTGATCACATGTGTTCCTCATCTTATGAAAATGCATTAAGTTGAGTACACTCAGGATTTTTCACTTTTCTCAATTTAGGCAACTAAATGGTTAAGAATACTCATTCTAAACCTGTGCTTTAGTCTTTTCATTTCACAAATGTGTTGTCCCAAATATAACATGCTGATATTGTTCCCTTGGTTTTCCATCTTCAGAATAGCAGGATAATAGTACCAATACCTCAGGCCTTTTTAAGTTCAAGGGCTCAGCTCAGTGCCCAGCACAGCGGGCATTAGAGGATGCCCGTGGTTTTTTGTTGATAGCAGTAATCATCTCCTACGGCTTACTAACAGGACTGCTCGTGAGCCCTCTTCATCAGGCCAGAGTTCCAGCAGGCAAACCCAAGTTCCTTTGGAGGAGGGAGTTTGGAAACTAGGAGCAGAGGCAGAAGCCACAGGGCTTTGCAGATGCTCTCTGGGGAAACCTCCCTGCTTAGCAGTGCGGGGAGGAAGAGGGTGGTGGAATTAGAGAGCACACTTCCCTGGAACAACCATTTACCACTGACATCAAAGGAGGCCTGCTGTGGGCCCACAGAATCAGTTCTCAAAACGCTTCCATGTGGGGAGAGTTGAGGAAAGGGTTTTAAAATACAAAGTCCTTGATTGGGTGCTACATAATGGGATAGTTTTCAGCTGCTTCAGAGTGTTTGGGGTAACACCTTTATTTGCAGTAATGAGTCATATGAGAGGGAACACATCAGGGCTGGTGGCTGGGCCCATCCATTCTCGCCCTCTGAGTAAGAGAGAAGCCAGTTTCTGAGAGACCTGTAAATAATTCCTTTGTAAAACGGATGGTCAAAAAAGTGACTGTAAAAGTAGCACCTCTTTACTGTCCATATTTACTCCATATGTGTCGTAGGAATAGTGCATTTCATTTGTTGACTGAAAGTTGAGTTTTTACTGCCCCAGCCCACAGTGCCAAGGTTGGTGGGATGTTGAAGTCACCTTTTGAGGAGGTTTCAAATGGGGTGGGGGAGCTCCTAAAAGTTTGTTACCTAAGTGGAGCTACCAGTTTGATTTTAGACATGGGCCCCAGAAGTAATTAAATGAAATTTGTGTTCAGGCTATCTTGGCAGAAAATTTCAGTATGACCTGGAAATCACATTTGCTTTCACAAGTCTCACGTCTCACACCAGGTCGAAAGTTAAAGTATTTTTCCAGTCCAGGTAATAACCGTGGTTCCATGCATAATAAAGTTTAAGTCTACTTTACTCCCAACTGTCCACATTCATGGAAGCACAGAAAGGTGTGAGTAAATTAAAGCAGATGATGGGCCCCAAATCCTTTGTACTGGATGTTGGGATGGAGTTTGCACTCACACTTTTAATGGAACTTATGTGGCAGGTTGGTGGATTTGCCATCCTTCAAATAGTGACTCCTGTGAACACTTCGTTTGAAGAGACTGGGATAAAAATGACCTTTATGGTTAAGTGATGGTGACAGATCTCTGGAAAGGTGGGACAGGCTGATAGCTGGGATGCTTGTAGACCAGTGGTTCTCAAAGTGTGGTCCCTGGGCCAGAAGCAGCAGCATCACCTGCAATGTTTTGGGTCTCCTCCCCAAACTTACCAAGAAACTGCAGGTGGACCCCAGCAATCTTGTTTTAAAAAGCCCTTCAGGGGACTCCAGTGCAGCCTAAACTTTGAGATGCAGGGTTATGAGCTAGAAGAGCTTTGAGTCCCACCCTCACAGCCAGCCTTTGGGGCCTTAGGGTACCAAAGTGACCCCCTGGAAACTGGCTCCCTGCTCTTTTTCCCTTTTTTGCTGGGCACAACTTCCCCTTAAGCTGTATTGGACTCTCCCACCCTCGCATGCCTCATTTCACCCTCGAGCAAGGGCCTAAAAGGCCTTTGTCAGTCTGCCCAGTCCCTCCTCTGCTGGTGGAGGCCTGTGCGCAGGGCATTGGCATGGAGCCAGATCCACATAGGTTCATTCCTCTGCGGCAGCCCGGCGTGGGCTCCTCCCTTGTGCTGTCTGGTTTCTGACTCTCCGGACTCGAGGTTTCCACCTTCTTCTTCTGCAGCCTCCTTTCCACTCCCTGCCAGACCTGCTCACCATCCCACAAAGCCATCCCACGTCAAAGGTGGCCTTTCTGAATGAATGCTCAGAAGTCCAGTTTCTGTCCCCTTTTCCCTGATACCTTCAGTCCACTGCCCACATCCTCTAAAGGCTGCCACAGCACCACTTCTCCTAATGGGAAGCACTCCCCCGGGGCCTCTCAGACCCTTCCAGGTGGCTGACACTGCAAGGGTAGGGGAGCCTCAGCATGGCTGACCTTAAACCCTGCCCCAAGAATGAATGGCAGTGGTATTAGCATCAAGGAGAGAGCCTGGCCACAGGGCCAACTTATGCTCTGTGTGAATGGAAGAACAGAGAGGTTGAGTCCTGCACTAAGGAAACTGTTGAGGTGTAAGACTAGTACCTACCCATAGGCTTGCTAAGACCAGTAAATGAGTTAATTTAGATGCAACATTCAGAACAGTCCCTGCCCTGTGTTAAACGGTGAAGACTGGCTAACCTCTCTGTATAAATGTCAAACTAGAACAGAGTTTGGCAGTTGGCACTGGATGATTCTTTGCTGTGGGGCTGTCTGTCCTGTGCATCGAAGGATGTTAGCAACACCACTGGTCTCAACCCACTAGCTGCCAGTAGCCCTGCCTTCATTTTGACAATCAAAAACGTGTCCAGACATTACCAGATATTCCCTTGGGGACAAAATCCCCACTCCCAGTGAACAAGGTGATGTGTATGAACATGGTTTATCTTACAAAGCAGTTGCAAACAGTTTCAAAAGTGTGTTATGCAGATTTGTCCATGAGAAACTGATGGCTGATCCTCTTCTGGATAATGGAGTAACCATACTGACAAATGTTCACAGGAACTCGGAGCCCTTGCTTGTCCTTCGGTGGACCTGTTGTAATGATGTCAGATAAAACAGATCAATCCTTGTTGGTCATAATGTTTTCATTCCTAGGTACAATGAAATTTTATATATTTGATGAGAAATTTGCAGACAAAAGTAAGATTAGTTATCTCCATTTTTATGCACATTTTTCCTCAACCTGATTCTGTTCTAGATCTCATCTACCTTCTGTTTTTATCAAAGATGTAGGGGGAATTTTCATCATTCACCACATCAGCCCTCAGCTTTGCCTCTGCCTTCCTGCCACATGACAGGGACTGTTCAACTGCCAGTCTGTCCCAACACCCAAAGCCCTGCCTCCCCCTGGAGTGGCCTTGGGGGAGTGAATGATGCCCTAATCCTGAGAGAGCCCTCTCCTAAGCTGCTGACTTACTGCTTGCACTGTAAGACGATAGACTAGGACTGGGTCCTCAGATCAGAATTCTCAGTGTCAGCAGCTGTGCCCTCCTCATGTCTCTGGGTCTTGCATGTCTCATGTCGTCTTCAGTCTGTCAAGACCTAAAACATCAATGTCAGTCCAGAAAATGAAACAGGAACCTGTTAGCAACTTACTATCTGCTTTTCCAGCAGAGAAAGTTATTTTAATCAACTTTGAGATGTTACACGCATTGAGGAGTGACTGTAGAGATTATGAGATGGGCATAGTTCTGACAGTACAGATGTAGTAGGATCTTTTCTTTTAAAATAAAGTCACAGAGGGAGAATACACATACATGGTCTTCCATTCGTTATCTTGAGTCCCCTTGATGGCTCCTGAACCTTCATCACAGTCCTCCATGCTAAGCCAGAGTTTGCTCTCAGATCTTGAACATCAGGCCAGGACAGCCATAGCCCAATCAGATGGGAGGCAGGAGCATGCTGTGGTCAAGAGCAGGGACTCAGCCAGCAGACTGCCTGTTTTCCTGTCCTGGCTCCACTCCCTCCTAGCTTAAATGGTCTTGTGCAAATTATTTTACCTCAGTTTCCACCTTTGTAAAACTGAGACAATAGTAATAGTAGTACTTACTCATAGGGCTGAGTTAATTGTGTGAGCTGTATAATAAGTGCTCAATAAATACCAAATATCACTACGATGGATTGGAAGTGGCTTCCTCAGGAAACCCATTTGACAGCCCTCCAGCTGGCAATTGCATTTCTTCTCTTAATTTTGATTCAGCTCTATTTTTTTAAACCTAAATGGGGTGACCTATCATACAGCTGGGTTTTATCCTTGGAGTGGTCAGTTTAACTTTTTTCCCCCAAAAACTCCCAAATGTGTGCCTTTGGTTACAGTGGACACAGGTCAAAGGGTGTGGCTGAATGAAAGGAAAGCCTTTTCCACACTCAGAGACAAACAGCTTGAAGTATTACTGTAATGCTGGATTAGAAGTGCAGTCTTCCTGTGGGAGAGAAATTCAAGATGGGCCTCAGAAGACCTGTCAGTCTTCCCACCCAGCATCCCCTCTACCACTGCATGTTACCAGATATTCAGATGTGTCGTCCACATATGTTATGTAATGTATGCATTGAATTCAGCATCAGTGTTCCCTGCGCAAGAATCTGATGACCTGTGTAAGAAAGAATTTGTGTATGGAGGAATCTGGCTTATGTGCAAAGGAAAAAGTCTCCCCTGGAAAAACGCAGGCCTTACACATTTAGCAGACCCTCGTGTCCACAGAAACGGTCATTGGCAATTAGGCAACTGCTGAGAGATCAGAGGCAAGACCCGCACATGAAACAGAGGCGGCGCGGGAAGATCACCGCCTTCTATCTCTGAGTTATGGCGGCTGAGCTTGCCTCCCCCTGTGTCCAATCTGCTTTGAGCTTTTCCTGCTGTGGACAGAGGCCCCGGGGACTTTTACACACCCCAGTTTTCATGCATCTTACTGATCCTTTTTTCACATGAATGAAAAACGCCTTTGATTTTTGAATACTCACGTCTGTTTTGTGTAACACTTAACTGATGTGCCAGATCATTCTGTACCTTAAAGGGGGTCTTGCACTGGGTTATTAAAATCAGTCCTTCTGTGAAGAGTCACTTTGCTCACTTAAAGGATAACTGCCCAGCCTCTCTTAATGGCGCTCATCTCTTTAAACCTGGATTAGGAAGGAAAGGAGCAACCAGAGCAGCAGTTGGAACCCAGCCAGAGCCCATGGATGAGGTGGGTTCAGCCACAAAAGGGACTTCAAAGAAACAGTATTATCTGCCGATCAGCTGATCTGAGCCCTCAGCCTTCCAGCCCTGCTCTTCTTTGGGAAATTCTGGCTTCATGTGATTCATTCCAGTTAGAACTGTGCTAAGCCAGTAGAGACCTGGAACCAGTGATTCTAGTACATTTGTTCAGCTGGTAGAGAGCCTTGTTCCATTATCTAAGGAGTTCTCCATCTCTGGAGAGGCCCAGGAGAAACCACACCATTGATCAGCTCAGCCCATGTTGTTTCTTCCAGATAGGGGGGCGCTCTACTAGGTCCTAGGTCTGCTATACTAAGTTAGATGATGTCCCTCCCTCAGGATGCTCAGCACTGGGAGAGGAAACAAGCTACAAGAGAAAGGAGACAGCCATTCACTTATAAAATTTTGGCAAATGCAACCATATGCTCAGCATTAGAAAAGAAAAGAAAGGGTAGTGTTGAAACAACCCACTTTTACTTTGTCCCTCTCGGTCAAGTCTGCCCTCTGGGCTCCCTGTGCCTCATGCCGCACAAGCATCTCTGCTGTGGTATAATTCTCTAGAGTTAAAGCAATTGTAGGTGAGTTTTTTGGTTTTTTTTTTTTTTTTTAATTTATACCTTAGAGACCTGGAATTTAAGGAACTATCCCATTGGGTGCTCAGCCAAATGGCCAGCTATTCCAATGCTGAGCCGCAGTTTTAAGTTGTTTTCAAGGATGTTTTGACTTTGTGGGTTTTCACTTTAAATGTTTTCAGAGATGACTACAGACACTAACAGTGAGACCAGATTCTTTGATCCTGCAACAGGAGGGACAGCAGCAGGTGCCATCATAGAGTGGGAGTTCCTGAGCAGTCAGGGCACATTTCCCAGAGGGGACGGAGGGGAGGAGAAGAAAGGATAGAGACAGTGGGGAAGTAGACTTGATAGGAAGATGTGGGGGATCAAGGGGGACCTCTGAAGTTACAACTTGGTCAGCCAAGCGTCTGGTGAACCATTCAGATGAGGAGCCACTGGCAGAGCCACTGGGCGGTCTGGTGCCTGCCAGTGCCCACGTCAGCAACCCAAACAGAGAGGAAAGGCAGGGGCTGCAAAGCAGACTTGGAAGTTACTGGTGATTGAGGACATAGGAACCACACACACACACACACACACACCAGAGGGAAGAAGGCCAGATATGGGGTGTGCATGGAGAGAACCTTCCAAGCCATCCAAGAAGGAGCAGTGAAAGAAAGCAGAAAATAGCAGAGTGCAGGAAAAGCAAGGCACCTGGTGGAGCCCCAAGGGCTGCAAGAGCAGATTCAAGAGCAGGAAGGGACTGGGGCCTCAGGGGCTGCAGGGTGAGTAGAAGGGAGCTCCCAGTCTCCCTCCTACACGGTGGCCTTAACAGCGGGATGAGTCACCTACAAAACACAGCTGGCCCTTGGAGACCTTCTGGGGGATAATTTTAGCAGAATTCCCTTCCCAGAATTCTCTCCCCATCAGCCTCCCTGAGACCCCACATTAGACTCTCAAGGGCAAGTGACCAAGAGGACACATTACTTAACACCTGATTAGTAGCAACACAGAGACTACCTGGCCTGTGGTCTCAGGTGCCTGAGAACAGGCAGGAAGGGTGAGGGCAGCAGAGAGGGAAGGTAAGCAGACCCTGGGGGAGGGGTGTGAGGACATGATTCCTCTCCACAACTTTCAGCTTTGTGTTTGGCCAAGTTGACCAACCCTGCTGGAGGGGAAACTTCAGCCCACTGAGCAGCTACTTAGAGACACTTAGTCCCTTATAAGTCAGCCCCTACCAGACCCTTCTAGGGAGGTGCATGCAACCCCATTCTGCTCCCTCCTAGCCTAGGGAGAGGGTCTTAATTTTTTAATTTCTCCATATTTTCAAGAAATGTAAAATCAACTTTGAGCTAAGAGCCTCTCATATGTTCACTATGAGGGAATGTTTTATAACAGTTATGAATCCCTTGCTTGACTTATGGAGGGCCTGGGATGGGCATCTTGTTTACTCACACTGCAACCTTGAGAGGTGTGTGTAATCATCTCAGCTTTTTTGTTTTTGTTTTTGTTTATTTATTTGTTCAGTTTTGGTATTAGGGATTGAACCCTAATGCCCAGCTGTCCAAGAAGGAGCAGCAAAAGAAAGCAGAAAATAGCAGAATCCAGGAACAGCAAAGGAAGAAGAGTTTCAAAGTAGAAGGGAGATTGAGTCAGATGCTGTGGAGGCCTGTAAGACACCTGTTGGACCTTATAGGGGCACTTAACCCCTGAGATACATCCCCAGCCTTTTTTATTTTTTATTTTCAAACAGGTCTTGCTAACTTGCTGAGGCTGGCCTCCAACTTGACATCCTCCTGCCTCAGCCTTCCAAATGGCTGGCATTACAGATGTATGCCACCACGCCTGGCTCTCTTCTCAGCTTTGTGAGATTGGGCTATCCCACAGCAGGGGATCCTTTAACTAGAGAACTCTACACAAAGCTTGTGTCACTGTGGACTGATTACACATAAGCACAAATAAAGAAATTCCAATGATTCATAATCCCAGCACCCACAAATCCCAATCATTAACAGCTTTACTCTAAAGAAAGACAGTTGGATTCCTACCTCACAATACTGAAAGCTAAGTTGCACTTTTAGGGAGGAAAAACTTACTTTCTCAATTAAAAAATAAAATAGTGGTTGGATGGTAGATGGGAAGGAAAATAGACTTACATTCATATATATAGTCATATATATACACACACACACACACACACAAATTCACGTATACAGCCAATCCTCTGTATTCTGTGTCCCACATTCAGATACAAGTAACCGAGGACTAAAATATTTGAAAAAAATAATTTTATCCATACTGAACATTTACACACTTTTTGTTATTTTCCTAAACAATATTGTATAGCAACTATTTAGATGGCATTTATATTATAATAGGGTATTAGTAATCTAGAGATGATTTAAAGTACACAGAAAGATATATGAAGGTTATATGAAAATATTATGCCATTATATATAAGGCCCTTGAGCCGTGTATGTAATGGTGTCCCCGGGAGGTCCTGGAAGGGATCCTCCATGGATCCTAAGAGAAAACTGTACTGAATTTGAGTGACCTCTGAGTTCTTAAGGAGTTGCTGTCCAATCAGGAGTTGGAGGGGACAGGTCCATACCCAGTAGCTCACGGTAGCACTAATGTTCACTCTCTTTGTTCATTTATTCAGTATTAATTGGGGGTCTTTATGCCAGGCACCATGATTACTGAGGTAGGTAGATAGGGCCACTGTCCTTGGAGGAGCTTGCATTTGAATTGGGGGTAGGAGTGTGAGGTGGAGTGGGGGAGCTCAGCAAGCGTGTGAGGTCCTGCACGCACCTTCCTACTCTAGAAGGAAGAAGGACTCTCCAGGGGTAGGACTTTGACAAATGCCCACACACATGCAAGGTGGGCAGAGGAAAGCAGAGCAACCAGTCACAGGGTAAGAGGTCAGAGAAGGAGGCATCAAAGAAGGTGGTCAGCGGGGCTGATACTGTGGAGGGTCTGAGGGGAAGGCCTTGGAGTTGGCACCTTTGTCAGCCCGGTCCCAGGCAGCTGAGTCCGAATCTGGCAGCCCTGGGCTGCAGCAGGAGGGCGGGAGGGGAGCAGCAGCTCAGCATAGACTTAGAGTAGCTGAAGGGAAGAAAGCACAGGAGGAGCTGCTGGGCCAAGGGAGGTTTGGTTTTTATGTTTTTAAATGGAAATATGTGAACAGTGCCTTGGTTTTAAAGAACACATCAATAGAAAGTATAGGCTGAGTATCCAGGAATGGTGGGAACAGAAATGGGATGAGTTTCCCATCTTCTGGAGGAGGTTGCAGGGATGTGTGTGTGGCAGAGGATCAGTGTCCACCAAGGAGTGGACACTCATGTCTTTGAGGGAGAAGGAACTTAGTCAGGTACAGAAAAGCCCCTGGATGGAGAGAAACAGTTAAGAATGGAATAAGGGAAGGAGAATAGGGAGGAACTTAGGAAGAGAACATTCCTTTATTTCTTTTTTGTTCACTTTATGTTCCTTTACTTCGTTTATCTACTTTTGCAATAATCTTTACCATCGAGCATGCATAACTTTATAATGTAAAATATTTCACAAATATAAAAATGAAACAAATTGGTGTCCCAGAGTTCTTTCTGTACATGGTTATACAAATGTGTGCGTACTCTGTCTTTGATACTCACACACACATACGTGATCTCTTTTTGAACTTTGATTATGGAAAATTTAAAATATTTACAAGACTAGAGAGCAGTAAAATGGACACCCATGCACCCATCACCTGGTTTCAACAATTATCAACTCATTGCTAAACTTGTACCTCTTACACCACCCACTTTCCCCTCCTAGATCATTTTGAAATTGATTCCTAGATACAGACATATCATTTCATCCTTAAAGAGATATATATATCTTTATGGGATTGAACTCAGGGGTGCTCAACCTCTGAGCCACATCCCAGCCCAATTTTGTATTTTATTTAGAGACAGGGTCTCACTGAGTTGCTTAGTGCCTCGCCATTGCTGAGGCTGGCTTTGAGCTCATGATTCTCCTGCCTCAGCCTCCCAAGCCACTAGAATTGCAGGTGTGCGCCACCATGCCCAGCTCACCCATAAATATTTTAGTATGTAGCACTAAAAAAGGCCCTTTTAAAAAAAACCATAGAGTCATTGTCACATTTAGTGCAGGTTGAGTCTCCCTTATCCAAAATGCTTCACACTAAAAGTACTTCAGATTTTGGAGTTTTTCATATTTTGGAATATTTACATAGATTTTATTAGTTGAACATCCCTAATCTGAAAGTCTGAAATCTGAAATGTTACAAACCCCAAGCCTTTTTGAGTGTCATGTCAGCACTCAAAAAGATTTGGATTTCAGATCTTCACTGAAGGCTGCTCAGACTGTAACAATTAACAAAGTCTCTCACTATCATCAAAGATCCAGTATGTGTTCAGATTTTCCAGTTGTCTCATAAATATATTTTCCAGATGTTTGCACTGCAATCCAAATAATTCACATCAGTGAAGATGTTTTTTTTAAATCCTGTGATCCATCCTGGTCTCTCTTATCTCCAGGGTTCCCAGCTCCTTATTTTATTTGCAATTTATTTGTTGAGGAAATTAGATCATTTGTCATACAGTTCTCTTTAATCCATGCTCTGCTGATTGCATTTCTTTAATATGGTCTGACACACTTTTCTGTGCTCTGTATTTTCCGTAAGTCAGTAGTTAGATCTAAAGATTCAATTAGATTTAAGTTTGCTTTTGTGGGTAAGACAGATGGTTGTGCTATTCTATCAGGAGACACATACATCTTGTCCTCTTTTAAATATATATTTTTATTTTAATTGACACAGTAATTGTACATTTTATGTGGAGCAGTGTGACATTTTAATACATGTATATAATGTGTAATCATCAGATTAGAGTAATTGGCACATCTGTCAACTTAGACATCATTTTTTTGTGTTGATAGCATGTAGATCATTTCCTTTGCTGTGCAGGAAAGGAAATTTTTAAATTTTTTCTTTTGTTGCCTGAGCTTTGGGAATCATATCTAAAGAGTATTCTCACAGACCAGTGTCCTGAAGCATTTCCTCTATGTTGTCTTCTAACAGTTCCATGGTTTGGGGTTTGTCTCTCTTTTTGTGATGTCAGCAGCCATTGACGTGCAATGCACTATACTTCCTAATTCAGAATTCTCTATATAGCTATTTTGAATATAGAATTAATCATTGTCAACCATGGTTATCCTATGGTGCTATAGTTATTCCAGCTGCCTGCCTGTACCCTTTAACTATCATCTCTCTATCCTTCCTTCCTCCTCACCCTTTTCAGGCTCTGGTAACCACTATTCTGCTCTCTACTTTTATGATACCAACTTTTTAGCTTCCGCCCATAAGTGAAAACAGGCAGTACTTGTCTTTCTATGCCTGACTTATTTCACTTACCATAATATTCTCCATTCCACCCATGTTGCTGCTAATGACAAAAATTCATTTTTATGACTGAATAATATTCCATCGTGTATGTATACCACATTTATATTTATTTATCCATTTATCCATAGGTACCTGCATTGATCCCATTTCTTGGCTACTCTGAGTAGCACTTCAGAAAACATTCAAGAGCAAATGTCTCTCCAACATACTGATTTGAATTTCTTTGGATACATGCCCAATGTGGGATTGCTGAATTGAGTAATAATACTATTCTAGTTTTTTGAAGAACCTCCATACTGTTTTTGATATGGCTATACTATTTTACATCCCCACCAACAGTGCATGAGAGTTACCCTTTCTCCACAGCCATGCCAGCTTTTGTTATTTTTGTGTTTTTCATAATAATAATTCTAACTGGGACAAAATGATATTTTATTGTGATTTTTTATTTTCTTTTCCCTGATGATTAGTGATGTGGAGCATTTTCGTGTATTCATTTTCCATTTGAATATCCTCTTTCGAGAAATGTCTGTTCAGGCCATTAGCCCATTTTTCAATAGGATTATTGTTCTTTCACTGTTGAGTTCCTTATAAATTTTGGAAATTAGACTTTCATCAAATAAATAGCTTGCAGATATTTCCTGCATTTGTAGGTTATCTCTTTACCCTGTTGATTGTTTCCTTTGCTGTGCAGAAGATTTTTAGTTTGGTGTAATCCCATTTTTTTCTTTTGTTGCCTGAGCTTTGGGGATCATACCAAAAAGAGTATTCACACAGACCAAATGTCCTGAAGCATTTCCTCTATGTTGTCTTCTAACAGTTCCACGGTTTGGGGTTTGTCTCTCTTTTTGTGATGTCAGCAACCATTGACGTGCAATGCACTGTACTCCCAATTTAGTAGAGGCTGGAAAATGATGATATTCTGGTTCTATCACTTATATTTCTTTTGTTATCCAGGATATACTTGTTTAAAGAAGCCTCCCTTCATCAACTTTTGGTTATGCAGAGATATCTTTCATCTAGTAAAGGCCAGGTGCATGTTTGATTTTTTTCCTCTACTTACCTTTTGTCAGAGTTCTGACACAACCATTTCAGCAAGAAGCCAAACAAATTTCCTTTTTATGAGAAATGATATTTCAAGATCAAAATCCATATGTTAGGGATGCTCATTACTGCTGCATAGGTGATTGCTTGTAACCCTTTTTTGATACTTAAAGCTAAGAAACATAGTAGAGGATAGATATATAGATAGGTAGGCAGCTAGGTAGGATGAAAGAAAGAGAAAGAACAAGTTATGATTTGAATGTGTTCCCTCCAGATTTTGGATGTTGCTAATGTGATAATTAAGAGATGGGTCCTTTAGGGGGTAAAGAAGCTGTGAGGTCTGCTCCCTCATGAACGGAGCTTTTCATGAGCTTGCCATTCTACTTTTTGCTGTGCGAGGGTGCAACACGACAAATATGCTAGTGCCCGGACCCTGGACATTTCAAGTTCCAAAACTGAGAAATAAATTTCTGTTCTTTATAAATAACTCAGTTTCAGGTATTCTGTTGTAGCAGCACAGACTAGAATGGATGGGTGGATAGATAGATAGATAGATGATAGATAGATAGATAGATAGATAGATAGATAATATGTAGATTATAGATAGGTGATAGCCACAGATGGAAAGACTAAATCATGAGTTCCTACCAATATTTTCCACTCCAGTTTAGGCCAAAAGGTTTTCTTAACAGCATCAATCTTGAAAGCAATCAATCAAAATTTCCCCATTCTCTGAATTAAAACTCCTAGTTCCCAGTTCTCAACACCAACATAGTTTCTCATTTGCTATACCAACATAGGAACAACCAAAGAGTAGGAACAAGCCAGATAGTGGGCTGTGTCCCACAGGCTAGGGACACAGCCCACTAGTACACTGAGGTTTAACCATGAGGTTGTAGAATGCTTTCCTTCCCCACCCAGATCACCACTCACAGGGCCCAGGGTAACTGGATTGTGGCTGACAGAGCTGCAAGCCACACTCTCTGATAAGGGGTACCTAGGGAAGCCCAAAGTCGAGAGAGTAGGAAAAGACAGAACACTGGAGGAATTTGACTTCTCTGACACCTCCTTAGACACAGCCCAAGGCCTAACCAGATTAATAAAATCCTCACACTAAAGATCCATTTCCTATTACCCAGTACAACATGTCCAGCTATAAACAAAAAAAAAAAAAAACAACTACCAGATTCTTTAGGAACAAGAAAAAAACACAGTCTGAAAAGATAAAGCAAGCATCAGAATCAGACTCAGGTATGACACAGACGTCAGAGTATCAGACAGGAAATTCAAAATAAATATGATTAATATGTTAAGAATTCTAATGGTGGGTGCTGGGGCTCAGTGGTAGAGCGCTTGCCTAGCATGTATGACGCACTGGGTTCAATTCTCAGCCCACATATAAATAAATAAAGGTCCATCAACAACTAATAAAATATTTTTTAAAAAATTCTAATGGAAAAGTAGACAAAAGCATGAGAACAAATGAGTAACATAAGAGGATAGAGGTGAAATTTCTTAAGAAATAATCAAATGCTTAAGATCAAAAACAAATTAATATAAATGAAAAATGCCTTCCACAGTTTCATAGTTAAATTAATACAGCTGAGGAAAGAATCAGTGAGCTTGAAGCCATCTTATTGATCTATATCAATAGAAACTTCCCAAACAGAAATGAAGAGAAAAGAAAGAAAAAGAAAGGGAGAACTTCTAAGAATTCTGGAACAATTTTCACATTTTCAAAATATATAATATAATTGGAAATCAAAGGAAGAAAGAGCAGAGAAAAACAATTATTTGAAGTGACAATAGCCAAAACTTTTTAAAGCTGAATACAGACACCAAACCTCAGACCCAGGAAGCTCGAAGAATATCAAGTATAAATATCAAAACCTGTACCCAGGCCTATAATACTCAAACTGCAGAAAACCAAAGACAGAGAAAGAATCTTGCAAGACTCCAGAAGGGGAGGAGAATCCGTAAGGAAACAAAGAAAAAATTTACAGTAGCCCTTCTCAGAAATGACGCCAACAAGAAGAAAATGGAATGGGATATTTCAGGTGTTGAAAGAAAGAAGCTACCAATCTCGACTTCTGTATCCAACAAAAGTGCTCTTCAGGAGTGGAGAAAAAATAAGGCTTCCTCAGACAAACAAAATCTAAGGGAATTCATTGCCAGCCAACCTGCAGGGTTAAAGGACCTCCTTCAGGAGGGAGGAAATGACACAGGTCAGGAACTTGCACTACATAAAGGAAGGAAGAGAATTAGATCAGGAGAAAAAAAAAAAGGAAGGTAAAATAAAATCTTTTATTTTTCTTAACTGATCTAAAATTTTGTTAAAGTAATAATAATTTGTTAAGTGATTATATGGACAGTGAAATAATGGCAGCAATGACATAAGTGATGAGAGAGAGATTGGGACTGCTGTTGTAAGATGCCTCCACTACCCATTAAGTTATAGTGAAAGTAAACTTAGATTAGTTTAAAAATGTATTTCAGAAACTCTAGAACAACTAGTGAAACAATCTTTTAAAGAAGTATAGTTGATATCTAAGAGGCAATTAAATAGAATAATATAAAATGCTCAATTAACAGCATAGGAGACAGAAAAATAAGGGGAACAGACTAATAACAGGTGCAAAGAAAAGAACAAAGTTATAAACATGGTAGATATTAATCCAGCAATACTGATAACCATTTTTAATGTGAAATGTTTAAATAAACTATTAAAAGACAGGGAGAGTCAGAATGGATTTTTTTTAAAAAATAAAAAAAAGACCCAATATCAGCTGGATACAAGAAGCCTAGTTTAATATAAAGACCCAAAAAGGTTAAAAGTAAAGGATCTAGTCTTGGAACTGTCATTGTCTAGCTTTGTGGTCTTATATTTGTTAGATTGCCCTGATATCCTTAAAATAAACTTCGTATTTCTCCCTTAAGATACATCCAGTATTCCCTGCAATTCAGCAAGTCCAAACTAGTACTATCCAGGAAACTGCAGTCAGCACAGACAAGATAACAGGTGCAAATATACTATAAGAACAAAAAGAACAAATTCACTGGGCACGGTGGCACACACCTGTAATCCCAGCAGCTTGGGAGGCTAAGGCAAGAGGATCATGAGTTCAAAGCCAGCCTCAACAAAAAAGCAAGGCACTAAGCAACTCAGTGAGACCCTGTCTCTAAATAAAATACAAAAAAGGACTGGGGATGTGGCTCAGAGGTCAAGTGCCCCGAGTTCAGTCCCCAGAACAAAAAAACAAAACAAACAAACAAAAAAAAGGAAACAAATGCATATTGAGGGAGCCTTCCTCTGATTTTTGTGGAAAACAGTGAAAGTAGGACAGAAGCAAGGATAAGAGGTTGCTTATTGTTATAGGTAGAGCTACTAGGAAAAAAAATAGTAAAGAGATAGAGAAAAAGATGCTATTCTAGCACTAACCAAAAGAAAGCTATAATAACTATGAATTTCAGATAATTCTTCAGAACAAGGGAAAAAAAATACAAAATATCTTCATGTGTATGTACCTAAGAAGAGAATACATGTACCAAACACTAATATAAATGAAAGAAAAATAGAAAATCTAGGGTTTCAGCTAGAAAATTCGACATCTCTATTTCTGTAACTTATTGATCTGGCAGACAGTAAGTCAGTAATGATATAGTTGAACTGAACAGCTCTCTCAACCATCTTCATCGAATTGACATTTATAGAATATGCCATCCAACAACAGCAGGAGACAATTCTTCTCAAGCTCACGTGGAACAGTCATTCCAATAGGCACATTCTAAGCTGTATAAAGTACCTTAACAAAATACAGGATACATATGAGGAAACTGCAATACTCTGATAAAATAAATCATAAGAGACCTAAATAAATGGAGCACTATTCAATGTCCATGAATTGAAAAACTCAATATTGGTAAGATATAAAGTTTCCCAACTTGACATATAGTTTCAAGACAATCAAAATCAAAATCCCAGCAAGTTGTTTTCTGAATATTGCCAAAATGTTTCTGAAGTTTATACTAAAACTTTTTTTCTTTCTGAAAAAGAACTAAGTTGGAGGACTCAGCATCCAATTCTAAGACTTACTATAAAGCTATAATAATGAAGACAGCATGAAAACAATATGGGCAAGAATTGACACATTGATTAATGGAACATGTAATGGTTAATTTGAATTGTCAACTTCATTGAATTAAGAGATCCCGAGGATTAGGAGGATTATGGGTGTGTTGATGAGGGTGTGTCTAGGAATGATTAGCATGGGGAAATGGAGACCCTCCCTAGCATTGGCAGCACTGACCAATAGGATGATGGCTTGGATGGAATAAAAGTTGGAAGAACAAAGAGGCAGCAGCAGATGCAAGCTAGATTCTATTTTGAATGGGTCCTTGATGGATGCTGCGATAATCTAAGGATAGTCTGAGGATATTAGACTCTAACTTCTTCACTCTTCCAAAGCAGATTCTCCAGAAGCCTTTGGTTTTGGACTAGGGTAGTACCGTTGATCTGTCTTGATCTGGGACTTCAGCCTCTTGGACTGTGCAGCTACTGGTTCTTCCAGCTCTTCAGCCTGCAGACAGCCATTGTAGACTATCCAGCTTCTGGTATAATAAGCCAATCTAATTAGTACCCCCTTTTATAATTATACTTCCTGTTGATTCTGTGTCTCTAGAAAACCCTAATACAAACAGAATAGAGAAATCAGAATAGCTTTACACAAATGTCAATTTATCTTTGATAGAAAAGACATTTCACTGGGAAAATAATATTCTGTTCAAAAGGTACTAAAACAATTGGATATCCATATTTTTTAAAAAATGAACCTAAACATAGACCTTATACCTTTCACAAAAATTAATTCAAAATGAATCATAGATCTAATATAAAGTTCAAAACTAAAAAGTATTTAGAAGAAAAACAGAACACCTTAGTGACCTTAAATTTGGAAATGAGTTTTTAGAAACAACACCGAAATCATGATCCAAAAAAGAAAAATTAACAAGTTAGACTGTTTAAATTAAAAACTCTGCTCAGAGAAAGATAAGCCAGACTATAAGGAAAACACATATCTGTAAAGGACTTATGTTCAAAATGTACAAAGAACTCACAAGTTCCATCATAAGAAAACAACCCAACATAAAATGTACCAAAGATCTGAACACATACCTCGGCAAAGAAGAGTATACAAATGTCAAATAAGCATATAAAAAGATGCTTAAAAGCATTTGTCATCAGGAACTTTCAAATTGAAACAATGAGATATTACTATATACCTATGAATGGTTAAATAAAAGATAAATTAAATCTGGCAATACAAATTGCTGCTGAGGGTGGAAAGCTGCCGCAGTCTGGCTGGGCACAAAATCACGAGCCACTCACAGCCTTGTAGATTCAAACAGCAATTCTTTATTTCCGAACTCACACCGGCACTCTACAAACACGTTCTGGGGAAATCCACGTTCTGGGCCAAAATCACGTTCTGGGCAAAATCCCAAATACTCTCTGAATCCCGCAAGAACTCAAGGAGTGGGCACGCCTGAGGCAGCAGGATACACCCTATTCCCAGCAGGGTACACCTTAAACCTGGAACCACCCTGGTCCTTGAGCAAGGTCACCTTACATGCAATGTCACTGCAAATGACCTGGGTCAATATGGAGAGTCCTTCCTCTAAGCAACATTGGGTAGGCTAACAAAGAAATTGCCATGTGTCATTCCTACTTGGCAATGGCTCTCAGCAGAAAGCAATAGGAACTCTCATTCATTGCTAGTAGAATGCAAAGTGTACAGTCACTTTAGAAGACAGTGAGATGTTTTCTTACCAAGCTAAACATACTTTTATCATACAATCCAGAAATCAGGGTGATATGTATGTGCCCACCTTGTTTGAAAACATTAGCACAAAAATCTGCATCAGAATGTTTGCAGCAGTTTTATTCATAATTGTTAAAAAATTGGAAGTAACCAAAATGTCTTTCAATACATACATGGATAGTGAAACTATATTGTATTAAAAGCAATAAAAGGCAATGAGCTATCAAGCCACTAAAAGACATGGATAAATTTTGATTGTGTATTTCTACTTGAAAGAATCTGGAAAAGGCAAAAACTATTTTGGTTAAAAAAAAAGACATAGTGAAAACAGAGATGCAGTATTTGCAAGGAGTTTGTGGGTTATGAAGGAAGTTGAATAGGTGAAGTATAGGAGATTTTTTAAGATGCAGAAATTATTCCATATGGTACTATAAGAGTGAATATATGATATTATGACTCTGTCAAAAGCCCATAAAACTTTATAGTGCAAAGAGTGAACTTTATGTAAAGTTAAAAAAAAAACTTAAGAAGTTGGGGAATCCCAAAATGGAATGTAGACAATCTAACTTATTACAAATTTATGAAATAGCCACACTGAAAGAGGTGGGAGGAAGAGCAGTTGACCTAAGTTGCTTTGGAAACAAATTGCATCTGTATAGGCTCAAAAAATTGCATACAAGAGTGTGCTCTAGTTGATAAAGTTGTTCCTCGAAGTTAATAATTCTTGTATCAATATTCACATGTAATAGAATTGAACAATTAAGTAGATGATGATGTATAGTGGGAACCAAGTTCTCACTGTTGAAATGAGAAGGACAACAGAAAGCCCAGAGGTCCTTACAAGAGACACCACAACTAAATGTAATGTGATCTCTTGGATAGGATTCTAGAACAGAACAGAAGTCATCAGGACAATACCATGGAAATCCAGATAAAATACTGAGTTTAAGTCAATAATAATGTAACAGTATTGGTTCATTAATTATTAAGTATGCCTTAATATTGTTAGATGTTAAGGGAAACTTGAGAGTGAGGTGTAAGTGAAATTTGCAGTTGATCTCTGCAGTTTTTCTGTAAATTTTAACTGGTGTTTTGTTTGTGGGGGGGCTAGGTAGTGCTCTATCACTGAGCTATATCCACAACACTTTTTTAAATTTTTATTTTGTTACAGGATCTTTCTAAGTTGTCCAGACTAACCTCCAACTTGGAATCCTCTTACCTCAGCCTCCCGAGTAGCTGGGATCACAGCTTTGTGCCACCACACCTGGCTAAACTGTTCTTAAATTAAAAATTTATCTTTAAAAATTATAGAAAGTAAGAGTTCCTGCTGGGTATGTGGCACATGCCTGTAATCCCAGAGACTCAGGAGGCTGATGCAGAAGGATCACAAGTTCAAGACCAGTCTTAGCAACTCAGTAAGACTCTTAGCAATTTAGTGAGTCCCTGTCTCAAATTAAAAAGATAAAAAGCACTGGAGTAAAGCTCAGTTGTAAAGGGCACCTGAGCTCAATCCCCAGTACTGAAAAGAAAGAGTTCTCAGAACTGCTATTAAAATTATCTAAATTCAAATTTAATTATGTATGGCAATAAAATAACAAATGAAACTATATTGAATGCTAAATTTTTAAAGAATTATAGAAAAACTACAGTGAGATACACAGTATACTCATTGGGGTGACTAACATTGTTTAATTGGACAATATCAAGTGATATTGAAAATAAAGTAGACACATTGAAACTCTCATACATTGCTGATGGTAATATAAAAGTTGTACATGTGACACAGGAGTATGTGAATAAAGTTTATGTTGGTGACTATTGAAAAAATGACTGTATACTCTCTGCCTGCGATAAATGGCAGAAGGACCTTCCCAACTACATCCATTGTTGAAGACAAACAAGAAAGCATAAAACCGGCACAAGCAGATATGACCACATCCTCTTGGCCAAAGTAACCAAGACCCTCATTTAAATGCATGTAAACAAGATGCTAAAAGATATGCTCAGAGACTGGAGTTGTAACTCAGTGGAAGAGTGCTTGCCTAGCATGTGTGAGGCACTGGGTTTGATTCTCAGCACCACATATAAATAAAAAAAATAAAGGTCCATCAACAACTAAAAAATATTTTTAAAAAAGATATGCTCAGGAGGGAGGCCAAACACAATTTTAGACACATTTTAGATCCCAACATAGATTATGAATATGTTAATTTATAGCCTCAAAACATGTATGTGCTGTTCACTCCTTGATTTCCTTGCTACCCTGCCTGTGAGTAGCCACCTCTGCTGCTACTTTGCCTATGGGGCAGCCACCTAGCCATGTGAAAAATGCATTAATAATTCTTATTAACTCATTCTTTGTCAGCCTTGTTTAACTTCTATCCTGCATGAGCTAAAGGACCCACCGAGCTGCTACAGATAAAGAGTTGTACATGAATGTTCATAGCAATTTTACACATAACAGCCCAAAGCAATAATCATCCAAATAGGTGAATGGCTAGATAACTGGCATATTTACATAATGTAATACTCCTCTGAATTAAAAGGAACAAGTCTGCAGATGGATGGAACAAAGTGGGTCAATGCCCAAGACGTAATACTGAGTGAAAGAAATCAGGCATGAGATGTATATACTACAAGATTCCATCTTTGAGAAACTCTGGGGAAGATGTCTTAATCTATAGTGATAGAAAGAACATCAATGGCTGGGTGGGGATAGGAGTGGCATAGGAATTGAGGGGCAAAAGGAGATGTTTTAGGATAATGAAAATATTACATATTGATTGTGTCAGTGGTTATACAGATGTGTATGTCTGTCAATACCCATCCAACTGCCGCAGTCTGGCTGGGCACAAATGCCGCAGTCTGGGTGGGCACACAATCACGAGCCACCACACAGCTTGTAGATTCAAACAGCAACTCTTTATTCCCGAACTCACACCAGCCGTCTACAATCACGTTCTGGGGAAGTCCACGTTCTCTGCCCAAATCCATGTTCTCTGCCCAAATTCACGATCTCTGCCCAAATCCACCTCCACTGGGCTTCTATCTCCAAAAAATATACTGTCTGAATCCCGTGAGAACTCAAGGGGAACTCAGGCAGCAGGATACGCCCTATTCCCAGCAGGAATAATCTTAAACCTTAAACCTGGAACCTAAACTGGGAACGCCCTAAACTCGACTATCTTAAACCGGGAACACCCTAATCTGCCTTGGTCCTTGAGCAAGGTCACCTACATTCAATGTCGCTGCAACATGTCAGCAACATGGGGTACGCTGGCAAGGAAATTGTCATACCTACTTGGCTAATGGCTCCCAGCATCTCCCCCCTTCTGATTAATTAAACAACAAGCAATGTGGCTTAAGGACCGTGCCTGGTAGGTTGTCCAATTCAACATATGGTTCTTACCCGTCATCGGAAAACTGACCTTTAGGCGTCAGCCTCCTGTCTTAGGTTGATACCACTGCAATTGAATCATACCCGTCACTGACTACCGGTCCAGCATACAGCCATACTTGTGGATAGGTCTATGCACCAGTGGGGGGGTGAGGTTCTTTGCCTCACCTCTGTTGGCCCCCAAATTTGGCCTTGGTGCCAGTGGGGGAGTGAGGTTAATGTGGCTTATGGACCGTGCCTGGTAGGTTGTCCAATTCAACATGTGGTTCTTACCCGTCATCGGAAAACTGACCTTTAGGCGTCAGCCTCCTGTCTTAGGTTGATACCACTGCAATTGGATCATACCCGTCACTGACTACCGGTCCAGCATAAGCCATTGGCCCCCAAATTTTAGACCATCACTAGCAGAAGGGAGGAGGATACAGAAATGCCACGACACCAAGCCAATTGACGGCTCCTTGGGAAAAAATTGCATCACTGGTGACACCATCAGCAAAGATATGTCAGCACTACCACAATTAACATGGGGTGCGCTGGCAAGGAAATAAAAATTGCATCACTAGTGACACCATCAGCAAAGATATGCCAGCATTACCACAATTCGCTGCACCAAACGATAGTTACATAGTCCAGGCAAGTTCTGCAAGCAGTTCAAAGCGGAGGAATCTATCAATATGTCCATTTCCTCCCAAAGTAAGTTTCCTCCCAAAGTAAGTTGACTCTTTGATTGAGCATTACTTGTTGAGTTCTTCACCGGCACTGGGATGGAGATAGGAATTCTGGCAATGATGCTAAAGAGACATTATCCTGAAAAGAATTATTAAATATAATGAAAAGGAAAGGTGAAAGTAAACAAACAGATCTGTTAACCTACTTTAAAAACAATCCTTAACAGCCTTTTACCTAATTTAAACTAGTAAACAAACAGATCTGTTAACCACCTTTAAAAACAATCCTTAACAGCTGTTTACCTAATTTAAATTAAACCATTTAAATCACGTGAATAAAAATAATAATAATTCGGATCCATTTTTTCATGAGCGCTCCTCATATAAGAAATATGGACATACGCACATACAGACATACAACACAAAACACAAGAGTGTACACAAACGTACAACACATAAGAAAATAGTAAAGGCCTTGTAGCTTTACCTGGGTGAAATCTCCATTGCAATGTTTAAAAACTCCACAGTCAAAAAATAAAACTGATCAGAAAAACATTAACCTAGGTTTGTATGAGCTCAAAAAATAAAAATAGAACCTTATGATGTGGAAAAATGCAATAATAAAATAGCTATTGAAAAAAGCATCCTGGTTAATCACTGTCGCAGATGTAAGAATGGCCAAGCTGGAGTTCTGGATATCAGCTGTTATGGATTTGAGTCAAATCATCTTCTTTTCAATCTGTAGAGACTGTTTTAGTTAATCTTTCTGGAATCCAAATGGGCTGCTGTTCTCCCTGTGGAAAAACACAAACAGACCCCCGACTCCAGACAATCACTGGGTCAGGACCTTTCCATTGTCCTGTTAGAATATCTTTCCAAAGTACTTTAGGCTTATGTACATTTTTTGGATACATATGTCTTTCTGCAGCACTAAGTCCTGATGAATCCAAATTTAAAAAGTTTAGAGTAAAAAGCGTTATTTTAAGTTTATCTTTGGGGGATATATACCCCTTTCCAATTCCCTCTTTTTGCTTTAATAAGTATGTTTTAATAGTTTGATGAGCTCTTTCAACTATGCCTTGTCCCTGTGGATTGTATGGGATTCCTGTTATATGAGTAATACCAAATGATGAGCAAAATTGTTTAAAAGAGGTAGAGGTATAGCCAGGACCATTATCGGTTTTTAACTGTTTAGGAACGCCCACAGTGGCAAAATTTTGTAAGCAATGAGCTATAACATCTTTAGTTTTTTCTCCGGCATGAAGGGAGCCCATCAAAAATCCAGAAGAAGTATCGACTGTAACGTGTAAATATTTTAATTTTCCAAATTCTGGCAAGTGTGTGACGTCCATCTGCCAAATATGGTTAGGTATCAGTCCTCTAGGATTGACTCCAAGATTAACTTGTGGTAAAAATGTCACACAATTTTGACATTGTTTTATTATATGTCTGGCTTGTTCCTTAGTTATTTTAAAACGCTTTTGTAAAGTATTAGCATTAACATGAAACCTTTTATGAAAATTTGTAGCTTCTTCAAATGTAGAGAAAATATGTATGTCATGTGTAGTTTTATCTGCTAAATCATTGCCTAAACTAAGGGCTCCAGGCAATCCTGTATGTGCCCTAATATGTCCTATGAAGAATGGATCTTTTCTGTCCCAGATTAGACTTTGTATAGTGGAAAACAAAGAGAAAACAGTAGAAGAAGGGGAAATCCTACCAGCATCTTCAAGAGATACTATAGCATTAACTACATACTGACTATCAGAAAATAAATTAAATACAGAATCTTTAAACATCAAAAAAGCTTGTAAAACTGCATTAAGCTCTACCTTTTGAGCTGATTGTTTGGGTACTAAAAATGTAAAAGTTTGATCAGGGGTAACTACTGCTGCTGTACCATTATTTGACCCATCAGTGAAAATATTTGGAGCATTCATGATAGGTGTTTTTCTTGTCATTTTAGGAAAAACTACAGGATGCTTAGACCAAAAAGACAACAAAGGATTAGATGGTAAATGATTATCAAATGAAACATTAGATTTACACATGATTATTGCCCAAGTATTTAACTCATTAGCTAACTCATCAATTTGATCCATAGTATATGGAGTAATAATTTTATTGGGAGAAATTCCAAACACTCCCTTCGCTGCTTTTATTCCTTTGAGTATTAATTGTCCTACAGCCTCAGGATACCTAGTAAGAATAGTGTTAGGAGAATAAGATAAATGTATCCATAATAATGGACCTTCTTGCCAAAATACTCCTGTAGGGATATTTTTTGTTGGTAGTACAATAAATAATAAAGGCAAACTTATATCAATTCTATCCAAATGCATATTTTCCATATATGTTTCAATAATTTTTAATGCCTTTCTTGCTTTAGGAGTTAACATGCGGGGTGAATTTGGATCTGATGGACCTTTTAGAATATCAAATAAAGGTCCCAACTCTCCTGTTGGTATACCTAGATAAGGCCTTATCCAATTTATGTCTCCCAATAACTTTTGAAAGTCGTTAAGTGATTTGAGTTGATCTACTCGTATTTGAATTTTTGGTGGACGGACCATGGTTGAGGATAATAGAACTCCTAAATAATTAATTGGAAAATTTAATTGTACTTTATCTATTGCTATCTCTAGATTATAATTTTTTAATAAGTTTGTAAGTGTGGCATAACATTCCAGCAATATGTTTTTATCTTTATGTGCCAATAATACATCATCCATATAGTGAAATATTTGTAGTTCAGGATTTTGATTTCTAAGTGGCTGGATTGCTTTGTTAACATATATTTGGCACATAGTTGGACTGTTAGCCATCCCTTGAGGGAGTACTTTCCATTCATATCTCTGATCAGGACCTTCATGATTTAATGCAGGGATAGTAAATGCAAAACGTGGACTATCCTCGGGATGAATTGGAATTGAAAAAAAACAATCTTTAATATCTATAGCTAAAACATGCCAGGTTTTTGGCAAAGCAGACAATTGAGGAATCCCTGATTGAGCAGGTCCCATAATAACCATCTCATTATTAATGGCTCTTAAATCTTGCAATAATCTCCATTTACCAGATTTCTTTTTGATGACAAAAATGGGAGTATTATGGGGAGATATGGAAGGTTGTATATGTCCTTCCGCTAATTGTTTTTTGACCAGATCATGGGCTACTTGTGTCTTTTCTTTAGTCAGGGGCCACTGAGGAACCCACACTGGTCTTTCTGATTTCCAAGTAATTTTGATTGTCTCAGTGGCCCTTTCTGAAAATCCAACCCATGTCTGTCTGTTCCTTGATCTATTTGTACTGGTGCTGCTATACCTTGCCCTTGTTTTCCTAATCTTTTTTCTTTCCTAAAGCCTTGTCTAGCCCTAGTAGTGGGCGCATTAGGATTGATGTTATTTGTTAACGTCAAACCTAATTGATCTAGGACATCTCGTCCCCATAAATTTATAGGAAGATGATCCAATACATATGGCTGTATAGTTCCTTCACATCCTTCAGGATCCTTCCAATCTAATATCATAGAACTTCTATGGGGATTAGTCGCCACTCCTAGGCCTCGAAGCGTTTGAGTGGCTTGTTGTAATGGCCAATGTTTTGGCCATTCTTGACTAGATATGATGCTAAGGTCAGCTCCTGTGTCCAGTAGCCCATTAAACTCATGACCTTGAATATTTAGTTTTAGCATTGGGCGAGAATCTAAATTTAAAGACAACATAGCCCAATCTACACCTGTGGAGCCTAATCCCCTGGAACCTCTTTCTACACTATGACTAGGAAATTTATTATGTAGGCTGGGTATTATTAACAACTGTGCTATTCTATCTCCTGGTGAAATTACTGATATACCTCTTGGAGAACTAGCTATAATTTTTATTTCACCTACATAATCGGGATCAATTACCCCAGGACTTATCATAAGTCCTTTTAATGTAGATGAACTACGTCCCAGTAATAAGCCTACTGTTCCTTGGGGAAGAGGTCCTTTTACTCCTGTGGGAATGATTTGAACTCCCATCTCTGGAGTTAATACTGCTCTGGCAGAGGCACAGATGTCCAACCCTGCGCTCCCTCGGGTTTGTCTGATGAGGGATTTAATGGACAATGTGTCCTGGGCACTACCCTGATGGTGTTGCTGGGATCCTCCACTGCCCCGTATATTTGTGGTTGTGGGCCCCGGAGCATTGGGCCCCCCTGTCCGTTTTTTGGCAATGGAGCCTGATGCCTTTCTCCACGATATCTTGGATAAATACCTGGTCTTTGTCCGTTTTTTGATAAGGGAGTACCTTCTATGGTGGTTTGAGAACGGCATTCATTAGCCCAATGTCTCCCTCTACGGCATCGTGGGCAAATACCCGGTATTCTATTCCTTTGATACCTACTTTTGTTAAACCCTCCTCCTATGGGGCAATTCCTTTTAAAATGTCCTGTTTGTTCACAATCATAGCATGTTTTTGGCCTGGCATCTAAAGCCTGTTGTACTGCAGCTGCCAAGACTTGCCCTTGTTCATTAATATCTCTACATAATTTAATATATGTGTTTAAATCTTCATGTCTCCATGGTCTAATAACCTCTCTGCAGCAACGATTTGCTTGGTCATAAGCCAGTTGTTTTATTAATGGCATTGCTTGTTCTGTATCCCCAAAAATTTTGGCAGCCGTTTGAATTAGCCTATCTACAAAGTCAGCGTAAGGTTCATTAGCTCTCTGTATTACCTTAGATAGCTGACCTTGTAAATCTCCATGTCCTTGTAAAGTCTTCCATGCCCTAACTGCGTCTGCAGCAATTTGTGCATATATAGCAGGATCATATTCAATTTGTTGCCGTTGACCCTCATAAGGTCCTTTTCCTAACAACATATCTAGATTTCTTTGAGGGTAACCGGCTGCTGCATTTCGCCTAGCTGTCTCCGCGCAAAATTCCTCATTGGCAACCTTCCATAACAAATATTGTCCTCCATTTAGTACAGATTTACACATGCTAGCCCAATCTGCTGGCGTCATGTCCAAGTTAGTAATGGACTCGACCATGCTTACCGTGAAGGGAGCTTGGGGACCATAGGTTGTTACAGCCTCCTTTAACTGCTTCACTGTTTTAAAATCTAATGCACGGTGAATTCGCTGCCCTCCAGCCTGTTCAAGTACAGGGCATGCTAATCTTTGAGGTCCTGTCTCAGGATCCCATTTATCAACTACGGGGTTTGAGGGCCACTCAGCTGTCTCCATCGGTGGGGCTGTTGGTTGAATTACGCCCTCTTGTGATAAAACGGAGTTAGTAACAGCTTCCTGTTGTGGCCTTTTTCCTAACAACCCCTTTTCCTTTAAATTTTCTTCCTCTGTCTGACTAGCTCGAGAGACCTTCTCTTTTGCTTGATCTAAAATGTCTTTCTCCATGGTCTGAACCTCTAACAATTTACTTAACATCTTTTCGGTTTGTTTTTTACTAATTTCTAATCTACTATAAAGATAACGCAACCCAATAAGATAGCACAAAACAAAGCCGAAACTGAATGAAACAAAAACGGAATAAAAAATCATTGTATCAATTTTCTCTTCCTCAGGGCCGACAAACTTCAAACCTTTAATCAACCATTTTTTCCAGTTTGCCTGAGAAATTTCTAGGGATAGGCAGCTTGAAACAAAAACAAGATAAATCAAAACAATAACACATTGTTTTTTGAATTGGTCACCCATTCTTTCGCTCTTCCTCAGGGGCGAGCAATTTCACTTACCTCTAAACTTCAGAAGTTCCCCGTAGGGGCCACCAAATGCCGCAGTCTGGCTGGGCACAAATGCCGCAGTCTGGCTGGGCACACAATCACGAGCCACCACACAGCTTGTAGATTCAAACAGCAACTCTTTATTCCCGAACTCACACCAGCCGTCTACAATCACGTTCTGGGGAAGTCCACGTTCTCTGCCCAAATCCACGTTCTCTGCCCAAATTCACGATCTCTGCCCAAATCCACCTCCACTGGGCTTCTATCTCCAAAAAATATACTGTCTGAATCCCGTGAGAACTCAAGGGGAACTCAGGCAGCAGGATACGCCCTATTCCCAGCAGGAATAATCTTAAACCTTAAACCTGGAACCTAAACTGGGAACGCCCTAAACTCGACTATCTTAAACCGGGAACACCCTAATCTGCCTTGGTCCTTGAGCAAGGTCACCTACATTCAATGTCGCTGCAACATGTCAGCAACATGGGGTACGCTGGCAAGGAAATTGTCATACCTACTTGGCTAATGGCTCCCAGCATCCAACCATATATGTAAAATGTGTACAATTTTCTGTGTACTAATTTTTCCATAACAGTGGATTTTTAAAGAGGACTAGAGAGGGAAAATGACAGATTGGAAGATAAAGGAGATTTAACTCATACAAAATTGAGATTCCTAAAGAAGAATGCCAAGCAATTTGGACCCCCCAAAAATTGTCAAAACTACATTAAAGAATACTTTGGGCTGGGGCTGGGGCTCAGCGGTAGCACACTTGCCTGGCACATGTGAATCACTGGGTTCGATTCTCAGCACCACATATAAATAAATCAAGGTCTATCAGCATCTAAAAAGGTATTTTTTAAAAAGAATACTTTATTTGGGGGTTGTGGCTGAGCAGCAAAGCACTTGCCTCGCACATGTGAGGCACTGAGTTTGATCTTCGGCACCAAATGAAAATAAATAAACAAAATAAAGATATTGTGCCCATGTACAACTAAAAAAAAAAAGTTTTTCAAAAAGGATACTTTTTTGGAAAAAATAAAACTTTATACCACAGCTAGATGGGTCCGTCATATCCTTGAATATTTGGTACAAAAAAGCCACCACTGAAAGTAAAAGCTTTACTGGGTATCAAAGAGAAATAAATAATACTTGTGGCTTCTGTGTAAAAAGAATTAAATCATCTATGATGGAATAAACTGAAGACTGACCCACACTTCACTGCAACATCAACACAGGAAGAAAGTTGAGCAACACCATGAATTCTTCAGAAATGTAAGATTCAGACCCAGCCTTCTTTTCTCTTTCAAATAGAAAAGCAAAAAACAAGAACATACTGAACATACAGTGTCCACAAGCTCTTCCTAAATAAACCATGGGAAATTCCAACTAAATGAGCAGAGAGTCCACAGCAGGCTCGGGGGAAAGACAACAAAAACCAGCAAAAAAAAGGGGAGATAGAAACAGATGTAAGAGAATTCATCTCTCTATACGTACAGATAAATATTTACAAAATAAGGAAGCTGATAAAAGGCCTAAATAAAATTTAATGCATTGAGCTGCCCACAACCAAGGTGAAAGTTATTATATTCTCATGAATATATATATATATATATACACATACACACACACACACACACATCACATATCCTTCTCCAATCACAGTGCAAGGAAATGAAAATCAATGATGAAACTAGAAAACCGAGAAAACAAAAATCAGCACCGCTGTTTAGTCAAAGAGGAAATCAAAATTACAGAACATTTGGGAGGTGACAATAGTGAAACCATTTCATATTTAAACTTATGAGCTATGACTGAGTTATACATAGCCTGAGACATTATTAGTTTTTAGAAATAATATAGGATGAAAACAAAATAATTCTTAATCTTACTCAAGGAGTTAGAAAAAAACGGAATAAACATTGAGAATAGAAGGAAAAACTAAAAACAATTTAATATATTAGAGAGTTAAAGAGGTCTAATAAAGGGATTTTTTTGTGTGTGTGTGTGGTTATTTCTGGGTACTTTATTTTTTATTTTTATTGGTTTTATTTTTTAAATACATGACAGTGGAATGCATCACAATTCATATTACACATATAGAACAATTTTTTCATATCTCTGTTTGCATATAAAGTATGTTTAAACCAATTCATGTCTTCATACATGTACTTTGGATAATGATGTCCATTACATTCCACCATCATTGCTAATCCCCTGCCCGCTCCCTTCCCCTCCCATCCCTCTGCCCTATCTAGAGTTTACCTATTCCTCCCATGCTCCCTCTCCCTACCCAGCTATGAGTCGGTCACCTTATATCAGAGAAAACATTTGGCATTTGTTCTTTTGGGATTGGCTAATTTCACTTAGCATTATCTTCTCCAGTGCCATCCATTTAACTACAAATGCCATGATTTTATTCTCTTTTATTGCTGAGTAATATTCCATTGTGTATATATGCCACATTTTTTTTTTTAAAATCTACTTAAGGGCATTTAGGTTGGTTCCACAGTTTAGCTATTGTAAATTGTGCTGCTATAAACATTGATATGGCTGTGTCCCTGTAGTATGCTGTTTTTAAGTCCTTTGGGTATAGACCGAGGAGAGGGATAGCTGGGTCAAATGGTGGTTCCGTTCCAAGTTTCCAAGGAATCTCCAGTTTTCCATATCGGCTGCATCAATTTGCAGTCCCACCAGCAATGTATGAGTGTGCCTTTTCCCCCACATCCTCGCCAACACTTACTGTTATATGTCTTCTTAATAGCTGCCATTCTGACTGGAGTGAGATGGTATCTTAGAATAGTTTTGATTTGCATTTCTATTATTGCTAGAGATGTTGAACATTTTTTCATATAATATTGTTGATTGATTGTATATCTTCTTCTGAGAAGTGTCTGTTCATGTCCTTGGCCCATTTATTGATTTGGTTATTTTTTTTGTGTGTGTGTATGTGTATGTGTGTGTTTAGCCTTTTTGAGTTCTTTATATACCCTAGAGATTAATGCTCTATCTGATGTGTGAGGGGTAAAAATTTGCTCCCAAGATGTAGGCTCTCTAGTCACCTCACAGATTGTTTCTTTTGCTGAGAAAAAAATTTTTAGTTTGAGTCCATCCCATTTATTAATTCTTGGCTTTAATTCTTGTGCTATAGGAATCTTATTAAGGAAGTTAGGGCCTAATCCCAACTTCCTTTTTCTACTATTAGACACAGGGTCTCTGGTTATATTCCTAAGTCCTTGATCCATTTTGAGTTGATTTTTGTGCATGGTGAGAGATAGGGGTTTAATTTCATTTTGCTGCATATAGATTTCCAGTTTTCCTAGCACCATTTGTTGAAGATGCTATCTTTTCTCTAATGCATGTTTTTGGTGCCTTTGTCTAATATAAGATAGTTGTAATTTTGTAGGTTAGTCTCTGTGTCCTCTATTCTGTACCATTGGTCTACCAGTCTGTTTTGGTGCCAACAGCATGCTGTTTTTGTTACTGTTGCTCTGTAGTATAGTTTAAAGTCTGGAATAGTGATGCCACCTGCTTTACTCTTCCTGCTAAGGATTGCTTTAGCTATTCTGGGTCTCTTATTTTTCCAGATGAATTTCGTGACTGCTTTTCTATTTCTATGAGGAATGCCTTTGGGATTTTGATTGGAATTGAATTAAATCTGTATAGTGCTCTTGGTAGTATGGTCATTTTGATAATATAATTCTTCCTATCCAAGAGCAAGGTAGATCTTTCCATCTTCTAAGGTCTTCTTTGATTTCTTTCTTTAGGGTTCTGTAGTTTTTATTGCATAGATCTTTCACCTCTTTCGTTGATTCCCAAATATTTTATTTCTTTTTTAGACTACTGTAAATGGGGCAGTTTTCCTTATTTCTCTCTCAGAGGATTTGTCATTGATATACAGAAATACCTAACAAAGGGATTTTTAGAATTAAAGCAAGAATGTATGTAGTGAAAAAAAGGGAGAAAACACACAAAATAATAAACAATAATAGTGAAAATACTCTAAAACAATTATATGGATCTTATTTGTTCAGTTTTAAAATAGAATAATATGATTTTCCAGGAAAATATGAATGTCTAATATTCACCTCAGAAAAGAAAGAGAAATCAGAACAAACCAGTTGTTTAGAAAATAATAAAAATTTAAAGATTCATCCATGTATCTTCCATCAAAAATTCTCACATGATGTTCCAGCTGGAATTGAACCAAATTTTTAGAAAGATTCTAAAATATTTTTTCTAGAATATTAGAAAATTTACCTTTGTAGGTCATGCATTGAGATACCCTTTTTTCTAAACATATAGTAACGATGAACATTTTATATATATATATATATATATATATATATATATATATATATATATATATATATATAATTAAACAAAA
Organism: Marmota flaviventris; assembly: GCF_047511675.1. Lineage (NCBI taxonomy): Eukaryota > Metazoa > Chordata > Mammalia > Rodentia > Sciuridae > Marmota > Marmota flaviventris. Next base: position 15,566,544 of record NC_092500.1, on the reverse strand, counting down.
ATAGCCAGGCTCAAAAACAAATTAAACATCTCCATTAACTGGCAAAACAGGACTGTAACGCAAAGTGAGAATCTCAGCTACAGGAGTAAGCAACTTGGAACTGGCCATGGCAGCCAGGAGTATGTCTTCTTCACAGTAACTGGGTCTGAAAGATTCTCTGCAGCCAACGTTGTTGCCAGAAATCAGAGACTGCCCCAGGGCTGCCCCACCTGTGAAAGGAGGCTGGGGAAAAAAAAAAATCAGTGCCAGCTGCTGCCTGAACTGAGACTTGCATGAAGATGTGGTCGGGGGAGCAAAGAACTCAGCACAGTTTATGACCAGGAACTAAATGAAACTGTCCACTGACAGCTTGGCAGCATATTTGCCATTTCTTCAATATCACCATGGGGCAGAAACCCTATATTGCCAAAGAAGACCTGGATCAGGACAAAGGGTGCTGGATGGAACCACTGTGCTGGCTGGGAGGAGAGTGAACAGAGAAAAGGTGGGCGGGGGATAGGGAGGTGAGAGAGAGAGAGGACAGTGCTTCTCACAACTAGCTTGAAGGCAAAATTTCAAGGCACATTAAGAAGTCTTACATTTAGGTTGGGGGTACGCCAAGTGGTAGAGGGTGTGCCTAGCAATGTAAGGCCTTGGGTAAGATCCCTAACACAGCAAAAAAAAAAAAAAAAAAATACAGTTAAGAAAAACAAATAAGATTTTAAAATTGAAACATGGATTCATTCTAAATGAAAGTAAAACAAAACCTAAAAACAAAATGTACCCTTAAATAAATAAATGAAAAATAACATCTGTAGAGAACTAGAGAACATATAATAGAAATAGAAAATAAATTTAAACATTTATATGCATATGTAAAATTCCAATAATCACAGAAATAAATCCAATAGATGAGATAAACTCCAGACTGATCTTAGCAAAAGAAAGAAACAGTACATTGGAAAATAGTGCTGAATGGATCCAAAATGCAACACAGAAAGATGTTTTAAAAATACAGAACAGTTGTTAAGAGATACAAAGAACAGATTTGAAAACCTCCATCACATATCTAAAAGTGGCATAAGAAGGAAACAGAATTTTGGGAAAGCACTTTTTGAATATATAAGGTTGAGTATGTACCAGAAAAAACATATAAGGCAGATATCCTCAGTCCTCTTCAAGTACTGAAAAGATACAAGTGAATCTATGCCTATGCACTCTACAGTAAAACAGTAGAATAACAGAGGAAGAGAAAGCCTTTAGATGGTCAAAGTAAAAAATAATCAAAAAGAAAGAATAACATTATCTATAAGGGCATAGTAATTAGATTGAAAGCAGACTACTCATCAATAACAATTTGCAGCCATAAAAAATGAGATGAATTCTTTAATATTCTATGTAAAATCAATCTACTTTTATACCCAGCTAAATTTTATGTTAGAGTGATGCCAACTTATATATAATAGTAATAGTCATCATATTTTAGACATGTAGCAACATTCAGAGATTAAAAGAGTTTATTACCTATCAGTGCATTCTTTAGAAAGAAGAAAGTTATGGAAATCAAGAAACAATGCTGAACACGGACAGGCATTAATAAATGTGTAGATAAATCGATAATACACTATAAAAATCATTAACTTTTTATATATAGAAAAGTGAAACATTCTAGAAACCAAGTGGGCATTGTATTCAGTTGGCAGTTGAAACACATTAAGGTTTTTGTTTTATTTGTGACTTAATTCCTTTTTTATAAAAAGATTAATTATGTATATAGCTAGAATTTTCAAGGGTAACCATGAGAAGACTAGAAATACAATCAGCAAGAAGGAAATGGAGCAGTATGGAAAACTATCAATCCAATCAAAATTTTTAAAAAATTAAATAGTGAACAAAAACAGTGATAAAAGAAAAACACAAACATAAATGTTAAAAATAAGTATGAGCCCAGTGTGATAGTGCACACCCATGATCCCATCATCCACTCTGGAAGCTAAGACAAGAGGATCACAAGTTAAAGGCTAACCTCAGCAATTTAGCAAGACCCAATCTCAAAATAAAAAGATTTTATTATAGCTCAGTGATCACGTGCTCCTGAGTTCAATCCCCAGTACCAAAACAAACAAAAGAGTGTGAGTGTTATTTATCACAATAAATGTAAACAGGTTGTATTAGTGTCCTAGGACTACTGAAACAAATTACCACAAATGTAGTAACTTAAATAACTGAAATTTATTCTGTCATATTCTAGAGGTCAGAAGTCCAAAGTCAAGGTGTCAACAGGGCAGTGCTCCCTTTGAAGGCTCAAGGGGAGGTCCTTCCTTCCTTCTGGCTTCCGGCAGTTTCAGGCATCCCTTTTCGTGTAACTACATAACTCCAGTCTCTGCCTCTTTCATACAGCTTTCTCCTTGACTCTCCATGTCTCTCCTCTGTGTCTTTTATAGGGATACTTGTTATTGGATTTAGGGATCATCTGAATAGCCAAAATGATCTCAAGAGTCTTTTGATTATATCTAACGTATGTCCAGATAAGGTCACATTCACAGGTTGTGTTAGAAAGTAGGCATATCTTATTAGGGACCTCCTTTCAAACCACTACATGGGTTAACTTGCCTAGTATAAAGAAGTGACTGCTAATCCAGTTACACACTTAAAAGTAAATCACATAAGACATACCTCAAAGTAAATCACATAAAGATTAAAAATCAATGGTAAGAAAAATATATACCAAGCCGGGTGCAGTGGTGCATGCCTGTAATCCCAGCAGCTCAGGAGGCTGAGTCAGGAAGATCATGAGTTCAAAGCCAGCCTCAGCAAAAGTGAGGTACTAAGTAATTCAGTGAGACCCTGTCTCCAAATAAAATACAAAATGGGGATGGGGATGTGGCTCAGTGGCCAAGTGCTCCTGAGTTCAATCCCCAGTAACACTCCCATAAAAAAAAAAAAAAAAGAAAAGAAAAGAAAGGAAAAATATACACCAAGTAAATGCTAGTTAAAAAAAAATGTTGGTATAGCAATATTAAAGCAAGAAGGTTATAACTGCTATTTGCACTTTCTTTTCAATGCCCCGTCCCCAGTGCTGGGGATTGGACCCAGGGCCTTGCCCATCCTAGCAATATATCCTACACATACTTGCATGTGTACACAAAGTGATTATACAAGGGCAATGTTTATACTGAAGAGAAAGATTAGACACAACCTAAAGTCAACAAAGATGGAACTAATTAAATGAGGAACAAACATATGAAGAAAAATATTTTAAAAAGGTAAAGACCAAGGCAGCACCATATAAATGTGTCTTGCGCTCCAGCCTGGATTGTTAAGTGAAGATGATGAAAGGAAATGAAAAATAATTTAAATAATGCTCATATTATTGATTTTAATTGTTGCAATCAGTATTGCTAATATTTATTGAACACTTATTATGGGCCAGGCATCTTCCTAAGTGACAGCATGGCTGAGATGGGTTTGTCCTGATGGTATGCAGGAGAGGCAGTGTTCTCAGTCACCTGCCATTTCCAGAGCAAAGGACAGTGCCGTGGAACCACACACATGCATGCTTAAGGGGGGTTCAGTCTTGCATTCCAGAAGAGAGAGGCACCCAGGGACACTTCATGCAAACGGTGTGAGCAGGCTTAGTCACCATTCCACCTGCTGATCTCCTGGTTGGAGGAGAGACCCCAAGGGAGATCAACAATGAAACAGTAATTAATAGATATTGACCAAGTGTCTCAAAGGAGAACAAGGTATGTTGAAAGACTGTAAGAAATTATTTACTAGGGTCTTGGTTGCAAGTGGCAGAAAATCAATAAGAGTGCTTATGTTAAAAAAAATAGTGTATTTATTGGTGGACATATCTGCAAATTCTCAGAGCTAAAATCCAAGTATGGTTAGATCCAGCCTCTTACAGAGCGTCATTGGGATTCTCCTCTCATTTTCAGCTCTGCTTTCATCTATGCAGGATTCAGACAGGCTTTCCCCCTAGGTGGCCTCTGGTAGATGCAGCATTTCGCCCATCCAGTTTCAGTTCTCCTATGAAAGACTTCTACCAAATCCCAGGCTAGGTTTGAGCCACATCCCCATCTCCTGAAAATGTGGATGGAGTCAATTCCACATAAGTCAATCCCATAGACTGAAATGGATGGTATCAAATAAAAAAACAGAGCCGTAGGGTTTTTTGTTTTGTTTTGTTTTTAGTTCTTGTTGTTGTTTGCTTTTTGCAGTAGTGGGCCATGAACCCAGGGCCTCGCAAGTGCTCAGCAAAAGCTCTACTACTGAGCTACAGCCCCAGCCCCAGAGCTATTTTTAATAGAACATGTGTGAACAGATCTATGCTAAAGCAGGCAAAACTCACAGATGTCTACAGTGGGGGTTTAACCTGGTTTGGAAACCCAGAAATGTCTACTAGGAATGTAGGGTTTAAGAAGAGGATTTGGAAAACTATCAAATATGAAAGTATTTACCTCTTCTGAACGAAGGTTCTTGGAGGAGCTAAGCTGCCTGTCGTTGCTGCTCCCTGTACCATGCCTTATGGGTAGTGGGAAATCAGTGAGTACTGGACAGTCATTGGTACACTGACAAGTGAATTATAATTTCTAAGAGCATCTTCTGTCATCTGATGTGCTAAATGACATTCTTGCAGTGAGATGTTTCATCTGCTCCATGGCTGTTGTTTTTCCTGGTCTTCTTGGTAGTCCACCCCTTGGTTTTGTGTCCTGGTTCCTGACAACCACATCAGGCCATTTGTGTTTTCATGACTCATTTCAACCCTGTGTTAAAGATTCCTCATTCTTCCATAAAGGTTGAACCCTTAGTTTTTATGTAGATACAGGAAGGTTCTGTTTAAAAACTGTATGTCCCACTGTCCCTTGCAGCTAAGTATGGTCCTAAGACTTAGTTCTGGCTGACAGAAGGCAAGCAGAGCTGTCCTATGACAACTTCCAGACACTTCTATGGTTGCTAGCCTCCAAAGATGTCCCCCAACAACTCCTCCTCACCCTACATATGCATGCCACTCTCCCACCAAGAGGTGGAACATGTCCACCCCTTCCTTGGGCTGACCCTATGACTCCTGCGACCAATCAAATGCAATAGGAGGGACTTTCGGGTACTGGCAAGCTCAGGTGTGAGACGACTGAAAACTCCCCCTTCCTTTCTCTTGGACTCCCATACTTGGAACAGTCCATTTTGAACACTTACCTCCTATGAGGAAGCTCCAGCAGCTATAAGGAAAGATGCTCAAGAAGGAAAACTGAAGACCCAGCCATGATCCTCACTGAGAACCTAGCTCAGCCCTTGCCAGCTTGCCAGCCATGTGCTTGAGATCATCTTAGACCTGTGGACTGTCCCAGTGTGCTGGCCAGCAACATGTGAACAGAACCTGCAGGCCGCTCACAGAGTCATGATCAGTAAGTTAATGGAAATAACCATGCTAAGATAACCTCTTAGTCTAGCATCCAAGAAAAAATGACCTGAAGCACCTCCATTCCACACATTTGCATGAAAGACACTTTTATCTTAAGTAAGGCTCTGATATTTTGGGTCTCTTCGTTACACTGAACCTCATGGTAACCAAGAGGCTCACTCCCAGGTACCACACAAATGGACACTTTTGCACATTCCTTTAGTTTTAAATTAATTTTTGTCTTATCAAAGAGATGTACAATTTCAAAACTCAAAAAGTATTTGGGAATTCTGGTAACTGACAAGATGATAGAGTAGCTTGATCTCATTAATTCCTTCCTCCAAATCCCACCCCATAAATGCCACAAAAATGCCAGAAAGAAATTGTGTGAAACTAAGGTAAACACACGAAATCCTCTGCTGCCACATAGGTGCTGAGGTTGGGATGTGAGGGAGAATCAAAACCCAGAGCCCGACAGAGCCAAGTCTCATGCATGGAGACGAGAGATGAGGGGGCAAAGAGGTTTTAGATCCTTTTCCCACCCAGTGCCACAGGGAGGCAGAAGAATCAGCAGCCAGCCCTGTACTTCCTGGGCTGTCCCTGTGGCATCCAAGTGGGCACTCTGGCCCCAATGGGTGAGTAAGAACCAGTTAAGGATGGGAACAAGCAGACAGGTCAGTCCCTTGCACTTCCTCCTCGCCCCACCTGCTTTGCAGTGACTCCTCCTTCACCCCAACCCTTGTGAAAGAACAGGTCCCAGATGCAAGTCCAGACTGCACCATCCTGAGGTGAGTCCTCTCTCTCTCACTCTCTCTGGCACTCTGTACCCCCCACAGCCAAACTCATCAAGAAAGACGGAGGCCAGGGATATGCTGGCACCCTCCTCTCTGGCAGAGGCACCTAGTATCAAGGATTTCTCAACCTTGGCACTACTGAAATGTTGGCCAGGCAAGCTTTTGTTGGCAGGGGTTTGGGGGAATGTCCTGTAAATAGGATTTTCAGGCATATCCTTGGCTGCAAGATGACAGAAGCCAATAGCAATATTCCACCCCCCCCCGCCACCCTACTCCATGTTGCCACAACCAAACATCTCTCCTATTGGGGCAAATTCATGGTTGAGAACCCCTAGGAGAATAGGCACCAGGCTGCATTACAGTGGGGTTTCCCTGAATATGAACTGTTAAGAAAAAAAAAAAAACTGGGCTTCTTGGGGGGCCACTGGTATAAGAAAAGAACATTAAAAGGAAAAATCTGATCTAAGTGAAGCAAATTTAGCTGAAAGAACAAGAAAGAAAAGTAATCATATTAAATAAACATGAAGAGATACAGTAAAGCAAATAGTATTAAGAAGCCCAAGAGGAATTTCTGTAAATAAAAAAAAAAAACTGAAACAAAAACTTGATTGACTATTGAATAGTAGGTTGGATAGCAGAATAGATAGTAGAAGATTCGTTCCAGAAAGCACCGGATGGGTCACATAGTTGGAATATCAAAAATAAAAGTTAAGAGATATGGAAAAGAGAAGTAGAAGCATCAACATTCAATTTACAGAAGTCCCAGAAAAAGAGGGAAAATGTCAAGAGTGGAATATTTAATAAAATAGTAATAGAATTTCTCAGATCCAGATATTAAAATCTGAAAGTACAAATAAATATACTCTTAAATAAGAGAGGTAAGGGGAAAACATACTAGGTACATTTTTTGGTGTCATTTAAGTGCATCAAAGTCAAAAAGAAAAATCTAAATACCTCTAGACCAAAGGCAAATTGCTTACAAAGGAACAAGAATCAGATGAATATCGGAATCATATTTCTCAATAGCTACACCTACCAGGAGACCACATAGTAAACAGTTCCAGTACTGAAGTAGAACTAGGGACCTAAAATTTCAAACCCAGCTAAACTATCATTTCAATGTGATAACAAAATAATTAATGTTTGTAGTACAAAGATTCGCTTTGAAAATCTTCTTAGAGGAAGGACTCCAGCAAGAAGAGGGAAGAAAAAAACAAAGTAAAACAAAACACAACAGGGAGATGTGACCAGAAATGGAAGATACAAAAATATCTTGGCAAATTTCACCATGGTAAACTCAGCAATACAAAAAAGGGAACAGACAAAACACATGGGACAAACAGTAACTAAAATCAGAGTTTGAAATGGCTTTGCTTGAAATTCTATATTCAATTTTAATTCTTCTTTATGATAGTAAGTGCTTATAACTTACTATAACACAATCTGGGCTAAGTTTTACCCTTTTGAGTTATAACGGGTTAAATTAAAGAAACAAAGTATGATGACTAGAACACAAGAGAAAAGGCTGCTATAACTTGTTTCAGAACTGGGTTTCTTCTCATCGTGACTAATGATGTCAGAAACCAACAATTCCCCCCTGAAAAACATGCAAACATAAATCAATATTCAAGGAGGAAGGAGCAGGAGGAGGATCAGGAGGAGGAGGAAGAAGAGGGCAGGTAGGACTGGTGGTGGCAACCTAAAATGACTAAGACAATAGTTTTGGTGGGAAAAAGTGGTCAGTTATATTGGGGGAAAATCTGAACACCAAAGTGAACTATAGCTGTGGATTAAATGCTTGGATGGAATGAGAAAAATGATTGAAAGAGAAACATGAACAGTATTTATAATATTGGAAACAGGAAGACTTCTTAAATAAAACCCTCAAAGAATAAACCATAGAAAAGGAAAAAAAAAAATCAGAAGTGGCACGCCCTCACCTTTGCCACATTCTGTTCATTAGAAGGAGCAATTGGCCCAGCCACACCCAGGAGACAGGGTTAGCCAAGTGTATGAATGTGTGAATGCCACGGGCAGGTGTCATTGCGAGCAATTTCAAGGTTGCTAACACAGGCAGGTTTTAAAGGACAAAGTGCAAAAGTTGGGCACAAGAAAACATGCTGGACCTCACTAATCCTCAAGAAAATACAAATTAAAACAATTATTCATCCATTTTACTCACCATTAGGTTAAAAAAAAATCTTTTAAGTCATAATGGGACAAGGAAGGTCATACAGAAACTATCACTTTCACATATTGGTGGTGGAAGCATGAATTGCTAAACTTTTGAGAAAAGCAATGCACCAGGGTCAATAAAGTATTAAATGGGGCTGGGCGAGGTGGTGCAGACCTATAATCCCAGTGGCTCAGGAGGCTGAGGTAGGAGGATTGCAAGTTCAAAACAGCCTCAGCAATGGCAAGGCACTAAGCAACTCAGTGAGACCCTGTCTCTAAATAAAATACAAAATAGGGCTGGGGATGTGGCTCAGTGGTCTAGTGCCCCTGAATTCAATCCCTGGTACTGCACCCCCAAATTAATGGCTTAATAATCCCATTCATGGCAATTGACTTCATAGAAATAAAAGCACCAGTCCTGAGGGCATATGGACAAGGACGGTCACTATAACATTATCTCTGATGCCAAAACAAAAACAAAAACCTGGAAACAGCCTGAATGACCTTGAGTAAGGGAGAGATTAGAGAATTTAAGGCATAAACAAACTATGAAATGTTCCTATCAGTTGGTAATTTATTAATGTTTGAGCTCAGAGAGAGATTGGAGTCACACATTAAGTGTAGATATGTGTTATCTCCATAGATTTATAGAGGGGAAGAGAGATTATTAATTTTAATATAATCTCATATACTTTGAGTTTTGTAGCAAACATTATCACTTTTTTGTTTAACAAAGAAAAAAATAAAATTTTAAAAAGATAAATAGAACATTTCTTGACTTAGTTCCATCAGTTTACATACATTTCCAGAGGACCTAAAAATCACATTGAAATTTCTCTTAGAATAGCATTAATACATAAATTTTCTCCCAGTCATTTTTGCATTTAAAAAGTACACTTTCATTTATTCATTCACTGCATGCTCTCTGAGTATGGTCTGTCTATTAGACGCAGAACCACCTGCTACTAGGAATAAACCCTTTCGGCCTAGTAAGTCCATTCTCATGAACAAGAAGAGAGAGATATCTTTGCAAAGCTGGAGACATGTATCTTATTTGCACCTGTCAAACCAAATCATAAAACCCTGATTTGAAGATCTCATCTTGAGAAAGTTGGAGCACAAAGATTCATGCCATCTGCAGTGAATATTATTTCTCACATGTGAACTGTTGATGGGAATCAAATGCAAGAGAGTTGGAGGTCATGTGCCCTGGTGGGGCAAGGACCTGGGGTGAAGGTATTCATGGACAAGATGTATGTTTTGTTAGTTGAGCAGAAGGGCCTTTCCCACTGCACAGCATGATATTATGCAAGGCGGATCTTCTTTGAAATAGTGTGGCACACACTGCTGTCTTGCTGCCTGCCTACCCATTCCTCCCCCTCTTCCTTGGTAACCAAACAGATTTGGTTAATGTACCTGGTGTCTGTGTTTCAAAGGAAGATAGAGAGAGCCCTCCCCAGCCCATTTTGGTTCATCTTAGCCTATCATAATATTAATTTGCCCTTTTCCTGGAGCAGGCAGGTAAAAATCAGGTGTTCAATGAATGGCACAGGAGAGAATCTTCCAAGAAGAATGTGAGAAAGTTTCCTTACTCTTTTTTTCCCCCGGTGCTGGGAATTGAACCTGGGAGGTGCTTTACCACTGAGCTACATCCCTAGCCCTTTTTAATTTTTTTTTTTTTAGAGGCCACATTTTTTTAAATTGATAACTCAATCTCTACATACAGTATTGCACAAATTATGAGTAGATCAACAATTATATTATCAATACAAATTCATGAACATATACATGGAACTGCTGCTCTAAGTTTTGGTGCATTTTGTGTCAGATACTTTAGTAAATGGGACAAACACAAAGGAGCTCAGCTACTTTAATTCATGAGAATCAGCTTTCAAAAAAAGTATATCATCTTAGAGAATATTTAATATGTCAAACCCAGGGAAATCAGTAGACTAAGTGAAAAAAGGGCTACTTTAAAAGAAAAGTTGGTGATCAAAATGTTGTAATATTATTTAAAAATTTTAGCAATTGGACCTAGGAACCAGAAAGTGTACACATAATGAGAATTTTAAGTAAAGACCCCCATGTTCTGCTTTATAATCACTATTATACCTTAAAAGAATGGAGTGGGCTGGGCTGCTGTAATATATTCTCTACCAGTGTAGACCACTGTTTCTAAGTTTTAAAGAAACAAGATGGTGATTCACATAAAAAAGACTGAAAATAATATTTGTCCCCTCTCTCAAAATAAAATGCAATAGGATCTCATCAACTTATAAAGGAAACTCTATACAAATGTTGACCAGATTAAGCCACACTATCATTTCCCTTCACTGCCTTGGAAAGCTGAGCACAAGTGTTCCCTATGAGGATGAGGTGATGGGGTAGGGCCCAAGCTGTCTCCTAGTTGCAGAGCAATGTGGACAAATGGCCTTCAGCTTCCCTGGAGTTTGTTTCTTCCTATATAGAATTGAGGGGAATGGGTTAGATGGTTTTTAAGAGACCTTCCAACTAAAAGGATCTAAGTAGGCTTTGAGCAGACTCTTAGGATGGAAAAAAAAAAGTCGTAAAACAGGTGGATAAAATATTCCTCACTTTTTTCTCTCATCACTTGGAATTATTCTGCACTACACTTTAAGGAAGTCTTTTTCCTAGTACTGTTGAAGGGTACACAAATGAGGCATTTGACAATTTTGATAAAAATGTAAAAAAAGAGGTCATGCCAATTTGGGTAGAAAAACAATGCACTGCCATCAGTAGTCAAGGACTTCTCACCTCTGAGTTTTGGGAACCACTAATCTGGTTGGGAAAATGCCCCTGAGATGCACATTTAAGCCATTTGATACAAATTTAACAAGCACATACCTATTAACCTGTTTTGTGAATTACTGTCAGGGAGGCAGTATTATTGAAACTGGTTCTAACAGAAAGGAATATGAGAATTAAGTGTAGGGTAGGATTTTTTTCTTTACATAACAATGATCCAAAAAGAGCAATGGCTTCTCATTTTCTGCCCCATATGGAGAATACAAATATCATGTCTTCTGGAATCTAACATACTGGCTTCCATTTTCAAAATGCATCACTTTATTTTCCTCACAAGGTGGCCACATATTATAAACCTTAGGCAAGTGACAGTGACATGATTTCTTCAGCAAGCTCTCCTGGAGTTTACAGCCAGAGGAGTCCTGAGGTTTCAAATATTAAAGCTTTCTCCACAGCCACAAGTTCCTTTGATGTTTTGGGTTATTGAAGACAAACTCATTGGATAATTTGTCTTCAACATAGTCCATTTCTGTTCCTAAAAGTGTCAGCTGTGCTTTCTTTTCGATGAACACTCTGACTCCATCTTGAACAACTTCTTCATCAGAATCTCCCTTTGTCTTTGTATATTCCAGAGTGTAAGAAAGGCCATTACAACCCCTAGTTCGGACACCGACTTTCACACCTACGTGCTCAGGCTTATCTTTAAGAAGCTGTTTTACCTTGTTTACTGCTGAAGGTGTCAGGGTGAGGGCGGCTCGGGTGGGCTGCAGCTTCCTCTTGCTCACAGCCCGGACAGTGGTCCGGACTAACGAGGCCGACATCTTCGCCGTCCCGGCGCCCGGGTGCCTCGGGCCGGAGCTCGGCCACCTCAACCTCTCTCCATGGACACCGCGGGCGCCCCCTTTTTAATTTTAAGACATGGTCTTGCTAAGTTGCTTAGGGCCTTGCTATGTTGCTGAGGCTGACCTCAAATTTGCTTCTGACTCAGCCTCCCAAGTTTCTAGGATAACAGACGTGTGCCACTGTGCTCCCCCTCCCCATTTTTCTACTCTTAAGAAAGGCCAGAGGGAAGGGACATGTTTTGTTGTTGTTGTTGTTGTTTTTTCCCTTTTAGTCTTTGGGAATTGTGAGGGAGACTATGATGCTTTCGTGTCTACAGCCAGCTTGTGCTCATGAGGCCCGATTAGCAGGGGATAGAGCAAGCAGCAGACAAGTGTGGAAAGAAGCTGGAGCATAGTGTCATCTTTGAGCCTCTGAATTACCAGACCCGGAATCCCCCTAGGACCAGATTTTTTAGGCGTTTTAAGTTTCTAGAGTGGGGTAGAAATGGTGGGGCGGCGACTTATCTAGTGATTCTCTTAACTGGGAATCCATTTGTCTCTCTTTCTCTTTCCTTGTTGCAAATGCACATATACAGACTCCCTCGTGAGATGTATCCCTAGGTCTCTCAAAGTGGGTCCAAACCTTCAGCTTCACAATCATTTAGAACGTTTATTTAAAGACCTCAGCCACAAAGAACGAATAAGACAGGTTTTCATTGGTGGTGATGGGGATAGGTTGTTTTTGTTGGCGGCAGGTTTTGTTTTGTTTTTTAGAAATGGGCTAGGCATGGCTGGGTACACCTGTAATCCCAGCAATTTGTGAGGCTGAGGCAGGTTGTGGCAGGTGGATCACAAGTTCCTGGCCAGCATGGGCAACTTAGCAAGACCCTGTCTCAAAATAAAAATAAAGATCTGGGGATGTAGCTCAGTGGTAAAGTGACCCTGGGTTCAGTCCCCAGGAACACACACACACACACACACACACACACACACACACACAGAAGGAAGGAAGAAAAATAAATAGTTACTATAGGGAAGGAGAATACAGGGTAGGTGCAACAGGGATAGAATGTGAAATCTTTCTTAATATACCCTGTCTTACAGATTTGGTCTGCAGATTTAACTTTGGAAACATGTAAATGCTAAATAGGTTACATGGTTTTAAAAAATATATATTAAATCAAAATGAAAAGGCTAAATGGATCAACTTCCAATTTCACACTCTGAAGCTCAGAGTAGTCACTTTCATCCTTATAACAAATCTGTACAAATTGAACAGCAATGGCTCTTTTGGACCCATTAGAGAACTGAAGTTACAGGATAGAGTATCATTCCAAAATATGTAGATCTAAGAGGATGAAGTCTGAGTAAAATCTCTGGACTTACCTGGATTTACCTCTCAGGTTACCTGGAGCAGGAGCCACTGCATCTGTGAGCTGATCAGAACACCTAAATGGTCATTGTCATGAATTGTGGGAGGCTGAGTGAGCTAACACAAGGGTGAAGATCTCCCGGGGCCCCTAATTTTAAGGGGGGGCATGCTTTTGTGGCTTTCATCTCTCCCAACCCAGTGAGGTTAAGTTCTCAAGGTAAAGATCTGAGAAAGTTCCTTTTGTGGTTCTAGCAGGGAAAGGAAAAGATTCATAATTACGAAATATGTTTAGACCTTTTTCCATAACAAAAGCCTACCCCCAGGGGAAAAGATTTCACCAGAGCCTTGTCCCAGAGCCCTAGGACATAGTGGGGGTCATTACTGTCATCCCAGCCCCCTCTAGTTTCCTTATCTCGCCCAAATTGGGGTAAAGGGGGCAAGAAAAGAAACTGTAAAAAACAAACACTTGTGAAAATTAGAGACCAGAGATCCAGGCACACTAAAAGACTTAATTGTAATAATATAGAAGGCTCCTTTCCCAACACCTTCCCACTACACCAACAGTGTTCCAGTACAATAATAATGGATTACAGTAGAATAGCTATAAGACACAAACTGTATGAGAGGGGAGATACTTTAGGGAAGCCTGAATTCAAGATGGAAGATAAAAATGAGGACTCTAAACGAATTTGAAGCCTCTGGGACCTACAGCTACAGAAAACATTAATCAAAGTCTAACTCCTATCTCAATTAACATAGATCCACACAGTAAAGGCTTAGTTCCTATTTATCCAGTGCAGCACACATCTGTTGACAAAAAATTCCAAGACTTGCCAAAGGGCAAGAAGAAAACAGTCTGAGCAGAAAAGGCAAGTATCAGAACTAGATGAACTCAGGTACGACACAGATGTTGATCAGACAGGGAATTTAAAATCATTATGATAAATGTGTTAAGGGCTGTAGTGGGAAAAGTAAATGGCATCCAAGAAGAGATGGTTAATTAAACAGAGAGGGTAAGTTCTAAGGAAAGATCGAAAGGGCTGGGGGTTGTGGCTCAGTGGTAGAGCGCTTGCCTCATGTGCATGGGGCACTGGGTTCGATCCTCAGCACCCCATAAATAAATAAAATAAAGGTATTGTGTTCATCTACAACGAAATTTTTCTTTAAAAGGAAATACTACAAATAACAAACACTGTAATAGAAATTTTTGGTGAGCTCATTAATGGACTCAACACTGCTGAGGAAAGAATCATTGAACTGGAAGACAAACCAACATAAACATCCCAGAAACACAAAGACAAATATATATATAATTTATATATTTAAGAACTATAGGACAGTTTCAAAATATGTAACATATAATTGGAAAGAGAAGAAAAAGAAATATTTGCAGTAATAATGTCCAAGACTTTCCAAAATTAATGATAGATACCAAACCACAGATTTAGAAAGCTCAGAGAATACGAAATAGAATAAATACAGAAACAAAATGAAATAAAATCCCCACTTAGTCTTGTTTTATTAAAAATGTAGAAATTGGGGCTGGGGTTGTAGTTCAGCAGTAGAGCACTTGCCTTGCATGCATGAGGCCCTGGATTTGGTCCCCAGCACCACATAAAATAAACAAATAAAAATAAAGATATTGTGTCCATCTACAACTAAAACCAAATATTTAAAAATGCAGAAATTGAAGACAAAAGAGAAAATCATTAAAAAAACAAAGGGAAAGAAAACACTTAGAGAGGAACAAGGATAAAAATTAGAATGGACTTATAAAGCAGGCAAATAAAAGAGAGGGGAATGATATATTTAGGGTGTTATTAGGAAGAAAAAAACCACAGCAACCTAGAACTCTCAATCCAGCACTATTGTCTCTCAAAGGTGAAGTAGAAATGTAACAATTTTTAACAAATGAAATCTGAGGGAATCCATTGTCATCAGACTTTCCCTGCAATAAATGTTCAAGAAGTTCTTCAAAGAGAAGGAAAATAGTATCAGAAACTCAAATCTCTATAATAAAATAGGGGCATTGAAGAAGGATTAAGTAAAGGAAAATAAAAACATATTTCTCTCATTCTTCATTAATCTAAAAGGTTATTATTATTTAAAGAAATAATAGTAACAACATAATGTTAAATGAAAGAATGACAGCAATGTCACAAGGGACAGATAGAGGAATCAGGACTATTCAGCCTGCACTGCAGGGGAAATGGAATAGTATTGTCTGAAGGTAGATTTAGGTTAGCTAGAAATATGTGTTGAAAACTCTAGAGCAACCGCTAACATTAAAAAAATGTATAATGCACTAAGAGAGGAGATAAAATGCATAATTAATACCACATAAGATAGAGGAGTAGGGGATGCGGCTCAGCAGTAGGGTGCTTGCCTTACATGTTCAGGGGCCTGGGTTTGATCCCTAGCACCAGAAAAAAATAATAATGAGGTAGGACTGGAGATATAGCTCAGTGGCTGAGTGCTCGCCTATCATGTGCAAGGCGCTGGGTTCAATCCCCAGTAATGCAGAATCAAAACAAGGCAGAAAAAGAGGGCTCTGACAACAGACAGGAAACAGTTACAAACACGACTGACATTTACACAAATTGATCAATAATCACCATATGAATGTCTAAAGATACCAATTAAAAAGTCTGAGGTTGTCCAAGTATATTTTAAAAATTAAACTTGATATATGTTGTCTCCAGAAATCTACCTTAAATGTGAAGGCTCTAATAGGCTAAAGGAGAGGGAGAGATGGTGTGCAACGCTCATCAAAAGGAGTTGAAATAACATGGACTTCAGACAAAGCAGATTTCAGAATGAAGGAAATGATCAAGAATAACACAAGGCACTATGTAATAAGGAAAGGATCAAGCCTCCAGAAAGACATAATCAATAACTAAAGTTTATCATCTGTCTACCCAGTTTTTTCCCCAAGGGATTTTAAAATAATTACTGTATGGTACAATTTGAGCAAAATAAACCCTACTGACAAAAGGAACAACAACAAAACCCTGTAAACTCTTTGTAATAATCATATTGTTAGTAATAACATTGGTATCGTTCTAAGACTATTACACACATATACACAACTATAAAGAACAATGTCCTACCATCAGGTACTCACAGCTATGCTCAAGAGACAGGCATGAAAGGTGATAATTATGGCAGCATAAGTAAGATAATAGGGACATGAACAAGATGCTGGAGTAAGAACAAGGAGGACATCTTTAACTTTTCATGATAAGGCGAGGGAAAAGTTTCCCAGAAGAATAACAACTGACCTGTATATGAATTTCCTGTACAAAGTGAAACCTAAGGAGCTTAGACTTGAACCTGTGGATGATGATACACTATGGATGCTTTACATCAAATAAAGGACATGATCAGAATTTCAAAGATCATGAGTGCTACAGTGGTGTGGAGGATGGAGGAGGATTCTAAAGAGAGGGAGGCCACTATTAAAAAGCTTAACAACTAGCTGGGCACAGTGGTGCATGCCTGTAATCCCAGCACCTGGGGAGGCTGATACAGGAGGATCGTGAATTCAAAGCCAGCCTCAGCAAAAGTGAGTCACTAAGCAATTCAGTGAGGCCCTGTTCTAAATCAAATACAAAATATTGCTAGGGATGTGGTTCAGTGGTTGAGTGCCCCTGGGTTCAACCCCTGCCACCCAAAAAAAGAAAGAAAAAAAAAAGCTTACCAACTGCTCTATATACTATTTCCCACCAAAAGGAATCAAGCTCCTTATAGAAATAGCCATGTGTAAGGCAAGAAATGGAAAAGATGAACTTGGATAGTCTTGTCATGGCAGAGAGCAGGTAAGCCATCAAAACCCAGGAGGGTCTTGCCAAAAGCCACTAAATTGGTGGATTGAAGTACATCAGATTGATTAAATTCTATGAAGTCATAATACCACAATCGATAAACTACTCAATGAGAGAATCTAGGGAAAAAATTATTGTCTTGGAAAGTGGTAAGAGGGAAAGAAAGTTAGACACTTATCCTTCCTTTTCCAAATGAATTCTATCTCAAAGTTACAAAATAGTTGATGGAAAAATCTTTTTAAAAATGGAGAATTCCAGCTAACACATGTAGAAGGAATGATAGAATTAAATGTTACCATTTTTTTTTGCAACCCATAAGAAAAGACAATGAGTATAAGCAATGATCACGATGGCTAAAACCACTAGGTGAACCGCAGACGGGGAACTTTATAAGGGCGGATCAGGTTGGTGAACTTGAATCCACTCATCCTCTTGACAACACACAGAGACATGGGACTCCCAACCCAATATTCTACAAAGTACATACCACCACCTGTGTGCTACTCTTTCCAAAAACTTGAACCTAAATCTGACCAAGCCTCTAGACCCAATTACCAATTCACAGAAAGTTCAGGGACAGAGAAGAATGTTAGATGATACAGCAGCTGACATATTGCAGATTTAAAGAGACTTAAGACATAGAGCAACCAAATGGTTTGTGTGCATCTATTCAGATATTAATTCAAACAAAGAGACTTAAAAATATTAGAAAATTAGGCAAATTTGGTAGTCAATGTTTGATGGTTATGGACTTATTGTCAGTATTTTAGGTGTGATAATGAAATCATGGTTGTGTTTTCTAAAAATCCTTTTATTTTGAGATGCATACTTAGAGTATTTATGGATAAAAGTATGTGATGTCTGGAATTTGTTTTGAAATGAACTGTTTGAGAGTAGGAGGGAGAGGAGGGTAAAAAGATGGATTTATAGATGAAATAATATTGACTACATATAAGTTATAACTACCTGTGTTTCCGCTAGGGATTCGATACACTATTCCCTTTTATTTTATATTTACTTGAAATAATTTTATAATAAAACTTTCTAGAGAACATATTTCTGGGCCTGCTGCAGACCTTCTGAATTAGAATCTCTGAGCTCAGGACTCATTTATGTGTTTTGCCCACAAGTTCCCCAGCGGACTCCACAGCACACCACGTCTAAGAAACAGTGGTCTCTGCCCATCAGCCCCTCCCATTTACAACTCTACTTCCAGCCTTTCCTCTACATCCAAACCTGTTTTTCAAAATGCCCACTTGACATCTGCACAGACGCCCATAGGCATCTCAAATTGCACATGGCCAAGAAGAGGTACTGCTCAGCTCAAAATCTGTTCACTCCTAGACTTCCCCATCTTATTAAATAGGGTCATGACTTAGCGCGTTGCTGAAGCTAAGAACCCAAGGGGTTTTTCATTCTTTTCTGACTTCCATTCCCTACTTCCAATCCATCTGCAGGTCCGGTTTGCTTTCCTTTCAACACACATCTTGACTCTTTTCCTTCTTCTCCATCCCCAAGCCACCACCATTTTACAGCTTTCCCGGATCCTAACACTTACCCCCACCCACACCCCTAACCCTAACTCAAATCCTATCACTGCTGCAATAATTGGCCTAATACCACCCCAGACACAGTGGCTGAGGATAAGAAGCTTTTCTTTCCCTGGGTCACAGGTGTGTGGTGACTGAGGCAGCTGTAGCTCATTTACACTACTTTCAGTTCTGCCTTAAAGATCTCTTCGATCTCCTCCAACCAGATACATTGTTCCCATGGTGATGGAAGGAGTCCAAGTGAGACAGGCTGCACACACACATCCTAAATCACAGCCTCTCGCATGGTCAGAGCAACTCACACAGCCAGATCCAAGTCAGTGAACAAGGAGTTGTACTCTGCTCCAGTCAGAAGAGGATCAAGAGTAGATGTTTACTGGAAAATACGCCTCAGGGGCCAGGAACACTGACTGTTGGGACACAATGAGATTTCTGAGAGGAAGAAGTCTAGGAGGAGAAGAAGGACCAGGGCCATGACCCAGGACACACCAAAGGCCTTGAGACCAGACAGAAAAGCAGAAGTCAGGAAGGAGACTGAGAAACTAGTAATGAAGGAGGAAAACTGGGAAAGGGTATGTCCCAGAAGCCAAGAGAAGGAGCGAATGGAAAACTGGGTTGAGTAAGATCTTGAATACAATAGAGAAAAATGATGATTTGGTTTGGCAACATGGACTGGGGATCCTGACCATTGGAGGTAGTGGAGATGGAAGGCTGAGGGAAGTGGTAGGAGAAAGAGTGGGTATGAGCTGGTAGGTTTTGTGACTATAACCAACCCTTTTCAGAAGTGTCTCTTTGATGGAAAACCAGGGCTGTAACTAGAAAGTGTTATGAGAGCATGCACAATATTTTTTTAAATTAGGAATGTTAGACTCTCCATGGAAAGTTTCCATGGGGCAGGAGAAGCTTCCTCAACTGAAACCTCAGTATCCTGAGGATGTCACCCCTTCCACAGCCCCCTTAAAAGCACAGCCTTTACCCTCTCATATCTCATGTTGCACTAGTTTTGTTGGAAGTGGCCATGTGACCAGCTAAAACACCCCTCCTTCACATGATCTTACAGATAAGGATTCCCAAGAAATACAGAGTTCTGGAATGATAAGCTGAGACTGCTGATCAGGGGCCACCCCTTCCTGCCTATCTCCTCCTCTTTCCTGTCTGGAATGTGAATGTGACATGTGGAGGTGGAGATGCCATCCCCCAACTATATGCTATAAGCCGGAAGTTACTTCACTTCTCTGTTTCTTATGTATAAAGTGGGGATAATAATCGTATCTGTCTCACAAAATTATTGTGATGGCTAAGTGATAATACACCTAAGCACTTAGAAATGTGTCTGGTTCATAGTAAATGCTCAGTAAACATCAGTAATATTCTTACTTTAAAGGAGGAGACAGTATTAACATATCAAAACACAACTGATACACCTCTCTTCCCCTGTAGGATGCTAAGACTATCATTAATAACTTTCAGTAGTTTATAGCAACAAACATTCATATCTTGCTCACAGACTTGCAAATTCTCTGGGGGAAGTAGAGAGCTCCTCAGGCTACCCAAGAGGCTCCAGTAGGCATCATTCTGGGACAAGTGACTACTTGGGGCTTGTTCTAGGTAAGTCAGGAGTCCTAGAGTACAGTCGGGCCAAGCCACCTGAGCACAATGAAGGATTCTGGGAGGATGTGGCATATGTCATCCATTCACGTTCCATCAGCCAAGACAGTCCAATGGCCAAACCCCAAATCAGTGGGAAGGGAAGGCAGAGCAGTGTGGAAGAGGAAGGGAGCATTCTGAATAAGCAGAACCATTCATGTTGTGTTTTGGATACAAAGTGTCCCCAAAAAATTCCTATTAATGAAGGAATGTTTAGAAGTGAAAAGATTAGATTATGAGAACTGTAACCTAATCAGTAGATTAACCCACCCAATGGATTAATAATTTGAGTGGACTAACTAGGCGGTAACTGTAGGCAGGTGAGGTGCAGCTGGAGGAAGTAGGTCACTGGGTGCGTCTTGGGGGTTTATGTTTTGTCCCTGAGGCCTCCTCCATATCTCTCTCTCTCTCTCTCTCTCTCTCTCTCTCTCTCTCTCTCTCTCTCTCTCACCACACCTTCTGCAATGGGATGTTCTGCCTCACCTCAGGCCCAGAGCTATGGAGTTGGCCGACCATGGACTGAACCTCTGAAACTGTGAGCCCAACATAAACTTTTCCTCCTCCAGTTGTTCTTGTCAGGGATTTTGGTTACAGCAAAGAAAAGCTGACTAACACAATCCATTGCTCATACCAGTAAATAATTGCAACCACGAGTTAGGATTGGGAAGTACAGAGACCCCGGAGACTAATGCAATGGAGGCAGACCACTCCTGATGATCTAAAGGGATTCATCCTGCACCTTCTCTTCTATGCTGCTCATTCATCCGTTCCAGGGACCACAGCTGGCACCCGGGTCTCCACAAGTTGTGCCAACTTCCTGTCGTGGTGGGTCTGCCTGCCTGTCATCACTACTGGGAAGTTGTACGGCCACATTGAGCCATTTCTGCCTTGCTTTCATATCTTTCCTTCTCCTACCACTCCACATTGGCTTGGCTTCATGATGATATCAGTAGCTACTCATTGCTCAAGTGAGAAACCTAAACATCCCTGCCCCCACTGCCCACTGACTGGCCACAGCCAGTGAATACCAAGGCTGGGGAACTGAGTATCTCAGTAATTCCTCAGTATCTCTTGAGCCTTTCTCACAGCTGGGTACCTATTCCAAGCCATTAGGATTCCTCTCTCCCAAAGATTACGCCTTCCAGCAGCCAACCCACCTCCTACCATCACAATATGGCCACAGTGATCTCCCCCAAATGCAAATTTAGTCCTGTATGCTCAAAACTCAGGTGAGATAAATTCTGAGCAAAGACTGTTCATATCTTGCTCACAGATAGAATAGAATCACCTGCCACTCCTTCCTCAGTTTCTCTGAGCAACCAGGCCAGGTTCCAGCCCCCAGATATACTATAATGCTCTCCTCTTTGCTCTTGCCTCTGTTTTTTTGTACCACCCCTTCAGCCCCCCTTTCTGGTTAATCCGGCTCCTCCAAGGAGGCCTGCGAATACTAGCCTCCCAGGTTCAGTCACATGCCCCCCATGGTTCCCTCAGTACCCACACTTCTCCCAATGTCCCCCCTGTGCTACATTCACTTCAGATTGCACACTTCTAGAGGACCAGAACTGGGTGGTTCATTAGTGTGTCCATAGTGCCTGTCCAAGACAAGAGCCACACTGAACCCAGTTGTCCCCCTCTCAGAAGGTGAGGAGGACAACAATAATAATATTTTGCTATTAGTTGTGTGGTGAGGATTAAATGAAATAACACATGGAAGATGTGCCTGCCTATCCCAGTGAGAATACTAGTTTGGTTAATACATAAATAGTAAATAGCTATTATTATAATACCATTAGTATTAAAGATTTTATTGAAGCATGAAGTATACTCAGAAAAAAACACACAAGCCTATAAGAGAACACAACTTCGCATATCTTCATAAAGGAACACACCCTTACGACCAGTCCCTAGATGGCATTAATCTTAAACTCAACTGTCACCTCAGAGAGGCCCTCCCCACAGCCCCTATCACTGTAGTACTTCGCAGACATTCTATATGATCTAATCATATCACATGTAATGTCTGTCTCCCCTCACCCTAATGTATGCTCAAAAAACGAATGAAGTATTCCCATTTTCATTTATTTACCACCACCCCCAGGTGCTGCCCCTCTGCCATGTGGGAGAATTCCTGCCTTTCCAGCTTAAGTATACCGGTGAGCAGCGCTGGGCAGGGCCAGCGGCACCTGGGGGACTGAGCAGTGCAGGGTTAGCACTTGGTCCTGCCCTGCAGCGCGAACTGCACCTTCTGGGCCTCAGACTTCTTTTTCCCCCACTTCTCCCCTGCAATCTGGGTCCTTCCCACCCCTCCCTCTCCACTTTGCATTCAATAATTGAAATAACAAAACAATATTGTAGTAATAGTCTTTTCCACCCTCCGAGATCATCACTGCCCAATGGCATCTGTCAAGGGCTATCCCGAGGACCGAAGCCCTCCGGGAGATGGCCGCTTTCCATCTTGCAGCCACGCATCTGGCCAACCTCCTCTCCCTCCTGCTAAAGGAGACTTTTACCAGTCCCCCTGCCACTTCACCCACAGAGAAGGTGAGGCTGCCAGAGGTGGCCCCAGCCTCTTAGGTCTCTGACTTTCAAATCCCGCAGTCCTGGCCACACCTCAAGGGCATGCGATGACCCTCAGTCTTGACCCTTTCTCTTCACCCACCGTGGCAGTCGGGAAGAATGTGCCTGGGGCTGTTCTGGGCACTGGGCATGAGCAAAGTTCCTGCAGAAACAAACGGGCTAATGAACTTGGCAGCCGTTAGAGCAAGAAGGAGCCCTCACACAGAGTGGCCAGGCAGAGCCTCTCCGAGAAGGCGACACTTAGTTGAGATCAGGGTGATGGGAAGAAGCGGGCCACGCAGGGAGGTTGGGAGGGGTAGATAGAAAAGAGTTCCAAGAAGAGGGAACAGCAAGTGCTCAGCTCCTTTTACACCCATGACCTCATTTAATCAGCGTCCAAACCTTGATGGGGGCGGATCTTTGCCCCATTCCACAGAAGAGGAAGCTGAGGCCCAGGAAGATTACGGAATTTACACAGCTGGGATTTGAACCCCGCGCTGCGATCACGTCCCGACTCTGCCCAGGCGGCATTTCGTGCAGCCTCCTTCTTCCAGCACCGTGACCTTAACTCGGCACGTGCTGGTCCCTCGCCCCCCTCTCCACATTGTTCCACTTAGCCCTGCTTGTGTCGTGGGGGAGGGGGTGCCGGGGACTCTCCTTAGGATCGCGGGAAGCGGTGCCCAGTTTGGGGTCCAGAGTTAGACTCCCGCGGCAGCCTAGCGTTAGGGACCCGGCCCACCGGCCCCGCCCCCTCCGGGCCTGGCCGGCGCTGCCTCTGTCCATGGTCAAAGCACCCGGGGTAATCCGCCTTTCTCTTCCGCCCGCCGAGCCCCATTCATATTCTAATCACAGCGCGGCCGACCCGCGAACTGCCACTTTATCGGGGCCCGCGGGAGATGCAGTCTGCCCCCCCACTTCCACTTCCAGCCCCCCCAGCCCTTTGCCCCCCTCCTTCTGCACTTTACACTCCGCCAAGGAGGGGGTCCCTGGGAAAACTGCGTCCCCACTTGGACGCCGGGCTTCTCACAAACTTCGAGGTTGGCTGTGGGGATGAGGGGGGTAGCGAGGGGGAAGAACGGGGGTGGGGGATGAGAGCAGAGGAGGGAAGGACCGAGATGCGGACAGACTGACAGACAGAGTTACGGGAAGAGGCGCGGGGGTGGGGTGGGAGTCAGAGAGACCAAGGGGATAGAGACAGAGGCAGCGTCCCAGGGAGAGACAAAGAGACGTGGGGGGCAGGGGCTGGACAGAGAGACGAGCAGCCCAAGAAGGAGAAAAAGAGGGAGACAGAGGAGGAGAGACCGGAGACCCCAGAGAGAGGGAGAGAGACAAGAAAAGGAGGGAGGCAGGGTTAAGGACGGAGACCCAGAGAAAGACAAAAAGTTCTGAAGGAGAACCAGCCCCTCCCTGCCAAGCGTCCTTCTCCACACTCAGTTTGGGGATAGGGTCTTAAGGCTACTACTGCTCCCCCAACCCACCCTTTCCCCTCAGCGCCTTCTACTCCTCCACGCGTGTTCGCGGAACTGCGTGGAAAGGAGTCAAAAATAGGTCCCCTCTGCACCCACAGGGTCCCTACCCACCATCCAACCCAGGAAGAAAAGAGGAGGCGGCACAAAAGGACAGAGAAAGGAGTGGGGCCCACTCGTGGCCGCGCAGGAGTCTCCCCAGGCTCCTTAGAGTCCCCCGCCCCACCTTGCGGGGGCCTGATCGGGGGAGGGGTCGGAAGGGGGAGGGGGCCACATCTAAGCCAATTTTGATTTCGCCTATAATGAGTGCCTAGCGAAGGCTGGAGAAGGCCTCTGGAACTTTAAATAAGAAAAACGTTGCTAATGCTATAATAGAAGGGGGAAGTCGGAGGGCTGGGATTGCGTCGCTCTGAGCCCCCCTTTTCGGAGGCGGCTTTTCTTATTCAAAACAGGCCCACAATGGGCTTCACAGTGCGCCTCGCCACGGCCCCATCTGACGAGCGGCCATTCATCAGGCCGGCTGGCCTATCAATGACATTGCTCCCATCGGGGCTCCTATAAAATGATGCTTTTTCCCATGAAACATCCGCAAACATTTTGACGGGTTTGGCTTTGCCCGGCTGGATTACTGAGTGTCCCTTCGCTTGCTCGCTCTTTCTCTCTCTCCCCCTTCTCCTAGCTCTCCTCTTTCTGTTTTTTTTCCACCTCTCTCTCTTTTCTTTCCTCTTCTTTCTCTTTCCTTCCTCCTTTATCCTTTTGCCCTCGCACTCTTTGCGTCTGCCTCCTCCTCCTTCTCCCCTCCCTCACTCCCTGGGCATCTCTAGCACAGGGGATCCCCAAACATCAGGACTTTGGGGGGGCGCCTGTGCTGTCCATGGGAAGAGCATGCATTGTGGGTTACTGGAGGAACCCGACATGGATTCCACAGGTTAGTCCTTCTGGTGGGGGGTTGGGGGAAGACATTGGGAGGGAAGGAGAAGGGAGAAGGGGAACTTTAGAAAGAGTTGCAAAAAGTTCAGATGGGTCATCTTGACAGTGGAACCCCAGGAAATACAAAGAGCGTGCAGAACTTTTGAATCTGGCAAAAATGTGGAAGTGGATATGTGGAAGTGTGTGTGCGTGTGTGTGTGTGTGTGTATAACGTGTGTGTGTGTGTGCGCGCGCGCGCGCGCGCGCGCTCAAAGGAGCGCGCTTTCGCTTGCCCCGGACACAAAGTTACGTAAAGATGCGCTAACTCGCTGGGAGCTCGAGATGCCACTTGCTATAACTTTGCGAGCCGATGGTCCCCTCCTGGGCCCCGTTCCTCCCCAGGGTTTGGGGGCCCGGAATAGCGGAGCGCTCCGATTCCTTTGGCGAGGGCCGGGAAGCCGAGCGGAACGCCCCAGAGGCGGGGGAGGGTGACGGCTCGCACAGTGCCTGGGAGGTGGGGACCGAGGCTGGTGGAGACGCGCAGCTGGAGGGAGTGGCGGCCGCGAACCCGGTGGTCCTGAGGAAACCAAAGCATTGGGAGATGGGAGTCCAGCTGTCCCAGGCGAGCTGTGCAGTCTTCCAGCAGGGAAGGGGCACCCACCGACCCACTCCTCTCCGAGGCGGTAACCTCGCGGGAAGCAGAGCAGGGCGCAGAGCAACAGGAGAGGCCTGGCGTTGAGGTCTGCAAATTGCTCTGTAGTTTGGGGGCTGCTGCTGGTGGACATCGCGTTTTAGGGGCGCTGTGCACTTAATAACAGAGGAAGGAAGACCAGGAATCTCCTCCAACGAAAATGCCCAACATCTCGGTTCCTTCTCCAGTGGACTATTCCTGGACTCCTAGAACCTTTGGGGAGCCGCCAAACTTCTAGATCTGAGTTTTACTCTCCCTGCTTCCCTTCTAAGTGGAAGGTGTCTTAAAGTTCACCCCTCCCCAGCGGCAGTCTCCAACCAGGTCACTCCTATGCTGGCTGGGCTGCAGCTTTGGGGTTTCTTGGGGTGAAGGAGTTGGAGCAGTAGGGGCAGCCTGAGTGAAGGCAACAACTTGGTTAGAAGCTTGGGAGGATGCCTGGGAACACAGAATACTGGGCATTGCAACTACGAGCAACAAGTGCCCTCTGGCCTAAACTGTCCCCAAACTCACATGTCCCTTCCTTGAGCAAATCAACAATCAAATGGAATCTTTGCTTGCCTATACCCTAGGCGGGTTGGAAAAGGATGTGTGGTGGGGCTGGGGTCATCTGGTTATGGCTACAGATGGTCTTTCCCCAGTCCCTGCAGGAAGATTTCAGGTCTCTCCTGGCCTTTGCTGCAGGCCCTGGTGGCCCTGTTGCTTGGGACACCAAATCCACTAATAGTGGGAGAGCATCTTTTAGTTTCCAGGCTAGTTATCTATCTCTGATCCCAAGTCCCTCCCTGATTACTCTGCCCTGGCTGGGTGTGAGCCACCAGGGAGTGGGGGAAAGGCTGGGACCCCATGTCCTCTGTCCTAAATGGGATGACAAATGAAGGCAAGAAGACATGTCATCTGCCACCAAGGCTTGGCAATTGGGACCACAGGCTGCCAAGCTGGCACTCAGAGAGGGAAAGAGCCCTTCCATATTTTTTATCTCAAGTTCTTGGGAAACTGTCCCTCCAGAGCACCCCAACATTAAAAGAAAATATTTGACCAAATTAAAACCATTTCTGCAAATCTGTGGCTAAATATTTGCAGGGGGCCCATGCAAGGTCTTGGGGTATCCTCACACCCCAAACCTACTGTGTCCCAGCTGGGGTTTTTATCTGATCTCTCTACAGGACTGGAACACTTTGGTGCTTTCTACTGATGGCTGTGTGTCTGTGGATATGTTCTGTTTTATGTCCTAGGTGTATCTGGTGGTCGTGGGGCCGATGGATCCCTCCACCTTAAGTTGCAAACACCCCAAAAGATTTTGAAACCCAAATCCTCTTCCCACCCACCCGCCTTTCATACATATGAAATATCCCTAGGTCACTCTTCTGAACTCAAAATCAAAAGTTTGGAGAAATGACAACGTTGAGAAATTATTCAAGACGCACCAGGTGACGTTTCACTGGGCCGTGCAAACGGATAAGCACAGTGCGGCTGGACGTGGTCCGGTCCAGGACCCTTCCAAGCTCACCTCCCTTCCAGAGAATTTAATCCAATTAGCTTTTCTTCTGGGTTTCCCTTGTTATGTAAAGGTCCTTTCTCACTGGCTTGCACAGACCAGCGCTCCGTGTAGCAGTTTGATTCTCCTTCTTTTATATAAGATCGCGCACGACCAGAAACACGAATATAGTTATTATTTCATTCCTAAAGGGATCGAACAAGCAAGTGCTGGAGCGCAGTCCGAGTGTCCAGGATCAGAGGCCGGCGAGCGGAGTCACCGTCCCTTACTCTTAAAAAGGAAAATCCCCGCGAAGTGCCTCGGGCCCGGGAGAACAGTTTTTCAGGGGCCGGGGCTCTAGTGGCCTGCTTTGGGGCCACTTCAGTGTGACCTGCGAAAACTCTCCCCTTTGTTCCGCGCACCGAGCTGGTAATATATTCCTTGAGTTTTTCCAAAATACTCAACAAGTGTGGAGCTAAGACAATGGGCCCGTCGGGGGAGGCCAGGGAGCCGGCGCGCGCCTCCTGGGCCCTCCGCTCGCTAGCTGCCCAGCCCGACAAAGCAAAGCTCCTCTCGGAGACTACTCTGGCCGCAATGCGAAGCTCGGGCAGCCTGCAAAGGCAGCAAGCGCGCGCAGCGGCGGACAACGCACAGTCCGGCCGGTGCGCGGTTTCCAGTTGGTACCCTCGCGCATCCCATGAGCCCCGCGCCGCAGCCGCACGCCGAGCAAAAATGGGTGCTTTGTCGGGTGTAGCGTGCTCTCTCCACGCGAGCGTGCGAGTCCGATCCCGGCTGTCCTATCCAGGAGAGCGTTGCTCAGTTACTCGAGTTACCGGGAAATTCTAGAACGAAGGAGAGAACGTGGGTAGAATTTTGGGCCACAGAGAACTTTGTGCAAAGTGGGCCAGGCCCGGGGTTAGTCGCCTGCGCGAGGTGTTTCTTGTTAAACGGGATGCAGCCTTGGAGAGGTGCACTGCAGAGCTTGAACTGGAATCTTCTGCTCCTACTCACTTTCCGCCCGCGTCTCCAGAGCCCAGAGCTGGGGCAGTCAAAATACTCCTGAAGCCGGCTCTGAATATCCTGGGTCCCATCGGTGGGGGAGGGGGCACGCTGTTCTACAGACCCCGAGATCAGCCAGCAAAAGGCCTCGCGCGGTTCCGTGGGCCGCGAGGTGGGGATGTCTAGTCGTTTTTGCGCTGTCCCCATGGGGCAGAGCGCGCCCCAGGGGAACAGGGCCGGCCCCCTCCTTCCCCCTCAGGCGAAACCCTGGAGAAGCAGCAGCCTCTCGGGCCTAGGGAACCCGTCCGCTGGTTCGGGGAACTCGGGAAAAGAGCTTTATGCCTTGCTTCCACGTCTGGACCAGGCTGTCTCCCCCTCTGCGGGCGTGTGTGTGGCCGGCGAGGGGGGCCTGCGTGCTCCCACCTCTGCCACCTGCTAAGCGCCGGCGTCTAGGTTTGACAGCAGGGTCAAGTGAGTGTCGCGTCGTCCCGGGGCTCCCAGGACCCTGCAACTTCAGCCCCCGTCGACGCGGACACCACACGCAGGCCGAGCCCCAAAGCCCCGCACGCGATTCTGCACGGCGGCCTGGGACAGCGCGCTTTCCCACTCTGCCTGCGGGACCCAGAGACCCGGAAAAGTTAGCAGGGGCCGCTTGGCGGCTCGGGCCTGGGATTTCCATAGCCGCGCCCGCCCCCCTCCCCAGCGCGTCGCCATGGAGACTGCTGGAAGTTGGTGTGGAAAACAGACCCGGCGCAAAGCAAAATATTATGAGTGCAGTTGGGGTGACTTCAGGGGGGCGGGGGGCCGGAGGGCATGAGCGGGAGCCAGAGGCAGAGGCCGACAACAAAGGACCGAGTGCGAGGAGGGGAGAAGAGTTTGCAAGGGGCCTCCCTGGCGCTGTGTGAGTGCTGGACCGTCCTGCTTCCCAGAGGCGCCGAGGTCTTCCATTTCTCTGCAGCAGCTACACCTTTTCCCAGCCGCTAGCGCACCCTTGCTCCCACCCCGCCTCTCTCGGTTCTCTTCCAGCCTCCCTCCTCGTCCCGAGGTTAGGCGCCAGCTGGGCAGTACGCCCGCCTCCCCAAGGGCCACAGCTCGCCAACCCGAAAGATTCTGGCTTTTCTTCCCCACGACCCCATGGGTCGCCCTACAGGAATTTTCTCATCCCCCTCCTCACACAGATCCTAAAGGATGATGAGTTGGGTTAAGGAGGGAAAGAGAAGACAGTGCTTGGCCAGACCTATTCTGGGGAGGGGTGGGGGTGATGGTGGAGAGAAGATCCTGTCTGATTACCCCCCTCCCCTGAGCCCCACACAGGGCCCTTTTGTACAGGGACAAGAGTGACAAGTTATGATTGCGACTCAGCCACTTGCAATGCACTTTGGATAAATCTAGTCATTCCAAGGTTGTGTCGCTACGGAATGAAGGGTTAGACAGCTCACAGGCTGGGATTCTCCAGCATGGTCGACGAATCCCTCCCTTGGTTTGGCTTTACCTTAGAATCCAGGAAGCAGGCTGTGCGCTGGTTGCCGCTGTCTGAACTAAGAGCGGAGCCGCTACACAGTTAGTGGACTCTCTTCCCAAATTAATCATCTACTAAAATATTTGGGGGAGCCGCTTGAGATTTTTAAGAGTCAAGAACCTCGAATTACTGTTTTAAAAAGGTTCTTCATTTCCTTTCTCCATGCCAGCTGAGGTACATTCTTTAACCCTCTGACCAATCTCCTTTATCCTAAAAGGACACTAGATTTTATGGGGCTGTATTCATTTTCAATCTTGGAAAACACTGAAATACTTCTAGATGTTGAAGCCAGCGACACAGGCTGGCTTCATATGTCAGAAAGAAATACACACTGACCAATGTGTCAAAATACTTCCATCAAAAGAAAACCACTCTCTACCCTTCATTACTCAGGCTTTTAGAAAGAAGGGAGTCCCTTCTTGCACCTAGCCACCTCTCTGGTGACACTTTGGGCAAAGGACCCTTTCCCCTATAGGTAAGACCTATAAATTAGAAAGTTGAACATAAAGATGACTATGGTCTATCTAAAATTATACTGCTCAATGATGTGCCTGTTGCATATACTGTTTTCTGATGCACATACTGTGTGAAATATGGACCTTGTCCTCCCAAGCACTCTTTAAGGGAGGCATTATTGTGAGCACAGTGATTCTTTTCTTCCATCCCCAAAATCTGAAGACTGTGATTCTAATCCAGGTTGGTATGTGTTTGCCGTGGTATCTTTGCCAAAAAGGCTAAGAAGGTATAAAAGGATGACATCACAAACTGGAATGCGGGGCAGTCAGAGCTTGACTCCCACAGGCCCTGGAGAGCCCACCCTACATGTTCTACAGGTCACTTGAGACACTCTTCAGTTGCCCTTACAGGGGTCCCCAGGCTCTGCTGGATGGGAAAGGTGGGAGAAATCTCTAATGTTGTTTTCACCCTTGCACTCTGTTTTAGATACTTGCAATTTTATTAAGATTTGGGGAAGAGAAAATGAATTCAAAGACAGATTATTTGGAGGTATCAGGTTAATATAAAAAAGAAAAAAAGAATACCATGGATTTTATTCAATCCTGCCAACAAGTACCTGTTTAGTGGCAGGCCCTGAGGATGAACAAGGCCTCAGTATCTGCTGTCAAAGACATCAGAATGTATTTGATGAGAAGGTGAAAGTGATGAACTCTCTCAGGGGCATAAAAATAAGTTTCTCCTGGAATCCAGACACGGGTGCTCTCTCTAAATGTAATACCTAGCAGTGCTCTCTCTACACTGAGTACCTAGCAAGTACCTTACTGGGCTTTGTTCACACATTAGCCGTTTAAGCTTAACTACAAGTCTGTCATCCATTTTTAGGGTAAAAGAGGGCCTAGAACTTGGCTGAGATCACAGTTTGTACATAGCAGAGCTAGACAGGAGACCAGACTGGGGAAAGCCCTCTCACCTCCCCCCAGCCTTCTTCATCTGGACTCTGGCTAGGACTCTGGCCTTGGGTGGATTTGAATCCCCCTTGGTGAGGAGGGAAGTGTGTGGATGGGAATGGAGAATCACAGAGCATTTCCTTTGGGTCCATGTGAGCTCCTTGGGACTCCTGAAGGAGTCACATGCTGATTCTGCATCTGAAGGGCCTTTTAGGTGACCAGATGGAGATGCAGTATATCACAGCAGCTGAATATGGACTTTGAACACAGAAAAATCTTGACTGGCTTGCTTGCTTCCAGAAAACTATGTGCCTCCACACTGGGTTTAACAAAAATGCTGTCTATGATCCTCTAGAGCATAATGTGAGATAAACAAATACAAAAATGTAGCATTTCAGTGAGTGATGATCACCAAGAAGGATAAACCTACCTGGAGAAATGAAGACAAAGTAGGGCAATGGGAAGTGTGCTACCTTTCCCAGGGCAGTGCTGCCACATGAAGCTTCTGGTTTGGAAGCTTAACATTTCCTTGTGGAACTGATATAACCATCTGATAGAGCTGTAGACAGCATGGAATGTGAACGTGGGAACAGAGAACATATATTCCAAATTTGCCATATTAAATTCGCTAAGCAA
Organism: Marmota flaviventris; assembly: GCF_047511675.1. Classification (NCBI taxonomy): domain Eukaryota; kingdom Metazoa; phylum Chordata; class Mammalia; order Rodentia; family Sciuridae; genus Marmota; species Marmota flaviventris. The sequence goes on along the minus strand of NC_092500.1, from coordinate 15,534,559 downwards.
TTTAATTTAAATATGCCACCAGTGCAATGCTCACAATAGCCCTGTAAAAGGGAAAACCAGCAGAGTCAGAGCCAGAAGCTGGCAAGCCCGGTGAGTTTCTGAGCTCCAGAAGCTGGATTAACAAGACATACAGTAGCTTCCTCTTTTTTTTTTTTTAAATACTTTTTTTAGTTTTAGGTGGACACAATATCTTTATTTTTATGTGGTGCTGAGGATTGAACTCAGTGCCTCATGTGTGCTAGGCGAGCGCTCTACCACTTGAGCCACAACCCCAGCCCCCCCCCCCCAGTAGCTTCCTCTTATCCACAGTTTTGCTGCCCACACCGGGGTCAACCATGGTCTGAAAATAGTAAGTGGAAAATTCCAGAAATAATGAGTTAATAACTTTTAAATAACTTTTATCATAGTGTACTATGGTTGTTGTGTTTTATTATTAATCATTGCTATTCATTTCTTATTGTGCCTAATTTGTAAATCAAACGTTTTCATTAAGTATGTGGGTACAGGAAGAAACATAGTACATTACTTGTGGTTTCAGGCATCCCCTGGGCACTTTGGTACATTTACCAGTGAATTAGGGGCAGGAGGACTAGGTTCCTTGATCACATGGGACACGAGGTCAATTTTATTTTGTGTATCTAATTTTCCTGAGGCAGAATGCAAGTAAGAAATTTTAACTTTTCACTTACATTTTAAAAGTTAATGTTATTAGATGTATGTTATGGTACTTTATTATCCAACCCATTTTATGCAATGAGGCTCTATTTAAGAGGAAAGGACAGATGAGAGGGGCTGGGAAATAGCAGAACCAGGATTTGAGTAGATGACCCACTGTCCAGCTTGTCTGGTTCTGAGACCCTCTCTCTATGTCACAAGGCTATCCTCGCTCTTCTTTTTTGTTTTATGAGGGAGAGGGTGTTGGTGGAAGGGGTGAACAATTAAGTGTATATAATCTTAGCAAAAGCACACAGGACTTGTAACTTTCTCCCTAAATGGATAGTCCTTGAAAGGATGGAGACCAATTTTTAAATTACTGTTGACAAAAATAAGGACATAAGTAAAGCATGTGTATAATTTTTCCCTTTTAAAAATGTTTTAAATTTATGCTTTTATTAGTATATTTCACGTGTACATAATTATGGGCTCATTTTGACATATTGGTGGATGCATATGACATAATTTGCTCCATTTCAATCTCCAGTACTGCCCCTTCCCTCCCCTCAAACATCTATGTCTTTCTTTTTTTTTCTAAGAATTTCTTTTTCAGTTGTAGAGGGACACAATACTTTTATTTTGTTTATTTATTTATTTTATGTGGGGCTGAGGATCAAACCCAGTGCCTCACACATGGTAGGCTAGTGCTCTACCACAGAGCCACAAACTCAGCTCCTAGCCTCCATATCTTTACTAAAAATATGAAATGTACTTTTGTCTTCTATGGGATTCATTTCTAGTGAAGTTGAGATTGGCTTCATCTCTGAGAATGTCAAGGCTCCTCTGATACTTGCATGCAGACACATACCTCAGTAAGAATAATCCAATAAAGCAGAAGCCATTAAGTAATGTGACAATATGTGTAGCCTTTAGGTTATTTAACAACAAATTACACCTAAAAGTGATTCTCAGACGCATGTTAAATGACTTCAGGTGCATGTAGTGTGACTCTGTGAGAACATGAGTTTTGTAGATATGAGACAAACCAGGGTTTAAATCCCAGCTCAGGGGCTGGGATTGTGGCGCTGCGGTAGAGCGCTCGCCTAGCATGCACAGGGCCCTGAGTTAGATCCTTAGCACCACATAAAAATAAATGAATGGAATAAAGGTATTTAAAAAAATCCCATCTCAGTTACCATCTAGCTGGGTGATCCACAGCAAATTACACAACTTCTCTAAGCTTCGGTTTGCTTCTTGGTGAACCTGCCCTCTCTCTCCCAGGGTTGTTCAGAAAATGCAACAAGATTATGCATATTGAGTGTTTAACGTAGTATCTGACTTATTTAATATTATTATTAATTTTAAAAAATCACCAAGCTCTCTTATTCCCAATTTTAGGTGTCTAGAGAGGGAAAGAGGATAAAATCCTGGGAGAAAAAAAAAGTTAGACCATTTCAGCCTACATAGACATTTTATGTACTGCGTAGGCATAGCCTTCATTTTTGCTTTTGTTTGTTGTTTGCAGTGCTGAAGACAGAACCCAGGGCCTCACACACTGCCAGTTCTACTACTGAGCTATACCCTTCAACCCCAGCTTCTGTTTTCATGTCCACAGAAATTATTTTGGAAAGGGTTTAGACCAAAGGATTAACTTCATTTTCATTTTTCTACCTTTTCCACGAAGAAGCACCTTCTCTGTTCCTGTTTGCTATGATTTCACCCTTGTGCTTTCTGGTCTGTGCAAGGAATGGAAAGCATGTCATTGTAGAGGCGGCACTTGCTGGCTTGAATTGAGATCCTGGGAGAGAGATCTGTGGAGTGTCAGAGAACACAGGTTGCACATCCCAGCTGGAGGCCCCTTGAGGGTCCTGATGCCCTCCCAGTTCTGGGACAGGATAGCCCACATTCCTCGCTCCCTCATCCTCCCTGCCTCCTTCCTCTCACACTTGCAGGCATTGCTGTTTTAAAGACTGAATCATTGTAACTTGGTTTTCAGGAAGTGACAAATTCAGTTCCAAATGAGTCATCTGACACTCATTTTAGCAGGATCAGGATGCAGAGAAAGAGTTAGTTCTTTTGCCCTTCTTGTATACACATATATTATTTTAATGTGAGGGCAAACTCTCCATTTATTCTGTTTCAGTCCTTATCATTTGATTTTTACTACTCTGTGGTTTTTCAATTCTTAAAATGTGTGTGTGTGGGGAGATATCACGAAAAGGAGAAAGAATAATGAAATGCAGGCGTTATGCTTCCATTTGAACTTGCTCCAAATTTAGGTAACTAGGGCCAGATTGACCTGTGCCAGGAGATTCCTGTTGTGTGGAATCTGATCCTCAGAGTAGGAACATTTTAAAATATGTATATAGTTTATTCTTTGGGGGTTGGTTAATCCTCAAGAAAGCCTAAAAAGCATAATCTGCCTCTGTGAACCTGGACAGGTTGGGTTTATGTGGTTGTAGTTGTTTGGTTTAAATCTTAAAGGACAAGCTTTTTGGGAAAAGCTGCAACCCAGTGAAGGATAGTAGCGCCTCACATCCTGTCTGCTTCCTGAAGTTGTGCTAAAGGTCATCATTGTGTAGATGCAGCCTAAGTGAGATTGCTGAATGTAGCCAATTTTTATTTAATAGGAATGAAGAATTACCACTTCATAAACACTGATGCCCTGAATCCATCATGTAGGAGAAATTCGAGATCAGTTGACACCAGTGACCTACTCTTGAGTTAGATTTGAACAGGGTCATTTGAATAATCTAAAGAGTGATTAGTGACTGCTCATAACACCACCACAAATGCATTTTGTGAAGAAAACTATGTTAGTGCTTTAGTTTTGAATCTCGAAGCTTCTGTAAAATCATTGTAAATAATATTTAGACTTTGAAAGAGGGAAATGTTTCTTGCAATGTTACAGTTATAGAATTTACAAATTTTAAAAATGAGCACAAATGACTTCTGAGTTTTACATTATCTTTTTTTTATTAGTCCAAAAGTGGAATGTTCATACAAGTTTATTTATTCTTTGTGTACTGAATCTCAATGCTCACAAGTAAGCCAACTTTCCATTGAAGTTATTAGGATTTTATAAAGTTCCAGAAATGGGCCCATGGCATAAACTCAAACGTATTTATGATAGAACTGATGGAGTACTTAACCTTTTTCCCAAGTTTTCTTTGTGGTGTTTGATTCCACTGTTGGTGACAATCTAGGGTCAGGGAAGAGTCAGGGTGCCTGCAAAAAATTCTTTGCTCTACCAAAAAGAAAATCAATGAATTCATGCGGTCCTTATATGACTGCTAGATGGGCCGAATTTTCTGTTTTTAGGAGTTTTATTTCTTTTATAAGACGACTCCCTTTTGAAACCCAAAATAGTTTCTTGGTAAAGAGTCTTTGACAACACAGAAAATAAAGATGTCTGACTGAGAAAGTGCTGAGAGTTTACAAGGAAGAAAGATTCCAGAGGGCTTGGAACCTTCAGTTATAACATTAAAGGTTTTAAGCATCAGAGAGATTTCTAAAGCATTGAGCAGTTGTTGTGAGAGGGACTTCTCCATGAACTATTTTTTACTTTCAACTCGGTAGGCAGAGTTTGTGAGGTTGCTGTGGTCTGGGGAGGAGACCTTTTCAGAATTGCCAGGCTTTTTAGAAAAACAAAACAAAACAAAACAGTTTTTCTTGTAATCAAGGCTCGGTTTTAAAGTTTGAAAACTTTGATGTGATTAGGAGAATGAATGATTTCTCTGCTTTGTTGGGGGTTCCTCTGGGTGCCCAGGCTGCTGGGCATTCTCAGCTTTGGCCCAGAGGGTGCAGGGGGTGGGGAGGGCTGTGGCCTGGGCCCTGAGCTCTGAGCACCACGCACAGCGCCTGCAGTCATGGACCTTTCACAGGGGTCCAAGAACCTAAAAGAGGATTCCCTATGGATCCTGTGTTCAGTGTTTTTTTTTTGAGAGGGATTTCCAGAAAAGAAATGAAAATACTGATGCTATATAGCTATATAATTGAATATCAATATCTAGGGTTACAGAGATATTTTCGGAGAAGAAATGAATGAGAGGAGGAGGCAAGGGAGGGAAGCATGGAAGGAAGGAGGGAGGGAGAGAGGAGGCAGGCACAGAGAGGAATGGGAGGATGGGAGTCAAGAAGGAAACTGTACTGAAGTCATCTTGGTAATTGACAGTCGTTTTGGTAGAGTGGCTTGAGTTATTTTCAAAATTATTAGTTTCTTTTTTGTCCTAGTGAATCCCTTTTTGAAATTGGGTAGCATGTTAATAAAACTTTTTTTTTTTCCAGGCACTGTACTGACCAAGACTTATGCACATAAACTCATTCAATTGTCCTGTTGAACCTATGCTACTATGATTCCCATTTTACAGATGTGAAAATTGAGATTCAGGGAGCCTAGCTAACATGTCCAGTCCAAACCCCTGGTGTCAACTCAGGATTTGAACAGGGATTGCGGTGATTCCAAAGCCAGGTGTCTCTTCACTCCTGAAACCTGAAGCTAGAAGGAAGCCCTTAGGTGTGTACATTCTCACGTCCTTGGTACGCAGTGTTCAGGGGAGTGTTTGACGCTGGGTTCAGCTCATGCTGAGGTTCTTTGGAGTATACTATCATAGGTGCCTGTGGGCAACTGGCTGCCGCAGGCACTACGATGTCACTTTGGAGCAGGCAACTGACTGAGGGACCTCAGTGCAACTTCCTGGGGACGAGTCTTGGTGCCATGTGTGCCTTTCATCTCAAATCTTTCTTAGAGCTTCTGAATTCAAACCGGCACCACTGCTGGGCTGGTGTCTCCCTGCCTGCCAGCTGCCTTGGCAAATTTGACATCTTACGTCATCTAGGGATTCATCCCTATTTATTTAGACAAGATATCACTTGGAATAGGTTCCACATGAAAATGTTGCTGTTAAAATAAAAGAATCTTCCATTTGCACAGCATGTTATAGTGTGAAATCACAGAGAATCGTTAATGGTGCCGGCTCTGTCATTTGGCAGCTTGGTGAGATTGGCTTTGCCCTGGAGTGGATGTTCAAGTGCAGCAAATTATACAACCTCTCTGAGCCTCAGTTTGCTTCTCAGTTAAGTGGGGCTATTCAAGGACCCACTTTATAGGGGATTGTGAAGATTCAAAGAAGTGATTCTGAAAGGGACCAGCAAAGGACTTGGCATGTTGAAAAGTTTATTAATAAATAGAAGGTGCTTTCAGTACCACTTGCTTCTCCCCTGGTAGCTTCCAAGATCCCTCCACCACACACACAGGAGAACAACACAGAAGAAAATAAAATTTTATATAGTTTATTTTTCAACTGTGTTCAGTCTTTAAGATGATACCTCATAAACCCGTGACTTGGCATAATCATTCATTCCCATTTTACACCTGGTGAAACTGAGGCTCAGAGCAGTTTGGTCACTTATATTGGTTCACACAGTGAGTTTCCAAACTGAGATTTGTTACAACACCAAAGTTGATGCTGCCTTGTTTAAATCTGGCTGTGCACATCAATTAAAAGCACACAGTCATAAGGAAGGGACTGGTGGTGTCCCCTCAACAGAGTTCCAACTGTTCTACTTTTGCCTCACGCCCACTTACCCATGCAGGCATCTTCTCCTTCTCATTTGATGTGTTTACTTGAAACTTCTCCCCTTGTTTTTCAAGTTCTCTCCTTGTCTTCGTCATCTGTACTGAGCCCAGTGCATCTGCGAGGGTGTCTGGCATGTAATCTGTGCCTGATGGATATTTTCTTAACTTATAAGTCAATCCATCTTTACCATCACAAAGGTGCTGCATCTCTTTGCCTGCCTTCTAGGAAGGCCAGCTCAAGGCTCCATGGGAACAGGCACTGGGAAAACGAACTATGGATGAACTGGCCCTCTTTTGAGCTCCTACTGTGTGCCTGGCAGGATGTCGATGCCATCAGTTCATTTCTTTCCCTCCCGTTCGGTCCTTTCCTGCTCTCCTTATTGATCTGCTGCTCTGTGCCACGCTCGGTCCTAAGTGTGGGGAATAGCAGGTGAGTGAGGTACAATCTGTTCTTAAGGAGCTTATATGATTCCTTCTAATCCTCATAATAACCTGGCAGGGTTATTATGGCTTTTAATAGGAAGGAAATTGGGGCCTGTGAGGTTAAGTAATTTTCTTAGGGTGGCAGGGCTTACTTAGCCTGGTGGAGGGGAAGATTAGAATTAGTGTTTTTCTGGCCTCCAAGGCCATGTTCTTTTCACTGCACTGAGAGATCCAAAATCAAACAGGAAAAATAACAAGAAGGGACTAAAGGGGGATCCTCAGGGGTGGCTGTGAGGTAAAGATCAGGAAGCTACGTTCTTCACATGCCCTGTTCATTTCCTTCTCACACAAACTCCAGGAGGTGTTGCTGATCCCACCTGCATTTTGCAGATGAGGAAACTGTTGCTTACACAAAGTCACAGAGGGAGGAAGTCAGACATGAACCCAGAAGTTTGGCTACTCAGTCCATGCTTTTAACTACTATGCTGCCACTAGAAGGAAAGAAGAAATACGTTCCTCAGGTATAAATGTGTACCTGGGAATTATTACAGGGTTCCGTGTACCTAGAATTTGCTTTGTTCCAGGAACTAGGCAAAGTGCTCGCTCTGTATTTGTTCCGTTTAATCTCACAGTTGACAAGATAGAGAGTAATTATCAACATCCTTGCTGTGCATTAAGGGCTGCTGAGGTTTAGAGATGTTCCTTTGCCTCAAGTCATTCCACTAGGAAGTGACAAGACTAGAATTCAGACCATGTGTCTGTAGCTGGTCACTAGACCCACCTGCTTACTTTCCTTCTCCTGGCTGATTCTTGGGAAATGACTCAAATAAGAGAAAGAACAGAAAAGAAAAAAGAAACACACTGTGCCCGGGTTGTTCATTAAAGCATTACTGAAAATAGGAACATGAACTTGGTGGAAGACTGGGCATCTATCCCACAGTGACGGACATGAAGACTGTATTAGCCGGAGAGATCTAGTCAGTGGAATGTCAAGAGGAAAGAGAAATGGCATGTTTGCTGGGTTACAGTGACACATAGGGTGAATATGAGACTGGGTGCATGTGAGACTGCTGAGCAAGACAGATAAAGGGAAATCCTCTCTGGGTTAGAGGGGTGGCACTGTGGGACAAATACGTTTGCCTTTTCAATATTTCAAAATGTGACTTCTGTGACACGTGAACACATGAGAGAAAAAAGCATTTTGCCTAAAAGAATGATATGGTGGCGATTTATCTCAAAAGTTCAGGCTAGGTTGAAATCTGTTCGGGTCCTGAAGCCAGGAGTGCCTGATTCCTATGGTTTCGGGGGAATCCACATTCCCCCAACAGAGCAGGTGAGAAGACACCTGGAAGAGTTCAAAACAAAACAAAACAAAAAATTTCCCCTGAAATTAGAAAAAGACATGATGTCAAGAAGGAGTTGTGCTGAGCAAGTAGGGTTGGCCCCAATAATTCAGATTTTTATGCATTTTAACAATATTGCAATAATAGAAATGTTTGCTGATGTAGATAGTAGCAGTTTTGCTCTCCCCAAAAGTCCAGAGGAAATGAAAATTTGTAGAATGTGGATGTGCAGGAAGGTACACCAGCTCCGATGTTCTCGAGCATATTTTCAGAGCTGACATCTGCTTTTACATGGAATCTTTCTTCAACAGGAGATGGCACTGAACACCTTAGGTTTACTTTTCTTTCATCTCGAGAGATTTTTGGTAAGTTTAGGATCTGTGAAGAAATGTCACTGGTGTATCCTTGGAAAGAGTTACTTCTTAATTCTTGTCCATCACAAATAGTGACCCCTTAATTAGTCTCTCGGCCCGCTTTAGAATTTTATTTACTGAGTTTTCCTTATTGAGCTCCCGCTGTGTGTTTTGTCTCACGGTAGGCACAGCTCGGTATTCACGTGTGTGTGAAGGACTGTGGATATGACGGTACAGGTTAATGGTTCGGTTCCAGCCAGATCCAAATCCTGGCTCAGCAGCACACCAGCTGTGTGGTCTTAGGCAGGGCATGGTTATGGTGCTGGTGTTGGTGAAGGTGGATGGCACATTCCAGGGGAACATTCTTAGTGTCACTTTGGGTTTACCTGTGGCAGGCTGTGCTAGAGACCCCAGCTGATGAGGAAGAGACAAGGGATTGGCTGGCAAGGGTACGTTTACTCCTCATCCAGGCCTCCCTGATTTCTCATTGCATCTGTCCAATCTGGGGCCTCTAAAATTTAATCCAACTATTGTAGTGGCCTACAGAGGAAGACCCTGGAGTCTCTGGGACAACCCTGGTTTACACATGTGGTCCTGGCAAAATTATTAATAATGCTGCTTTTCAAGTTCAAAAGTGTCCAGATTTGGATAAGTAACATAGTCCCCTGACTCCATGGCCTCTGGTTCCTCTAAGTCTGTATTTAGCAGCACCAGATAGAGCTGCTCAGAGTTGCTTTGCTTTTCCATACTCTACTGAAAAACGTGAAAGGTTCCCAACCAACTAGTGAGGGAAGTCCAGACTCAACCCAGCACTGAGTGCAGAGGTCAGGCGTGTATGACCATCTGCCCCCTGGCATCTCAGCACTCCACAGGACAGTCTCCATAAACGTCTTAAAATGAAATCTGAATGAATGTGGGTCTTGCTCTCGGCTGCTTGTCAGTTTCTTGAAAGCACCCTTCTTTCACCTGCCTTGGAGCTTTGCACATGCTGTGCTTCCTGCCAGGAACACTCTTCCTCCCTCTTTACCTGGTTCATGACTGCTCGTGATTAGCTGACAATTTAATGGAACTTCCTCCAAGAATATTCCTGACTCGCAGATTTCGTCGGACCTCCTTTTGCTCTCTCCCATGGCACTCTGGGTCATTCTGTCTCTATTTGAGTGATTGTTTGTAGCTGAGTCCTGTGTTAAACTCCAGCCTTTCATGAAGACAGAGTTGTGTCTAGCCAGGCAGACTGTGCGGCAGTGTCCAGCCTGTGGGACTCTGTAAATATCCACAGGTAGCTGAAGAGTAGTTAGTGGGTCCAGTGAATGTAAGTCCCCTAGGAGGCCACCCCTTCTGAGCCAGTGCCATCTGGGTCACCTGTTTAAAGTCCTTCAATAGCTTCTTAACACACTTGGAATAAATATGAAGTTCTTATGATGGCCAAGGCCCTACCCATTTTGGGCCCTTTCTGATATTCTGGCCTGTTTACACACACACACACACACATACACACACACACACACTGCCACACTGGTCTTCCAGCTTCTCCTCACACCCTCCAAAGCCCACTCCTGCCTCAGGCCTTTGAACTCCAATATCACCTCCCCACAGAGGCCTTCCGTGTGTCCACTGCTTAAAACAGCACCCCCCTCTCTCTGTCCCTCTGCACAGCTTTACTCTGTTCATATCACTTACTGGTTTCTGAAGCCATCTTGCTTGCTTGCTTGTCTCCACCACAGAGGATAAGCTCCCTGCGAACAGGGACCTCATTGGCCTTGTTCATCACTGGATCCTGAGAGCCCTGCTAACAGTAGGCACAAAATCAATGTTTGGTGAGCGAGGGAAGGAGTGAAAGCAGGGGCAGGGTGGGGTTGCCCCTTTGGAGGCTGGGCAGGGCCCCTTCCTGGAACCCAGCGGCCCCTGGGGCAGGGCCGGTGGCGTTGCCATGGAAACCTGCTCACCAGAGGGGGCCCCCTGGAGAGGCCACAGCTGCTGCCTCCTGGGGCCCAGACTCTTCCCTGGTTCCTATGTGTGGCCCAGGAGAGAGAGGAAAAGAGGCTGGGCGAGAATGATCAAGAGGAAAGCACGCCCTGGTGCTGGAGGTGACAGGAGCAGGCCACGAAGGCGTGGCTCCACTGGTAATGGCCAGGGACGGGACGGACCTGGGGCCAGGCCCTCCTTGGTAGCTCCCAGTGTGGCCTGTCAACTCTCATGGAGAGTTTCTAAAGCTGCAGTTTCCTAAAATAGGCCCCAGCACAGTGCCCGGAAAGACTGTTGATAGAGGGAGTCTGAATAACACCTTCTATTAAAAACCCAGCGACACTTTGTAAGTCAGGTGGCGTTTTCCTTAGGTGTTGCATAAGACCTCCCTGTTCCTGCAGTTCCTGGGGAACAAAGCTCAGTGAGTTCGCCCCCTCTCTGCTCACAGCCTGGCCCTCCCAGCTGCCTGCGGGGCCCTGGCCTGCTGGGCAAGGCCTCTGCAAGCTGCCCCCAACGGCTTTCCCCACCTGTCTCCCACCACTCCTTGGGTCACGGGTCGGTGAACTCTTCCCCTTTCCCAGAACCCACCAGGCCTTTCACAGCTTTGAGCCTTTGTCTGTGACACAGCCCTCTTGCCCGAAATGCCCTGCTTTCCTCCTCGTTCAGGCAGGTGGTGAATCCTTAAAGGACCGGCTGAGATGCTGCCTGGTCTGGAGGCTCAGCTCCCTAAGTCCCGTGGCACCTTAGATGACACCTGGCACTCCCGCTTCCTGGCGGGCTCCGGAGGCAGAGCGCCCTAGGGAGAGAAGGCCAGGCTGACCCAGCTCAGGCACCAGCTAGCCGAGAGACTCTACCTAACTTCTCTGGGTCTCTGCAGTTCAGAGTTAAAAAAAGTCTCCGTTTCAGTCACTCTGAGGAGTAGAGCTGAGGCATGTAGATCTAAGCAACAGCATAGGGAGGACACTCAATGTCAATGTCACTGAATGCTAGAAATCACCATCACACATCGGTGTCCCCACCCTCCAACAGCAAACTGCTGGTAGATGGAGATCACGCCTTCCTCATTTTTTTATGGCCCATAAAGCCAGACCCTCTAAGGTCTCACCTGTATTATTTCAGTCAATCTCTGGAGAGATTTGGTAGGGTCAGGAACCATCCCAGTGTTATAAGATAATAAGTGGCAGGCTGGGGTTTGCAAATCTAGTTGTTCTGAATCCAAACCTCCACACACTTCCAAGCCTGTCTCTGTCTTCTCTTCATCTTGTCCTAACTTTATCCCCTTAGTCACTCACCTGGCCATCCACACAGGCTGGCAGGATTCAGCCTCCGGCCTTGGCCCCCGTGCAGCCCTCTCTTTGGATCACTGAAGGCTTTACTCCCTCACCAGACTCAGTCTCTGCCCAAATCCTGTTTCTTCTCAGAGACCTTTCCGGTGGGGGAATCTCCCTGTCTCATTCTCTGTTCCTTATCTGTCATTCTTTGTTCTTTTATCGTACTTTGATTTTCTTTATCACAGTCATCAATACCAGCTACGTGTCTGACACACTTCTACACTCTTGGGGACAAGGTACTGAACAAGACAGCATTGTTAGAATTTGCTTTTTAAGGGTGATATTATGATTTAGATGTGGTGTCCCCAAAGCTCATGTGTGAGATAATGCAAAAAGGTTTGGAGGAGAAATGATTGGGTTACAGCCTTAACATAATCAGTGAATTGATTCCTGATGTGATTAACTGAGTGCCGATTTGAGGGGCAGGTGGGGTATGGCTGGAAGAAGTGGTTCACTGGGGGACGTAGCTATGGGGTATATATTTGTATTCGTCGAGCAGAGTCTCTCTCTGCTTTCTGATCACCACGTGAGTCACTTCCTGTGCCATACTCTTCCGCCATGATGGAGCTGGCCAAAGTGGACTGAGACCTCTGAAACCGTGAGCTCCTAAATAAACTTTTTCTTCTTTACAGTTGTTCTGGTTAGGTCTTTAAGTCACAGCAGTGAAACAGCTGACTAAAACAGGTGGGGAAAGTAAATGATAACAAATAAACAAGATAGTTTTAGTTCTTGAGACCCTGGCCCACTGCAGTAAAATATTGGCTTCCTGTTGAATACTTAGCCATCTCTTCTGTTAGAACTTTCATGGAATACGGTTGCTGATTATTTGCAAAATGAACGAATAGATGGGTAGATGACATAAGAGACCCCTGTGAATGTGCTCTGTAAGCTTCAAGGATTACCTGGCTTTTGATAATCATCTTAATGGGCTCCACCTGCCAGATCAATGCTAGTTGGTGAAGCTCCGCTGAGCCTGGGGCTGTGTTGGACATGCCAGATCCTAGATGTGACCACTTCCTAGTTGTTCTTTGCTGCTACAGAGGGAAAAATGTCCCAGAAATCCAATCACCTAGATGGCTCTACACAACCTCATTCTACGAAACAGCAAAAATCATTTCGAATTAGGGTTTCCAAGTCTTTGATCCAAAGTGAGAGGTAAAGGTCTAAGGAGTGTGGGGTAACCTGCTTGTGAAGAGAAAATCACAGGCATGACCTGGATCCTTCTGCCTCTCAAGAGCCAGGTGAGTCAGGAGGAAGGCTCTTCTCAGCTCAGGAGCCCAAGTTCACAGCCATCAGTCAATCTTTTGGGGTATTTAGAACAAGCTTTGTTCTTATTAAAAAGGTCAGATGGTTTTTGTGGCTCCATACTGAGGCAATTGGAACCGGAAGTGATCAGAGTGTGAACTGAGTGCTCATTCTTTGTCCCATGTGGTTCCCAGAACACAGTGTCAGTCCACAGCTTTGGTCATGGCCGCCTTGCTTTAGAACTTTCACTTTTTGATGAAGTTTCCTGTCTATCAATAGAGATATTAAGACATAATACTTTTGTGAGTCTTAACTCAAATCACATATGTGAAAATGTACCACCTGGCACAACCATAGAAACTTAATAATGGTTTTGGAAAAAAGTAATGTATTTAACAATACATATTTATTGTGCAGTGGCTTTGGGGCCAAGCACAGGACAAGAGACTGGGTTCAAGATGGAGAACAGAAATGAGGGGGTCCTACCCCATGAACTCACAGTAGCATCTGCCTTGTTCTCTAGTTGATAACCAGAGGGTAGAAGTCAGTCTTGTTTAAGTTTTTATTGCCCACAGAAGTTTTATCTTCTCCTGTCTAGAAGGCACAAAATAAATGTTTGTTGAATTTTTCTTTTTTTAAACATCTTGATGTGTTGTACTTTTTCATACCATATGTGTTAAAAAATAGGAAATTATACAGCTATGTATAATTTAAGGTATAATCTTCATTTTTAGACATTGTGTGCATCACTAACGTGACATTTGTTGAGGCCAGGCTATAGGAAACCTTTATATCAGGTATTAAAGGAGAGTCAAAAGCAGAATCAAATGGGCTCCATTCTTCAGATGGTTAAGTTCTCAACCGAAGAGCCTGCCACTTCTGACAAAGACTGACGAGGAAGTATGTAAACACAATTAATGCAAAGTCTAATGCAGAAGTAGAGTTTAACAAAAGAGCTAAGACAGGCAGACTGTGATGCAGGCTGCGACACTGGCCACTGTGTTCTGGTCTATGTGGGACACAGAGGAGAAGAGAGCTTACTTCCCATTGGAGTGAGCATTGTGGTTTGGACCTGCATTGGGTGTTGGTCCTGCCTCTTACTACCTTGGTGATTCTGGACAAGTCTGGACAAGTCTAATCTAACCTCTCTGAGCCTTAAAGTCTTTAAATTTCTAAAAGGTGCCCATTAATAGCACCTACCTCATAGGGTTCTAATGAGGATCCATCTGATGGTATGTATGATGTATTTGCACACTGTCTGGGCCTCTGTTAGCATATGGTGGCCTTTATCATTATTAAATCACATAATCTACAAATAAATGAGGTAGATGAACACAGGGCTTTATTAAAAATTCAATGTATATGTCATTCTGGTTGAATAATTCTTGACCTCTGTGTAATTTAAATTCATTGTTAAATACAGTTTTAAAACACATAAAATTTACTTCAATGTATCTAAATAGAGGCCTTACAGTCATAGGGGACTACTTAACTACAGTCCCTGCTGAGGACCCCGCTAGGGAAGAAGATAAGTGTCAATATACCTGTGGATCCAAAGCCTGGGGCCTGTTTGGATATATCAGAGTGTCACATCTGCACAATCTGGAATGCAAAACCCTTGAAGGCATGAGAACCAGGTTCAGAACTACACGGCATTGCTCCAACACCATCTGGACCCCCAGAGTCTATTCTGGGCTGTATTTTCACGTGGACATGACTAACTAGAAAGGGTCCAGAAAGAGTGAATCAGAGGGCAAAGGAGTGAGGATAGTTTCTTTTAAGAAAGAGCTGAAACAAGTGGGTACTTCACTCAGAAAAATGGAGGCCTGAGGGTTGTCTTTCCACATCTGTCTGCCGTGTGCCAGTGAGACCAAACTTATTTTCGGTTGCCCTCAGAGCAGAGTGGGTGGCAGCACAGCTGCAGAAATAGGCCCAGGGGCATGAGAGACCTGCGTGGGTGCAGTGGGTAGTGAAAAGGGTTACTCGTTGAGATGTCTCCTCTTTTTCTCATGATACTTGCCCTGCTGCCCCTCCTTGTATGGTTGCTCTTATTCCTCTCCAGTGCTGGGGTTGGGTAGGAGGCAGGAGAGGCTCATCCATCTGGACAGTTTTTACTTGATTTGAGCCCCTGTGGATCAGCGATCATTCTCTTGGCCCATTTGGTGTTTAGAGCCAGCTCCTCTCCGGAATGTTCCCATGAGTTCTTCAGGCATGTCCCACCAATCACTGGGGATTCTCACCCCAAGAACGGGTCCTTCTAAGTACTCTGATGCAAATAGGCCTGATACTGGTACAGGCAGGTGGGTGAGAGGGTGTTTCTTTCCCTTCATTTTTATTTCTTGTATAAAGGGGTCAGGGGGTGTTATGTGAGAGTGTGTGTGTGCCCACATGCACTTGAGAATAACTGGGGACGTGCACCTCTCTGGGAAGACCAGGGACTGACCTAGAACCAGAGACGTTGCCTTAGTGGTGGTTCAGGCGAGGTAGGAGCTGCAAACTTCAGTAATTGCTATTCAAAATCCACCATGGCTGTTGCCAGGGAAATGGGCCAGGCCTGGAAGGGTGAGAAGATCTGAGAGGAGATGTTCTGGAAAGTCCTGGAAAGGATTCTGGAGATGTGTAATCAGAGTGCTTTGGGATACGATGTGATGACAAACGCCCACCTCGCACATCCCAGCTTTGCAAACATTACAAGCTGCGTGTTTCTACATTGTTCACTTGGCATCTGGAAGGGCAGTGTGTTAATGTTTTCAACTTCCCTGCTCCTCAATATTTCCTCGGAAATACCAGATTTCCATATCCTCTTAACAAGCTGGCTCTTCTTCCTCCTCTTGGATATCTACCCCCTACTTATTTATGGTTTTGGAAGGAACTTTTACAAGAACAGTTTGTTGGAACATGAAATACAAAACAACAAAAACCAACGTTTCTCCCTGCTGTTTGCATTTGCTTTCATCTCTACAGAGCAAACTCATCATCCTGGCTTCTTTTTACAGGTTGTAACCTGAGGTTTTAACCAAGGGTCTTTTCCATAGTTCTTTGAACTATGAAAAGTCATACTACTTAGTCCTTCTAGGCCTCAGTTGCTTTCTAGCAAACATAGAGATTAAAATTCTTGCTTCCAAAATTGTTGTGAGGCAATAACATGTAGAAGGGACCTGGCATGTTAAAATGGGTGTTCAATATCCGATGCAGTGGTGCATACCTGTAATCCCAGTGGCTTGGGAGGCTGAGGCAAGAGGATCCCAAGTTCAAGGTCAGCTTCAGCAGCTTAGTGAGGTCCTAAGCAACTTAGCAAGACCCTGTCTTAAAATAAAACACAAAAAGGGATGGGGATATGCATGGCTCAGTGGTTAAGTACCCTTGGGTTCAATTCCTGGTTCCAAAAATAAAATAAAATAAAATTTAAAAATTAAAAAAAAAATGAAATAGATGTTCAATAAATGCCAGCTCCCCAAAAGGAATAGGAAACTGCTCTTTCCAAAAGCACATGGTCAGAGCTATACTTCAATCCTGCCATAATGCCACATATGGATTCCTAAGAACCACCCGTATGCAAAATTGCACAATAAAAATCATTTTACTAGAAAAACAAGCTTAAGGGTACAATGCTCAAGAACTTTGTCAGTGACACATTAAAAAGATAAGTATAATAAAAACTGCAGTACAGTTGTGCACATGTTAAATAAGAAGTTCACCAGTACAGTAACTATGGTACTTCACCTTGGAAAGGACCTGAAGATTGCCTTTGTAGTGGATGTTGAAGGGGTTGCAGTTTGTGAGTCACTGTGAAGTGGTAGAAGGGAGACAGGTGTGGCTTATAACATGTGGTGAATGAAGTGGCCGGGAAACGTTTGCAATGTGAGAGTTTTGCACATTCCCATGGGGCTCAGTTCAGCTAGGTGCAGTTTTCTGTATTACCTAATGTTATTGATGAAAGAAACTGAGTTTGAGGAAGTACAAAGTTTGCGCTGTGCTCAAATTGTTCCCTAATACATCATTTCATTAGAACACATCAGTGTTTTCAAAACAAGCAAATGACTATATTTAGCTGATGTTGAATGAATGATCAAATGAATGAATGAATAGTGGGCAGTCTAGAAAATGGAATAAACATCAAGCTACACATGAAAAATACGTAGTAGCTTTTGAAATTGAACAGAAACCCATAGTCCTTTGGGTTTTAAAAGTGCAACATAGCCACTCTAGTGCTTTTGATTTTTCCTCCTATTATGGACTCCAATTTGTGCTTGGAAGAGCCCCTTTGGAGTCACTGGACAAAAGAAGGTCACCGCTGGGTTCCCTGCCCTCCTCCTCTTCTGCCAGATTCCCCAGGGTTTTGTTTGCTTTCCATTCATTTTCATTTGAAGAAAAAGTTCTCCTAATATACAAGTTTGCAAACCACCACCAATGATTCAGTTGGCAAAATTTTGTTTTACAAACTACTTCTCAGGAATGTATCTTTACCAAGAATGATGATCCTCAGTTGGTAATATTGGGCTATGCATACTCCAGAATCAGTAGAATTTGACCAAGATATACTCCAGTGGGCTCCAAGCAGCCATATTGCCTCCATACTACTCATCGCCATCTCAGCCGTGGTGCACAGGAGCCGCACCAAAGTCGACTTCCTGTCTGGGCAGATGCCTGTGAAGGTTGATGATTGTGTACAGCTAATGCATTTATGATGTTCCTGTCTTCTGCCAAACACAGCAATTCTGTGATTTCTCTTTTTTTTGTTTTGTTTTTGTTTGTTTTTTTTAGAGAGCTGGATTGAAAGATGTCTCAATGAAAGTGAAAACAAACGTTATTCCAGCCACACATCTCTGGGGAATGTTTCTAACGATGAAAGTAAGTGCTTGAAACTCATTCCTCCATGACATCCCAGACATGGCTAGTGTCCTGACGGGAGGACAGAGCCTCTAGGTGGCTAGGCTGGGGTGAGCCACCTGCAACAGGACATTCTCCAACAGTTTATGAAATACCCCAGCCCTCCCTGTGATAGTCCACACAAGGGAGTGGCATTCAGTGAGGTGGACATGGAAATCAAGGCCACAGCAAAAACTTGGTGTTTACAGACTCATCTCCTGCAGTGGATTTGCTGGCCTCTGTCCCCAAAGACCTGTTAGAGTGATGCTCCAGTTGGGCAAATGTGGACCTCAGATGGGAAAAGCCATCTTCTGTCCACCGTTGATATGGGTCTAAAGTAGCTGTATGGTAGGTTTGTTGTTATAGAATCACAAATGTTCTTGCTATTGGAAAGTTAAAAAAAAAAAAAATTCTGAACCTGCACTAGAGACCTGGAGTTAAGTGCAAGATGTAAATTCCCACATTACACCTTTCCCTGTGCTGTGACAGCCTGGGGCTTCTGGGTGGCCTGTATTTAATAGCAGAAGACCAGCTGGGATTTGTATTTGCATCTTCTGCACCAAAAACAAAAGTGTGTGGGAAGCTTATTATAAATGTCATTTCCAGGAGATGGGAAGTGTCTATCTGCCTTGGTTGGTGAAGCACCTGGTCTCGGCCCCGCTTTTCTCAGTGCACAAGGCTGGGACCACCCACCCACAGTCCCGGGGATGTCAGCTCAGCTCCCTGACAGCTTCCTTGCAGCCCTGTCATTCCATCGTCACCATATTGCTTTCTTTTATAAAACGGAGATGAGTTGAACATAAATCTTTTGTGAATGGCTTGATGAATTTTCTTTTGCATATCCACCTGTATAATCACTATCCAGGGAAAAATCAAGAATATTCCCAGCCCCAAGAGGCTTCCATGTCTCCTCCTTGTCAGTAACTGATGTGCTGACTTTTAACACTGGTTTTACTTATTTCGGAAACTTCACATACATGGAATCATGGACTCTGTGTTCTTCTGTGTGTGGCTCTTTTCACTTCACACTTTGTGAGATTCATCTATGTGGCCATACATTGCCATCAAGAGTTCTTCCCATTGCCCCATAGTATTCCACCATATGACTATGCCACAATTTACATTTGCATTTAAATGTTAACAGATTCTTCAGTTGTCTCAAGGTTTTGGTTATTAAGAATAAAGATCTTTGGGCGTTCTGTTTTTATTTTATTTTGGTAAGATGTATAGCAAAATTTAGCATTTTAATCTTTTTAAGGGTACACTCAGTGACATTGAGTATATTCATCTTGGGGCTGGGGAGGAAGCTCAGTGGTAGAGCACTTGCCTAGGGTGCATGGGGCACTGGGTTCAATTCCCAGTGTGATGCATGCACATAAAAATTACCTGGTTATACAACCATCAATGCCACTACCCATCTCCAGAGCACTTGTCAACTTCCCAAACTAAAAACTCCATCCTGATTAAATAGTCCCTATTCTTCCCTTCCCTGACTCTCTGGCAACTGCTATTCGATGTTCTGCATCTGTGAGTTTGACTAAGTATCTCATATAAATGGAATCATACAGTATTTGTCATTTTATGACTGGCTTATTTTATTTAGCATTATGCCTTCAAGGTTAATCTGTGTTGTAGCATGTGTCACGATGTCTTTCCTTTTTAAGGTTGGAAATATTATAACACATGAATAATACATCATTCCTTTACCTGTTCATTTGTTGGTGGATATTTATTTTTCTACCTTTTGGTCATTATGAATAATGATACGAAAATGGATGCACAAATAAGTGTTCAAGTCTCTGCTTTGAATTCTTTTTGGCATGTACCCAGAATTGGAATCATTAGAGTATATGGTAATTTTATTTTGAATTTTTTTGAGAAGCTGCCAATCTGTTTTCCATAGTGGCCACACCATTTTATATCCCCACTAACAGTGCTCAGAAGTTCCGATTTCTCCATAATCCTGGTCTCAGGCCAGCACTTGTTATTTTGTTTTAGTTTTTTTTTTTTTTTTTCTTTGTGGTTTTTAAACAACTGTCCTAGTGAGAGCAAAGTGGTTTTTTTTTATTACAGATTTGATTTACATTTCTCTAAAGATTAGTATATTAAGTATCTTTCCGTGAGTCTTCTTTAGAGAAATGTCCTTTGCCCAATTTTTATCAGGCTGTTTTGTATTGTTGTTGAGTTGTAGAATTTCTTTGTATATTCTGGATGTTAATTCCTTATCAGATATGTGATTTATAAACATTTTCTCTCATTCCAGGGTGGTCTTTCCTCTTTGTTGATTGTATTCTTTAATGCATAGAAACTTTTTATTTTAAAAAAAATGTATATATATATTTAGTTGTAGATAGGCACAGTATCTTTATTTATTTATTTATTTTTTAATGCGGTGCTGACATTCGGTGCCTCACACGTGTGACGCAAGTGCTCAACCACTGAGCTACAACTCTAGCCCGAAGCTTTTTATTTCGATGTAGTTCTACCACATAAAATTATTCACATCCAATTTATGTACTTTATGTTCAGAAAAAAATTTGCCAAACTTTTTTGGTTGGTTGGTTTGTTACCTGCACTTTTGATGTCATATTCAGGAAATCACTGTCAAAAACAATGTCATAAAGCTCCTGCCTAGGTTCTTTTCTAGGAGTTTTGCAGTTTAAGGTCTCACACTTGCATCTTTGACCCATGTTGAGTTGTACCGGTGAGGTCAGGTAAGGGTCTGAGTTTAGTCTTCTGCATGTGGGTATTCAGGTGTCTCAATGCCATTTATTGAAAGACAATTCTTTACTTAGTGGTTTTGGCACCCTTGTCAAAAATCATTTGACCATGTATGTTCAGGGTTTATTTCTGGGCTTTTGTTTTATTCCATTGGTCATTGTATCTGTCTTTATGCCAGAACTACCCTGTGGCTTTGCAGCATGTTTTGAAGTGAGGAAATGTGAGGCTTCCAATGTTGTTCTTTTTCAAGAGTATATCAGCTATTCAAGGTCCCTGAAGATTCCATATGAATTTTAAAATGGATTTTTCTACTTCTGGAAAAAAAAAACGCTATTGGGTTTTTTGATTGACTCTTTTTTCATTGAATCTATAAATGTCTTTGGGTAGACTTGACATCTTAATATTAAGTTTTCCAACCCATGAACACAGAATGTCTTTGATTTCATCAACATTTTATAGTTTCAGTATACAAGCCTTGGTTAATTTTATTCCTAAGCATTTTATTCTATTTGCAATCGTCAATGAAACTGTTTTCTAAATTTCCTTTTTAGAGTGCTCGTAGTGTGTAGAAACGCAACTGATTTTTATGAGTTGCTTTTGTAATCTGCACCCTTTCTGAATTTATTTGTTCTAACACTTGTGTGAGAGAGAATGTGTAGAAGCTTTGGAGTTTTCTCCATGAAAAATGCATGTCATCTATGAACAAATATAATTTTATTTTTTTCCTACCAATTTGGAATCCTTTTATTTCTTTTTCTTCCTTAATTTCTCTGGCTAGTACTATGTTGAAAGCAGTAAAATCAGGCAGCTTATCTTGCTCCTGATCTTGAATGAAAAGCCTTCAGTCTTTCATCACTGAGTATGAAGTTATCTGGGGACTTTTCATATATGTCCTTTATTATGTTGAAGTAGTTTCCTTCTATTTCTAATTTTGTGTTTATCCTGAAAGGGTTTTGAATTTCATCAAGAATTTTTCTCTGTGTCACTTGGTACGATCATTTCCCCCTTCATTCTGTCATTTGCTGTAATACATAGATTGATTTTATTTTGTGGACCCTCCTTACATTCAAGGAACATATCCCCCTTGGTCACAGCCTATAATCCCTTTAATATGTGGTTGAATTCTGTTTTGCCAGTGTTTTTCTTAGGATGTTTGCATCAGTATTCACAAGAGATACTGGTCTGTGATTTTCTTTTCTTCTAGTGTCTTTGTCTGGCTTTGGTATCATGGTGAGGCTGGCTTTGTAGAATGAGTTTGGAAGTGTGCCTGCCTCTTCCATTTTTTGGAAGAGTTTGAGAAGGATTGGTGCTCTGATCATTCTCGTATGTCTTTTGGTCGACATGAGCACTCATTTTTGTTACTATTTTCCCAGGAATAGAGTTGTTAGATCATAGGCTATATGTATATTTAACTTTAGTAGATGCTGCCAGTTTTTTAATGTAGCTGTACACATTTAGACTCCTAGCAGCAATTTCTGAAAGTTTTGGTTGTCTCACTTCCTTGCCAACATTTGGTATAGCCATTCCTTTCAAAATTAGCCATTCATAGGAGTACATAGTGCACATCATTGTGGTCTTAATTTGCATTTCCTTAATAACTAAGGAATACAATCTTGTATACTTTCTGGCCATTTGGGTGTCTTTTGCAAACTATCTGCCCTTGTCTTTTGCCTGTGTGTGTCTTGTTAATTGTGTTGTTTTCTCTTTAATGATTTGTGAGAATTTTTCTTATATCCTGAGTAGGAGATATTTTTCAGGTCAAAGTATTTCAAGTATTTTCCTTAGCTTGTGGCTTGCCCTTTTATCCTCTCAATGGTAACTTTTAATGAATGGAAGTTCTTAATTCTAATAAAATTCAATTTATCTATGTTTTTCTTCGTTAGTGCTTTTTGTGTGCTATTAAGAAATTTTTCCTGCCTCAAGGTTGTGAAACTCTTTTTTAAAGTAGTCATCTAGAAGTTTTATGTATTTTTACCTTTCACACTATATCCACAGTCCATCTGGAATTTTTGTATATGGAGTGAAGACAATGTCAACATTCTTTTTTGTTTTTCTTATTAATTTTCAACTGATAGAGCACCATTTGTTGAGAAGGTCACCCTTTACCCGCTGAATTCCACAGTTGCCTTTGTGATAAACTAGCAGGTCATACATATTTGGATCTGTGTCTGGAGATTTATTCTAAACTATTGACCTTATTTGTCTATTTTTGGTGTTAATAGCACAGTCTTTATTACTGCACCTTTATAATAAGTTAGGATACATGGTAGTGTAAGACTTCCTGTTCTTTTCCTCTTCTTTAGGGTTGTGGATAATCTACATTCTTAACATTTCCATATAAATCATAGAATTAGTCTGTTAATTTTCATAAAATTTAATGCTGGGGTTACATTGAATCTATTTAAAAAATTGGGGAAAAACTGACCTCTTAACAATGTTAAATATCCAATTTATATGTGCAGTATTAGACTATAATTATTTAGATCATCTTTAATCTTTTCCAGGAGAGTTTTATATTCAGTGTAGAGGTTTTACACATCTTTCTTTAGATTTATTCCTCGGTAATTGATGTTTTTCAGTGCTAATGTAAATAGTGTTGTTTTAAGTTTTTAAATTATTAATTGCTAATACAGGAACATGCAATTGATTTTTTAGGTGATGACTTTGCTTCCAGCCATTTTGCTAAATTTACTTATTATGAGTGTACATTTTTTAATACTCTATGAATATAATCAGGTCACCTAAGAAAAACAATGATTTATATTTTCCTTTATGATCTTGGTGTTTTCTTTCCTCTGCCTCAGTGTGCTGACTGGGACTGTCAGTGCAATGTTAAGGTGATAAGGTAGGAGAGCACCTTTTTAACCTTGTTCCCTGCCTTTGGAGAAAATGATAAGTGTTTCCCCAGTGTGATGTTTTTGTGAATTTTTGTAAATACTTATTATTGGATTGAGAAAATTACCTTCTGTGCCTGGTTTGTTGAGATATTTTTTTCTTTCTTTCTTTCTTTCTTTTTTTTTTTTTAAGAGAGAGAAGAGGAGAGAGAGGGGGAGAGAGAGAGATTATTTTTTAATATTTATTTTTCGGTTTTCGGTGGACACAACATCTTTATTTTTATTTTATGTGGTGCTGAGGATCGAACCCAGGGCCCCATGCATGCCAGGCAAGCGCGTTACCACTTGAGCCACATCTCCAGCCCAGAGATCTTTTTCTTGAATGGGTATTGATTTTTTTTGAAACCCTCTTTCTCCATCTATTGCAATAATCATGAATCTGTCAATGTCATGAATCATATTGATGGAGTTTGAATGTTAAACCAATCTTGCATTCCTGAATACAACACACTTGGTCTGAAGTATTATTTATCTCTCTTTCTGTCTGTCTATCTATCTATCTTTCTGGGTTAGACTGACTACTTTCTATTAAGGATTTTTGCATCTATGTTCATGAGATTTATTGGCCTGTGCTTTTTATTCCTTGTAATGTCCTTGTCAGGTTTTGGTGTCAAAATCATACGGGCCTCAAATAGCAGATGAGGAATTTCCTGTTGCCTTGAAGAGTTAGTATGAGATTGGTTTCTTAAATTTAGAAGAATTCAATACTGAAGTCATTGGGGTTTTTTTGTTTGTTTGTTTTGATAAAAGGTGTTTAAAGATGGATTTAAATTTTTTTGTGGACACAATATCTTTATTTTATTTTTATGTGGTGCTGAGGATTGAACCCCAGGGCCTCACACATGCTAGGCGAGTGCTCTACCTCTGAGCCACAGCCCCAGTCCAAAAGATGGATTTAATTTTTAAAACAGCTATAGGATTATTCATATATTTCTATTTCTTCTTTTCTTTCCTCTTTCTTTCTTTCTCCTTCCTTCCTTCCTTCCTCCTTCTTTTTTTAATCAGGGATTGAACTCAGGGCACTTAACCACTGAGCCACATCCCCAGCTCTTTCTAAATTTTTTATTTTGAGACAGGGTCCCAACATAGCTAAGTAGCTTAGAGCCTTGCTAAATTGCTGAGGCTGACCTTGAACTTTCAATTTCCTGCCTCAGCCTCCTGAGCTGCTGAGATTGCAGGCATGCACCACCACACCGGGCTAAGTTGGTCTTTTTAAGGAATCCATTTCATCTAAATTTTTAATTTATTTACATGATATTTAAACTTTCCTTTTGTTACTTTTGCCATGTTTTTAACATATGTAGTAATAGTCTCCTTTTATTGGGTAATTTATGTATACTCTCTTTTTCTTAATTAATTTGGCCAGGGTTTATCAATTTGATGAATCTTCAAAGATCCAACCTTTGGCTTTGTTTTTTTCAATTTACATCTTTCTTCTATTCCATTTATTTCTGCTCTTATGTTTATTGTTTCCCTCCTTCTGCTTCTTTTGTGTTTAATTTGTTGTCTTTTTCAAGCTTTTGGGTTAGACACTTAAGTCACTGATTTTTCCGCCTCTCCTGTGAGATGCTCTTAAAGTTTTACATCTTCCTCTAAACACTGCTTAAGAGTATCTCGTACTTTTTCTGATGTCACACTTTTATTATTATTTATTTGGTAAACATGTTTTCAAGTTTCTATTGTGATTTCTTCTTTTACCATGGTTTATTTATAAATCTGATGCTTAATTGCCAAACATTTGGGGATTTCCCAGCTATCCTTCTGTCACTGACTTTCATTTTAGCTCTACTGTGATCAGAGAACATATTCTGTATGATTTCAATAGTTGATATTGTTGGGACTTGCTTTCTGTCCCAACATAGGATCTATTTTGGTAAATGCCCATGTGTACTTGGGGAAAAAAAAATGTATGTTTTTCTGTCCCTGGATGGAGTATTCTTTAGATATCAGTCAGATCAATCAGATTGGTCAATCATGTTCCTTACTGATCTGCTGTTATTGTTGGTTTGTTCTTTTAAAGTCTGTAGTTCTGATTATGGCTAGGTCTATCTATCCTTTCAGTTTTGTTAATTTTTAAAATATATTTTAATGAATTTGTTTCTTAGAAATTTAGGATTGCTGTGTCCTCTTGTTGAAATGACCCTAATTATTATTAAATGTTCTGACTTCATTTCTAGTAATACTTTTGCCTTAAAGTATATTTTGTTCAATATTCATATAATTATGCCAGCTTTCATTTTATTTGTTTTTATGGCATTTCCCCCTATCTTTTAATTTTAAACCTGACTATATTCAGTATTTGTTTGTTTGTAGTTTTCTTTTTTGTTTGTTTGTTTGATTTTTTTGATGTTAGGGACTGAACCTCACACATGCTAAGCATGTGCCTGCTACTGAGTTACACAGAGCTACATCCCTAAGTCCCAGTATTAGTTTTTTTTAAACTAATTAATTAATTTATTTGTTCTAATTTGTTATACATGAGAGCAGAATGCAGTTCAATTCATAGTACATAAATGGAGCACAATTTTTCACTTTTCTGGTTGTACACAAAGTAGAGTCACACCATTTGTGTCTTCATACCTGTACCTAGGGTAAAGATGTCCATCTCATTCCACCATCTTTCGTACCCCCATCACTTCCTTTTCCCTCCCTCCCTTTTGCCCATGCTCCCCACCCCCATCCCCATTATGGATCAGCATCCACTTATCAGAGAAAACATTTGTCCTTTGATTTTTGGGGATTGACTTACTTCACTTAGCACGATATTCTCCAATTCCACCCATTTACCTGCAAATGATATGATTTTATTCTCTTTTAATGCTGAGTAATATATTGTTGCTTGTGTTCTTAATAACTGCCATTTTGATTGGAGTGAGAAGAAATCTTTTTTTTTTTTTTTAAGATTGCAGGTGTAACTCTTTATTATTTATTTGTGGTTTTGGGGATTGATACCAGGGCCTTGTGCATATGAGGCAGGCACTCTACCAAATGAGCTATATCCCAGCCCCAAGGTGAAATCTTAGAGAGTAGTTTTGATTTGCTTTTCTATAATTGCTAGAGATGTTGAACATTTTTTCATATATTCATTGATTGATTCTATATCTTCTTCTGAGAAGTGTCTGTTCAGTTCCTTAGCCCATTTATTGATTTGGGTTTTTTGTTTTTTTAGTGTTAAGTGTGTTGAGTTCTTTATAAATCCTGGAGATTAGTGCTCTATCTGATGTGTGTGTGGCAAAAATTTTTTCCCATTCTGTAGTCTCTTTATTCACCCCACTGAATGTTTCTTATCCTAAAAAGAAACTTTTCAGTTTGAATCCATCTCATTTATTGATTTTTAAACCACATAGTATTGGCACCAAAATAGACTTGTAGAACAATGGTACAGAATAGAGGACACAGAGACAAACCCACGTAAATATAGTTATCTCATACCAGACAAAGATGCCAAAAACATAAATTGGGAGAAAAGATAGCCTCTTCAACAAATGGTACTGGGAAAACTAGAAATCCATATGCGGCAAAATGAAATTAAGCCCCTATCTCTCACCATGCAGAAAACTCAATTTAGAATGGATAAGGACCTAGGAATTAGAGACCCTTTGTCTAATAGAAGAAAAAGTAGGCCCAAATCTTCATCATGTTGGATTAGGCCCCTACTTCCTTAACAAGACTCCTAAAGGTTTTAAAAAATATAATTTTTTAAAAAGTCCAATTTGATAATCTTTACCTTTAATTAAGACTTTTAGACCCTTAAATTTAATGACTTACTGATATTGTTGGGTTTAAGTCAACTAATGTACTTTTTTTTTCTTTTTACTTGATTCATCTGTTTTTTATTTTGTGGGGGAAGGGATTAATGGAATTTTTTGTTAAAATTGGGGTGTTTTCCTTTGCCAGCCTTCCAACATCTGTTCTTTTAGAGCAGAAACCAGAGGTGTCACAACATGCACTCTCCTCCTCCTGCACCTGCCTCCCATTCCTCCCTCCCCCTATCAAGGTTGATGCAAGAGCTCCCTGTCATTTTGACCTCACTTACCTTCTCACCTTCTGGGCTCTTGCTTTAGTGTATTTTACTTTTAAATATGTTATATTCCCCACATGAGATTATTATTATTAATGTTTTAAACAATCAATATTAATTTACGTTTTCCACATATTTTCAGGATTCTTTATTTCTGTCAGCAATTCCAGGCTTCCATCATTTTTACTTTCACGCAGAGAAATTCCTTTCTTTTATTTGTAGTGCAGTGTGGTGTCGTGTAGATCGAGACAAACACGTTTATTCCACTTTTATTTTTGAAGGATATTTTTGCTGGTTATAAAATTCTAGGTTGGTGAGGAACATTTTGGTGAGGAACATTTTTTTTACCCCCTCATTAACTCTTTAAACTTGTCATTTCATCACCTTCTGGTTCCAAAATTGTTTGTTGAACTGTTGCTCATCAAATTTTTATTCCACTGGTTGCAATGTGCCTTTTTGTTTTTGCTGCTTTTCAGATTTTTTTCATCTTTGGTTTTCAGGAGTGTGACTGTAATGTCCACGCACATGATTTTCTTATATTTAATCTTTGTGGAGAACCACTGAGTCTCTTATATAGGTTGTCTGTCATTAGATTTGTAGAATTCTTGACCATTGTCTCTCAAATATCTTTTCTGCACTACTCTTCTTCTCATCTCCTTCTGTATGATGTGAACATTAGATCTGACTGTACTTCTTATATTTTTCTCTGGTTTGTCTATTTTTCTCCCATGGTACTTCAGTTTGGTATTTTTATTATTATATTATATTATATTATATATTATATATTATTATTATTATTATTATTATTATTATTATTATTAATCATCCTTTCAGCTCTCAATCCCTATTTTGGCTGAGGTCTAGTTTGCTATTCAGCCCACCCAGGTGATCTTAATTTCAATACTGCATTCTAAAATAGTCCATTTGATTCTTTTTCATAGTTCCTATATTTCAGGTGATAGTCCCAATTTTTTTCTCTGTTTTGTCCAGCATTCTATTTTGACCATGTTTTCCCTTCTCTCTTGGAATATATTAACCATAGTTTGTGTGCATGTGTGTATGTGTGGAGTTTGTTGGTTGTTGTTATTTGTTTTTATACTGGGGATTGAACCCAAGAGTGCTTTACCACTGTGCTACATCCCCAGCCCTTTTTATTTTTTATTTTGAGACTGGGTCTCACTAAGTTCTTCAGAGCCTTGCAAAGTTTCTGAGGTTTGTCTGGAACTTACAATCCCCTGCCTCACACTCCCAAGTTGCTGGGATTACAGGGTATGCCACCATGCCCAGACCATAGTTGTTTTAAAGTCCCTCTCTGATAATTCTAATACCTGAATCATCTCTGGATATATTTGTATTATCTGTTTTCATTTTCTCTCTGATTTTAGTTTTTTGGTCCTGGTTTTTAGTAATGCAATACAGTTTTTGATCCAACCTAAGACCTATGGGCGCAAAGTTAAATAGCCTGTGGGTAAGAGATGCCAAGTTTCTATGGTGAGTTTAAGACTTGTTTTAGCAGTCAGATAGAAAACCAGCAGTTCTCTGATCTCATCAAGGGTTGTCAATTCTGGTCTGCTTCGGTTTTGTTCATACTACTAGGGTGTGGCCTTTACTCCTAGGGCATGGTCTTTCTGGGTCCCCAAATGAAAGCCCTAGCCAAGTTTCCTCTATTTGACTCAGTTTGATCATTGACCCTTACTAATCAATGCTTGTCTTTTTAGCTTCTAGTCGTTTCCCACCTCAGTTTCTTGGTTTCTTGCTATCTGCATGTGCAGCTTAGGAGAGGGCTGAAGACTTGAAGGGAATTTGGATGCATAAATGCTTGTCCCCTTACATGTAGTTTCCCTTTATAGACTCCGTGCTTTGGTTTTATTTCCCAGTGTAGCGATGGGAAGATTCTCGGGGGGAAAAGCCAAGGTGCATGTGGAAGTTACTTCCTGTGCTTCCTTTCTCTCAAGGCTTCTCCTGTCCTGTGTGCAGTGTTTGCTCTCCAATGCTTAAATAATAGCTTTTTATCTATTTTATCTAATCAATTTTAATGAATGAAACTTGAAGTTATATAGAGATGGAAAGAACAGAGATCCAGGGTTAAAGTACAGTGAGTGCCTGCCCAGTGGCACACGCCTGTAATCCCAGCAGTTTGGGAGACTGAGGCAGGAGGATCTTGAGTTCAAAGCCAGCCTCAGCAACTTCGAGGCACTAAGCAACTCAGTGAGACCCAGTCTCTAAATAAACTACAAAAATAAGGTTGGGGATGTGGTTCAGTGGTTGAGTGCCCTTGAGTTCAATCCCTGGTACCAAAAAATAAAATAAAATACAGTGAGCATCAGCAGGTGGGGCTAATCACAACCACAATTTCTTTTAACCTTCTGAAGGGGACTTTTTAATCCCCATCTCAAAGATGAGAAAATTGAAATTCAGAGGTTATGTGACTTAATGTCTTAGTAAATAGTGGTAGAGTTAAACTGGAATGTAGAGCTGTCTGACTTTACAGCTTTCTACCACAAACTATGACTTCTGCAGGTCCCTGTTCCCAAAGAATTTTTAATTTAGAGGGGAAAGTTAAAGTGCATGTATGTATGTTAATAATATAAGCCAGCATGTGATTTATTTCTTTTAAATTTATTTTATATTTACTTTTTAAATTCTTTTTTTTTTTTTTGGCACTGGGGATTAACTCAGGGGCACTTGACCACTGAGCCACATTCCCAGCCCTATTTTTATTTTATTTAGAAGCAGGGTCTCATTGAGTTGCTTAAGTGGCTCACTTTTGCCAAGGCTGGCTTTGAACTCGAGGTCCTCCTGCCTCAGCCTCCCAAGCTGCGAGGATTACAGGTGTGTGCCACCTTACCTGGCTCTAAATTATTTTAAAATATACGTGACAGTAGAGTGTACTTGGACATATCATATATACATGTAATATAACTTCCCACTCTTGTGGCTTTACATGATGTGAAGATTCACTAGTTGTGTATTCATATATGAACATGGGAAAGTTACATCTGATTTATTCCACTGTCCTTCCTTTCATTCCCCTTTGACTAATCCCAGTGAACTTCTATCCCACCCCTGCATCATGTGTGAGCATCTGCATATCAAAGAGAACATTTGGCCTTTGGTTTTTGGGGATTGGTTGTACGTAATCACACTGTGGTCTTGGATTCCAGCAGAGCTTCCAGGAAGCCTGTTAGAAATGCAGAATCTCAGGCCCCCCAGAGACTCTGAAACGTGCTTTGCATTTGAACAGGATCTCTGAGTGACTTACTAATTATACATGTTGAATCTGTCACAGGGTTGGAAGGTGACATCTTGGAGGAGGTGGCATTTGTGTTGGGACCCTAAACAACCCATGTGATTCCTGCAGTGATGGTTAAAGGAGGCAGAAAGCATGAGACAAGTTTTGAGCTTGAAGAGTTTTCCAGATTGACCTGAGCAGCGGGTTTGGAGGATTTTGGGAAGCAGTGCTAGGAATGAGTTTAAGCCGTATTTTTGAGGAACTGGAACTTCAGACAAGGGGCTTGGAGTTTAATGGCTGAGGTGCCACTGTTGAGCTGGGTGGAGGAGTGACAAGATGGAGGTGGTGTTTTCCGAAGGATAACGTGGAGGTTCTGTGCGAGTGGGATCTGAGCCAGGAAGACCCTTCCAGGGCTTCCGCAAGACCAGGTCTGAGGGAGATGAGGCTGCGTTAGAGGGATGGAGAGAATCAGAGTTGATACGATGGGTGCAAACAGCAGGAATGTAGTGGGACTGTGGGATTCTGCTTTCCTCCTTGGGAAACAGAATTTGTGAGATCGAATCCAGAGGCGCCCAAGTCCTGGATCTTCAGAGGACTCCAGTCTCCCGCCTACATCCTAGAGCACTCTTTTTCTCTCCACAAGTTACTGGGCTGTGGGTGTGTATCTCCAGGCACTGTCCCCACTGTGCCCTGCTCCCTCTGCTCTTCCCCAGCTCCTCTCTGCCCCACTCCCCTGCTTCACCCTGACTGTGCTCCTCTCTCCACCTGCCCTCCCTTCCCTGACTCATCATGGCAATTGCTGACTGTCTGGTGGTGACAGGATGTTCACAGCACATGGCACGATGGCAGAGAAAACCTTGGGTCACTGAGGATCACAAGGGAGCGTGACTCATCATTATCACGTGCAAATAGAATCACATTTTGAGATCATAAAGTGAAAGTTACATCTCTCTCTCCATTGAGCTCAATCATTGAGCTTAGTCTATTACCTAATTCGGGGTCTTATAACTTCATAAAAGGGATTCCAGAGAAGAGGAAGTGTAGTTAAACTTTATTTGAAATTCTTTGCAGGGAAAAAAAGGCAAAAGAAACTGCTTGGCTTTATTGACTGGAAAGAAGGAACGGTGGTGGGTGGTGAGATGGGGTGTCTCCCCAGAGAGAACACAAGTTCAGCGTGCAAGGGGCGTTTCGTATTTCCTTCAAGGTGCGGGCGGAAGCTCCCAGCCAACAGCAAAATGGGTTCAGTTAGCTACTCGGATAGCTAGGGCAGTGACTGAAGTCCAGGGCAGGTTTTCTGTAAGAGAGTCCTACCAAGCTGCTTTTGTTCTACTTTATTTTGGCAATGCTGGGGTGGAAGCCTGGGCCCTGTGCATCTCCCCTGCTGAGCTGCACCCCCAGCCCTTCAGCTCTGCCTAAAGGATCTTGTGGGTGTTTTCTGGGGGCTTCGTCATGGTTGGGACCTGAGCTGCAAGACTGCTGGCTGACCTATGAGGCCCAGCGTTTAGGATATGATTAGGGACACCTCTTAGCCTTCTCCTTCGTCATCTCCGCCTCCACCCTGTCATCAGGGGTGGCCCACTGTGTCCAGGAGTCTGTTGTGTCCACTCTGGCCTCTCCGGTTGATTCTGCCTCTTGCCTGGTGGAGAATGAGGTGCTCCCTGCTCTGAGCCCCTGTTTCTCCATCAGTGATCACTGAGCCATAGTTCTCTGAGGGGAAGGGACTTGGTCTGACTGTGTCTCACAGCATTAAAATAGTAGGGCCTGAGCACAGCAGATGCTCAGGAGGTGTTTATGAAGCACTCAGAGACTAGGGAAGGAAAGGGACTACAAAGCCATACTAGATTATTATGGGTATTTATAATTTGGTTTCAGTTTGGGACCTTCAGCACCACTTGACTGTTAGACTAGATTCTTCTTCTGAGAAACCTCTCCCCAGGAAAATAATTTCATTTGTTCAGATTTAGAGTATTTTTGAATATATAATACATTCATATGGTTCAAAAACCCAAAGTGCTTTCAAAGGTGCTTATCCAGAAGTCTTGTCTGCATTTCTTTCTGCTCCCACCCACCACTGTGGCCTCCTAGTGGCTAGCACTCTTATCCATTTTATTATATACTCTTCCAGTATTTCCTTATACAAATGAAAATGTAACTATATGGGTTTATTTTTTACACACCAAAAAGAGCACACTATATGCATTGTTGTGGCTTATTTTTTTCACTTAAAATGAATAACCCAGGAGTGCTCCATATCAATGAACTTATAGAAAACATCCTCATTCTTCTGTTTCTTGGGGGTTAGTCTTTTTTTTACAGTTGTATAGTGTTCCATTTTGAGGATGTATCACAATTTAGTTAATCAGATGAACACCTGGGCTGCTTCTAGACTGTAGCGGTTACAGAAAAGCTGCAACAAATCTCCTTATGTCTGTATCATTTTATATAAGTCCAGGGGTGGCTATAGGAACAATTCCAGATGTGAGGCTGCTGGATAAAGGGCATTTGGGATGTCAGGGGACCTTCCATGTGAGGTGGCAGTTTTTGTGTTCCCCTGGGAGGCAGGAGGGTACCCATTTCCCACAGCTTCACAGCAAGAGTTGTGCAGTCCCAGTTTGGATTTTGGCCAAGTGAGCAATGCTGTCTTAGCGAGGGTTCTCTTTGCTTTGATTAAGACTGATCGTTTTTCCACCTTTCAGGATCATTTCTGTTTTCCAATCGGCTGCCACGTGCTTTGCCTGTTTTTCCTCTTGGTTCCGGGTCCTTTTCCTCCTGGTTTTATGGAGCTCTTTTCTGTGATGGGCAGATGAGGTCATTGTCTGTGGCACGATCCCAGTGTGTCCAAGAAGCCATTATCTTTGTACTTTGTGCTTTCTTTTCCCTCACATAGAAATTTTGGAATTTTTATGTAGTGAAATTTATCAATCTTTTCTTTTATGGCTTTTGGGTTTTGTAACAAAATTAGATGGGCCTTTTCCTATGCCAGAGTTGGGGAGGAATTCGCCCAGAGGAGGGAAGGGAGCAGGTGTGGCACCCCTCGGAGCAAGACTGCCAACATCACAGCTTTGTCTGGGACTTAGCCCTGTTCCCACGGGGAGAAGGGTCTGCTGCCAGTGGCTGGTGCCCACTGCCAAAGGCCTGGGTGCCAAGCACCCTGATCATTGGCTGGTGCTCTCTGCAGGGGCGGGGAAGGAGGTGGATGGGGGACATGGGACGTTTGGCAACCACTTTTTCCCAACAGGTGGGATCTGGCCAGGTGCAGCCGGGTCAGTATAATAAAGGAAATAGAATTAGGACTTTGAAGTGAAACTCAAGACTCACATAAACTTGAACCTTTCCTGGGATTTGAAAAGAGGTAATTAATTTAGAAACATTCTCCCTCAATATTAAGCTCTGCCAAACTGGCTCAAAGCAGGAAATATTCTAGAATAGGTCCCCAAATATTGGGAATTCAATTAGGAAAAAATGATTAGGGAGATAATATGTTCTCTAAAATCTTCAGACCATTAAGGCTTGAAGAGAGTGAAGCTCAAGATGTCTGGGTTGGGGGAGGTCTTGACATCAACTAGCCTGGATCTTTGTCTTTACTCCTCCACTGTGTGACCTCAGACAAATGGCTTCACTTCTCTGAACCTCAGTTTTTTTCTCTGCAAAAGTAGAAAATACTAATAATTAACAACATTAATGAAGTGCTAAGTACACTTTGGGCACTGTATTTGATTTTTTTTTTTTTTTTTTTGGTACTAGGGATTGAACCCAGAGGTGCTTAACCACTGAGACACATCCCCAGCCATTTTCTGTATTTTATTTAGAGACAGGGTCTTTCTGAGTTGCTAAGTGCCTTGTTAAGTTGCTGAGACTGGCTTTGAACTCACGGTCCTCGTGCCTCAGCCTCCTGAGTTGCTGGGATTATAGGCGTGCACCATCAAGCCCAGCTGTATTTGATGTTTCACATGTTAAAGTGTCCACTTTCTAGAGCAGCAGTGAAAAGTAAATGCCACAAAATGAAGAGCTATGCATGGTGTCAGACCCCTTATGAGACTTCCGTAGGTGCTCCCTGTGCAATGCTATTTTGCATGCTTGCTGAAAGCAGATGAGAAGGCCCAGCATTTACTTGTGGTATTATTCGAGTCACTTATTAATTCTGGAGCCCTGCTGTGGGCTGGTGCTGGGGTGTCTGCGTCCCCAGATCCCCCAGAGAGCAGGCAGAATTGCTGGCAGTGCAGTAGGCTGAACAGCTCTATCCTCCCCAAATTCATACATAGAAACCTAACCCCCGAAGGGATGCTATTTGGAGGTAAAACCTTAGGAGTTGACAAGCTCACGAGATGGATCCCTTATGAATGGAGTTAGTGCCCTTATTTAAGAGACCCCTCTTAAAAAAGCCTCTCCCATGTGCCACCTGAGAACAGGGTGAGTAGAGCATCTATGAACCAGGAAGAGACTCCTCATCAGATGCAAAATCTCCTGGCACCTTCATCTTGGACTTCTCAGCCTCCAGAACTGTGAGAACTAAATTTCTGGTTATAAGCCATCTGTATGGCCTTTTGTTATAGCAAGGCATACGGGCTACCGAGCAAACAGTGACCACATCCTGCAGTGGGGGCTCTGCTAGGGAGCAGCCAGGGTGCTCTAGGAGCACAGTGCATAAACCTGTCCTGAGGTGGGCAGGATGGGGATCTGGGTGCATGGCCCTTGTGGAGGAGTGACAGCTATTGCAGGCGTAGGGAACACTGCTATAGCATGTCCCTTGTACCAGGTGGTTCAATTCATCCTCACCAGGGCCCTGTGAGCTTGGTTTGATTTTATCCCTGTTTTACAGATAAGGAAACCGAGGGCCAGAGATTGCTGTAAGTCACGCAGCTAGAAATTGGCAGAAGCAGGATTTGAGTCTGGAGATTTAGCACCAGAGTTGGTATCAGGAGACAGATGCAGAGAAATTGGACTGAGATCCCTGTGGTGTGTTAGGAACTGTGACTGCAAAGCGGGAGGGGACAGAGCAGCAAGGAGACCAGGCATGGGTGGGGGGGCATCTTGGCGGGGGACCTTTTAAGCATCCTGCTGTTCTCTGGCTTTGGCTGGACCAGCAGGTGGACATTGGAGCCCGCTGGCTCTGTGTGTGCTGAGGACAGCTCCACGCATTCTGCTGGCCTGAAGCTGCACTTGGTAGGAGGAATCTTACTTGGCTTGAGGCATTTCTGCATATTAAATGAAAAGGCCCTTGACCAGTTCCTGAAGTCTCATCTACCCACTGTGCCCTCCTACCCCTTTAGGTAGATGGCTCCTGCTCGTCCTTCAGATCCCCCCACCTCACATCCTACTATAGCTTTGCCACAGCTTCCTGGACCTGCCCACAGAGCTTGCAATTTATTTGCTGACAATTAATTCTGGAGCTCAAGAGAGCAGAGGCCGTGTCTGTTTTTCTCATCCTTTAGCACCTGGCAGAGAGCTGGAATGTAGTAGACACTCAATAAGTATTTGATGAATGAGTAAGTAACCTGTCCTTCAGGAGAATTAAGATTGAGAGTCCTGAAATGGAAGATCAGGCTTGGGAGGGACACATAGCCCCTGAGGGAAAGGCTAGACATTCAGACCCTTGAATTGAGGCACAAAATCACTGGGGGTCCAGGGGGAAGAAGAGCCTGGGCTGGAGGGTCCCTGTTGGCTTTGGGTAGAACCAGTCCTTGTCTAAATACTGTCAGTAGCCACTGTCCTGCCAAGCACCGAGTAAATTCTGGTCACCATTCACCACTTGCTCAGCCTCATGCAAGTCATTTGACCCTTTCAAATCTTGGTTTTCTTATTTTTAAAACAGCCATGTAAAACTTCTTCACAGCACTTTGGGAGCACTTTCACAGTGTATAGAGGCAGGACACCAAGGCACAGCGTGGTGGGAGTAAGCAGCTGAAGTCCGAGGCCACCAGGCATCCGAGAGAGTGAAGGGGTGGGGGAGAGAGCTACCTCATTGTTTGCCAGGGACAAAATATAAACCCCAAAGGCATGCCTCAGTGAGCACCTCCTCCAGCCATAGTTATCACCAGTTAATCCATATCAGTGGATTAATCCATATCAGTGGATTAATCCTCTGAACATCCTTGCATTGCTTCACACACGAGCTTTTGGGAACAAATCACATCTAGACCATAACAGGTCCTCATATGGTTCATGTTAAGTATATGTGTGCCTGTCTGCAGAGAGAATACTGAAAGAAGACTGGAGGTTAATGGGATAAAAAGTTAATATTCTCCTCTATTGAAAGGGACTTGCAGAGAGTTATACTTCCTCTATATTTTCCAAATTTAAAGAATGAGCATGTATTACTTCTGCAAACAGAAAAAAATGTTTGTAGAAACACTGACCATTCCTTCAAGACCACCAGCTCCTGCGGGGAGCTCTGATGTCCCTGGTGTGTGTCAGCTGCTCAGAGTCCTTGGAAGTGTGGTTGTCTTTGCCCCAGTAACCTTCCCCAGGAAGGAGGCGGCCTCCGTTGCCCACCTTGGCAGTGGGTCCCCGCCACGCATTGCTCTGAAAGCCCCCTGGCCTGCCAGTGCCCGCCAGGACACCCTTGCTCTTCTCCGCATTAGGCCCATTTCTTGATCTGCCCGACGACCTCCGAGGTCGGCATTTTGTTGTCATCGGTCTTGAGACGAGGAATCGCCCTAAAGCATAAATAGGACAATCGGAATGTTGGCAGTGTCTCTCCACCTCTTCTCTCTGTGCTGCAGCCACTTGGCTTCTGGGAAGGTGACACGATCTCTCAGGTCCCCAGGTCTTTGTTTCTCACCTCCTCTATCCTACCCCTGACTGCTCCCCCTCTTCCTGCCCTCTGGCATTCGTCAGGGGCTCACTCTGGGAGTCTGCTCTGTACCACTTCCTCCAGGAAGCCGCTTCTGACAGCTGCTCCTTATGCAGTTTGGGTTGGAAAACTCCTCTTTGCCTTTGTGTAGCACAGTTGTCATTTCTTACTGAACGTGGCCTCTCTTCACTGTTTGTGTTTCTCTTTTCCCAACCAAACTCAAGGCCAGAGTTTACTTTCTTTCCTTTTTTTTTTTTTTTTTTTTGTGTGTGTGTGTGTTAGGGATTGAACCCAGGAGCATTTAACCACTGAGCCACGTCCCCAGCCCTTTTATGTTTTATTTAGAGACAGGGTCTCACTAAGTTGCTTAGGGCCTTGCTAAGTTGCAGAGGCTGGCCTTGAATTTGTGATCTTCCTGCCTCCGCTTCCTGAGTTGCTGAGATTACAGGCATGTACCACCATGTGTCTGACCAAGAATTTAGTTTCTTTATCCTCAGTGTCTAGGGGGCACCAGTTAGGTAATCAATAAATATTTTTGAACTAATTAGTATGATTATTATAATAGCACTCTATAATGACATTGTTATAGATGAATAAAGATGGTGTTCAAGAGAGCTGAATGATTGCCTTATTCATGGTCAATAAATTTTGAGGCTAATACCAGAATCTAGGTCTTTTGTTATCTTGTCCAAGTAGACCAAAATGTTGAAGTTCAAAGATGCAGGGAAAAAAATACCACCTTAAACCAGAAAGTTTTAGGGTGAACAAAAATGTTAATTACATACCAGTACAAGATAGATAAAGGTCTATTTAGGTTATTTATATACTTTTCCTTTTAGAAAAATACAGTTGATAATTTTTTCCAGACTTTTTATTTGCTTAGTACAGTTATATTAGTACAGTTTCTAGGAATTGGGTTGTGAGGCCAACCAAATGGACATTTTAGATGGCTCTCATTATTGACAAATTGCTTAACCAAAACATTATACCAATTAATACTATGTGAACAAGAACTATGTGAATGCCAGTTTTACCATGGATAGGTTAGCACCGGGAATAATCATTATTTAAAATTTGCTTTACTCTCAGAAAGCAAGTAGTTCATGCCATTTGTTTGCTTCTTGTTTCTTTTTTTAAAAATATTTATTTAGTTGTAGATGAACACATAGTATCTTTATTTATTTTTATGTGGTGCTGGGGATTGAACCCAGCGCCCCACACATGGAGGCAAGTACTTTACCACTGAGCCACAGCCTCATCCCCAACTTCTTGTTTCTTTGTGAAGAACAGAGGTTGACTATTGTTCTGTGTGGTCATTTACCTATGTTCTTATGAGACCCACCAGTTCATGCCCTTTATCATGCTGCCCGTCCCTCATAAGATTGGCAACTGCAAGCTTAACTATTTAAATACCGAGTAGAAGGCACTGTGTTAGGTTACACAAAGATGACTGGGATACATCCTGCCCATCTAATAAGCTTACCCTCAAGTAGAAGAGATGGCTATGGACAGAAATCATCACCCAGTGGCTAAACTATTCACTAGAGAAAAACTTAATTGATTATAGAACAGATTTGGGATCAGTGATTCCTGACTTGGGAGAGTATCAAGGAAGGCTTCTGAGAAGTGGAGTCATTTATTCTAGGCTTGGAAGGATGAGAAACATCTAGAAGGAACTTCAAGTTGACAAAGTAGGAGGGACAGCTGTAAATCCCATGAGGTACTTTGACAGAACTGTCCCTGAGAACAGCTGGCATGCGTATTGGTTAGGATGGTTTTGGGGGCAGGAAAAGCATTCCCACTGGAAAGAGCTTCATTAGCTGAGGAGCCTGTGCTATCTCGCAGACAAAGAAGCGGCCATGTTTAGGGCTGCTCATCAGAGGCACAGCAGGACCTTTGAGCCCCAGTCCTTCCCCATTCTTCTCTGTCTCCTTGGGGTTTACCTTGTGGTCGGGCAGCTCCCTTCCCAATCCTAAGCTTGCTGTGTCCCTCCCAATCTTATGTCCTCTCGCAGCTATGTTCAAAAGTAGGCCAGACAGAGTCTCTTACCCATTCCACTTAATTAGGGAAAACTGTTTTTCTGCGAAGCATCCAGAGGGCTTCTCCTTACCTGTGACTGGCCAGCATCACATCACATGCCCCACCAGATCCAATCAGTGGCTCGGTGACAGATTAATTATCATGATTGGTTTAAAATGGCCCACATCCACCCACCTCTCTAGGATTGAGAAGGGTCACTCTCTGGATTCATGGGCCTCTCCAAAGCAGGGCTATGTTAATAAAGAAGAAGGTGAGTATGTATGATTGTTGAATAAGCAGCCCTAGCTTCTACCACACTGTTTACGAGCAAACATTTTAATCAGAATTATACCAACATTGATAAATTTCATCCTTATTGGGCTAAATTAAAATTTTAGGAAAAACGTTCTATATAACATATGCCATTTTATATTGAATTATTTCCATTAGTATGGATCCTTTTCCTTGTAAACTTTAGGACTGAGATTGATTTCATTGATCTTATTTGTATATCTCTATTACATTTTGGTGATCATATTTGTAGGTTTTGACACCATCATTCTTTTTGAGACTATTTGTTCCAGTTATCTTTAGTTGAAGTTTGCAGATCAAGAAATGATTTTATATTGACCATTCCTACAGTCATGTTCATTAGAAGTTGGCTAAGAAACTGACTGTATTTCTCCATTGATCCATGATAAAATCATGAGCAATTCCCTTAGGGTGACAGAGATGAATCTATTGTTTAGATTGTTGTATTGGAGGGTTAGAAAACTAGGGCCAAATCTGGCCTGATGTCTGTTTTCATAGGGCTTCAAGCTAAGAAAGTTTTCTAGAATCTATCAACTTTTTACAATCTATTTGATAATAAGAAACACTAACTGAATCCCAACTCAGAGAAATAATTTAATTCTTCTCAGTAATAGGTCTATACTACAAAAATTACACTCAGTGATGATTATTATTATATTTTGAATTTTGTCAATCAAATTTCTGTGGAAATTTGTTTTCTTATCCTGTAAATTCAACATAATATTCATTATTGATTTTGCCTTTTGGCCTGTAGATTCTGAAATATTTACTATCTGGTCATACACAAAAAAAGTTTGCGGGCCCTGCGCTATTATATGGCTACTGGATTCTTGTGCATACTTGTGCTCTCACTGTCCACCATACCTCTCTGCTCCACTGGGGTCTCACAGAGCAATTGGGGAGCACCTTCGTCTGCTCAGTTTGCTATGAGAAAATTCTAATAAACTGGGTGAGTTATAAAGCCCAGAAACTCGCCGCACACAGTTCTGGAGGCTGGGAAGCCCAGATCAAGGCACCAGCCGATGTGGTGAACCACTTCCTGGTGCACAGGCGGAGCCTTCTCACTGTGTTCTCGCATGGCAGAAGGGGTGAGGGAGTGTTCTGGGGTCTACTTCATAAGAGCTCTAATCCCATTCCCACGACTCCACCTTCAGGACCTAATCACCTCTCAAAGGCCTTAAATCCTAATCCCATCACCTTGCGGCTTAAGTTTCAGCAGGAGTTTGTGGGGGTCACACTCATCCACAGCAGCCAGTGAGGTCAATTTGTTCTTAGGGCCAACAGCGTGGAGTCAAAGTCCTGCTTCCCTTGAGAAATAGCAAGTGGTTAAGCACATCCACACCATCCAGGGATGAAGGTGCTGTTCAGACTGACATATCCTGTCAAATAAAAACAAAATTGACCAAGCGTTTTCTACAAAAGTCAGTTTCCTTTTATTTATTTATTTATTTTCGTATTAAGGTATGATGAATATTGGAAAAGCTAAAATATTGTTCCACAGTGTCCCCATTGGAGGGAAACACTGTCTTTTGAAATGCGGGGGAGTAGAGAGGCCTTTTACGTTTTCCTTCTGCTTCCTACTGAAGTTAGCTCCTTTATCTTTCCTTTAACAGATGAGGAAAAAGAAAATAATAGAGCATCCAAGCCCCACTCCACTCCCGCCACTCTACAATGGTAAGTTTCCATTCTTAGCAAATGTGAAGAGAGACGTAGACCTTCACGCACACAGGATGGGACACCACTTGGAGGTTTTGACATCGTCATGATAATTTGATATGCAATAACCCACATGAAATCTATTTAATTTTCTGGTATATACAAAAGGCTTAACTTAAATCTAACTTGGAGATTTGAATTCTCATTTATTTTATTTGTGGAAAGATTTTTTTCATTATAAATCACTGGTAAGACCTGGATTCTACATGAATATTATTAATTGATTTCAATAAAATCCATTATTATAATTAATTATTAATTAATTAATCAATCCACCATTATTATAATTAATTATTTTGCTGCAAATTATAGAATAAGAGGTCTTTTTACCCTGATGAATGAGCCCCGAAATAATAAATGATTAACTAATAATTAATTACAATTGTATTATAATTATTTTAGCACTAATAACATTAACAAAGATGATCTACTAGCATTGCTTTCTCTTTGGTATTTGAATTTCCTAGCCTTGATGACATATTGGATGGTGTTTAAGTGGCTGCACTCACATTTGATATTTACAGATAAATTCTCTTCTAAAAGCTTTACTTGGAAATTATGTTGTGGTTTTAAACAGCAGAGTTCTCTGCGCCTGCAATTCACCCTTCAGAGGATCTTGGCAGTGAAGGCTGTTACCGCTCAGTAGTGCAGCCCAGCCAGCTTGAAGGAATGAAGGAGAGGGAGAGAGGAGCGGGAAGGGCGAGGAACTCAGATCTCTTATGTCCCAGCTTCCACACAGGCCCTTCGTACCCGAGCCTCATTTCCTCCTCACAGTCAGTGGCGTTAGTGTGTTAGGCCCGTTTTATAGAAGAGGAAGCAGAGCTGAGGCAGCTACATCATATGCCTTAAAACGCACACAGCTATGAAGTGGGAGAGGCAGGATCTGGCCAGGTCTCTCTAACTGCAAACCCACGCTTAAGAAAAAAGGGAGACAAAAGAGGGATGGATCAGAAAAGTAAGCAGACGGACTTTAATGAGAAAATCGTATTCTGTTTTATAGTTAATCCATGCAGAGGTGAGAGCGAAGC
Organism: Marmota flaviventris; assembly: GCF_047511675.1. Lineage (NCBI taxonomy): Eukaryota > Metazoa > Chordata > Mammalia > Rodentia > Sciuridae > Marmota > Marmota flaviventris. Next base: position 15,492,062 of record NC_092500.1, on the reverse strand, counting down.
ATCATTTAGAGAAAACATTCAGAAAGGAACGTGGCCTCCCGCTTCCAGGCTCATCAGATAGCTTGTTTTGCCCCAAGAATAGCAAAGGTGGCTTTCAAGAGCTGCTTTCCCAGCCCTTTGACTTGTGTCCATCATTTGTCCCTATAAGCTTATCTCATTGCATTTGCTGCTTTTTGCTTTATTTAAAATTTGATTCTACATCTCAGATAGAATGACCCCCTGCCCTTCCCCTAATGCTAGGACACAGAATAAGGCATTTTTGCAAAGGACTTTGGGAATGGGAGCTTCTAGAAATGCCAGAGATGGACAGACATTCTTGCTTTAATAAGCCAAGGTGCTATACATTTCAGAATAAAACATTTGAAAGAGGCCAGAAGAAAACGGAATCATTTGTGTCTGGTTCTCTGTGATTCTCTGACATCTGCCTGGCAACAGTGAGGCGGTGAGGGCGCAGCCTCTGGATGGACTGCCGGGCCGGGGCTCAGCTTCCAGCTCTGACACCAGCTGTGGAGCCTCAGGCAAGGTCTTTAACCCTCTGTGCCTGGGTGGACGCACCTGGGAAACGGGGACAGGCACCTAACTCTCAGTGCAGTCCTCATGAGGAAATGGGATGTTAACAGGCTTGGATGGGCTCTGGCACTGCCTGGGTGCTCTGCAACTCCTCCGCATGCCCCCTTCCTTCTGAGGCCCCCAGGACCCCCTGGACAGGACTCGGCTCCTCCCTGGCACAGCCAGTACTCCTACTGTGCAGAATTCTGTACCAGGTGTCCATCCTTCTAAATAAAGGGACTCACAGGTTATCCCAGAAGAAATTTCATCCTCCAAGTCACAATGGATTTTTTTGTTTTCTAGTAAAACATTTGCTTTCCAAGACAAATCAGATTAGAATATGTATACCTCTTAGTCTTATTGTCATCAAAAAGATACCAAGGTATTCAAAGAACATCAAATTGTCCTCTGAGATCCTTTATAGGGCATGTTTAAGATAGATTTTATGTCATTAACTAATTCAAGGAATGTTTACTAAGCACCTACTATTTGCCTGGCACTGTTGTAGGCTCTGGGAACACAGGTGAGTAAGACAGGCCGAGAAGGGACTGAACCATAAATAGATAAGGGTGTATCCCCTAAAGATGAGTTCTGGGCAGAGGCTTCAAAATGGCTCATAGGACAGTATCACAGTGGCTGTTTCAGTTGAGCAGCACGGGAAGGCCCCTCTGGGTGACAGTTCAGTGGATAAATGTACGACATGCCCTCACTGACACCCCCCCAGGGAAATCGGGGGCAGAGGAGCATGCCACCCAGGGAATATCTTTGACATAGATTCTACTGCTGTACGTTGGGCTCCCCAGACTCAACAGCATTGCAAACAGGTGGTTTATTCAGAGGACAAAAAGTAGCCACATCTACAAGGAGTTCCCAGGCAGTAATGGCCTTCAGAGGTGACCCTGACTGAGGCTGTGGGTTTAAGCCTTCATCAAGCATTGGACTTAGGTGGCCCCCAAGGGGCATGTTGCTTGGGAGCTGGGCTTCTCTTTACATCCTGCTGAGCTTAACTCCTAGGGAGGGACTCGGCAATGACCTCCCAACAGTGGGGACCCAGGCACACCCACAGCATCCACTGCTCCTTCCAGGAAGGGGGCAGGCTGCACTTGTTCCAGGATCCACAGGAAGGTGGCTGAGTGGCTGGAGCATAGCCTAAAAGGACAGGGATACAGATGAGGTAGGAGAGGTTGGCCAGGGAGCTATTAAACAGTGGGAAGAAAATGTAGGACATTTCTCTGAAGTTAGAAACAGAGATGCTTAAAACTATGGTGGAGGCCATGGGACCAAGAGTAATTATGTATAGAATATAATTTAAATATAAACACTTTCTCTCAAAAGGAACTGGAAGCCCCCTCCTTTTCACAAGGAAAAAGTATAATTTACAGTTTGTTCCCTTTTTGCTCTGGCTGCCTGGGATCTCAGAGATAAATCTGAACTGAAATATCCTTGATTTGATGTATCCCTGGAAATACTGAGATGCTTACATTTAAAATCTCTTCTTTGCTTTGTCTTCCTTTTTTTCTTTTTATTTTATTAGCTTTTTAGAAAAAAAAAAGTCAAGAAATAAGTACACTCAATAAATATGGGTTTTTTCTTTTATTTACACAAGTGACACATTTCCTTGTCCAAGAAGTCCATCCCTTCTTGCAGTTCGTAGCCTTTTCATTAAAGCAACCTGTTACTAGTGACGTGTGTGTACATTTGTGTGTTTATAGAACTTGCCTGTGCATTTATGTGCCTCTAGAACTTTTTGAACTGTGTGCTTTTTTTTTTTTTAAACTTAGTATTTTCTCCGTTATAAAGAGCATAGTGTTCCGCAGCCCATCCTACTCTAGAGCCACTGCTTGCTTTCTTCCTTAGAGGAATGTGCAGAAGTTACAGCCATGCTAGTTCCTGAAGAATGGCCTCACTTTGACTGCCATGCAGTATTGCATGCAAGACAGCAGCAGAACTGATTCTCCAGTGCCTTCTGGGTAGGCATTTAAGCTGTACCCAAATCTCATCTTTAGTATTACAAATAGAGCCCAAAGATTGTCTTCACATGTGCCCCTTGCACACCTGGGGGAGTTGGCATCAAACAGTCGACTAGCTGTGTGTAGCACTTAAAATGTTAATGAGGCTGCACAACTGCCCATTGACAACTTTACCATTTTATATTTTCACCCATGGTGCAAAGTACTTAAAAATAAAAAATTAAAAACCCCCAAAACTGGGAGCCTCACTCTACAACAGAATCTCGTTCTCTGAGATATTTTCACCCACATTGTCCCATCTCCGTCCAGGGCATGTGCAGCTGTCCAGGGAAGGACGTTGACCTCGCACCCTGGTGCCAGGCTGATAGGGCCGAGCTCTTGGGACATTTGGCTTGTCTCTGGAGTTGGGCTGGGACTGTTTGCTTCTCCTCCTCCCAGCTCCTTGCCTCGCCACCTCCCCACCACCCAGGAGACAGGCCCCCTCCAAGAACAAGTAACGCGGCAGCCAGGCAGCCTAAAATAATCATGGCCACGTGATCTGGAGGCAGCTCCCAGCAGAAAACAGGCAAATATTGTCAAATACCTTCTGCCAAACACTTTCCAGCATCCTTGGTCACGAGGGTTAGTAAATCCCAATTCGCTGGGGACAGTCAGCACTGCTGGAATCCCAGCCGCACAATAACCTCTATTCACACAGAGAATTTCAAAATGGAAAGCAGCCTGGTCAGCCCTCCTGGCCCGCTTGCCACCAGCGCCCCTCCCCTCTGTGGCTTCCTCACACACAGGACGCCCTTCCTGGGCATGCCTGTGTGCCTTCAGGGTGGGGACAGTTTTCCTCTCAGCCATTTGAAGAGGAAAGAGGCTTCCCCACTCCCAAATTAGAGGATAGAATGTCAAAGTGTCACTTTCTTAGCAGGGGTGGGGAGGAAGACTTTTTTTTTTTTTTCTTTTGAGAAAATACAAATGGGCCCTTGAGTGGTTGACAAGATGTCGATATTTCAAATTAATATGAGACAAAATAAATGTACTGTTTTTCTTTAAGATGTCCTCAGAGGTCATAGGTAGGAAATGGGGCCTGGCACCGTGCTGAAGAAGTAGGTTGTAGTCTGAGACCAGGTCATGGCTCCTAGACCAACGCTCCTTGGATGTCACCAGGACCGGGCATTTCTGACTTGCCTCTTTACTCAACAGTGACCTAACTGACATAATATTTGCTTTCAGAATACAAGTTAGGCCACAGGATTCCCAAAAGGAAGGCTAAACATTTTTAGCTCTGAATACAACCAGAGGGACCCAATGCCAGGAGGGGTGACTGAGTCCCGCTGGGGCTGTGCTCCAGCGGGGGAAAGGCAAATGGAGCAGGACCGCGTGAGGGCGCCAGGGCTCAGAGCGGAGATGCTTGCTGAAGAGCTCGGTTCTTTTTAGAATAAAAATAGTATTTTGTGCCACAGGTAAAGATAAGAAATGGTAAATCATCTGATGGGCAGTTTTGCAAGCCCATGATCATTTTAAGTGTGTGCACCAGTGATTCCATTTTTTGATGCCAATATCGAGAGACCCTGCCCCAAGTGTGCAGAGGGGCACATGTGCAGATGTGCTTTGGGGTCCTATTGTAACAGCAAAGTGAAGTGAAGGTGGATAGAGACAGGGAATGGGTGGAAGGGAAGCTCAAAGGGGTGGCTTATGGTAGGGAAGGTGCAGCTCAGCTTGGAGCCACCAGAGATCTGGGCCTGGGCCCCTTCAGAAGCATCGACAACAGCTCAAAACCTGTGACCCTGCTTTTAGACAATGCCTAGTTTTTTTTTTTTTTTTTTTGGTTGCTGTTTGTTTGTTTTTTTTCTAAAATAGCAATAATAATAATGGACTTGAATAACCAAAAACTGAGCAGAAGGATTCCAGAACCTAGGTAAGCCCAGACCTTTCTAGAACACTAACTAAGCTATAGCCAAACCTGGGAGAGGGATTAGATTGCTCTGGGTTCTGATCAGATTCAGTCATTGCAAGAGCAGAAATAAATCTTTGATTTAGTCCTTTGCTCCACATTGGCCAAACCTCAGGTTCAGCACACCTTGCGCTGTGCCCAGCTCATTAGGTAATGTGCTAGCCAGCTTGGGTCACTGTGAACATCATATCTGACAAGAACAATTTAGAGGACTGTGGATGTAGCACTTGCCTAGCATGGGCCAAGCCCTGGGTTCGATCTCATAACCACCGCCAAAAAGAAGAGGAATAATTTATTTTGAGCTCATGGTTTCAAAGGTTCAGTCATGGTCAGCCAACTCCATTGATCTGGACCTAAGATGGGGCAGAACATCCAGGAGGCAGAGAGAGAAAGCCAGAACAAGACACATATAATCCCTAATCCCCAAGGGCAGCCCCCAGTGACCTACCTCCTCCAGCCACATCCCACCTAGGAATCCATCCAAATTACTGATCCAACAAATGGATTAATCCACTGATCAGGTCACAGCTCTCATAATCTGATAATTTTACCACTGAACATGGGAGGGACACCTCATATCCAAACCTTCACAGGTGATGCCACTGGCCAACTTGTTTAATCCCCATGAAGCCCCTGCAGAGCAGACTGGAGTATCATGGTCCTGCGTCACTTAACACTGGGGTTACATCCTGAGAACCACGTGGATAGGTGACTGCATCTGCGTGTGCATCAGAGCGCACTCCACAATCCTCGATGGTGGAGCTACGTGCCTAGGCTGTATGCATGTGTGACTGTGTGTACATACATGTATGTGTACGTATACATACATATTAATTGCAGCCTATTGCTCCCAGAACGTGATAAACAAAATAACACAAGATTAAATCAAGCACAGGCGAAAATGATGCCATTAAGAGACATAGTAACACAAGATGTTTGAGGCCGCTGCTTATGTGACAGGGCCTGCTGCTTCACAATAAATTTGTGAATAGAAGGAGTACACTCTAAAATTATGATAAAACTGTAGTATAGTTAATATGTAAACCAGTAACTCGGCCACTTAATATCATCAAGTATATGGACTGTGTGTAATTGTATGTGACGGGCACTAGGCAATAGAGTTGTTTGGTTCTATCATAACCTTATGGGGCCACCATCACATATATGGTTTGTTGTTAGGTGGACAGTTAACTGCATGGCCTGTGACAGTACCTCTGTTTAAGGAGGAGGGACCAAGGCTGAATGCACAGAGGGTCATAGTCTCACTCTTTTTAAGAGGAGAAAATACCTGATCCCCAAGAAGACCTCCAATACCAAGGAGGCCAGGCCAGCAGAGTTCCTGCAAGAAGTATTGGGGTCCACCCAAACATGCTTGATTGGTTTGTCTAATCATGAGCTTTATTGCCATTGTTTATTAAAATGGATTTTTAAATTTTGTTTCATTTTGTTTGGACCTGGTATGGAGTTGGCCTTAACTTTAATCAGAGCTAAACACCACTGCTGTGTAGGTGTTTATTGTGGGATGGCATTATCTCCTTAGTTCCTACCTTCCTTGGGAGAAATTTTCAGCTTCTTAAAGGAGGGGGCAGGAGTGGTGTCTTCTTGTTGGTAGTTGCATTCTGCGGTGCCTGGCACATAGTACATACTCAATAAATACATGCTGATTGACCAAATGACTGTCAGACCCTGACATAGAGTAAGAGCTTTGGAGGCATCATAGCTGAGGTCACACTCCAGCCTGTGACTTTGGGCAAGTCTCTTTCTCTCCCTGACCCTCCACTTCTTTCTCCATCACTGGAATGACCTTACTCACCTTGTAGGGGTAGTGATAGTGAATACAAACATCACATAGTGGGGACTTCACATGCCCAGTAAGGAAGCTGGGCTGTGGGGAGCCACTCTGAATGATTCGCGCCTTCCATCCTGGAGTGGAGAGGCTTTAGCCGATCACTACATCTCGTAGTGACCTGGACGATGCCCTGGTCCAGGAAGTTGAGGGCGTGTCTTCAGACATAGGTGTGTTGCCCCATGGATTAAGCTATGCTCACCTGTTCCTTTGTGATATCAACCCTTTGCCCTGTTTGTGATAGAATGTTCCATGGAAATGCCCTTTATGTGTCCCCTTCTCTTGCTCTGCCTTTGGATGTGGCCTTCCTAGATGTCAGTCACCTGCTGACAGCAGACATAATGAAGCTAGACTCAACCCCCTGAAACCTGACTCCTTGCCTCATTTGAATGGCTTCTCCCCAATAAAAGGGTTCAGCGCGTGCCTGCTTGCTCTCTTTCTGTGGACCCTTATAGTCAGAGGAGTTGTCACAGGACCCCAAAGAAAAAGGGGTCTCTGTCTCTTGTGTGATTATTTCAGGCAGCCCAGTTCCCCTGGAGGGGCCCTGATGAGACACTGGGCTATGTGAGGAGGGAGCTGGTTGTTTTGTTGCACAGTTGGGGATTGAATTGAACCCAGGGCCTTGTGCATGCTGGGCAAGTGCTCCACCACTGAGCCACAACCCCATCCTCTGTTGATGGGCTTAGACTTTTGTCTTGTCTTGATTGCTTAGCAGATCCTTCCTCCCTCCCTCCCTCCCTCCCTCCCTCCCTTCCTCCCTTCCTCTTCCTTCCTTCATTTCTTTCTTTCTCTTTTTCTGTCTATCTCTTTTGCATAGTTTACAGTCTCAGATCTCTGTGATAAGTGGCTTTAGAAAAATTTATATTGACTTTTGGTAAAATAGAAGAAAAATGTCCACTCTAGACATGTCTACAAGGACTTGAGGAGTGGGTGCTTAGAACATACAGCTTTGTGCATATATGAGAAATCACAAGTTTATCCTGAAGACAGAGGGGGACGTGATGGTGGGAGCCAAAACATTTATTCTTCATAGTCAAATGCCCATGTGAAACTTCCTCTGTGCATCCTAGGAGGCCGCACACTGAAGGCCCTGATGAGCTTTTAAAAACACACGCCTCAGGTCATGACTCATGCGAGCTTCCAGACCCGCTCCATTATGTCTCCATAATAGGATGGGCTCAATTCAAATATGATCAAGTGGTTAAGCAGAAGATAAGAAAATGGAACAAGTCAGGAATTTTTTTTTTGTGATCATTAAAAAAAAAAAATCCAGGTATAATGGAGCATTGTGCACCCTGTCAGACTAATGATGTCCTCTAAAAGAAGCAGACAGGGGAAATTTCATCATCAGATATGAAGAGAAGTAATTAACTGCTTTCTCTCTGCTGTGCCTTGGTCAGGGAGCGGACATTCCAATTAGCAACTCCGGCACATGCGCGGCCTCTGGATTTTGTGAGGTGGTTTGGGGAAAGGTGTGAGGATGCTATTCCTGTAGAAACCCATCAAGCCCCAGAGGTGCCCTTCCCCGTCAATTACACCCATTCGTTCATACAGCTTATTAAAATGCTTCATAGTCATAAGCCGCCTGGCTACTCTGAGGCTCAGAAGCTTTGATAAGAACAAAACATGGGTGGAAATGTCATTACTTGGAAGGCCCCGGGCTTTGACAGGTAACTGCTTAATTAGTTCAGCCTATGTGAACTGTGACTTACACACATCGGATTCAAATAGTTGGTTGTTGCTATGGGTTCATTTGATGTGGAGTATTATAACCAGGATCTTGTATTGAAATCTTGATCTCTTGGCCAGATCTAATGAACAAATGGGTCACAAGAACAACAATAGGAACTCAGACACAGGGGCTTAAGTAATAAATAATGGATGAAGAAACCAGGTATTTACCTGGGAACCCATGCTCTTTGACACTACATTTGAAGGCATTTTCCTCCCAGAGCTTGACAGTTTGGGCATTTTAAACCATGGATAATGGAGCCCCGTTCACCCCTTTGGCCCTGTCGGGAATCTGAGATCTTGCTTTGGTTCCCTCCCCTCCCCACATCTGCAAACAGGAAGGAGTCCCATGCCCTACGTGTTATCTCTGTCACCACAGCCACTACTTCAGTCCATGCCTATCATGTCTTTCCTGAGCTCTTACCTGGTCTCACTTGTCCGTCCGTCTGTCCATCCATCCATCCACCCATCCATCCATCCATCCATCCTTCCATCCCCTTGCTAGTCCATCTTGGCTACCTACCTTAGAGGCACAGAGTGATTTGCCAAAGAATAAATTGACCATGCTTAAAGAAAAAAAAAATAGAATTGGCTCTCTGTCATTTCAAGGGATCATACATAAGGTGAATTCTGAATGGTTTCAATTACATATTTGTTGAACACATCCATGGATTCTTCTGACAGAAATGAACTTTAGGAAGTCATCAGCATAGATAAGCAAAAAGGGATACTTTCATCCTCCCCACAGCACGTCATGCACCAAGTTCCAGCTGCCCAGCTGTTCATGTCTATGCCTTAGACTGGAAAATGTTCCACACTACAATGATCTAAAGTGTTGAAATAGAACCCATCTTTAAGGAGATTGCTAAATGAAACTCTCAAGTAAAAAATTGCAACCTATGAAACTTGGGGAGTTTTTGCTCTTATTTTTGTTTTTTTAGTTTTTGTCGTTCTTTTATCTTTGACCTATTGCTGACAAACAGAACATATTAAACTTTAAGTTAATGGTAGTTGTTTTTGCTATCAATGACATTATTATTATTGCCTCCCAGAAATACTCAGGTCTTCTTGCCTCTGTGTTATGGTTTAGATATCAGGTATCCCCAAAAGCTCATGTGTGAGTGTAAAAAAAAGTTTAGAAATGAAACAAATTGGGTTATGAGAGCCTTAACGTAATCAGTGCATTGATCTGCTGATAGGAATTAACTGGGTGTCAACTATAGGTACGGTGTGGCTGGAGGAGGTGGGTCACTGGAGGCATGTCTTTGGGGTATATATTTTGGCCCTGGTGAGTGGAGCTCGCTCTCTCTCTCTGCTTCCTGGTGGCTGTGTCCAGAATCGCTTTCCTCTTCCATCATGGTGTTCTGCCCCATCTTGGGCCTAGAGCAATGGAGTCAGCCATCTATGATCTGAGACCTCTAAAACCGTGAGCGCCAAATAAACTTTTCCTCCTCTAAAATTATTTTGTCACATCTTTGGTCACAGTGGTAAAGGAATTGTCTAAAACACTCTGTTGTCACTTTTTTAATCCTCTCTGAATACCACTCCACTGCCTTCTTCTGAAAATAACATTTTTATAGTAATCCCCAACTGCCAGTTATGTGATGCCAAGCCATATTCTTTTGTGGGGCATTTAAAGATTCTCCATAGCCCCCCGCATGGGTCTTTCCTTTTAGATACTCCTTCACAAATCCTCCTTCCCATTCAGACCCCCGTCTCCATCATCCAAGGTCCAGGGCACATTTCATCTCTCATTCTTGCTGTTCCTCTTGCCAGGAACCCCCTCCCACTCCCATGGCAGAATACCACAGAGGTTTCACATCAGACAGACTGTGTTCCTGACTGTATTAGCAAATGAGTTACACTCTCTGAGCTTTGGTTTCCTAATCTGAAAGACAGATATAATGCCTACCTCACATGGGCCTTGTGAGGATTGGATGAAGTCATGCCTACCCAGTGCCCGGCACCTAGTAAGAGCTCACCAAATGCCAGTTGTTATTTGTCATTGCAAAATTTCAACCACAATCCCTCTATGAAACTTTATCTACTCTCACCTACACAACAGTTTTCCCATCTTCAGCTGCACCTACAGTCCAGGAGTTCACAGTACTTAAATATTCTTATTTCTTGTGTATAATTCTCCCTAAATAAAATGCAAAGTGAACTAGGACGCAGGTCATGCCTTATGCCAACACAAGTGCTTACGGAGCCAGGCAAGGAACAGAAAATAGACTTGGTGTAAGAAAAACAGGGAGGAGTGAGGACTGTGGCCAACTCCAGGGCACATCTAACCACGGCCAATTGTTGTCATGCGGGAATATGGGCCTGGGGTTGCCAGATCTGTTTTTTCACAAGAAGCCAGAAATCCAGATTCTTATGTGAAATGTCCTGGATTTTAAAAGTTGGGTCAATACTGTTCAAACAAAGCACGTCTGTGAGACCCCAGTTTGTGAAGACTGCATTATTCCAATGGCCCCTGTGAGTTTGTGCCTAGGCTGGTTATTTGGACCTGTGAACTTGTTTATAGAGAAATAATACTGTGAATGGCAGGTGGGAATCCAGGCTAACCTCAAAGGCTGGTTTTCACCCATACTGGACCCGAAGCTTGGGACAATCCTAAGAAACCTATTTTCTATGTGAAACCTGTTCCCCCCAGGGAAACCCAGGTAGAGTTCCAATTTGTACTTGGGGGACACATAAACTAGAACGTAAGCCCTTTCAGGACAAGGCATGTCTTTCATTCACCACTACTTCCTAATGTCAAGATACTGCCTGGCACTCCATAAATATTTGTTGAATTATAGATTAACTATGACTTTGTCCGTCTGTCTACCATTAATTTGTTCATTATTTGCAAGAAACGACTGTCTTACTCACCATGATGTCCCCCAAACCTCACAGGTGATAAGAGATCAATAAATATTTGTCAAATGAGTAAATGACTGAAACAATCTATCCATCCCTCATTAAGCGCCTATTGTGTGCCAAGGAATATGCTAGACTTCAAGGATTCAGAGGTAACTCAGACACTATCCAGTCTCAGTGCATTTGGTTACCTAGAAAGGAATATATAAACCATCTCCTGGAACATTTCTGAAAATTATCAGGGGTCACTCAGTGTTCCCCTTCCCAGAAGAGGTGGCAATGGATGAAATGATTGGGACCACTCTGCACTAGGCTTCGTTCTTTACCCTAGTGACCCTAGGGTTGCATTCATACATGGGGTTTCAATATGAAAGGATTGAAATGATTTTTTTTCAACCACATGTTGGAAGGAGCTGAATGAGCACTGCCCTTTCAAGTGGGCACCTTGGGAGGCCGTGTCCTCATTCCACTTGAGTTACGACAGTGCTGGACCACTTCTTTGGCAAGTGCTCTCAGAGAGAGTTTGAAGCCACTTGAGGACATTTATTTCATTGCTTTAGAGTCATGCCTTATCCCCCCTCCTCCCCCCAAAAAAAAAAAATTGAGAGGAAAGAACTATTTGCCACTTTATCCCCCAGACTTGGTTCCAAATGGCTTGGGGTTGATTCCTAAAATCCAATTCATGATCAAAGGAGAAATCTTTTCTGTTGGTGAGTTATTGAACAGTATATGCCCCAGGCTTTGAAGACAAGGTCCAAAGAGAAATTCCCAAATTGTCAAGTGCCACAGCAGTTTTACTGGAAGAGGTGTTTAACCTTCCAAAGTATCTATGACCATGGGCACAGGATTCATTTGAATGCCTAACTTCTGGGTGTTTGGGTCAAAAATTAAAAAAAAAAAATTTATCTAGTTTTCTTTTATATCTCCAATATCCCAGAGTGTGGACAGATGGGAGCCTAGGATATTTATGGAGATGAAATATGGAGATGATGAGGTCCCCCGGGCATTTGCCATGTGTGCGCTAGGCACCTCGCAAATGCATGTCATGTGTTATCCGGTCTGATAGTCCTTTACCTTAGCAGGCAATTACAAATCATCACCTCCGAAGGGAGATTGGGGCATGAGGTTAAGTAACTTGCAAGTGACAAGGCTGGGATTTGAATCCAGTTAGAGAGCTCTCTCCTACAGAACCCCTAACTGTACTCATTGAGAAGGTATTGGTTACAGGGTCATTAATCCTTATACAGCAGAGGAGAAGGTGATCCTAAAGTAATCAAGGGCTTACCTCCCTACTGTGACACTAATCCTCCCTCCATTCAGAGGATCAGTGTCTTTCCAGCTCTTTCTACAACCTCTACTTGGGCATCTGTTTCCCTAGACGATCAATCCTTCTTTGCTGCTCTTGTCAACCGAGACACTCCAAGATGGTGACATCATCATCCTTTGGCTTCTACCCACTAGAAATGGCTCCACAGACAGTTGTGTTTTTGAAACCTGGCAGAGCAGGCTATCTGCAATATCCTGAAGAGTTTGGGAGTCTGGGGGGACCTGATCTAGCCAGAACTCATGAAGGACAATGAGAGTAAGGAGCAGAGGGTCTAGGGATTTGGACTGAAAAAGTGGGCTGAGATCATACCCAAAGGCACAGGATTCTGATCCTGATTAGTGCAAGGTCACTGATTCCATGCGTGACCTTACACAGCTCACTTTGTCTTCCTGAGTCCCAGTTTCCCCATCTGTAGGAGGAGAGTGACTTCTGAGGTCTGTCCAGCTCCAAAAGAGGACTGGAAAGAAAGAACCCCTGTTGCTTGGGGAAGGTGACGCATTTATCACTCACTGGACATTTTTTTCCCCTAGGCTGGAGGAGAACTATGAGATTGCGGAGGGCGTCTGTATTCCCCGCAGTGCCCTCTACATGCATTACCTGGATTTCTGTGAGAAGAATGATACTCAGCCTGTCAATGCCGCCAGCTTTGGGAAGGTGAGTCCAGCCTCACCTGGCTGATACCCACCCCACCCCTTGGCCCCAGAAACTTTGAGTTATCTTTGTAGTCGTTAAGCATTTTAAAGTATTTTTGTTCTTGTTTGTTAAAGTTATCAAAATAAATGCTTTACTGTAATATTTTCATGAAAAAAAATTCAATCAAACAGTTTTAACAAAGCAATCTCAAATCAAACACCAAAGCAAAGTAATGCGAAAGTACTTGGTAATACTTGCCTATAAAAATTTTCAAACAATTGAGAAATGGTTTAAAGTTAGAAGTAAATGTCTCACTTGAATTTCCTCTGTATTTAATTTCTGAGTGGGAAACATTGAGTGTATCAAGTGTATCTCAATTGAGTCAGGGTCGGGCAAACTGCTTGGCTTAGTAACATGAATACTTTGGAGACACTGGGAAATGGTTCTGTATCATCAGATTGGAGGTTTGGGAGTCCTTGGCAAGGATTAAAACTCTTGGTAACATCACTGCAGGCCTGACACTATCATGATAAGAATATATTCTATGCTTAGGCTATGTATGCAAAAAATTATTAGCACTGATCACTCCTGCTTAACAGGTCAATGAAAGCTGTTAGTGCATTCTTTAAGTCCAATCACTTATTTGTTTATGGCTGAAAGTCTGGATTTTACACACAAACACACACACACACAAGCACAAATCCCATTCAACGTGAGTCAATACATCCAAACTCTTCTTTCTTGTATTAGCTCTTTTATTAGATTTTTTTAAAACTGTAATTTTAGGGCATCTGCTAACAAGAAGTAGCAAGCTTGATCTGCTCCCCACCCCATTCTTTACCAGTTTTCTGAAAATGGATTTATCAAGGACTGAAATGGCATAAAGAGGCCAGTTTCAGGAATTCCCTTTTCAGATCCCCAACAGATAAATCATCAACAGGAAAATAAATAAACAAACAAATAAATAAAATAAAAGTGCAGGGTCAGGTCTGAGCCAAACATGCTGGAGAGTCCCAAAACCGAGTGGCTGAGAATTGACTTCATTCAGTGAATGGGGAAGATGCTCCATGTGGACTCGGGAGGAAACATGTTTTTGTGAGGCATTAATGTTATTTCTCCAAGCTGAAGGAAGCTTCTAAAAAGTCAATGGAGAAACCTCCTTTACTCTTCCATTCATTTATCTCTTGAGTCCCTTAGTGTTGAAGAGATGGCTTGATGGCAGGCACCGTGGTAACTAGTGGTAGGGGTCCCAGAAAGAAATGCAGCCTGGCAGGCGGGGACGCCAGAGCACACTGTGAAGGGGGTCACAGCAGAGCTGCGCCAGGTGTCGTGGTGCTGCAGTTTCCACTGGCATCTCTGCACTTCCTCAGGGCAGGCACCCTGGAGAGGCCAGAGAAGGCCTCTGATATCTGGATGCATGGGCAAGTTGGGGGAGCCAAAAGACGGGGAATCTTGGACTTGCCACTCAGCCTCTCAGCCTCTGCGTCTCCACTTCCTTGTGGGGATGTTGTAGGATCAAGGGAGATGATGTTGGTAGATGATGGAAGGTACCGTTCACTCACTCATCTGGTAACCCAGGTATTTATTAAGTACCTGCCATGTGCCACCCATCACAGCTGTTGGTGCTACAGAGTCTTCATGAGATGCTTGTGCACAGGTGTAAACACGCATTCATTAGCTTAGATTCTGGAAAATGAAAAAAAAAGAGAGAAAGAAAAGAAAACTCTCACCATTTTTAGAAACTTCAATTGCCTATGTAAAGGCCCTCAATTTCTTTTTTCTCAAATACTCGATATTCCTAATGTCAGCCTGGGGCTTCCTTGACCTCATGTTCCAGGTAAAACTGGTTGAAGTCCACCCTTCCCATCACCCCCCCAGTTCCATTCCCGTTTTAGCTCTCAAGTCTGTCCCGGATTTCAGCAGATTCCAAGGTGATTATATTCTCAGCATCACTGTGATGCATGACTCTTCCCTCTGTGGCTGTCCCCTTTCTCTACCCCTGTGCTGTTTGGTACAGTACTCATAGCCACGTGTGGCCATCCAAAACCCAGTTCACTAGCTGTCACAATGACCCACCTGCATCTGCTCAGGAGTCACCTGTGACTGGGGCTTCCATTGGATGGTGCTCCATCATCACAGAAAGTTCTATTGGACAGCCCTGTTCTACACCATAGAGATGAAACACGGCACTCTCTTTGCTCTTCATGAGGCAGTCCACAGAAGTAGGCTGACGTTTGTAAGGGGGTTTGCCAGGACAGAGATAGACATCCCCCATCTGCCAATTTTCTTCAGGTTCCCACAACAGTGGAGGTTTATTGGTCTTCAACTTCTCCCATCCTTGGTCCCAGCCCCTCTCCACTCTATTATCTCCCACTCCTCTCCCATTCCCTTTTCTTTCTCATTTTTCTCTCCTCTTCCTTCTTGGGACAAACCCTATCAAATTTCCTGTCTTCTTAGATCCTTAGTTCCTGTTGACATGTCTGCCCACATAGAGGCTTCACTTACACCAAATGGCTTTTCAAGATATTTTTCCAAAAAATAAATTCCTCCCTAAAACAAAATATAGTGCTTCCAAAATGGCCATTTAAAAAGGCATCCAAACAGTCTTATCTTCAGTCCAAAAGCAAAGTCATACTTGAACAGTATTAAGAGCATACATACAAATGCTCTCTACGGCTGTCTCACCATCAAGTTGAAATACGCTGGGATTGGGGCTGTCCTTCCAGCTGCAGAGGACAGAAGGTGCCTCCTGAGGGTTCCCACTGGGAGCTTGTTGAACTGGAAACCAAGATCCATTCACCTTCCCTGAAGGGCCAGCCTTCGTCCCCCGCAGAGAGAAGGACCGGATGTTCTGCCTTGGGATGCAGTCATGGACAGCCTTTCCTGATTCAGCCACAAACCCTTAGCTCAGAGCAGGCGAGACTCAGTATTACAATTCATTTTTAGAGAGAAAATATATCGATAGTAGTCCCCATTCAGCTTGCCCATGGGCTGAGGTGACAGCACCAACGCTGTCCCTGGGGCCTGGTGGGGACACTGCTCTTGATGAAATGGATGGCAGCAGTTGCTTTGCTGCAAGTTCTGAAATGTAAAGCCCCTTTCCCAGTCCACGGCCATGCTCCATGACGCTGGCTTCCAGGAACGTTGTACTGACTTTGGTTCCAGAATTAACTTAGGATGTACAGGGAGCGCCGAAGCTTCGAGCTGCACCAGCGTCACGCCTGCTTTTGCTGTTGGCTGGAATGATAAAAGGTCACCTGGCCTGGAGGCACTTAACTTTGCTGAGCTCCCATTTCCTTACCTTCAGACTGGATTAGTCCCTCACCAAGCGACTCTAGGGATAAAACAAGACAGAGCTTGTGAGACTGTTGTTTAAAATTGTGACATGCTCTGCCAGTGGAAGAAATGACCGTTATCTAAAATTAGTCCCACTTCATCCCACCTCCTCTACTTGCTTACCATGTTACCATGCTTCGTCTTCATAGCACTCATCACTATATGATCTATCCCCCCAGGTATGTATGTATGTATATATATATATGTTGTATCATGTATATGTGTTTATACAGACATGTATTATCTATCTCTCTATATGTGTGTACCATAAAGACAGGTACCTGTCCCTCCTGCTGCTCTAGACTTTGTCAGACTGAGAAAAAACAGCAAATGTGTGTATGTGTGTGTTTGAGTATGTGTGTGACATATGTACACATCTGTATGTATATGTCTATATAACATTGTGTCATTACTTGCTTTGCTGGTCTCCTTCCCTGGAGTGGAAGCTCCAGAAGGCCTTTCTTATTTTTTTAAGGCATCCCCCAACCCCCAGAGCAGGGCCTGGCACCTCATAAGCCCTCAGATACTTGCTAAAGGTTGACTGGCTTACATAAATATTCCCGCCAGGGACCGTGAGACTCATGTGAACATGTCCAACCTGTGTGGAAACCATGGGAAATGGATCCTGTGTCCATGTCCAGCAGCCCCTTTACTGAGTAGGGGTGGGCTGGCCGAGGTACACATGGAAACGGCTGCTTTGACTGTGAAGAGCTGCCTTAAAGCTCTAACTCCTCCTCTGCCCTTGGATGACACAGAGGGAAATCCCACAGCCCAGTCCCCTGTTCAGCCATCACATCTGTTTTGGTTGGATAATTACAACTCATTCCTGGCTATTAAAAAGTCCAGTCAGTCCCACATAAAAGGTCAGCCTCACATCTAAGCTGGAGCTTCTGCTGTCCAGTGGCTTGGAATTTGCCCTGGGAAAGAGGGTTGATCAGGCCCTTTCCTTTTCTGGCTTCTCGGGGATGAGGGCTGGAGGCTGTGGAGGAGGAGGGGGTGGAGGGAAGGGAACAGGAGTCAGGTGGGGCCTTTTCCGTGCTCTTCCTGGCTGACCCTGTGTGGAGAGCGCCTGTGGCTCTGGTTCCAGTGCTGAAGTGATGTGTTCTCTAGCCCGCCTCTTGCTCGCCCTACCTGGGGCTGCTGCAGCACTTCAGGTGACGGGGGAGTCACCCGCAGCCCCAGTGTAGAAGGTTTGGGGCCAGCTCACTGCACTTCCAGGGTTAAACTGCCTCTTAGAGACCTCAGAGGAGCCCCAGCAAGTGTAACTGTGAAACAGGTGAACTCCAAGAAGCATAGGCAGAAAGCCACTCTGCTGTGTTCTGTTTGGCTGTCGTAATCTCTCTTCCTGAAAACTGATGCTTTCGTGGCAGATTTAAGAGCTTTTTGGTTATTGATTATAAGGACAAGCCTCTTCTCAATAATTTAGATTCTCATAGACGCTAGAAGTTCAGATCAGTTCTCCAATTTAAAACTGAATTCTTATCCACTTCAAAACTCTCCCTCCCCTCTCAATTCTACTGTGCCCAGTTTGAGGACCTGCAGTGAGGGAGGGGACTTGCTTTGATCTGCTCCCCCTGACCTTTCCCCCTGCGACAGGTCCCTCCAGGCTCATCAGATTGAGAAAAAACACTTCCCAAATATAACTCTAGCTTTCCCCCAAAAGCAGTGAAATAAATTTTTAGAGAACAACAGAATAATAAATTGAAACAAACACAAGGTGATAGGGATCAAGATTAGCATACACATGACATCATACCCAGCTCAGTTGCCTAAGCTTAAAATGATTTATTAGTAGACAATTAGTTTTTTTGTGTGTGTGTGAACCCAGGGCTTCATGCCTGTTAGGCAAGCACTCTACCACTGAGTTATAGCCAGCCGTAATAGGCAATTCTTTTTAATAGATGATAGAAGTGTCTAGCTCTAATTTAGAATGCAACATTTAATTAAATAAGTTTAATTAAATTTACTCATAAAATTAAATAGCAAACATTTGCATAGGGCTTTATGTGTACCTGGCACTGTTCTAAGAACTTTTCATATGTCAGTTTCACCTAATCCCCCCCAAATCTCTATGAGGTAAGAACTATAATTATTCCCATTTTGTGGATGAGTAAATGAGTACCAGAGGAATTAAGTGACTTGCTCAAGGTCACACAGCAAGTAAGTGGTGGATTCAGGATGTGGACCCAGGTTCCATGCCTTTAACCATCTCATTTACATGAAATAAGTTGTTTCGGAGACAGGGTGGGTATGTGTGGAGGCAGGTTTGGTCCTTTTGACTTTGATAAAGTCAATAACTGTCACCGGCTGACCTTCTAAATAATGAAATTTGGAAAAGAAATCTCAGCCTCTCTATACTTCAAGGGGTAAGTGTGCTGGTCATCGCAGTGGAGAAAGGCCCCTCCAGTCTTCCCAGCTGGGGTGTTCATGGTGCCGTGAACACCCTCGCCAGCACTGCCCATTCTGCTTCCTCCTCAGTACTTGAGTCCACCCATTTGTTCAATATTCACTTATCTCATGTCTATCGTGGGCCCTGCCCTCCCAGTGCTGGGAGCTGAGCTCCACGGTGAAGGAGTGGGCCCTGAGGTACGAGCCCTGCAGAGGGGACATACGCTGAAGAGTGACTGCAAAGAAGATGGCAAGTGAGCCTCCTGAGCTAGGGATGCAAGGACTTGAGGGGCGCAGAGAAGGAACTGCTGCCCCCATAGGAGGGGGACGAGGGGCAGCCTGAGATCTAGGGAGGTCTGTTCTGGGAAACCCCAGTACTAGTGTCCCCGTCCCCCAACCTGCAGCCCTGGGAGACTCATGGAAGTTGAAATGGCTATCTTAATTTTACAAAATCATCTTTCTTCTTTTCCACTGTCTTTTGGAGACTCTAAAACAAAAACTCAACTTGCACTGAGATGGAGCATCAGTGCATTTAGCCAGTAGCTAAGTAAGCCTTCCCAGAGGGTAAACTGGAACTCGGGGGCTTCGAGCAAAGAACATCTCTACCTCACAAGTTGCTTTCCAAGCACTCCTAAGCAATTGATTTTTGCATATTCGCCTTGTATCCTACGACCTTGCTGTAATTTCTTTATAGTTCTAGGAGGTTTTTGTTTGTTTTCTGTTTAACTAAATCTTGGACAGATTTTCTATATTAGACAATCATGTAATCTGTGAACAAAGTTTTACTTCTTCCTTCCCAATTCACATATTTTGTTTCTTTTTCTTGTCTTCTTTCATTAGCTAGAGCTTCCAGTAGGGTGTTGAAAAGTAGTGGCAAGAGAGAACAACTTTCCATTGAAAACTTTGAGTTTCTTACCATTATGTTTGATGTTAGCTATGGGCTTTTTGTAGATACCCTCTATCAAGTTGAGGAAGTTCTTCTCTATGTCTAGTTCGCAGAGTTTTTTAAAAATCACAAATGGGTATTGGATTCTGTCAAATGCTATTTCTACATTTACTAATATAATCATATAATTTTTTAAGCTCATTGACATCATGGATTATAGTAATTGATTTTTCAAATGTCAAATCAGCTATGTATGCCTGGGATAAATCCCACTTGGTCATGAGATAAAATTCCTTTTAGACATGGTTGGATTCAATTTGTTAATATTCTGTTGAGGATTTTTGCATCTATATTCATAAGAAATGTTGTCTCTGATTTTCTTTTAATGTTCTTGTCTCATTTTGGTGTTGGGATACTGCTGATCTCATAGAAAGAGCTAGGAAGCATTTCCTCTGCTTCCATCCTCTGAAAGAATTTGTACAGAATTTGTATAATTTCTTTATTAAATGTTCATTAGAATTCATGAGTGAGTATATTTGGGGCCGGGTGCCTTCTGTTTTGAAAGATTATTAATCATTGATCTCTTTCTTTAATAGATATATTATTGTCTATTTCTTCTTATGTGAGATTTGGCAAATATTGTCTTTCAAGAAATTGCCCATTTCTTCTCGGTTATCAAGTTGATGGGCATAAAGTCATTCCTTTATTCCCCTTTTGCTGTGTAGGACCTGTAGTGATGTCCCTTATTTCATTTTTGATATTAGAAATTGTGCCTTCTCTTTTACTTAGTCTGGCTATGGGATTATCAATTTTATTAATTTTTTTCAAAGAACCAGCTTTTGGTTTCGTGAATACTCTCTATTGATTTGTGGTTTCAATTCCATGATTTATCCTCTGCTTTCTATGATTCCTTTTTGTCTTCTTGCTTTGGATATAATTTGCTCTTCTTTTTTTTTCTTTCTAGTTTTTTAAGATGGAAACTAAGCATTGGTTTTAGATATATCTTCTTTTCCTATACATGCATTTAATTATATATATTTTCCTCTAAGCATTGCTTTCATTGCATCCTACAAATTTTGATGTGTTTTCATTTTATATTTTTAAACTTCTCTTGGGATTTATTTTTTGCCTATGTGTTGTTTAGAAGTGTGTTGCTTCATTTCCCAGTGTTTGGGGATTTTCCAGTTATCTGTTTGTTATTGATTTCTAGTTCAATTCTGTTGTGGCCTGATAAAAGAAATTATATGATTTCTAGTCTTTAAAATTTGTTGAGTTGTATTTTATGACCCAGAATGTATGAACATTCTATGTGAGTTTGAGAAGAAGAATGTGTGTGCTGCTGTTGTAGGATGAAGTAGTCTGTAAATCTCAACTATATCCCGCTGATCATGGTGTCTTACTGGTCCTCTGCCTACTGGATCTGTCCGTTCCTGAGAGAGAGGTGTTGAAATCTCCAACTATGATAGTGGATTCCTAAATTTCTCCTCACTATTCTATATTTTTTCCTCATGTAGTTAAGTGCACTATTGTTAAGCACAAGTACTTTAAGGATTATTCTGCCTTCTTAGAGAATTGACCCCCCTATTATGTAATGTCCTCCTTTATCACTGATGCCTTTCCTTGCCCTGAAGTGTGTTTTGACTGAAATGAATTTAGTTACTCCTGCTTCTCTTGATGAGTGTTAGCTTAGTACTTTCTTCTTTATCCATTTACTTTTCATTATATATCTTTATATTTTAAATGGGCTTTGTGTAGGTGACGTATGGTCAAATTGTGTTTTTTGATCCACGCTGACAACCTCTGTGTTAATTAATGCATTTAGACCACTGGTGTTTAAAGTGATTATTGATACAGCTGGATTAATATCTACCATAGTTGTTACTGTTTTCTATTTGTTGCCCTTGTTCTGTTTTTATTTCTATCTTCTATTCTTTTTCTACCCTTTGTGGTTTTAGTTGGGCATTTTGTATGATAATCTCTCTCTCTTATTTATTTATTTATTTTTGTGCTGGGGACTGAACCCAGGGCAAGCACTCTACCAACTCTACCAACTCAGCTATATCTCCAGCCCCTGCTTCCTTTTTTTTTTTTAACCATATCAGTTATACCTTCCCCACCCCCCACTATTGCACATTGAACCCAGAGCTCTGTGCATGCTAGGTGAGTGCTCTACTGGTGAGCTACATTCCCTGCCCTTTTTATTTTATTTTGAGACAGTTCCTGGTGAGCCTTGAACTTGTGGTCCTCCTGCATCAGCCTCCCAAGTAGCTGTTAGATCAATTAATAACTAGAAATTTTAATTTTACTTTCATTTATTCCTTTTTTACTACATTTCCTTTATGTAGGTCTAAGAGTCTGATCTATATCAATTTCCTTCTCTCTAAAGAAATTTATTTTAACATTTCTTGTGAGGTAGATCTACTGGAGTCAAATTTCCTTAATTTTTGCTTGTCTGAGAAGGTCTGTATTTATTTATTCATTTATTTATTTATTCTCTCTTGAAGGATAATTTTGCAGTGTGCAGAATTCTAGGTTGGTGGAATTATTCTTTCTCTCAGCACTTTAAACTTTCCATCCCACTTTCTTCTTGATTAATTAATTTTTAAGGAGAATTCAGATACAATTCTTATCTTTGTTCTTCTGTAGGTAAGATTTTTTTCCCCTCTGATTTCCACCATCCAAGGTTTTTTGTTTTGTTTTGTTTTTTTCTTACATCTATGATTTATCATCTCACAGTAACTCTGAGAAATTCTCAGTCACTGTAGTTTCTTTTCTTTTCTTTCTTTCTTTTTTTTTTTTTGAGAGAGAGAGAGAATATCTTTTTTTTTTTTTTTTGTAGATGGACACAACACAATGCCTTTATTTTTATGTGGTGCTGAGAATCAAACCCGGGTCCCGCCCGTGCTAGGCGAGCACTCTACCGCTGAGCCACAATCCCAGCCCAGTGTAGTTTCTAATATTTCTTCTGTCTTCTTCCTTCTGATATTCCTACTATGCATATTTGCATCTTCCATAATTGCCCTCATAGTCCTGGACATTCTGTTCTCCCCCCATCCCCACCATCTTTGTCCTCTTTGCTTTTCTGTTTTCAGAGTTTGTATTTCAGAGTTTGTCAAGCTCAGATAATTTCCTCAACTGTGTCCAGTCACCAAATTAGTCCATCAAAGGCATTCATTTTGGCTATAATTTTTTTTTTCTCTAGTGTATCTTTCCAGTTCTTTCTTAGAATTTTTATCCCTCGCTTACATTACCTATCTGTTCTTGCATGCTGTTCTTTATCCATGATGCCCCTTAGCAAGTAATTCATAATTATTTTGAATTCCAAAATTTCTGCCATGTCTGATTCTGATGTTTGCTCTGTATCTTCGAAATGTGTGTTGTTTTTTTTTTTTTTTTTTACCTTTTAGTCTGCCTTGTAACTTTTACTTGCTGCCTGGGCATGAGGTATCAGTTGAAAGAAATTCCTTTGGAATTGTGGTGGTAAGGTGTGGGGGGTGGGTTGGGGGAGTGTTCTCTAGTTCTATGACTGGGTCTCAGTCCTTTAGTGAGTCTCCACCTCTGGACCGTGAACTTCATAGGTGTTTCTAGGCTCTCCCCCACCCTCCTGATAGGACTGCTAGAGTTGGCTTCTTACTCATAGAAGGCTGGAGTTGACTGGAGTTGATTATTTCCCTTCCTTCCAGGTTTGTTAGGCTTTGATAAAAGTCCAGAAGGTTAAGCTTCAGTTAGCTATTTTCTCCCGAGGGCAGCCCTTGGGAGTACTCTGGCATATCACAAAATGGTTCCTTTTCCCTTCCCCACTGATAGAAGCATGAGTGGATTTTCCTTTAATATTTACTGTGGGAACCTGGTTGAGCTCCTGGGGGTAAACTCACAATTTTGTGTGGGACCCCTATTACCAGATCCCCCCAGAGTCATATTCTATCTCTCAGACTTGTCCTCACGGAACCTTTAGCAACTCACCAACTCCAGCTCAGGTTCCCTCCCCTGGCAGTGGGTCCCAGCCCCTCAGGAGTGTCTGTTCCAGTCAGTTGCAGCTCCCCAAATGTCTCTTCAGTCTTGGGGGCAGTCATTTGCCCTGTGTCCTTCTCCCAGAATCCACGAAGGGTTGTTGATTTTTCAGTTTGTTCCGGGTTTTACTTATTTTGGGGACAGAGTGACCAACTTCCCTAGCTCCTTACATGTGGAACCGGAAACTGGAAGTAGAATGTTATTTTTTGTTCCCAGGTGATAGCTGATTTCAGGATCTATGTTGTTGATAGCAGAGTGCAATAAAAGGAGCTAAACACTGGAGCCTCTTCTTTAAGTAAACCCTGGGTGGAAATCTGAAGGTATATCAGTTTGGAATTGTGTTGGGGATGTGGGCAAAATTCACATTTCCCATCCCTAAACGGAGGCTTGAAAAATCAGTGGTCTTATTTTTCTTATATAAACTACATTTAGGAAAAGATGACGCAGCTGTATGTAGAGAGGTTTATAAAGTATTTGAGACTCAGCCTCCTCCTATTTTTATGGTTTGCCATTCCTAGCAGATGGTTTCTGATTTCTGTGTCACCTTATGGTCCAAAATGGCTGCTGGACTCCAAAGCCACATTCCAAGCAATAAGTAGGAAAAAAGAGGAAATGGGAGCAAAGCCCAAAACTCCCAGCCAAATCAGTCCTCTTTAGGAACTTTCCCAGAGCCCAACCTAGTGATTCTCTCTTACCTCTCCATGGCTGCCCTGGGCTATCAAAGAGGCAGGAAAATGTCGTCTATTATCTCTTGGAAACAAAAGTATTGGTCAGTAAGAAGGAGGGGTAAGCAACCAGCCATTTTTGTCCACATAAAGGCATTCCAGTTATCCATACAACCTTTTATATGTCACATCTATAGAATGGAACCCAGGATCCTGAAAGTGTGTAGGATCTACAGATGCTCCTGGACTTATAGTGGGGTCACATCCAGATAAACCCATCAGAAGTGAAGATACCATACATGGAAAATACATTTTACAAAAACAAAAAAGGAAAAAAGAAAGAAACTGATATGTATTTAACTTAACTTAACCCACCTTAAGCATGCTCAGAAAACTACATTAGCCTGCAAATGGGCAATATCATCTAAGACAAATCCTATTTTTAAAAAAGGGTTGAATGTCTCTTGTATTATTGAATACTTGCATCACAAAAATACTAGCAACATAGTCCACTGTAGAGTATAGGTTGCTCCCCCACAAGACCATGTGGCAGTCACTCACTGCCCGTGCCCAGCATCACAGCCAGGTATTGTACAGCAAATCTCTAGCCAGGAGAAATCAAAGTTAAAAATTCAATGTTTAGTTTCTGCTAAAAGTGTGTCACTTTCACACCAGCTCAAAGTAAAAAAATCTGAAGTTGAACCATCATAAACGGAGAACCATCTGTAAAGCTCATATTCTGCACTTTGAGGAAGTAATAGGTGGCTCAATGTGATCATCTAAGACTGCATGATGGTGACATGATTTATGGACTGCAAGTTGTTGATCTTTTCAGGAAAAGGCCAATTTATAGATAGGCACTAGGTGGTTGTGATGATGTCCTTTAAGTACATAAGGAGACCATTTATTTTCAAAAATATACCTCCCCTGAAAGCTTATTGATGCTTCAGATTGCTCAATTCCATTCAAGTCTAAAAAAGGTACCTAGAATGACACTTGTACATTGCTGGTGGGACTGCAAATTGGTGCAGCCAATTTGGAAAGCAGTATGGAGATTCCTTGGAAAGATGGGAATGGAGCCACCATTTGATCCAGCTATCCCCCTTCTCAGTCTATTCCCTAAAGACCTAAAAAGAGCATGCTACAGGGACACTGCTACATCGATGTTCATAGCAGCACAATTCACAATAGCAAGACTGTGGAACCAACCTAGATGCCCTTCAATAGACGAATGGATAAAAAAAATGTGGCATTTATACACAATGGAGTATTACTCTGCATTAAAAAATGACAAAATCATAGAATTTACAGGGAAATGGATGGCATTAGAGCAGATTATGCTAAGTGAAGCTAGCCAATCCCTAAAAACCAAATGCCAAATGTCTTCTTTGATATAAGGAGAGTAACTAAGAACAGAGTAGGGTCGAAGAGCATGAGAAGAAGAATAACATTAAACAGGGATGAGAGGTGGGAGGGAAAGGGAGAGAGAAGGGAAATTGCATGGAAATGGAAGGAGACCCTCAGGGTTATACAAAAGTACATACAAGAGGAAGTGAGGGGAAAGGGAAAAATAATACAAGGGGGACAAATGAATGACAGTAGAGGGGGCAGAGAGAGAAGATGGGAGGGGAGGGGAGGGGAGGGGAGGGGAGGGGGGATAGTAGAGGATAGGAAAGGCAGCAGAACACAACAGACACTAGTATGGCAATATGTAAATCAATGGATGTGTAACTGATGTGAGTCTGCAATCTGTATATGGGGTAAAAATGGGAGCTCATAACCCACTTGAATCAAAGGGTGAAATATGATATATCAAGAACTATGTAATGTTTTGAATAACCAACAATAAAAAATTTTTAAAAAAAGGTACCTAGAATGGATAGGATAATTCATTAATGCATATCAGTTTCTTTCTTTTTTCCTTTTTTTTTTTTTTTTTTTTTTCTCGTTCCTGGGGATTGAACCCAGGGGCTCTTAACCACTGAGCCATATCCCCAGCCCTTTTTTATATTTTATTTAAAGACAGGGTCTCACTGAGTTGCTTAGGGCCTTGCTAAGATGCTTCCAACCCTCTCTGGAAGCTGTTCTCAGCCTTTGACTTTGAACTCGTGATCCTCCCGCCTCAGCTCCCTGAACCACTGGGATTACAGGCCTGCATCACCACACCTAGCCAATACATGACAGTCTCCATATGTCTGAGTTGTCACTGAGATTTAGAGATCTGGTGATGTGATCTCACCTTTCGGATGAGGTCATTAAGACCCATAGAAATTGAGTGGTTTTCCAAGTTCATGCATTTAGGGGCAGGGCTGGACTCCCGAGGGCTGGACTTGGTGGCAGTATGGAGTGGTGGAAAGACAACAGTGGAGACAAGAGGCAAGATGAAGGGGAGCCGGCTGACAGGTGAGCTGTACTTGTACAGTTCAGCTTATGTATATCTTGCCTTTTTCCAATGAGGCCTTGAGGTCATTGGCAGGTGGGGCTGTATGTGGCTCTTCCTCCAATATTTGGCCCCTTCTTCCTTGCTGGTCATCCTTGAGCAATGAGGAGAAGTCCTGTTTCGTGGACCTGTGCTTCAGCACTGTGTGCACCTGGAATGGCGATGAGTGCGTCCTCCCATTAACATGATGGCTTTTTCCCTTGAGAGTCCCTTCAATCTGCCCATCTTGCCTCTAGTCCTGATCTTTGGGTGGTGTGTCACTAGCACATTTGTAGATGGTTTCTGATTTCTGTGTCACTTCATGGTCACCTTCAGAAGATGAGAGTACTCTGGAGGGATCCTTCAGTGATGATCTCTTTGCAGTTTACAAAAGAAAAAAAATTAATGACACAGCTAGAATTTTTTTTCTATTTTAAAACTTTAAATTCTTGCATATATTTTTCTTAAACTTTGGTACATGCTATGGAGTGTCTAAGTCAGAATATCGGCTTTCACATCAGATTGCATGTTTTGTTCATTCTTTTTCAGTGTAGTGCTTTGTAAAAATTCTGATGTCAAGTTGTTTGGGGCTAAATTTGGCTCTACCACTTACTAGCTGCATAAACTCAG
This sequence comes from Marmota flaviventris, assembly GCF_047511675.1. Lineage (NCBI taxonomy): Eukaryota > Metazoa > Chordata > Mammalia > Rodentia > Sciuridae > Marmota > Marmota flaviventris. Next base: position 15,464,864 of record NC_092500.1, on the reverse strand, counting down.
GCAATTTCTTAATATCTCTGGGCCTCAGTTTTTTCAGCTATCAAATGGAATAATGAGAGCAATCATCTGGAGAATTGCTGAGATAACAATTTTAAAGACATTGCTTAGCTGGATATGGTTTTATAGCCTGTAATCCCGGTGGGTCAGGAGACTGAGGCAGGAGGATTGCAAGTTCAAAGCCAGCCTCATCAAAAGCAAAGTGCTAAGCAACTCAGTGAGACCCTGTCTCTAAATAAAATACAAAATAGGGCTGGGGATGTGGCTCGGTGGTCAATCCCTTGAGTTCAATCCCCTGTAACCCACTCCCTGTGCGTGCACGCGCGCACACACACACACACACACACACACACACACACAAAGACACTGCTTAGCACAGGGCCAGGTCAATGTAAAGCTCAGTGCATGTTAGTTACAATTAGATTTCAGTGTATTATAGCAACACTCCTTTACTTTAGTACATCATGTTTTTAACATACCATCACAAACATATCAATGTTCCAACCCTTCTGGGTGCTCTTCCTTCTGAACAATTTTGAGAACAATTGTTCTAAAAATTTCCCACATCACACACACACTGCCATCTCCTCCCGCACCCTCTCTTATTATCATCTACAGAATTATTCCATTTTTAACTTAACCTGCATCTTATATAACTCACCTCATTCTAGCTAAATCAGTGTGTGGTGACTGTCTTCTTTCATGCACGTGTGCCACCTGATCCAGCCAGCCCAAGACAATATGGGGTCCACATGGGAAATTTTTAGACTTCTTGCAGTTGCCCTCCTCTCATGATACCACTCAAGGGATAACTAATGGGTTCTTGGTAAGCTGTGTAGCCCTGGATTTTAACAGAATCCTCATCCATCCACACATGTGATTTGAAATTCTACTTCTGCCTCATTGCACTCGGTATGAATTTCTTATGGAAATTATGAAACTTCCCTTGGGAAATTTCCTCTGGAACCTGGTGCGCCTACCTTTTTAATCCCCCAGTGCTACATCCAGGAAATGCTACCAAAAAAAAAAATAAAAGAATATTAACTGGGTAGCGTTACTTCAGTATAGCAGAATCCCTCTGGCAAACGCTCCTTTCAAGATGGAAGCATCCAGGTAGGACGTTTCAAAGTCCTCGTCCTACCACCAGGCTTCATGCTTTTTTCTCCTCTGAGAAAGGGACTAGGTTTAGAATCCAAAAAGAAAATGACTATCGCGCTTCCAGATAATTTGTAACAATTAGGCCCCTTTAACTAACTTTTTTCCCTGATCATTTTTCTCATTCTCTTGTTCAAAAAAATCATGTCTGAAGTGTTTTCATAATAAGAAGACACAAGGTTTCTGCAGTACCTGGTTATAAAATAGGAACCGCTTCTACTTTCTTGCTACTGGAAACGCCTTTCTTTTCCCACACCCAGAAGACCCCTGAACTGGGACCCCCAGCCTCTCTGGAAGCTGTTTTCAGCCTTCTTGACTCTTGATCGACACCTGAGCTTTGTCTCCTCTCATGAGTATGGGGATCTGTTCGTCCTCCTTCGCCCTGGAATCTCTTTTAGATCACTTCTTGTTGGAGAATCGTTGCCTACTGAGGGTGGATTGAATTTATGGAAACAACCAAAACCTGGTGACTAAGTTTGGAGATCAAACTGATGGAGACAATGCAGCCTAGGGTCACCAACAGAGGCGGACTGTAGCAAGATGAGTGGCTTCCTTATGTGCTCTGGAGGTGTCTTTTGATGTAATGCCACACAGGACATGGGGAATTCATGCAGTTAGTGGACACCTGCTGACTCCAGGTAGAGGAGAGCAGAGCCAGTGAATCCAAGCAGCCTTGAGCTGCCTTAGCTCCCAGTGCTCGCCTGTAACATGGGCACCATCGTCCTCTGCTCCAGTGCTTTTCTAGAATAAAATTTAATACTGAGCATAACACTTAGTGGTTAGTGCCTGGCCCCCAGCGATGCTCAGTGGATGTCAGTCCCTCTTTTCATTACTTACAGGAGGGTAATTGTTTAGACATGTCATTTCCCAAATGCTAGCCTGTAACTGGTATTTCTTTAAGAACTGCACCCATAAAATTCACGTGTGGGTATCCTCCAGGGTGTCGATGAGTCACGTGACCACCACCTCAAAGAATTCCAGCAGCTTCTCCAGCACTTCTCTGCTTCCCACCCCCGCCCCCAGAACCCCCAGCTCTGTCTGCCCAGGCTGAAAGAGAGAAGGGTGGGATTCTCGAGTAATTAAAGGGAATTTGGAAGGCTGGGGTGTTGCGGAATGTTAGATCAGTAGCTAGAACAGCATGTGGTGTTCTTTAGGCAGGCTTCATTGAATCCACACAAAAAGAGAAAGAGGGGCTGCCTGCCCGTCTGCTCATTTATCAAACAGCGAAGCTCAACTTTCACAGCTCCACAAAAGTGTTTTACTGTTTGCTGAGTCTTGCTCCAGAAATTAAAAGCTGAACAGCCTTCATGGGGCTGAACCGACCTCGCATTTTGAGACTCAAACTAAATTGTGCTGGGCTTTCAGATTCAGGGACCAGTTGATTATTTGGTGAAAGGAGAAGAGAATAATTTGTAATTTGCAGCCCATAAGAAACACTTAAAAAAAAAAAAAAAAGCCAAACCCCCTTCCCACAGGGTTTTGTTGCGACTGCAGGGAGGAGGTGCCATCTGCAACAGCGCTTTCTTTGCTCCGAGTGGGAAAAGTCTTGACCTCCATTTGGGTGAAATGTGACGTGGCACCGAGCTTCCTCCCATCCCCCACCCCGCTCCTAACACGCTTCCCTTTCCTCATTTCAAATTGTCTTTCTCTCTTTTCGGAGGAGGAGAGGATTTGGCCATCAACTAGTTTTAGGTAATAGAATTTTCACAACCAGCATCAAATATTCTAATCACACAAACCCAGTGCTTGGGAGAGCGCGATGTGTCTCAAAAGCCTGTAACTGGATTGTTGAGGATCTTCTGAAAAAACCTAAAACGATGAAAGTATATAGTGCTAATTCTGTGCAGGAAGAGAACAGGCTGGAAAGGATGGTGCTGGAGGGGAAGGACAAGGGAGGCAGGGTGGGGTGTTAGCAGACGGACCCCTGCCCCACCCCACCTGGCAGCTGCTCAGCTCTCTCCTCACCTGCAGCCAGGGGTACGGTGAAGGCTGCCTGGCTGAGCTCCTGCCTCCACCAGCCGACCAGCCTGGGTGCCCATTCTCTACCACCGTCACCCTGCTGCGAGCCTGGGCCTGCGAGGTGAGCTGAGCATCACTTAGCAGAGAAGGAACCCGAGGCTCATGTGGAAGAAGGAACAAGAGGATTTTCTGCTTTGCAGTTTAGCACATTTTTTCAAAGTGCTAATGCCCTTCTACACTTCCTGGAAAGCAATTTGACAGTGTGTTTTCAAGACATAGACATGTTCTCCCCTTTGATCAAGCAGCTTTCCATTTGAGAAACTATATTGAGGGGAAAAGAAAACAAAGACAAGAATAAAATATCAACAAAAAATCATTATACACAAAGCTGTTGCTTATAGCATTATTTATATCAACACAACACTGACAACTTCAGTGGCCAATGACGAAAGCAGTGATTCATTCATTCTTTCATTTATTGAGTCAATGAATGAATGTACTCAGCTGCATTATGTCCTGCCTGGACCCTTGCAGTAGCCTGCAGACTACTCCTGCTTCCACCCTTGCCCCCTCCAGTCAGTCCTCGACACAGCAGCCAGACTGATCCTTTTGTCCTTAAGTCAGATCTCATCCATACTCCCCTCCTTAATTCCTCTCAAGTCTCCCTATCTCACTCAGTAAAAGCAGAAGTGCTTATGAAGGCGTGCAGTGCCCCACACGAGCCCTGTCCCATCAACCCTTCTCAGCCTCCATACTTCATCTCCTACCACTTTCCTGTGCTCTGGCTCTGCTCCAGCCACATTGGTCTTCTTTTTCTTCCTGAAATAAATCAAACTGGCTCCCACCCCAGGGCCTTTGCACTGGTTGCTCCCTCTTCTTGCAACTCTCTCCCCTCAGATGGCCAGAGTTTATTCCTTCTTTTCCTTTATTCACCACTCATATGCCACATTACCACTGAGTCCTCCAAACTCTAGCAAAACAATACCCCCACCTTCAAGTTCCCTTATCCCTCAGTAGCATTTATTCCCCTCCGTGGCATTTCCCTGATATAGATAGTGACTTTTTCATTTGCTTAATTTTGGTCTTCTCACAGACTGAGATGTCAGTTCCTTAATAGAGGCTGTTTCGGTTGTGCTCAGCACCGTGTCCCTTGGGCCCTGGCAAAACACCCACTGACAGTAGGAGCCCAGCAGCTGCTGCTATTGAACAATCTGAGCCCTGTACCATCAGCCACCCCTTTATGGGTTTTGAGGCTGCAGCTTGTTGAACTCGAGGAATCTCGGTAGAAAATGGGCTGGAGATCCAGTTCGTGTAGAGTGTGAGAGGCTCAGGGAAGGCCTTTGTAGAACTGATGGACCACTGAGTAGTCACAGAGATTCTGTGGAGGAGCTGGGGAGGTGCTCATCAGAAGACTCAAGATTTCAGTTAGAATCATCAAAATGGCGATATTACCAAAAGTTCTCTATAGGTTTAATGCAATGCCAATCAAAATCCCAACAGCATTTCTTGTAGAAATAGAGAAGGCAATCATGAAATTCATATGGAAAAATAAAAGACCCAGAATAGCAAAAACAATGCTAAGCAGGAAGTGTGAATCATAGCGATACCAGACTTCAAACTATACTACAGAGCAATAGTAACAAAAACAGCATGGTACTGGTACCAAAACAGGCGGGTGGACCAATGTACAGAATAGAGGACACAGAAACCAATCCACAAAACTACAACTATCTTATATTTGATAAAGGGGCTAAAAGCATGCAATGGAAGAAGGATAGCATCTTCAACAAATGGTGCTGGGAAAACTGGAAATCCATATGCAACAAAATGAAACTGAATCCCTTTCTCTCGCCATGCACAAAAGTTAATTCAAAATGGATCAAGGAGCTTGATATCAAATCAGAGACACGCCGTCTGATAGAAGAAAAAGTTGGCTACGATCTACATACTGTGGGGTCGGGCTCCAAATTCCTCAATAGGACACCCGTAGCACAAAAGTTAATAACTAGAATCAACAAATGGGACTTACTCAAACTAAAAAGTTTTTTCTCAGCTAAAGAAACAATAAGAGAGGTAAATAGGGAGCCTACATCCTGGGAACAAATCTTTACTCCTCACACTTCAGATAGAGCCCTAATATCCAGAGTATACAAAGAACTCAAAAAATTAGACAATAAAATAACAAACAACCCAATCAACAAATGGGCCAAGGACCTGAACAGACACTTCTCAGAGGAGGACATACAATCAATCAACAAGTACATGAAAAAATGCTCAGTTAGAAAGAGGAGTGAGTTCAAAAGATCTGTTGTACAGCACGGAGACGATAATTGATAGCAACATACTGTACATTTAAAACAGTCATTTTAAAAAGAGAGAAGTATTATGAATTGACGCATGTTAATTAGCTCAATTTAGCCATTTCACGAGGTATGGCATATTTCAAAATATCATATTGTATACCATAAATACAATTTCTATTTTACAATTTAAAAACAAATTACTTAAAACAGAATTCGATGGACCACATAATTATGGTCACCAAAGAAGTCACCCAGGAAGGATGTCTGGGAGGAAATAGGTGCAAGATGAGCTTTGAAGGATGAGTGGACGCCAGGCAGCAAGGGGCAGGAGCCAAAGAGAACAGCTGGGGGAAAGTCCGGCTTGAGAGCACGTGACATCTGGGAACCATGGGGTCATGCAGTGTGGCTGGAGCACAGGGACTGGGTGAGGCGAGCTGGAAGGAAGGGGGCATCGGGTGGGGCCTTCTGGGTGTGGACCTAGTCTAGAGGGGCCTGACTAGAGCAGGGTGATGAGGGGACTTTGCAGCAGTCCAGCTGAGGATCATGGTCCTGGGCTGGCAGAGTCAGGAGGATGCAGGTCGGATCAGGATGTGGTCAAGATGGAGGGTGGAACTGGGTTATAGATGGAAAGTGACAGGTGCAGCCGTGGTTTGGAAAGGAAGAGCTCTGCCTTGGTCAGGGCCTTGGGCAGGGTTCCTGGAGAAGTGGAGTGTATGCTGGGGGTAGGGGGTGGGTGGGACAGAAGGCAGGAGGCCTTTAAGGACACGGTGGTGAGGAGGGAGAGAGGAGGGCCTGGGGAGCATTCAGAGAACTGTGCAAGACCAGGTGGTCAGGACGAGTCGAGAGAAAAGACAGAAGTATGTGGGCTACTGGTGACTCAGGTGGCCTTGGAGGAAAGTTGGAGACCTCTGAGTGGGCTGATCATTCCATCAGCAAATCTACTTGGTGACCTCAGTTATTCAAACCAAAAGATTTTTTTTCCCCAATACTAGAAATGGAATCCTGGGTCTCACACTCTCTACCACTGGGCTATGTCCCCAGTCCTAACATTTCTACTTTTTTCTGGATGTGAGCAGATGCCATCTAAGAGGAGATACCGGGCTGCCTGCGGTATCACCATCCCCTGGGCTGTTTCCACTTTCCCTAGCTATAGGAATATGGAGAGATGGAGCCTGTCCTCAGCGGAGGCTGCTAGAGCATGCCCAGAGAGGCTCAGAGTAGTGAGGGGACTCGGGAGAAATCTTCCCTGGAGATGGAAACAAGAAATCATCTCATTCCTCAAACACACTTAATGTGGAAATGCAGGAATGTGACCTAAATGATATCAAGGCTGCCACTGAAGGAACAAATGAAGGGTTTGGGGACATTTCATTCATCTAGAAGCAATAACGTTGGTGTGGTGGAGTGTCCAGTCAGGCTGGGGGCATCTTGTGAACTGTGTAGCTCCGTAGATGGCTTAGGGTCTCAGGCCTCAGTTTATCCATCTGTACAGAGAGAAGAGCAGCGGGGCCTGGTGCTCCTGTGGTTTCATGGGACATGAAACAGGGAAAGTGGGAGACAGACACTCAAAGAAGGAGAGCAGTTTCTCAGGGGTGGGAGGGGTTACTGTGGGCTTGGTGGTCCTGGGAGAGAATGTAGTATGAGCGGTGGGAGGACCAGTACCAGCATGGAACCTGGGGAGCTGGATTTGTGGCTGGGGACTTGAGCAGGAAGAGGCCTCGTGGAGCAGCCTGCGGGGCCTGGATTTTATCCAGAGCAGGCTGAGAGAAGGCACCTAGCACCTCCAACAAAGAAATGAGTTGATCGCATTTGCCCTTTAGACAGAGTCTGCTGGTGAGGTAGCAAGAATGGAGGCAGGGCAGCCAGTGGGAGGGTGGGGTGGGGGTCGGGAATGGAGAAGCAGTCAGAAGCTGCCGGGCACAGGAGATGTCTGGAAGGCAGGACCAAAGGGACATCATCGGGTTAAGCAGGGTTAGGAGCCTGTCTTGGGTGACTCAGCAGGTGATGCTGGTCACAAAGATGCACACTGCTTGCATGGATACTATTCAAAAGGAATAAGTGAAAACCCTGGCACAGGTTTAATCACAGATAAAATTGGTCAGTGAATTCCCAGTCCCACGTCATGACAGTGCCAAGAATCATAAATGCATCGCTTGTGTGCAGTGTCAACTCACAAAAGTGGAACGAATGGCCCCAGAAGACCCGTCCCCACTTCCCAGTGGGCCAGAGCTGCAGCCCTTGGTCCCTTGGCCTCGGGCAGGCATCGGGGCTCTGCCTGTGTGTTTGGAGGATGTTGTGTGGGAGACCATTCAAATAAACACTTTGGAGGACCTCAGAACCCAGCCCAGTCTCTTAAATCAAGTAATAATAAGACTTAGCAACCAAGCACAACAATGCTGCTTTCTTTTATTATTTACAGCTGATTTGCAGGGAATGGGGAGTGATTTACTTTTTAAAGAGAAAAAGACAAGAAAAACTAGCACTGTAGCATGTTGGTAGATTTTCGTGCTGCTTTCAAGATTTTCTTGAACTTCCTTTTTCAGTTACGAATATTTCTAATAAGAAAATGCCTTTCCATTTGCATAGAAAGTTGACTTAGTACACAAATATCATCCAATATGTTGTTCTACCCACAATCCCACTACCTTAACAAATGCCCATTTTCATTTCTCCTTGTGTGTTCCTACATTTGTACATGAAGCACAACCACAGCATAACATGGCGCAGGTCTGCTGTTTCACTCAGTATTTTGCCATAGCATTTTTTCACATCCTGATGGTTCTGTTGCCGTCATTTCTAATGGCACATGAGTTCTGTTGAGTGCATGTGCTGTCCTGTAGTTAGCCATTCCGTCATTGGACATTTATATTGTTGCTAATTTTCCACACTCGTTAGTAGCCCCACGCTTGGTTTTTTCCTTCCTTTTAGATGAGTTTCTTATGAGTATTTTGGGGCTCTTTATATATTTTGTAAAAATGCCTTCAGGAGGGGCAGTACTAACAACTATTGTCTTCAGCAACCTGAGCACTCCCAGCTTTGACGTTTTCACCATGTCCGCCAACATCAGAGGGTCCAACCTGGTGCCTCACTGCTGTGCCCGTTTGCCTAGGAGAAACCTCCCAGGGCTGAGCATAAGGAAAGCACAGCTCAGCACCTAGCATGCACTCCCCTTGTTAAAACTGGGACTCTTAAAATTCTATTCTTTTGCCTTCCCTGCATGGATGGTTGGGAAACTCAGAACCCAAATCATCACGTTTCTAACCAACAGGAAGAACTCCCAGCTCCACTTTGACGCTTTTCTTGTGTCCCCTCTATCTACACCAGCATCTTCATGAGCAGCGCGTCAGATCCTCATTCTGAAACCTGTCCCGTGATGAGGGTCTAGAGAGTTTGGCCATCCCTTAGCCCAGCGTGATGGGGCCGCTGAGCCTCGATGCGCTCCTAGACCACACGTGGGGGCCAAGGGTTTCAAGAAGGCTCTCATCAGCCCACCTTTAATATTGCATTTTTTTTTTCAGGGCGCAACAATCTGGGAGGGACATAGAGGAAAAGAAAAGCCCAGGTCCTTAGTTTAACAAGAGTTAGTGTGAAAGATACTGGGATATGTCACTAAGAAAGTCACACCCTCACAGAAGGCGCAGAACAGATTGAATCTTTTGTTCACTTTCAGGATGCTATCACTCGTGATATAATGCTTTATCACCAGAATATTTTTAAAGTTCTTTTCTTTTTTACTTCCAGAAGTGGCTTTGTGATGTCATCACATTAGCTTCTCTAAACATCCTGTGATCTTTTTCATCCATTTTCGGATGAGGAATTGCTGTCCCACCCATCCTCTACAGTGAAGATGGTCAGCTCCCAACATAGGCCATCTTCATGCCACCCACTCTGGATTCTCAGTTCCTTTTTCCTTTGGCCACATCTTTTCCATCACACAAAGGCCAAGTCACTTACGGGGCACCATCACTTGTCCCCCCCAGATAGGGTAACTTCATAACTTCATAACTCCTGAATCCTTGGATATCACAGGAGGAAACGAAGGCAGAGAGAGGTGGAGTAGTATGTTCAAGTTCAAACAGCTCTCAGGATCCCAGTACCTGTCCATTGAGTGAGTGAGTAAATCAGTCAGTAAGAGTACAGGCATGGGGGAAAGATGGTGTGAATGGAGGGAGAGAGATTCATCCCCATCTCTGGAGAAAGCACTCGAGGTTTATGTCCTACCAGTGGGAAATCAACTACAGCCTCTCTTCCCGGGGAGGGCAGTGCCAGGCTGCTCTCTGACCATGCCTGTCTGCTCAGTGCTGAGCTAAAAGGGAAGAGGCCCTGGGAGAATTCAGTTAGACTTGAAAAGTCAAGTCCATGGAATTAGAAGGATATGAGTCATCAGAATAGTCAGTGGTAATGATGGATAACACGGAGTATTTACTAAGTGCTAGGCTCTGCTGCAAATTATTTACACACATTTACTTTTTAAATTTTTACAAGTGTTCTCTAAGGGAAAGGTTCTTATCATTCCCATTTCACAAATAGGGAAAGTGAGTCATTTGCATGTGAAGTTGCCAAAGGGCATCTAGCCTAAAAAATACTGAGCTCTGACCTGATCCTGATCCGGTAGTCCAAATGCACAATTCTTACACACAGCCCCTCCTTTGTACTGGCTCTCCATGAACATCATCTCAGAACCCAGAAAGAGGCCCCTGATTGTGTTTCCAGCGAGGCGATGGACTTTGCTCCAGGTTGCCTGTGAATCTGTTTTTGTCCTGGGCCATGGCGGTTACCATCCCTCGTCTGCAGACAGGTCAAGGATGGTCCTGGCAGGGATCCGAGGTTCTATCCTTCATTCACAAATATGAATCAAGCTCTTCCATGTGCCAAGCCCTGTGCAAGGTCCTGACTGTCATGGACCTGCTCTCATGGACCTTGCATTCAAGTAGGAAGAGACACAAGCTTAGTGTGCAAGGTAATTCTAGATGGTGCTAAGTGATAAGAAGACGTAAGTCAGGGCCCAGTGGTGGCCAGGGATGGGGCTGTGCTGCTCAAAACTGGCTTGTCCAAAAGGCCTGTGGGCATGACAGTGCCCAAAATTCTGAAAGGTTTGAGATAAGGAGCCAGCTGGAGGGAATCTGGGTGGTACTGCAGGAGAGGAAAGCCAGAGGGGAGCAAGGGGGGGGCAGGGCCATCACAGAGGCTGAGTGTGGGTTTTGGTTTCAGGTGTGACAGAGGGTTTTGAGTGGGGGAGTGGATGTTCTAGTGGTCTAGAATGCTCTTCAATGTTGAGTAGGAGGGAGTGCAGCACAGAGGGGCCAGGTGAGAGGCTCTCAGGATCGGAGCCCACCACCATCCGGGAGCTCCCCTTTGTCTCCCCAGCCCTGTCTCCTCCAGGGTTCCACAGACTCCTAACAAGTCATGGCAACAAGAACCTGTCTTCTTCCCTTCATATGATTGTCATTTGTAAAAAACTCAGTCACTGTGCCCCCACTTCAGCCTGTGGGTAACTGATTCTTGTGTTGACTTACAGATCATAAGGCAGCAGTTTCCTCAGCTGACCACCAGAAGACTCGGGACCCGAGGACAGTCAAAGTAAGCACTCACTGCTCTGCCGCCCACAGAAGGGCCTCTCTGGGCCTGGAGCTAGGCCGGACGCCAGGCTGCTCATCCTGACCTCTGTCTGCAGGCCTGTGCCCAGAGGGAACACGGAGGAGTTTTAGGACAGTGGCTCCCCTCTCTCAGGACCCCTGGGAGAGAAACCCTTTAGCAGCTTGGAACCCCTTGGGCCCAGCTGTTCGATGGAATCTGATTTTGTGCCACCCTGTCTTAAAGGATATTTTTTGTCAAATAGGCTGGACATCATTTCAAGGAGCACCTTGTGGCTTCTTGGACTAACTCCAGATTCCTCGGACTGCTTTTGCTGAGCAAGCTCTGCTCTGATAGGATCTAGCAGGCCAGAGGAGCAATGGGTGGGTACTAACCCCACAGGATGCTCTGGCTGGTCCAAAAGGCCTGTGGTACACCAGGGACGATATCCTTGTGCTAGGTACTGGGGACATTCTGGTGGGCAAGACAGACAAGAAAAAGAGAACTGGATTTCCAACATAATGGGGAGGGCTTCCTGGGGAGGTGATGCTTAGGGAAGACCTGAGGAGGCCACCACAGGATACCTGTCTCCCAGGTGTGTCAGAGAGAAGGGGATCTCTACCTGCTCAGAAATCCACATCACAGGACTTCCCTCAAGGATGTTTCAAAAATTGTTGGAAGTTAATAGGTATTCCATGGAAAGGACAGGGGCCCTGGGGGTTTGGCTGACCCTGAGTTAAGCAGCTTTCTTTGTTATGCTAATGTTCATTGGGACTCCACTAGAGGGTGCCTTAGCATGGAGTGAGCAGGTCAGCAGAGTGAGCTATGAAACCCTCAACAATTTTTTTTTTTTTAAACAACCATATAGGACTTGTAGGCCTTCTTTCTGAGGGTGTTTCAAAAGCATGCCCATATTGTCACCTTATGCAAAACCCCCAGTCCCCTAACCTGCTTCTGTCACTCCTGGCAGCAAACACGTTCTTATCCTTCAAGGAGGGGTAGGGGGTTTGACTTTGGAAACATTAGGGAAAGCAAATGGATGATCAAACTGGGGAAAACCCCGTTTTGGGTAAAGTTCTGAGAATAATGAGACTAACTTTTTTTGTGTGGCTCAGAAACTGTCGGGGCAAACTCTAAAGGGACCGCCAGAAAAATTTTGAGCAAAGGACATCTTGAAATAAATTCCTAACCATTTTCCAAGGTGATTACTCTAAAGAGTAAATTTGTGGTATCTGTTTAAAGTTTTCAACCTTGATGAGCTTATGCAGTACAGTAGTCAAGTTCTTCCATCATTATTTGCTGGTGAACACATTGTGGAAGATACAGAAATGTTGGTTGAAACAGAAGAGTGGACTGATGGATGGATGGAGGGGTGGGTGTCGAATGAATGAAAATGATGATTTTTGTCCAACTTAGGGTCTTTAAAGAGTCACTGGCTCCAATAATACATTGCCCCCATTTCCAAGAAGAGTAGAAATAGTAAAGACAGATAGTAAAGTCAGAGAGAAGATGGTCAAAAAGAACAGAAGGTTTCCCATCCTGCATAAACTTGGAGAAAGTTCCTTTCTGTTTTCATGTAAGAACATGTTTTTGTTTTCTTTTTCTTTAACCTGTGGGTTGGCAAATGGGGCAACATCCTCCTTATAAAATTGTATACTCAAGCATATTGTATCCTCTCCAGAAGGATCCTCCCAGATCTACCTCCACCCTGGCAGCCCCTGGAAAGTCAATGAAAAGCTCTCCCCCAGCAAATCCACCTTGATTGAAGAAACGTGGCGGGGTGGCCAGTGAGGAGTGTTGATGTGCCCTTCAGAACCAAAATAGAAAAGCTGAGAAGGGACCAAGAGCTTTATTGTGGTTGCCAAGTTTAGCAACATACCTGCTGATTAATCAAGAAGTGGTCTGGTCTAGACATACGATAACTATGTGTATAGATAAATACAGACATAGAGATAGACACAGATGACCTTAAGTTATAAAGGGGAACTTCTTTAAGTGAGGGAGGCTTGTCCTAACTGCCTTCCCACGGAAGGGTGATTCTGGAGCCACCGGAACTAGCCCCTCCCCCAAGGAGTGCCTCTGATGGAAAGGCAGTTACGTGACAGTTGGGCAGTAGAAGACACAGACGGCAGATATCAGCTCAACACAAAGAACTTTCTGATAACTATATCGGCTTAAGATGAACTGGGCCGCCTTTGGAGGGCCCGAGTTCTTCGTCCCAGGAGGCATTCAGATAGAGGCGAGGTGCCCACTCAGCAGAAACATCACAGAATGGTACTAGAAGTAATGGGGTTGGGAAGGGAAGGTTCTGTGTTTAGCTCCTCCCTCCCTGTGAGAACCTTTCTGGTTCATCCAAGTGCCTCTCGGTTCACTATCTTGTGACTGTCACCACATATCCATGGGTAGAAAAAAGTAGTGAATATGTTGTGCAGTGTTTCTGAAAGCAAGGTCCCTGAGGGCCTCAGGCTGGTGTAGCCCGGGACTGTGAAAATCCAGACTTACTAACCTGGAATCTTGGGAGCAGGAGGAGCAGGAGTCTTACTGTTAGTCAAGTTTGAGGATCCCTGGTTTAGTGGTTAAAAGCACTTTATAGAGGTTCAAATCCTGCCTCTCCGACTAATTCACTGGGGGACCTTGGGGTTGTGACTTAAATTCTCTGGACCTTAGTTGCCTAGTCTGTAAAGTAGGGGTAGTAATTGGTTCCAGTCTTCTGGGGACTTAGTAAGATTAAGTAAGTTCATCCCTTAGTACCAGAGATTACCCTGATATGCTTCAGGGTCGTGCTTGTTACAGTGCTGATTCTTGAGCCCTGTTCACAGATGTTCCAAATCAGTAGGTCCCAGGAAGGGGGTCTAAAAATTTCAATTTTTGCTAATCTCCCTAAGAGATCCTGACACATCTCAAAGTTTAAAATATTACTGTGCTGTTTCTGCTAATGTAAAATAATGACTTTGTAGTCAAACAGACCTGTAGTAAAGAACATGTTCTTGTCCCAAATGGCTCTAGGTCCCTGAGCAAATTGCATTGTCTTGTCTTTAGAAAAACAATAATAGTCCTCATTTCATAGGGTTATTTACAAATCAATGTGTGTAAAGCACTTTGCAAAGTATTCAGTAGTAGCAGGTATTCATAGATGTGGCTGACATCCAAACAAAGCATAGCTGCCAACCCTTATTGGTTTTGAGGAAAACATGACTATTATTAAGCTCATTTTGAGTTAATAAAAAGTTCTGGTCTTTTTTCGACATTCGATGTCAACTGAAGCATGGGATTTATCTTTTTAAAAAATACAGTTCTGTGAGACTGTCATTTTTTTTTATTAACACAATCATAGGCCAGATGAACTTTTGTTGGAATGCAGTTAGCAGTCATAAACACATCCTGCCATTTGGGTCCCCACAGAGGGGGACACCAAGTGCTGTGCCCCTGGAATCATATGCAGTAGATGTAAGAGATCAAGTACAAATGGAAAAATTTCATCCCCACTCTGCTTTGCAAAGTATTTGACTTAACATTTTCTGTAGGAGGCAATTTTGGTTATTTTTACCTGCCTGATTGATGGCTGGCAACATGGAACTTTGGTTTAATTCTAGTTTTCAAGAGATATCAAGCCTTATAGGAGAGTTAACACTTCCAGCCCTGGGGAGCCACCTTGGCCTTGGGTGAACCCCACCACCAGCACCAATTCAGAAAACCCCAGCTAATTATAGTGCATGCGGGCCCCCCTCTGTCTCTTTGTGGCCCAGGTACCATTACTACGGCATTGCGGTGAAGGAAAGCTCCCAATATTATGATGTGATGTATTCCAAGAAAGGAGCCGCCTGGGTGAGCGAGACGGGCAAGAAAGAAGTGAGCAAACAGACAGTGGCATATTCACCCCGGTCCAAACTTGGAACGTTGCTGCCAGAGTTTCCAAATGTCAAAGATCTAAATCTGCCAGCCAGCCTGCCTGAGGAGAAGGTAACCACACCTGAAGGGGTAGCCGGAGTGGGTGGCTCTCTCTCTCTTACACACACACACACACACACACACACACACTTACATTGCAAAACAGTGACTTTAAATAACATAGCAATTTTGTTAGTAATAATGTATCAGTACTAGTTTCTTAGTTGGGACAAGTGTACAGAGTCATGTGCAATAAGGACAACTGGGTGTGAGGTCTGTGGGAACTCCCCATATTATTTTTACAACTTTTCTGTAAATCCAAAACCATTCTAAAATTTTAACGTTTACTCTGACCTATCTACTGCCTACCTTTCTCATCCTCTATCTCCACGTCTCTCTCTCATCTTCTCAACTCTATCATCTACCTATCCACCCTCCTACACAACTGTCCCAAAACATTATGCTGTCTCATTTCACAAGGGAAAAGCCCTCTCCTGTGGATTGCTTTTCCACAGAATCAAGCTCTTTTTCCCATGTGCTATGGGGGATTTGATAAAAGCTTATAGACAATAAAGATTTTATGGACAGAGTAAATCAGAAAGTTCTGATCACAGGGTATTTGGGGGCCAGCAACTAGAGAAACTAGCCTGGGGAGGTTTTCTGGGAGCACCACGTCTCTAACATGCCAGGACCCCAACATGCATCTAGCTTCTACTAAGCCTACAGGTCACTCCAGGAGCAGAGATGCAGTGAAGGAAGGGACCCAAGTTCTATTTCCAAGAAGCTTATAGTCTAGCAAGAAGATAGATGCCTGCTTAAGAAAATTTAATTTATATAAAATGCATGTCTATATTATTAAATGAAGAAAAAGAACATATCTATAAAGGACTTTTTAAATCTAAGAACTAGATAAATATTTTTTGTCAAATTTGTTTTTTTGGTCAACAAACTAATTGCACCATGGTAAGGTCCCTAAATGAATGGAAGGGGAGATGATTGTTGTTGTTGTTGTTGTTGTTTTGTTTTTTACTGAGTAGATTTCAAAAGAATTTCCAAATGTCTTATGGTGATTTTAGCAGAAGTACTTCTTATAAATACACATTGGGTTTTAGTTTTTCAGTAATTTATCCAATGAGGAGAATTTGGTTCAACAAGCCCCACTGAGTTCTATGTGCTGGACACTGTGCTAGGCCCTGGGTCCAGGAGCATGGGTAACATGCCATTTTTATTTTCCTAGAGCCTGCAGACTCAGGGTGGACAATGGGGGCAGTGAGAGGAACCAGGGCTTTCTGTATCTCGGGGTGATGCCCTGATAGAGATGCACACTTCAGTGCCATGTGAGCCCAGAGCAGGGGGTTGGGGCCCGAGCACACCACCTAGGGAAACCAGTCCCTCCAACAGGGAACGAATGAACTTAAACCCTGAAATTCCAAGGGCAGCCACGATGTGTATTAATGTCTGCCTTTGTTGTTGATCCTCCACCCGCCCTGCAGGTTTCTACCTTTATTATGATGTACAGAACACACTGTCAGAGAATACTGGACACTGTAATAAGAGCCAACTTTGATGAGGTAGGTCAACAAGTGTTGAGCTGTGAATACTCTGTATTAAAATATTATACTTGACACTAGCTCCTACTTCATGAGCTTCTGCCAGATGCTGGGCCTGGTGTCTAGAAGCATTTGACCCCCATTGGCTCCCCTAGTCCTCACAGGGACCCTACAAAGCAGATGCTATTATTATTCCCATTTTACAGAGCTTATATGTGCATAGCAGGTGACATGGGTTTTCCTTGATTTAACTAGTGAACCATGTCCTGCCATATTGGCACACTGGGAAGACCATTTTGCCTGAATCTCAGTATACCCAGAATTACAGATTCTGAAAAATAAGAAAAGAGTTCTTATACTTTGGATTTAGCCTTTTCCTGAGGCCATCTACTTTGCTGGCCATCTACATTTTATTTTATTTATTTATTTTTTTTTAATATTTATTTTTTGGTTTCTGGTGGACACAACATCTTTGTTTGTATGTGGTGCTGAGGATCCAACCGGGGCCGCACACATGCCAGGAGAGCGTGCTACCGCTTGAGCCACATCCCCAGCCAGCCATCTACATTTTAGTTGCTGGTTACCTCTAAAGGTCTGATCCACATTCCCATCAAATCCTGCCTATAGGGCCATCTTTAAACACAAAAATGTAAGCAGTCCATTTCATTTTTACAATTAAATAAAAAATAGAGAGGAGGAAGTGGAAAGGATGGAGGCACCTATTATATAACCACATCGACAATAAAATCCTGATGCCTAAAATGCCATCCCAAAAAGCCTTCCAGAGGGATGGCAAGAAACCACAAATTTTACCCTCTTAGCTGGAGCCCTTGCTGTTTGAAGAAATACATTTCAGGCAAAAAGAGCAATAACATAACCCTAGAATTGGATATAAACATTTAATTTGAGGGAAGATAATGTAGGAGTGAAAAAAGCTGTAAAAATCAGTAGTTATTGGTAGAAAATACGTTGGAGATTCCTTTTGTGTTTTGTGGGATGGGGAGTCCTATGGAAGAGGGATGTGAAGATGGTGTAAGGTACACAGGCTCTTTGCCCGTATTTTCCTGCCTTTCCACAGCTGTGCCTCAAGGTAGCAGGTGTTTATTGAGCACTCATACTCACTGTTACCCGACTCAGAGACACAGCTCCGAAAAACAGAAGTGTTTGTTGGTAGAGAAGTACTCATCTTCCTCCTCTTGGCTAGATTCCTAAAATGTCCTTTAAAATCTCCAAATTACTTGAGCGACCATTTTGGTGGAATTTTTTTAAGAAAGAAAAATGGCTGCTTTCTCTTAAACTGTGGTTTGGCTATGTCTTATGTTCCACAGATCACTGAGATCCGGGCAAATGATGAATCATGATTGGTTAAGACAATGCTTTGCTGTACAACAAATAACCCTCAATCTGAACTGATTGGAAATTTGTTCCTCATGTCAAATCCAATGTGAATGATCTCAGTTGTAAGGCTGTTTTCTGGGGGTGGTTTAGGAACCGAGGTTTCTTCCATCTTATGGCTATAGCCCATCCCAGAGCCTTAGAGTTCTATTATTCAGCTGATGAGAGAGGGGAAAAAAAAAACTATAGGAAAGGTATAATACTCCCTTATCAACTCAAAAACAAAACACATTACCATTACTGTTGTGTGATTGGCAAGAGCTGGTCCCATGATCCCATCTTGACACACCTGGGGATGGGAGGCAGGGTGACTCATCTCTGGGCAGCAGTTTACACAATATGGAAAAAAGACTCCAACCTATAATGGATAGCTGTCCCTCCACAGTCCTCTCTCATGTTCCCAAGCAGCTTTATTTAACTCAAAACTCACTCTCAGCATCTCATTTCACTTCCATTCCCCTAATTCCAACCCTTACTGAGCACCCAGTGTTGCTACACAAACCTTTAGAGAGATGTGCGAGACACAGCCTAGAGAGCATCAAGGCATGCAAGCTAGCTGTCAGGATGCAGGACATGCAGTGAGTGGTCCAGTGAGTGGCCCTACAGGAAAAGCACCACACTCGGAGTCCCAGGCTTGGCTAAAAAACCTGACTCTCCTGTCTTAGAAATGAAGATAAAAATAGCATGACCAGTTAAAAACTCTTTATGAACTGTGAATGGTCATAGAAATGCTTATTAGATGCAACCCCCCAAAATTGAGAGACTCGCCCTTTGTCACCTGACACCTTTAGTCTGAAGTCCATTCCGCTCCCCTGGCAGGGATATTGGCTGATCAAGACATGATTCATTGTACGCAACCACAAAAGTGGAGGAGGAGGGGGTTACTTTACCTTTGAGGAACACAACTTTCTCCTTCAATGTAGAAAAGTCAGTGGCAAATGGACTCTGGGTGTCTCTGGCACACCTTGGCCTTATTTTTGTTTGAATCTTCAAAATCTTTGATATTGATCAAGATTACAACTTAGTACTACAATCCTAAATTGTCTTATTTGTTTGCTTGCTTATTGTTTGCTTCTTCTACCACATCATAAGCCCTGAGGGCACAAAACTTGCCTGTTTTCCTTCGGTAATGGCCAGGCACACTCTCAGGACATATTTTTTGGGGTGCCTGAGGGAGTAGATTGGTGGATGGATGGGTGGGCGGGCGAGTGGATATAAAAGATGAAAGAACATAAATTTGTATGAAGGGGACTCCCTGTAAAGTCTTCTCCAGACAGTATTGCACAGCGAGCTGTAACATTCCCACAGCGCTGTGTTGAGCCCACCACTCAAATCCACCATTTATTTATTAGCCTGTGGCCATGAGCAAAGTAATTACCCTGAGTCTCAACGTCTGTTGTTGAAAAAAATGGAGATAATAATTATACCTACCTCATAGTAAAATACATGGGATATATATGAAATTGTATGTATAAGGAGTCTTATTTTGTGCCAGAACATAATAAATGGTAGGTATTTAGGGTGGTTATTACTTTCATGAGATCTTTTCAATCCTGTGGCAACTAAGTGCCCCAGTTACCAGCCTTCAGATGTGTCTCTGCAAGCAGCCAATGTGTAAGCAATAAACTAAACATGGACCTGGAATAGAAATAGAAAATTTGCTTAGGTATTCTTAAGAAAATCTCCTGATACTTTTTTGGATGAAGGGAAAAAGAGCTGAGAATTTAGGAGCTTGAAACAGATAACCCAGAAATTTTACATTAAATAATCTTTTTCAATTATTCCCTTTCACTAATAGTGCTTGCAAGGAATTTGGAGAACCTATCAGAATCAGGTTCTTATTAGAACCTAATAAGAACTTGTCTTATTAGACATATACTTCATGCGTTCAATGCCTACAATGCCAGGCATTTTATGTAACATTATTAATGATCATTTTCTCCACATTAGAAAAGCTGCTATCTCCTATACGTCCTGAGCACAGATAATGAACTTAAATGCACACGGCCAAATTTGAGCTCTTAATTTCCTGCCCCAAATCTGTTTTCCCCAAATTTTAGATCCTCACCACCCTCCATCAGCTGCAGCTGCTGAAGCCATAAGCCCCGATTCTTGCCTGTCCCTCCCCTTGCTCTCCAGTCTGCCAGGAGGTCAGGTCCTGTCTCTCTCCTGAAGAGAACACTGTGTCTGTCCATGTCATGCCTTACCTCTAGGTCTCAGTTCTTGAGCTTTATACTCTTTTTTTCCCTCCTTCCTCTTCCTTCTCACCCAGAGGAACCAGAACACTGATCAATAATAAATGGCCTAAATCAGATAGGGAGGGAGGTCTCAATGGGATGACAGCCTTTCTACAAAACCATCAGGAAACTGGGGAGTCATCAGGGCTCCCCATGTAGTCTGAACCAGTTTGAAACAGACAGATGCCTGCTAAAGACACTGGTTTCCCACAGATTTGTTTTACTCTACACAACAGATGATCTTTTCCAGACTCTTTGCTAGAAACTGACTGCATATATGGAGACGGATATAGAGATATAGATAGATATAGATAGATAGGGCTACATTGCAAGGGGAGCCAAGTAAGGCAGATGCATTTAGAATCTACCAACTCTTAGGGATCAACCAAACAGAGCTTCTTACTCAGAGTGGGAGGAGCAGGCATGAGCTGGGAGCAGGACAGAGGAGGGTCCTTTGGAGGGTGAGTACCTTGTCCAAGATGGTGGCCATCTTCAGCCCCAGGCTGGGCCAATGGTCAGCCATCAGATATCTCAAATAATAGAATAAGAACCTTGAGAGGTGAGCAAAGCCACCATGGCGAATCCTGGCTTGGTGACACTCAGAGACTGAAGGCAGGGGTACCCTGAACACTTGGGAAAGTGTACACTGATTTCATGGGCTTAGTAATGGCGGTGCCTCTGTTAATGTAAACAACAGCAATAATAGCAGCTAACCTTTACTAAACACCTATGCTGTATGAAGCCTGTAATAAGTACTTTATATGAATCTTTGCCAAACCTATGTAGTAAATACCACTAGTGTCCTCATTTCACAGATAAGGAAACTGATGCTTAGGGATATTATACCCCTAGTTGTTAGTGGAGCCAGGATTAGAACCCTGTAAGTCATTCTTTGCTCATCCAGATTTTGTTTTAATTTTCTATCTGGCTGAAAACTTGGCAATATTTTAATTGTCATGGAATAAATCAGGCTATAACTTAAGGCTTACAACTTAAACATCTGACTTCATTCATTGCTTTGGTCATGCTTTTGGAAATGAGCATTTTCTCCCAGGAAGTCAGAGGGGTCGTTCCTTTCCCCCAGCTCCTTATCCAGAGCTTACACGGGGAAATTCAGTCAGGCTGTGGGTAGCGGGAAAGTCTGTCCACAGGAGGCCATGCTCAGACCTCTGGGCTGGAGTCAAGCAGAGTCCCCCTCTCCCTGGTGAGAAGAAAGCAAGACCCTCCTCCTAGAAGAGGCCAAAAGGATGCTGTAGGATTCCAGGATAAAAGTTTGGGAAGTGGACAGCAGCCCGGGGAGAGACATGGCCTTAGAAATAGGGTATAAGCCCAGTTACCACAAATAACAACAAATCATCCAGGGAGACGGATTGGTGGAAGGACTGAGACAGAGGCTTAGTGACTCTGGGTGTGGGAGTAAAGCTTCTCAGCTATAGTATCACCATATTACAAGAGAGGAGCTATGCAGAACACCTGGCACAGAGGAGGCACTCAGTAAGGAAGGCTGATGGCAAGAACACCAGCCCCAAGTACTGAAGTAGCTCCCACATTGATCAGGATTGATTTGGGGAAACAGGAACATGTAAAATGCTACATGTGGGGTTCAAGACTGTCCATCTGAGGGGGAAAAAGGATACATGTGGTCCAGAAACCAAGTTGGGCCCATTCGAATTTTAAAAATTCAGAATTCTTTGTTTCCCAACTTTAGGATGGACTGCTCCTCAATGCCAACTAAATCCTGGATACTTGGGGGGTATTTGTTACACACATGAGTTCACCATGGTCCATTTCCCTCCACTTCCCTTACCTTATCTCCACCCCTGACCCCCTATTCTATCCTGTTTCTGAGCTCACATGTTGAAAGATGTTGGTGGGGGAGCACCAAGGGGTTCTCGCTTTGGACATACACTCCACCATCTGTCCACCAACACAAGGCTTGAACTCCTGCTATGGTCACAATAATCAGAATTCCATTTTGAGTGCCTGCTGTATTCCTGCTCAGTGCTAATGGTCTAGGGAATAACGTGAAAAAGCTGATAAGCATGCTTCATGGCCCATGTAGCTTTCTGCCCAGATGTCACCACCTGCCATTCCATCTGGGCATCAACTGGCTGGGCTCTTTGGGAAAAGGAAGATATGGGATGTGAAAAGTCCCTGCACTTGACCTTGTTTTGGGCGCATGGATTTGAATTGTGCATGTGGCCCTTACTCTCTTCCCTTTGGCTACACTCCCAGTACCTGCAACTCCCACATCTTTCCCTCCCCCCCTCTCCCCCCTGAAGCAGTGGTCTCAAGAATAAGGAGTATTCATGATGTGACCTTTTTAAAACCAATACCCCACCCTCCCTTCCTTAAACACTTCTCAGACATTGAAAAGCATTAGAAGGTCCAAAGGGCCAGTGGGTTAATGTGCTTCCCTCTTCGGGGCAGAGGAGACCTCAGGCTGTCTGTCCAGTAGTGCAGATGCCACACACATGCGCAGGGATGGCCTGGGGCGGGAGGGGCTCCCTACATCACACCAGGCTGCTGCAGGGGAGGTAGATGACAGCGCTGCAGACTGGGCTGCCTTGGCAGAGTCCCAGGGCTCTCCCAGACAGCCCCATCTAAACCCATGGTTTTCTCTCTGGGTCGATACAGGTTCAAAGTTTCCTTCTGCACTTTTGGCAAGGAATGCCACCCCACATGCTGCCCGTGCTGGGCTCCTCCACGGTGGTGAACATCGTCGGCGTGTGCGACTCCATCCTCTACAAAGCTATCTCCGGGGTGCTGATGCCCACTGTGCTGCAGGCGTTACCCGACAGGTGGGCACACGTGTTCTCGTCTCCCCTTGTGGAGGATCCCTGGCACTGATTACTTCTGCTTCTCTTTTATTGATTAAAATCATGTACTGTCCCCTGGCAAGATCATTAACACTGAACTTTTGAAAATTAAAGTTCATATTTTTGAACATAATGTTTATATTTGAACCATTTGTGTGGTTCAGAATTCCAAAGGTAAGAGTTTGGTATACAGTGAAAAGTCTCTCCCCTGCCTCCTCCTGTTCCCAGACAACCCCATCACTCCCTAGAGCATCAAAGCCAATCATCATCTTGGGGGATCCATCCTAACCTGCTATGCTCATGTAACCAACGCATGCTATATTTTTCTTTTTTGGTAACACTGCACAGACTGTTGCGTGCCTTGTTATAAAACAAAATAACCTCAGCTTGGAAAGTATGCTGGACAGCTTACAGGGGCCCCATAGATTCATTACCCATCACACTCCATGCTGCCCTCTGCCTGGGATGCTGACCACTTGGACTGCCCCATGGGCTCCTCTCAGGGAGGGAAGGACAAAGAAGTCAGGAGATTCTTTGGCCCTCTCCCCGTGAGGTTGCCTCTACTGGCCATGTCCTTCCCCAGAACTTTACTCCCTTTCAGGCAGTCTCTCTTCCACGTCATCTTTTGGACCCAGGGGTTGGTGAGAACCCAGCTGCTCCTTGCTCCAGGTTGCAAGAGTCCCCCTATACCTGACCACACCTCTAGGACTTGTCTCTTGTAAATAAGTCCTCCCATTTTGAGGGGCATCTGTTTCTTGTTGGGACTGTTTCAGAGAGAATTATTCCACATCAGTTTATAAAGTGCTTTTTTTCTTTTCTGCAACTGTACATGCTTCCGCCATATTGAATTTAATTGGTTCTCTAGATGTTTCCAGTCTCATAGACCACAGGCAATGTTGTGAGGAATGACATTGTACCTACCTTCTTTTCACAGTGGAGTGTTTTTATTTCCAGTGGATGCTGTAATAAAGTACCTCAAGCTGAGTGGTTTAAAACAACATAAATGTATTCTATTCATTTTGTCTCTGCAGAGACACTTGTCACTGGATTTAGGGCCCAATGGCTTAATCTGGACTGATATCAACTGGAAAGCCTTAAATAAATTGCATCTGCAAAGGCCTTTTCCAAATAAGTTCACCTTCACTGGTTCTGGGTGGACATGTATTTGGGAGCCATTATTCATTTCTCTGCGTGGGGTATATATTCCTAGAGGGCCAAGTTCCTGGTTCAAAGGACATGTGACTGATACTTTTCTTAGTGAAGTTTTGATTTTCATTTCTCTTGAGTATCTCTTCTTATCTATGAGCTATTTATATTTTCTTTCCTGTGAACGCTGGTCTTATCTACTTCCTATTTTGTGACAGATGTTTTTTATATTGATTTAGGAGCTCTTTATTTATTATGGATGTTAACCACTTATATGTGATAAAGAATCCCAAATAGTCCCACCTTGTACCATATGAAAAAATATATTTATGTTTATATTATTTTGAGTTTATGGGTTGTTTTTATAGTATCTGGATTTTGTGTCATAGTTTAAAAAGTCTTTCCTGCTCCATTTGTGAAATAATTTCTCCATGGCCTGTCTCAATCCTTTTATGGTTTAATGTTTTCTTTTTCTTTCTTTTTTTGCTCAATTTAGAATGCATCCTGGTATAAGATATGAAATCCCAAGTTCACATTTTTTCTGTAGCTCTCTCCATTAATTATTCAGATTTTTTTCTTTACTTATTTGAGATGCTTCCTTTATCATATAGTAAATTTTGTATGTACTTGGGGCTATTTCTAAACCTCTTATCCTATATTACTGATATTTCTATCCATGTTCCAGGATCACTTGTTTTAAGTTCTGTACTTTTAAAAACGTATTCTAAATCTAGTAGGGCTAGCTCCTCATCTTACTTTCTTTTTTGAGAATTTTCCTGTTACGGTCACATTTTATTTTCCAGTACGAGCTGTTTTAGCGTTGGCTTATTGATTTAAATATATACTACTTATCTACATACATACAATAAGCACGTATACACTGTGTATACACACAGGAGATTGTACTACATGTATAAATCAGTTTAGGGAGATTTTTATCTTTGTGAAACTGAAAACTTCTAACTTAGTCACAGTTTACTTTTCCATTTATTGTGACCTCCTTTTGTGGCCCTCAGGAATGTCGTAAATATTTTTCATATAAATATCCTATATTTCCAAACAGATTTATTCTTAGCTATGTCATTTTTTTGTTGCTTTTTCTTTTTTCCAGTACTGGAGATTGAACCCAGGGACACTCTACCACTGAACTATATACCTATCCCTTTTTATTCTATTTTATCTTGAGACAGGGCCTTGCCAAGCCACCCACACTGGCCTGGAACTTGGAATCCTCTTGCCTCAGCCTCCTGAGTCATGGAGATCATAGGCATGTGCCAGAGTGTCTGGCATTGGTACTATTGCTATTACAATCTTTTCCTTCATGTCTCGTGTGACTAGTGGTTTTTTACATATTTTTAAAACATATTTATATGTGAAAGCTATTGATAGCTGTATATTTGGCCTAACCAAACTAAATTATCTTACCGTTGCATACCTTTTTAAAAAATTCTCTTGGATTTTTCAGGTTTCAAATCATATTATCTACAAATAAAGACAATTTTATATCTGTCTTTCTAATTTTTATACCCCTTATTTATTTCCCTTGTCTAATTATGTTGGCTTCTACCTCAAGAACATGTTGAAGTCCTTGACTTCAATGACAGTACATCTAGTATTTCTCCACTCAGCACAAAGTTGATTTGACAATTGACAAATTTTAGCACTTTAAAAAATTAGCATTTTAATTCATTAAAAATTTCTATGAAGGAGAGTTGTTATCTATTATCCAATGCTTTCTCATCATCTACAGAGATGATCATACTGTCCATTTCTCAATATGAAACCATTCTTGCATTCCTACAAAACAGACCTACTTAGTCATAGCATTTTATTGTTTTTAAGAGGCACTGCAGGATTTAATTTGCTAATGTTTTATTTGGGTCTTATTCATCAAAAGACCTAGGTGAGATTGATTTGCAGTTTTTGTTGGGTATTTAATCTTTGTCAGATGTTGCTATAAATGTTACACTTATTTCATAAAAGGAATCATAAAAAAAGCTTCCCTGTTTTTTTTCCTAAGTTCTAAACAGTTTACAAAGTGTTGTAATTATTTGCACTTGAAGAATATATTGAATTAATTCTCCTTTGAAAGCATCTATGCCTGATGTTTTATGGTGGCAGATCTTTAACTTTTTTCTGCCTTTTCTTTAGAAACTGGTCAGTTTAGATTTTCTATCTTCTCTAGGTTTTGGCAAATTTTCCTAGAAAATTTTCCATTTTTTTCCAGATGTTTAAATTTATTTGCTTATCACTGAACCAAATGGGCTTGTATTTGTATGCTGATTGACTTTCTGCTTTATTATGTTTTCTTTTAGTTTCTGAAGTTGTACCTTCTGCCTTTTTTTTTGTTATTTGTGTAAGTTTTTGTCAAGAAATAAACTCTAGGTCTTTTATTGGTTCTATTATTTTTTTCTGTTTTCTCATATATTAATTTCTCCTTTATTTTATTAACTTATTCCTTTTACTTTCCTTAAGTTCACTGTTATTCATTTATTCAACAAATATTTATTGAGTTCCACCTATGTGTTTGGTGCTTGGGTTTTGTAAAAAAACAACAGAATTAACCCAAAAATAGATACTAGATTCGTTTATTTTCTTTCATTCCTGATTATTAATGAGTATTTCAGGCTTAGATTTTTCTTTGAGCAATATCTTAGTTATAGCTCCTAGGTTTTGGTGTGTAATATTTTAATATTACTATTTTCTAGGCACTTTAAAATCTCATGTTTTTATCAAGAATTTAAAAGGGTATTCTAAAATATCAAAGTGCTGAGGGCTATTGTTTTCTGGTTATATGATTCATAATCATCTTTTTTATTACTTTTTAATTAGAGACAATTGCCCAAACTATTTCTTCTTGGGACTTTATTTAGATTTTTTTTTTTATTGTCTAATATATGACTGGATTTAGTGAGTGTTCCACTGATACTTAAGAAGAAGAAACTTAGCTTTTTCTTTTTCTTTTCTTTTCCTGTGGTGCTGGGGAGTGTGAACCCAAGACACATGCTAGGCAAGCAGTCTATAACCCCAGGCCCAGAAACTCAAGTTTCTAAGGTACAAAATATATATATTTAAAACATGCAGAAAAGAAGAGTTTAATGTGCACCCACATCCAACATCAATAAGATTTAACAACTTCCTTTTTTGCCACATTTTGGATCAATTTTATTGTCACTAAGTTATTCTGCTGTATCAGTGTCTTTTGTCTTAGATCTGTCATGTACTCCGAAAGGTAAGACTTAATGAACATGTGTCAACCAGTTTTGCTATATGCCTCCTATAATTGTTGTTCATTTAACTTGAATTTAAATGGTATACATTCATTACCATTCGTCACTACTTTTACTCTATGTGATCAAAATTAAAATAATTCCTTCACTTTAAAAAAAAAATCCCTCATTTTCTTTAATCCATCCCTCTCCCCACTGCCAGCCTCTAGTAATCACTCTTCAACTTTCTGTCTCTATAGTTTTGCCTTTTCCAAAAATTTGTATAAATGGAGTCATACAGTAGCCTTTGAGTCTGACTTCTCTCACTTAGCATAGCCCATGTTGTGTGTGTCAGCAATTTGTTCTTTTTAAGGGCTCACTAGTATTCCACAGCATGGATGTACTACCGTGTTTCCATTCACCAGTTGAAGGGCATTTAAGTTGATTCTAGTTTTTCAAGACTCTAAATATACAAGTATCATAATATGATACAGATTTTTGTGAAAGCTTTCATTTCCTTTGCCAAGGTGTGTAATGAATATATATTTGACATTCTCGGAACTTGCCACTGTTTTCCAAAGCAATGTTAGTGGTCCCTGTTGCTCAATGTCCTCAACAGCACTTGGTGTTATTGGGATTTTGTTTGTTTTAGCTATCCTAAAAGTTGTGTAGCATCTGATTGTGATTAATTTTGCATTATCTCAGTGACTAAGGATATTGAACAGCTTTTCACATTCTTTTTTTGGGGGGGGGGGTGGGTACTGGGGACTGAACTCAGGGGCACTTGACCACTGAGCCACACCCCCAGCCCTATTCTGTATTTCATTTAGAGACAGGGACTCCCTGAGCTGCTTAGTGCCTCGCTTTTGCTAAGGCTGGCTTTGAGCTCATGTCCTCCTGCCTCAGGCTCCTGAGCCACTGGGATTACAGAAGTGCACCACCGTGCCCCGCAGCTTTTTATATTCTTATTCGCCATCCATGTGTCTACTTTTGGTGAAATATCTGTTCAAATCTTTTGCCTATTTGTTATTGGGTTGTTGTTTTATTTTATTCAGTTCTTTATATATTCTCGATATAATTCTTTAGCAGACATGTGTTATGAAAATATTTTCCCCTAATCTTTGATTTTTTATTTTATTATCATTTGATAAACAGAACTTTTAAATGAATTTTGATTTATCAAAAATAATTTTGCCAGGCTCAGTGGTGCACGCCTGTAATCCCAGCAGCTCAGGAGACTGAGGCAGGAGGTTCATGAGTTCAAAGGCAGCCTCAGCAAAAGTGAGGCACTAAGCAACAGTGAGACTCTGTCTCTAAATTAAAATATAAAATAGGGCTGGGATATAACTCAGTGGTCAAGTGCCCCCCTGAGTTTAATCTCTGGTACAAAAAAAAATATTGATTTCACTTTCAGCATTGTCTAATAACTCTTTGCCAAGAAAAGTCACAATAATTTTCTCCCTAGAAGTTTTTGGTTTTTGTTTTTATTTTGAGACAGGGCCTCATCATGTTGCCCAGACTGGTCTAGTACTCCTTGGCTCTAGTGATCCCCTCTCCTTAGCTAGGCTGAGTAATAGATGGGGTTACAAGCATGCACCACTCATTTCCATCTTGATTCATTTTTTAGTTTTATCTATGATGTGAAGTGTAAGGGGTCAAGGTTTGATTCAATTTTGGTTTTTTGCAGATGAAGATCCAAATATGTCAGCACCATTTGTCTATGAGTACTATTTGTTTATAAGGTTAATAGAAAATTCTGTTTTCTATTAAGTAGTTTTTTCTATTGAATTGATTTGTAGCTTTGTGGAGAATTAATTTGCCATATATTTCTGGGTTCATTTCTGAACTCTCAGTTCTGTTTCATTTGTTTATTTGCTCCTCCTTTCACCAATACCACATTGGCTTGATTACTATAGTTTTATAGTAAGTCTTAAAGTAGTGAGACTTTGTTACTCACTGTCAAAATTGATCCTATGCTTTGGCATATTAATTTTGTAGAATCTTGAGAAATCTTGTGGGATTCTGATTGAGAATTCTGTAGAAAAATTTTGAAATAATTGACATCTTATTGACATTGAATCTTCCAATCCATGAGCATGGTATATACCTCCATATTATTCAAGTCCTCTCTATTTCCTTCATTGGTGTTTTATAGTGCTTTGGCATGTAGATCTTGCTTGTGTTTTGATAAATTTGTATCTAAGTAGTTCATGCTTTGGGTGCTATTGTAAATCATACTTTTTTAAAAGTTCAGTTTCTAACTGTTAATTGCTAGTTTACAGAAACTGTATTTTTGTGTGTTGATTCTGTCATGAGATCTTATTAAATTTACTTATTCTAATATCTCTTTTTGTAGATTATTTGGAATTTTATGAGTATAAATGTGTAATGTAGGATCATAGATCATTTTGTTTGTTTTTTAGTGTCAGGGACTAGACCCAGGGGTTCTTAACCACTGAGCAACATCCCTTGCCCTTTTTATTTTTAATTTTAAGACAAGGTCTCATTAAGTTGCTTAGGATCTCTGTAAGCTGCTGAGGTTGGCTTTGAATTTATAATCCTCTTGCCTTAGCCCCCCAAGGTACTGGGATTACAAATATGCACCACTATGCCCAGCAAGACCATTTTGTTTCTTGATTTACAATCTGTATAACCTTTCTCTTCTTTGTGTTATTACAATGGTTGGGTCCTCTAGGCAAGAGTTGACATCTTTGCATTTTCTGTGATTTTAGGGGTAAAGTATTCATCGTTCACTATAAAATATGATGCTAGGTATAGGGGTTTACAGATGCCCTTTATCGCATCGAGAAAGTTCCCTTCCATTCCTAGTGTGTTGAGAATTTATCATGAAAGGATTTTGAATTTTGTTAGTTTTTTTTTTTGGTTCAAGATCATCATATGGTTTTTCTTCTTTAGCCTACTATTGTGGCAGATTTTACTATGTTTTATTTCCAAATATTGTAGCAGCCTTTCTTCCCCAGGATAAATCTAATTGGTCATGATTTATAGATGATACATTGCTAGATCTGAATTTTGCTAATAAATTATTGAGTATTTTATATCTAAGTTCATGAAAGTTGTTCATCTTCAAATTTCTTTTCTTTTAATTCTTTTCTCTGATTTGGGTGGATTGATTTTCCAGGCTTCATGAAATGATCTGAAAAATATTCCCTTCTTTTTTTCTGGAAGCGTCAGTGTAGAATTTCACCTAGAATTTTAAATTTTTGAGCTTAAAGTTGTTATTTCTTTATTATCCTTTTTAAAACTGTAGGATCTGTCCCCTTTCTCATTCCTAATGTCTCCTTTCCTTTTTCTTTTTTTTTAATCTTTATTCTTTTAGTTACTGGTGGATGCAATATCTTTATTTTATTTTTATGTGGTGCTGAGAATCAAACCCAGTGCCTCATGCATGGAAGGCGAGCGTTCTACCTCTGAGCCCCAGCCCCAGCCCTCCTTTCCTTTTTCTTGATCAGTATACCTAGAGATTTATCAATGTTATAAACAGATCTTCTCAAAAAAAAAAAAAAAAGCACAGCTTTTGGTTTCTCTGGTTTTTTAAAGTCTGTCTATTTTCAATTCTGTTGTATTTTTAATTGATTTAGGATTTGTTTTGCTCCTCTTTTTTCATGTCTTTAAGTGAAAGCTTATATCATTGATTACAAATATTTCTGCTTTCCTATAAAATCATCAAATGATGTAATTAGTCTTTGTTTAGAGACATCCCACGAGTTTTGATATGTTGTAGTTTCAATTTAATTCAGTTAAAAATATTTTCTGCTTTCCTGTGGCTTTTTCTTTGACCTATGTGTTATTTAGAAGTGAATGTTCGACTTCTAAATATTTAGAAATTGTTCAGGTATCTTTCTGTTATTGAGTTGTAGTTTAATTTCCCTGTGGTTAGATTACATATATAATATATCAATATTAATTATTGATATATAATATGTGATATATCAATACTTTGATATTTAGTGAAGCTTGTTTTATCTCCAGAAATGTGGTCTATATTGATTTTTTTCCATGCATACTTGAAACGGCTGCATACTCTGCTGTTATTTGGTGAAGTGTTCTATAAATTATCAACTAAGTCAAGTTAATTGATAATGTTTAGTTTTTCTTTGTTTTTAATGACTTTCTATACATTTGTTCTGTTGAAGGCATCTCCAACTTTACTTTGGGATTTGTCATTTCTATCCATTTTTGCATCATGTATTTTAAAGTTGATTTTGAAGCTTTACTGTTACATATATACAAGTTGGGATGTAATGCCTTCTTGACAAATGGACTCCTTTTCATAAATGTAATGTCTGTTTTTATCCCTGGCAATAATAGTTCTTCCAAAGAAGTCCACTTTGATAGTAGCATAGATGCTCTAGTTTTTTTAAAAACTAAGTGTTTGCATGACATCTTTTCCCACCCTATTCCTCTGTCACTGTCTCTCATATTTGTAATAAATTTCTTAATCAGCATAGACTGAGGTCTTGCCTTTAAAAAAAATCCAATCTGACAACTTCCCTTTCTAGCTGCTCTATCTAGACCTATACATTTAGTGTCATAATATAATATGGATGGAGTCTTCCATCTTGCTAATTGTTTTCTATTAACTTCATTGGATTTTGTTCTTTTTTCCCCCTCTTTTTGTGTCTGGTTTAGGGTTAATTTTGTTTTGTTTTTAATATCTATTTTTTAATTGTAGTTGAATACAATATATTTATTTCATTTATTTGTCTTTATGTGGTGCTGAGGATCGAACCCAGGGCCTCACCTGTACTAGGTGAGTGCTCTACCACTGAGCCACAACCCCAGCCCAGGATTAATTCTGTTTTATCAGTCTGTTTATCTCCATGGTTGGTTTGTTACTTATACTTTTTAAAAATTTGATCTGATTAGTTATACATGACAGAAGAATACATTTTGATACATCATACATGAGTGGAGTATAACTTCTCATTATCTGGCTGTACAGGATATAGAATTACACCTAAGCATGTAGGGTGATGATGTTCATTTTATTCTGCTATCATTCCTATGCATATACCCCCTCCCCTCCCTTCATCCTCCTTTGTAAAATCCAAAGTACCTCTATTCTTCCCTAGTGCCCCCTCCTTATTGTGGATTAGGAATTATTTGCATATCAGAGAAATTTGGCCTTTAGTTCTTTGGGATTGGCTTATATCGCTTAGCACGATATTCTCGAGTTCCATCCATTTATCAGCAAATACCATAATTTCATTCTTCTTTATGGCTGAGTAATATTCCATTGTGTATATACACCACAATTTCTTTATCCATTCATCTGTTGAAGGGCATCTATATTGGTTCCATAGTTTAGCTATTGTGAATTGAACTGCTATAAACATGGTTAGGGCTGGGTCACTGTATGTAGTATGTTGATTTTAAGTTCGTTGTTTATAAACTGAGGAGTGGGATAGCTGGGTCAAATGGTGGTTCCACTCCAAGTTTTCTGAGGAATCTCCATACTGCTTTCCAGAGTGGTTGTATCAATTTGAAGTCCCACCAGCAATGCATGAGTGTATCTTTTTCCCACATCCTCACCAGTATTTATTGTTATTGTATTCTTCATAATTGCCATTCTGATTGGAGTGGGATAAAATTTTGGTGTAGTTTTGATTTGCATTTCTCTATTGTTAGAGATGTTGAACATTATTTTATATATTTGTTGATCAATTGTATTTCTTCTGTGAAGTGTCTATTCAGTTTTGTTACTTATACTTTTAAAAAAATTTTAATGGTTGCTTAGGGCTTGTATATCTTCAGTTAAATAGACCTTCAAATACTACTATATTGCCTCACATGTAGTATAAGAATCTTCCAACTGTATATTCTCATTTTGTCATGCATTTGTTGTGCTATTATCATTTCATTTCTATATATGCTAAAAACTTAGAAAATATTGTAACTACTTCTGCTTTAGGTAGTTATCTTTCAGAGTGTCAAGATATGGGTGCCAATCTTTTATATCCATCTACATTGTAATGAGTCTTGAACTTCATTTCTTTGGTAAACATTACTAGCTGTGTGATATCATATTCCTCTGCCTGCAGAATTTTCTTGAACATTTCTAATAACATTGCAAGTCTGGTGGTAAGGAATTATTTTGGTGTTTGTCTGAAAAATAACTGATTTCTCTTTCATCTTTGAAAAATGCTTTCACAGTGTACAGTATTCTGAATTGACAAATGTGTGTGTGTTATTTTCAACATTTTAGAGATTGCATCCCATTGTTTTTGACTTGCACGTTTGTCCTTTGTACCTCTTTCTGTATTTCTCTGTGTGAAAGGTGCCTTTTATCCTTGGCCACCCTCAAGATTGTTTTTGTCATTTCTCTCTGGCTGTTTTATAATGGTGTAGCTAAGTGTTTTGTTGTGAATTCTGCTTAGACTTTTCTGAGCTTCTTGGACCTGTGCTTTAAGACATTTCATTATGTTCTCCTTCTGGTATTTCAAAGACAGGACTATTAGACCATTTGATAGGGTCCCACAACTCTTGAAAGCTCTGTTTTTCTTTTTTCATTGATTTCTCTCTTTGACTTTGAATCGAATGATTTTTAACCACCTCCTGGAGATTCACTGATTCCCTTAGTTGGATATGTCAGTGTAAAGGGACTGTTGAGGTATTGCTCATCTCTGTCACCATATTTTGTTTTTACTTTCATATTTAACATTTCTTTTGGCTCTTTTGTATAATCCCTGCATTCAGCTGAAATCCCTCATGGGTTCACACTTACTGTTTCATCTTTTCCATGAGATTCGTGTTACTATGAATCATATGAAGAGTCGCTATTTTAATTCCACATTTAACAGACTGGTTATGCTCCTTGCTTTCTCTTGAGAGTAAGTGCTTTTTCTCAATGTTTGTGTGTATCTTATCATTTTTGATTGCCTGCAGAACAGTGTTTATGAGAGTAGACACTGAGGTTAATAGTATCTGTGCCTAGAAATGGGCATGCCTCTTCTAGGCTCTGACTGTAAGGAGTGGAGTCAGTCTGTTCCGAAGTTCACTGGGTTTGGGCCTTGTTGTTGCTATGGTTACCTTCAGGGTGCCACCAGCTTCTAATTTCTCTGGGGCACCTTCACTTAGGTTGGAAGTTGTTTCTTAGGCTTTTCATTTCCTCAATGTTCCTGCCGCAGGGCCTCTCCTATGTTACTCTATTGAGACTTGGTGCTTCTGTTAGCCAGTTTGGAGCTGAGGAGAGCAGTGGGATCCTCTTTTGCTTGGACTGTCTCAGTCTGAAGCAAGCCCCGTGGTTCTGGGGCCTCACAGTTCCAGGCTACATGGTTGTGACTTGAGCTCTCTGATGAGTTAAAATTTTGAGTTTGTAGATTGTCCAGCCTTTTCTTATTATGGTAGGAATGATGCTTTTTCCATCAAATGGAACAGATACACCGATAGGCTCACAAAAGTCACCTGCAGGTGATATCATAGCCAAATTTTATTCTCAGCCTTTTCTGCATTATTCAACAGTTCTATGTGAAGACAGAATTTCAACTTTCTAATCATATTTATGTATAAACGTGTGTCACTTAGGCTTTGTGTTGTTGAATTCATTCTTGTGTGTTGATAAAGTGAACTGGATAACAGCTAAATCTCTATTTTCACTTTGGATCACAAATGTACCTTCTGAGTGATTGGTAAGACATACAATTATAAGAAAATTTCACGTGCTTCTAATATTTCATTGCAGGTGCTATGTACACACATATTACATAGTTAAATAATTACCACTGATATTTCCCCCCGTACCAGGAATTGAACCCAGAGGTGCTTAACCACTGAACCGCATCCCTAGCACTTTTTATATTTTATTTTGAGAAAGAGTCTTGCTAAGTTGCTTAGGGCCTCATTAAATCGCTGAGGTTGGCTTTGAACTCTAGATCCTCCTGCCTCAGCCTCCTGAGTGCTGGAATTAGACATGTGCCACTGCACCTGGCACTAGTGTGAGTTTTGACTTATAAATCTAGTGGCTGTCACATTAAATTAAGAAGATAAAGTTACTTAAAAGCTGGAGGTCCGTCCAATAGCTGACTTTTCAGTTTTACATATTCACTTCTCATCTTGTCTGAGTGCCTTCTGTGTGCTGGGCCCTGTGCTCTGTCTGGATGGAAATGAGCATCAGCTCTAGACATTCTAATTCCACCCTGGCCAGGCTGAGGTGCCGTTCCCAACTCATTGACTCAGACCCCGGCTTCTTTCCAACTCGGAGAACATGTTGAATTTCAGGTGACAAGTGACACTATTACAGGGTATACATGAATCGTATACTTTTATTTATAGGAAAGGTATATCATTCTCAAACTTAGGTTTTTCACCTCATTCATATGATCTTGGTGTAGTGGTTGTTAACAGCAATTATTTGACCATAAGACTGTGTGTGTGTGTGTGTGTGTGTGTGTGTGTGGTTTGATTGGCAAGGAGGAGAAGATATCAAAAGAGCAAAGACTGAGGACAACCCTGAGGTGTTAAAGGAATAGCAGTGAAAATCAGGAGATGACTCTGGAGATGAGGAGAACCCAGGCGCCTGTGAGGGGCGGGTGTGGGTATTTTCACCATCTGAGATTGCAGAGGGAGAACAATCATGAATCGGACAGACCTGGGCTTGAATCTTGGCTCTGTCACTTACCACATTTTCTTGGACGAATGAGAATGGAATAGCTTCTCTGGGCCTGGGTTCTCATCTCTCTGTTGGCACTAACAGCAGTGCCTACTTCATGGGGTTGAGGTGAGGATTAAACGAGGGGAGGTGTGAAGTGTTTAGCACTTGGCATGGTGCACTCATTAACAAGTCCTTGCTGTTATCACACTTTGCTGTTGTTGTAACAGCATCACCATCGGAGGTGACACAGGGACCTGCCAGTGTGAGTTAAGATGCAGGAGGGGGGCCATAGCGGGAACCACAGACAAGGGAGCCACGTGCATCCCTGGAATCCCAGCCCAGGGGGTGAGATGAGGGGAGGAAGGAGAGCTCAGGAAAGCGTGGGCTGCAGGTGAACCCCCTGGAGGAGGGAGAGCCATCCACGACAGGGTAACAGCCTCAACAGAAGCTGCAGGGAGTGGCCAGCCTGGGGCTTAGGGAGGCATCCCTCACACCAGGTGACAGGGAAGACAGCTCCTCACTGCTGGCTGACACCACAGCAAAGCAGCTTGAATGTTTCGATGACCCCTAAAAGACTACAGGCCCAAATTCCAAATTCCCAAGTAGAATCTTTTCTGGGCTGACTTCCTCCCCACTTTTCATCAGCTTAATAAAAGCGAATGATTGCATGAAACAAAAGGCCCACCCACAGTCCTGCTGCTGAGTGTCTGCTCCCAGACAAAGGTCCAGTCCCTGCTCCAGCCCCGTGTCAGCACCTGCAACACATCATGGATGGAGAAGGGCAAGCAGCCCTCCCACCATTGGACTGTCACCAGAACTTTTCGGCCTGTCAAAAGCAGCCCAACATTCTAAGAAGTCTTCTCACTTAGAAGTTGGATCCAGTGTGCAGACAATGGGTACCATTTCTGAACTTGGCCTTTATGACACACACAGTCCTTTAGCTCCCTCTGTACTCAACACTCATGCCTCCGGTGTACCAGGCGCCCTGCAAGGCACAGGGGGGCTTAGCTTCCTTTGCTTTCAGAAAGACACACTTGATTCTGTCCTCATGCACCACATCCGCTTGCTCATCAGAAAGCCTGTTGGCCTCGCACCATCTCCACTGCCACCACGCTGTGCCAGAACATCCAAACCGAGCTCTCTGCCTTTGCCTCCCTGTAGTCCATTTTCATCACGGAAGCCAAAGGGATTTTTAAAAAATGTGTAGCAGAATGTAGAGAATTTTGAGATAGTGAGGAGCTGAGAATGTGAGGAGGTTGGTGATTGGAAGTACCACAGTCAACCCTGGAAGCTGTTAAGGGAGAGAGTCATGCTACCAGCAGACACAGGTGCAAAGCCCTGCGAGGTGCACAGGAGCCTGGAGAGCTGGGAAAGAGAAAGGAGGGGAGCTGGGTGTGGGGGCTCACGCCTGTGATCCCAGTGCCTGGGCGCAGAGGCAGGAGGATCTCAAGTTCAACGTTTCCCTATAGAAGGTTTCCCTATAGAAGTAACATCCAGTTGCAGGTGCAATGGAGGCGCAGCAGTTGAGCAGGAGAGGTGCTCTCGGCAGAGAGAAGGCCAGCCCCAAGGCCCTGGAGAGAGGAGGGAAGGGGGCAAAGGCCAGGGGAAGGAAGGAGGAGGAGAAGGTGGGCAGAGGGCTAAGAAGGCCAGAGGATGGGTCTGGGGGCTGTAGCAAGGATTTGGGTTCATGTCCTCCAAGAATATGTGAAAGTATTGAGGACTTTGGATCAATACTGATCAGCACTGCATGTGTTTTGCAAAAAAACCTTTCACAGTGTGATGGGTGGAGGTGGGAAGGAGGTAGGGTGGACTCAGGAAGCTAATGTCACAGTCCAGGTGAGCAATGATAGTGGCTTGAATGTGGCAGAAAAGGGAGGAAAGTGAATAGTGTTTGAGAGGGAACTTGGAGGTAAAACCTGAAATATTTGTAATGGGACAAGAGGCCAAATGAGCACATTTAATGAAAAAAACCAAGACATTTAATCCTCATCATACAATGCAACTCACATCCCAGGGGCCACTTACCAAGTTTCCTTGCCTAAAAAAAAATTGAAATTGAACTTAATCAAGTCTTTAGACCTAGTGGGAAGCACACAGGATGCATAAATAGATTAAATGACACTATAAGGAACAGATTAGCCATATCATAGAGTGGGCCACCCCAAGGAATAAGTAACATGGTGTCGCCAATGAATCAACAACATAAAATAGAAAAAAGAGGATTTAAGAAATTGAAGAAGCAATGTTGTATCTTGCATGCTATATATGGACCTTGTTTGGACCTGATTCCAACAAACAAATAGATGTCTTAGAGAGAAAAAGGGAAATCTGAATACTGACTAGGCTTTAGACAATATTAAGGAATTACCGTTCACCGTGCTGAGCATTCTCATGGTGTGGAGGTGTTACATGCATGTTCATGTGTGTGCGTGCACACATCCACGCTCAAACCTTGTGATTCTGAAAAGCACACTTAGTTTCTGGGGGTGAATGATATTATTAACTTGCTTAAAACACTCTGAAAAAGAAAACTGGCAAAATATTGCTAATTTTTGAAGCTGAGTCACGGGTACTTGGAGTTTTGTTATTCTTTCTTGGGGTATGTTTGGAACTTCTCATAATAAACAAGTTAAAAACAAAACTTCATGGGAAGTAGATTTTTAACATGAGAAAAGAAACAGGTCTGAGGGGGAAATCAGGAATTTATTGTGGACATGTGGAGTTTGACCTGACTCTGGCACTTGTAAATAGAGAGGCCATATACCCAGTGGGCCTGGAGTCCTAAAGACCTCTGCGCTGCACACATGAAAGTGGTTGTAGATAGTGACTGAAGCTGAGGGCAAAGAGAGATTACTAAGCAGGGAAGGAAAAGGGCTTTATGAGAAGAGGGCCCAGGGCTAGATCTGGAAGACACAATGGCCAGGGAGAGGGCCATGAGCTCTGTGTCGGGGAGAAGCAGTAGAGTGAGGAGTCACAGATGCCAAGGGAAGTTAGGGGGTCCAAAAGGCAGATGTGGGCACTAGAGATGTGTGCTGCCAAGATGACCTTGCAAGGTGACCAGAATGCGTCCTCTGGGTTTGCACCACTGATGGAGCTTGCTGCCCAGGTGACAGCTGTTTAGGCTAAGGGACAGGAGCAAGGCCAGGAGTGAATGGGAGTGAAGAAAAGGTGACAAAGAGTCTGGACTGCCAGGCACAGAGGTGCACGCCTGTCATCCCAGCAGCTCAGGAGGTTGAGGCAGGAGGAACACGAGTTCAAAGCCAGCCCCAGCAAAAGAGAGGCACTAAGCAACTCAGTGAGACCCTGTCTCTAAATAAAATACAAAATAGGGCTGGGGATGTGGCTCAGTGGCTGAGTGTCCCTGAGTTCAATCCCTGATCCCCTCCCCGGAAAAGAGTCTGGAACACTCTGTGAAGATGTCTGTAAAGTGGTAGATAGACATGGTGGTAGCTTGAAGAGAGTTGAGGAAATGAGTTTTTATTTTATTTATTTTACTCTTTAAGGCAAAGCATCCTTAAATACATTAAGATACTGAGAGAATAATCCAGCAGAGAGTAAAAAGTTGAATATAGAAGGGAAGGGCCAGTTGGCCGTGTAGGTTCCTAAAAGGCAGGAGAGGGTGGGACAGGGAGTTTAGTCCTGGGACAGAGGAGAGATTGCTCCTTGATTCTTTCAGGAAGAAAGAAGATGATCCACGTAGGTGGTAGAAGGTCAGTGATAGTCTTCCTTTGTGTTTGTCTTTCCTGAGAAACAGGGGGTGACACCATCTATTGTGGGGAGGGGACTTAGAGGGTAGTGGTGTGAGGGTCTTGGAGAAGGTTAGAGTTAGTCATGGAAAGGGAAGAGCAGGTGACCAAAGAAAATGGATGGAATGCCTGGTGGGGTGAAGGTTGGTGAGCATGACCTGGTGGGAGAGAGACAGTGAAAGACGGAACCAGGGCAGTGTAGGTGGCATTGGTTGAGGGCAAGAATGATGTGGGTGATCAGCATCAGAGAGGTCCACATGTCCAGTGTGGCCAAACAGAATTTCACATGGAAGAAACTGGAGGTGGAGCTATGAGCAGATGTTTTTGATGGTGAGACTTGGGGCACTCAGTGTCTTTTCAACCCCAAAGTCCTATCTCATATTGCAACCTACCATCCCCTGCACAGTTTCTTACCCCTACCCCCTCCCACTTCTTATCTCAAAATTGTCCTTAACTCTCCAAATCTAGTACAGTTGGAAGGCCCATATTAGGGCTCTTTGCCAATTTAAAAAATATGGCTGCTTCCCAGCTCCTGACACATGGCAGCAGTTTGCTAAGCTGGGTGGGAAGGCATCTTCCATATGCTGCAGACGAGTTTCAACTTGTCTGAGGGGACATGGACCAGAGTGGGCTTTGACAGCATGAGGAGGAAGGCCGACTGCAAAACAGCCTTCTTAGGCTACAACCCACTGTCTTCATCCACCTTCTTCCTAAACATGAAGGAACATGTTTTTCTTGCAGAAGGAGTTCTGGATGACACCTCACCTTGCAGTGAGCTTTACAGTTGAGCATGATGGACCAGGGTTAGCCCTGGTTAGTCCCCTCCCATATCCACCTGCTCTCCACAAAGTCTGGGCTTCCAGCTCGGTCCCTGAGCTGTTAAGAAGACTGAGCCTACTGGTAGCAGCCAACACACGATTAGGGGAAAGAGGACCTCTGGGGAGGACTGAGCAACACACGTGGCACTCATAAAGCACCATTTCTCTTTTTAGCTTAACTCAGGTGATTCGAAAGTTTGCCAAGCAGCTGGATGAGTGGCTAAAAGTGGCTCTCCACGACCTCCCAGAAAATTTGAGAAACATCAAATTTGAATGTAAGTACAAATTTAGGAGCAGAATATAATGTTTTAGTGCCAAACATTGTACGTGATTGTTATTAAAATAATAACAGCTAACAGCTACCATTTGACTATAGAGCACTAGGTATTGTACTATGGACTGTATGTGCATGCACTTATTTAATTCTCATAAAATGTTTATTATGGGCGGCCTACTCCTCCTTTTACATAAAGAATTCAGGCTTAGAGAGGTAATAAACGACAGAGACAGAACTTACTACCAGTCTCTCAGATGCCCAAGTCTCTGCTTATCACCACCATTCTCCTTATTCCAATTCATCCTCATGCCACCTCTGCAACATAGGAAAGGGTATCCCCATTCTACAGATGAGAATCTGAGAGGCAAAGCAACTTCCCCAAAGCCACACAGCTGGTAAGTAGGAGCTCTGAGATTTCCTTGAAGCTCTGTGATTGTGATAGCTGAAGACGGAACAGCTCAGGGCTTCATGTAGTCTCTGCCTAATTAGAAAGCCAAATTAATATTTCTCATAAGGGGCCTGGGGTTGTGGATCTATGCAGAGCATCGTGTCTCATGCCCCAGCACTAGCTGGGTCTTAAGAAAACTGCTTCTATTTTTCTATCACCATGTGTTCATGCTTGTGTGAGACTCGTGTGCAGCTCATGTGTTGCTATTAAACAAAGATGAAATGATTTTAAGCAAAACAGGGCTTTAAAATATATGTTTCTTAAAGCCCCATTTGAATGCAGCTTGCTATTCTTGCCCGAAATAAGTGCCAGGGAGGAAAATGAAGGCGATCAAATTACCCTCTCTCCGCAGGCAAAGGAGCCCTTTCAGAGGTGCTTTGAGGCCGCCTGCAGTGCCCATCACCTATTGATAAAGCCCGCTTTATTTCACGGCTCTCAGTTCTTTTCTTTTCTCCAGCACTAAATTCCACATCACAAAGTTAAAGAAAAAGTAATTAAGGAGAAGGATTAACGATTGATCGGCCTGGAAAATTAGAAGTTCATCTGCCCCCCCCCCATCCCCATTCCTTCACCCACACCCTATTTTTCAAACCAAACCAACTCTGAGTACAAATTAGAATAATCCTAGGGAAATTTTGGACTATTTCTTGACCAGTTCAGAAATTAATGAGAAGAAAACCCGGTGCCCATTTTAATTATGCTGACAAAACCAACCAGTTCAAAGTCGATAGCCAGGAGGTCTGCTGAACCTTCCACCTGTGCGTGCCTGGAGGAAGCGTTCTTCCCAGGGAGCCCCGAGTGCATCTGGAGAATGTGTGTGTGTGTGTGTGTGTGTGTGTGTGTGTGTTGGGGGGGGGGGGTGTTGGTAACAAATGCCACTCAAACTTTAAGACCTTGAGCAGGAACGTGTCTTTTCTGCTACAAAATTCACAGATATAAGGTCACCCCACTTGAAAATGGATCAGCTCAATATGTTGGTGTAGGAAACAAGATCTTTTCCTAAAGGCAGAGACCATTAAAATCTGCAAATAGGTTATGGAAATAATTTGATAAAAATGTCAGATTGGGCATGCAAAACCACATCACTGTGGAGCCTGGGTTCCACCCTAGAAGCACTCCCTACCCCCACACACCACGGAGGCTCAATCAAGATTTCCTATTAGACTACTACTTTTTAAAGGGACTTCTTCAAAGCTTCCATTTGATTCCTGCAATTATTTATGGAGAGAAGTGATTGAGCTTGCAATTAGCGAAATGAAAGACAAGTAAATAATTGCCTTTACTCACGGTTGATTGACGCCACCACTTCTCACACCTGCAAGTGTGGCATGTGAGTGACTTTGAAATCTGTACCCCAAATATCACCATTAGGAA
Organism: Marmota flaviventris; assembly: GCF_047511675.1. Lineage (NCBI taxonomy): Eukaryota > Metazoa > Chordata > Mammalia > Rodentia > Sciuridae > Marmota > Marmota flaviventris. Next base: position 15,422,355 of record NC_092500.1, on the reverse strand, counting down.
ATAGTTGTTGAAGCCCAAACAGGAGAACAAAGAATCAAATGCAGGGTTTTGTCAGTGGGTGCATAAAGTGGGGGTGGGCCATGTGACAAATTTAGGCAAAATGAGAAAGATACTTTTTGAAATCTGCCTCTGGGAAATCAAGGTAGAATCATAAAGCATGCACATATTTCCAATTAACTTTTTTCTTTTTGCAGTGTCGAGAAGGTTTTCCCAAATCCTGAGACGGCAAACATCGCTAAATCATCTTTGCCAGGTATCTGTACCCTCTGTGTGTATTAACCACTGCTTAGTCATTGCAAATCCCCGGGAAAAATCCAGAAAAACAATTTCCTGTAGCTCTGTCAGGCCGACGACAGTGTTTAACTTCTGTGTTTAACTTCTACAGATGAGGAATAAAACTGGTAGCCAGTACCTGTTTCAACTCATATGCAAAATCATTTCTGACATCAGTTGCCCCTGAGCCTTTCAGATGTATTCAAGAGGCCGCAAATTTATGGATCCCTTAAGTCAGAGCTTTTCAGTCCCTATTGACATTTGGGTGTGCATGATTTCTTGTTTGTGCAATGTCCGTAGCCTCTAGCCACTAGATGCCAATAGTCCTACCCACCCAGCCCTTGTGACAGCCAAGAAGGCCAGTTCAGCCTAGGGGGTGAAATTTCCCCCACTGTGAGCCTCTGAGTCAGATAATTCAAAAGGGATAAACAGGATGATTTGTTTGTTGTGGCATCCAAGAGTTCAAAGCTAAATAGTACCTTAAATATTTGCCCAATTTTGTTTAGTTTTTCCAGATCTGCATTATTTTTAGCACAAAATTGACATGCACTTACCATAAAAAAGTTCAAACATGAAAGTGTATAAACTAAAAGTGAAAGACCCCACTCTGTGCTCTATGTACTCTATAGTTACAACTAGGTGGCATATAACTATTAATTTTGTGCCTAATGAAGGAACTAAAGTCTGTTAAGGCCACCCATTAATATCACACTCAATTACTAATAGCCTTAAAGCAGCAGTGACCAACTGATGGCCACAGACCAAATCTGGCCCTAGGACATGTCAGATTATTGTTTGATTTGCATATGATCAGGTTGTTTTTTTTTTTCAGTTGGTCACTAACAGTTGAAACTAGATGACAGCTAAATACCCAGATTGGTGTAGAAACCCTTGGAGAGCTGGTATCATGCCCAGAGGGCAGTTCCCCGGGCAGCAGCAGTATCTCAGCAGGCACCGCCCTCCTCACCCACCAACTCTCCTAGAGTTGGCCCACCTTGCTCATGTGTGTCACCTGCCTGCCCCTCTGTGTGTTGAGGTTTGAACCTTCTCCCATAAAGTGCTTCTGGGTCTGGTGATGCTGGTTCTTCAAGGTCAAGGCAGGAGGGAAGGCTCCAAACAGAATCCAGAGAGTAAAACTGCACCTCCCCACCCATCTCACACTTCCTGTCCTGTGCCTAGTGTACATGGCACAGGGATGATTTCAGGAAGGAAGGAAACCCTCAATAAGGAGGTTAACCTGTGCAAAGCCTGATAAATTAAGGGGATTCAGGGCAGAAGACAGCATCAGCAAAACCAAGAAACCTTCCTGAGGGCAGAGGCCAGCTTGGAAGGATGCTCCTTGGGTCATATCAGGGAACACAGACATGGTTTTGGTGTTTCTCTCTGGGGCTCAGATGGCTTAGGAAGGACTTTGCCCTTTCAACACACATGCAGGTATAAGCATCCATACGCATGCCTACAACCAAGTGTTGCACAAGCATGCACACACACACACACACACACAGCCTGGGGAGTGAAATTACCCCCACCGTGAGCAATTTTTCCACTTTCCACACTCAAAGACAGTATGCAATTTAATTGGCAAATACCACTTTTGCATCTACTGGACTGCCTCAGACACATTCCTGGATCAGCCAGAGGACCGGGGTTGGTGTGAGAAACGAAATACCACAGAACATCTGCGCCAGTATCCCAGTGAGCTTTCCTAAACACACAGAGCAAACCAGACTAACAAGTCAACCAAAGACTCCCCCCTAACTCTCTGACCCAAGAGTCACATACCCAAGCTCTTCCAGGCACGCCAAGCAAGCCACTTGGCACTCATATCTCAGCCACTCAGAGCAGTGCCTACTCAAAACACTATGCTTAATGGCACCTGTCCTGGGGTGGGAGGAGTGGGGATAGCAAACAAACAAACAAAAAATTAAATGTGAGTTTTACAAAGGAAAGAGAATGGAAACAGGCATAGAATATATACACATTCTATTTAGATAAGACAGTCAGAGGAAGCCCCTCTCTGGGTGTGTCAATTAAGCTAGCCCATCATGACGGCAGGGTTGCTGGGGCAAAGTGGGAGAAGAATGAGAACATCACGTACAAAGGCCCTGAGATATCAACACAGCCACGGCAAAGAGAACCAACCAGAACAGCAGCTGCTATTTTTACTGTGAATTATGCTTTTCAAACATTATCTCCATACCCTCAACAGCAGCCCTCATTAATACATAGGTGCTATCACTTCTCCATTTCATGAAGCAGTCAACTGAGATTAATCTTGCCTGTCCCAAATCAATGAGCTAGTTAGCAGCCAAGCCAGGATATGAAGTAGATATGTTTGAATCCAGAAACCTGACTTTTACCTCCAGTTGCTTTTGTTATCATTAGACACTGATGCAATTTATGTATTTATATATTCTAGGCCTCTTTGGCCTTCAAAGACTTCGACAGTTATTTAAGTAAGCTATTGTGCTTGGACAGTCTAGGTTTAACAAGGGTTGACATTATTTACCATCCTCTGGAAGTTCAGAAGTATTATGAGATTTACAATGTCCTTGTGTATTTTCAATCTTTTTATTTTACTCAACGATGTTTTGAATACATGCAAGTAAAGGAAACGAGCGAGGGTATGTTTTTCTTGGCTTTTATTGGTATTGTTCCATATTGGTAATGTTGTTCCCAATTTTGTTCCAACTTGTAAATTTAAGTTCACTAGAGAGAGTTTGCTGGGGAAGTCACAGCCCTAACACACACACACACACACACACACACACACACACACACATACAAAATTGATCCTTACAATGTACTTTCCTTTTTCCTCCATCTTGATTATTCATATTGCTTTTAATCATCCTAGTATACAAAAAGAAAAAACAAACAGAAAACCAGAGCTTAAACTAATCTAGAATGCATTTACATGATAATTCACATTTTGAAATATCTGGGCTTAAACCTATCATAGGCCAGAGGAGCAGGAACATTTCCTAAATCCGGCCTGGCCCTGTTGCTTCTCAAGTGCTAGAGACACACGGGCTATGAAGCAGAGACCCCCCCATCCCACAGGCATACATCAGAAAGCTGACGGATCTCTGGCCTTCGTCCCATTGTTTGATGGGGTCAAGACGAAAGGAGCTGGGAACAGCAGGGTCTGGTCTGGCCTAGGCCACCTTGGTAGTTCCTTAGAGAGAGAGAGAGAGAGAGAGAGAGAGAGAAGGGAAGAGTCAGGAGGAAACAGTGTCTGAGTCTTCTGAATGATGGACTTGTCTGCTGCTTTCCTGAAACGGAGTTTTCCTAAATTTCAGGGTAGTTTACAGAATTCCACATGCAGATTCATTAAAGAAGCTTAAAAGGAAACAATGTTAGGTGTTTTAACCTAAAACCCACAAACTAATGAGTGGATTGATTGGGTCACAGGCATCTCGGACGGTGATCCACAGTGCAGACATCACGTTCCAAATGCTGGAGGACTGGAGGAACGTGGACCTGAACAGCATCACCAAGCAGACCCTCTACACCATGGAGGACTCTCGCGACGAGCACCGGAAACTCATCATCCAGTGTAAGGTGTTCCACCAGGGCTCATTTCCTTCTGATTTTGCTTTTTAAAGAAAGACAGAGTATCTTGGTATTTATTTAAGTGGAATTCTGCCCCTTCATTCTTCCTGGGTCCCATCCTCTTTATTGTTCCCATCAGATGGGTTGACCCAGACAGAAGGGCCAGTTGACATGTGTCAACACAGCTGGTGCAGTTGGGCAGCACACAATGTCATGCAAAGGACCCCACATATGACCCCGGATGCCAGGCATACCTCCCTGGTGGTGACATAAACAATGGGGACTAGAGCTTACTGCCTGTCTCCGCATGTGTCAGTCTGGAGTCCACAGCTGCTTCAGGGGAGGGTCACATGAGTCGGTGCACCTATTGGCAGGAGAAACTTCCAGGCACATTAATGCTTGAGAAGGGGTGGACAGTGATTTACTTCTGCCAGCATACACTCATGTCCATGTGGACAGAGACTTCCAACTACAGACTGTGTGTGTGCTGCTCCAAATACGACCCTGACCTGGGCAGGGCCTCTGATTTGAGGAGAAAAGCAGCAGGAGAGGGCCAAGGGACACCATCACCTCTGTCCTGCCCAGGGCATCCCCACAGCCTTTCAGGGTCCCCGGCCACCTCCCCCCTCTAGTGGTTCTTCCTTTGCCACGCATCTCAGGAGAAGGCAGCTTGAAGACAGGAAGGAGGAGATCAGTACTCCTTCCGGGGGGATTTTAGAAAGATTGATGCTGAGATCATGGGTGGAGCAGGGGGATGGCTATAGCACCTTGCACCTTCTGTATGGTGCAAGTGACCTTGTTCAGGATGCTGCAGAGAAGCTGTCCCCATGAAGAGGGGCTATTCAGAGTTTCCCAGGCCCCTCTGAATTCCAAGATATACCTTCTGTGCTGTCATCTTGAGGGGCGTATATCTCTAGTCCCCCAGTCTGAGCTTATGATGCTTATATAAAAAGTCCTCTAAGATATTTGTTAGAGGACTCTTTCCCCTTAAGGTCTTTTCAAAAGCAAATAGAGCAGCTGGAATACTGGACCATGTGGACCCTCCCAAGGCTTCTTTCCTGGCCAAGCCCTATCTCAACTCAGGCTCCCATTTCTTCCTCTGCAGCTGCCCCCAGCCCACTCCTCCTCAGTTAAGAATCTTAGAGGTCATCACTGAAATAATGATGCAGTTTTTTGACTGTCTGATGTGTGCCAAGTTCTGCATCAAATCCACCATATGCTGACTTCACTTAATCTGTCCATCAGCCCTGTGAGGAACACTGCCTTGTCACCCCCACTTTACAGATGAGAAGATGCAGCCCCAAAGAACTGGGGAGGCTTCCCAGAGTCATGTGGCAAAGTAGCAAAGCTGGATGTGAAACCAGGCCTCATCTTGGCCTCACAACCAGAATTAATGGCAAATCAGAAGTTGAACAAATAATTCACAAATGCACTGCATCTTACCAAAGAGGACTGAGCTTTGTGATGCAGGGTCAGGAAGGGGAGATTGAGGAAACGTACCAAGCTTGAAGGCCAACGGCCCAGTGCACGGGTGTCAGGCCCGAATCTCCCCACTAGACAGTTGGGGAGTCCCTGAACCAGAGTGAACTGGACCAACAGAGCAGCAGCCCCTCCGCCCATTCATTCAATCCTGTTTTTATTGGCTAACAGCTGCTTAGCAGATAATGCACTAGATAATAAAGATACCAGACAAAGAACTGGCAAGGAGACACTCACAGACCTGACTGTAACCCCGCGTTATTAGTGATAGAATAAAGTGCCATGAAAGAACAGAGGCGGACTGATCAGTTTGGGGCAAGGGCCCCAGGCAGGGTTAGACCCCTCAGTATAAAAGGTATAAAACAGCAGAGCATGTTGGGAACTGACAAATACATGAGATGGCCAGCCCTCCCAGCATTCACAGGCATGGAAGATGAGCCAGGGAAGGTCGGTGGGGGCGCTGATGTCCTAATGCTATGAATGCCCTGCTAGGACTTGGATTCTGATTCATTCAGTTTTACTTTGCTCATCCTGCACCCCCTGCTCCTTTGAGGTGAACCTCTGTTTAAACACAACTGCAGGAGTTGTGTGGGGCTCTCCTTTGTTTACAGTGTACCAGGAGTTTGACCACCTGCTGGAGGAGCAGTCGCCCATCGAGTCCTACATCGAGTGGCTGGATACCATGGTGGACCGATGCGTTGTAAAGGTTGGTAAGCTGGAGCGGAAGGGGCAGCCTTGGGTCCTTCAGCACTTCACTTGTCTGTGTGAACAGCTGGCTAATACAGAGCCCCCAGTGAGCCACAGGCAGCTGTGAGTTCTTGGGTTCCAAGGGGAGACCTGGCCCTCAGCCCTAGGAGGTAGAAGCCCGACCCTGCATCTCCCATCCCTGATTCAGTCACATCAGCCTCTCTACTGTGTGCACTGAGTATTGGCATAAGATTCAATTTTTAAGTGTATTTTTGCTGCAGAACATTGTTCCACAGTATTAAGACCCATGAGCCTCCCTGTCATTTTTCAAATAGAAATAAATGAAAAGTCAAGATGATCACTATTAATCCCATTCAATTCCTTGTAGGTGGCTGCCAAGAGACAAGGGTCCCTGAAGAAAGTGGCCCAGCAGTTCCTCTTGATGTGGTCCTGTTTTGGCACCAGGGTGATTCGGGACATGACCTTGCATAGCGCCCCCAGTTTTGGTAAGAACACCCCAGTCCTCCCCCCATTCCTTTTCTCTGAGCTGTATGTACTGAATCCACCTCTGTGAATTAGTTGTATTGAGGCTACAAGTTCCTCTGTTGGAAACATGTCTATGTTGAGGACCTAACATTGTTGGGACTTTCAGAGAAGAAAGATGACACTGCTTTCTGAAAATGAAGTATCCAGTCTGAAAAGGAGAGGATCACACACAGAGTATGACCTGAGTTTAAAGAGGAGTAAACAGTAATGACTGGGCACCCCCTTTACAAGATGTCCCCAGTGCCGTCGTGCCGCTTCCACAGGACTGTTTCCCAAGTGGGCCCATGAAGAGGCCTCTAAGTTTAAACATTTGCAAGTGACCCGATGGAAACTTTTTTTTTTAATTGACTTTTTATTTTTAAAATGATTGACATTTGTTTTACTGGCCCCCTGGGTTTTCTACTTCCTTACCCAAGTCCTTACCTACTGCTTTCTAGTATAACAGGCCTTGAAATCTCTGCCCAGTGGTCCTGTTTCTGCAGGCAGAAACCTAATCACCAAGTTAATGTGAATGCCTCTGCTACATAGTAGGACACAGTTTTCTACCTTTCACTGAAAAGAATGAAGTATGCATTGAGTCTGGGTCCTTAAAGTGGGGACTTTACGGCATTCTGTGAACATTCGAAATCACAAAACACTTTGGTCTTCATTTTATAGGCATTTTGGTAAAGGACTATTGGTATAAATTTTCAGGGTAATTGCTTAAGTTCTCTATTAACCTTGCAAGTAGAGATGTGGTTTTATTTCTCATTATCTCCAATTAAGCTGGTCAGCTCCAGATTTTGCACTGGGTTTAATTTGACACTTTTCCATCTAGCTTTCTATGGTCTCTGTCACCATTTTCCAGTCAGGCTATACAATGAAGTGACGACGAGGTGAAACACAGAGCACCATTTTTTCTAAACAGCCCTGTCCATGAAAGACCATGTTTGCCCACTCAGAGAGGCATTTTGTTGTAGATTTCTTTAATCTTAGTTCTGAAAGTTCTCTGAACCTTCCTGCAGCATGGCTACAGATGGAAATTCTCTTGGAGAGCTGAGTATGGAAATACTCTGGTGACTGCTACCTGGGCAGTGCCATCAGGCATGGCATTTTGATGACTTCCAGTCAGCAGAGTTACTGTTAGCACATGTTACCTCTAGGTCTGGAAAAATCATTGGTGCATAACTGTTTTCACTTAAGTAAATGGTTGAAAACTATTTGAGATTTTTGTCGTTGTTTCAAAACTCAAAGATTCAACAGTGTCACGCATAAACACACATGTACACACCCACAAAGCAAGCATCCCCTTTTTGTTTTATTCCTTTAAATTTGCTGATTCATGAACTAAGTATAGCACTGACTACTTTCCATTAGACAGGGAAAGCAGTTCCCTTTCTACTACCTCTTTCGATTCATTTGTTTTTATTAATAGTCAATGTGAAAAAGGAAGTTTGGACACTTAGGACAATTAGGGTTTATAAATAGGTTGAATTTATTACTGAGAAGTATGGTTCCTTAAAATGTGTTTATTTCTTTTTGAACCACACACTATTTTAGAATATGCTGGAAGCTCAGGCAAATGGCCAAAAAAAAAAAAAAATTAGAAAAGGAAAGAGATATTAACCCAATTTCACTTTTACAGTATTTTTCAACCTTGAATGAGTTGAAATAATACCTGCCTCCAAGTCCATTTAGCAAACTATCTGAAATGGTCCAGCTCATCTGACTCATTGTTGAGTTTTGCAGCTTGGGGTGACAGGCAAGTTGAAAGAATTTGCGGCAGACAAAAGCCCAGCTCCCCCTTTCTGCCTGTATATGTCAAAGACCCAGTTGGTGGCTGTGTTTGGGTCATGTGTTCCCTGTATGAAAACAGCTAATTAGGAAAAAGAGCCCTCTGTTCCCTGGCCCCCTCCCCCAGCCCAAGGGGCCAGCTCCATGTATCTCATAACTCCCACCCGGTCCTCTCCTCGGGGCTGTGAATAGGTGGCAGCCCCACAGGCTGATCATTACAATGATCGCGTGGGATACCGAAAGGATCCCGTGGGGGATTCGATCACCTCTTCCCAGAACAGCCCCTTTCAAAGGTAGTTGACTCCTTTCTTTTCCTTAATTCCTTTTTACTCTTTTCTCCCTAATTCCTTTCCACTGAAAGAACTTATGCTGTGAACTAAAGTAACCAGATTTGTCCTTGCTGTAAGCAATGATTTCTAGCAAAATTAGTCAGTAAAGGTGGCAGGCAGTGAACTTTCAGTCCTGATGGAGCTGAGCAAATTTATTTCAATAAAACACACCATATTTTCAGTTGACTGGTCTGATTTCAGCTCAGAGGCTACCTGGACCCCAGTCAGCACTGGGCCTTTCCCATTGCACTCTGGGTTTCTTTCACTGTTAGGAACATCTGAAGGGCAATAAGCACTCCAGTGTAAAACAGTTTGAAAAGAGCCCCTGTGTGACAGCTGAGGGGGCAGGATTGCATGTCACTTCTGTGGTTTGTGTTTTTACATGTGTGTTTTCTGGACTAGCGTCAAATCTCACCCCCTGGGCGGGGTTGGGAGGCCCCATGGGTGTCTGTCAGGGAGTGGTTCCCAGACCAAGTGGCCATGACCAGCCTTCTACACTGCTTCTCTACACTCAGATGTCTTGGCCTGTCTCTGAGTCAAGCAGAACCTGCTAAAAACTGCAGGATTTTGACATTCACAATGTCACGCAGGCCCTCTCCAAGCCCGAGGAGGCAGGGATTGCCCTCTCTGTATGGAGAAGAGGATCTGTATGGATTGTGCAGGAGGCAGGCTGATTCAGCCTGAACTGGGTCCCAGGCTCAAGTGGAGCTCCTTCTCCTACACCAGCTGCCTCTTCCCCTGGGGGTCGAATATCAATGACACCCACAACAAAGGCCTAGTAGACTTTACATTTGGCATTTCTCATTCGCTTCTAACATAATACTGTGGGTCTCTATTAGTGCCCTCATGTGACAGATGAGGAAACTGAGGTGGAACTTGAAGACTTCCCTAAGATTAGACACAATAAGGAGACAAAGATGGAATAGTGATAATTATTATAACAAATATTAGTAAGCACACACTACATTTAATTCTCACATTAACTCGGCAAGGCCAAAAATAGGTGTCTTTCTACAAAGGTGAAAAGAGAGCTTGGAGAAGTGTTTTGCCCAAGATCAAGGTGGCAAGTGGCAGAGTTGTATGTCAAATTGGGTCTGCCTGACCACAATGCCCATGCTTATTCAAGTATCACACTTACCCTGGGCTCCGATGCATGGCACAAAAGGGCTATCACCGACACTGATGGTTTTAAATACACACATGTATATGGGTTAAAATTAAAAGAGGCTAAGAGAGAAAAGAACGTTGATTACAGTAATAACATTTGCCAGAGGACAATAGAATAATAAATGTTATTCAAGAGTAAGGGCAACTAGGGCTGGTGATAGACCTCAGTTGGTAGAGTGCTTGCCTCATATGCACAAGGCCGCCCTGGGTTCAATCCCCAGCACCACAACTAAAAGATATACTCAGTTATAGGAAGACTAAGGGAATCTGGCACCCACAGGTCTTCATTTACAAAAACAAAAAACAAAAGATGCATTTCAGCAAAAAGAAAAAGCCACAGGTAAGGTCTGTAATACAAGAAACCACAATTTTCTGGTCATTGTTGCAGTCTACTTGGAAGTCTGATAACCATTTTATTAATGGTGATGACAAGGTAGCTCGGAGTTCCAGGAGCGACTGTCCCAAGGGTGGGGCTTCCTTGCTTTTATGATCCACTGTCTGACACAGTGTGACTTCTGCCATGTTATTGGTCCAAGTAGTCACAGGTCTACAAAGATCCAAGGGCAGCACAGACCCACTGTTATCAATGGGAAGAATGTAAAAGAATGTGAGGGCTCTGGGCTGGGGTTGTGGCTCAGTGGCAGAGTGCTTGCCTAGCATGTGTGTGGCACTGGGTTCAATTCTCAGCACTGCATATCAATAAATAAAGTTCCATTGACTACGACAACAACAAAAAAGACAATTATGGAAAAAAAAAAGAATGTGAGGGCTCTATTTTCAGATGAGAGAAAAATTTAAATATGTAAATAAATGAACTTTTTACTCTAATTTTAGAACTAATCTTTTAAAAGTGTGTTTTAAAAAGATAAAACCAAGTTTGAGGAAAAATATAATAGAGTAGTGGGAAAAATACAAAATAGTATAGTAGACATAAAGACTAAATGATAAAGTAAATGAAAAATCTCTTCCTTTGAGAAACATCAGGCAAATATATATATATATATATATATATATATATATATATATATATATATATAATTTGTTCTTTTTAGTTATACATGACAGTAGAATGTATTTTGACATATCATCCATATGTAAATGGAATATAATTTCTCATTGTTATGGTTGTACATGACATGGAGTTATATTGGTTATGTATTCATATATGAACCTAGGAAAGTTATGTCCAGTTCATTCTACTATCTTTCCTATTCCCATCCCTCCTCCCTTCCCTTCATTTCCTTTGTCTAGTTCAATGAACTTCTATTTTTCCTTCTGCCTTCCCTTATTGTGTGTTAGCATCTACATATCAGAGAGAACATTCAGCCTTTGTTTTTTGGGGTAGGGATTGGCTTATTTCACTTCTCCAATTCCACCCATTTACTGGCAAATGCCATAATTTCATTCTTCTTTAAGGCTGAGTAATATTCCATTTTGTATATATAACACATTTTCTTTATCCATTTATCTATTGAAGGGCATCTAGGTTGGCCCCATAGCTTTACTATTGTGAATTAAGCTGCTATAAACATTAATGTGCCTGCATCACTATAGTATGCTGACTATAAGTTCTTTGGATATAAGCCAAGGAGTGGGATAACTGGGTCAAATGGTGGTTCCATTCCAAGTTTTCGAAGGAATCTCCACACTGCTTTCCAGAGTAGTTGCACCAATTTGCAGTCCCACCAGCAATGTATGAGTGTGCCTTTTCCCCACATCCTCATCAACATTTATTATTACTCATATTATTGATAAATGTCATTCTGACTGGTGTCAGTGTAGTTTTAATTTTCATTTCTCTAATTGGTAGAGATGTTGAACATTTTTTCCAAACATTTGTTGACTGATTGTATTTCTTCTGTGAAGTCTCTGTTAAGTTCCTTAGCCCATTTATTGATTGGGTTGTTATTATTATTATTGGTGTTAAATTTTGTGAGTTCTTTATATATCCTGGAGATTAATGCTCTATTTGAGGTGCAGGTGGCAAAGATTTTCTCCCATTCCATAGGCTCTCTGTTCAGGTTCTTGATTGTTTCCTTTGCAGTGAAGAAGTTTTTTAGTTTGATACCATCACATTTATTAAGTCTTGATTTTACTTCCTATGCTTTAGGGATCTTGTTGAGGAAGTCAGTTCCTAAGCCAACATGCTGGAGATTTTGGGGCCTTCTTTTTCTTCTAGTAGACACAGGGTCTCTGGTCTAAAGCCTAGGTCCTTGATCCACTTTGAGTTGAGTTTTGTGCAGAGTAAGAGATAAGGATTTAATTTCGTTTTGCTGCATATGGATTTCCAGTTTTCCCAGCATCATTTGTTGAAGAGGCTATCTTTTTTCTCCAATGCATGTTTATGGCACCTTTGTCTAGTATAAGATAACTGTATTTATGTGGATTTGTTTCTGTGTCTTCTATTCTGTACCATTGGTCTACATGTCTGTTTTGGTGCCAATACCATGCTGTTTTTGTTACTGTTGCTCTGTAGTATAGTCTAGTATTGTGATGCCACCTGCTTCACTCTTCTTGGTGAGGATTGCTTTGGCTAATCTAGAAAAATAAGAGTATTTTTCCAAATGAATTTCATGACTGCTTTTTCTATTTCTATGAAGAACATCATTGGAGAGGGGCTGGGGATGTGGCTCAAGTGGTAGCGCGCTCGCCTGGCATGCGTGCGACCCGGGTTCGACCCTCAGCACCACATACAAACAAAGATGTTGTGTCCGCCGAGAACTAAAAAAAATAAATAAATATTTAAAAATTCTCTCTCTCTCTCTCTCTCTCTCTCTCTCTCTCTTTTAAAAAAAAAGAAGATCATTGGAATTTTAATAGGAATTGCATTAAATCTGTATAGTGGCCATTTTGACAATATTTATTCAGGCAAATATATTTTTATAGGCAAGTTTTACCAAACTTACAAGAGGCGTATAATTCTCAGCACATGAAAATAAACAGGAAGACATGAAAATTAGTATTTAAGAAAATAAAAATTAAAATAAGAAGCACAGTAAAACTCATTTAATGAAGTTAATCCCAATTTCAAAATCTGGCAAGAACAGTAGATGAGCCTGGTGTAGTGGCACATGCCTATAATCCCAGTGGCCCAAAAAAGTGAGGCAGGAGGATTGCAAGTACAAAGCCAGCCTCAGCAATTTAGTGAGACCCTAAGCAATGTAATGAGACTCTGTCTCAAAATAAAACATTAAAAAAGGCCCAGAGGGCGGGGGGGGGGGGGGGGGTGTCGGGGGTTGTGGCTCAGTGATAGCGCACTGTCTGGCATGTGTGAGGCGCTAGGCTCAATTCTCAGCACCACATATAAATAAATAAATAAATAAAGATATTGTGTCTACAACTAAAAAATATATATATTTAAAAAAGGGCCCAGGATGTGCCTTTATGGTTATGCACCCCTGGTACCAAAAAAACAAAACACCCCCCCCAAAAAAAAAGAGGAAATTAAAGATGAAAAAGTTTTGGTGAAAATACTAGCAGATCTAATTCAGTAGCAGTTTTTTTTTTAAATCATGATTAATTAGGACTGTGCCAAAAATTCAAGTATGATTCAAAGTCTGAAAAATGACTAATTAACTTACTATATTAATAGATTAAAAGAGAAAAATCATACCATCATCTCTAGGGATACAGAGAAAAACACTTGATGCCATTCAGCTCTCGAATATGGTTTTTGAGAAGGGGATTTGTTTAACATAAAAGATTATCTAAAAATCTGCAACAAACATATTAAATGGTGACATTTTAGAAGTTTTCCCCTTTAAGACATGAAAATACAGGAGTGACTTCTGTTACTAATAAATACATGCTGGAGGTCCTAGTCACTGCAATAAGAAAAAAACATAAGAAATGGAAGGAAAACACAAAATTGTCTTTATAGCTGTCATGATTGCAGATAAAGAAAAGAGAAACCACAAACTAATAGAGCAAATAAGAATTCAGCCAGGTTACAGATTCAGTAACTGAATAATACTAACTTGAATTACAAATATATATAATATGTATTTGTGTATATAAGTATGTGTGTGTGTATGTATGTGGATAGATAGATATATATATATATATATGCCATGAATAATAGAAACTGAAATTAAAAACTACCTAGAAATAATTCTAAGAAATTATTTTAAGATCTTCAAGGACAGATTTTTAAAAGTTATCAAAATATACCATGCTCATGTTTGGAAAGACTCAACTTCAAAAAATATTAACTCTCTTCAAATTAATACATAAATTCAATGAAATTCCAGCCCAAATCTTTCTTCGATTTTGATAATCTGATCTTAAAGTTCCTTTGGAAAAGTAAAAGGCCCAGAACATAAAGATAATGTGAAGGTAAGGAAGAGCAAGGGACAAGGATTCACTTCTCAGACTCAGGTTTATCATAAAGACAGTGTGGCATTCTGATCATGTCAGACAAAGAGGGAAGAAATAGAGCAGAGAGGCCAAGACAGACTGACATGAAGCTGGCCTTCATCAGCTCCTATAAACTAAGTGTTAAAATCAGTGGAGAAATGTTCTGAAAGAAGAACTTTAGAGTAAATAAAATAAATTTCATTCCCTTCCCTACAACTTCTGAAAAGAAACATCTAAATGAAAAACAACAACAACAAAATCAGTTCTTAAACTTCTTGGAAGAAAACATGAAGTGATATCTTAATCTTGGAAAAGGACAAGCACAAAGGAAAATATTGCCAAAATTGACACATTTGGATTTTAAACTTCTGTTTAACAAGTAGACCATAAGCAAAGTGAAACATAAAAGCCACAGAGAGGGAGAAGATATTTTGCAATGCGTGTAACTATCATACAATGTATAATAAACCTCTTTAGATTTTTTAAGACAAATACCCAGCGTTTGTCTGATCATTATACACTAGTAGAAAAATAAGCAAAGAATATGAATAAACAATCCACAAAAGAGTAAATTCAAATGGACAATGATCATACGAAAAGATGTGCAACTTTGTAGTAATTAGGGTGATAAAAATTATGATGACAGTATCTCATACCATTCAGACTGGCAAATGCTAAATTTCACACAGCCCGGTAACATCATGCAACATTTTGGTGAGCAAGAGTCATGATCTCATAAGACTGAAGTTGGAAGTGCTGTTGGACCATCTATTCCACTTCAGTCCCAGACACCAGGACAGGTAGAGAAATATTAATTGCAGCCAGTTTTCAATGGTGAGAAATTGACAACAGAAGAATGGATAAATTGTGGTGTATCCAAACAGTGGCCATTAAAATAGACCTATGCATGTATTATACCATTTACATTGGATTTGCAAACAGAAAACAATATTACATGTACAGATGCATACATACATATATACATACATGTAGCAAGAACATAAAATGCATGTGAACAATAAATCAAGGTAGTGATTACTCGGATGATAATGAGGGGACAGAGGGATTCATGAAGAGAATGCAGGGAGCTTTATCTTTTCAACTAAAAAATGGATTCAAATGCGATCAAATGTTAACATATTATACAGGCAGGTGATAAGTATATTGCCATTCATTTTTAAAATTTAGGGTTTTCTGTGTTTGAAGCTTTTTCATAGGGAAAAAGAAAATGCAATCAATTAGATTACCATATCACAACAACCAAAATTTCTTTTGTGTCTATTCTAATATCTTTTTCATATCAGGCTTGCTTGAGCCTCTACCACGAGCCTGGCAATGTTCTGGGTGCTGGGCCCAGAACTTTCAGTGGGAAGGACATAAAAATCCCTGCAATATGGGGTTTACAGTCTAGGGGAGGGAGGCACATCATAAAGATAAATGAGTTAAATATATAGTATAATAGATGATGGTAAGTATTACAGATGGATGAAGCAGGGGGTGTTAGCTGCAATATATTCTCTCTTTTTCTCCCATTAATCCTTCTCTATCTCCATTTTTATTTTCCTGTATTCTGTTTGCTCTGTTCCTGAACTGTTTATTGCCCAATAACCTTAACGATGGATTTCTGCTTACTAAGACCACAGTAGCCTTTGTGAAGTCAGAGACTGAGCTTCATGCATCCTTTGTATTCATCATACAGCACAATAGCAGGCAGGTGGCAGTAGCTTTACAAACTCTTGTTGTTCAAAGATGATTGAAAATTAACAGACGGATTGGGTAACAGATCGGTGCCATTAAGGAAGAGAGCTAAAGCCCAGATCAACAATTCCCCCCTGGTACTGGCCTCCAAGCCCAGCTCTGGTGTTCCTAAGTGTGGCTTTAGGCATGTTCCTTTGTCTTATCAGATCTTGTTGTTTCCTGACCCATAAAACCAGAAGTTTGTAGGAGATGCTTTCCAAGGTTCTAAAATTGTAAAATTATTAGCCTAAAACCATTTTGACCATCCAGTGTTTTCCAGCCTAATTCATTAATTTGTAGTTGTTTCTTTCTATCCATGTCAACTCGGCTCAACATCCCAGCAAATGATTTCTTTATATGGACACCTTTTCCTTTTAAGTATTTAATGCTATCTTTTGACTTATTTGACTCTAACTCTATGAAACAAATCAGTCATTTCGTGGTTCTCCAGATAATCATCCAATAGATACCACTTACTAAGATCTGATATGTACTTTTCCTCCTTCTGGCACTTTTGCAATGTAGGTTTTATCATCCTGCTTTTAGAGAGCATCACATTGCATAATGTTTGAGAAGCAACTTCAGGAGCAGACAGACTTGGGGTCAAGTCCTGGTCCTACCATTTAATAACTGTGTGACTTTGAACAGTTACTTTACCTCTGTGTCTCAATTTCTTCCCTTGTACAGTATTATCTCCCATGGTTATGATTAGTATCACATGCATAATCTACAGTGGTTCCCACAGTGGTTGCCACAAAGCAAAAGCTCAATAAGTATCTGATTTTGTTTTTAACATTCAAAAGGACTGAGGGGAGTAACTTGAAAAATAGGAACAAAAATGCCCTCCATGACAATTAAGAGACAAGGAGGGGAATCAGGAGGAGGATCAAAGGGGAGTAACGGGAGAGGAAGTGATCAAAATCTGCTATATGCATGTGTGAATGTGTCACAATGAAAACCACTATTCTATATAATAAATATGCACTAATTTTAAAAAAAAAGCCCTCCTTCCAAGAGAGTTGTAGAAATGAAACCAGAGACTTTAAGCATAGAAACCAGCACACAGGAAAATCTTTAAAAATGACTGCTCACATTCCCTTTTATGAAATAATCTACCCTACATTGAAAATGAAGAGCACTGCTTGAAAATAACAAATCTTCTCAATCAGATGCCTTTTCTAAGTCCCGTGTACTAAATGAAGTCTCAGAAACACTTAGGGAAAGAATTTAGTTGTTACAAATTTGAAATTTCAATTCTGCTCCCAGAATTATGTTGGGTACGTTGGCAGAAACCAGTGAACTAGAAGGTAAAGTCCCTGCCGTGAACATACTTACAAGCCAAGTGGGAAATACAGTATCCTTCAGGAAGGCAGAAAAATGAATGACCCTATGTCGAAAAGCTGCAGAGAGTGAGGGGAGGCCGGCGGGTAGGTGGGAACTCAGAAGCATGAAGAAAGATGGCTCAGTGGCTGTCATTTTTTTAATGGTGGCATACTAACAGAGAGGGGGATTAATGAAATTGGGAGCACAACAAAGAAGAGCAACCTCTGACCCTAGGGAGATCATAAATGGAGTACAGAAATGAGATTCCCGAACACCCCGAGAACGTGGGAGTGTACGTTGTCCACCAGGTGGAGGGGGACACTTGAGATGACATGACTTACTTCTCTATTGGACCTTTTCTCACCAGGGTCTTTTCACCTAATCCACCTGATGTTTGATGACTACGTGCTTTACCTGTTGGAATCTCTGCACTGTCAGGAGCGGGCCAACGAACTCATGCGAGCCATGAAGGGGGAAGGAAGCACTGGTAAGCCAGCACTTCACTGGGGACTGACCACCTGGCAGTGGGAAGTGCCTCCCTCCTTCTGTGGTGCATTTCTTTATCCCCAAGAATTTAGTTATGGTGAGTGGGTCAAGTGCCATGGAACCAATAATGAACTCGGACCTGCGTGTCTGTGGGAAGCACCTTCAATGCCATGATAGTGAGTGGGAGTCACCAAGGGTTTTAAGCAGGGGAGTGACTGGTGCGACACAGATTAGGAAGTGTGTTTGAAGACAACTTGCCTTGACATTTGGCTCTAAGAACTCACCTTTTCTCTACTCGTAGCAGAAGTCCGCGAGGAGATCATCTTGACAGAGGCTGCCCCACCAACCCCTTCACCAGTGCCCTCGTTTTCTCCAGCAAAGTCTGCCACATCCGTGGAGGTGCCACCTCCCTCCTCCCCTGTCAGCAACCCCTCCCCAGAGTACACTGGCCTCAGCACTACAGGTAATGCAAGGTCTAGGGGTGGGGGAGTGGATGTTGAAAGCAAGAACTTTCTGGAAAAACATTCATCTTTAAACTATGAAAGACAGGGCTAAAACCGACTACCCTTCCTGGATTTGTGGGTGACTTGCACGTACCAGTTTCTTCATTGGTGTGTCTTCCATATGCTGCTGTTTTCAAGTTGACAGATTAAGCACCTGATAAAATCTCCACTGCCCGAGTGAAGCCACTGAAATTATTAAAGTTATATATAAGATAAATTAATACACAGCCATTCTTGAAAACAAAGTCCCTTTTTTTTCCATCCCCCTTGCTGAGAAGCTCCTATCTGCTTTCTGGTTCATACCACAGAGCAGTCAGGAAAGTGACCTCCTCTATTCTGCCATCTTGAAAAAAAGGTCCATTCTTGAAAACAAGAAAGGAAACTATGAACCCCAAACTGAGAAATATCTCTGGAAAGGGGGACAAACAGGAAGCCATATTCTAAGCCATGGCAAACAGAAGCAAGGCAGGAGCTGTGAACAGAGCTGGTCATGAGCCAAACTAAGGCGGCCCTCCACGTGACTGTGAGACTGATGCCACTCACAACCAAGAACCACCCAAGTCTGAATGCATACTCAAAAGAATTGAGAGCAGAGATCCAAACAAATATTTGTGTATCTATGCTCCTAATAGCATTATTGACAACAGCCCAAAGTAGAAAAGGATCCAAGTGTCCACTGAAGGATGAATAAATTAAATGTGGTTAGATACATACAATGAAATATTATTCAGTCTTCAAAAGGAATGACATTCTGATGTATGCTGCAACATGGGTGAACCTTGACACAATAGAAGAAATATCATGCAATTCCACCCAATGAGGACCCTACAATGCTCAAGTTCATAGAGAATGTAGAATGGTGGTCATCAAGGGCTGGAGGCAGAGGAAATGGAGCCCGAGTTTAAGTTTGAGAAGATGAACAGTTCTGGAGATGGTTGGTGGTGTTGACTGCACAACACAGCAAACATACTCACTGCTACCAGACTATACACTTCAAAATGGCTAAAACGGTGTTTTTTATGATATGTGTTTTTTACCACAATAAAAATATCACCAAAATATCGATGGAGGCCCAGTTCCATGAAAGAGGAATAACAAACTAAGAAAAAGGAGAATTTTTGTCCAAAAGAATGAAGTTAACAGGACAATTTGAAAAGAACTGTTAGGATGAGAGCTAAAGGAGGAAATCGTACCCATGAGCGTCAAGTAGGGACCTTCACAAAGAAATGCACAATTGTGGAAGTAAAAATTTCAACAGGTAGGCAGAATAGAAAACTAGATCCACTGAAAGAGAATTAGTGAACTGAAACACAGCTGAGGAGTTCTCTGATAATGTGACACAAAGAAATGTGAAGGATAAAAGCTATGCTAAGGGCTGGGGATGTGGCTCAAGCGGTAGCGCGCTCGCCTGGCATGTGTGCGGCCCGGGTTCGATCCTCAGCACCACATACAAAGAAAGATGTTGTGTCTGCCGAAAACTAAAAAATAAATATTAAAAAAAAATTCACTCTCTCTCTCTCTCTCTCTCTCTCTCTCTCTCTCTTTAAAAAAAAAAGCTATGCTAAGAAAAAGAGCTAATTAATCCATAAATTTCAATATTCATTTAATAAGTGTTCCAGAGAACGAAGAGAAAGTGAAGAAATAATGGCTAACAGTTTTACAGAATGGAAAGAGACAAGATTGAAAGCTTTTCATGAACATTGTACTGAAAAAAGAGGGAGAGAGAGGGATAGAGAGAAAGAAAGAAAACCCTCTAAAGTCACTGATGAAAATCACAGATAAAGACATCCGCTCCCCAAAAGAAGACATGGATAACCTCCAAAGGACAGAGAATCAGAATGGTGTCAGACTTCTCATCAGCAACATTAGATTCAATATCTGAAACAGTATTTTTAAAGTACAGAGAAAAATGCATTGCAAACCTTGAATCCTAAGTTCTATACATTATATACATATAATGTACATATCTGTGTCCATGTGTTTATATAGGTATTTTTCCTTTGAGGACTATTTTATGTGCCAAGTTGCCAAGTTCTATGCTGGGTGTTATGGGAACTGTATATATTAATATGCCAAGGCCTTGCTACCAGGAGTTAACAGAGGGATAAGAGAAGTATAGAAATAACAATAATAGAAGAAATAATTTTGCATGTGCAATAAGTGAGGTATAAACTAATGCTATAGTGTTCTTAAGGAAGAAGAGATTTCATTTGTTTGGAGGTATCAAGAGAGATCTCCCAAAGGCTCTTTGTGGAGTGGAGGGTTTGGTAGGGCTGTGATAAGTATTAATTCATTATTTTTTTATTCAGTCCTGCTCAATTATCCTCCCATTACCCAGGTACCAAATCTGGGAGTCTGCTTCAAATCTTTGTTCTTGTTCAACTTCTGTGTTAGGATAAGCTAAGGTGCTATAAACAAGTAGACCCAAACATGTTAATGCAACAGAAATCTATGTCATGTTTGAAAACGATACAGGCAGGATATTCTGTCACAGTGGAGAATCTCTTTCCATGCAACCGTTTAGAAGCAAACATTTCCTCATTAGACTCTGCCATACCCTAGAGCAAGTTCTCAAAGTGTGGTTCTCAAAGTGTGGTCTCCTTGAAACTGCTTTAAAAAGCTTGTTAGAAGGTCCCAGCAGACCAATTGACTTTGAAACTCAAGGGTTGGGGCCCAGCAATCTTGTTCAACAAACTTGTAACTGTTCCGATGTTCACCAGTTTGAGGACCACTGCCTTCAGTCTGTGCCAAGTTTGTAACTGGCAGACTGAGATAAAGAGGGTATGGAGGACGTCTGAGATGGCATACCACACTTCCACTCAGTCTGTCAGCAGGGACTCAATCACGTGGTCTCATGGAACTGAGGAGAGGCTAGAAAACGCAGGATAGTGGGTAGCCAGGTAGGGAAGGTGAATAGATTGGGGGCAACTGCTGGCACTGTCCCTCACACCTCCCATGTCCCGTTGCCCTAGTGCACGCCTGGACTGATCCATTCTTTCCTATCCCATTCATGCCACCTGGTTCGGACTCTCACCACTTCTCAGCTCCCACACTGCCCACTAGGTTTATTTTGGTGAGAAGCTCCTGCCTCATCTAAGTGCTGGGGCAAAGAACCGGCAGCTCCATGCAAAAGCTCTCCATCTGCTACTCTCTTCTCACACTGTTCCTCCTTCCAGGACCACCCCCTTCCATCATCTGCCTGACCCATCCCTTGGTTCTCCTTTGACTTTTTCCCACCCCCAAGTTAGAATCTTCTTCCAGATCCCACAGCATGGGTCTAGTCATATTCTAGTTCTGCTTAGAATAGGGCTGTTTTCAGAATAAACTGGGAAATATATTTTTTTTTGGGGGGGGACCAAAAGAACAGGATCAGATTGCTCCTCTCAGGATGCTATCTTTTGTCATTCATTCTTTCACTCACTCACATCCATCCATTTGTCCAAAAAATATTTCTCAAGTGGCTTTTTTTTTTTTTTTTTTTTGGTACCAGGGACTAAACCCAGGGGCACTTAACCACTAAGCCACATCCCCACTCCTTTTTATTTTTTTATCTTTTATTTTGAGACAAGGTCTTGCTAAATTGCTTAGGCCTGGCTAAGTTGTTGAGGTTGGCCTTGAACTTGCAAACCTCCTGCCTCAGCCTCCTGGGTCACTAAGATTACAGGCATGAGCCACCACACCTGGCTCAAGTAGCTTCTAAACCCTTCTAGATAGATGGTTGTGTGACAATGAACAGTTTGACTATGGTTCGGCTCCTTGGGAGTGGATATTTAGAGGTAAATGTTCTGATGAGCAGATGGGCGATTACAAGATAGTGTGATCAGTGCTAAGTTGAGAGAAGGGACAGGGAAGAGGGGCACCTCCCACATGTATTTGGAGGGACTGGGAAGGCTGGAGAATGGGGAGAAGACATTCTAGGCACAAGAAGCAGCTGATATAAAGTCCTGAAGGGATGGGAAATCATATTATTTTCTGAGAACTTTGAGTATATGTATCCCTGGATTAATTCCTTCCCCAAAATGAAGGAATCTGTCCAGAAGTACTAATAAGAGAGGGGATGAGCAGAAACTTAAGAGCTTACAAGGTGCCTGCCCTCTTTTATACTTTTTCCAGGGGCAAAAACTTGCCAACTAACTCAGTGGCCCTGTCTCAGCCACTACTAAGGAAGCTGGACTCTGAAGTATTGACAAGTCGGGTTGTCAATAAGTGGCATTAAATCAAGGTTTGATTTCACTTTGGGTAGACAGCTACAGAGAGTCCTCCTCTTTGGAGAAATGTAGATTTGAGCACTGCCATATTTGTTTACATAGATGTACCTGAAATCATATTTTGATTTCTACTCCAGCTTCATAGTGGGTAGTTTTCTAACTCAGAGAAATTGTAGAGAAAAGAACAACTTTGTTCACTGAGCACAAAATGCTGTTTGCAGCCCTTTGTTCACTCAGGTGTTTTTTTATGATTGGATAACTGTCCTATGTCTCCCACCTCCCTCAGGAGGAGCAAGGGCAGTGGGAGCAGCCAGGAGCAGTTTCTGAATAGTCCTGCCCACGTGTCCCTGCTGCCACCAGCGAGACACACATGTCTGTCAGTGATGACATGCTTACTTCTGAAATAAACAGGGAAATTATGCAAATAAAACAGTTCTGCATTATGAAGCTGAAATAATTTGAGTGAAATGGTTTCTCACAGTGTGTCAACTTATCAAACAAGGGTACTCTCAGGACATGAGAGGAAGGGAAGATTGTGCAGGAAAGATTTCTATAAGCTAGCTCCTCATAATTCCCATCCGGCTAGTGAGTCTGCCTAGCTCTCTTCATAGCAATTTGGAGGCCTAAAGTGTGGCAGGTGTGATAATAGTCAAGGCCACAGGAATATCACAAATGTGTTCAGAGATTTTTGTGCAATGTGTTCAAGAGTCATAAAAGTAGCTTCTTAGAAATACAAATGTGAAACAGGTTCTCTTCAGATGACTGTAAGCTTTGAAGATTCTGGCACATTCCAGCTTTGTTCTCAGCTATCTCCGGGGGGGCATTAAAATGTCATCCTATATAAAACTATGCATAATATTTTTCTCAAATACCACTTTTTTTGCTAAATTAGACTGGACCTTGGCAGGCAATGGGTCACAGTCTTAGAGGAAACATAATTTCCTAACAACATATATGGTTTTATGGGCTTATAATAAAGCACAAATTATTTATTCATGATGTACACCTAAAATTAAGAAATTTATTATGGTAGGCTTCTTAAATTTGAGGACTTTCACTGAACAGCATTGCAAATTAGAAAATAATTATGTAAATCCTATAAAATGGATTTGCCATTTTTTTTCCTAAAGTTAACTCAGCACATGGTTTTCATGCCCAGTTAATTTTTATTTGTTTTTAAATCATTGCTTGATTTATATCCCATCTACTTCCCAAAAAGTTTCTGAAGTAGTTTATGATAAAAACAGGAAAACCAATCTTTTTTTTTTTTAAGACCAAAATCAGGAAGCAAGAAATAAAGGAAAGATGAGGTAAAATTAAAACAAAACAAAAAAAAAAAAAAAAAACAGTTGGCTAAAAAGTTTTGTTTTGTTTTTAAACTGTAAGTGAAAATTTAAGTGGCCCAGCTCCTTTGTTGGGTTTCCAGCATACCCTGACTATTACTGACCAGTGGATGCATTATCAGGTTGAACTAGTTGAGTGTCAAGGCTAATCGTACCCGTGACTCTCCAACCAATCAACGTCTCACTGTGGATGGACACTTCCTCATTTTTCTAGCAGCGAAAGAGAGAACAGTGTCATGACTGCTTAGTGAGCACAAAGTGAAAATAAGTCCATTGCACAGAACTTCTGGCATTCTTTGATACAAGGATAGGGAATCCAAAGCAGTACAGCTTCAGCTTCTCAGGAAAATGGCCACTCTGTGCATTCACATCTGTCTAGTCCCATATCCACACTTCACGTATTTCTAAATAGGCTTCCTTAAGACTGTACTTATTGTTTTCAAAGCAGGGAGGGACAAAGAAAGTACTCACTAGGTCCCTAAAGTTGAACCTGATATATGGCCAATGTTGATTGGGTTTATTAGTCTATGGCCAAGTCATATTAAGAGATAGGCCAAGGATTCCATTTCAGTGGATTTCTGCAAGGTGAAATCCAGTCCATTTGTCCTCTCACCCCCAACTTTGCGGATTTGCCATCTCCCCGTGGCCAGCAAAGTCCAGCTATCTTAACTTTAGGGAAAATGGGCTTTTCCTCCTCAAAAGCATGGCAGGTGGTGCCAAACTATCACCCATTTAACATGACATTGGACTGTAATTCTTTAATGTCATTTAAAGAAAATGTTGGACTTCTATGCTGTCTGGGTCGGGCCACCGAAGGGCTCTAAAACCCCCGTTTATGATGTCATGTTAAGTATCACCTCCTTCAACAATGACAATAAAAGTTAACTATTAAACTCATGTTTTCAACTTCCCATCATGGGTTCCCTGCAACACAAAACCAGAAAATTAAATCATTGAGATGTGAGGATGCCTAATGAAACAAGAAGCAAATTCCTCATAAATGGCCCTAACTGTAAAACATCTGCCTGCCCAGCTGCATTTTCAGCACATCAGTTGAGGATGTAACAAAGATGACTGACCCCTAGTCTTTCCAAATAACAAAAGCCCAGTTATTCTGAGGACAGCTAAGCTGAGTGGGACATGGTGCATGTGCAGCCTGCCTGCAGACCTTGGTGACTCATTTATAGTGAATTCCTCCCCTTTCAATCCCGGCTGCTTCCTTTTCTTTAAAGGAAAAGAATTAAAATAAATACATAAACTGGGACTAAAACCAGACTTTTTGATGCATGCTGACTTCGCACCATCAAGTCTTGGCTTGGTGTTGTTGGGACCTTGGATTTGCTCCTTCGTTTTCTCATTCCCTTTTTCACTAAATATGTATTCTGTGTCTCATCTGTGCCCTGGGGGTACAGAAGTGAAAAAGACATCATTGCTGCTTTTGTGGTACTTTTATTGTTGTGGGCAAGAGTCAATGCAGAAGTAACCCCCCAGGCAAATATATAGTTTCAAATCGTCATCCGGGTTTAGTGGTGCATGCTTGTAATCCCAGCAGCTGGGGAGGTTGAGGCAGGAGGACTTCGAGTTCAAAGTCAGCCTCAGCAACTTAGTGAGGCCCTAAGCAACTTAGTAAGACCGGGTCTCTAAATAAAAAATAAAAAGGGCTGGGGATGCAACTCAGTGGTTAAGCACCCCTGGGTTCCATCCCTGGTACCAATAACATAATAACATTAAAAAGTCAGTTCTACAAGTGAAAATAAAAATGTGCTACAAAAAGGTATAAAATGCGGACCTGCCTTAGTTGATAGAGACCGCCTCTCTAAGGATGTGATATTTGCCTAAGACATGAAGTATCACAAGGAGCCAGCCACATAAATGTTGGGGAGGGGAAAAGAACATTCTAGGCAATAGGGACAACATGTGCATAAGCTTGAGGCAGAAAAGAGCTTGGAATAGGTGAGGAGGGACTGGAGCACATAAATAAGGGAGAGAGGGTCAGTTGATGAAGTTGCAGAGAGAGGCAGAGGCTGAACAATGAACCAACATTTCTTTCTGGGAAATGATTCATTTGCTTGCCCCTGATCAGTTGTGTCAATCAGATTTTGGCCATGGAAGTATTAGTGAAATGGGAGGTTTCCATGATCAGGAGGTATTCTTCCTAAGCACAGCTATCTGAAGGACAGATGACAGCCAATGGGATATATATAATATAGATATAAAATCTTCTTTCCCTGTCTCAGTCTTGAAGGTTACAGGAAATGTTTATTAACATTTCCTGAATCAAGCAGAAATTAAGCAACATTGCCCCAATAGAACTTTCAGTGATAATGGAATTTTTTAAAATCTGTAATCCAAAACATTAGCCACTAGTCATGTGTTTCTATTGTTCACATCAGATGTGGCTAGTGCAGCTGAGGAACTGAATCTTCAATTGCATTTAGTTTCAATTAATTTAAGTTTAAGTAGCCACATGTGGCTAATGGTTGTTGCTTAGGGTAGGGCAGCTCTAGAATCTCGTCAACACTTAAAGGAGCTTATTTCTTTAAAAAAAAAAAGAAGTACAAATAGCTTAGGTTAGATGAAAATTTGAGTAATATCTATAAGGCTTAGGATCCCAGTGGGGAAAAAGTTCAAATGATTTGGTACAAGATTTGAAGGGAACAGTATAACAAGTAGCCTGGGAAGCAGTCTAACTTTTCACAAGTTTACAGCAGGCTCTCACAATTTGATTTGGAATGGCCCTCCACACACACAGCCTTGCTACCCAAAATATGGTCCATGGACCAACAGCATTGCCACCCCATAATTCTATAAATGCCCCATTCCCAACCCACAGAATCAGAGAATTGGTAGTTAGTCAGTAGTCAGAGACTGCCTTTCTAAGGAGGTGATATTTACCTAAGACCTGAAGAATCGCAAGGAGCCAGCCACATAAACGAGAGGAAAAGAACATTCTAGGCAATAGGGACAGCATGAGTGCAAGCTGGAGGACATGCTGCAATTTGAACCGCATCTCTGGGAATTCAAACACCCATCCAAGTGTGAGGAGAATGGCTGTTTGTGGAAAGATTTTAGAGTTGGGCAGATCTGGGTTCAGATCCCAACTCGGCCATTTTCCTGGTCAAGTCCTTCAACCTTTGGCCGTCACTTTTCTTACCTCTACAAGGAGGTAATACTACCTACTTCAAAAGGTTGTTGTGAAGATTAAATGAGTCAATGTATGAAGAGAAACTAGCGTGGGGTCTGGCTTATGTTAGATGGTCATTGCTAATTTATTCAACAAATCATTATTGACAGCTATTATGCTCCAAGCTCCCTTCCTGTCCTGTATTTAACACCCCTTCCAAAACAAACCAAAAAAACATTCAGCAAGAGGAATGTTTTGTTGGGGATGGGAAGAAATGTTCCTGTCTAGCACTTTCAATACTCTCACTGCCTCTTGTGAGATCTTCATTGAATTCTCAAGGATCAGGGACTCCCACCATTCTCCTCAGCCCTTCTAATAAATAGGGATGTAAGAAGGGAGTGGGTGGAGCATGAAATATGGGGAAATATGGGAATTAGACAAATAAGAGACGGTTGTTCTTGTTTTACCAACAAATAAAAAGCACTAGAGCCGTCTTTAAAATCAAGCACAAAGTGTTAGCTGCACAGTTTCTTTCTTTAGTTTCCTTAAAAAGAAGCGACCGCAGCAGCAATTCTTGCTGGAGGTCCCTCTGGTAGGAGAGGGAATGCAAGGGGTGTTCTTTTCTGCTCCCCAGGCAAAAAGGGTTTCTCACCCAAGCCAGTAGGTGTTAATCTGCTTAAGCCTGCCTGAGTGGACGTGTTAGATTGCTGGCACATGGCCATTTAGAGGTTTTGTTCCCCAGACCACAGGAGCCTATTTTTCCAAGAGTTCCACTAGCTTTTTGTTTGATAACGTCTATTTCTAGCAGCATTTACTCCTTCAACAACAAATTCTATGGAACAAAAATTTATTGAACACCTACTATTTGGCAGACCCTCTGTTGGGGATACAGAGATGAATAAGGAACAGTTGCTGTGCACCAGGGGCTCCTACAAAAGTAACTTCTGCGGCTGCCTCTCAGGTGATGGCTATTATCATCATGTCTTCCTACCGCTTGGAAAAAAAAAATCCTTTGGTTTCCTGGACTGCCCCTTATAAATATCCACTGACCTTGCTATACTCCCCTGAGGTCACAGGGGCTTAAAGGGTTAATTACTTGCTTGTTGTGGCTGGCTCATTGTTCTCTCAAAACTATGCCCCCCCTCCACACCAATTATGTTTCCCAGAGTAAAATCTGTTTATATGTTTTACTTTTTGCAGAGACAATATATATTTGTTAGAAAAAAATAAAGGGAAAATTTTAAAAATCATCCCTAAATCCCCAGAGATAACCTGGTTTAATAAAAATAGTATTTTTTAAATAATAATATTTTAAACATAGGTTTAAAACATAGAGGGCAGACATGCTTAATACAATCATCTGAGATGTGATCATTTGGGGATTTTTTTCCTTCTGATCTTCTTGCATTTTCTTATAAGTGATGCCTAACATGTAGTCTTCCAAAGTCATTATCTTTTGGAGGAAGAATGTGGAATAGATGCATAAAGCAGGAAGAGGTACTCTCAGCCATAGTGCTGAATAAGGACGCTAGTGATTTTAGAGGAAAACATGTTTAGACATTTGCTGTAATTGATTTTAAATTACTGTTCCTATAAGTGTTCTGTCACTAATGTGTGAGGCAGTTTTCTGTTACTATTTAAAAAAATGCTTGAGATATCGCACTTATGAAAAGAGAAAGTGTACTTCTGGGGTTTTAGAGATTTCAGTCCATGATCAATTGGCCCCATTGCTTTGAGCCTGTGGCAGCACATCATGGTAGAGCCGGTGGCAGAGCACAACCTTTCACCTTGAGGCCAGGAAGCAAAAGCCCTTGGAGATCCTGGCCACAGAGTCCCCTCCAAAAATCTCCCACTTGCCACCATGCCCACCTCTTGAAGGTTCCACCACCTCCCAGTTGTACCACCCTGGGAATCAAACCTGTAACACACGGGCCTTTGGGGACCACTTAAGATCAAACTATAGCATCCAGTGATAGAATTGACCCAAGAAACTTGTATTCATCCCTTGAGGTGTACAATGAAAAATATGAAAATATAAGTTTTATATAAGAATACCTGAATTCATAATGAAGAGAGCTTGAATACCATTTAAAAATATGCCACATGTCAGGTTTTTTGACATATCTTGATTAATATAACAGTCCAGCAAGATAGATATTATTACTGCTCCTTTACCAATGATGAAACAAAGGCCCATAAAGTTGAAGAGTCTTGCCCAGGATCTTTTAGCTAGTACACACAGAATCAGGATGCATAACAGAGACATTGTGATAGAATAGAAAGTGTGCGGCAGTCTTGGGTCCCACAGGCCACCAAAGCACTCTGGGACTTTGGTCAAGCTATTTAACATTCTGTGCTTTTCTCTGATGCCTCTTCTGCGTTCCATGTTGACATGAGGAGACAGTCCTAAGAATAAAGATGAAGCCTATTGTGAGGATGCTGTCCAGGGTGTTGTTGAACAGTTCACAGTTGCCTCTTTCTGAGGGTGTCTGAAAGAAAGTCCAGTTTGATCTGAATTCCAAGTATAATATTACTTCTGAGAAATTTGTTTACTATCTTATGGCTCCTAACTGGTTAAGCTTCATTTTAGCATTAGTTCTAGAAAACTCAGAGCCAAGTTTAAGATCCTTACATAGGAAGAGTTTGGATCTTTAGGATATGTTGTGTTTTGCCTTATTCCTGATTTCATTTTTTACCTTCAATTTTGTTTTTCTTCTTTCATATCTACGTTCATATTATCTTTTTGAATCTTCTTTATTTCTATGTGCTTCCTTTATTTATTTATTTTAGCTTTCTGTTTTCTCACCCATGAACAGGGGACAATATTTCCCTGAACAATTGTCTGAAAAGCCCTGAGCACGGTGCTCAAAAAATGATATCTCCTTTTCCTATTCTTGGGATGAATCTTTGTCTCTTTTCATTAAAAGAGAAGGGCATTGGTCTGGGGTTGTGGCTCAGCAGTAGAGTACCCACCTAGCATGTATGAGGCACTGGGTTCAATCCTCAGAATCACATAAAAATAAATAAATAAAAGAGAAGGGCATTATTTGCATTCTAAAATATTCTCCAGTTTACAAAAGGGCTCACTACAAGATTCTTTTAATAATAAAGCAATGTATTTAAAATGAGTTTCCATCTCCACCTTCTTTAAGGGAGGGTATTCCTTACTGACGTCCTATCACATGGTTGGCACAGTGCTGATCCCCACTAACTTTGTGCCACCTCCTCCTATGCCCCTGTCAATGCATCAACTCTCCTATGCCATTTATAAAGCCCTGGAAATGAAATGAACTAGATTTTTAAAAATGCAAACCCCCTTTCTTTAACTTCCTAGAGGAATTTTAAGACAGAAATGGTCTGCTGCAGAAAATATAGAATTAGAGGACCAAATTTTTCTCTTTTATTTCACCTTTAAAAAAATGGCTTCCCTTGAATCCTCTTCCCTCCACATATGTTTATTTTCAATATGTTAACATATTTTTTAATTAAAAAAATTTTTTAGTTGTAGTTGGACACAATACCTTTATTTTATTTCTTCATTTTCATGTGATGCTGAGGATCGAACCCAGTGCCTCATACATGCTAGGAGAGCACTCTACCGCTGAGCCACAACCCCAGCCCCACTATGTTAACATATTTTAAAACTTATCAGAAATGAAATTGTCCAGTGAGTTTATTATAAGCTCATTAACAATTTCTTAAATTTTCTTTTTTGAAAATTATAACCATCTTACATCTAAGCATCTTGAGGGCTTTTATTTTTGTCCGGCTCCCCTCCCCACCATAGTGCTAAGGAGCACTTTCAAGGTACCCAATTAAAAGGAAATAAATAAAATTAATGATATGTATGGAATCAGTCACAGTCCAGGTCTCTGTCTAATAATCTTCAAAAAGACCTGGGCAGGCAGAGCCCAATAATCTACTTAAGTTTGCTTAAAGCAATTTGTTAGATCTTTAACACCTGTTGAGTGCTGAAAAGTTAATTTTCAGGGCCTGCCTGGGCTCCATTGCCTGAGATCTCCTGTGTCCTTCCTCCCTTTCTTCTTTCCTTTCCCCTTTCTTCCTTTTAAAGTTTTTATTAAGAGTCTTTTGGTCACCAGGTTCTGTGCTAAGCACTGGGGATCTCATGGTGGACAAAGCAGACAAGGTCTCTATCCTCATGAAGCTTACAGTCTGTGGGGGAGGGCAGGCATTAATTATATCGTTTTCTCTAATGGGTATAGAATTAATTGCAATAGGAGCCATCAAGGCCCTGACCTGGTGTGGGTTAGGAGATAGCCCCTCTGGATTAAGATATGAAGAATGAGTGGGTATTAAGAGAGGGACAAGGACTAGGGCAACAGAAACAGCATATGCAAAGGTCCTGTAGTTCTAGGAATTGTGGTACTCTGGAGAAAATGAAAGATTCTGTGGCTGGACCAGATAGGAATATTTCAGGTAAATGTCCACGAAGCCAGAGACACAAGCCTTGCAAAGACTTTGGCCTTCAGTTCAAGAGTGATTGGAAGCCACTAAAATGTTCTAAGAAAAACTTAGTAACCAATGCATCTTAATTTGTCTCTGCAGGAGCAATGCAGTCGTATACCTGGTCTCTAACATACACAGTGACAACGGCTGCTGGGTCCCCAGCTGAAAACTCTCAACAGCTGCCCTGTATGAGGAGCACTCATGTGCCCTCCTCCTCCGTCACACACAGGATACCAGTTTACCCCCACAGAGAGGAGCATGGGTAGGTGACTTTCTGGGATGCAGCGAGACTTTAGATTTAAGGTGGGGTTCACTTAGCAGCTATTTCCCCAAAGGATAGGAAGGCTGCCACTCTTTGTTGGGTTGTCATAGTATGCTCAGTAGTGTACTGTGTATAACTGTCACTCATAATCCCACGCAACCAGGTGATGTAGGCAGGTTGGTGTTAGCAACCCCATTTTGCAGAGGAGGAAGCTGAGACTTGGGGGTCAGAGCAAGTGTGTCTGCTCCAAGCCTGTATTCTTCCTCTTTACCCTCTCCAGCAGTCCAGTCTCCCTGAAAGGCTCCTTGTGAACTCTGTAGATGTTCATAGCTTTGTACTAGGTCCAAGTCTCTGTGACTCCATTTAGAGGAGGGCTTCCCTACCTGTGGGTGGGAGGTCCCTGGAGAGGGG
This sequence comes from Marmota flaviventris, assembly GCF_047511675.1. NCBI lineage: Eukaryota > Metazoa > Chordata > Mammalia > Rodentia > Sciuridae > Marmota > Marmota flaviventris. Next base: position 15,390,326 of record NC_092500.1, on the reverse strand, counting down.
TAGTTATTTCCCAGGCACAGGGAATCCCTGGAGGTTCCAGCTCTGTACCATAGATAAATAAATCATTTGTTTTGCCCATTTTTTTTTCTTTTCAAATCTGGGCAGTGATGTTGGTGTGATGAATAAACTGCAAATCAATTCATTTGCGGGTGTCCCCTGACACAGTAGCCCATTACGCACTGTCTTTCATTAAAGACCCGAAGCTTATCAGGCCTAGTGAGTAGATCTGAATGAGATGTCAGAAAGAGATGCCACCCTGTAGTTCAGGGAGCCTCCCTTGCAGCCACTCACAGGCCAGGTTCTGAGGCACCAGCTGTGGGGCACCAGAGGAGCCAGGGAGGACCTCTCTGGTCCCTTGCCCCAAGAGGCCCAGCCTAAGGCAGCAAGGCAGAAACCCTGAAGGTGGGCACAGGCCTGGAGGCTGGTGTACTTTTCCATATTTCTGGGTGCCCCTGAGGGCCAATGGGAGCCATTATTTCCTCAGGGGGGCTTTTAGAGTATTTTCTATACGTTTAGAATAGACTACAGTTTTGTTTTCAGAGAGTGTTTTGAATCTGCAGGAATGGCAGAATAGACACTCCAGGGTCACAGGTCAGCATCTTGGCCATGGAGATGTTATAAGGGCTCTGTGGTATCAAGTGTCTTCACACACATGATCCCTAGAAAAACCCTGTGCTGCATTTGCACAAATTTGCAAAACAGGACTGTGAGTATCCCAAACTCACACAGCTAAAATATAAGGGACTCTGGCTTAGAACAGGGGTCTCTGACACCCAGTGGGTCCTGCCGTGGCACTTCCTGGAAGAAGAGGAAGGGGCAAACACAAATCCCTGCTCCACTTCTTTTCTCTTCTCCCCCGTTTGGTTTCAGGATGTAACATGGGGCCGCTCAGCATGGTAGGAGGAGAGTTTCCATCACAAATTGCGTTTTGCTCAGAGCTGGAGTCCATTCCCTGAGTGCTTGTGTCGAGGGCGCTGAGGGAGAAGGGAAAGCTACCTGGGGTTTTAAACTTACCAAAACAAGGCTGCATGGAGATAGGAATCAGAAAGAAGAAGAAAAATAGGAAAAAGAACAAAAAGGGGAAAAAATAGATGAGGTTGATTTTTAAAGGTGTCAAACTGATTTGTTCTCCTTGTTCTGACTCACCCTGTTCAATGCGCTTGCCGCATTTTAGGTACACGGGAAGCTATAACTACGGGAGCTATGGCAACCAGCATCCTCACCCAATGCAGAGCCAGTATCCGGCCCTCCCTCACGACTCGGCCATCTCTGGGCCACTCCACTACTCCCCGTATCACAGGAGCTCTGCCCAGGTGAGTGGATGGTCCTGCTTGGTACCAAGTCCAGTCAACTAACAACCAGTAAGCACCTTCTGCAGACTCTGTGTGGCCCAAGAGTCCCCAAGGAGAGCACCATCTTTCATCAGTGGCTGGCCCACGCTGGCTATCTGGCCAGCAATCCTGTGCCACTTTCCCTCACTGGTCTGGATGGCTTAGCAGTTCTTTAGTCAGCTCCTCTCTCTGACTTCTCTAATGTCAGGATCCCATGGGCCATGCATCTGCTCTCCCCTTCTAGGAGGCCACTGTCACTGCTGGCCTCTGGTCTCTTTTCCCAGCTCCACCGTCATGGAGCCTGTCAGGACTAGCATCTCAGCGTCACTCTCACTGGTCTGCCCCTTTTCAGTCCAGTCCACATATAATTGGAACCAGAAAAATCTTCCCAAAATGGACCCATTTTTTATCATTCTTAGGCCATACATCTCCTTGGGTTTCTCACTAACAAACTGCATTGTGGCCTGGGGCAGGTGTGAACCAGGGTTACATGTGGGACACCAGAGCCAGGCATTCTGCTCGTCTTTCCTCTGCGTTGGCCCCAAACACAACTGCTCACAGGTCCATTCAATTCTGCATCTAAATGTCTCTACCTCTGTGCTGCCCTTGCCTCAGCCTCAGCCTTTATCACTTCTAACTTAGTGACAGAAGACCTTCTGGTGGCCTCTGTATCTCTAAAGCATGCCCTATCTCATGTCTGTCCCCTACACTGCAGCTGGAAGAGTCTTTGGAAAAAACTGACCGTGACACTTCTTCTTTGATACATCATTGCTTTCAGGGTCAGGTTCAATTCTTTAACTTGTTTCCCAAGATTGTTATCTTTCTGGTCTACCCACCACCCTCTCTACCCCTTGTCCTCACCATGTATTATTCCTCTGGCTGGGTGTCTCTTCTGCTTCTCATTCAAGACAAACATCTACCTCTTTTGTGACATTTCCTGACAGTACTGGCTTCCTCCTTCCTTCCTGGCGCACTTTCTTATCAAGTGCTACTCTCTGAGATTCTGCTTTCAGTCATACGTCTTACACCCTGTTGTCACCAACTTTCCTGCCTAACTCTACAGGAGACCCCAAGCTCCTTCAAGGTAAAGATTAAATCTATATCCCCAGGTCACAGGAGAAGGCACCATCAAAAAGATCAGCTAACTTTTCCTGCACTCTTAAAAAGGAGCCAGGTTCTGCACCAAGCACCATGCACATCCTCTAGATAACCCTTGCAGAAGGGAACTTGAGACTCTGGGTAACTAACTGGCCTGTGCATTTGAACCCAGGCAGTGTGACTCCCATCCAGGCTCTCAGGCCCCCCACCCTGTGCTGCCTCTCAGAGATGGGCTGTCCCTAAACATTCATATATGAAAGGTACCATCAGCACGAACAATGGTTTAGTGAGCTGAGCGCATGCACTCTATGCTGCAGGTGTGGGAAGCCATGGCTGATTCAGGGAGTGGTAGAATCAGAACTGTGCCTAAGAGACCTCTCAGGGACCCCATAGGATGAATCAGAAAGGAAGAAGAGGCAGAGGGCTCAGCTCCAAAGCACTTGCAAGAGCCTAAGAGAGACACAGCAGGACCACAGGATAGCAGGATGAGGCTAGGAGGAAGGCCGCAATGACATCAACTGTCAGCACACACTCTGGCCTCCTGGGGAGAGCAACGAGGAGAATGTAGCCATAACACAGGGGCATTGGGGGCCAACAGGCGTTTGTTTTGATTTCCATGTACAGTACCCAGTGGAGCCCTGGTTTAATCCCCAGACAGGCCAAGAAGTTGATTCCACTAAATGCTTACCTGGGGCATTCATTATAGGTCTCCAGCTACGTCACCCAGAGATGCCAGCTCCTTAGGTACTGCCTCTCCTGGGAGCAGAGTCTGTCCTCCTCTCTGGGATCTGGGGAATGACTAGAACTGCTGCCACAGCCTGGGTCACCCGAGGCATAGGCTGGCAGCTCCTTCATTCATTCATCTGTTCTTCAAGTGGTTGCTGGGGGCAAGCACTGCTGGAGGCAGAGCAGGTCTGCTGTGCAAGATAGCGTCCCTGAGCCACAGCTCCGGGCATTATGGTCCCTCCCTCCCTCCTTTACCCCCACACCCCTGCCAGGAAATTTCAGGAGCTGGTTTTCTGGAGTGATATTTTAAAGCCTTGACATAAAAAGAAGCCAATGTCTCCTCAAGGGTCATGCAGACCCTGGTGATCAAAGATAGATCTGCAGCATCTGCTCTGGAGGCTGCAATAGACCGAGAGTAGAACTCTATCATATAATAGCCTGTCTTAATAGAAGGACCCAAGATCTAAACCAAAGCCCCTGGAGGGGCCTTCTCTATCCTAGATATAGACTGGGTGTGAGCGGCCCCAGGGCCCTTGTCCAGCTTCTTTGTCACTATGGTTTGTGATGCTCCTGTCCCAACACAGACACACACACACACACACATACCTTTCTTTCTCTCTCTGTACTTTAATGCCTTAGTCTCCATGTGAAGTCATGTGGGGAGAAGATATTTATATCACATTCTACCCAACTTGATGGGCAAGGGACAGTCTCGCCTATAGAGGAAGCACCCATTGTTTTTCATTGACATTTGTGCGACAAGCACTGCTCTAGGCACTTTCAAATACATGGACTCATTGAATTCCCCTCACAACCTAGGAAGATGGCATTTTTCTTCCATTTTTAAAGATGAGGCAACAGCTGCAGAAGGCCACATACCCCATGTCATGTATCCAGTGAATGGCTAATCAGACTCAAATACAGATTCCCGAGTCTCAGCCCTGACCTGAAGCCAGTGGCACTGAAACTGCTGTGCTTTGGAAGGTAGAATGTAAATTCCGAAAGTTTCAAACAGAAGCAGATACCTTATTTCCTTCCTTTGATTGATTGGTTCTTTAGTTTAAGACTGAGCACACAGGGTTAAATTTACTGCAGGGCTAATTAGTTTTAGTTGTCCAGAGCCAAGGTCAAGTTGTCCCAATCCTGACTCAGTGAACATCACATTCACGTATCAGACTCACTGGGGGGATGACCAGTCTGAATTGAAGAAAAACCACAATTCAAGAAGCATACTTGGTCATCTGCACCCGAGTGACTGCAGTTAACATCTGCAAATGAATGCCTCTGGGCCTGCCTGCAAAAACTGATATACACATCCCAGGAGGGCAGTGATCATATGCGTTCCTGCATTTACATGCTCACAATAATTTTAAGTCAAATGAATTTTGATGTAGAATACGTATATGCCCTTGTTTACATGACTCGTTTGCATAATACTTGCTTTCTTCCTCCAACGTACAAAAGTAAACCTACCAGCCCTGCTTGAATTCTCATAACCTATGAATCCATGTGTCCAGATGCATGAGATTTCACACTGGAAGGTTGGAATTATTTTAGACCATTTTGCTACTACACAGCACTCATTCTTATCAAAGTAAGTGAACAAGGAATAGTTGACTACTAATTCCCAAGCTCCCCATTCCCATGTCTGACCAAAAAGAAAATACCAGAGCAGATACACAGCTATAAAATATTTCTGAGCCTCATTCAATACATGCTTATGGAATCGAATTTCTGCCCTGTCAGCAGCCATGAATGTGAACAGGGACCCTAGAGCTCAAATACCATTTCATCAATCAGAAGCTGTATGGCTGGGAATATGCTTAGAATGAACCAGAAAACTGTTCCTTATTCCCCATCTGAATTGCTTAGACCCAGCCTTGTCAGCCAATCACCACCTCTCACAAGATCTCCAGCTACTCAGCCCAAACCAGCCCAGCGCCATTAGCCCACGGTACTCTTAGCATCTTAGGATAGTATCTTGGGCCAAAGAGGAAAAAAAAAAAAAAAGTCAACCATAATGTTGTAAGATCTCTGAATATAGAGGCAGGTTCCCTGGTTTCAAATTCCAGCTCTGCCTTTGATTAGCTCTGTGCCTCAATTTCCTCATCTGAAACATGGGGATGATGACACTACTATTTCATAGGCTCACCGTAAGGGTCAAGTGAGTTGATAAAGGTTAGAAGAGGGCCTTGCTCACAGTTAACACAATTTGTACATATTACTATCCTTTGTAAAACCAGATATAATGTTATTACATTTTGTGTGATCATATAATTAACTTCTGTCTTCTTCACTGAACAAGAAGGCAAGGACTGGGTTCTTTTTTCCTCACTATTCCCAAGGCCCTGCCTAGAGCTTGGCCCTTAGTGGGTTTTCAGTTAGTGCTTATTAATGAAATGAATGAATGAATGGATCTTCATTCTGGGGTTATGTTGCTGTGTGACCTCAGCAGGTCATTTCCCTTCTTTTGATGTCAATTCACTTACCTGTAAAATGAGAAGTGGGATAAGATGGTTAGTGACTATCATTAGTGGGCCATGATCCTATGCAACTCAGAAAGGAAGAATATTAATAATAATGAACACTTTTTAAAAACTTACTACATGGAAATCCTGTGTTTCAATATTAATTTAATTCATAATGACCCTAAAAGCTCAGCAGATGTGGGCTGAGATAGATTTTTGGGGAGCTACATCCTCTTCCAGAAGAGGCCAAGAGGAAGCCTTCCTGGGGGCGGGCCCTGGCAGTACTTGGGTACCGTGAGAGCCGCCTTTCATAGGAAAACAGTTTGTGCTCCAGACTCGGCCACCTTTCAACCCTCACTCAAGTAGCAGTCCATTTGGTAAGGGGCAAGGATAAAGGGCTCATTCTTCCCTCTCCAAGTGTAGGAAAGTCAGCTCCTAGTGTGGGGAGTCATTTCCCAAAATAGACTTCCTAATTCAGTTCCAAAGAGGCCAAGAGTCGATCACGCCAAGATGGACTTATGCAATGGCCCTCTGGTGGTACCTTCAACCACACACACACACACACTTATGTGCACACACACACATGTGCCCACAAGCACCCCTCACGTACCTTTCTCAAGGGCCAGTAGCTGGTGATTTCTCTCCATTTTAAAATTGGTAGCAACAGCTTGTGATTTGACCCAGAGAATGGTAACTTCCTGTTATAGGCCCTCAACAAAAAGTGCCTTTATTCCAGGCAGAGCTCTCTGGACCCCGGGTTTGTGCCCAGCATGCCTAAGGACCTTGTGTGAAACCAGATGTGAAGTATGAAAGGTGAGGAGGGTGCCACTGGCCGGCCAGCCCCTGCCACTCCCAGCAGACTAAATAGTGGTTTCATTGGTCCTCTTAATCACCAGGCCAAGACAGCGGCACCTCAGCCCTCTTGCCTTTCAATGGTCTCTTCACCACGGGGAAAACGAGTCACTGACTCATTTGCAATTAGCTGACCTAACAGGACAGAATTTTCCATGCTGGATTCATTGGTAACAGAATTGTATTGTCACACTGGAGATATTTTGAGCCAGTCTCATTTCCAGGCAATTGCTCTTTTGAGTCTATGACACAACCTCTGGGCACAGCTGCATTGAGGGTCCTTGACGAGACACAAAAACACACTCTTGAGCTCTGTGGGAAGAAGCTCCAGTCCATACCATGACATTTTACCTACACAAGCCAGGAGCAGGGAGGATTCCTCAGAACCAGCCTGCTGGGGCCAGGCCAGAATTCCAAGCCTGGGGTCTGTGGGGAAGGAGGGAGCCTGGTGAAGGAAGAGGACAGCTTCTCAGACTGGCTTCCGGAAGAGTGTTGTCCTGTGATTGGGCAGTGGCAGGTCAGCCGGTTTGGGGCAGTCGGATTGACATGGGGAAAATGTGCTACCCAGGGTGGGACTGATTTTATATGTCAGCTCCTTCACCAACTCTGTGTCCCGTTGGGTGTGGGTTCATTTCTATAATATGGGGTTGGATCACATGATCCCTAAGGTTCTTTCTGATGGTGATGTTCCAGGGTCCATTCACCAAATACGGTTTGGCACCTGCTAGGTGCCAGACACCGTGCAGATGTGGGGAATACAGTATGAATACAACAAAGCCCCACTGGAGATGGCCATTCAGTAGGATGGTGAGGTCCTGGCCTCAGAGAAGGAGGGTGGGGCGTTCAACTTCTGGAGATAAAAATGTCCAGAAAAGTCTCTCGGAGAAGTGACATTTGAGCTGAGATCTGAAAAGGATCCAAAGTCAGGTGTGCCAGGAGCTGGGGGCAGGGCAGTCAAGAAGGGTTCTAGGCAGAGGCAACAGATAAGACCAGCTCAGTGTGCCACAAGACCAGAGGGTGGCCTCGGTACCAGCAAGAGACCATGGGGCAAGATGGTGTGTACATGTCCAGCAGATGATGTGTACTTGTCCAGCAGGCTCACTGGGGAGATTACCAGAAGGGGAAGAAACAGCTGACATCCTGTTTCCTTGGTCAGTCTCTCTGGGATTTTGAAAAGCCTACCTCACAGGCCTGAGGGCCGCCCATGGCTGCCACACCAATAGCATCCTGCAAAGCACATGGGTAGGCGCCAGTGTTTCTGATCTGACTTGGGAGTATGAAAGCCTTGGCGTGCTGTCCACAGTCTCCTTGGCAACAGCCTGGTGCCTCCCCAGACACCTCCTACACGCTTTTCCTTCTTTCCTGACTGTTCTCTTCATTGCGAGGGGGCTGTGCCGTGCTGTAAGGCACGCTGGCCTACCTAGGGGAAACACTCGCTGCTAGGTTGGAATCCCTCTTTCCTGATCTCTGGCCAGCTGGGTTTTTGCAATGCCTCAGGCCTAGGTGTCTGCCCCTGCTTCCCTCAGACTGCCCCTGAATGGGGCAGAGAGGTTCCCTTGTCCACCTGGACTACAGTGAGCAGCCACTGTCACAACCCCCTCCTGCTGTCTAGGTTTCAGCCTGTCTGCCTCCCTCGCTGGAGGCAGCCTCCCACCTAATCCCTTGGGGCGCCACTTTCCAACTGTCAGGAAGACAGATGGGGAGCAGAAGAATTCACACATCCACACACTCTCTCTCCTCCTTGCAGTCCTTGCCATCATTGTTGATTGGCTCCTGTCCTTGTTGGGGTGGCCCTCAGCACAGCAAGGAGATCTTTGTGCTGACTAGCCTGCAAATGGGAGCTTTCAAAGGGAGCCCTTCGCTCCTCCCCTTCCTCCCCTCTGATCCTACTAAAAGGGGCTTATTTGCATAGCTGTCTTGGAAACAGAAAAGAATGTAAAAGAAGCAGCACTTCACAGGCACTTCTCTTCCTAATCCTTTCTAGAGCTGCTTCCCCTCTTCTTGTAGCCACTAACACCTGTTCTTCTGACCTGCACAAAAGCCCTCCCCCAGCCCCCGCCTTCCATTGGCTTATCCTGACTCCTTCCTCCACAATCACACCAAGCCAAATAATTTACCACTTCCTACTTGTAGATCTTTCAGGACTTCAGTGAATGTGAACCCAAAAGAAAGATGTTCTCTAAATGATAGGCACTAATAATAACCTTTGAAGCTGTTGACTTGCTTTCTCTTCAAAAGCCTGCTTTTAGGCTGCAGTTCATAATTGAATTCAACTGTAAAATGCTATTTTTAATTATGTCATGTGTTTTACTTGGCAATATTGTTCTCTGGGTTGATGGAGTAGGACTTGTCACATCTCCAAAACTAATGATAAAACACATCCATCCAGCCATACATCTATGTTTATTCTGGACATGCTGTTATCAACACACACACACACACACCCTGGTATTCCTTATGGGGCTATTCCTCCTTTGGGGTTTGACTTCCCCAAATATTTCAGATTAGGAGGGCAAAGCCAATAGTATCACCTGAGTGAACACCAGCCACAGACTGGCTATGAATCTCTTGCAGTTTTCCTATTCATTGCTTCCTCAGACCAAGACTCCATCTTACAGAAGTTCACTGATTCCATCAACTCTCATGAACAGTAGCTCAAGAAATTTAAACTGTGAACATTACTGAAATTGTGTGTATGTGACTTCAAGCTAATTTTAACCTTGTGGAATTTCTTTCCCCCAACAAGTACCCTTTTAATAGCCCCACTTCCCGGATGGAACCTTGTCTGATGAGCAGCACTCCCAGGCTGCATCCTGCCCCTGTCACTCCCCGATGGCCAGAGGTGCCCACAGCCAACACGTGCTACACAAGCCCGTCTGTGCATTCCACGAGGTATGGAAACTCTAGTGACATGTACACACCCCTGACCACGCGCAGGAATTCTGAGTACGAGCACATGCAACACTTTCCTGGCTTTGCTTACATCAACGGAGAGGCCTCCACAGGATGGGCTAAATGACTGCTATCATAGGAATCCATATTTAATATTAATAATTAATAATAATAATAATAAACCCAATACCTACCCTCCAGAAGACTTTATCTCTATACATCATAACTTGCGGGCTGTTCCTAAGCATCCATTATCTTAATGAATGGGAGGATGTTCAATATAGGATGAAGAAACTTTAGTTCAGAAACAGGACTTACTAAACATCAGTGGGATTGGGTTCCTGTAGCCAAGCCAGACTTGACTGTTTCTATAGAGCACTATCTTGGGCAGGCCAAGCTGTGCCTTTTCCCTCTGTTCCATGACTCTGCTTTATGCTGGCAACCATTCCTTGTAGGCTACTTATTTTCTTGTTGACAAAAGCTCTTTAGTCTTGAAGGATGGATACTAGAGACAGAATCTGGTCTATGTTCTTGGACGGGCATATAATGAACCAAGAGTATTCACCTGGCCACCTGTCTGTCACCTTTCTGTACAATGAACAGCCCTTAGACATGTTCTGCACCTCCACTCTTCCGATGGTGTCAGCATTGCTTCCCGGAGCACCAGGGCTAAGCGGAGGTGTCTGGAAACTCTAGGTCCCTGTTACACTCACATCTGCCACGGTACCTGCATTGTCCTGGAATGTAAGCACTGTTGAGGGAAGGAAGAGGCCTGTTCTATATTGCCTTAAGTTGATTGAGGTCTGTAGGGGACCGGTTCTTCTACATACAAGGATTTGTCCTAAGTTTGCACAATGGCTAGTGTCAGCAAAATGCAGGAGGAGGTTTTTTAAGTTCTGTGAGAATGTGCATGTATGGCATCGAGAATCACATTCCGCTTTGCTGTGTTAACTTTGTGAAGCTGGTTGGACCAAACTCTCACTTACCAAGCACCAAGTGTGAAAACAACTTTCATGGTTCCTTCATAAGACTATAATAATTTCCGACACTTTGATAGAGAAAAAAAAATTCAAAGCTGTGCCTTTGAGCCTATACTATACTGTGTATGTGTGGAAATAAAAATGTATTGTACTTTTGGAAATTTTTTTTTCGTAGGCATTTTTTTCTGTCAGATTTGTAGCAATTTGTGAGGTTTGTTAGAGATTAACATAGGTTTTCTTTCTGTATTATAAAATGCACCAAGCAATTATGGTGGACCTATTACCCTATGGGTAAGAAATAAATGGAAATATGACATCGGATGTTTTAGCAATTGTTCTGTAAATAAAATCTTTGATCACACCACTCAGTGTGATAATCATGTCTACAGCTAAACTGGAAAGTTTTATCTGTACATTTGTGCAAGATATGAATGGTTTCACACTCAAATAAAAAGTATTGAAATGACCTGCTTCCTTTTCATTTTGCATTTGAAATGGCTTTGGTGTGTATATATTAATAGCATTCTTTTATTTTTTCTTTTTAAAATGCATTAGGGTGTAAGTAAGCACAACAAAACTAAGTGTCATGTGTGATTGGCTTAACCAGTTCCCTATCATCCTGTCATGCAGTAATCATTAAAGCCCGGGTAGGCCACGCATCCTGTCCTTGACTAAGTATAGTAAATATAGTACCTACAGCTTAATTGACCTGTTCTTCATACAGGAATTTGTCCTAACTTTGCATAATGGCTAATGTGAGCAAAAGGCTGCCTTTCAGCTCTTACAGAGAATATTCTTCTTCACTACCAGCATATTGAGAGTTCCCCTGGTACTTAGTTCATTATACTTTAATGATCACTGGGTGTAAAAGATATTCCAAGTGCAGTGCTTTAAATGCTAATAAATTTCGAGAACAGAACAGTAACATTACTGAATACTTGATAAGAATTAAATTCTTCTCCAGCACTGTAGTTTGATTCTGTGGCTTAGGGAAGTAGAATATAGAAATTTTAAAAGACTGCATTTTACCCAAATGTTAAGAATTTAGGAGCTCAGAGAAATTCTGAGCCACAGATTCCCAGAAATGGCAGTAGTAGAGGTCTTAGTTAAAGACTTGAGAATTTGACAATTTAATTTGCATTTTGAAAGATGTATTTAAAGCCAAGCTCTTACTTGCTATTATATAACATATTTATACCTGAAAATGATTTTAAGATGAAAATTATTTATATATTATACATAGCATCCTCTTAAATATATTTAGCTACATTGTTCTATGAAAAAAAAGTAATGTTGGGTTTCATTCTCTGATGGTAAATTAGTTTGATCTTTCATCTACAATCCATAGCAAGGGAGAGGAAAAATAGATTCTCAGATTTAATAACTAAAATAACATGAGGATGACCAGCCCTATTGCTCTCTTGCAATTCAAAGCTAGTGCTCTATAAATGTACAAGGTGTAGTCAAGTATAACTTTTTACTTACTAAGTACAAAAAAAATTAAGTAATTACCAAATTCTCTAGCCAGGTATCAGGAGCACATAACAAACAACACCCACTTACAAGCAACAGCCACAAGGTAATTAACTGTACAACAAAAATAATCATGATTAACAAGAGTCTGAGGCCCAAGGGTAGAGAGGTCACTCCAGGAACTTTCAAGAGAGAGAATGTGTGCCTCCTTGTACAGCACAACCAAGAGCTCAGAGCTGCCAGCACCGAGGAAAAGAAGGCAGCTTGAGATGAGGGCAAACAGTCACTGGGCGTCTTCTCCAAGAGTACAAGGTGCCCATCTCCTGGGAACTGAGAGCACTACCCAGGTTCCCAATTGTTCTAAAATCTTCAACTTCAGAACTGGGAAGGATCTGATCAGGGAAAGTGAACAGCTGCGTGAGCACATGACTCAAAGCACCTTCTCTCCCTCTGATGGTTCTTAGCCAGTCACCAGAATGGGAATGGGCAAGGTTGGCAACTGGGAGAGGGGCCAGTCACTTGTCAGAGGAATAACAGGAGTTTTGGCAATAAAGGAGCGCTCCCCTCTTAGGACTTTTTCTGAAAAGAATTCTGCCAGCTTGAAGCTGGCTGAAGTCACGAACAGCAGCCAGGATGGCTCACCCACGTTGCAGGCCTGTGGTGTCCTCGCATCCATCCTGCTGTGCCTTTGTCAGACCCTGGTATACTCCTGGTCTGGACAAAAAGGGAGTTTGTGGCTCCTTGGAGACTGCAATCCAGGCACAGTCCAATACAAAAATTTTTGCTGTTGATTTAGCCTAATCTAATGGGGTAAGAGGGATGAAATCTTGTGACATACCATGGCTTCCCCTTCGTGTGATGCTGGAAGGGCTGCCTCCCTGCTCTGGACCTCAACAAGCATGTTATATGTCTCTGACATTCCAAATTACAGTCTGTACGCTGATGGACTGGGGCTGGCAGGGCTGGGTAAGGAGGGCGGAGAGCTAGAGAAAGGAATGGGTTGGACTGGCAGCTGGACAGCGATTCGGGGAAGCAGCCACAGGAGTAGGTGCCTGCTCCAGGAACTGATGCCAAGATGGACTAAGGTTCATGCCCATGAGTGCAGCCCATACACCTGCACCATCACCAAGAAAGCCCCACCCTGCCTCGTGTCTGACCCCACCCTCTCTCCTGCCACTCTGGAGAGTGTTCTTTGGAAAGTTTCCTTTTAGCATTGCCATTAATTTTTGCCTTGAAGTCCTTCAAAATGGTAGGGGTAAATCTGTTGAAGGAAAGAGTTTTAGCTCTCTATGGGACAATATTTGTCCCAATTTCTTGCACCTCTTAAAGGTAGATTTTTGAAATAGGAAACCCTAGGGAGGGAGGTAGTATAAATACACTCCTTATTACAGGGTCAGGGGATATGGGAAAAGGAGTTACTATAAGTCTTCTGGAGCCTAGGAGGAAAACAGTCTGAAATTTTGACAAAAGTGAAGGCTTTGAATTCATACCTAGGGAAGAACCTTAAGAAACCGTCCCCACGGAAAGCTTTAAAATATATATTGGATATACTTACTGTCTTTAAAGGGAGGTCAAATCCTGGTTCTACCAAACATAGGTTGTTTGAAGGGTCATTTCTACTCTAAGAAGGATAATTGACCCAGAATGTGACCTGGGCATCAGTATTTAAGCTCCCCAGGTGATTCCAAGATGTGGTCAAGGTTGAAAACCACAAACCCTTCCATCTTGAAGCTCTAACATTGAGCACCACTATTGCCTGAATCTGTTCGCCAGTTTGTTTTTTTTACAGGGCTCCAGTCTGTCGCGAGTGGTGAACGGTGCCCTGTGCAGGTAGGGGCGCTCACAGCAGCCTGCACTGTGCAGTTTTCCCTTAGCTGCAAACCTGGCCCTACCACACAGTTTTGCCGGCCCTCCAGTCACACCAGCTCCCTGCCACTTTGCCGCCTGCCCTTCTAACCTGCAACTTCTCTGTTTCCTTGGCAGCCTCCTGAGCTCAGCCAGTGTGGATGCAGGCCTTGGGGCAGAACCTTTTGTGCCTTATCTGTCTCCTCCCTGATGCTCTTCCCCCCTTCTTTCTTCTGCACCTCAGCCCCCCTCCCAACCCTCTCACCCCCATGTTTTGCTGCTGCTGGTGTAGGTGGGGAGGAAGACGTGGGCCAGAGTTGAAGAAAAAGCTGTTGCTAGGAAAGGAGTGTGGGTGACAAGAGCTAGTGGGTGGGAGAAATAGGACTCCCCAACTTTACGCCTCCCTTTCTCATCATAAATGCCTCAAGAGCTAAAACCAGTCGTTTAGGATCTATTATGAAAAAGAATGAGGTCTGACCGTGACAGCAGGGGAGAGAGAATCAGCCTCAGAAACAGCTGCAGCGCTGCTATTTGGTATTTATAATAGTCTCCAAATAGAAAAGAAGAGCCTGAGAAAAGTTTAAAAAAGTGAACTCTCAAGGAACTGTCAAACTGTGCCCCTAGGAGGGAGGGATGATATCCAAAAATGTCCTGGCCTGGGCTACACCCCTCAGAAACAATAAACTGCAAAATGTCTTTTCCAGGATTGAAATGTAGTCAAGGCAGAAGGACAACTGTCAAAAGAGGAGTCTGCGACCCTCTTTTCTCACCTCATACCAAGAGGTTTGTAGCACACTGCTGAAACCAATCTGCCCTAATCCACGCAGTCCTCATTTCTTGGGATCTACAGTGCATCAGTCGCAATCAATACACCATCTCCACTTCTCACAACCTGTCTGCCGTGTCAGTGGTAAAATCACTCATGTTCAATTGAGTGCTTTGTCCAAGGTCACCCAGTTTAAGGGGCAGAACTGTGATTTGAAAACTACTCCCCAGTCCCTCTGTGCCCTCTCTACTATGGCACATTGTCTTTTTCCTCCTCACTACTTTTGTTCCCACAGCACCGCCTCCCCTCCCCCATATTCCCCTGTCCTAAGCAGCTTTGCAGTTTTTAAATCAACCTTGACCGTGGTAAAAGAATCCAATGGGATCCCAGAGAGTTTCAGAAGTTCTGGGAAATTTTTATGCTCACTAAATGAAGGCAGTTTCTAAGCTGGGCATCAGATCATCTTCTGCACCCAAGGTGGCATTCCACCCACTATACATGAACAACAGACTAGCTTCCTCTCTATCGTTTCCCAAGGTACATACAATCTAATACATTATCAAGGTCCAAGACTTGGTCATTCTATAGAAAAAAGAACAAAGAAAATAATAATGTAAAAAAAAAAATACCAGGTCACAGGAGGATTTTTTATTACCAGGTTGAAAAAAGCTCTGCAGGGGAGGAGCAATGAGCCAAGCACTGGCTGGAATGAAGTCATTGGGGTGGGGTGGGGTGCGGTGGGGGAGAAAGAGGAGGCCTGACTACCTCTTGCTGTTAAGGTCACTACCCTTTGACAGAGGTGGCCTCTGACCTCAACAACCCTACAATTCTGTTTTGACTGACCCTGAAACCCATGAAATTCAGATGTAGGCCCTGCCCAAAAGTTGAGATAAAGCTGACTAATATGGGAAAAGCTCCCGGTATGTGCCCCCAGCTGAAAGGAGTTGGCAGTTCTTTGGCCGTAGATGCAATTTATTCTGTCCTCCTCCTTTCAGGAAAATGCTAATCCTTCATAGGCAACTGGAGGGGAAGTCTAAAATGTGTTGATGATGAATGACAATAATTCTTTGTCCACTGCCACCTCCTCTAGGGTTGAACCTTAAGAGTTTAATCAAATGTTGGTAAGTAAATTAATGCTTTACTGCAAAAGGTGGTGGGAAGAAGAGTTGTGAGAATGTATTTCCTCTGACGTATGAATCAATAAAGTTAACTGCAAAGGCATTGATATGGGGAGGGGGCTGAAGGAGCATTTTAGACTCCTTATCTCAGCCCCCCCCCCCAAAACCAGTCATTATCTCAAAATTTTATACCATATCAGTGTTAAAGATGTTATTTCAAAGGCTTAAATACCAAAGCAGTTGGAATTACTTTTTGTTGTTTTTTTTTGTTGTTAAAAACAACCACAGCCACAGCACCAACAACTGAAAATTCATGCATTTGGGCTCCCATAGGAATAACAGCCTTGAGTCCTGAATCTTCACAGCATTCCTTGTGAGGAATGTTCAGTTTTTCAATCCAGTTCAGTTAACACTTGAGTGGTCACTCCTTGCCAGGTCTCCTGTGCCAGCTACTTCGACAGCCATCTCTTTTAACTCTTTCAACATCCTGTGGAGGAGATGAAATTATGCTCATTACAGTTGAGAAATTCATGCTCAAAGAGGGCAAATGCCTTAACTCCAAACACAGAGACAAAGTTAAAATTCAAACAAGAGTCTCTCTGCTTTCATATTTTTACATACCAAAAAAAAAAAAAAATTGCCAGAAGGGTTTCAAGCCTATTTGACAACCATAGGCTTCTGAGACTCCTCTAGTAGTGAGGTGGGAGTAAATACCAGGTTTTCCAATTCCCAGTCCAGGTTCTTTCAACACATTATTACACTGCCACCCAAAGCGCTGGGTTTTACCAAGAGGTGTTTGGATGAGATTCCAAGTGAGTGAGATGCAAATAGGTCTGACCCACATTCCAACTCTTGGATTAAAAAAAACCAAAAAACTACCAAAGGGCAGGGCCCATTTCATGTGAGAGCCCCACTGTAAACAGTCACTATTGAACAACTATAGGTAAATCTGCCAAGGACTAATGGAACAGGCTCAACGAGAATACTGAAAACATTACTAAGGAATCTCATAAAGGTACTGAAAGGCTGGGATCAAGTGATCATAAATGTTTAAGTGTTAAAAAAATTTTGAAGTCATCTACATCCTATTTAATTTTCTAAATGGGATCCAGAGACAAAATGTGCATAAAGATCTGAAGCCAGCCAGCAACAGACCCTCCCTCCTTTCCTGTCTCCCCATTTTACTTAATTTTATGTCATTTGGCATTGTAGGGTTGTTTTCAGGAATGTAACACATTATAAACTGAAGCTGGACTGGCTGGTAATAAAGCCATCAATGATTATGAAATATCTCTCAGGTTTATCCCACTGACCAAACTGATCTCTAAGAAATCCGTGGCTGGCTTTCAAGTTTAACCAAGTCAGTATCATCTGTCAATAAACATCTTAATTTTGGCCTCCTGACCTGTTCACACAGCATTTTCCCAGTCTGGGAGCTCTCTTAAACTCTCTTCATCATTCTCTATAGCTCAACTCCTCCAAGAAGGCTTCTCTGATTCTCCCCTTCCAATTAAGTTTATCTTGCTTTGATCTGTATAGTAACTATGTACAATTTCCTTATCAGTAAAATCAATTTATTGTATCTTACATCCACAAAAGAGGATCAATTATTTCTACTTTTTAATTTTCATGATGTCTAAGACAATGCTGTGCTCCAAAGAGCACTAAGTATTTCTTTTAAAAAAATTATATTGATCAGCTTTGCTGAAAGGTTGACTTCATTCTTTTTTCTTTTTTATGGTGCTGGGGATTAAACACTCAGGGCCTTGCACATGCTAGGCAAGCGTTTTACCACTACATGCCAAGCCTGAGTCTTCATTCTTGGTAGAAAAAGAAAAGAGTAACTTACATTTTGCCAGGTTATTCTAATTTCTCAAAGACTAAGTTATAAGCACATGAGTTTAAAATCTAGTCCAGTGGTTGATCCTTTACCAAAATATTGGTTAAGTGGTTTTCAATCCTACTGGCTTATTTCAACTGAAGTAGAATCTTTGTGGGTATGCTCAAGCAATAATTTGCATATATCATAGTATTGGTAGTTGATGTATGCAAACCCTCTTATTAATACATTTTTCTTAAGATTGAACATATCTAATCAATGTTTTTTGTTTTAAAATCACAAAATTTTAGAACTAAGAGAAAAATAATACTTGGATCAATTCTTTTGTTTTATAGCTGAGGATACTGAATGAGTGGCCTCACATAGGTGGTGTCTTTGTCACCATTAGGGTGATTGAGGAGGCGAAGAAACCTCTACTTGGGGGGGAGGGACACACACTTGTAATCCCAGTGGCTCCAGAGGCTGAGGCAGGATAATTGTGAGTTCAAAGCCAGCCTCAGCAACTTACTGAGGCTCTAAGCAACTCAGTGAAACCCTGTCTCTAAATAAAATACAAAAAAGGGCTGGGGATGTGGCTTAGTGGATAAGCGCCTCTGGGTTCAATCTCTGGTATTAAAAAAAAAAAAGTGAAAGGTGATTATTCATATTTTTAGGGAAGAATGCCAGTTATCTTGAGAGTGAGAAGAGTGCTTTGGAATCTCAGACTTCTAAAGAAAGCTTTATGAAGGATGGGCATGGAATGGTATGTGGGTATGACATCAGCCTGGTGATCACAATACAGTTTATGGTGGTCTGGCCATTCTCAGGGTCTTTAGGTTGACATTGTCTCTTCTATCTGATCAGCAGATAACCTTGGCAATGTACCCTATATTACAGATTCCTTAAAATATGATATCTCCCTTTGTTTGATCTAATCTAAAAATACATGTGTTAGTACATTGCGTAGGCAAATTCACAGTGCACCAGGCAATTTTCGTAAGTGAGTGAATGTTCAGTAACTTTAACATTGTGAGTGAATTTACAGTAACTTTAACATTTACAGATTTCTCAAGAATTTGGGAGTGACAGGACTAGGAGAGAAAACTGGTCTGGGGAGAAAAGGAATGAGGAATTTTAGCCCAAGGTTTTCAGATTAAAGCTACAATTTCCTTTTTCATCCTTTGTCTCCTTTCTACCTATCATTTGTTTTGGGTTTTTTCTTTGTTTGTTTGTTTTTGTTTTTTATACTACCTCACCTTAAATGAATATAATGCTCTGAACTCCAATTCTGGAGTTGCAATCACTAGACTGATTTGTTTAATTTCTAAATTTCTGCTTTATTCTAAAGAAAACATACAGAAGTATTGCAAGTGGAAGTGTGGATTTTAAAAGCTGTTAGCACCAGGTACTCCTTAAAGACCTTGAATTTGGCACATTCCAACTAGTCCATTGTCATGGCAAGAGGAAATGCCACAGCAGGATATATCAAAGTCCAAAATAAATGACTAGTATCTATTTGCAGGCTTTTTCATTGGCACTAACTTGAAAGTCCATAACATTTTGTTATCAGAGCCCAAAGCACTTACCCCTTAATGATACCACTTATTAGCAGACTTATTTGCTCATGAGTAAGCTAATAGACACCCTGAACTTCCCCTTTCTCTGTAAGAAAGAAGATAGTGCCTGTCCTATTGACCTTACATTTTCAGTTATTATAAGGGTTAAATCAGATATTCATGTGAATATATTTTGACCATAGTGAGGCACTATTCATCTATGTTATTACATTCTCTCAGAGCACTGACTTGAGAATAAGTGACTTATTGCTTTGATCACGAAGGCTCTAAATCCTAATTCCTTGGTACCATGCCACCTAAAAATCCATACGTACTGGAGTGAGTGCTGGACAAAAGTCTCTGGTCACTGAAAGTCTCACATAACTAATACTTACGGAGGTACAGTGATGAAGTGGCTAGTCTAGGCTTTGTCCCAGTGTCTGCTTTTCACTATTGACTTTGGACAAACCATTTAATTTTTCAGGGACCAGAGTCTCATCAGTGGTTAAAGGATGACTTGAATTACAATCAAAGATCCTTTCATTATGAAATCAGAATATTAACAATTAAAATTACTAAAATACAATTTCCCAAGCCATTAATTCATGTGATTTCACATTTTTTCCATCTCTTTTTAGAAGTATAGGATTGAAAGCATAAAAACATAGCTTATTTCTAGCAGACAGACACTTCCAAGACATGTGTAAGACCCTTTTTAAAGGAAACATCTTTACTGGGATAATTGTTTGTTAATATCCTCTTCAGGAGAACCTTATTCCAAAAATAAATATAAGGTTACCCAAAAAGCACTTAGTACATCACTGGACACAGAGTAGGTATCCAAATATTTGTCAACAGCTAAAAGTTTCAGTCCCATTGATGTTAATTAATTCACATGACCCTGTTTTCTTATCTATGAAGTGAGGACAATACCTTCTTCAATGATCCATTGAGATACTGTATATTAAAATGTTTTATAAACTGTTAATAATTGCAAGATATTATTATCATCTTAGGATTGTGGCTTACGGTTTCATGACCTAAGAGTGCTTTTTCAAGAGATGGATTAAATCTTTCCTACAATTCATTACAGATGCAGCACTTATCCTGCTCATAATTTAGATCTGAAATGTCCCTCAAAGTACCATGTGGTAACGCTTGGTCTCCAGCCCATGGCACTACTGATAGTTAATGAGACCTAGTTGAAGGAAGTTAAGTCATTGGGGAATGGTGTACAGAGGACATTGGGACTCCTGCCCCTTAATCTACTTCTTTGCTTCCTAGTTGCTATGAGTGAGCAGTTTCTTCCACCTCAACTTCCCACCACAGGCCCAAAGGCAGTGGGGGCCAATCAACCATTCATTAAAATTATGAGCCAAAATAAATCTTTTCCCTTATTAGGTTATTTCAGGTATTCTGTAATAGTAATGGAAAGCTGACTAACACACCATGATGCCTGGGGCTCAACAATATGCTCAATAAATGTTTGCTCCATGAAAAGTATAATCCTCAGAAAAACCAAAAGTCCCACAGGCTTAGTGTTTTTTTTTTTTTTTTTTTTACCTCCAAATTCCCAAAGTCTAGCAGAATACTTAGCACAATATAGAAAAAAAAATTATTAGATGAATAAACTGTACTCCATTTCCTTTTCAACACAGCTCAAGAAGGACAGGCTGGAGGGGGTGGCATCAAAGACAATTGCTTAGAGTGCAGAACTTGGACTCCGCTTGGAGAATTTATCCACTCTCACCAAAAAGCCTGGGAGAGCAGAAAAAGCACGGGCTCTAAATTCACAGTTTCCAAAATCTGCAATTTTGATAAGTTAATTAACCTAAGGCTGTTTCCTCATGATTGTAACAGTTGTTCAAAGAGTTAGTTGCTCACTAGCACCGAAGCTCCGCGAAGACGGGGACTTTCTTTGGGGCCCACTGTACCCACGCTGCACTGAACAGTGCCTGCCACAGCACAGGTTCTCAATATTTGTGAATGAATTTGTGAGAAACTGAGCGAACACAGGAAGTATGTGACAGTGCGTGGTTGGCAGCTGGTCAACATTTCGCCAATGCGAGCCTCTTCCATCGCTACCTCCTCTCCTACTGCCTCGGTACTTTGACATCTACCTTCAGGGAAAGACCCGCACTCAAATCTCGACTTCTCTTAGGCCGAATTGCTGAACCTCTTCGGGTTCCTTTTAGTTCCACAAAAAAATCTGTGCTGTGAAATCAGAGGCTCCATGGAAGCCACCTAACACGGTGTGGGACTCCGTGGGCACGAGACGCGCGGCGGCATTTACCATAAAGGCAAAAAACTCGCCGAGTTCCCTTTCATCCCGAGATAACTGCCTTTCATTCCCCGCGTAACTGACTGCAGGACACGACCGCAAGCAAGGGAGGAAGGAAGGCAGGAATCTCAGAGACCGAAACCGCTAAACCAGAACAGAGGGAAGTAACCGGCGCTTGACAGCTCCCCGCAAGGAGTGGCAGTTTCCGCGACCGCCAGTCAGTCCAACCAGCCAAGTCTGGAGCAGGACGGTCAGCGGCGTAGAGAACAAAAACCCAGGCTCGGCAGAAACTTAGACCCTCCCCCTAACGGTCTCGCCGCAGCTGGCCTCAGGCGGTCTTCGGACTCCAGTTTCCGGCCCTCGCAGGACCACAGTTCCCAGCATGC
The DNA here is from genome assembly GCF_047511675.1 of Marmota flaviventris. NCBI lineage: Eukaryota > Metazoa > Chordata > Mammalia > Rodentia > Sciuridae > Marmota > Marmota flaviventris. The sequence goes on along the minus strand of NC_092500.1, from coordinate 15,368,735 downwards.
CCTTAGGGGGGGGAAGGTCTGTCCTTCTGGATGACTACCAATCCCGGCATGCCATTCGGTACCCCAGTAAATCAGAAGGCAGAGTGGGATGACCTCATTGCATATAGGGAATTGTAGTGCACTTAGCCGCAGGCCCGCAGATGGGCGGGGAAAAGCCGGGTCGTTCTCGTCCGCTGAGAATGATTCATAGAGGAGCGTCTGGAGAGAACAGTTCTGTCCGTGAAAGCCCGCTCAAAAGACTGGGCTCTTCTCTAAGGCTGAGAGACCGAGTAGAGCAAGCAGGGTCTCGGGCCTGACCCCGCCTCAGGCCGCTCTCCGGGCCTCGACCGAGTGCTGGGCCTTGTCGGGGACGGCGGCGAGGCGCCGGTTGCTTGGGGAGCGGTGACGTCGCGGGGTGAAAGTTGAGGGGCGGTGACGTCGGGCCTGCCCGGGCGGAGGCTGGCGGGTTGGAGACTGGAGGGAGGGAGGGAAGGAGGGAAGGAAGGAAGCTGAGAAGGAGCGAGCGAGCGGGGGCGCGAGGCGTTTACCTGGAGGCAGCGGCTTGGGAGCGCAGAGCGGCCGCGGCTCCCCCGCACCTGCGGCCATGGATGAGGAGCGCGCCCTCTACATCGTCCGGGCCGGCGAAGCGGGGGCTATCGAGCGGGTCCTAAGGGATTACAGCGACAAGGTAAAGAGCTCTGGCCCCGGGCGTGCGCTCACGCACCCCCGGGCCGCCCTCGGGGCTTGCACATAGCATCCCTCCCCACCCCCCTCATTCCGGGGATTCGCGTTGCTTTCCCCCCCGAAAAGGTTTCCGGCTTGGGCATGCGTGTTTGTGCCCCCAGCCTTTCCCATCCGTGCATCCTCATCCCCCCCTACCCCAACTCCGGTGCCCACCCCTCTGATTCCTGGTTCGTCAGCCCGTCGTAGGGACCTCTTCTTAAGCGTGCCAGTCACACCCCCAGAATCCATACCTGTTCGTTTTTTTGCCCGGTGCGGCACTCTTGGATGCATAAATGTATGCGAGGCTTCCTCACCTGTATAGCATAAAAATACGCGCTTCTCTGTATAAACCCAGCCTTTGACATGCATAAAACATGTCAGCAACCATAGCTGTTCTTTATATACCTACACCACTGTGCAGTTTTCAAGGTGTTGATATCTCATATATGATCTCATTTGATTCCTCAAAGTGTTTATAGGGTAGATGTTATCATCCTTCCCATTTTATAGATGAGGAAACCGAGGTGCAAAGAACTGAAATCGCCCCCAAGGTCATGGACATATTATGTTGTAAGTGGGTGGAGAATCTAACTCCTAATAACACCTATTATTTGTATGGCATTAACAGCTTTGCTATTCATTATATCCTTTAATCTTGACAGCGATCCTGTGAGGTATTATCAGTGTTTTGCAGTTAAGACTCAAGATGGATTAAGTAACTTGCCCAAGGTCATACTTGGGAGCCAAAATTTCAGCCTAGGTCTTCAAACTGTCCATTTATTGTTCTTTCCACTTTACAACTTTGCAGTGAAATAGTATCTTGTTCTAAATCCCAGTCTCTTCTTTGAATCTGGGACCCGTTAGCTCTCCATTACTTTTCCTTCCAGGAATTTTACATGTTCATTTCAAAAGGTAGCATACCACACCTTTACTAGGTTAGAAGACTATTGTATAGGAATGACTGATTACTCCCTTCTGTGAAAGTACACCCAACACCAAGTCACACCCTAGATGTAACATCTTTCTTCCTTCTCTTAGCCTCAGTGCATGGTTTCCCCCTTTGTGTTTGCTCTTTGCCTACTATTGCACTTGCATATGGTCTGTATTACTGAGCTGCCAGTATGCCATTTCTGCCCTGTGTGAAAAAGATCCAAAAATAAGGCATGGTCCTTTTTATGAAAAACTTTCATTTTTATGTTTCTGATAACCCTGTGAGTAGAGTGATGGTATTCCTACTTTCAAAAATGGTAAAATTGAGGATGACAATGTAATCCTAGGTCCACACAGCTAATAAAATATGGAGCAGAGATTTGAGTGGAGGTTGTCCAGGTCCATATTCAGTGCTCTCTCTACAATGCCACTTTCTTTGGAAGGATGCATTGGTTATGTTTTATTCATATCTTAGCCCCTTCACTTTCTTTTTCATTAATGAAGATTGAACCCAGGGTCCTCTACCGCTGAGCTACATCCTCAACTCTTTTTAATTCTTATTTTGTGACAGGATCTCAGGTAAGTTCCCAGGCTGACCTTGAACTTGGGATCCTCCTGCCTCAGCCTCCCAAATAGCTGGGATTACAGACATCAGCCATTGTGCCCAGCAGTCCCTTCACTTTCTGATGTTTTAGTATCTGATTTAGGAGAAATTCACTTGATGTGTAGGAGTTCATGCTTTGTAGATTATATTCTTTTATCTTGATTTGTTACTGCTTTCCAGAAAAGATAGGAGGCAGCTATAGATTGATTTTCAAAAGATAGAAATAGAATAGAGAACTTGGCCATTGTGTTGAAACGACTAATGTTTATTTAGCATTTACTGTCTACCAGATACCCAGCAATAAATCAGAACTTTCTTCCATAGAGGAGGGAGGAAGAACAACCTCCAACTGGATCTTATCACGTCATTCAATATTTCTCTTTCCCTTCATGACTAAACTAATTAGACCTCAGATTTGCTTCCTCCAATTTATCTCTTCCTCTCCTTGATCTCTCTCCAGGTTGGTCTCCATTTACCATTCCTGGCCAAGCATTGTCAAAGCTTACGTCCTGGACATCTCCAGCTCCCCCTTTTCACATTGGCAATGTTTTTAAAGTTGTTATTCCCATTGTGTATTATTTAATATGATATTCTGAAGTGCTTCAGAGGATTCCCAGATACTTGTGCTTTTTGGCCAAGCCAACCCTGAGAATGTTCTGACTTGATGTAAAGGGGGTCGGTTAGCTCTTTCAGAAGAAAACTGTCATGTTTAATGCTGATTCTAGTAGGATCAGTATAGTAGGGCTGATTATAGTACGAAGAAAATAGCTGAGCTTCATATTGCAGTGAGGCTTTGCTCTCCTCTAAGGAAGAGACTTTGGGAGCAGATGAAATGGAAGGGGAAATATGATAACAGTGGTCAGGCAATAAGAATGGGGGGGGTGGAGTGAAACTGCCCAGCTTATGGTGTATGGAGACTGAAACTCTAAGATAGAAGCTGGATACCATGTGCTTCAGTTTCTTTGTCTGGAAAATGGATTTGAGAAATGTTTGGAATAAGAGATGATAATGGAACATTGAGGAATTTAAACAAAAGAGGAATGAATGATGGAAGAAAAGAATGATTAGTTCATTGATTGGAAGAGGAGAGGGGAAATTCTTTGTTACTTAATTTCTCTAATAAAACCAGACTTTTCAAGTGTAGTGGAAGAAAGGTGGGATATGGCATCAGATAAACCTTCTAATTCTGACTTTATCATTAATTAGCTTCATGACTATGAAGAAGTTATTTACTTTTTGGTACTGGAGATTGAACCCAGGATGCCTTATCACTGAGCTACATATCCCCAGCACTTTTAATTTTTTATTTTGACACACAGTCTGGCTAAGTTGCTGACATTGGCCATGGACTTACAATCCTCCTTCCAAATCATTGGGATCACAGGTGTGTACTACTGTACCTGGTGTGGATTAAGTTATTTTAGGTCTCCTGTGTCTCAGTTGCCTTATTTGTAAAATAGAGATAATAACATAATTTTCTTACTTTATTGTGAGGATTAAATTAAGTGAAATATAATACCCAAAGACTGAGCACACTACATCGAGGGGGTGTGCACTCAGGATTGTAAGCATAACAATCAAGGTACTCAAGAGATTATGGAGCCAGAGCATAGGCTCTTGAGCCAGACTGCCTGGATGCTGATCATCATTTTATAATAGGTGTAGTCTGGGACAGGTTATTTAGCTTAGCTATGCCTTAGTTTCCTCATCTTTCCAATGAGGATAATGATAGTATCTGTATCACAGGGTTGTTGATAGGCTTAAATGAGTTATATGTATAAAGCATTTTAGAACAGGGCCTGCCATTGAGGAAGTAACCCTTAATTGTTAGCTTTGAACAGCAAAGGCAAAAACCAAACTTGTGGCACCAAGTTAACAACAATAAGAAATTTAGGGATATATTCCATTTTTTCCCTTTTGCCATGACCCTTGCACTTTATAGTGGGTATCATTAGTATGGCGTATCTTGTACCATGTTTAGCACAGCAGTTACCTGTTTGACTTCAGGAATCTCTTATTTTCTACTGTGTTACAGAGACACTGATATCTAACTGCTCTTGTTTTATTCACTAGCCCTTGTTATCTTAGGGAAAGGGAAAAATCTCTCTCTCCCAGAAAGAACTTGCTTATTCATCAAGAGCATAATACACGTTGATTCAGAATAGGAAAATTGGTGGGTTTTTTGTTTGTTTTTTAAGTAGGAGCAATTTTTTTTATTACTCTTCTCAGTCCACCTGTTAACATCTATTGAGTACCTGCAATGTATTATGTGTCATTCTAAGAACTTTCACATATTGTATATTATCTCTTATACTAAAAGTTATAAGGGAGATGGCAGTATTCTGTCTCTTTCAATAGAAAACCGAGGTTCAGAGAGACAGCGCAGCTCTACAGGCTCAAGAGGACATAACTAGAAAGTGACAGACTTAGTCTACACATTCCATATCCAGGACTTTCTTTGTAGGGCCATGTTACCTCTTCCCTGTCCCGTGTTTGTTTGTTTGTTCAGGTACCAGGGATTGAACTCAGAGACAGTCAACCCCTGAGCCAATCCGCAGCCCTGTTTTCTATTTTATTTAGAGACAGGATGTCACTGAGTTGCTTAGCATCTTTCTGTTGCTGAGGCTGGCTTTGAACTCACAATCCTCCTGCCTCGCCTCCAAGCTGCTGGGATTACAGGCATGCACCACTGTGCCCAGCTGTGTTTTTGAACAAAGAAGAAAAAGCCTTTTTTTTTTTTTTTTTTCCAGGAGCAGTATACTGCTTCCTTTGGCTACCTTTGAGCCCTAATCACTTCTACTTTAATTATAGAAAGAGCTGTTCATTTGGATATGTATTGCTGTAGTCTAAACTATTCAAGCTTCAGTTCCTCCTGTAGGGCATATTCTGATAACAGGTTTAGCAGAGAGATTTGGTTGCTATCATTATCATCATTATCAACAAAAAACAGCAATCAAGGGCCCTGAGGTACACAGTAAATTAGGATTCCTTGAATCACAGGATTTTATTTATTTATTTATTTATTTATTTATTTATTTAGGTACTAGGGACTAAACCCAGGGTCTCACAAATGCCAAGAATGTGCTCTACCACTGAGATATACCCCAAGCTAGAATTATGATATTTTGATTAAAAGGAATCTCAAAGATAATTAGGTTCAAACTCCTCATTTAATACGTAAAGAAACTGACTTAGAGTCATCAACTATGATGGGAACTGGAAAGCCATCTGGGTATATAGACTATCCTGTAGCAAGCTTCCAGCAGAATTTGGACATAGGGTAAGTTTATGGCCAAATGAAGAGTAACAGTTAATGAAGGTACTATCAGTAGATGGGTCTCCAAGAGTAGTCCTTATAGAGACGAAAACTGCACTAATAGCTATGAAGTCTTCATTTATATGCTCAAATAATCTGAGTCCTAGAGACCTAATATTGGGACATTTCTAGAAATATAGCCTCTACATTTCATTCGGATATGTAAATGTTCTGGACCGTGTAGGGACTTTTTGGTGCTACTTCTAAGGGTGAGCTGATTCTTTGAGTTATTCTTGAGTCTTTGCAGAGGAGTATGTTTAATGGGCTGTTCTTTGTTATACCTTGTTCTTATTTCCAGATTTGGTTATGTAATCTATTACTTAGTTTTAGTTCAAGAAGTAGTCTCTATTCATGAAACACAGCACAACACACACCACCCCAGTTAGATTTATTCCCTTGTATTTGTGCTGTTTGAATATGCCTTCAGAACTTTTTGAAATAATTCCTAGTTCTCTAATAAGTCAATATTCGATTAGACACCGTATCAAGCCATGTAGTAAAAACAGTAGGGCCATTTGATAAACATCTGCCATGTGCAAGGTGCCATACATAAAAATAAGGAAAATCTGGTGGTGGTAAAGTGGAATAAATTGTCCAAGGTCACACTTAGTGGCAGGCCTGAACTCAAACTCAAGGCTGTCTGATGCCTGAGCTTTGTAGAGCCTACTCATACAGTATAAAACCTAACAGGAGTCCTCATAACAAGTGTTTTGTGTCACAGAGCTGTTCTAGCTTGCTTGATCTCTTGAATGAACAGTGATTTTACTCTTTCATTTATATTTGACTTATTGCTCCTGTTCCTCTGGAAATTAAGTGTTTAGAGAAGGTGAGGTGATTGACTATTGGATAACAGTTCTAGAAAGGTGCTTATAGGTAGGAATACTAGCTCCTTTTCCCCTCATTTTAGCTTTAGAAAGGGGAGAGAATAGGGTTAGAGGTACTGAATATGTTAGGTGTGATCCAAATTGGATAAAAGAAACTAGCCTTATAGAAGCCAACATCTGTTGGATCCAGATAATCTTAGAGGGTTGAGCTTCTGAATTGATTAGTACATTGAGTTCAATTTGTAATGCCTCACATACCAATATATTTTCTAATTAAATTAGCCCTCATGCTGGTTAGAGGAAGCTTTTTAAAGCTTTTTTTCCCTTTTTAAAAATGTTGAGGTTTTATGATAGGATTAGCCTTGCATTTGAAATGCAACGGAAAAATCAGCCCTTGAGTATTATTCTAAATTATCACCTAAAAAGATTAATTCTACATAGGAACTATTTAAAAGATACTTTTATAACTTAATGGGTATCTTTCCAAAAGTCAATTTCTTTTTTATTGTCCCCTCCATATAAATCCCAAAACAGTATATGAGAACCATAATATATTAACTAGGTACATTTATTTCAGATAATTTACAAAATTAATATTTTATGTAGAATGGCAAAAAAATAAGCCTTCTTGGTTTCTAAGTAGGATTATTTGTTTTGAACCTTTACTGAGCTTCTGTTTACAACTTAAGCCTGATGTCTGCTGCTTCCTTATCTTTAATATTAGTTTTTAACTAAACCTCAGGTCTATAAATTCCTAAGTATAGTCCTCAGATTTACAACATGTTCTTTCTCCCTTCCATTTTTTTCTTCCTTGTTTATTCATTCATTCTTCATCCTTCATTTATTTATTTACTTATTTATTTTGTGGTACTGGGAATTAATTGAATCTAGGGGTGCTTTACCACTAAGCCTCATCCCTGACCTTTTTTATTTTTATTTTGAGATAGGGTCTTGCTAAGTTACCCAAACTAGCCTCAGACTGCTTCAGTCCCCCAAGTAGCTGGGATTGCAGGAGTGCACCACCACGCCTGACATTTATCCTTTATTTAAAAAATTTCTCTTTTTTATTACAAAAAGAATTTTCCAACGATGAGTCTTTTTAAAATTTGCTATGTAATATTTTATTAGTTTGAAATGATATTTCAATAGAACATTGTTATACAACATTTTATTAGTCTCTTGTGGTTGTTCAGGTTGACTGTTTTCTTTCACAGTATTAAAAAACATTGCAGTGAATATGCCTACATACAAAATTTTTCTCTCCTGGATGATTTCATTACGATGAATTCTTGGGAGTAGGAGTTCTGGGTCAAAGGGAATAAATATTTTTATGGTTTCTAATATGTGTTGCCAAATCACTTGCCCTTTTAGGGTTTGTAAAGGGTTTGTGTCAGTTTATACTGCCATCGGCAATGCCTGGATGGTGTCCATTCTGATGCCCATTCTGATGCCCGTTCTCCACATGGCTTTATGTCCTCAGTCTTCAGTCTAGCCTGTGAGCTACTGCCTGAAATACTCTTCCAGAATTCTACTTCCCCTAATTCTCTGTTACCTATCTGCTGTTTCAGGTGATGAAATTTTTAAATCCGTGCCCTTACTAACTGACTTCATCTGTTTTAATTATTTTGCATCCATATTTGAGGCAGCCTCCTTGAGCTTTCTTCAAATGGTCCATATCTTTTTACCTCTTGGCTTCCCTCTAACCATTTCTTATATTCAGAACTGCTTCTCTGCCAACATTTCTCCATCTCATTTGATTTCAAAGTTGCTTCTTCTACAAAACTGTCAACACAGAAACACCTGTGGTGATTCTATCTTTATTACTTAATATGCTTATCTCTTGGTGGGTTGCCAGTATGTATATGTCAATGTGGCCAAGGAGAGAAATACAAAGGAAAAGTAGAGGGATGTTTAGAGTTGTTTTTTGTTTGTTTGTTTTATTTAAAGGAGGGCTTAGGATTCATAAGTGCACATATTTATTTATATATATAATGACTGAAACTTGAGAGGAAAATGAGGAATTCTGTACTCTATTTCTTTGATACCCACTTTTCTGTGGTTAAGTCAGTTTATTCTATCCTCCATTCTCTCCTACTTAGTTCCAAAGTGGAAAATAAGAGCGTTGCCAGTTATTTCAGGAGAATCTTAGCATTCTCTTCCCTTTCAGTTATTTTTACTCAATATCATTGGCATCATCATCATTATGACCCTAATATTTACTGGAAATTTACTGTATGCCAGGCACTGAGAAAGTATTTTATATGCCTTAGCTCTTTGAACTCTCACACTTAACCTGTGAACCTACCCTCTGTTTCCAGATGAGAAACCTAGTCAGTTTACTTGCTCAGGGTCACAACTTGTAAGTGGTGGAGCCATGATCCATGATTTAAACTCTTATTCTTACAGAATTACTTTTCTAAAATATTGTGTCCTTAAAATTTTCTGAAGATTTATTGCATATGAGAAAGGAAATACAATTTCCTCTGCAACACTGTCAATCTCTGTTCAACCTACTTTTTCATTCTCATCTTCTTCATCCCCTAACGTGTGTCCTGTGTTCTGGCCTCAGAGCTGCTTGTTTCATGAATATATCATAGTGTTTCACACATCTGAGTCTTTGTATTTGTCCCTAGGATGCTCTCCACTTGCCCCCTGGCAAATTCCCATTTATCCTTCCAGAAACAGTTCACATGCTCTATGCTTTGTCTGAGTATTTCAATTTTCCTGGGCAATTAGTAACTTGGTTCTCTGTACTCCTTTGTGTATATTTCTGCTACAGTCTTTCACACTGCTTTATAATTATTTGCTTACATGCCTGTCTCTTCCTTAATAAGATATTGAGATAGGGGAAAGCAACTTTTTAGAGGGATATTATTTCCTGTATTTTTAAACATAGCCTAAGTTTAAAATCTGTGTATTTAAAATAATTTTGTTTCCCTTTTTTCCCTCCTCAGCATAGGGCTACTTTCAAATTTGAATCAACAGATGAAGATAAGAGAAAGGTAAGCCTTGATGTTACTCTGTGTGTGTGAGTGAGTGTGTGTGTGTGTGTGTGTGTGTGTGTGTGTGTTATTCCTGGACATTTTAAGCAGTGGAATTATTTTCAGTTGATTATTAGTACTTAGTTTCTTTGGTTTGTTTTGTAGGAACCCTGCAGGTGAAGAAAGACGCCTAATTTAGTTAACACACAACTTCCTTCTGCTTCATCCCTACAGGACCATTAGACTTGCAAAAATCAGGGGCATGGGAATGTTATGGTAGGGAGCCTTTTGGGGGGATCCTTTCCCTAGATTTCCTCACTGCCAAAGGTTGCCTTTGTTTGGTGGCAGTACTTCAGGTTTCCCAAATTTCTTACTAATGTAAAGCTTGGCTGGGATGGGTTAGGTTTTAGTAACGCAGCACCAGAAGCTCAACCACATATCCTTCCCCTTACTGGCAGTTATGTATGTTGTTAGCAATTTTCTGGGTCACTGGCTTCATGGGCATAGAGGAAGATGAAGTCAAGAAACTCTAGGAGTTATTCCAAGAAAGGGTGCATCAGAGATATGACCATGCAGGATATGCCTACCTTTTGGGGTTGCCTGTTGTTGCTTTACTTTGTTGGTTAAAGCATGATGCTGATGAGGATAAACTCACTAGTTTTGCTGGGCTCCATACATCTGTCCTGGTTTCAAAAATACCAGAATCAGATAAAATAGATTAAATCTTTTTTTTTTTTTTTCCTGAGCCATATCCCTAGCCCTTTTTATTTTGAGACAGGGTCTCAATAAATTGCTTAGGGCTTGGCTAAGTTGCTGAGGCTGGCTTTGAACTTGTGATTCTCTTGCCTCAGCTTTCTGAGCCACTGGGATAACAGGTGTGCACCACTGTGCCTGGCCAAAAAAAAAAAAAGGCTTAAATTTAGTACTTCGCTGATAGACAAATTCAGGGGAATGGAGCAGGTGTCATAGTCTAGAAGTCTGGACAGGGGATTTGGATATGGGGAGGAAGGCCAGGTGCCAAACACTTCCCTATGAGCTGTAGGAACTGTGCTTAGTGCTTAGTGCTTCCCAGGCTTCTGCGCACATTTTCCATGAGCTCTTCTAGTCACTCTGATTTGCTTGCACCAGGACAGTGAATACCTGACAGCCTGAGTGTGAGAATAAAGGTCAACAAAGTGTCATGCTTAACACCCTGAACCTCACTGTGGAAGCAAATTTCTGATGCTATTAAGAGAAAACAAGAAGATGGAATTATTTTCTGATAGAGGACAGTCCTCTCTTTCCCTCACGCCTGACACATGAAGAGTTCTTTAACATGGAGGGCAATCTTGGGGTGTTTTCCTGAAAGACATTTTAGAAATAGAATGTGTCACTCCATGGGCCCGCTGTCTCATGTCAGTGGAAAATTCTGCTACCTGTAGATATGAGACTCTTATTAGAGGAACAAGGTATTACAGGCATTGTCTCCCGATAGAAAAATTATTACATCAATACATATTTATGTTATAAAAACAATCTAGTTCTTCCCTGGTACCAGATTGATACCACCTTGAAATTATCTTTTCATTCACCTCTATCCCCACATCTAACATGTGTATCTATCTAATTTTACCTCCTAAGATTTCTTCAGTCCATTTTCCCTTAATCCTTACCCTGATACTGTCATCTGGATTACTGCATCAGTTTTCTAACTGTTCTTTCATTTTCCAATTACTTGCTTTTCCAGCTGATTGTCAATAAGTCTAAAATAGCAATTTGACCATGTCATTCTCAGCCTTAAAACCCTTTAGTTAACTTTTGCCTATAGAATAAAATTCCATCTTCTTAATGTGACATAGTAGATGCTCAGTGATCTGATCTTTGTTTCTGCAGCCTGTATTTTCTCACTTTCTTGTATTTTATGTTTTAGCCATATAAGATATTTGCAGTGACATACACATACATATCTCATCCATTTTTTCCTTCCTACTTTTGCATGTGTTGTTTTCAACTTAGAGTGCCCTCTTCTTTGTGTTTACCTCTTTTCCTTTTGACTAACTAGTTAATTCCTCCTCATCTTAGAGGCACCTCCTTCAGCAGTCCTCCTCCAGCATTTCAGTTAGGATAAAGTTCCCCCCTTCAATGTTATAACAGTTTATGTACGTCTCTTATGCTTAATATTTATACCTTATCATTATATTTCTGTGCCTTTCGTTGTTAGATCATGAGGATACCTGATGATGGATACTGTTATTTACCATTATATCCTTGGCATCTGGAGTACCCAGCATATTATAAGCACTCAAAAAGTATTGAATGAGTGATCATGGAGTGTAAATTTTAGAGACTAAAGGAGACTTTCTTTTGGATTTGAACAACGTAAATAAGACAAAGAATACCTTTAAAAATGGGGATTTCTCAATTAGAAATGTGCTTTTGGGTAGTTTTTCAAGATAGTCCTACTCTGTCCAACCCTTTTATCTACTGAATCAGAATTTAGGGAGTGGTCTATGGTATGTGTATTTTTATAGTCACATATTAATATTTTATAGTATTTTATTTTATTTTATAGAAAATAAATACTCATACATTTGATGTGAGTGCAAAGTGGCATGGTGTCTGTGGAAGACGAACTGGCAGTATCTATCAAAATTACAGATGCCTTTTACCCTTTGACCATAGAGTGTCACTCAGTATTCTGTGTACAGATTGAACCCAAAGTTATTCATTGAAATAGTGTACATAAAAGCAAAAGATTGGAAACAACTAAGCATCCAGCAATTAGAGAATATTTGAAGAAACTGGCAAATTTACATAATGAAATACTGTAATATAGTAAAGAGGGGAAAATCCTGTTATGTGCTAATGGAAGAGTTAATGGGGGAAAAAAGAAGGTATTAGAATGTATTGTTTGGGCTGGGGATGTGGCTCAAGCGGTAGCGCGCTCGCCTGGCATGCGTGCAGCCCGGGTTCGATCCTCAGCACCACATACAAACAAGATGTTGTGTCCTCTGAAAACTAAAAAAATAAAATAAATATTAAAATTCTCCCTCTCTTTATCTCTCTCTCTCTTAAAAAAAAAAAAAGAATGTATTGTTCGACAAATTCATGATGGGAATTCAGCCTAGGAAGGAGGCTGTGACATGTTTACTTGGGAAAATCTATACTACCCATACAGATTCATAGTGCTATAGGAATCTGACTTTCGAATCTTCAGTATTACTTTCACTGGTCAAAATCAGCACATTCAGACAGAGTTTCCCTCACCTTATGTAAATTTTAGTTGAGGGAGAGAAATTTCCCACACAGTTGTTAATAAAGCATGTTGTTTATTTCCTGTAGGGTAGTAGAAAAACCTTACATTTTTCCAAGCACTCTTATTCCTCAGTATCTACGTGGGTTTGTTCCTGGCTACCAAAATCTCCAGGTGCTCAAGTCCTTTATATAAAAGGGTGTAGCATTTGCATATGATGTATGTACATCCTTCCTTAAGCTTTTACTAGTACAATGTAAATGCATGTAAATACTTGTTATATATTACTGTTTAGGGAACAATGAAAAAAAAAGTCTACATGTTCTGTACAGATGCAATTATTTTCCTAATGTATTTGATTTGGATGTTGGTTGAATCTGCAGGTATAGAGATCTTTATTAACTTTTAGATATCTGGAGAGAGTAATTTCTGTAGTAGTGCTAACTTTGGTTATAGTGTGTAGATTTCTGCTTCCTGGGAGATCTGTTATAAACAAGTGTCATTAGGGACTTCACTAGGTAATCTTCATTAATGGAAAAACATTGGCAAACAAATCTGTTTAAGTCTCTAAGGGTTAAAACCATTATTGACTCCTTCATGCCTAAAGCTCTTTTTAGATTTTTACATCAAAACTATTGGGCAGTTGGAAAAGATTACACCCAACAGCACTGTAAGTTATTAATGCAGAGACTCATAGAGTATTGCCATTTATCTACATTAAACCCAATTGAAAATAAAATTCGGATTACTGCGCAATTTATTTTGCTGTTTTGTTCTCCTTTTCTCTTTCCTAAATGTGTTTCTGGAGTCTTTTGCCAGAAACCACTTGGTAACAGCACCATCCCTCTCAAAAGTATGGTGCTGTCTCTGAAAAATATTTAAAAGAAAAAAAGAAGTAGTAGTGTAAGGGAACAGTGCTCTTCAGAAAAATAAAACCTGATTATATGAGCTTTTCAGGATATGGTTATAAATGAATGGTCCTTAGACTCAGTTCTGATTCTTAGTAGTGTTCTGCATTTTAAGAAAGTTTTGCTTCTCAGCACTAGTACCTGTAAGATGAGAATATTCCTATTTTATGGATAAGAAAACTGAGGTTCACATGATGACAACTTGCTAATTAATGCTCACACCACTAGGAAGTGGCAGAGCCTCAAACAGAAAACAGATTTTTCTCACTGTTCTGTGCTTTCTTTTCACAACTTACCACTGTATAGCTTCCTCTTATTATCATTTGAGATATATTTCAGAAGATTTAAAATTATGATCCATTACCTTGTTTTATCTTTTATTTCACAACTTGAGACACTACTTGGGCAACTAGATAGAATGGAAGTTAGCAAAGGAAATTAGAAACTGAGAGTACTCAAATTTTTCACAAGCAGTAAAGGCAGATACAACTTCTAATGTTTGAGCATATTATGCAAATAGTTTCCAGTGCATATGGATCGTTGTATATTTAGATATAAGCACCTAAGCACCTGTGTTTATTGAAGCATTTGCTTTACATTTTCTACCTAAATTGGTAGACTGTGATTACCTGCTAGCACATAAACAAATGTATCATGCAAATATGTAGGATGGAGGAGGAAAATAATGAATAATCTGAAAATGCACCTCTTGAGGAAATGAAAGCCCAAGACCTCAAAACCAATAAAAAGTACTAATTGCAAAAGTTGAAAAAGATGTCATAAAATAAGTAAAAGCTTGCAGCTCTTTAACCTGTAAGATAAGAATGAAGCCTTATCAAATGTGGAAATACTTGTTGTCTGAGATAAATCTTGGTGAATATAGTAAGTTTCCTCTGAAGAGTAAAGTTTAAAATTGCTAGGTTTTGTGCATATTTCATTACTTCACACTCACACAGGTAAGCCCATATTTCTGCTAAGACATGAGGTAATTGCCAAATTGATTGTGAGCTCATTGAGGACAAGAATTCTGGATTACTTATCTTTATATCTTCACCCCTACCACTACACGTGACATAGAATAGTCACATACAGTAGATGCCTACTAAATGATTGTAAGGAACTTGGAGATTGAAGGAGGCCAGAATTCTTGTGATTGTTACAAGTTGTTTGGTTTTGTGTTTTTGATTCTCTTTTAACTGTACAGCAGAATCTTAAAGCACACCTTTACAATGTTGCTTACTGAGAAAGTAGGATTCAAAAGTATGCATATATTATGATCATAACCGTGTAAAACTAATGAAAACTATACAAAGAAATGATATGGGGCTGTGGCTCAGTGGCAGAGTACCTGCCTCCTACAGGTGAGGCACTGGGTTCGATCCTCAGCATCACATAAAAATAAACAAACAAAATAAAGATATTAAAAAAAATAAATGACTACAAGGAAATTCACTAAGTGGTACTACTAGAATACTGTTACAGTGGGTTATTTTTTTTTTGTTCCCTTTTCTGTATTTTAAACTTTTTTGTTATAACAGACTATAACAATTTAAGAAGAATAATTTTATAAGAACCTAATATTGCTATATATTATTTTATAATAGTGTTATTTGAGATGTAAGACAAGAACAATATTTTCTTTTCTTAAAATTATATATTTTCCTCTAAAATTGAACCTTCTTGATTACTGTACATATTTCTTTTGGGGTATATAAAAATGCTGTTAGGTTTAGGATATTATTAGTTACAGAGCCAGTTTATGACATGAAATGAATGTATATGAATATAAATGTCCATTTTGCCATTTTTTTTCTTTTCATTCCCCACCCCCAGACTTGGATATATTTGGCATATTAGAGATTTCTGTAGTCCATAATTTTTAAAAAAATAATTCCTGTATGCCAGGTCCTGTGTTGGGCCTAGGTTCCTAAACTGGCTATTTGCATATAATGTTTGATTTGGCACTTTCTCTTACAGATACATGAGAATTGCCATTGTAGATGATAGAAAATGAATGGGCTGTATTAAATTCTTCTGAGAAAAATGTGCCAATATAGAACCATATATCCTTGACTGTGAATCTGTGCTTGGGAATAGCTTGAGGCATGGATGCTTTTTCTGAAGGTCCTTTATACTTATTTCTGTCATCTGAAATTGCCAAACTGTGATTTTTACTAAAACAAAATAAGCTTTCTCTCTTGCAGATATGGCTCAAATTTTATTTGATGTCTTTACCTAAGGGGGTGTTTTGATACATGATATATATATAGTTCTTACTTTGGAACCAACAGCTTCAAAGATAATTTATCTTGATTTCTTTAAAGAGTATACTATACCAAAAGAACATCTAAACTTTTTAATTTTTAAAAGTTTCTGTCTAGCTGGAATCTGTCACAAAACTTAACTTGGAAAGGCTGAGTTATATCTTAGGATAGGATGAATGCCTCACGGTAGTTCAAATAAAATAATTTTAAATTTCATTTCAAACTCCACTTCTCATTTTAGATGTTATGCCAAGGCATTGAAAGACACTAAATCTAGGGGGAAATGACAGAATAGCTCTTTTGATGTCGTAGGCCATAGGTGTGGCAGTCTGTACATGATTTGTAGATCACTTTTTGGGTTTTCTGTCTGGGGCAATAAGAATACTATCTTTAATGTGTACTTTAGAGCCCCAGATGCATTGTGTCATATAAAAATTTCATTAATAAGTTCATCTTCCAGCCATAACAATGTATGGAGTTCTGCATGCCTGCTTTCCAATAATGAAATTATTATTTCATTTTTTTAGTTGTCAGTGGATCTTTATTTTATTTATTTATATGCAGTGCTGAGAATTGAACCCAGTGCTTTACACATGCTAGGCAAGCACTCTATCACTGAGCTACATTTCCAGACCTGGCAAAAATTATTTTTAAAAACAATTATTTTAAGTCTTTGGAAATAATCCCAATGGTATATAGTCAGTTAAATAAACATTTATTCAAGAAAATCTAAAACTTAGTAAGAAAAGTGAAAGACTGGTATTTGAAATGCCACCTGCCCCCTCATTTTCCTCTTTCAGTTAAGATGGAAACTCTTCTCCAGACTGGAGCAGTGAAGAACATAGAGTTCCCTCTTCCCCCGTTGCTCAGCTGGAGAACTGTCTTCCTGGGAGGGACAATTCTCATTCTGTTTCCAGCTACCTGTTTCAGAGACCTCTTAGCTTCCATCTAATCACTGCCCATGGAGTAGAGGCTGTACCTTAAGTGTGACACTGCTGAGAAGAGTAAGGCCACAGTTGTGCTTATCCTGGCTGGTGGGACATGGTTCTACCCCAGGAAAGCAAACCAAGAGACCTGGGGCTACTGCACACCTACCTCAACTGAACTCTCAACTTTTAAAGTAGGTGTGTCACTCAGAAGCATGCCATTGTCTTTACCTCCAGCATCAAAGGCAGGGCTCAGAAATTTTGCTCAGTGGGAGAAGCAGGCTTTGCAACAGAGAGGCATGAATGCTGTCAGTTGCACTGACTTGTGTAGTGGAGTGTGGAGAAGTCATGCCTAAGGGTTGTGAAAGGCTGTTGGGGGTAGATTGACAGATTCATTAGAAATACAGGTTAATCTAAAGGCCAGCTAGTTTGTTAGAGAGAAAGGAGGGGAAGGACAGCTGGAAGGAACTTTTGTGGTGGAAACAAATTTCAAGTAACTTTAGGAATTGTCTATTCAAAAGAGCTCCAATGGGTTAGTTCAGTTTGTGGAGTAGTTTTTGTCCCAGGACAGTGTAGAAAACAATAGGTCAATCAACCAGCAATTAGAACAGCACCTGAGTGTGGTCAAGAAAAGAGAAAGTCGAAGGGATACTTGCCAAAGACACTGTCATACCAAAGTTCCTGGGCATATCCAAGGGTGTACCCCCTAAAGTGCACCATCAGGGCTTCACACTGAGAGGAGAGATGGGAGAGAATAAACTTCACTGAAATTATTCAGCCAGTCATTAAACAAATAAGCAAATAACTGTAGCAAGACCTAGACCAGGGGAAAAGGAGAGTTGACCAGAAATTGGAGTTGCCATAATATATAACGTGTCATCACCCCCAAATTATGAGATGGAAAGGAACAGAAAAGAATGACCCATAGATGGAAAAAAGCAGGTAAAAGAAACTGCCTGTGAGAGTGACCAGATGTAGGACTCAACAAAAACTTCAGCAATAGAAGATGTGATAACAATGCCAGATCAAGTGAAGAAAAACAATACAGAGAAAGGAGAGTTTTTTTTTTTTTTTAAAGTCAAATGGACATTCTGTAGTTGAAAAAGAAGAGTTAACTACAATAACAAATAAAAATTCACTAAAGGAACTGAACGGTAAATAGGAACTGGGAAAAGGAAAAATAAAGAGACTTGAAGTTAGCTCAGTAGAGAGTAGGCAAAATGAAAAACAGGAAAAAAGAATAAAGTGAAGAAAGCCTCAAGAGAAATGTGGGACAATATTTTTTCACAGCAGTATATGCACAATGTGAGTTCCAGGAGGAGAAAGAGAAATGAAAAGAAAACATTTGAAGAAATCATGGCTGAAAACTCCCTAAATTTATTGGAAATCTACTTCAGGAAGTTTGTTGAACTCATAGAGATTCACAGAAGGATACATCAGTTAAAATACTAGAAGACAAAGACAAGGAGAAAATCTTGAAAACAGCAAGAGAAAAATGACTCATCATTTACAAGGGAACCTCAGTAATACGTGGACCAGAAAAGTGCCCAAAGTAAAAACCTGATCCAAGAATCCTGCATCCAACAAAACTGTTTTAGCAATTCAGGGAGAATAAAGACATTTCTAGATTTCAAAAAGACAAAACAAAACAAAAATGGAGTTTGTTGCTAGCTGACCCATCTTACCAGAAGTACTAAAACAAGTTCTTGAGATTGAAAGCAAGTGACTCCAAAGGCAATTTGAATCCATAGGGAAAAAAAAAAAAAAGAGCATGAGTAAAGGTAATTAAACAAAGTGACTCCAGAAGGAAACTAGAATTCACAAGTACAAATCAATAGAACCAGAAATGATAAACACGAAGGCTAATACAACAAAAGCTCTTAAGTATATTCTTCTTCTCTTCCCTTAGATTCTTTCATAGAATTATATAAAGTAATAATTATAGTAATATACTATTGTGTTTGCAACGTATATGTACATACATATATGTATATATAAAATATGAGTAACAATAATACTACGAAAAGAGGAGAAAAGGAAGAGTGCTGTATAGAAACAACATTTCTATATCCCAAAGGAATTAACAGTATAAATCTGGAGCAAATTATGATAAGATGTATATACTAAGCCCTAAGGACATAATTTGGACTCAAACCTTGAAATCTATTAAACATTGTTGAAAGCAATTAAAATCTAAGTGAGAAAACATACCATGTGCATGGATTGGAAGACTTACTATTGCTAAATTGTTGGTATTCTTCACAGTGATCCACAGATTCAGTACAATCCCTTTTGGAATCCCAAGTAGCTTCTTTGTAGAAATCAATAAGCCAGTTCTAAATTCATGTGAAATTGCAACAGGCACAGAATATCCAAAACACAGTTGGAAAAAACAAAACTTAAATAACTCAAGTTTTCAGTTCCAAAACATAGAGCAATGTTAAGCAAGACAGAACTGGCATGAGGATGAATATATAGCTGTTAACAAATGTGATATGACACCTAAGTAGCCATATGTAGAAGAACACATATGAATCCTTACCTCATACCATATTAAAAAAAAAAAAAAAAGGTGGACCAAAGATCCAAATATAAGAGGTAAAGTCATAAAACTTTCAGGAGAAAACAGAAGTAATCTTCATATCCCCAGATTTTTTGACACGAATTTTTATAGATAATACCAAAAGCATGAACAAAAGGAAAAATAGATAAATTGGACTTTCCAAAGCTAAAAAAATCCGTGCCTCAAAGGATGATTTATATATATATATATATATATATATATATATATATATATATGCACATATCTCCCACAGAATGGGATGAAATATTTGCAAATCATGTATTTGATGAGATTTATATCTAGAGTATATAAAGAACTCAAAAAAAAAAAAAAAAAAACTGAACTTAAAAATGGGCAAAAAATCTGAATAAACATGTTTCCAAAGAAAATATTCAGATATCTTGACATTAGTTATCAGGGAAAGGCAAATCAAAAGATACTTGACATTAGTTATCAGGGAAAGGCAAATCAAAACCACCATTAAATAGGAGTTCACACACATGAGAATGGCTAAAATAAAAGAGTAAGATAGTAAGAAATGATGATAACAAGCGTTAACAAAGAGTATGGAAAAAGCAAAATCTTCATATACTGCTGGTGAGGGTAAAATTGTGTAGCCACCTTAGAAAATAATCTGGCAGTTAAAAGGTTAAACAGTTAACATAATTTAACAGTTGTACTCTGGGTATCAATTTGCTACAATAGATTTATTGTAAAAGAAAATGGGACTATATGTCTATACAAAAACTTGTACACAAATGTTCACCACAGCATTATTCATAATAGCCAAAAGGTAGAAACAACCAAAATGTTCATCAGCTGGTAAACAGATAAAATATGTTATATATTCATATAGTGAAATATTATTTGATTATAAAAGGAAATAAAATAACTTATAAGAGGCAGATGGGGGCTGGGGATGTGGCTCAAGTGGTAGCGCGCTCGCCTGGCATGCGTGCGGCCCGGGTTCGATCCTCAGCACCACATACAAACAAAGATGAAAAAGAAAAATAAATATTAAAAAAAAATTCTCTCTCTCTCTCTCTTAAAAAAAAAAAAGAGGCAGATGGACCTTGAAAACATTATTGTTAATGAAGGAAGCCAGTCATAAAAAGCCACGTATTTTATGATTCCATTAATGTGAAATGTCTAGAATAGCAGATCAGTGATAAAAAGTAGATTAGTGATTGCCAGGGGTTAGTGGAAGAGGGGAATCGGGACTTACTGCCGGTTGGTATTGGGTTTCTTTGGGGAGTGATGAGACTCATCTAAAATTAGATGCCAATGATATTTGCATACGTGTGAATATGTATACTAAATATAGATGGATATGTACTTCAGTAGGGTGAACTTTTTGGTATGTGAATTATATTTTGATGAAGCTCTTTTAGAAATAAATTCTAATAGATAACATACACTATATGCTCATCACTATTCCAAGCACTGCATAAATATGAACACATTTAGTTCTCACAGCAAAGCTATAAAGTAGATATTGTTGTTTTGCTTATTTTACTGGTGAGGAAACAGGCACACAGAGAAATAACTTGCCTAAACTAGTGAAGTAGGAGACCATGATTCAAGTCTTGGCAGTCTGGCTTCATAGCCCATGTGTTTCACCACATTGCCACTCATTAATAATTGGATTGACCCATTGGGTAGTTTATGAATTGATTCTATTCATTTTCTAATTTTAGTCCAAAATTTGAGATTTGATGAAGAGCATAGACAAAGCTTTGACAATGAACTAATTATCAGCATTGACAGGAAACAGAAACATGCTTTCCAGTGTAAGTGACTGAACAGGGTAACTAGTAAAGATGTCTATGTCAACTCTTCCCATAGACAGTATAGTATTTGACCTGTAGAACTTAGCTGTGTTACAGATGTTGTTTAGATGCCTCAGACTTATTTTTATTTTTTGCCAAGGTTTCTTTTTCTCTAGTTAGCTTTTTTCCTGCCTTAAAAATGTTGATCACACATGCTAAGAAAAATGGAAATTTCACACATTTTCAATTAGTGGAAAATTCAGAGTTATGATAGACTGACCAGCCATTACCAGTGTTTCCAACTTTTCCATTTATAGGTGAAAACTTGAGAGATTAACTTACCCAAGTTCCCAATGAGTTGGAGAGCTGGGACTCAAACCAGGTCTTAGGTCTCCTTTCTTTCTTTCTTTCAGTGATCATCTTTGCAGGGCTGATCCTCAGGGAGCTCACAGCTCAGCAAGGGAATCAGAATATCTCCAGTACAGCGATTCCTTCTCAGAAATGCTAGTGTTAAGGATCATCACACTCTGACTGAATACTTTGAGTAATGAGAAGCTCACAGCAGCCACTCTGCTTTGGATAGCTTCATTTAGAAAGCTGTACTTAACATGAACTTTAAATCTACTTTGATTAATTCTCCTGGTTTACCCATATTTTTCTCTACTTCTGTTCTTATTGTTCACCATTTGACTTACCTTTATATCTCCTTCCTGCCAATCAGTTTCTCAGTTTTTTCTGAGATTGTCTAATACATTCCTCAAGAAGCTTTTTTTTCTGGCTAAATTTCCTTGTAGTTTATTCCTCCAACCATTTAATACACAACTTAAATTGCTGTATATTGAAAAATACTTGGCATTCCTTATTCATTTACATGAGTCCACTCTACTATTATGAATTATTTGAGCCACATTCTTTTATAGCTCATTAACCCAAAATAGATGTCACTTAGTTAGAATATATTTCTCTTAAGTAATTTGTTTGCACTGAATTTTTAAATTGGGAACATTTTTAGTTGTATGCTTATATTAGGGCTCTGTACTTAGTATTGTATACTATAAAATCTAAATAGTATAGAATCTGTAGAATATTAAATGGCCTTGCCATTAAAAGAAAAATACATGTTAAAATCTTTCCAGCTGTTTTTTGGCAGTATAGAATATGCCTGGCAGTATTTCTTGATTTATTTCTTCATCTGACTGTCCTTATGATATAATGTGCCTTCTACTAGCCAGAAAAAAACTTCTAGACTAGAAGTTTTAAAATGTCATCTCATTTTATATTTATAAGATGTAGTTATTATCCCTAATTTTAGAGATAAGGAAATGACTCTCAAGTGACTTCCAGAAATTTGCCCAAGATCACATAACCACAAGGGGCAGAGCTAGAGTTTGAATGCAGGTGTTTCCTTTATTTCAATTGTACTGTTTCCCATTAAATAAATATAAGATGCCTATA
The DNA here is from genome assembly GCF_047511675.1 of Marmota flaviventris. Taxonomy (NCBI): domain Eukaryota; kingdom Metazoa; phylum Chordata; class Mammalia; order Rodentia; family Sciuridae; genus Marmota; species Marmota flaviventris. The sequence goes on along the minus strand of NC_092500.1, from coordinate 15,346,261 downwards.
CCTTAATGTTCTCTCAGCAGCTGCTATATTAAATAATTTCATTAAGCCTGTGACATAGATTGACTTCTGTCTTACAGATGAGAAAATCCAGCTTCAGAACAATTAAGTAAATTGCTGTAGATCCAAGTTCAGAAAATAGTAGAAATATGAACTCGAAAGAACCCAAATATTCTTTCTGCTTTTTCTGCTATACAGTTGGCTTTCCATATCTGGATTTTACATCCAGCTTCAGAACAATTAAGTAAATTGCTGTAGATCTAAGTTCAGAAAATAGTAGAAATATGAACTCGAAAGAACCCAAATATTCTTTCTGCTTTTTCTGCTATACAATTGGCTTTCCATATCTGGATTTTACATCTACCACTTCAATCATCTACAGATAAATATATTAGAAGAAAAATTATACTAATTATTTGTGGATTCTTTTCCTTATTATTCTCTAAACCATATATTATAACAACTATGTAGCACATAATAAGGGCCCCACCCTTATTAGGTCCCCTATAACCCTAATCACCTCCCGAAAGCCCCATCTCCAGATATCATCACAATGGGGGTAGACCTTCAACAGGTAGGAGGTGAACAGGACACATTCAGTCCATAGATCAATTTACCATCAGAATCCCTATCATCTGTACATTCCACAGCATATATATCACATCAGGCGTTATAAGTAATCTAGAGATGGTTTAAAGTATGTAGAAAGATATACATAGGTTATACACAAATACTGTAGCATTTTAATGTAAGGAACTTGAGTATCCCTGGATTTGGGTATCTCTGAAGTAGTCTTGGTACCAATCCCCTGCAGATACCAAGGAATGACTGTACTACTAATGGGTTCCTATACCTTGGAGACCTCTAATATCACAACACTATCGCATTGAGACAACTTAGCTTCCCTTTTGTCCCTGTTCTTAGCTGCCTTGATCTTCTTCATAACAAAATATGTGTGGCTTAAACAACAGAAACTTATTTCTCACTGGCTGGGAATTCTTAGATCAAGGAGCCCCCAAGGGTAGGTATCATTCCAAGGTGGTTTCTCTTAACTTGTATGCATCTACCTTCTCCATGTGCTCACATGACCTCTTCTCTGAATTATATGCAGAGAAAGTAAGTTCTTGGGTGTCTCTTCCTTATAAGGGCACTCATCCCACCAGTTCTGGGCCCCACCCTTATTATGGTCCCCTATAACCCTAATCACCTCCCGAAAGCCCCATCTCCAGATATCATCACAATGGGGGTAGACCTTCAACAGGTAGGAGGTAAACAGGACACATTCAGTCCATAGATCAATTTACCATCAGAATCCCTATCATCTGTACATTCCTAGGCTACTAGAGCAGAGAAGCAGGGAATCAAAGAGACAGGAACTAGTTCAGAAGAAGTCGTTGATTATTGTGGGGTAGATGACAGTGGAGATAAAATAAGAGAACTCCAAAGAAATGTTTATAGGAAAGATCTTAGTACATTGAAAAAGACTACAAAGATCCATGGGAAGGCTGGGGTTGTGGCTCAGCGGTAGAGCGCTTGCCCAGAACGTGCAAGTCCCAGGGTTCAATCCTCAGCACCACATAAAAATAAATAAACAAAATGGAGATATTGTGCCCAACTACAACTAAAAAAATATTTAAAAAAAAAAAAAAGATCCATGGGATCAGGATCTATATAAGCCATCAACATGAGGTCAATGTTGTGATAGTGCTCTTTTCCAAACTTGTTAATATACTACATAGTCAAACTACTTACGCTAAGAACTTTCTAATGACTAAATGGGCTCATATGGTAAATTCTAATATCCAACAAATGAACATACTTCTGTATCTAATGTATTAACTTAAAAGACCAAAGTCTCATAAGCAATGTGGAGAAAAAGACTTTCTGGAAAACAAAGATGCTTAAGTAGTAGGAGAAGCAGAGGTATCTGGTACAGAGTTGAAGATAAATAAAAAGTTTTTACATACCCATTTCTGCCACTAGACAAGAAAGGAAGGCCAACTGATTGGTTTTGTAAGCTTTCATTTACACCTAAGTTGTCTCTCTCAACTGCTAATGAATTCTTGATGATGCAACATGTCTTTCTCAGGATTGCTAATGAGTAAAGAAAGTTGAGCCAAACTCATTTAATTATCGTTACTTGGAACTCTTGTGTTTTTGGCAGGATCACCACAATATAAAACATAGCCAGAAGGATTTTGTTACTGAAAAATGTACATGTATAAGAAAGAAAGTTAGAGAAGAAATATAAGAAGTGAGATAAAACCTCATCCACAGACCTTTTTATTCATTAAATAAAAGAGGGAATTTTCATTTCCTCCTCTACTATAAGTAGGAAAAATCCTCAAAGTATTTAGATATAATATTAAGCTAAATATATGTGAACCGAGTTGCATAAGTATTTATTTTTAAAAATCTCTCTTTAGCTTTTTACAAAGAAATTCCAAATTGGACCTCCAAAATCCTTTCTCTGACTTTTTTTTTTATTGGTTGTTCAAAACATTACAAAGCTCATGACATATCATCTTTCATACATTTGATTCAAGTGGGTTATGAACTCCCATTTTTACCCCAAATACAAGTTGCCGAATCACATCGGTTACATATCCACATTTTTACATAATGCTATATTAGTGACTGTTGTATTCTGCTACCTTTCCTATCCCCTGCTATCCCCCCTCCCCTTCCCTCTCATCTTCCCTCTCTACCCCATCTGCTGTTATTCAATTCTCTCCCTTGTTTTTTCCCCCCTTTCCCCTCACAAACTCTTATATGTAATTTTGTGTAACAATGAGGGTCTCCTTCCATTTCCATACAGTTTCCCTTCTCTCTCCCTTTCTCTCCCCCCACTCGTCTCTGTTTAATGTTAATCTTTTCCTCATGCTCTTCCTCCCTGTTCTGTTCTTAGTTGCTCTCTTTATATCAAAGAAGACATTTGGCATTTGTTTTTTAAGGATTGGCTAGCTTCACTTAGCATAATCTGCTCTAATGCCATCCATTTCCCTGCAAATTCCATGATTTTGTCATTTTTCAGTGCTGCGTAATACTCCATTGTGTATAAATGCCACATTTTTTTTATCCATTCATCTATTGAAGGGCATCTAGGTTGATTCCAGAGTCTAGCTATTGTGAATTGTGCTGCTATGATCATTGATGTGGCAGTATCCCTATAGTATGCTCTTTTAAGGTCCTCAGGGAATAGACCGAGAAGGGCGATAGCTGGGTCAAATGGTGGTTCCATTCCCAGCTTTCCCAGGAATCTCTATACTGCTTTCCATATTGGCTGCACCAATTTGCAGTCCCACCAGCAATGTACAAGTGTACCCTTTTCCCCACATCCTCGCCAGCACTTGTTGTTGTTTGACTTCATAATGTCTGCCAATCTTACTGGAGTGAGATGGTATATTAGGGTGGTTTTGATTTGCATTTCTCTGACTGCTAGAGATGGTGAGCATTTTTTCATGTACTTATTGATTGATTGCATGTCCTCCTCTGAGAAGTGTCTGTTCAGGTCCTTGGCCCATTTGTTGATAGGGTTATTTGTTATCTTATTGTTTAATTTTTTGAGTTCTTTGTATATTCTGGATATTAGGGCTCTATCTGAAGTGTGAGGAGTAAAAATTTGTTCCCAGGATGTAAGTTCCCTATTTACCTCTCTTATTGTTTCTTTTGCTGAGAAAAAACTTTTTAGTTTAAGTAAGTCCCATTTGTTTATTCTTGTATTTAACTCTTGGGCTATGGGTGTCCTATTAAGGAATTTGGAGCCCGACCCCACAATATGTAGATCGGAGCCAACTTTTTCTTCTATCAGGCGCAGAGTCTCTGATTTGATATCAAGCTCCTTGATCCATTTTGAATTAACTTTTGTGCATGGCGAGAGAAAGGGGTTCAGCTTCATTTTGTTGCATATGGATTTCCAGTTTTCCCAGCACCATTTGTTGAAGATGCTATCCTTTCTCCATTGCATGCTTTTAGCCCCTTTATCAAATATAAGAAAGTTGTAATTTTGTGGATTGGTCTCTGTGTCCTCTATTCTGTACCATTGGTCCACCTGCCTGTTTTGGTACCAGTACCATGCTGTTTTTGTTACTATTGCTCTGTAGTACAGTTTGAAATCTGGTATCGCTATACCTCCAGATTCACACTTCCTGCTTAGAATTGCTTTAGCTATTCTGGGTCTTTTGTTTTTCCATATGAATTTCATGATAGCTTTATCTATTTCTACAAGAAATGCCATTGGGATTTTGATTGGCATTGCATTGAACCTGTAGAGAACTTTGGGTAATATCGCCATTTTGATGATGTTGGTTCTGCCTGTCCATGAACAGGGTACATTTTTCCATCTTCTAAGATCTTCTTCTATCTCTCTATTTACGATTCTGTAGTTTTCATTGTATAAATCTTTCACCTCTTTTGTTAGGTTGATTCCCAGGTATTTTATTTTTTTTGAGGATATTGTGAATGGGGTGGTTTTCCTCATTTCCATTTCAGAAGTTTTGTTGCTGATATACAGGAATGCCTTTGATTTATGCGTGTTGATTTTATATCCTGCCACTTTGCTGAATTCATTTATTAGTTCTAGTAGTTTCTTTATAGACCCTTTTGGGTCTTCTAGGTATAAGATCATGTCATCCGCAAATAGTGATATTTTAAGTTCTTCTTTTCCTATTTTTATGCCTTTAATTTATTTTGTCTGTCTAATTGCTCTGGCTAGTATTTCAAGGACTAAATTAAATAGAAGTGGTGAGAGAGGGCATCCCTGTCTTGTTCCAGATTTTAGCGGGAATGCCTTCAGTTTTTCTCCATTTAGAATGATGCTAGCCTGAGGCTTAGCATATATAGCTTTTACAATGTTGAGGTAAGTTCCTGTTATGCCTAGTTTTTCTAGTGTTTTGAACATAAAGGGATGCTGTACTTTGTCGAATGCTTTTTCTGCATCTATCGAGACGATCATATGGTTCTTATCTTTAAGTCTATTGATGTGGTGAATAACATTTATTGATTTCCGTATATTGAACCAACCTTGCATCCCAGGGATGAATCCTACTTGATCATGGTGCACAATTTTTTTGATATGCTTTTGTATTCGATTTGCCAGGATTTTATTGAGGATTTTTGCATCTATGTTCATTAGAGATATTGGTCTGTAGCTTTCTTTCTTTGAAGTGTCTTTGTCTGGTTTTGGGATCAGGGTGATGTTGGCCTCATAGAATGAATTTGGAAGAGCTCCTTCTTTTTCTATTTCTTGAAATAGCTTGAAAAGTATTGGTATTAATTCTTCTTTGAAGGTTTTGTAAAACTCCGCTGTATACCCATCCGGTCCAGGGCTTTTCTTGGTTGGTAGTCTTTTGATGGCTTCTTCTATTTCTTCCTTTGTTATTGGTCTGTTTAAATTGTGTATGTCTTCCTGACTCAATCTGGGCAGATCATATGACTTAAGAAATTTATCGATATCTTCACTGTCTTCTATTTTATTAGAATATAGGGTTTCAAAATACTTTCTAATTATCTTCTGTATTTCTGTAGTGTCTGTTGTGATATTGCCTTTTTCATCCCGTATGTTAGTAATTTGAGTTTTCTCTCTTCTTCTTTTCGTTAGCATGGCTAAGGGTCTGTCGATCTTATTTATTTTTTCAAAGAACCAACTTTTAGTTTTATCAATTTTTCCAATGTTTTTTTTTTTTTGTTTCAATTTCGTCGATTTCCGCTCTGATTTTAATGATTTCTTGTCTTCTGCTATATTTGCTGTTGTTTTGCTCTTCCTTTTCTAGGGTTTTGAGATGTAGTGTGAGTTCATTTATTTGTTGGTTTTTTTCTTTTTTTGAGGAATGAACTCCAGGAAATGAATTTCCCTCTTAAAACTGCTTTCATTGTGTCCCATAGATTCCGGTATGTTGTGTCTGAATTGTCGTTTATCTCTAAGAATTTTTTGATTTCCTCCTTTATGTCTTCTGTAACCCATTGATCATTCAGTAACATATTGTTTATTTTCCATGTGATGCAGGATTTTTCCTTCCTTCTTTTATCATTGATTTCCAGTTTCATTCCATTATGATCAGATATGGTGCATGATATTATCTCCACACCTTTATATTTACTAAGAGTTGCCCTATGGCATAATATATGATCTGTCTTTGAGTAAGATACATGTGCTGCTGAGAAGAACGTGTATCCACTTGATGATGGTTGATATATTCTATATATGTCGGTTAAGTCTAGGTTATTGATTTTGTTATTGAGTTCTATAGTTTCTTTATTCAGCTTTTGTCTGGAGGATCTGTCTAATGGCGAGAGCAGTGTGTTGAAGTCACCCATAATTATTGTGTTGTGGTCTATTTGACTCTTGAACTTGAGGAGAGTTTGTTTTATGAACGTTGCCGCACCATTGTTTGGTGCATACAAATTGATAATTGTTATGTCTTGTTGGTGGATGGTTCCTTTTAACAGGATATAGTGTCCTTCTTTATCCCTTTTGATTAACTTAGGTTTGAAGTTGATTTTATTCCATATGAGTATGGCCACTCCTGCTTGCTTCCGAGGGCCATGTGAGTGGTATGATTTTTCCCAACCTTTCACCTTCAGCCTGTGTATGTCTTTTCCTATCATATGAGTCTCCTGAAGGCAGCATATTGTTGGATTTGTTTTTTTGATCCAGGTTACTAGCTTGTGTCTCTTGATTGGTGAGTTTAGTCCATTAACATTTAAGGTTACAATTGAAATATGATTTGTACTTCCAGTCATGTTTATTTATTTATTTATTTTAGTTTGGCTAGTTTTTACTTTTTGGTTATTTTCCTCCCCCTTTACTGAGATACCTCCCGCTGTTAGTTTTGGGCACTATTTTTCCATTCCTCTTCTTGTAGAATTTTGCCCAAAATGCTTTGCAGTGCTGGTTTTCTGGCTGCGAATTCTTTTAGCTTTTGTTTATCGTGAAAGATTTTAATTTCATTGTCAAATCTGAAGCTTAATTTTGCTGGATACAGTATTCTTGGTTGGAATCCATTATTTTTCAGCGTTTGAAATACATTGTTCCAGGATCTTCTCACTTTCAAAGTCTGTGATGAAAAATCAGTCGTTAACCTAATTGGTTTACCCCTGAATGTAATCTGCCTCTTTTCTCTTGTAGCTTTTAATATTCTCTCCTTGTTCTGTATGTTGGCTATCTTCATAATTATATGTCTTGGAGTTGGTCTATTACGGTTCTGGATGTTTGGGGTCCTGTAGGCTTCCAGGATTTGGCAATCCATTCCATCTTTCATCTCTGGGAAGTTTTCTAGGATTATTTCCTTTAATAAGTTGTCCATTCCTTTGGTTTGAACCTCTGTGCCTTCTTCTATCCCAATGACTCTCAAATTTGGTTTTTTGATGAGATCCCATATCTCTTGGATAGACTGCTCATGAGATTTAAGCATCTTTTCTGTGTTGACTATATTCTTTTCAAGTTGATAGACTTTGTCTTCATTATCTGATGTTCTGACTTCTACTTGATCTAGTCTATTTGTAATATTCTCGTTAGAGTTTTTAATCTGGTTTATGGTTTCTTGCATTTCTAGGATTACTGTTTGGGTTTTTTTTAAGATCTCTATCTCCTGGTAAAGCTCGTTCTTTGCATTTTGAATTTGTTTGTTTAGTTCGTTTTCAAAATATACTTTCAATGCTTGGACTTGCTGTCTCATGTCTTCTCTAATATTCCGTTCCATCTGAGTTAGGTATGCCTTGATTTCTTTCCCTGTCCATGTTTCTGATGCTTCTAGGTCCTCCTGTAGATTTAAGTTGTCCTGCATTATCTGTAATCCTTTTTTCCCTTGTTTTTTCATGTTGTTCACGTTACTTTCCAGCTCTGTTTGACTGCTTTGTAACTGCTTTCTCCTATACATTTGTTTTGGCTTTGTATATCTCTGTTGTCTCTCCTTTGTGGTGGGAGATTATGCCTAGAGATGTTGGGCTTTATTGTACTTTAGAGCGGATTCATTCAATTTATAAAGGGCTTCCGGATTCTGTATGCATATAGTGATTTGTTGTTTGTTCTTAGGACTTTAGGTTAGGTGCTATGAAGGTATAAGGGTTAGTATCTCTTGGCTACTTTAGAAGGTTGCTCTACTGAAGGGGGATACTAACCCTTTCTCTGACTTTTATAAAAAGCATATTTTAACATTTTGGCAATAAGTCACTGTTAGTATTTTTGTTAAATACAGTTTTTGCATAGGTCTGTCTTATGGAACTGACAATATCATTGCAAGGATTAATTATAGTAAGCTTATTTCTATTAATTATAGTAAGATCCTTCCCCTCTTCCTTTCTTATTTCCTCTTCCCACCCTTTGCTTACTCACTCACTCTATACCAAGGGCAAAAGTTTAGAACTATCAGATTTAGGTGGCTGACCTTCAGTTCCAGTTAAGAACTAAAATTAGATCCCTGTGGAATATATATCCACTGACATCCATCAGAGGAAAGAGTTTAGGCATAACCTTGAGAGGCCAGGAAGACATCTTCCAAGGGAGTCTGCGTTAACTACTAAAATTTCTTTGACATTTCACTTTTTATTCTTAAAAATTTATGTGGCTTTTATATTGTGATTTGCTTAACGTGTTTGTTTATTCTCAGTTAGAAATTCATTCCCTCTAATAAATCTCTTAGTAAAATAGTGGTTCTAGAAGATATACTGGGATTATCCTGTGACTTTAAGTATCTCTGGCACTGGGCCACATCTCCCAGAGAATGTGCATAGCCTATTTTAAGAGCAGAATGCTATCCCATCACTATAAGAGTACTGGTTGATTAAGGAAGAGTACAGATCAAGCGTGTGCCTACCACTGTAGCCAGGGGCAGGGGGGTGGGGGTGGGAATGCAGAGGAAAAGTCCATGCTTATTAACGAGAAAATGGCAAATTATAAGGATAGGTATTTTACTACCACTACAGTAGAAGAACAGAAACATTAAACAAATGAAAAAAGCAGAACTGTGTTTAAGGACTTAAGTCTGTTTAATTAAGAAGAAAAAAATCTGTCCTCATTTCCCTTCACAGGCCTAGGTGAACCCTGAATTACTTTTAATGTTAAGAACACCTATTTTTTGCTTTTTCTTCTTTATATCATTAGATAGAAAAGAAACTAGAACTGAGTCAAATAGAAATCTATGAGTCTCCTGTGTAGTGTAGCTTTCTGTGCTACTTTAATTAAATCATTTATCTCTTTGAGAGTCAGTTTTCATGTCTATAAAATGAGAAAAGTATCCCCTTGTTCTGAGTCTATTAGTGTTATTTTTTAAAAAAGAGTTCTGTGGACAAATAAATTAAGGAAATATCAGTTGAAAAAATTAAACAGGTTTATTTTCCATAGTGCATAAGTTTCCCAAACTTATTTGCCCAGAAAAACCTACTTTTTGAAGACCTTTTGCATTGCTAATGTTCATTGATATAAGACAGTCACTATAGCCCCTTTTAACTCTTAACATTTCTGATTCAGGAAATTGTACTCATGTCTTTTGACTATTTGGCTCTTTTCTGGCCTTGTAGTAACTTATTCTAGGGCTAGATTATTGAGTTGAGTGCCTGTGCTGTGTATGTACACTGCCCTTCTTTCCAGTTTGAACTGGAAAGCTATTGCGTTTTCCTGTTTCTTGTAAATAAAGCAAACATTAATCCTTTTCTTTTGCAGTGTTCACTTTCTTTTTTTCACTGTGTCAGTTTTTAATCATTGGCCCATTTTTTATTCTAATCTATTAATTATTACCCAACTATCACCAAGAATTCTGAAGTCTCAGGTCATTAAATCCTTTTGATAAGCAGTAATGTCAAAGAGAAAACTGTAAAGTCTGCCCATAAGGCTTATTGTTTCAATCAGGAAAATAAGTAAAGATACTGTTACTGGTTTGGGTCTTATAAGTCTTGTTCTTGGTGGTATAAAATTTTAGCTTTTACTGTGTATTATCATCTCATTCAGTAAATAACATTGTAATGCAGGGAGTTATCCCCATCTTATAGGTAATAAAACTAAAAGTCAGAGATATCAAATACTTGCCCAGATCTTACAGGTAATAAATAGCAAAGTTATATCTGTCTGATAGCAATTCATAATACCTGGTAGCTTCTGAATGTAATGTTAGTAATGATATGTGTGTTGTAGTTATAATGATAAGTAAAATTTACTGTTTAATTTGGGGAAGACATATACATCATCTTTAAATTCCTCAACAACCCTATGAAGTAGATACTATTATACTCATTTTACAAATAAGGAAATTAAAGAAGCCAATCAATTTATTCAAAGTCATACATCTAAAGTAAGTGGCAGCATATATCTAAAAAGAACAAATATAAAGAGTAAAGTCAGTGGCAGCTAGGAATTAAATGCAGAACTTTAATGACTTATGAATATTGGACATAATGTTCTGTAATACACAGTGCTTTCAAGATGTCACACTTGGTATATACATGTATGATTTTCAGCATGTTTGACAGTATCTTTATACCAAATATATTAGACAAATTCCCATCCCGAAAAGTTGGTAAGAGATAAGTCTCCAAAAATATAATTCAAGGTCAGAAGTGTTAAGTTCTATAACAGTAGTAGAGATTAAGTACTCTGGATTTAGAACTGGAAGAGATTACTTCCTGCTGGGGGATGGTGAAAAAGATGGCATTTCTTTTGAAGATAGAAATAACTTAAGAAAGTCAGGGGTAGGAAAGATTTCTGAGTAAAGGAAATAACATTAAAAAAAAGGCCTAGAAGTTCACACAATTATTAGAATAAATTGTTGTGCCTGGATCAAGGATATTATGACAAGTAGTTGAGTATGAATTTTAGAAAGGTAAGTTACAGGGACTCTGACCTCTTCCTAGTTAATGAGTTTGGATATGTTTTATCTGAGGTATCTACTGGGGGACTATCAAAGAGACATGTCTACAAGGCAACTTTTTTTTTTTTTTCCAGCCAGTTTTTAGAATTAAGTCCTCTTATCTCAGAAGTGAATGACATTACCATTAACCAATTATCCAGGCTAGGGACCTGAGAGGTTCCTTGTCTCTTTCTTCTTCACTCTCGGCCAATCATTCAGTCATTTCTACTCCCTTAAAATCTCTTTCTTTCTCCACTTTCCTAATTCTATTACCACTACCTTAGTTTAAACAGCCATTATTTCATTGGGACTACTGCAATATCCTCTTAATTGGTCTCCCTGCTTCTGGTCCTTCCTCCTTTGCTTATTCATTTTCCACATTAATATCAGAGTAATGATTCCCAAAGTACAAATCTAATGTCATTCCCCTACTTAATACACTGTAAGAAGTTCCTCATTTTCTTCAGGATTAAATACAAACTCTTCATTCCTCTTATATAGACATGGACTAACATATCCTTTCTTTAAAAAAAAAAAAAAAAAGCTTCTCTTGACTTTATAGTCCCTCTTTTTTTTTTTTTTAATATATCCTCTGGGCTTAACCTCCTGAGTAGCTGGGGTTACAGGCATGTACCACTGTATCCAGCTTTTTTTGTTTCTTATTACCATTCTTTTTCTCTGCTTCCTTTATGTTTGAAAGGGATCTGTTTCTTTCTTCACTTTCTCACCTCCCAAGTATCTTCAGAAACTTCTTTTATCAAGGTTGTTGTAATCTAGTATTGCCAAATTCTTATGCCTTTTGATCTTTCATCTGCATTTGAAACAATTGATTACTACATTCATAAAATACTTTGTCCTATCTTGTCTTCCAGAACCCCACACTCCTAAATTTTCTGTTGCTGATATCTCCTAATCTCCTTTGTCTATCTTGGCATTTTTCAGGGCTTCTCTTCTGTCTGTATTTTTCTCTAGGCAATCTAATCCATTCTTAAATGAAATGCCCTTACTCATTCTAGAAAGCATGGCCCCAGTGCTTATAGCTCACATACATTCAGTATCGTACATGATACTTCTTATAAACATTTCAAATTTTATATTATCTTGCAGAATTTTCCCCAAACTTGTTCTTCCCCTAGGCTTTCCTTCTTAATAAGCCATAAATTTCCTTCTCACTCATAAACAGCAATTCTTATTGATCTTTCCTCTGAAATTGGAGCAAGTGCCCCTATGTCGCTTCCTCTTCACTGATAGCATACTTAAAGCTGTGTTTGCTTCCCTTTATCCTTTTTTTCACATAGCCTGGGTGATTTATTTGTTTGTTTGTTTTGACTTTTTATTATAATTGAGTTACATCTCTTCTTTGCATAAACTCCTTTGTTGACTTTTTATAGCAGTTGAAGTAAAGTCTGATTTCCTTACCCTATAAAACTAAAACTCCACATAATCTGGTTCCTGCTTTCCTCTTAATTTCATCTCACAGTAGTCTACGTCTACTCTAACATCATCCACCTAGCTTTCAGAACCTTAAACACACCAGACTCAGCCCATTTTGCTCTTTTCTTTGCACACTTGGCAGCTATCAGAACTTTGCACACTATCAGAACTTTGCACACTATCAGAACTTGGCTTAAATATCACTCTATCTAAAGTTGATTCTTTCTCCAGTTATTTTCTATTAAAACGTCCTGTTCATTTCTCTTGTAATATTTAGTAACATTTTAATTATATTCTTTTCATTCATTTATTACCTATTTTCTCAATTAGACTAAACCCCAGATTATGTCTTTGTTTACCACTCTACAGCCATCACCTAGCACAGTACCTTGAATACTAAAAATACTTGTTGGATGGCTGAATGGAAATTGAACCTGTGTGTTTTGGGTATCCTTTTAGATATTGCTTCCTTAGGCAGCTTTTGCCTGGATTGGTCTGGTTTCCTCACATAAGATTTAATTAAGGTGTCTCAGATTTGTATTATAGTATTTTATGTTTAGTTCAATGTTTCTCAATAAGATAATTTGATTTTGCCCCTCCAGAAATATTTGGCAATTTCTGTAGACGTGTTTTTGATTGTCATTACTTGATGGTAGTGGTGGAATGTTACTGGCAACTAATGGGAAGAGGCTAAAGGTAGCTATTAAAAGCCACACGATACACAGAATATCCTCCCCAAACAAATGTTTTCCAATTCAGAGACAGTAATGTTAGGGCTGAGAAACTTCTCATTTAGACTTATCCGAGGCTTGAGTTTCTTTGTAATTCTTCACTTGACTTTAAATTTCTTAGAAGTTTACTGTTGTCTCTCCACACTGCCTTGGATTTATAAAATAGACATTGGATAATTCTTGCTTGATGGATGACTGAATGAATAAATGAATATAGAAACCAGCCATGATACATCAGCCTGAGTTGACCTACCTTCTGGTATTAATAGAGAGAGCAGTTGCTTAGTCTTTGAGTAAAATATAACATTTGTTATTTATGGAATGATACTATAAGAGCTTCTGTATGGGGCACTGATAAGCTGTCATATTTCAAACTTGCATTCTATTTAGGTTAAAGCTAAGCTTTTTTTTGACAAAGGGGTCAACAACTTGAACATTAAGAAGGAACAAAATAGAGATGAGTATGGTGGCACACACCTGTAATCCCAGTGGCTCAGGAGGCTGAAAGATTTCAGCTTTGAAATCAGCAACTTAGTGAGACTTAAGCAACCTAATGAGACTGTGCCTCAAAATAAAAAAATAAAAAGGGCTGAAAATGTGGCTCAGTGGTTAAGTGCCCTTGGGGAAAAAGAAGGAACAAAATAGAAGTGGTTTTAAGGAATATAGGTGTTTGTTGCCTTTGAGGTAACAGTTCTGAGGTAGTTATCCAGGTAGATGGATGGCTCTATTTCATTAATTTATTCAAGAGAGCTTAGTTTCCTTCCAAATTTGGGGACAAGAAAGTAGAGAAGTCACATCCACTGTCTTAGAGACCCAGACTTGGAAATGGTATTGAGCTAGTCCATATATATTCTGTTGGCAAGAGCTTAGTCCTGTGTCCATAAAGAACATCTGGGGAATGTGGTATAGCTAGGCAGCCATGGACATGACACAGTTCTGTTACTACATACATATGAAGGGGAGAGTAGATTTTGTTGGTGAACAACTTCAGTTTCTACCACAATGCCTAACAAATTCTTAGATAAGCACATTTATGAAGATTTATATTATTTTTTCATTATTCCAGGAACTAAGTTTTACTATTTTTTCTGTACAGTTTAAGAAAAAAGGATTAAATAAATCATCTAGAACAGTGCTTCTTAAGTGATTTATGACCACAATTTTTTGTTTGCTCATTTTCCCTAATTTGCAGTAGAGCAGTACTTTTATACTGTAAGTTAATCACTTTAAAAAAAAAATCACTTTCTTAGATGTTAGAGTCTAATTTGAAAGATTTCAAAATGCATAGTCTGAATATTTTATATGTATCCAAACTTACATACCTATCACAACATGTCTAGTAATTGTTTGTGAACTGGCACTAATCTCACTTGTCTCAAAAGTGTTTTCTGGGGATGGGGCTCAGCGATAGTGTGCTTGCCTAGCATGTGCGAGCCGCTGGGTTCGATCCTCAGCACCACATAAAAATAAATAAATAAAATAAAGATACTGTGTCCAACCATATTTTTAAAAAAGTGTTTTCTAACAACCTTTTAGGTTATTTAAGTGTAGTTGACTATGATGTCAGTCTTTTAAGTAAAGTCATTTTTTAGGTATAAAATTTGACTTCTAACTTTTTATTATTTTTAAAAATCACCTCTTAAGACAGTTTATAAACCATGGTAGGTCTTTTGAGTGTTCACATATCCTTCAGAGCCTGTTTTGCTTGTTTCTTAGCTAAAATCAAAGCTGACTGTAGTTTTACAGATTCATGATGAAAACCTGCCATTATGAAGCTGGAAGAAGTTTGTTTTAAAGGACATTTTGCTTTAATGCATGATACAGAGGAAAAAAGATGCCTAATAAAGTGACATGCTCAAGATTATACTAAGTGAGAGACAGCTATGGTACTATCACTGATTTACATTGGAAATTACTTTGTAATCAGATGATCTGGATTGAGTCGTGTCCTCCTTCTTGGTTAAATGTCTTTAGGTACTTACTTATTATTTGTAAGAATTATGTAGTGTTCAATAAGCATTTCTTAGATTGAATAAGAATATATAATAAACATATATAAAAGTTACTTGTAAACTACAAAGTACATAAACAAAAAATAAAATTGAGAAGCTGTGCCTTCTAATGCCAAATCCATTGTTCTTTCTGGACTCTGCTGCATTTCATGCTAAAGACTCATTGAAAACAGGAATTATATTTAATACTGCATCCAGTTAAAATTAGGTTTATGAGAAATCTGTAGTAATGTGGAAACATGCTTATGTTGAGTTAAAAAAATAAATCAGGAAACAAAATTATATGCACATGGGCTGGGGTTGTAGCTCAGTGGTAGAGCACTTGCCTGGCATGTGTGAGGCACTGGGTTCAATTCTCAGCACCGTGTATAAATAAATAAATAAGGTCCATTGACAGCTCAAATATTTTTTTAAAAAATTATATGCACAGGGGCTGGGGTTATGGCTCAGTGGTATAGCTTTTACCTCGCACGTGCAAGGCCCTGAGTTTGACCCTCAGTACCACATAAAAATAAAAAATAAAATAAAGTTAAAAAAATAGAGAGTGTAGTATTTTTTAAAAAATTAGTATATGTATTACTGAAAACCAACTAGATTGAGAAAGAATAAGGCCTTCTGTCACTCATAAAATATAACAGCTAGAATAATTGTGGACATTGTTTCTATTTTCTCTAAGGGTTTTATTAATTTTACATTTATAACATTTATAAAGAACATATGTATTTAAGTAATTTAAGCTCTTCAGGAAAAAAAAAAAAAACTTTAAATGAAGGCAGATAACTTCTATTGCCTATTTGTAAAGGCTTTTTTACCCAGTGGGGCAAGTCACCCTACCAATACAATCACAAGAACAGTCTGTGCTACTTTCTTTCCTTCTTATAAAGAAGCATCAAGACAATATTAATAGATCTCTACTAATGTTTGAGATTTGAAGAACTTCTTAAAATTTATTTTTGGCAGTGCTAGTTGCTCTGCTAAGGACTATAAAGATTATGAAGTAATAAAACATAATAAAAGTCACTATTAAAAATTACTTATGGGGGTATAGGTAGGAAGGACAGTAGAATGAATAGGACATTATTACCCTATGTGCATATATGACTGTGTGACCAGTGTGATTGTACATCATGTACAACCAGAAGGATGAGAAGTTACACTCCATTTACGTATGATGTTTCAAAATGCATTCTACTGTCATGTATAATGAATTAGAACAAATAAAAAATAATTATATTAGATGTGGATGATATTACTCTTATATAACAAAGGGAAAACTGAGGATCAGAGAAGTTAATAACATATCTAAATTGTATAACTTGCAAAAAACAAAACAGGTATTAAACCCAGGTCTTTCTGACTCAAAAGCCACTGCAGTGCATTTATTTCATAAAAAGAGATGTCATTTCTACTTTCAGAGAGCTTTTAGTAGTTGAAGCAAACTCAGAAGGAAAATCACCAGGACAGATGTGCTGAGCCCAAAATGATTGCTGCAAATTGTGGTTTGGATATTGCTTGTAAAGGAAGAATGTTGAGGTCTGAAGTGGTTATGAAAAACTTTATATTGAAAGTGTATTAAATATTTGAAACCTATATAACCAGAGAAGAAAAAGGACTGATGCATGTAGAGGCAAGTGATAAGAAAGCAGACGGGTTCAATGTGAGTAGTTTGGACAGGTAAGTACCTAGAAGATGGTTTGATAGAAATAGTATGAATGAATAAAGACTGGAAAAAGAGCTCATTAGGGAATATTAAATGCCAAGCTGAGGACTTTGAGAATTTATCTTAGATAACCTGTACTGAACATTCTTTGCATGCTTGGCACTGTCCTAAATGCTGTAAATGTGTGATCTCATTTGATTCTTACAGTTAATGAGGTCCAGAGAAACTAAGTAACTTGCCATGCGTATACTATTAATAAGTAGAAGAGCCAAGATTGAATGTAAGCAGTTTGAACCCACTACCTCTTCTCTTAATTACCACATTGTTTTGGCTCTAGGGGCCATGGTAGGATGAATATGTTTTAAGCCCAGGACCAACCTTTAACAAATAATGTGCTTCATGTCTCTGGTAGTTTTTAATATTTGAAAAAGGCATTGTGACCAGATGATGACATCCCATTCCCATCCCTGCCACCCTTGTACATCTTCAGCACAGGGTAGTGAAGAAGTTAAGGTGTTTGTGCTAATGGCCTTCAACTTTGCCTATCGTTCTAATATACTTCTGGTCAGTTACCCTCAGCTAACCCTTACCCCTGACATCCAAGTTATGTCAGTCTGTTGCTAACCATAATACAGTAGTTCTCAGTGTGGCTTCTGGATCACTACCAGCAGCAGCGTCAACTGAAAACTTGTTTAAAGTTCCATTTCTGGAGCCTCACCCCATACCTATTGAATCAGAACTTCGGGGTAGGTGGAATAGTCTGTGTGATGAGCCCTTTAGGTAAGTATGATGCATACTGAAATTTGAGAATTACCATAGTCTACTCTAGGGTCTCAGTTCAGGCACAGACTGCTGAAAATGTTTTTTGCAACCCTAGGTACTGGCACTGGGAAACTGCTTGGGATTTTTTATTTAAGTTTCTGCTGTAGGTCTTGTAGTATGACTTTATAGAAATAACCATACCTTACTAAGCTAACAGACATGTAAAAAGAGCTTTTTCTTATTTTTTATTAATTTTATTGGTATATTATAATTATACGTAATAGTGGTTTTGTGACACATTTGTACATGCATATAACATAATTTGGTCAATCCTATTCCCTAGTACCTCCCATTTTCCTCCCCTCCTTCCTCCCCCTGGTTCCCTTCTTCTACTCCACTGGTCTTCCTTATATTTTTATGAAGTCTCACCTTGATTTTTTTATTTTTCTCTAACTTTTCCATATGAAAGAAAACATAATTCTTGACTTTTTGAGTCTGGTTTATTTCACTTGACATAATGCTCTCAACTTCTATCTATTTTCCTGCAAATAACATAATTTCATTTTTCTTTATGGCTATAGAAAACTCATCGTATCACATTTTCTTTATTTAGTCAGTTATTGATGGTTATCTAGGCTGGTTCCATAACATGGCTATTGTGAGTTGCACTGCTGTAAGCATGGGAATGCATAGATTGCTTTTAGCAGGCTGACTTAAATTCTTTTAGATAAATACTGAGGAGTAGTGTAGCTGGGTTATACGGTAGTTCCTTTTGAGGAACCTCCTTATTAATTTTCATAATGGTTGTACTAATTTACAATCCCACCAACAGTGTATTATTAAGTGTTTCTTTCCCCCCCAAATCCTTACTAGCATTTATGGATATTTGTATTCTTGATGATTTTCATTCTAACAGGGTGAGATGAAGTCATTCATATATATATATAGTGTGTGTGTGTGTGTTTATTAGAGCTTTACAGTTATACATAGTAGTTGGGTTCATCCAAACAAAATCATACATGTGTAGAATTTGATTTCAGTTCACAATTCTCCCCATTTCCCCCTAACTAACCCTTTTTCTAACCCTTTGTATCTTTGTTGTGAGTTTTGTTCTGTTTTTCATCCTATATTCTCACCGTGTGGTTTTGATTTACATTTCTCTGATTACTAAAGATATTGAACTTTTTTTTAGTGTACTTTTTAATCATTTGTATTTCTTCTTTTGATAAATATCTGTTTCATTTGCCTGTTGATTGAATTTTATTTATTTATTTATTTGGTGGTAAGTTTTTTGAGTCTTTATTCTGGATATTAATTTTATGTCAGAAGAGTAGCTGACAAAGATGTTTTCCCCTTCTGTAGGCTCTCTGTTCATGCTCTTGTTTCCTTTGCTGTTCTTGAGAATTATTTCTTGAGTTTTAGGAATCCTGTTGAGGAAGTAATTGCCTTTGCTTTTATGTTAGATATTAACCCTGTGTTTTCTTCTAGCTGTTGGAAAATTTCTAGGCTAATTCCTAGGTCTTTGATCCATTTTGAGTTGACTTTTATGCAGGGCAAGAGATAGGGATCTAGTTTTATTCTTCTACATACGGATATCCAGTTTGCTAGCACCATTTGTTAAAAAGGCTGCCTTTTTTCCATTGAATGTTTTTGGCATCTTTATCAAGGATCACATGATTGTATCTTTGTTGTGAGTTTGTTTCCGTGACTTTTGTTCTATTCCATTGGTCTGTGTGTCCATTTTTATGCCAGTTCTATGCTGTTTTTGTTACTGTAGTTCTGTAGTATAATTTAAAATTTGGTATTGCGATGCCTCCAGCCTTTTGCTTATAGTTGCTTTGACTATTCTGGGTCTTTTATTTTTCCATATGGATTTTGTAACTGTTTGTTCTAGTTCTGTGAAGAATATCTTTGGTATTTTCACGGGAATTGATTGACTCTTTAGATTCATTTTGGTAATATGGCCATTTTAACAATATTAAGTCTGCCTATCCATGAACAGGGGTGGTCTTTTCATCTTCTAATATCTTCTTCAATTTCTTTTTTCAGTGTTTTATAATTTTCATTGTAGAGGTCTTTTATTTTCTTGGTTAGATTTATTCTTAGGTGATTCTTTTGTTTGTTCTATGTTGATTTAGTATATTGCTGCTAGGCTGAATTAATTAGCTCTGCAGTTTTCTGGTCAGATTTTTTGGATTTTCTAAATACATTATCAAATGATTTGCAAACGGTGATTATTTGACTTCTTTCCTTCTATTTGTATCCCTAAAAGGGATGATACAGGGGATCATGATACAGGGGATTGAAACCAGTGGTGCTCTACTACTGAGTTACATCCCCAACCCTTATTTTTAATTTTGAGACAAGGCCTTGCTAAATTGCCTAGACTGGCCTTAAACTTGATGTGGCTAGTGTCATTATTGCATGCTGATTTTAATTTCTGTGGGTATTCTTGCCAGGCATAGTGGTGCACATTTGTAATCCTAGCAACTCAGGAGGCTGAGATAGGAGGATCTCAAGTTCAAGGCCAGTCTCAGCAACTTGGCAAGATCCTATCTCAACGTCAAAAAGTAAAAAGAATTGGGGATGCAGTTCAGTGGTAATGCACCCGGGGTTCAATCCCAGTACAAAAGCAAAAAAAAATAAATAAGTAAAAAAAAAATTCCTGCTGTAACATTGACATTAAAACACTAAAAGAAAGTCACTTTTAGTTATCAGATATGACAGGATAAAGTTGTCATTTTATGAATTTTTTTTTAGCTTGTCAGGTAAGGGTCCTTTCCATCTCTATTTAGAGAACATATTTTCATTTAAAGTTAGTATTTCCATAGCTGTATGACCAGGATATACTGAAAAGTTGCACATAGTCTGGGATTCTTGCCAAGATCATGTTTGACCCCAGGTAGCCTCTTTTTCAAGGATTTAAGTCTGTCAGTAAGTTAATATCTTATATTGGTAATTGTTTTTGTTTTTATAAAATGTAAGGGTGTATAGTATCCAGCAATGAAATGAGTATACTTGTTTGATCCACATATAAGGGTAAGAGAAAGCTTACATTGAATTTGGAGGGAATGATCTGTGATTTTTAAATCTGACAATAGTATAAATAATTTTCACACAAATAAGATTGAGTATACTTTGGGTTCATCCTAAAAGAATTGTTTCTGAGATGATGTTAGCAAAATTTGGATCCACCACTGCTATGTATTACTGTTACTGTTACAGTTACAATCTGCACCCTACACCAAGGCAACAAAGGAGAGTTAAGATTCTATCTTCTCAGAGCTTCCCAAACAATATGTCTTAGCACAGGGCTGCCCAGAGGAAGAGAGACTTTTTCCTAGTTTGCCCATCTAGAGGGAACCTTTTTAGCATCTAGTCTGCCTAGAGGGGTCACCTTTTTTTTTGCAATTGGTTCAAAACATAATATATGCTAGCTGAACCCTCTTTGGAACCCCATATTTGGAATAACTTTTATCAGTTTTTGTCAGCAAAAGTACTTCTCTGGGTCATTTGATGAGTAAGTATTATTAGATTTTAGCTAAAGAAGAGGGACACTTGGGATGACTGCCATGGAAGAAATATTAAGAAATATTTAGAAGAAAGAGCACAACTAAACATTAGCAGAAATGCTTATCTCCTTCAGTTATTTTACAAAAAAGAGCATGTAGTATGGGCAATTGTGAACTAGTTCTTAATCTTTATTTCTGAGGAGGGAATAGCTATGATTCAGACTGATTGCCTTCAAACCTGATACTGTTTAGTCTGATGTTGAAAATCAAATAATAGTTTTTGCATACTCTCTTGTTTTTCAGAAACTCTGTGAAGGCATATTTAAAGTCCTTGTAAAGGACGTCCCAACAACATGTCAAGTGTCCTGCCTGGAAGTACTCCGCATTCTCTCCAGAGACAAAAAGATTTTAGTTCCTGTAACAACTAAGGAAAACATGCAGATATTGCTGAGACTAGCCAAGCTAACTGAGTCGGATGATTCTTTGGAGAAGGTGTCAGAGTTCCCAGTTATTGTGGAATCATTAAAGTGTCTATGTAACATAGTGTTCAACAGTCAGATGGCACAGCAGCTCAGCCTGGAACTTAATCTTGCTGCAAAGCTCTGTAACCTCCTGAGAAAGTGCAAGGACCGAAAATTTATCAATGACATTAAGTGCTTTGACTTGCGCTTGCTCTTTCTCCTGTCACTTTTGCACACTGACATCAGGTCACAATTGCGCTATGAGCTCCAGGGACTACCGCTGCTAACCCAGATCTTGGAAAGTGCCTTTAGCATCAAGTGGACCGATGAGTATGAGTCGGCCATAGATCATAATGGACCTCCTCTCTCACCTCAGGAGACAGACTGTGCCATTGAGGCCCTCAAAGCTCTCTTCAATGTGACAGTAGACAGTTGGAAGGTGCATAAAGAGGTAAGGTTGAGAATGGTATTCTTATCTACCTGGAGTTTAATTGTCTGGTATGTTCTTAAAGCTGTCTGCAAGGGAAGCATGCTAAATTGGAAAATGGAAAAAGTTACCAGTTCCTCCATGAATCAGTTGTATGAACTGTGATATTTCTTAACCATTACTAAATCTTATTCTTTCCATTTGTGTAATACCTGTTGGAAGACTGGGGTGGAGATGAACTACTGTTTTGTAAGATGCCAAATATAGTTTTCTGACTTGTACTATCACTGTCTTTTTCAGAGTCTTTTTCATGAACAAGATAAGATTTAAAGGGAAATAAAACAAGGCAGTTAATAAAGGTATAGGTATTTTTGATGGCTGCCACCTTAAAAGCTCAGATAATGCCAGTCAATTAAAACTGATAAGTCTTTGATGTCAGCTCAGAAGAAGAAAAAAATCCTATGTGTATGTATTCCTATTAGCCTATTCTCCTAGGTGTTCCTATGTAGTGTAAGATAACTGTCAAAAATATAGGACTACAAACTAGAGATATCCATGCTTATACATAATTCTAGAAAACAAACATAATTACTCAAGGGGATGAGAAAGGTTATTTCAAACCATTTAACTTATTTCTAGTCTAAGAGTCTTCTGAGGCTTGGACCTTCCAGCAAACCAAAATGAGGCAGATTTGGTAGTTTATATTTGAATACCCACAAGAACAATATGCTAACAATGAAACTTGGCTTAAGGAAATCAACAATTTTAAGTAAAATGAACATAAACTGTTCCTTTCTTCTAAAATCCAGACATTTCACATTTTCTCTCTCTTTAACCATAAATGACTAGTGAAATTTAGACTGTGCCTTTTAAAAAAAAAAAAAAGACATCTGACTTTAGGATTTAGGTTAATATTTTGATGTGTCCATTTGAAATAATTCTCACCCATGAATAAAGATCTGTATTTGCCAGAAAACTACTTTAAAAGGATTATCTCAATGCAGTGCTATAGTGAGAATATGCAGGCATGAGTTTTAAAGTGCAGATAGGTCTGTATTTTGAAACCAAATATTTGAAGATCAGTCCTAACAGCTGTTTTAGATGACTGTAGCATGGTCAGTTTTTTCCTGAGAGTTGGCAGGAAAAGATGTGGAAAGCCCACATGCTCCATTTATGCTTTGAAACCAAATATTTGGAAGTATTTGAAATGTTATGTCTCTATTCTTATTTGGTACCTTCTATGGTTATTTTTCTTACACTGTTTGTTTTGGTGTTTTTTAAGTTCTTCATTTAGTTGTAAGAGGTACTCTAAGACTGTTGGTTTGCCATTGTTGGAGTCCCTATTATTTTAAGTTATACCTAAAATAGTAGCTCATAGTGTTCAGATTCCTAACAAAAACACTTTATAATTTAGTGGCTGCACATCAGTAGATATGTGGGATGACATGTAATGAAAATTAGTAAATTAAGATTAGCCCTTATTAGTGTGCTTTAGTTATAAGTAACAGAGGGACTGGAAGGAGCTTTAGAAAATGTTGAAGTAGCATATACTTATTCTGTGTTATAGAATGGTTTTTCTCCAAAACAAAAGTATCTACTGATAAAGGGCCAGTATTCCAAGATTAGGTATCTCAGACCTCCTACTACCTGTTTGAGTCTGGATCAATTGATACAGCCATTACAAAATGTGCAAAATCAGCATGACTCTTGGCTATGGTTGAAGTTTTCAGAAATATAAATAGTATTGAAAATAGGATCTTTGCCAACCATTTAGAAAAGAATGTCTTCATGAGTCTCCAAATTCAGCTCTTAGCAAACATTTATCATTTATCATTGTCCAAATATTTATGGACAATTACTAGACATTACACTGGGCATTATATAATGTATTGGCAAATAACAGGCATTGTTTATGAAACCTCCATTTTGTGGGTGAAATAGGTGATAAATCAGTAAAAATTACATAATTGAAATTGTGTTATTTGCTATGAGAGAACAATGCAATGATTGACAATATATAATATAGTTACAGAAGACTCTGAAAGTCTTTTCTGAGATCTGAAGATTCAGAATGATTCAGCCATCTGAAGAATAGAGGGATGAATGGTTCCTAGAAATTGTGTAGCATGTGAAAAGACCACAGAAACCAAAACAGGAGTTTTTAGGAAGATAGTCACAACTTAGTTCAAAGAAACCTCATATCAGGGCAGAGAGACTTACTACTAAGAATCTGTTTACTGGGTTTCAAGATCTCCTTAGTTTGTCAACTGAAGTGTTTTACTTTGAGCAAGCACCCAAAGACTAGTTAACAAATATGAAAAACTTATTAATCAAAAGAATCTAACTTTAAAAATAACTAGAGGCTCATTGTAGAGGATCTAGGAAAAAAAAACATAGAAGCAAGAAAATACAAACTACCTGAAAACTCACCCCTGAGAAGATAAGCACTGTTTGCCTTTTGATGTGTATCTTTCTAACCATTCTCCGTTATGTAATATATAAATAGAAATATATATTTCTGTCTATATATTTCTCTCTATATATATTCACATACACACAAAATGTAATCATTTTATTATTTTCATCTTTGTTGCACAACCAATGTTCTTGAAGTCTAGTTACTAGTTTTCAACTCTGGGGATGTTAACTCTGTGGAGAGCGCTTACTGGGCATGGGTGAGGCCATGGGTTTGATCCCCAGTAACTCCCCACACACTTACACAGAGTATTAGTTTTCAAAAATGCGTTTCTTGAAGCTGGGAGGTTCCTAGGAGTATCCTCTAGGTGTGGGTGAGTGGTATCCCAGGTTCCCCACTTCCACTTTATAAAACAGCACCTTTGATTGTTGTTGCTATTGTTGTTGCTATTGCTGTTGTTTTAATTTAGGTTTGTAATTAAGATTTCATTTGGAGGATAAAAAAGAGTTCTGCAAAAAAACCCAAAACTTTGACAACTACTCTGTAACTCCTATTTGTTGAAGATGATAAATCCTTATGAAAGAATGCATACAAATACTTGTGAGCATGTAGAATACTTCACCCTGGCACGGTGGCACACGCCTGTAATCCCAGCAGCTCAGGAGGCTGAGGCAGGAGGATCCCAAGTTCAAAAGTAAGCCTCAGCAAAAGTGAGGTGCTAAGCAACTCAGTGAGACCCTGTCTCTAAAAAAAATACAAAATAGAGCTGGGAATGTGGTTCAGTGTTTAAGTGCTCCTGAGTTCAATCCCCAGTAAACCCTCCCCCCCCCCCACAAAGAATACTATTAAGTATAAATATAAAAATATTTATGAATATTCCTTCATAAGGATTCTCAACCTTTGACAAATCCTGTTTGGAGGCACTTAAATCATAATTGCTTGCTGTTTTAAATATCAATATAGTAAATTCTCTGGTTGTAAAAGTTTTAGTAAATAACCTGAAATTGATGGGCCAGAGCATTTCAAAATTTTCAGGTTTTTTTGATTGATAGCTATTGCCCAACTGACTTCAAAAGAAGGGTGCTGAATATACCTTTCCAAATGCTAGGCATTTATTTCACTTCTGTAGTTTTTTGCCTGTTTCACAATTACTTAGCCTAACAGTTACAGAAAAATACAGACATTTGGTTTTGGTTTTAACTGTTTTAGCAAGTATTTTTATGACTTCCTTCATTTGTAGTTCACAAAAAACAGAAAATGAAGGACTAGATGTTTCATGAGGTTTAGCAAATTAGTGCCATTTGTGCATTTCAGATTTAGGCCTCAGTGTTGAATTCCTGCCTGCCTGTTGATACCATCAGCAGATTAATTTGGAGATTTCCTTTTCGTGGGAAATGTAGCTGGCTTTATTTCCATGTGTAGAGACAGAGTCTCCCTCCCTCCCTACTCCTTGTCTCCTCTTTCTCTCCCTTTCCTAGAGATAGTATATTTGAAAAGGTTGAATGATTCCTTTAGCAGGACATAAAGTTAGCTGTAGAAAAGTTAATTGAAATGGCCTTGTCTTCTTCCTGCTTCAACATTTTCCTAAATCTCTGTTGATGGAGGAGAGCATGTTAATCTATGGGTCCTTTATGTAGTACACATTTCCCTGTCTGGTGCTTCCTAAGTATCAATGCAGGGTAATAAGGAAGTACAAGGACCAGTAGACTTGATAGAGCCAGAAAACTAAGTGCAAACAAAAATACTTGTTTTTAAGGAGTCAAAAGATGCTGTTTGAATGAGATAAAACAGTGAGTGCTCACAGAAGTTATTGAGAATGTCACACTGTAACAGAAGAGGTTAGTTCCCTCATTATTTAGAGACTTTGAAGGAAATGTAGAAAAGGATAGGATATTACTTAAAAATAAAGCTTCAGGCTGTGCAGTTTTTTCTTGTTGAATAAATTTTTCAACAAACATTAAGTATCCAGTTCGTGCCACCTTTTATGTTAGATACACAGAATGCAAGGTAAACATCACTGTCTTCAAGGCAGTAAAAACCTAGTAGAGAAATTAGTCATGTAAACACAGGTGGAGCCGGACATGGTAGCACACACCTATAATCCTTGCAATTCTGTAGGCTGAGGCAGGAGGATCACAAATTGAAGGTCAGCCTCAGCAACTTAGTGAAACCCCCATCTCAAAATAAAAAAATAGAAAGAGCTGGAGATATAGCTCAGTGGCAAAGCACTCCTGGGTTCCATTTCCAATTGCTGCTTCCCCTCCCCCAAAAAACTCTACACAAGCGGTTGTGTGGTTCTGTCTTGGTACATTTTCTGTTGCTATCACAGAATACCAGTCTGATAATTTATAAATAATAGAGGTTTATTTTGCTCATGGCTTTGGAGTCTATATGAAGTCCAAAATCCAGGGATCATAACTGGTGAGGTCTTTTTGCTAAGGCATCATATGGTGAAAGAGCATGCATGTGTGTGCATGAGAGAACCTGTGAACATATAAGGGTGCTAGGACTCACCAGAATTTATCCTAACCCACTCCCATTATAATAGCATGAATCCATTCATACATGACCTAAACATTTCTTAAATATCCTACCCACCCAGTACAGTTAAATGAAAACTAGATTTCAATATGAAGTTTGGAGGGAACATTCAAAATAAAGCAAGCTGTTTGTAATATTATATATTATTATTTTCTATATTTTCTGTATGCTTAAAAACAATAATCACTTCAGCAGTGCACAGCAGCTTCAGGTGCTGTATATTCTGGATCTTTGGGCTTTTTCTCTGGCATTGATTAGAAAGGTTAAAATTTGAATAAAAAGATAGGAAAATGGATATTTTTTTTCTAAATAAAATTAAATCTTCCACAGTTTGCAAAGGAGGGGGAAAAGGATTTCATATAATAACGGAATCTGTAATTAAGAAGCAAAGCCTTTGTAAAGAAATTCCAAAGAATTTGATAATTTTTATCTTGCTTTTAATGTTATCTGATTTTAATTTCCACTGTTACAACCAAACCTACTTTCTCACTTTTTCTTCCTCTGCTCTTTGTTCTGAGGGATTTTTCCCCCTCAACCTTTGGAAGTGATATCATTTTAGAGTAGCAAATGTTGATATCCTAAAGATACAAAAACTAAATCATGAAGCAAGTAAATAACAGTTGTAAAAGCTGTGATTATATACTGTTTTGTAAGAGCAATCACATTCAGTCCTTCTGGTATTCTTGTGAGCAGCATTATTAACCCCACTTAAGAGATGAGGACATCAGAGATTGGAACATTGAGAAAAGTCACACAGCAGAGTAACCAACAGTGGGAAGTAGTGGCCACAATAACCTTTGTTAAGTAAGATTTCTTAAATGATAGCATTGCTTTAACAGTTATTTATTGAGACATTGACTGATGGAATAGAATAAAAATCTAGAAATAAACCTGCATATCTGTAGTCAACTGGTTTATGATACAGGTGACATGGAAGTACAGTGGGGTTTTTCACAAATAGTTCTGGATCATTTGTATGGAAAAAAAACCAGTTTTGAATCCTTACCTTATATTGTATACCCCAAAAGAGAAGTTGAGTTATGTAAGAGATCTAAATAAAACAGGATAAAATAATAAGGCTTCTAAAAGTTTACTGCTGTGACTTTATCTCAAATAAGTTAAACCTTTCTTTTTTTGTGTAGTACTGGAGATTGAACCTAGGGGCGTTCTACCACAAAGCTGCATCCCCAGCCCTCTTTACTTTATTATTTTTAAAAATTTGAGACAGGGTCCTGCTAAGTTACTGAGGTTGGCCTTGAACTTTCGATCTTCCTGCCTCAGTCTTCTGAGTTGCTGGGGTTATAGGCATGTACCATCATGCCTAGCCAAACATTTCTTAAATAAGAAAATATTTCCAAATAAAATGGAATACAATATGGATCATATCTAAAGGAAAAAATTGTCCTTCATTAAAATGAGTACCTTAGAAGAAGAAAGGAAAATGGCAGCCCACTAAGTGGGACAAGATATTTGCAGCACATATGTACAATAAAATATTCAGAACTCATTAGAAAGTCTTACAAATCCATAAGGATAAATAAGTCAACACAATAGAAAAATAGACAAAAGGTTTAAATAGGAACTTTCAAAACAAGCTTTCCAAATGACCAAATAAACATAAGACATACAATAAAAATAGGTGTTCAGTTTTATTAGTCATCATGAAAATGCAAATTAAAACAAAAAATAACCTACATATCCATGAGAATGACTAATGTTTAAAAAGCTGACAATATTCAGTATCAATGAAATTATAAAGAAACTATTATAAGTATAGGTTAAAACACTGACAGTACCTTATAAAGCTTGATGTATGTGTGTTCCCTGTGACTCAGTATCCCCTCTCCTGGATGTATACACATGCATTCCAGATGACATGTAAAAAGCATGTTTATTGCAGCACTTGTTAGAATACCCCCCAAACATTCAACAATTCAAGTGTCATCAAGAGTAGGATGGAGCTGGGGCTGTGGCTCAGTAGTAGAACTCTTGCCTAGCATGCATGAGGCACTGGGTTCAATCCCCAGCACCACATTAAAAACACACACACACACTAAATAAACAAAATAAAGGTATTGTTGTCAATCTACAACTAAAAATATTTTTTTAAAGAGTAGGATAGATAAGTTAATGATAATACATTTATACACTAGAACACCGTATAACAGTGCTTTCTTAACCCATCTGTGGTGGAGGGACAAGATTTTTTTCCCTAGCTGTCAGAATGAAAGTCTTGTACGATCCAGTATTACACACAATGTCCAAATGCTCAAAAAGTTTATAAATGTTCCCTCGATACCTTCTGTACTCATGACTTTGAAGATGAGTGACAAACAGGGTGTGGACCAGCACCACACTTTGTATAGCGCTGCTCCCAAGCAGTGGAAAAGAAAAAACTAACTACATACAACAACATGGGTGAATCTCACAGTCACTGGCAAGAGGGCCTATACTTTATGGGTCCATTCATGTAAAGTTCAGTGACAACACTAACCTGTGATATTAGAAGTTAGGATTACTTTTCAGGAGCAGAAGGCTGTCATTGGAGGGAGTGTGAGGAGAATTCTGGGGCTCTTAATCTTGGCCTTGCATGATTTTTTAATTGATGTGCTCATTTTGTGAGAAGTTATCTAGCTACACACTTATAATTTGGGCATTTTTCTGCTTATTCATATTATACAACATTTACATTAAAACCTGTTGATCATGGGCTGGGGCTGGGGCTCAGTGATAGAGCACTTGCCTCACATGTATGAGGCACTGGGTTTGATTCTCAGCACCGCATATACATAAATGAATAAAATAAAGGTCCATCAACAACTAAAAAAATATTTATAAAAAAACAAAACAAAACTGTTGATCACCTATTAAAGCAGTGCCCTCATCTTCATGAGGGTAATAGATTAGTGGAGAAAACAAAGATATATGAGTAAGTAAACAAATGTGAAGTTACAAATTATGGTTTCATGAAAAGAAATCTTTAAGATAGAGAATCATGAAGGAATATACTTAGATCAGTGATCAGAGAAGGGGCTTCTCTAAGAAGATGTTTTAGCTGAGATCTGGAGGATGAAAAACAATCAGCAATGTAAAGAGCAGAGGCAAATAATCCAGTCATTTCAGAAGTTGTTTTGAGTAGAGAATGGAGAGAACTTAGTAAATGTTGGGTAAAAGAGAGCATTGCAGTCAGAAAGTATAACTTGGGAATAGGTGTTATTAAAAACTAGAAAAGGAGGAGATGCAATGGAAAGTAGGATTTGGGTTTACAGTTACAAATAACAGACCATAATGGATACTTTTGCAGGAGGCTTGTCACCATCAGCATGAGAAGAGAAAGAGTGTTATATATAGAACAAAAGGAAATAGATCCCCCAGTTAATTTTCAAAACCCAGGAAAATGTGACCTTATCAAGAGTTAAGTAATAGTTGAGTTTGGCATGGGTTTTAGTATACCTCATGTAATTTGTGGTAAGTGAAAGTATATTTACATATGAGAGAATTTTCACCCAAGCATTTGGGGATGGATGATGAACCCTGCAGTCTCAGTGCCTCTGGCATTCCACTGGTCCCTCTTTCTCTTTTCCCTCTCTTCCTACCCACACAGTTGTTTATCACTTCACAGTCTCACTCTTTGACTTCTTCCCCCACACCCTCACATATTTTATTGAAAGTTTTAAAGCATTTTTATGCATGACATTTTCTTTAACTTAATCCTAAGAGCCTTGTGTTTGTGGAGATGCATGTGGGGAAACCAAGGTTCAGGAAGCTGTATGAATTGTTTTAGGTCATAAGGTAGGCTTCTGACTCCATATCCAGTACTTTTTCCATTAATACCTTCATCTCTTGTAAATGTACATGTTTTTAAAATATTATCACCCACATAAGTAATGAAAGTTTACCCTGTATGCTAGATGAGAGACATCTCCCTTAAAGGGCCTGTGTGTATGTGTTTGTATATGTATGTGTGTGTGTGTGTGTGTATATATATATATAGTGTGTGTGTGAGTGAGATGTACTTCACTTTACATGGACTTGAAATCAGGTATATGCTAAGAAATTTTTGAAAATTTTAATAGTATTTCAAGTGTTTAGAGCTTTCTGAAGTATGGCATATCCAGGATCTCTATCTTAATTATCTCTGATTTCCTGTGTCATATTAATTTCTTAAGAGATAGGACCTTGATGCAGATCTTTAATACCATTGCCAACGGTTGTTTTTGGCAAAGTAGGAGGAGATAAACTCAGATCACTTTTTTTTGACTCACTTTCTGGTAGTTTTGTAGGAACTGGGAGATTAAGAGGATTGATCAAAATGAAATTGATGAACTATTTTTGAAAGTTGAGAGCAGACATTTTTTATTAAGGATGAACAACCAACTCAAAATAACTATTCCAATTTGAACTTTGATAATGATTAGTGAATTGGAGCAGTTTACCAGAGGAAGAAAGAATCTTGACTTTCTGAAAATGGAAAAATAAAACAAAATGAGTAGAATTGAATCTTCATCAAAGATAAAACAGAGTGGCTAGATCAGAAAGTCACTGGTGTCAGCCATTACTGGAAGTGGTTGGAGTTGTTGAAATAAGATAGTGACTATTTACTTAGTAGTGCCTTGGGAATTCTTTCTAGAGTATCCTGCTATCTCCCTGTATAGTGTAAGAAGGTTTGGAGGAACAGGTGTTATAGTAATGTGCTGGACTTTTTCCTTAAGGCATTCATCTCCCAATTTTTCCTCTCCTTTTCTTTTTTGACCATAGAGTGACTCTCATCAGTTCCGTGTCATGGCAGCTGTCCTTCGCCACTGTTTACTAATCGTAGGTCCAACTGAAGACAAAACAGAAGAGTTGCACAGGTGGGTAATCTTTGTATTGATATCTCAGTGAAGGGTATCATTAGATCTTGGTTTTTTTAATGCATTTAATTTCAATCATTATAAGCACAACAAAATGGAAATGTTATAGTAAATCAGGTTACTGGTAGGTCAGAAATTGTAACAACTTCCTGATGAGAAATTTTCATTCTGTCTTCTTTGACTTCATTATGTTAAAATCCAACAAGAGAAGAGAATTTGAAATTTTGTTGTATTCCATCATAAGCCCCAGAACAACCAATAATAATCATATCATACAAGTTATTGAATACTTTTTTGTATGGCATTGTTCTGAGTGCTGTTTAAGATCAACTTCTAGGATCGTGATGTAGATCAGTGGTAGAGCACTTACCTAGCATGTGTCAGATCCTAGGTTTGGTCCCCATCACCGAGTATGTGCCCGTGCACACACACAAGATTAACTGCTTTTTTTTTTTTTGAGAGAGAGAGAGAGAATTTTTTAATATTTATTTTTTAGTTTTCAGTGGACAGAACATCTTTATGTTATTTTTATGTGGTGCTGAGGATCGAACCCAGCACCCCACACATGCCAGGCGAGTGCGCTACTGCTTGAGCCACATCCCCAGCCTAATTAACTACTTTTAATCATCATACCAACCTTATGAGTAAGGAACTACTATCTTCATGTTTCAATAAATGAGGAAACTGAAGCATAGAGAGATCAAGCAATTAATTTCTCCAAGATGGCAGTCCTAATAAGTGAAAGAGCTAGGATTTAACCCTGGCTTTTAATTACAACACTCGAGTAATAATACTTGTATTAATTTCATTTCAAGAACATTTCTCTTAAAATGACATATACTTAAGCATTGATAATTTTTAAAATAATTTATAAAAATAGGGTCACAATGTCTAGTATTAAAATAGTTAAAAATTTTGTGGCTTGTCTGTTAGAAAATTAATAGGCTGATGTTAAAATTTATTGTTCTCTGGGGCTGGTGATATAGCTCAGAGATAAAGTAATTTCCTAGCATGTATAAGGCCTGTGTACCATCTCTAGCACTGGGAAAAAATACATATATATGCGTGTATTTTCTCTGAGAAAAACTAAGTTAGAATTAATGCATTTTCTAGTTTTCTTACTTTCTATTCGAGATCAAATTTGTAGCAACAGGACTTCCTACTTTATCATAAGACTATTTGTACTTTATAAGAATATGAATGGTATTCATTTTATATATATATATATATATATTTTTTTTTTACAAATAGTAATTTAAGCAATAAAGATATATTCAGGTTTTCAAAGAAACAACTTTGGCATTAACTGATTCATGAAGAAATTAACATGGGTTCCTCTTTTGAGCACTTAAAATTTTATTTTCTACTTTTTAAGCACTTAAAGTTCCATTTTTCAAAATATGGCTCAATTAAAAACTGCATAGAAACAACC
Organism: Marmota flaviventris; assembly: GCF_047511675.1. Classification (NCBI taxonomy): domain Eukaryota; kingdom Metazoa; phylum Chordata; class Mammalia; order Rodentia; family Sciuridae; genus Marmota; species Marmota flaviventris. The sequence continues at coordinate 15,313,185 of NC_092500.1, read as the reverse complement.
AGAGTACAAATAAAACATACCCTTGTTATTTTTCAGTCAAATCTATATTATTTTAGTTACTTTTGGCAGGTATATTATTTAACATTGAACTGAGTTTGTAGGTATGTTATCTTTAGTCTCTGCTCTGTGAGTTTTCAAAATATAATTTTCTTCATATTCTTGGACTAAGGTTTTGGCTCAGCTGTAGAGTGCTTGCCTTGTACTTACGGGACTCTGGGTTCGATCCTCAGCACCACATAAAAATAAATAATAATTTATTGTAGTTGGAAATAAAGGTATTGTGCCCAACTACAACTAAAAAATAAATATTTGGAAAAAAAAAGCATATTCTTTTTTCTGCAGCTATAGATCATTCTTTCAACTTTCTTAAAATTGTGCCCTTAAAAATTAATCAGGTTGTTGGGTGTGGTGGCACACATCTGTAATCCCAGTGACTCAGGAGGCTGAGGTAGAGAATCTTAAATTTGAGGTCAGCCTCAGAAACTTATAGAGACCCTAAGTAACTTAAGTGAGACCCTGTCTCAAAAAAAAAATAAAATAAAATAAAAAATAAGGCTGGGAATGTGGCTCAGTGGTAAAAGCACCCCTTGGTTCAATCCCCAGTACCAGAAAAATTAAACAAATAAATAATCAGGTTAACTGCAATAAATCATATCCTAAAAAGATTTTTATAAACCATTTTCACCCACTGTAATTTTTTCATACTTCAGAGACACTAGAAATCTAAACTGTAAACACTAATATTAAAAGAAAATTGACATAAACTCAAGTAAATGGACTTCCTTTTTTGGGGGGGTGGGAATCAGATATAAGTTAAGGATGTGAGGGAAAAGAACTTTGATACTAATTGTTATGCTAGTTAAAATATTTGGTAAGGATTTCTCTGTAGAATGAATTTAATATCTAATAACAGCACAATATTTGTCAAAAGAGAACATAATTTCATAGTTTTTTTTTAATCAAATATTTTGGTTTTTACAGTTCTGGGGATCAAACCCAGGGCCTTGTACATGTTAGGTAAGCACTTCAGCCCTCAGCTACACCCCCAGCCACTAAAATCAAATTTTTTAAAAAGACTACTTTTTTTTCTTTGTGACGTTTCCTTTTTTCTTTAAACATGCCTTTATTTTAAAAGTTGCTTTGATAAAAAATCTAGACTTCACTGTAAAATAAGAGCCACAGACAAGATTATGAATATTTCTCAAAGGCTTTCCTGGAAAATTGAGGTTGCTGCTGACTTAGCTCTTTGTCTATAATGGTTCTACATGTCCCTTTAATTGGAATTAAAGTGATTAGTATCATTTTGAGCAGTAATGACTTTAGGCTAATCCACTTAAATACAGAGAAAACTGCATCAACCACAAGAGCTATTTTAGGAACTTACTAGAATTATAAATCTATTAAAATCTGCTCTCTGTAGCAACTCTGAAAATAATTTCTGTGTGTGTTTATATGCACATGCATGCGAAGTATACATATGTAATGCTTAATTTTTAAAGAATAAGGATATTTCAAAGTCATCTCCCATTCTCCTCCCCCCATTCGTTAGTTATTTTTCTAAGTGTGTGTGTGTGTGTGTGTATGTGTAAAATACTTTGTTTCAAAGAAAAATGTAATGTATGAGTAATCCTAGATAGACTCGTTTATGGTTGTGCATTATCAAACCTGTAGGATTATGATGATGATTAAATGAGAAGTTCATAAAGCACCCTGTCCCCAGTGCTGAATAAGCTCTTAGTAAACAGGAGCTGCTGCCACTGCCACCACATTACTTTTTTTACTGTTATTAAAGTAAGATTATTGGTTCTTAGATCTAATACTTAGTTCTAATTTTTTTAAAGTTGTTTCTTTGAAAAGTGATAAAAATAAAATAGTTTTTGGATCTTGACCTTTTATTTAGAACATATTTGTATGTTTATCCTGTAATCGTAAAGAAATTCATTTTCCATTATTTTGAGTATTTTTCTGAAGTCAGATATATTCAGTGACACAGCATGTCCAAAGCCTATAAAGGTGATGCAGAAGAGTGACTGAAAAGCCCGGCAACTTTTTCTGGCAGGTTGTCTCTTTATAAGACAGTGGCTGGGTTTTTGTTGTTGTTTTTGTTTTTTCAGATTAATCAAAAGGACATGAGCATAGAGATAAAATGAGAGCTCACAAAAACAGCAGACCTTTACCTTCATTTCCACTAATCAACATTTTAGTTAGATTTTCTGTTTGTTCTATTTCATTCCCTTTTGTCTATGCTTATGGTAACAAGAATGTTGGTGATATTATCCACCTTTTTTGATACATAAAAAGACATCCTAATTCTGTTTCATCTCTACTGTTTGTCTGAAAATATTTTCAGCACTCCTGTCCATAATCAATAAGCTTATGCATAAACTTAGCCCCCAAAAGTTGCGTGGGATGTGGATTTGTTTTATTTTGGAGACGAGGGAAGCAGGGAATGTCCTATACGTTGATAAGGAGAGAGGACCAGATCTGATTTAATTTTAATTTATTTTGGGCTTTCAATTTAGTTTCTTTTAGTCACTTGAGTACATCTACAAAGCTTTTTGGTGTTTTTTTTTCCTTGTTCTTTGTTTAAATTAATTCATTTTGTCTCACATACCAATGGGACAGTTCAGCTCCTGACTTCTTATTGCAATGCTAAACATTATGTCTTACACATGACACACTTTCCCCCTCCAATTTTTAATATTGTGCTTGACACTTATAAAATTTGCCATCTTTAACAATGATTAAGCATATAGTTCAGCAATGTTAAATACAGTGTTGTGCAACCATCACCACCATTCACTTCTACAGCTCTTTTCATCTTGTAAAACTGAAACTGTACCCATTCTCATTCCTCCCTCTCCTTAGCCCCTCATAACCACCATTCTACTTTTGGTCTTTGTGGCTTTGGCTGCTCAAGTGTAAACTTATACAAGATTTGTCTTTTGGTGGCTATCTTTTTTCACTTAGAATAATGCCCTCAAGGTTCATTAATGTTGTAACAAAAGGCTGCATTTTCTTTCTTTTTAAGGCTGGATAACATTATAAATATATACCACATTGTAGGTATATATGCTTGGGTTGCTTCTACATTTTAGCTGTTGTTACTAATGCTGCTATGAACATGGGTATACACATATTCCTTCAAGATCCTGTGTTCATTTCTTTTTGTGTGTGTGTGCTGAACAGAGCTTTGTGCATGCTAGGAGCATTGAGCTACATCCCCAGTCTGTGTTAATTTCTTTTGTGTGGTTTATACCTAGAAGTGGAATTGCTAGATTGTATGGTAATTAACACTATTTTTAATTTAGGGAGTTTTGTTTGTTTTTCGTTTCTTTCTTTCTTTCTTTTTTTTTTTTTTTTTAATGTGGTGTTAGGGATCAAACCCAGGGCCTTATGCATCCTAGTGAGTGTTCTACTACTGAACTACATCTCCAAAGCCTGTTTTTAGTTTTTTGAGGAACCTCCATACTATTTTTTCACAGATGCTTTCCCATTTTGCAATCCCTCAACAGTGTGCAAGGATTCCAGTTTCTCCACATCCTTGCCAACAATTTTATTTATTTTGTTTTGTTACAGTAGCTAAACTAATGGGTGTGAGGTGGTGTCTCATTATGGTTTTGATTTTCATTTTCCTAATGATTGGTGATGTTGAGCATCTTTTTGTGTGCTTATTAGCCATTTATGTCTCTTCTTTGGAGAAATGTCTATTCAAAAACTTTGCTCATTTTTGAATTTTTTGTGGTGCAGGGGATTTATACCAGGTTTGCTCTACCACTGAGTTGTACTCCCAGCCCCTTTTTATTTTTGAGACAGGTTTCGTAAAATTTCTCAGGCTGGCATTGAACTTGTGATCTTCCTGCTTCAGCCTCCTGAGTTGCTGGGATTAAAGGTGTGCCCCACTGAGCCTGATTTAAATCACATTGTTCATTTTATTATGTTGAGTTTAGGAGTTCTCTGTATATTGTCTTATATATAATATGCAAACATTTCCTCTCATTGGGTCTATTGCCTTGTTACTCTGTTGTTATTGTCTTTTTTTGTGGTACTGGGAATTGAACCCAGGGTGCTCTGCCACTGAGTTACACCTCCTTCCTTCCCCTGTTTCGCCCCCTCCAGTTTTGACACCAGATCTCACCACTTAAGTTGCTGAGGCTAGTTTTGGAACTTGTGATCCTCCTGCTTCAGGCTCCCCAATAGCGGGAATAATAGGCATGTGCCACTGTTCCTTTTGTTGCCTGTGTATTTGGTGTCATGTCTAAGAAATTATTGCCTAATCCAGTAGGTGAGAATTCAGCTTCATTCTTTTTTGTTGTTGTTGTTTTTTGTTTTGTTTTTTTTGGTTGTCATTGGACTTTATTTTATTTATTTATTTGTGGTGCTGATAATTGAACCCAGTGCCTCACACATCTAGGCGAGCACTCTGACCACTGAGCTACTACAGTCCCAGCTCCCAGCTTCATTCTTTTGCATGTGGATATCTAGTTTTCCTAGCCACCATTTGTTGAAAAGACTGTGCTTTCCCTGTTGAATGGTCTTGGCACCATTGACAAAAATCATTTGACTATATATGTAAGGGTTTATTTCTGGGATCTGTTCTGTTCCATTGGTCTGTCTGCCTTTGGGCCAGTACCACATTGTTCTAATTACTATAGCTTTGTTTTTTTGTTTTGTTTTGTTTTTTAAAGTTAGTTTTTATAATTTTGTTTAATTTTTTTATGTGGTGTGGAGGATCAAACCCAGTACCTAACATGTGCTACTCAAGTGCTCTACCCATCCCTAGCTTTATTAAGTTTTAAATCAGCTTTTTTCTTTTCCTTTTTCTTTTTTTCCTTCAAATCAGTTTTGGCTATTTGGAGACCCTTAGATTCCATATAAATTTAAAGATGAGTTTTCTATTTCTGCAAAGAAATAGCATTTGGATATTGATAAGGATTGTATTCAATTTGATACCTCGGAGTATTGACATCTTAATGGTATTGTCTTCTAATCATCATGAATGATACACTTTTAATAAATGTTTTTAATGGAATAATTTTATTTCTGTTTGTATTTATTAATTGAGCACTTAACATTGTTAGGCACCATTTTGAGATTTAGGGCAACAAAGATGAATTCAGTGCAGTGTCTGCTCTCTAGTGATCACTGATTATTTACTTACTTATTTGTAAGTAAATAAGTACATTTTTTTGGTGAGTGTTGTTTCAGATATGAACAAGCTTATATAGGTGTTTAGAAAAAAGGGAGTTTACTTTTTCTGGAGAGATCAAGGAGAAGGGGTTTTATTTTGTTTTGTTGTTTTTATTAAAGTTCTCAGCTCTTTAACCTGATTTTCTGTAGATAACAGTTATCTAAAGAGCTCCACAATGCATGCCCTGCAGGAACATAGTCACTAAGTGAGGAAATAAGACATAAATATTATGAAAAGTGGAATAACAATTCAGGACAACAATAGAAATATATTACAAGGTAGTTTTTGAGTAGTTTCCCGGTGAATTTTATTCAAATAATAATTGCTAACTAAAGTAATGGACAAGCCCACTGTAGTCCGAAGTTCATCATTCCAGAGGAAATCTTCCTCACTCATACTCTTCCTATTCTCCATCCTCTTCCACACCTCTGCTGATTACTTTTTATTCTATCTAGAAGCTCCTTGTAAGGGGTTTACTTTTCCCCCCTCCTGTCCCTAAACATTGGTTCATCATTTCAACCTCTTTCTTTTCCCTCATTACCATGTCCTGCCAGTCTCAACATACCCATTCTAGATCTGACAGACCACCTCCATTACAGTTGCATACTCAAGCTAATGAGCCCTATGGGTAAATTTTATGTAATCTGACAGATCAAAGCAAATGTCTGCTTAAAATTTTCTTATGGCTCCTCTCTGTCTTAAGGAATAAAAGAAGCCTTTTTAAGGGGGTGGGGAAATCACTGTGCATTTATTTTTGATCTGCAGCCTCTTCTGGGAAATCTCTTCTTCCTGGTCAGTCCTCTTGCATCCTCTATTCATGATTTTATCAAATCTTTGATGTGAAATTTCAGCTCTTACCTCAAGATACTATGCATATGTTTACAAATGGGGAGCACCTGATACAAGATTCAGGTTGGGTACCATTGTCAGAGTATTTATTAAATGTTAGTAAAACTTCTTTTCACCTTTTTAGATAAAAGTTAAAAAACAGAATCTGCACTCCAGTGGATCATTTTATGTGCCAATATGGTTGCATATGCCCCACACCACTTTGCAGTTTAGACTTATTATTTCCATGGATTTACCCTATATTCATTCTTTATCTTACCATAACCAGGCTTCTTCATCTAATACTTGCCAGCACAACTCTGGTTTAAGGTCATCAATAAACTATCTTACCATAGGAAGAGAAGGGCAGAGTAGTTTGAATACAGAGTCATCTTCTGCCTACTTGCTGGCCTGCCTTCCAGCCTTTCTTCCTTCTTTTCCATTCTTCCTTGAGGAGAAGGAAGAGGATCACAAAAGACCCTGAATAACCAAAGCAGCTTTGAGCAAGAACAATGTGAGAGGCATTTGATTTCATAATATATTGCAAAGCTGCAATAATCAAAACACTTTTTTGCATAAAAACAGACATACAGATTAGTGAAACAGAATAGAAAGCCTGGAAATAAACCCACACATATACAGTCAACTGTACTTTAGCAGGGATGCCAGGAATACACTAGACCCTTACCTCACACCATATACATTCAAAATTGATTAATTACTTAAATGTAAAATCTGAAACAATAACTCTTAGAAGAATATTTAGGGGAAAAGCCTAGGACCTAAATAGGCATTTCTCCAAAGAAGAGAGATAAATGGCCAATAGATGAATGAAAAGTGTTCAGCATCACTAATCTTTAGAAAAATGTAAATCAAAAGCACAGTAAGCACCTCACATGTGTTATAATGGCTATTATAAAAAAAAAAAATAACAAGGGCTACTGAGGTTGTGTAGAATGGGGAATTTTTGTATGCTGTTAGGAACAATGTAAACTACTATTGTGTAGACATTATAGAAAACAGTAGAGAGGTTCCTCAATAAATTAGAAATAGAATAGAATTACCATTTTTGATCTAGCAATCCCATTTTGGGGTATATAGCTAAAGGAAATAAGATCACTATCTCGAAGAGACATCTGTACTCCCATGTTCATTATCACCATTCACAATAGCCAGGATATAGAAACAAATATCTATCAGCAGATAATTGAACAAAGAAAATGGGGCATGTACATATAATAGAATATTATTCAGCCTTAAAAAAAAATCCTGTCATTTACAACAATAAAGGTGGCTATAGAAGACAGTATAATAAGTTAAATCAGACACAAAAGGACAAACACTTCATGATCCCATGTTTATGAGGAATCTAAAATAGTGACACTTATAGAAGCAATTAAGACAGTAGTGGGGGTGTGGGTGTGAGTTGGGGGAGGTATCTTCCAAGGAACACAGAATTTCAGTTATAAGTTCTGGAGATCTACTGTACACATAGAGCCTGTAGTTAACAATACTGTTTTGTATAATTAAAATTTGCTGAGGGGGTAGATCTTATGTGCTTTTACCACAAAAGAAAAAATTATTTTTAAAAACTTCTTTTTAATAAAGTAGAAGGGAAGTCATTTGGAGATCTTAAGATTTGTTTTAATAGACTTTCCAACCTTGAAAAAAAAGATGTGAACCCCAAATATAAAGAGCATTTGACCAGAAAGATTTATTAATATCTGTAGACATACATGGGCTATTAGCATGCTCATCATTGTTATTTGGTGTTAAATTTTGTTTAGTTCAGCGATTGATAGAGGACTAGATTTTAGATTGTCTTCCCTTTGCCACAAAGCTTTAATTGGGCTTTACAGAGCTCTTAAATAGACCTTGCTTTTGAATCTGCATATCAGGAGGGGGCTGGGAGCCAGAGCCGAGGATGTCATGTCCCAGTGATTAATGATCTCTAGGAAGCTGAAAAGGAGAGAGTAATATACACAGTATTTCTACCCCCTGGAGTAGGAATGCAAACACCATTGTGCAAATCTGTGCATAGTCACTGACTTCCTGGTAGCTGGAGAATTTCATACACTCTTCTACCACAAATAAAACTGTCAGAGAAGTGACAGAGCTCAAAAAGCTGGCCTTCCTTACTTAAAAAGAATAGCTCAAACACAGTGAGCCAGAAAATTAATTTTGTAGTTGTTTGGGAACCCAGTTGTTTAATAAGAAATGAGAATATGGGAACTTTTCTTGAAAAGCCTAAAACCTCCAAATATTTGTTGATTCCAGCCCTACATGTGGTTTCTTAAATTTCCTGAATTCCTGGAAACTGTTCAAATTTAAACAAATTTAAAGGGGAAACATTTTTTTGTAATGAAATACCCTATCTTAAACTTTTCAGTCTGGTCTTTAATAGATTTAGAGAATCAAATTTAGGGGAAAAAAAAATTCTAACATTTCAGAATGGTTTGTATAGTTTTAGAAAGTCACTCTTAGGTAGTCTTTTTTTTTTTTTTTTTTTTTTCCTACACTTTTTTTTTTCCCAGTGAATTTATTGTATTTAATAGCAATTTCCAGATGCTTATTAAATCAGAAATGAACCATTTTAAACTATAAATAAGGTACTACAGAAGCCTGCAAAAAATTTTTAAAAGAAGGTTTGTGGGGAAAGCATTATATTTCAACTACCTTAGATTATTTACAAATAACCAAAATTAGACTTTGTGTAATAGAAATAGGGGTAGATTTTAGTGAGAACACCCAAATAACTTGTATTTTATCAAGAACTGTTTATTTATAGACTGGATAAATTATTTTTTGCTCATATTTCATATTTTAATGCTCTATACATTATTCCTCATTATTCTGCATTGATTGTTTAATTTTCAAACAGATTTCTTACCAATTTTTATTTTTCTATAACATAAAGAGAAAGGAAGTATTTATTCTTGGAGGAATAGAACCACAATTCATGGCAAAGGAAATAAAAACCTTGGTGTTTTTATTTTCCTATTTTTTAATAGTGTCACTATAATTTAAATTTTAGACTACGATGATCTAAATTAAGACAGTATCAGATGGTTTAAGCCCTGAACTTGGTTTCCAAGTGGTTAGACTTTTAAATTGCATTTGCAAGAGTTTATTTTTAGTCAGGATGTGGTTATTTTTAGATCTGCTTCTCTGTCACTAGGAAATGTAATGCCTGTCTTTCCATTGTTGTTTATCAGGAAGTTCTGAGGCTCAGGCATTTAAGATCCAGTTAGCATATAATACTACCTCTTCTTTTAGATGAAAATATGAAATAATACCCGAAGGGAAATATGCTCATTGAGAACATGTCTAAGTTTTAAACGGTTAGTGTCATTTCTCTTGTACACTGAGTAACAGAACAAGGTTTTCAGGGAATGCCAAAAATACAAGGTTTGAGTTCCCCCTACTGGTGCATTTCAAGCTCATGTATAACCAAAAGGCCTAGGAGATGGAGATTAGAAATGAGGCTATTTCTAATCTTATCATTTCTGATGAGAGAGAAAAGAAACACCATTTTCCTTTTTTCTGTAAATGTCTTACACAAAATGGGATGACTTAAAAATTGTATTTGTACATCTAGAAAGAACAAAATTTAGTACTACAGTGTTGTCAGTCTATTGTGATAAGCTGCTTATATGCATTTCTTCTTGAATGCTTTATGGTGTAAGCTAAGGAATAATAAAACACCAGTGGAAGTCGGGTGTGGTGGCACACACCTGTAATCCCAATAGTTCAGGAGGCTGAGGCAGGAGGATCTTGAGTTCAAAGCCAGCCTCAACAACTTAGCGAGGTGCTAAAGCAACTCAGTGAGGCCCTGTTTCTAAATAAAATGTATAAAAGAGCTGGGGGTGTGGCTCAGCGGTTAAGCACGCCTGAGTTCAATTCCTGGTACCAAAAAAATAAATTAATTAAATTAAAAAGAAATAAACACCAGTAGATGCACAAAAGGATTTAAAACTGCCCCCTCCCCAAGAAAATGCAAAGCTAACATTGTTGTCATAATAAAATTAAAGGGCTGGCATTAAAGCTCACTTAATCCTATTGTAGCATTTCAGAAAGTGACCTGACATCATTTGATTTTTGTCTATCCATTTTACGTCTGTTCTTCCTAATTTTGTCAAATGTGTATTTCATACAGTTTTTATTTTCTTTTAGTAAGGTCCAAGTAATATTAATGGCTTATTTTGAAAAAGAAAAATTTTAACTGACTTCTAAAAGTCACCTCTGAACTTATTATTATTATGTTTGCATTGTAAAGGAGTGTTCAATCAAGTTAAAATATTGTATTTTTAAATTGCTTTTCAGCAATGCAGTCAACCTTTTAAGCAATGTTCCGGTCTCTTGTTTGGATGTTCTCATTTGTCCATTAACCCATGAAGAAACAGCCCAAGAGGCAACAACTTTAGATGAACTGCCCAGTGATAAAACAGCTGAGAAAGAAACAGTTTTGAAAAACAATACCATGGAATACAATGGTATGAATATGGAAGCCATTCATGTTTTACTCAATTTTATGGAGAAGAGAATAGACAAGGTAAGGCTGATAGAGTGGAAGCCTTTGAGAAGATGCTTCTAAAGTATGTAAATGTGCCCTACATACAAACAGACCACAGAACATGATTTTTAAATCTAAGCTTTTTTTATATAGCTGACATGTTGCTTAATTTTACTTTAGAAAGCATTTTATTGTAATATAGGATGAATTACTGAAAAGTAATGAATTTATTTGTTTAATGCTGAATATTTGTTTTTGCAACATGTTTATCAAATTTGTAACTATTGCCTGAAAATAAAGGTAAAATTAATTACTCCTTCATGTAGGTACTTTGAAAGTCTCAAAAGTAAAAATCATCCCATCAAAAACTTGATGATATTTTCTGTAATGCCTTTAAAAGACATTTAAAAAAACTTTTTTTTTCCAATTTTCTACTTGTGAACTGTTTATTTTCTCTGATCTGCCATTCAGTTTATCAAGTAATTATTTAGTTAAAAGGCAGCAGGGGAGCATAGGTAGGTCACCATAACGTTTGTTTCATTTAAGCACATAGCTTGAGCTGGGGGAACCCTAGAAAATATAGGAAAATCAAGGAAGGATAAAACCAGTCAATAAACATGAAGATAACTGGGGGAAAAAATGGAAATATTGTTAGGAAAAAACTAATGTATCCTGCTCCCCACCACCAAAGAAAGTGATTCATATGCTCATGTTACATGGAGGAAAGGAATACTTTCAGAAACTAAACTAATAGAGCATGTATGGTTTTCTTTATAGGGAAGCAGCTATAGAGAGGGTCTAACTCCAGTTCTCAGCTTATTAACAGAATGTTCCCGAGCCCATCGAAACATCAGAAAATTTCTCAAAGATCAGGTAACTGCTTAATGCATAATACATCTTAAAGTTAATCTTACTGTATAAGTTTTTCTTCTTTTTTTTTTTAAACACAAAACTAATGAATTCTCGCATAATGATTTTCAGAAAATCAGAAAAGTTGGTTTTAATCTTTGGAATCTTCCAATCAGGAAATAAGTGATCTTGCTGGGGATATAGCTCAGTGGTAGAGCACTTGCCTAGTACGTGCAGAACCATGGGTTTGAGCCCCAGTACTGCCAAAAAAGTTAAAAACAAGCGATCTTGTATAATTTTTTGAGTCATTCATTCATTTATCCAACAAATGTTTATTGAGATCTATGTGTTGTTTTATAAGCATTGTTCTGAGTAATGGACAACAGATGAAATCTGTCTAACCCTAACCTTTGTAGAGTTTACCTTACTGTGGGGGATAAAAAGTAGATAAATATATAATGTACTGACAGGAAATGATAAGTGTTCTGCAGAAAGTTTTATAGCAGGGGAAGAGAAAGGGAATATTTAAGGGGAGAAGGGAGAGCCTCTGTGAAGAGATAACTTTTGAGCAGAAAGTTGAATAAGTAAGAAAAATGTCTCTGAGAATGTCTGGAAAAGGAATCTACTAGAGAGAACAAATTCCAAGTCCTGAGATAAGAGGATGCTTTGGGGGGCTGGGGTTGTAGCTCAGTGGTTGAGCGCTTGCCTCACATGCATGAGGCACTGGGTTCGATCCTTAGCACCACATACATACAAACATACGTAAAATAAAGATATTGTGTCCATCTACAACTAAAAAAATATTTTAAAAGGAAAAAAAGAGGATACTTTGGTATGCTTAAGGAAAAACAAGGCAGCCTGTATGATTAAGCAAAAATACACAAAGGAGAGAGTGGTACATCAAGTAAGAGATAAGCAAGTGCCAGATAACACAGGTTATAAGGACTTTTGATTCTAAGTGAGATGAGATAACATGAGTATTTTGAGAGGAGAAGTGAAGTGATCTCATTTATATTTTAAGATTGCTCTGGCTAGGGTAGACTGTAGAGTAGACCTTATTAGAACCAGGAGACCAGCCCAGAAGAGAACTGATGGTGACAGGTTGGCATGGGATGAAAGCAGTGAGTTCATATGTTGGGATATGTTTTGAAAGTAGAACTCGTATAATGTGCTGATAGATCAGGATATGTGTTGAGAAAGAAAGAAAAAATAATCAAAGATGACTTTTAAACTTTTTGATTATAGTTTAAATTCTAAGTCTTTGCTTCTAACAGTAACTAAAACTGACCTCTAAAATCCCAGTTTCCAGCACCTCCTCTTGGTGCTTCAATTCAGCTTTCTGTTAACCCCAAGAGGACTGGCAGTCTATTATTCGTTTTACTCCATCACTTAGGCTAGATCTCACCTGTAGCTCTTTACTACAATCTCTGTTTTCCATACATTTTTTAAAAATTATTATTTAGTTGTAGTTATGTACAATACCTTTATTTTATTTATTTTTATGTGGTGCTGAGGATTGAACCCAGGGCCTCGCACGTGCTAGGCGAGCCACTGAGCCACAACCTTAGCCCCTTTCCATACATCTTTAACTAGTATTTCTCATTTCTCTTCAAGTCATACTTACCTGCAAAAATCCAACAAACAGGTTAAATGCAGTCTTCTATTTACTGTGGGCTTCCACTGAGCACTTAAATAGGGTAAAGCAATGTAACCATATGGATTAGTCTGGCCCTAAGTGGCTCACCAGAACATTCCAGGATAATTATTTTATAACTCCTTTTCTTAAATCTCCACCATCTATTCTCTCCACACTCTCATTTGTTGACCTTACTTTCTGTTTCCATAAGAAATTGGCAAAACTTCATTTTTCACCACTGCATCTACTGTCTGTCGTATTTTTAGCATTAATACTTTGTCTCTTCCTCTCTCAGTCTTTGAATTATCCCCACTACTGTCTGTGGCCAGCATCTGTTCTGGATCCATTTCCCTTTTACCTGATGAGCTTTGTTCTATACTTATTCTTTTTCTCCCTTCTTATATTCAACTTTTTTTTAAAATTTTTATTGTTGGTTGTTCAAAACATTACATAGTTCTTGATATATCATATTTCACACTTTGATTCAAGTGGGTTATGAACTTCAACTTTTTTTTTAATGTACTAGATTATTTCTGCCAGCATCCAAACACATCTTCCCTCTTAAAACAACAACAAAAAAAACCTTTATATTAATCCTACTTCTCTATGCCTTCCCATTTCTCTGCTTGTCTTTATGCAGTGTTCCTAAAGAGTTTCTATATTCCTCATTTATATTCTTTGTAGTTAACCTTTGATTCTCTCCTGGACCCTCTTTAATTAGGCTTTCATGCTTTCTACTCCAATACAAAGGTGTTTATCAAAGTCAGCAACCCAATATTGCCAAACTAATAGTTCTCAAGTCTTTTCTTTTTATTATCCAATAGCATTTGGTCTAAGTATTCCCTCTTCCTTGTAATTCTTTCTTTATGTGGTTTCTAGACACAGTATAGAACCTCTTCTTTGATGCTTCTCATTCCAACTGTAAATGTTTGAGTGCCCCAAGGCAATACTGCCTTGTCTCATCTCTACTTTCCTGGTGATCTTATTCAGGAGTTTTGATTGGGAGTGTGCTGATGACTCCCAAGTTTTTCTCTCTAGCTGTGATCTATTTCCTAAGCCCCAGACTTACATATTGAACTGAACTGCCCACTCATCTCCTCCCATTGAATATGTAGCAGTTAACTTAAGTTTAACATGTCCCAAACTTTATATGATTTCCTATGTCCCTAACCTAGTCTTCCCCTTCGTTCCACAGTTCAATATATGGTGCTACCATTCACCTCATTATTCATTTATTCATAGAATTTCCCCTAATAAATGAACCAGGTTTATTTTGTCTGTCTGTATTTATGATAAGATTTAGTAAATACTAATACATAGTGCTGATGAAGAGAAATTAGAAAGTTGGGACTGTATGTTTAAGGAATTCACATTCCATTGAAAGAAAAGAAAGCTATAAACACATAAATAATCATCTAAGCAAGATAAACTAATCATTTGTGGTAGTTTCTAAGTTTTATTATTTTAAGACATTCTACCTTGACTAAGAGGGCTTGGTGAAGAATAATACATGAAAATGCTGTATTTTCTCTATTTTATGTTTTTACAAAGATAATCTTGAGATCATCATTCAGGCAAACTGTTTAGATTTTGTTGTCTCTAACTTGAACAACCAAAACCAGCTTCTTTATAGGAAGTCTTGAGCCATGTATAATGTAGATACAAAAGCTCATGAGGCCTACTTTCTGTCCTCAAGAAACACTACAATATAGGAAAGCAGGTGAAATATAACAGGTAAAAAGATAAAGATACAAAGTGTATTAATCTGTTTTTCATTACTATAACAAAATATCTAAGGCAGACAACTATATAAAGAAAATTGCTTTACTGTTTTGGCTCATGGTTCTGCAGGTCCAAGGTTGAGGGACTACATCTGGCAATGGCCTTCTTGCTAGCAGAATAAGGAGATGTAGGGCATCACTTGGAGAAGATAGAGCACTTGTGTTTGTCTCTTCTCATGTCTCTCCCCCACATCTTCTTGTAAAGCCACCAATATTCAGTTGTGGAGGCTCTACCCTCATGATCTTGTCTAATCCTAATCACTTCTCAAAGGTGCCAACACTAATCACCATATTGGGATTAAGTTTCCACCCTCTTAATGACTCATATGAAAACTTGGAGGATATACTCAAACCATATCAAGACCATTGCATTCTACCCCTGTATCTCAATGTTTAATGCAAAATACAACTTTTCCTTCCGCAATAGTCCCAGAGTTTTAACTTATTCTAGCATTAATTCAAAAGAACAGAGTTTTATCTAAGACTCAAAGTGAGCTTATTTTCCAGCTGTGAGCCTAGAATATCAAAATAAGTTATCTCCTTTCAGCATACAATGGTGGGAGGCCATTGTATACAATGGGATATACCTTCCCATTCCAAAAGGAAAGAATAGGCTAATACAAAGGGTGAATTGCCCCAAAACAAGACCAGAAACCAGCAGGGCAGACCCAAGGGGTTGGTCCCCAAGACCTGAACATTCCCACCCCTACAACTTTGCTGGTCACAGCCTTACAGGACTGCATACTAATGTGGGTGGCTTTCCTGGATGGGTATGACATGTTGCTAGTCACTCTTGTCTGTCTAGGATCCTTACCATGGTTCTACTCCCACATATCTACTATGTATCACTCCATTAGGTGCTCCTTGAAAGGGCTCTGACCCTGTAGCATATTTCTGCTTGGCTTCCCTGGCCTTCCTTTGAAATCTCAGTGAAAGCCACCTTGATTCTGTAATTCCTGCATTCTTCATGTCTGCAGAGCCAGTACTATGTAGAAGCCAAAAATCTGTGCCTGGCCTGGGACAGGAGAGGTGGCCTAGAAGATTTGTGAAATGCCCTCAAAGCCTTTTTCAGTTGTCCTGATAGTTAACATTCCTCCTGCTAAACTTTTTAGCAAACATTCCCTTTGCCTGGTCCTCCTTGGCTATACCTTTACATTCTTTTTCTTTGCTCCTTCCTTTGCCAGAGTGTGAATTCTCTAAATCTTTCTACTCTGTTTCCTTTTGCTCCCAGCTCTTGCTGTGAATCTGACTAAAAGCAGCCAGTAATTCCCATGTCACAGCCTGAATGCTTTGTTGTTTTGAAATTTCTAGTCCATCATTGTTAATTTCAGCTTTCCCTAAGTCTTGGGGCATGGATGCAATACAAATTCTTTGCAGTGGTGTAACAATAATGACCCTATTTCCAGTTTCTATTCAGATCCTCATTTTTCACCCAAAACTAGTTTCATAGTCTTCTGAGCCCTTATTAGAATAGAATCTCCCATAACTATATGCTTAGAGCGTGCTAGGCATTTTTTTTTTCCATTCCAGCTGTCTTAACTACTGAGCTACATCCCCAGCCCTTTTTATGTTTTATTTTGAGAAAGGGTCTCACTAAGTTGCTTAGGGTCTCCTAAAATTGCTGAGGCTGGTGATGCCCCTGCCTCAGCCTCCTGAGCCACTGGGATTACGGGCATATGCCACCACGCCCAGCTTGAGGCTTTTTTAAAAAACTGCTCCTCCAAACTCTTCCATTCTCTACTCATCTCCCAATTCTAAAGCTGCCTCCACATTTTCAGGTATAGTTATAGTAGCAATGCCACTTTGGTACCAGTTTTCTGTATTAGTCTGTTTTTCATTACTGTAATGAAATACCTGAGGCAGGCTAACATTATGAAGAAAACTGGTTTATTCAGCACTAGAGATTTAAGGACAAACCACTGGCATTGGTTCAACTCTGATGAGAGCCACAAGGCACTGTGGCAGACGCATATGCAGGAAGAATAAATCACATCTTAAAACAGAAAGCCAAAGAATAAATAAGTCAAGTTTGTTCTTAACAATAGCTTGCTCTCACAAGAGCTTCAGAGTCCCACAGAACTTACCTTAATCCTTTCTAAGCGCAGTTCCCCAGTGGCCTAAGGACCTCTCTGTAGGCCCTGCCACTTAGAGGTCTCACCATTCTCAGCACCTACCACACTAGGGACTAAGATGGACCTTGGGGTTTGCATTCAAATCATGCCCAAACCATAGCACAAAGCATATACAGAACTCATCTTGCTTCTGAGGAGGGTGCCTACTGACTATGATGATCAAGAAAGCAAAACTTAAAAGTACCAAATGATTGGATGTGGTAGCTCAATAGCAGAGCTACACACCAAGATCAAGAGAAAAAAATATATATAATAGCTGATTACCCTTGATAATAGTATAAATGAAACTCTAGTTATTATGGCCAGTCATTACTGAATACCTAATTAAATCCAACTCACATATACCCAAAGAAAATTGGTTTTGATTATTCCATATATGGACAGTTAGAAAACAGATGGTAGAAATTACTTATTCAGGTTGAATTAGTCTTGAGAGGCTTATAGAAGAGGTGTGTATTTAGTAGATTTGAAAGAAAAACTAGACACAATTTATCAAAGTAAAACTTGTTGGAGGGTAGTACTAAGGGGGAAATACATATGTAGTTGGGGAGTGGTAGAAAACAACAGCAACAATAAAATTACATTTAAAAAAAGGAACCAAAATAAATAGCTAACAACTTTTACATGGTAATATAGATTTTGCAATGTGGGACTATGGACACATGCTATATTTATTACATCTCATTCTTCTAGAAATGAGAGATAAATGGGAGTACAGTTGGCACAATCAAATAATAATTTTTTGCATAATTACTTTGTGCCTTGTATTGTGCTCTACCCTCCCAGATATATTGAAATATGAATTTTATAACATTTGGGTAAAGTATTCAATTTTCTGAGATTTAGTTTTCATTTTTTATTTATAGCCTTATCTCCAATGCTTCCAGTACTTTCTGATACATGGTAGGCACTCAGCTATAGAAAAAGAGAGAGGCAAGGAAGAAGGTTAGTTGACTGAATAAATTAATATTTTTCACAAAAGGTCTGGCATATAGTGGGTGCATAGTAAATTATTACTTGATTTTGTGTCTACCCTCATTTCCTAGCACAAGTCCTCACTATATAGCAGCCACCTGCTACAGTTTGGGTATGGTTTGTCCTCCAAGGGTTCATGTGTTAGAAGCTTGATTCCCACAGTGGTGATGTTGGGAGTTGAGCAGTTCTTCAGTCATTGGAGGAGCTGCCCTCCTGAGGGATTAAGATAACCTTTGGGAGACCCTTGAGATTTTCTGAGAGCAAGTTCTTAAAGAGTGAGCCCCCCCTGAATTGCAGCTTCCTGTTTTAAGGTGTGATTTTTTTCTCTCTCACACATGCCCCTGCCATTGTGATGTTGTTCTCCACCTTACCAAAGCTGTCTTTGATGGATATAGCCACACAGTCTTGGAATTTGAACCTTCAGAACTATGAACTAAATAAACCTCTTTTTTTTCATGAAATTAACCAACTCAGGTATTTCCTTATAGTAATAAAACAGACTAATATATCACTTAATAGAAGTTACTGGAATTAATTCATTTTCCCTTCATTCAATAAATATTTATTGAGAACCATAATATTCCAGGCACTATAAAGACAGCAATAAGCCAAAGAAAGAAATCCCTGCCCTGTAAGTTCTGTAGAAGGGGGCAGACAGTAAACCAAAAGCATATACTATGCCAGATGGTGGTCAATGCTGTAAGCAAAATTAGAGTAGAGGCAGGGGTAGGGTGGCAAAGGAGAGAATGCTAAGGTTAGCGAAGGGGTGGTCATGGAATTCTTTTGTAAGTGATATTTGAACAGAGACCTTGAAGGAAGTTAAGCGAGAAAGCCATGGAAGTTTGTAGAAAAATCGTTTCTGGGCTGAAAGAACAGTAAATGCAAGGACCTGAGATAAGAAAACACTTGGCATGTTTAAGAAATTCCACGGAAGTCTGTGTAGCTGAAGTAGTATAAGCCAGGAGAATAGTAAAAACAAAGTCAAAGAAGTAGCAGGAAATGAGTGTATGTCACCTCATAAGGGAGTTATGGGGACCTTACCTTCTACTATGAGAGAGATGGGAAGTCATGGAAACTGGAGCACTCTGAGGAGTGACATGACCTGACTTTGAAAAGATGATCCTAGTAGAAGTAGCAGGATAGAAGCAGGGACCACTTAGAGGCTATGATATTCGTCCAGGTGAGAAGTGTTGGTAGCTTGGACTTACTTGGTAGTGAAAAGTGGTTGGATTATGGGTGTGTTTCAGAAATAGAGCCAACATAATTTGCTAGTAGATGGATATGGGGAATGAAAAAGGAGTGAAGGATATTTTCAAGGTTTTCGTACTTAGCAATTGGAAGAATGAATTTTAATTAACAGTTAATGAGACGGAAAACTGTATGAGGAGCTTTGGTGGGAGCATCAAGAGTCCCATTTAGGACATGCTAAATTTGAGGAGTCTATAAAAATCTGGAGGTCATAGCAGAGTGGAATTAGTGTTTACCAAGGGCTTGGGGATAGTATGGATTTTACACAATATAACATCTACCCATGATTGACTGTGACATATTACATGAGGTCAATATTCCTGTCATATGTGGAATTTTCCATTTGTGGCTTCTCTTAATGCTCAACAAGTTTTGGATTTGGGAGCACGTCAGATTCTCTGGTTAGGGATTTTATATCTATTCAATGGGTATAATAAAATTTCAGTTACATAAAATGAGTAAGTTCTAGAAACCTGTTGTACAATATTGTACGGATAGTTAACAATACTGGATTATTTGCACACAAATTTGCCACCAGTGTTTAAAAAAAAAAAAAGAAAGAAAGAAATGCAGAATTATAGGTCCCACCAAGATTTACTGAATCAGAATCTGCATTTTAACAACATCCATAGTTATTTGGAATGTACATTGCAGACTGAAATGCACTAGCATAAAGGTTAGAGGGATGTCTTCATGACACCGATTTGCTCTGTAATCAGTCTGTAAAGAAGGTGGTTGCAGCATATTAAATATTGTATTATGTTGAATATTCTCTGTCATTGTAGATGTAATCTTAAAAATGAAAGTTAATTTTAATATAATTTGTCCTTACATTTATCTATTACTTTCCATAGCACTTTGTAAAATCCTATAATACATTTCTATTCAGTGATTTTAAAAAACCTTGAAGTCAGGAAGAAATCAACATGCCAACATAAATTCAAGAGTCATGAGGAGGTAGAGATTGTGTAAAACTATTAAATTGGATGAGACCACCAACAGTGTGAGCGAATATAACAATGAAGAGTTGCTCAAGAACTCAACCCTTGAATATTCCAAGATTTACAAGACAGGAAGAGAGAAGAGAATTGACAGAAAAGGGCTCAGACAAAGTAGCTTCTCTCATAGGTCAGCCAGAGAGAAGTATTTGGGTGGACGTTTGGGTGAGTGAGCAAACAAAGGAACAGACAAAGTAGGCAAGTGACACTAACCCTTTGAGGATAGATCTATAAAATAGGGATGAGGGTCCTGTTGTTACTTCTTTGCAGAGTTACTGCAAGGATTATAAATAATGTGCGTATACCTCTATTACCACAACTAACACATAGAAAGTGCCCAGATTATCTCTCACCAAAAATGTTTGAAATTAGGTTGATTTTGAAATATTTGCATATAAACATAATGAGATATTTTGGCAGTGGGACCCAAGTCCAAACAGGAAATTTATTTATATTTTTTATGTACCTTATACTCATAGTCTGAAGGATTATTTATTTTGTTACATTTGTTTTTTGCTTTTGTTATGGGGGATTGAACCCAGGAGTGCTCTACCACTGGGCTACATCCCCATCCCTTTTTAAAAGTTTTTTTATTTTGAGACAGGGTCTCACTAAGTTGCCCAGGCTGGCCTCAAACTTGCAATCCCACTGCCTCAGCCTCCCGAGTAGCTAGGATTACAGGTGTGCCCTATCACACCCAGCCTGAAGGTAATTTTATACAATGTTTTATCTACCCATGATTGACTATGATCTGTCACATGAAGTCAATTTTCCTGTCATATGTGGAATTTTCCATTTGTGGCATCCTCTTAGTGCTCAACAAGTTTTGGATTTAGAAGCACTTCAGATTTTCTTATTAGGGAAGCTTAACCCATAATAGCCAGTTTTTTATTATAAACATCAAGAAAGCATAAGTGTAGTTTTTTAGTGAATGCTTCAGACTTAAAATAATGAAGAAATCAATATGACTCTGGATATTAAGGAAATTTCTGTGGACAAAGGAGAAACTTGAATCGGACTTTGAAATGGATTTTGATAGGGGCAAGAAACAGCATTCCAGGTGCTGAGATGAGTAAAAGTTTGGAAATGCTTTTAGGAGACCCTGGTGATATAGCAGAGATGCTGCTGTTCAAATGAAGCCTCATTACAGGCGTCAAATTATTTGAAGTTTGTTTTATTTTTGTTGTTTAATTTTATTTGGAAGCTAACATATATTTGTTTATTTTTTCACTCTTATAAAATTAAGCCCAGTAAATATTGCAAGACCGACCAATTGCAAGACCAACCATCCTCAAAGACTCAGGTACCCTCAGTTGATGATGGTTTTTTCATTTGTGCCATCAGGTTTTACCACCATTGAGGGATGTGACAAATCGACCTGAAGTTGGCTCAACTGTGAGAAATAAGCTGGTGCGCCTCATGACACATGTTGACCTTGGAGTCAAGCAAATTGCTGCTGAATTCCTTTTTGTCCTTTGCAAAGAGAGAGGTAGGTTAAACTCTCTTTGCCTCCTGCTTTTTATCTTTTGGAGGGAACTTGAGAAATTTTCCTGTTGGTAGTAGCCATCTTTTTCTACCCTGACCAGAGCTTACTATCTAACATATTAGAGGGGCCGAGAAGATTATATAAATAAACAATTTAAAAACATTTTATAAACTGGGCATGGTAGCACACACCCGTAATCCCAGTTACTTGAGATGCTGAGGCAGGAGAATAACAAGTTAGTGAGACCCTATCTCAAAATAAAAAGGGCTTGGGTGTAGCTCAGTAATAAAGTGAATCTGGGTTTAATCCCCAGTACCAAAAAACAAAAAATTAAAAAGCATTTTATATGCTTCTGAATTCATTAAGACACACCCAGACAGATACATTGCCAAGCACATATGTTTATACTTTCTGTATCTTTAACGCAAACTTCTTAATCTTGATGGGGCAGGACCTGGAGCCATTATGAAAAGTCTGTATAATAATTCAGGTGCTACATCATGTTCAACCACAAGAATGGGATCCTAGTTAGAATAAGTTATACTCTATGTATGCATAATATGTCAAAATATACTCTATAGTCCTGTATATCTAAAAAGAACAATTAAAAAAAAAAAAAAGAGGTTTAGGGAGGAGAAAATTGGAGTTCCCAGAAAATTTCAATATTCTGTATTAATTTGGGTTCTTTAAATAAAGGATCTCAGATACTCACATGTATTTCTTTCTTCTAGTTTATAAATATCCTAATATAAAATCCCACATAAGCATATTTTTTATTCCATTTTTTTGAAAGACTCAAGTTTTATGAGATAGATAATTTGAAGATGAAAAAGTTTACTTCTCGGGGCTAGGGTTGTGGCTCAGTGGTAGAGTGCTTGCCTGGCACACGTGAGGCACTGGGTTCGATCCTCAGCACCACATAAAAATAAAATAAAGATATCGTGTCCACCTACAACTAAAAAATATATATTTTAAAAAAGTGCACTTCTCTAAAACTCTTAAGTCAACTGCATTTCTCAACTTTATTTCTAACATTGATCTGAATACTTAAGTTCCTGTTCAGATATGTACTAGCAACATGATTTGATCGTTATCCTAATGGTAATAAGCATAGCTCTTATGAAGTAGAGGTATCATGTGCCTGACATTCTATGCATAAGTCATGTTATTTTCAAAAGAACCCTCTAAGGTTAATATTATTTCAGTTTCTTCTGCTCTTTTGAACAATTTTCTTCCTTGATGGCTTTGAAAAAAGATTGAATTATTATCTTGGAACAAAGTGGTTATCATAATGTCTTGTATATACAAGTTGTCTATAAGTATTGACTAAATTGAATCAATTTTTGTGTATGTACCTGTTAATTGAAAAAGGTTTGTCAAAGTCAGACCTGGTGGTGCATGCCTATAATCAATATGATTGAGGAACCTGAGGCAGGGAACACAAGTTCGAAGCCAGCCTGGGCAAAATAGTGAGACCCTGTCTCAAAATAAAAAAGGGCTGGGGAATGTAGCTCAGGGGTAGAGTGTCCCTAGTTCCAATCCCCAGTGCCACAATAAAAATAAATAATAAGGTTTGTCAAGATATTATAATTAATATGATGTGATAATATTTTATTATTGATATTGTTACCTCTGAGTAGTAAGATTACTGGTGGGTTTTTTTCTTTTTTAGTTCTCTGTATTATAATTTTTCTACAAGGAACATGTATCCCTTATATACTTTATAAAAAAAATTTTTTAAAGGCTAAAATGAAGTGTGTTTCTCCTACAATTATTATGTCTAAATATTGCATTAACTAAATGCATAACTAAATATATATATAACTATAATCACCTTACTGATGAGTTAGTGTTGTAGCACATGTGGTATATTCATTTATTATAAATTTTTCTTCCATTTGAAATGGTTGGCTTTATTCCCTTATGGACCCAGTATTTTGTAGTTGTGACTTTGAGCCCAAAAGCAAATCCACATTAGCACAGGTGTATAGATGTATTATTTTGGAATAAAAATCCAGTCATTCAAAAATATTTTTTGAGCTAAACCATGGGATTTTTGAGATACATAAGATAAATGGGTCTCTGCCCTAAGGAGTCACAGACTCAAATGCCTATAGCAGCTAGGCTAGTGATAAAAGTAAACCAGTTGGGAGCTGGGGCTGTAGCTCAGTGACAGAGCGCTTGCCTCTCATGTGTGAGGCATTGAGTGCAAACCTTAGCACCACATAAAAATAAACAAATAAAATAAAGGCATTCTGTCCATCTGTCTATCTACAATTACAAAAAAAAATTAAAAAAGAAAAAAGTTAACCAGGTAGACTAATAGATATAAGATGATGAATAAAAACTGATACTTTCCAGCAACTCACTATTGGAGAGACAGTGGGGACACTAGGGGGTTGGAAAAGGGATGTTGCAGTTCAACTTCAACTTAACTGTTACCATGAACAATCAGATGTGTTACCAGATCTTCCAAGTTTTTCAAGAGAAACTAGAACACTGGATTGTTACATAAAATCTGTTTCTAAATGTCAGCTAATTCAAATGTAAAACTTTGGGCCAAAAAAAAAGAAAAGAAAAAAAGAAAGAGTCTACCTTCAATTTAAATCATCAGATTTTTGGAAGTTGGGTTTGGAGAGACTATCAAAATGAAATAGATTTCAAATAATTTGTCAGAGTAACTGAGCTTTCCTCTTTAGGATAGGCATAGCTAAGTTTGAAAGTGAAGGAAGGTACTTTGATCAATGCTCAAAGCTCAGACGGCAAGGTAGAGACTGTAAGCAGTAAGCAAATTGGGTTAGGAACACAGAGAATAGAAGTAAAGAAGGAAATTAAAATAAGATGAGATACAGCATGCAAAATCTTATGGAAGATTAGGCACAAAAGGAACCTTCCAGGTGTCTTAAATACTCATCTGTGCCAGGCAAAGTGGCATCTCCAGCTGATAGTGGCCAAAAGGCTAACTTTGTGCTTGTGCCACCAATTTGTTCTGTTAACCCTGCCATAACTAAACTTTTAGGATCACTCTGCAAATTGGGTTCTTTCTACAGGGAACCTAAAGATAGACTTTATGTAGTTTAATCAAAAGAAAATAATTTGTGAAAATAGTCTCCTACTTTGGTGGGGTTCTCCCCCCGTCCCTTTAACGTATTTGCTCAGAGATTAGACTTCAACTCCCTCAGCATGTAGCCCCCCACACTTACAAATTTACTTTAATCTCCACTTAAGTCTCAGAGGAATAGGTGTCTAGCTTGGAGCTAAACATTCTCTCTTCCTGTTGATCTTTTCTCTTCCTGTCTTTGCAGAAGCTTTGCTTCATCAGTTTTTACTCTATATTTTTTTTCTTTATTCTCCCCATGTGCTTTCCTCAAACTATATACATACATATCATTGTCCTTCAGATTTTGGCATCTTGTAAGACTTATCTGTTTTTCTTTTCAGTTTCCTTACTCAGTCTTCAACTTGGTAAAAGCCAGCAATTTCTAAGGTCATCTTTATATCTGCCTATAACTCTTCAACAGTTGACAGTGCTGACAACTTGTATTGTTTCTGTGCTACCACACACTTCTAGATTATCTATTGACCCCCCGCCATTTCTTTTCTTTTTTTCAGTCTCTCTTGCTGATTCCTGTCTTTTCCATATTTAATTCCCAGTGCTCTCTACAGTCATCTTCTGGTCTCATTCTCACTTTATTTTGCTCCCTGAGTAATCTCATTCTCTCCTTGGCTTTTGCTTCAGCCTTTTTGCTGAGTAGCTTCCCAAATCTCTATCTCTAGCCCCAATCTTTTTCTTGAACCTGTCATATTTATCTACCTGCTCATTGATATCTGCACTTGAGTTTCTCACAGGTGACTTCAACTAATGTCTAAAGTTGAGTTCATTATCTCCATTACCATTCTCCCCAACATTTTCTTTATCCTTTGGTCAATTTTTCTGGGAAAGTCACATTTTCTATTTAATCGCTAAAGGCAAAAGGCCAGGATTACCCCAAATTTCTTCTTTACCTGCAGATTAATAATCACATCATATATATTTTACCTCCTAAATACCTCTTTTATTTATTCCCCTTCTTTCTGTTCCCACACCGTTACCTTGGTACAGGCCCTTAAAATTATTTTCTTAAACTATTTAAGTAAATCTGTTTCTAGTCAGGTTTTCTTCATTTTATCTTTTACATAGCTAACAGAGGGACTGATATAATCAACAGATATAATCTTGTCATTCCCTCATGTAAATGATTTCCTCATGTAAATGATTTCCTGTCACCGGCATAGTAAAATCCAAATCATGGTTTACCTATATAGTGTATTTTACAGCTGTTTCTGCTTAATCATACTAAATGCCTTATTTATTCATGGGATGCCTTCCCATTTTTGTTATCATGAGGTGAACTTTATCATGGGGTGTCCTTGAAGATCAGCTTGAGCCTCATCTCTGAAGACTTCTCTGACCATCACAAGCAAAGTAAAACATTCTTTCCTTTATGGCAGTTTTATTTATTTCTGTTTTTAAAACTTTTGACATTTGCCATGTTGTCACTCTTTATTGGTTGAGCTTGAATTCTAGACATTAAGTCTCTTTAAGCTAGAGATCATGTTGTACTCATCTCTGGATCCCCCCATGCTTAACAAAGAACCTTACAGAAAGTGAATGCCCCATAAATGTTTAATAAAAGAGCAGTATTTGTGCTCTCTATAAATCCAGTCTAGAACGTATGCCATCTTGTGTATTTCTCCATATAAAAAAAATAATAATTTCATTATACTGTAGTAAGTTCCCTAAGAGAGAAATGTGCCAGGTAACATGGTAGCCTGACTGAAGGAATGATTAGGGAGTGTGAAAGTCAGAGAGTGTCTTTGCAAAAGAATACAAAGAAATGGAAAATAACTAGTAGATTCCGGGAGGTGGGGGACTAGTTCAAGATGTGAGAAGTCTACAGTATACGAGATTAATTTGGAAAAGAGGCAAAGGCCACCAAATGAAGAGCCCTTTAGACCCTGTTTTGGAATTTGAGTTTAGCCCGTAATGGAAGGAATCATGTTTTACAAAGATGTCTTGAGCAGTTATGTGGAATAAGGAATAGAGAAATGCGATTCTGGAATAAGGACACTAGGTAGAGAAAACTACTAGTATGGATATCTAAAAGTTGCAGTATTTGACCAGAAAGAAAAAGATCTATACAGAGAAAGGAGAATGGTATCTGGGGAGATTGGTTTTGCCACTCTTTTCTTCTTGACTACCTATGTAAGCTCTCACTGTGCTGCCCTGGTTGCTCGCCTCTGTTCGTAAAGTACCCTCTAGCATCCTGGTAAAAGAGTAGTGAAATGCTACTTGAAATTTTCTGCCAAAATGCTGAATTATTTCATTTCGGTAACATTTTTATATAACTATATGGATAATTATTATGACAAAGAATAAATTGTGTGTGTGTGTGTGTAAGAGAGTACATTTAGGACCACCAGAAAATCTTTTCTTTGTCTTAGCAGCTTACCTTAATATCCAAGGTCAGTCATTTTTCCTTTTCTACTTTCCCAATATCAAATAGGATATTTTATAGTTTATTCAAAAATAGACTAAAAAATAACGTCAAACATTCCATCAGTGCTTCTCATTGAGAATTTTGCATTCCATTTTTCTCCCTCTCACCCCCACTTTCAAATATTTTATCTCTTTAATAAAAGTTCATTTGCCTTTTAAACTATTGGCTGCGGCCTTAACTGTTTTGAAGGCAAAGTGTGTCTTAAATCATCTTTGTAACCCACACTGCCTGTCACAGAGTTGGCACATGTTTGCTCCAGTGAAAGAACAATAAATATTTTCACTAAAATATCAGGCATTTTTACTATTAACTGGCTTTCAGAAGGATTTTCTGTATAAAAAAGCAGTTATTTGGAATTATATTTACTTTTGTTTAGTCTATTTGGACTTTCATCATGTTTGTGTTCTTAAACTATTTTAATCTTTAGTTAAATGCTTTGTGTCATTTTAAATTGCTGTTAGTTTTTAAGTATTTCATTTAAACCATTTATTCGTGTTGCCACAATTTAGACTTTAATGATTTCAGTGAATATTATTTTTATGGAAGCATTAAATATCCTTATTTATTTAAATAATAATAAGCCTGCGGGAAAAAAATAGTAAGATTGTGGCTGGAGTGTAGCTCAGTGATAGAGCATGTGTTTAACATACACACAGCCTTGGGATCAGCACAAAAAAGTAAAAATGAAAATAAGCCTTATCAGCAATGCTTGCAGTGAGAGCATCAGTGCTATGTTGGTTTAAATCTGTGATCTACATCATCAATGGCTTTGTATCTGAACATGCATTAAGTTCATGTCTGACCTCCAAGAATATTAAAAATACCTATATACACTGAATTTTGATTTCTTCCCCTAGTTTACTGATTCACTAATTTATCTAAATCACTTTATCTTGGGGACCCACTGGTCACAAGATGGGGCATATCAGATTTATTCAGAGGGCTTTCAGGTTACATGATGCCTCTTTAAATTCCAATGTAATCCTATCCAGCATCCTCTGAGAGTCATTGGGTGTTTTTTTGTTTGGGTTTTTTTTTGGGGGGCGGGGGGTGTTCCTGAAATAATTCTTTTACCCAGTATTACTAGAGAAAAAGAATGAATTTAACCAGATGCTTTTCTAAATTCCTTGCAGGTATTAACTTGTAGAGTAGATGGTTATTATTTCATTCCTACAGATTTGAAAAGTGGGTTGGTTGCAGGATCTCTTACCCAAGATCAACTAAGTGGTAGAGTCCTAATTGGAACCTTGTCTATCTAGCTCTGGACCTATCTTCTCATTGGGCTTCTTGTGTTTACATATTGTTGCTTTTTTTTTTTAGAGTAGTATATTAGACTAACTTCTTTACTAATATCCTTAATTTTCTTATTTCTTACACCTTTTACCTCCTATTCTTACAAAGAATACATTACATACCATATTGGTAAAATCCAAATTTGACCTTTATTATTTCTAGTTTCTTATGATTTCTCTTAAACTGAATTTTAGAAATGTAAGATTTAAGATCAGAAACTTTATTATTGCAGCATGATCCTTACCAGTGACCTAGCAGTCACAGAGGCCCCACTTCTGCCAAAAGTATGTTTGGATCAGCTGTTAAGTTTCTTTTTCTGAAAAAAAAGGCTCTTAGTCCTCAAAACATATAAAACAATTTGTTGAAAGTTCGGCATAACCACTTCCACACACCCCCTCCCTACATTGGGTGTGAGTGGTTGATGATGATGGTAAGCACCCATAAACTCCTGTCTAAAACCCTGTTCTGTTTTGCAGTGGATAGCCTGCTGAAATATACTGGCTATGGGAATGCTGCAGGACTGTTGGCGGCCAGGGGCCTCTTGGCTGGAGGAAGAGGAGATAATTGGTACTCAGAGGACGAGGATACAGACACTGAAGAATACAAAAATGCAAAACCAAAGTATAGTATCAAGTTTCTTTTCACCTAACTATTGCTGTGCCTATCAGTTGGTTATTTGCCTTTCACTTCCTTTGTCTTTCATTTTCCAGTGTTTCTTTTCTCTTGTGGATTTGGAAGCTTTCCTTTTAATGGTGTTTTTTGAGGCAGTTTTATAGCGAGTGCCTTAGAGAATGACTTTAAGTGATTGAGGAAGGATAATATTGCAAGAAATGTTCAGTTGCATGATGTTTTCAACATGTTCATTATCTTCTCTCAAGTACTAAGAAAGCTGGTGATTTTAGAAGTCTATCATCTACTAAAAACATTACTGCTTACTATTTTCCTTCTTTTCCATAAGAGATTTTGTATGTTCTAACCAAGACCAAATTTAACTTGGTTATTTGATATTTCGGTCTTTCTTAGAACTCTAAATGTTAAGTTTCATACATTATGATCAACTCCCTTACATAAAAACTCTTACAAGTCAAAAAATAATGCAACAAAGGAAGAAGTCTGGCTCCACATTGAATTCTAATCAAACATACACTTATGGATCATTTTTTAACAAGTTAAGTCAGTGCACTAAAAAGGCAAATCTGAGACTATGAAGTCAGAGTCAGTGCTTACAAATTAAAATCACTAATTCTCTGCCCTGCCAAACTCCAAGACAAACCACCTATCATTCCTTCTGCTCTCTCCCCATCCTTTTCATTCCCTGTCAACCTCCATCTCAAGTAAATTTCTTAGTTTCTATTCATTAGTAATTATTTGAACAGTTTTTGCTGGATTCCATTACAAAACATTAAAAAGGTATTCCCTTCCTTTTTGGCATTATCAGTAATGTTGAGGTGCTCTGTTTTCTATTGATAGTCTTCTGTAGTATGAAGTGATCAAGGATAGACAATCATAATCTGAAAATTTGGTTTTAGGGGAGTTGTTTTGGTTTTGGGTTTTTTTTTTTTAATGTACAAATTATGCCCTGTTGACATAAAAGTAACATAGTTTCAGAAGAGGAAAGAAATGACTGGTCCCCAATAAGATAAATGGCCTATTTCTTGGCAAAATAGGTCTGAGTAGGTAGTGTTGGTTTCAGCATTCCTAGTGCTATCTATTAGACTCTTTAGGATCTTATAGAATGTGTCTTAGGAAAAAAAAGCTTTTTGGACAAGGGAAGCTAGCAGTGACTGTAAACAGTACGTTCTTAAGACTACCACTATTTAGATGTTATAGATTGGGCATTTCTGTCAAGTATTACAAATTCAAATAGAGAAATCATATTCTTTCTTTCTCTAAGTCATCATGCTAAGTTAGTCTTATTAGCTCTTGGTTTTCCCATTCCATTAATTGTTTTTCCATATTAATTTATATCTCTTCATTTGACATGTAAAAATACCCTACTTGAAAAGTCTCACTTTCATGACCCCCACTGCCATTTTTTTTTCTGAGATGGGGGTCTCACTGTAAGAACAAACTCAAACCCATGAGTCCCAGCAATCCTTTTGCCTCAGCCTCCTGAGTATCTGAGATTATAGGTGTATGCCACCA
This sequence comes from Marmota flaviventris, assembly GCF_047511675.1. NCBI lineage: Eukaryota > Metazoa > Chordata > Mammalia > Rodentia > Sciuridae > Marmota > Marmota flaviventris. The sequence goes on along the minus strand of NC_092500.1, from coordinate 15,282,570 downwards.
CATCCATCTAAACATCTCATTTTAAAATGAAGGTGGAGATTACATTAGGCATTCATTGATTCCCAGGGAATATGGACAGTCAATTAATGCAGAAAACTCAAGAGGTACTCATGGATGGCTCATATTTTTGCATCTCAGTATATATTATCCATTTTATTTGGTGGATGTCTTTTATAATGCTCATGGTCATATGCTTAGCAATACCAGAATGCTACTGTAATAAGAAGGAGCTCAGAGAGAATACAGGAACACTGGGGTCTCTCCTAAGAGTATAGGAAATAGAATTGTTACATAGAGGATTTCATTAGAGCACCTTTTGTTTAAATCAGTAACTGTGGTGTTTGATATTGTTAATGTTTTGGCTGTGTCACAAGAAGACTCTATACTTGAGCTTTACATCTTAACTGAAATCATTTTTAGCCTTTGAACTTGGCTTATGCGGTTCACAGGAGTAGTGTAATAGTATGATCAGAATGATCACCATTGTCAAATATTGTGTCTCTTAAATATTGATTATTACAAATATAAATGTTTTCCAAGTGGCATCATATCTTCTCCCTTCAGATAGATTTGCATCTGTTTTTCTCTTAAATCATTCTTCTTTAAGATGAAAAGTGTGGTGGGACCTTTAATGTGTTAATTCTTCAAATGGTCCTTGTAAAAGCGGTGGCAAACAGAGTACTTTGTAAGCAAGATGACTTTTGTACTCTAGGGAGCTGTCTACAGAGCTCAAAGAACTTGTTACAAAAACTTTTACTCATCTAGTCAAGCTTAAAAAGTCGGCATCTGAAAGGATTACTTATTCTCCTACCCCCTGATTACCCTTCACCAGTCAGAGTTCCCAAGATCTAGTTTGCTTTTCTTATGATGCATTTATTCACAACAGTTGCTAGTATTGGCAGAAGCAGAGAAATTATTCTTCATCCAGTTGGCCCTAGTCCTGTGGTCAAAAATGTAAGTGGATTCTGATTAATGCACCAAGGTAACCTGTAATCCTTTATTGGAATCTGAAACCCAGAATTGCATGGAGCTTACATTCAGGCTATGGGAGACAGCTAATATCACAGCAATTCTTTTTGTGTCAAAATAAATGTATTTAATGGACTGGAAATGACTTTCTGCAATTTGCACATTTAGACAAAATATACTCATAGAATTAAATTACGAGCCATGTAGGTTTTTGGTGTATGTCTATCCAGGTTTGTTAACACTTTCCAATGAAGTTTGATCCTTTATCAGAGGGCAACCAAATGTCCAAATTCTAACTTTTATACCTATTTCTTCTATGTCTCTGCGCATGGAGACCCCTTAGCTGTATAGAAAAAATAAAAGCATGACATAACATTACCTTCTGGCTGACATGGTTTTACATCATTCTAAACATTAATTGAATGTGTGTTTAATGACATTTGGCTCATTTTAGAACAGTGGCTTTCAGACTAGGTACACAGGTGTCTGAGGTGTAAAGAGTCTTTATGGAAGACATACAGGCAAGAGGGTACATATCTCTGAACTGTAAAGAGATGTGTTTATTGAAGGAAAAGTGGGCAGACTCTTTAGGATACCTCAGATATTCAAACTCCACATTAGATCATACTTATATCCAAAGCTTAAAATCTTTTTACTGAGCAAATTCAGGGGCACTTCTTAACTATATTTATCACAGCTGTAGCTATGGAAGTAGCTATACAGATGGTTTCTTAAGCATAAGGCAAGATACTTTTTTTCCTTTTAATTGTCAAGATTTTGTTATGCTGCTTAAGTCAAGTTCTAATATAGTTGTCTCATTATATTTGGGCTACATAAATAATTTCTTTGTTTTTAGTTTTCTTGAAGTAAGTAAATCAAAAACCATGATTTTTCTCTTTGTCCAGTTTGGGTTGTGATGGTATAATTGATATATAATGGGATTTAATTAGCATCTCTAGGAACTGGGATTTATTACTGCAAGCATTCATGAAGCACATCTAAATTCAGATCACTGAAAGACCAGAGTTGAAAATGAAATTATGACTATTTCTGCCATGCACACCAGTTCTAAAAGTTTACCAGCCTTTGTGATTATTACAATAATATCAATTTTGTAATTTCAAATTTGAGCTGTTTTCTTTTGTATTATAATTTGGGTTAATGACCATCATTAACCAGATGTGTTAGCTGAACTACAATGCTGAATTTTGCTCCAGTTTTCATTTTCTGTAGATTCACAACCATCAGTTTTCTGCCCTTTATGGCAAGGATAGCACTCTTAATCAAATAGCCTAATAGAAAACATTTTTGAAGTACTATAATTTAAAAAAAAAATTAAGTTGTAGATGGACACGATACCTTTATTTTATTTATTTGTATTGGTACTGAGGATCAAAACCAATACCTCACTTGCACTAGGGTGACGCTTTATCCTGAGCCACAACCCCAGCCTCATAAAGTACTATAATTTAAAAAGACATTTTGGAGCTTTTCTTTCTTGCATACATGCATTTAATATTCGTGTAAATGTATTCAGTATTTATGTTTGTGTGGCAGATACATGGTAAACATTTAATAAATATCTGATAATAAATATCTGACACCCATATTACCTAATTCTTTCCATTGCTAATCTAATGCAAAGACTTGGATTAGGATGTGGTTTCATAATTTATCCTACTTCTTTAATGTGGAATTAATGTGAACATTTATACACTAGTGCTCAAATTACTTGAGACATTTTGAAGAACTGGTTTATCTTCACAGTATCTTATATGTGAATTTAATTATATCAGACTCCACAAGAGCCCTAGTTGTTGTGTGTCGGGGTTTTTAGCCCCCCCCCCGCCCCCCCCCGCCCCCGTCCCCCCCCCGCCCCCCCCCGCCCCCCCCCCCCCCCCGTCTCCTCCTGACCAGCAGGAGAAGCCGGGAAAGCACACCCCGAACAGGACTGGCAGCCCGCACCTGGCCCTCCCTTGCCAGAGGACAATCAGGCACGAGGGAGACGGATCTCATTTATAGAGGAAGTACACACAGCTTATATTACTGCACAGAAGCCAATCAGAATAAAGGTCAGAAGGGTGGAGCAAGTTCACGTGTACACCCATCCCATACTCCCTAAGGGAAGGCACAAGCTGTCCACGAGGGCAGCGGAAGAGTCCTGGACCTATCCTGTAGGTGGTCTGCCTTTTCTGTCACCACCCACAGCACCGCCTCCTGGCTGATCACTAGGAGCCGTCCCAGCCACATGTGCGGCCCCAAGACCGGGAAGCGGGCAGCCATGCCCTACAGTTGTGTAGTTTCTTTAGTGAATAAAGGTTATACGTATGTCTCCATAATGATAACTAAATAGAATAAATTACTTCCTGGATCATCTGAGGTCTTTGTTTCTTATTTCTCAGAAAGTGCCTCAGCTATGCAAATAATAATAGCTGGTATTTATTGAGTGTTTAACTTGTGCCAAGCACTGTTCTAAGAACTTCACAAATATTATCTCATTTTAACAACTCTTTGCGGTAGGGTTATTCCCATTTTACAGGTGAGATCAGTGAAGTCAAGTAACTTGTCCAAGGCAGAGAGTCCATACATGTCCGTTAGCCTGACTCCAGAGCTTGTTGTGTTTGAGGGATTCTGCTGTTTTTTGAGGTAGCCAGAGTATATTTTACTATTCTCTTTACTTTGCCTTTTTATTTTGGGGTAAAGTACACATGACATAAGATTTTCTAACCATCACCACTGTCCATCTCCAGAACTTTTTCATCTTCCCCAGTGAAGTTCTGTACCCATTCTCCCACCTTCTAGCCTCTGGTAGCCACCATCTCTCTCTGTCTCTCTGAAATCTAGAGACCTAATGTACATGGAATCATATTTTTGTCCTTCTGTGACTAGCTAACTTAGAATAATGTCTTTAGGATTCACTCATATTGTAATATGTGTCAAATTTTCCTTTCATTTTAAGACTGAATAGTATTCTATTCTATGTGTATACCACATTGTGTTTATCCATTCATCCATCAGCAGACACTTGGGTTGCTTTCAACTTTTGACTGTGGTGAATAATGCTGCTAAACATGAGTGTACCATTATCCATTCAGGTCCCTGCTTTCACTTCTTTTGGATCAGTACCCAAAAGAGGAATGGCTGGATCACATGGTAGTTGTATGCTTAATTTCTTAAGAAACAGCCATACCGTTTTACATTCCCTCCAAGAGTTCAGGGCTTCTCTTTTTTCTGCTTCCTCACAGTATTTGCTGTTTTCTGGAGGGAAGTAAGTTTGTGTTCTCAGTAATAATCATCCTAGTGGGTGTGAAGTCAGAACTGTGGTTTAACTGCTACTGAATTCTGCCTCCAAGCCCTTCAAAGGGAGATGAGTTTTACCTTCATTATAGCTTCCCTATACTTTGATGTAATCAAAACAGAAAATAAGAGAAAGTACATGGGTCTTTATACACCCTGATATCCCTGAAAACACAAAGTTCTATTTGATTCATTTAAATTCTGTAAATATACACATACATCTGTCAGTTAGTTCTGGCTGTACGTTCATCATAGTCAGAATTTAGTCACCCCTTATTGCCAGCACTGCTACCAAACTAAAATTTTGTCACTCTCCAGGGTCTTCTTAATAACCTTCTAATTGGTCTTAGGTTTTTGTATGGTTTAGTTTGGTACTAGGTATAAAACCCAGGGGCTCTCTACCACTGTGCTAAATCCCTGGACCTTCTTATTTTATTTTATTTTATTTTTAAGTTTTGAGACAGGATCTTACTATATTGCTGAGGCTGGCCTCTAACTTGTGGTCCTGTTGCTTCAGCCTTCCCAGTGTGCACCACTGCTGGCTTGTTTTTTGATTGCAGTGCTAGGAATTGAACCCAAGGCTTCACACATATCTAGGCAAGCGCTCTACCACTTGAGCTACACCCCAGCTCCCGCTGGTCTTGTTGATTCTATCTGTGACATTGTTTTCAACACAGTAGTCCTTTGTGGTCCTTAGAAAATGTATGTCAGACTGTACCTACTGTGACTAAGAACCAAAGTTCTGGCTGTAGTCTGCTTATACTTGTGCTTTCTCTTGCTGTGCCCTCGCCACTTTGAGCTCTTCACTATTTGTTAAACACCCCACACATGCTCCTGCCCAAGGCCTTTGCCTTGAGGATCCTTCCTCCTGGAATGTCACTGGGTGTCATTGCCTTCCCTCCTTCAAGTCTGTGCTCAGGTATCAGCTTCTTATTCAGGGTAGTAGTGCTCCAAGCCTCTGTTGCTCCTTCTCTCACAGCACTTATCACCTCCTGCCATAAGCTTCCTTATTCTTTAGATCTATTGTTTCCTCCATTAGAAGATAAACTCCATAGATTTTGTTTGCATCTGTTTTTGTTCCTCAGAATAATGCCTGGCAAACAGTAGCAAATTTTTGTTGAATTAATTCATTTTTCTGAGTTATTTTTTTAGCTGGTCAGCCCCTCCTCAGCATTAGGATTCTGTGACAATCCAGTTTCCTACCTTCATCAAGCCCCACGTCTAGTTAAGGAGTGGTAGCCAGGGAATGGAATTCAAGAAAAACAAGAAATGGTTAAATGTTTGTTGTGTTGTTATTCTGAGGGGGAATAGGCTGTGGAGTGTCCTGGATGGGCATTTTTAGTATCATTCCCATACACTGTCTCCTTTCCGACCCCACCTATTCCCTTCTTCCCTGGTCTGGGCTTACAAAATGCCACTTACCAAAAGCTCTGATCTGTTTGCTAAAAGTTGTAAATTATTGGCACCTAGGCTGGATTTAGCTTATGTAAACATGTTTTGTTTGGCTTACTCATGTAGTGTTGATTGTGTGGTTTTTGTTTTTGCTTTTTATTTTACGTAGTGCTTCTTAGGATAATTTATTTATTTGCCAACATTTAGAATTCAGATATTTCATATGAAAATGTGGATGTCAAGCCTTGTTGGAAAAAATGGCAGTTCTGATAGGGCCTGCATTCTCATGTCGCAGCCAGCTGCTGGAATTGAGTAGCTGCAGCCCGCTTCATCCCAGCCACAGCTTCCTTTATCTTGACAGCCTCCCCTTTCACTTTCATCTTACCTGCCTTGCCCCTGTAGGGATTTGACTTTAAAGCTGCTGCTTTTACTAGAATGCTCTGAGTAAAATTTAAGCCACACTTTAGAAATTGAAGTTAACTTTCATGTAGCTAAGGGGATTTTTCCCCCAATGCTGGGAATGGAACCCGGGGCCTCAAGTTTGCTAGGCAAAGTGCTTTATCACTGAGGCTCAACACAATCCCTTTGAGGGAACATTTAATGGCTTTTTTATTGTTAAATGACCTAGTACTGTTGCTGTTGACCAAAAATGGAAACAATTTGAAAAAGAGTGAAAGACTTGAAATCTATTTCAGCTTTTACACATGTATTCATCTGCTCATACCTTTTTAGTTTGTCTTAATCCTTTTGTCTCTAGGCCCATAGCTGCTGTCAGTTCATCCAGTGGTTTAATATAATAATTTTAAAAATGCATGATGAAGTGTCCAAAGATAGGAGTTTAGATGCTTCCTGTCACCTGATTGGAAGACATTAATAATCATAGGATTGGAATGCTAGGAGGATGGAGAGGGGAGTAAAGACAAGGTGGGAGAAATTATGATAAATATAAACTCAATAAAATGTTCACCACAGTTAGTGTCCTTAAAGCATTAATTGTCTGTGTCCAAGACTCAGACTTAGGATAAAATAAAAGTAACCCCAGGATTTAGTAGAGAAACCTGCAAAGTTAAATTCCAGACTGCTATGGGAAGTTGTTAAGGTGCCAGGTATTTGTTCAACTGAAATAATCTATTTTATGAAACCGCGCATCATGGTTGTCACGGTGACCTTTGTATATTTTTTCTTCCTTTTCTTGGTGGGGAAACTACCAGAGACTCTGGCTTGAAGGAGGGAGGGACAGGAGGATAGACAGAACCATCTGCCTTCAGCTACAGGACAGTGGTGTTTCCCTATAATAGAGTGGCTGTGGCTTTGTTTATATTCTTCTATTAAGGGGGTAAAATGTCTTTTTAAAGGAAAAAGTGAAACTTGGATCCCTGGAGTGACTTTGGAGGGCTTGGAATGTTTTACTGCATAGATAGAGGATGCGATTTTACTCTGTAAGAATGAATTTAAGCTCCGATACAATGTGTTTAAGCTGCAATTACAAAGGATTTCAGAGCAAGCCATGAAGTCGTTTTAGCAGCTGGGAGACTTAAAGTCAGCTTATAGAAAACAGTCATCATTTCCACTAAACTAAGAAACCAACAAAAGAATCAGCATGTTCTCATCCAAGAATTCATATCTGACTGTGTGTTATGGTGCCCACAATACCACAGGGCTCAACAGTGCATCCTTCAGATAAGTTTTTCCTGATTCTTTGTGCTGATATCATATTTGAAACTGTAAATAGTCAACAAATCTGATTTTTCAAATCATACCTCCATTAAATTTGAGAAGTCTTTTCTCAAGTGGCAAAAGAGCACGATCTCCATAGTTAATACATTTACCTTCCCTTGTACTTTATTCCAAGACCTGCTTTTCTTCATCTGCTTGGGATGATCTGTATATGTAATAAGTACATTTATTTATTTATAAGACAAGAAAGTTTTGTTTTATTTTTCTAATGTATTAGGTAGCAAGGGAGAAACCAGTGAAAACAGATGACTTCTTGTCATTTGCCTGAGGAAATAATGGATAGGGGGTGGTATTGTATTTTCAGTGTAGCATTTGGATATATCTCCATAGTTCTCGAAAATCTTGCCTGAGTTTTTGGGAAATAGGATGATCCAAACAGCATTTTTGTTGATAGCTTTTAACTAGAGGCCTTTTCCTCTTTTATGGGCACCCGAAAAAAGAACTAGTAGCACACCATGAGGCTGTACACAGACAATGTAGCCCAGTGGTTCCTAATCTCATTGTATATCGGAATTACCTAGAAAACTTTGATATATACACATGCACACACAGATTAAGGTGAAGCTCAAACTTGTTCTTTGAAGTTCCCAAGTGATTCTAATGTATATCTGGCAAAGCTAAGAATTAGTAACTAGCCGAGGGGATTTCAGGTTTCCCCAAAGCCCCAGCATTCCTAAAAGTGCCCTGGGGGTACCTTAAAAGGAAGCAAGCAGGTGGAGGACAAACTAGGGCCCCTAGGCTTCACTCTCCTCCGCTGCCCCATTCCCCCTTTTGCCTGAACAATTCTGGTTTTTTCTATATTAAATATTGAGGTTCTAAAAGGAACATGTTTTTTAACCACAACTCTAGACATATATGTCCTATGCAAGAATGGCAACACAGATTTTAACTCTGGTTTTCAAAAATGGTGAGCACTGAGTTTTCCAACAAAATTCGTGTATTATGTAGCATCTGAGGAATGTAGAAAAAGAAAGGAAATCCAAGGTAATAGATAACAAGTGTCCCTTGAGCTAGGCTTACTTCAGGTGAGGAAGGGAGGTGACTTGTCCAAGCAGAAATCTCAAACAGGGGCTTTATGCTGGCTACCACAGGATCCAGTTGATTGCAATGTCTTTGTTTTGGCCACATGATATCTTTTAAAATTTAGACAGGCACTGTTCTCGAGTTTACCCCAGTCTACAACATTCCACATGGTTATACTTGACTTGCTCATTCGTTTGCTTATCATGAAGGCTCTGAAAACTGGTGTTTCTAGACCCTAGAAAATAATTTGTTTATCAGTTTGCTACTTGCAGCGATATTTCATTTGATCAACTTTGGAGGCTGAGGTAGGAAGGATCACAAGTTCAAAACCAGCCTGATGGGATTGGGGTTGTGGCTTAGCGGTAGAGCACTCGCCTAGCATATGCAAGCTCAATCCTCAGCACCACATTAAATAAATAAACAAACAAGCAAATAAATAAATGGTATTTAAAAAAAAAACAGCCTCATCAATGTAGTGAGACCCTGTATCAAAATAAAAATTAGAAGGACTGAGGATGTAGCTCAGTGGTGAAGTACCCCTGGGTTCAGTCCCCAGTCAGAACAACAGCAATTGTCTGCACTTGGCTGTACTATAAGATCTTGTAACCTCTTGTCTGCTTCTCTAGAAAAATGTTTTAAGTTACAGATCTTTAGCACCCCTTGGAAGTCTATCTTTTATTTCCCAACCTCAGAAAAAAATAAAAAGAAAGAAGAAGTATGGCTTTTATTTAAGAGAATAATTTATTTGGTATTAAAATGTCATACAAAGTTTTTGCCAAGTATTCATTATAAGAACTGTATTAAATCTGTTTCTAGAAAGCCAAGATGGTACTTTGTCTCTAGGTTGGCTAGATTTTATTCCTTTTTTTTTTATCTAGGTCAGATCAAATCTAATTAAAATTGTTCTTCTGCTTTATCTTTTATTATTTAAACACTCATTGCCCTCTGTGGTCTCACTAATGGACTAATTTCCTGAGATTATAAATTGGCATGCTTTCATTTCCAGATTGCAGCCTCTCTGTCATCATTTTTCCAGTTTTTTTTTTTTTGACATGTTTGTTTTATGCTGTATCACAAATGGATTTCCTCATTTCACCTTCTATGAAGTCATATGTCCCCTTATAATTAATGAATAAACTGTGCATCCAAGGATATTTATCCAACGGCACCAATCAAATTTTATATTTTTCAAAAGCAACCATGTCTTTAAAATAAGAGTTGGCAAGTCAAGTTTGGTTGTTTTTTTTTTTTTTTTTAAACAATGACTGTAGCCCATTTCCCAAATTAGTTGAAGTCAGTTTTTTTTTTTAATTACTACAGCAATTCTGTACCATAAAGTTACTACCAATATTATTGCCAATTTTTTTGGCTATTATACTCTTTCTTATTATAACTTAAAACTTGGACCAGAAAAGTATAGAAAGAGCATAGTTTTAAAACATACAGCATAACTTTTTTTTCTTTTTGTAGCATTAATCTTATCACTGGTCATTTAGAGGAACCAATGCCAAACCCCATAGATGAAATGACAGAAGAACAAAAAGAATATGAAGCCATGAAACTTGTCAACATGCTTGATAAACTTTCCAGGTATTGTATTCCCATCCATTTTTTGCTTGGTTTCTAAAAATGTTCTATTTCTTTGTCTCTCTCACTGAGAGTTACCATAGAACAGCAACTCTGGAAATCCATGCTGATTGAAACAGGGTGGCCCACGCAGCAGTAGTTCAGACACCTCTTGGCTACCATAGTTTTTCTACATGTGCCGCTTCTGGATGTGCATTCTTAAAACATAAGCTAAGATAGTAACTATTAGGTCACTGTAATATTTAACCAACTAACCTCCCTATCTTCAAAAAGATGCTATGAGTTAGGTTCAATGATTTTGCTGCTTCTTGTATTTTTGTTTTAGCCTGTTTTTGTTTTTGTTCCAAATCATTATGCGCTTTTCTTTCCTTTCATTTTTGATGTGCGAGTTTGCAATTCTGCTTTTTTTGGGTTGCTGCTAAAACCAAGAATTCTGAAATGTAATGCATCCAATAGGAAAAAGTGAAAAGAAATAGCTCAAATGAAGGATTTTCTGAAAGCAGGCACTTGTATTAATTAGAGGTTCTAAAAACAATCTGCCCTTCCCCTCTTGCTTCATGTCTCCTTGCCTTCCAAAAAATAACCAGTTTTGAAAATAATTAAACCACATATATACTAATCAGCAACAAGTCATCTTGGAGGAGTTATTTGAAAAAAAAAAATCCTTTCATACTTGGCTGAATTGCTCTAATTTTCCAGTCATACATTGAGTCACTGTCTCCTTAAGCCATCTTGAGTGAGTGCTTCTGTGTGTTGGTGGCATCTACCATTTTCAGGTGAATTTCTTCTGGTCATCTCCTCTTTCATAGTAGCTATGTGCAGGGGGCGGGGGATGTGAAAAAAAGAGCTAGTATCCCTCAATCAAGAGAAAAAGCAAGTTGGATGTGAAGCCAAACTGGGAAAAGGAAAGGTCTAACAAAGAAACAAATATAGGTGAAGGGTAGAACAGGAGGCTTAGAGTAGAAATAGGCAAGAACAAGAGACTGATGTGGGAAGGATGACAAGTATGGGTATTTTGACACTGCACTCTGAGCTTTTAAATGATGCCAATAATGTGGTAGAAGTTGTTTAGAAATAAGTAACTTCATTATCTACAAAGTGTAACTACAACTCAAAGACTGCCAGCTTACCGCTTTTAAATATCTGTCCATTCCTAAGAAGGTTAAAGCTTACAGGTAACTGTGCTCACAACCTTCAAAAGACATTTTTAACTGTTTGCAATTATATTCTCCATACCTTTGTATGGAATAGACATTTTCTTTTCCTGAAGGAATTAATAGTCACAGAGAAGATATTGATAGGGCAAACCTATTTAAGGCAGAATAAGAAGTTCTAAATGAATATATAAAAATAAGATACAGTTGCTGGGGATGTAGCTCAGGGGTAGAGCATATGCTTGGCATTGTACAAGGCCCTGGGTTTAATCCCCAGCACCATTTTTAAAAAATTTATTTATACAAAAATAAGATATGAATGCGCTTGGCTGCTTCCAGAAGAGTCTGATGTAACTAATGAAAAAAAAAAGTAGAAGTTGGGAGGAGACCCAACATAGCCCATGTAGTGGAAGCTAGAGGGGGAATTGTTAACAGAGACCTAAGTGGAGCATTATTAGTGTTTTAGGACAGTGAAGCAGTTAAATATTTCATATTCTGACCAACAATATGAATTTTTAGAAGTTAGCATAGGTGCTCTTCAACTGGCCCATCTACCTTGAATGAATAAAATCCAAGCTAGGAAAAGTAGACGATGGGGGAAAAACTGCCTAGGATAATGCAATATAATTTGGGAACTTGGCTTATCAGTAGATACACTACCAATTTCATAAGGCATCCTAATTACAGGCAAAGAAAACAAAGGTGCTAAGTCCTTCTTTTAATCTCAGTGGAATTACATATTCTAGAAGCTACCAATAAGTAAATACACCAACATTAAGTCTGATGTACTCAACATCCATCTAATTTAAACTATGCCTGAAAGAAGATGCACACTCACCAGCAGGCACCCAGGGATGCCCAACTCAATTTGAAGGTGGTACTGATTTTTGCATGAAAAAGCAAAGCAAATATGTCTTGTGTAGGCTTTGATGGTACTATTTTTGCCATTAAAGTTGAAGCAAACAGCAACCTTGAATAGTCCTAAATCATGTACACTTTTTGCATGATATGTGGTGGGTTTTTACATTGTCTGCCTTTGTGTGCTTTCTAACATTTGCTCCTACTAATAATAGTGAATGACAAAACTGTATGAAGATAAGTAGTGGGCATTCCAAAGCAGGAATGCAAAGAATGTAACCATTCTTTATGCGTCTTACACATTTGTTGTGCTGTATTCTTCATTAGTCTTAAGTTTCTTCTCTCTTTTCACCTTTTTTTTTTTTTTTTAGGTTTAAAAAAGTCATTAAGCCAAAATAGACTAAATTCAGTACAATTCAGGGAACATTTACTAAACAGATACTCTGTGCTACACTGTGCTAGGACCTAGCCAAGGGAGATGCAGAGGTAAATGGGACAGTCTCTGTCTTTAGAAAACTCACATCCTAACAGAGTGTGATCTATTCTAGAATAAAAAGTAGAAGAAAATAATGACAAAATGAGGTCTATGTTGAACTTAAGCACCCAGGAAAAGGAGCAGTTCATTCTGTTTGGATGATTTAGGTTGTGTTTCACAAGGAAGGTAGTAGCATTTGTGCTGATCATTGAAGTTTAAGAGAGATTTAATGGAAAAATGACTATTCATTGCAGGTAAAGAAAAATTTAATCTCATTAGTAAAATAAGTCTTTGGTATTTGTATTCTTTATCTTTCTTCCAAAGAGCTCAGGTTATTTTATCATGATTTGATTAATACAGAATATTACCAGATTTAACATTGGGGGAAGCAAGGACCAAAGAATTGACCAAAACATTTCCAAGCTATTGACTGATGATGATCCATTTCCTTTTGACGGTTTACAAAAACACTTTCACATACATCTTTCTAGCTTCATAATAAAGTGAGCCTAGGAACTTCATTTTCCAGAACTCAAGATCTGTCCACTGTGTTACTGTGTCTGTCTGTTACAGGAAGTGTTTGCCAGAATACTTCCTAATCACTCTCTCAGCATTGTACTATTGGTTAGTTCCCTCAACTGTCACTCTAGGAAGTTCTGCATTCAACCAAGCCTTTATTGTGCTAAAAGTGTACTTCACCTTTGTCTAATTAACTTCCTTTCTCAAAATGAAATCATTTTCTCCTGCACCTGAATTGAAAGGCATGTGAGTAAAGGATAGGGTTGGAGGTGACGTGGCCAAGGAATGGACACTACACACTTCCTTTTTTCCATCCATAGGAGAGCAGATGTGAAGGACCTGCACCAGGATGGTGGTTAGCAACAATGGCCCGTGCCAAAGCACTTACCAAAGTGATGACTAAGGTTGGTCATGCCAAGTACTGTTACTGAGCCTGGTGTAGGGTATAGATGTTATTCACTATTAAAAAGTGTAAAACCACCAATGTAAAGCTTAAAACTACATTTCAATTTTTCCCCCATGCTGGACTTAGCCACTGTCTCAAGGAGCTCACCACCTTAGCATCTTTATCTCAGCTAGACTTCCAAAGACAGTGGAGAGATTAGTGCTCATATATTTTCTTTCCATTGAATGCCAAATGATTTAGTAGTATTTTAAGTGATTTTGTATTTCTTTAGTATAAGGATTATCTCTGTAACAGATGTTTATATAAACCCTTGTATAGGAATTGGCAGTATACTTGGAGGTCTTCAGAGTTGGAGAATCACCTGAACCCTATAATTCCCTTCATATCTAGCTATAATATAGTGCCTTGAACCTTTGGTTTCTCCAGTGCATGATGATGAAATGATGAAACAGGTGGTCCCCAAATATGAAGGTCAGGTTTCTTGCTCTATAAAGTAGCCTACATGGTTTAAGACTTTGGAGCTTATTTTGTCAGGTCCATTTCTTATCCAGACTTGATAAAAGTCAAGGCAGAAAGAGAATTCTACAAAGCACTGTAGACCATGACTAGCCAGTTTAAATATTTAGTGCATAATTTCTTTACCATGGAATGATAATTAAAATATTTATCAAACATAAGAATTGAAGCCTAGGCTGGGCACGGTAGCATATGCCTGTAATCCCAGCAGCTTGGGAGGCTGATGCAGGAGGATCACATGTTCAAGGCCAGCCTCAGCAACTTGGCAAGACCCTGTCTCAAATTAAAAAATTAAAAAGAACTGGGGATGTAGCTCAATGGTAAAATCCCTACTAGAGATGAGAATGTTGATTGTGTGAAAACAAGCCCAGTGTGCCGGAGAGCATTGCGTCTGCTTGGATGCACCAGGCAGCTCACATGTGATGATGCCTGCTCCAGAAAAGGGCAGAGAACATCCATTAACATAAGTTTAAATTAACCAAGGGAATGATATTCCAAGTAACAGTTTTGTTTTGAATTTTTAAATCCTTAATTGATGCCAGAATTGATTAATCCTCCACTCCACCCTCCCTCTATCACTGTTTAACAAGGTACATTGCCTGTTTGCTTTTATGTTCTACCATTAAAGTCTGTTTTAAAATTTATATGTATATAAATAAATTATTGTCCTACCATTTCTTCTTTCTCCCATCCACTCACTTAGCCAAAAATTTGTAGTTTTTCAAAAAATTTTATTTTTTTGCCAGCCATAATGATATTTGGATGTGGCTTTCTTAATAAATGCAAGTGCCAAATATTTAAAAATTCCTTTATTTCAAAGGTCATTTTTAAAACTACTAAGGCTGAGAGTAATTTAGGACTGAAATGTAACAGCTATGTAGTTTTTCCTTAAAAATATTTTATTCTTCTTAACCAAATATCAACAACTATGATTACATCTATCTTGTGATGAGTTAGTCAAGAAAATGTTTTTCAGATACATTTCAGAAACATGATCCAATTCTTAAAGCACTGTAAAAACTGTTGTAGGTATTAATATATAAAGATCTAATTGGTTCCATCAGAATATCCTTCAGATCTGCACTCTCCAGTACGGTAACCATTAGCCTTACATACTGTTGAGCACTTGAAATGTGGTTAGTCCAAATTGGGATGACCTCTAAATGTAAAATATTCACTGGGTTTTGATCTACTGAGTTAAGTAAAATACATTAAACAGCAAATTTTAACTATTTTTTTCAATGTGGCTACTAGAATATCAATATTACATATATAGCTTACATTGTCTTGCATTTTATTTTTATTAGCATTGCTCTCCATCATTAAAATGTACTGTAAGGTTGCTTGGAAATTCAATTACCGGGACTTGGATCCAGTTAAATTAATAACATACAGGGGCAAGGGAGGGTTAATTTGAGAAACTCAGTAGTTCTATCATTAGGTTATAGAGGACCTTTCCAGTGGTAAGATACCTGAGTAGGGGGCCATATTCCCTGTGGTATGAGGTAGCCTCCATATTCCCTCTAGGTAGTCAGTGTCTTTTAGATCTGTAAGAGGAATGACTGCTTGGAGTTCTTGGTTAAAGCACTAGCTGAAATGGCTTTTGACCCTTAGAAAAGGATAAAATAAGAATAATCTCCACTAGCTGTTTATAAGTTAAAAGTTTTTTAACTTTTAAGCATTCCTAATTGGGAAGAGCATAAAAAGGACTTCTTTTTTTTCCAACAGTGTCAGTTAGCATGCTAATTGCTTCATGTTTATTTTGTCAATTTGGACTATAGGGTAAAAAAGTTCTGAGTAGATCACCAAGAAATAATAAAGAACACCATCACCTAAGGATAAAACTGAATTTTATTCTTCTAGCACTGTTCCTAAAATCTTTCTCTATATTTTCTTAACCATGCTGTTTAATATGAGGTGGGCAGCAAATTTTTAGAAGCTTTGCATGCAATCTTCTAACAGAAATGAGAGCAATAATAAAACACTAATATTTACATAGTGCTTAACTGTAAAAAGTGCTTCCATATATATTATCTCCATTGATCATTAAAATAGAGGTATTTTATTAAGAGGTATTTTATTAAGAAGTAAATGTATCAAAGATTAAATAAATGAACCCAGATCAGGTATCTAGTTAAGGATATCTACCAGGACTTGGTTCTCAGTCTTCAGACTCCAGATATTATACTGTTTTGCAAACTTACCAACAGCTCTCAAAAGATTGTCAGTCTGATTATTTTTAAATAAAACTTTTAAATTTTAAACAAATGTGGAGCACAAAAGACCAATAGTAAGCACAGATGTCTACCTTGAAAGAAAATTAAGATGTGGAAAACACAAGCATCATGCAAGCTGCTTTTCATCCCATAGCTGAGCTCTTATCAAAGATTAGATCACGTGCCCAAGAAATACTTTATATTATATGAGGGAAACCATAACATTTCTGATTCTGTTAATACAAGGTTTGGTTTTTTTATTATTTTAAAGAGAAAAACGAATAATGAGTATTCTAACATTCTTACATGTTATTACACTAATAAAACCTAACTTTTAGATATCCCAATTACCTTTACAAAGTCAAATGACATGGTAATATGAGCAGTATACCATATCTAGTTGTCTTGGGAGTAATATTTTACTTTCCCAGCAGTACCTAATCTCAAAGCACGATGGTGAGAGATAAGGAGAGACACTCAGAATCATTTATGAAAGATGCAGCCAGAAGACCTCATATTTGCTATGGAAGAGCCACCATACCCTCCTTCCTACTGTGTTAAAAACTTAGTGAAAGATCAATAGAACTGGTCAGCACTCAGAAGCCACTAGATGAAAGATGCAATGAAAGAGGGTCAGGGTCCAAGCCCAAAGGATACTTTCACAGTATCCAACTGAGCATGATAACCAGTCTCAAAGGTTATATAATTTCTGTGAGAAAAAGGGGTTAAAAACACCTATACTAAGTCACAGCTTATTGAAAAGTCCATTGCACTGCAGTGGATCATAAGCAGTGTCCTAGACTTGGAATTATAACTAAGACTATAGAGCTGCTTTCTCCAGACCATCACATGCTCCATTCTAGCAGACATTCTTGGAAGAGCTCTGTGTAATGAAAATGCTTATTTATATACTAGTTTTTCATCCCATCTTTCAAATGTGAAAAGGAATTAAATATGAAATGCCTAATTTAAAATGTCAGGGTCCTTTTTTCCAAGCCAACCTTACATTAAGAGCAGGAATCCCTGAGCCAAATAAATGGTTCCCAATTATCTTGTCTTGGGTTTTGTTATATATTGTTCAGAAGTCAACAAAACAAGTATGTAACAGAACCTGCCTAAATAGCAGCCACCCTCATTAAAAACGGAGAATTAATCAGGGGTGATTGAAGGAAGCAATGCCTCATAGATTCCCCCTACACACACACTTTTCTTCTTTTCTAATCATAGAACAAAATATGTTACATAAAAGGATCGGAACGATTATTCAGTACTCAATTAGAGGGAGGTGAATAGGTCTCTAACATGCTGTTTTATCAAAAGAGCAGACTGGTGTTTGCATGACTGTTGTTTCATTACAGACCCTGTCATTAATTCCATGTGTCAATACTGCCCTGTAGTACACAGAGCAGACAAGAAAGAAGAGCCCTTGAAAACAAGGGAATGATTTTTGAGTCGTTATCAAGCTAAGTGGCAAGCGGGAAGCTGAAACTCGTATAGGTAAATTCGAAGGGACTCTTGGGAGATCTGCAAGTGGGAAACAAGAATGCATTTTACCAACTGCTTAATTATGTCCTGTTTTTCAGCAAGTACACTTGAATTGAATGCTTTGTTTGTATTGCACAAAAACGTGCCGTGGGCAAGAGTATTCTCTTGCTTCCAGGTCAAGTAAGGTGTTCTATACACACACACATCTGACCTATTCTGTAATGTGCAATTGGGTTTGTTAGTATCTGAGCCCCAATTCTGCACTCTCATTTCTGGGGGAAAGAGTCACATAGGAACCAGAGCCCTAAAAAGTGGGACCTTCTCTAAGGTCCTGAGAAGTCATGTAAGCCCAGGCATTCCAGAGTGCCATACCTACAGGAAAATGGTGGCTCCGGAAACTGTTAACATATATCTGGGGAAAAAAAACAGCCAGAGAATTTTAAGTATGTATAAATCCCATCATCTCCCACCCCTAGATCATTAAGAAATTTTTTTTGGTTTCCATTAGCAGTTCCAAGGGTTAGGCTGGGGCAAAATAGGGTTTCCTTTTTTGGACGTGCTTTACCTGTGTCCTCTTGCCTGGCCAAGCCCTTATAGATTATGGTTCCTTATCGTTTAGTAAGATCAAATTTCTAAATGATGTTTCGTTCCAGTTGAACATTCTTGGAGGCTTATCTCTTCCCTGGCCAGATGCCTGATCAGATGAGAAGCCCGCCATGATACTGTCACAGTGCCTAGAATGGGCTCTTTATCCAGTAGACATCACTGTACTTTTTGATGATAACGAGGGCAGTCTTAACTTATGTTAAGGCCTGTGTATAGCATTGAAGGTAAGTATGAAGGAGTTGTTGCTATGTGAATATCTTAATCCTGATACACATTTCAATATACAGTATCTCCATTTTATAATGATAAAACGGAGATACTGTATATATATTTATACTGTGTGTATATATATATAGATATATCTATATATATCTATATATATACCTGACACCTAGCCATCCTTTTTAGATAGGACTTTCAGGACCAGTAACTCTTCATGAAATGGCCTGTTTATTGAGGGCCATGATGGAATTTGGATCCTTCTGTGTAACACATGCCATTGCTTTGATTTGCCTATATAATCATTTTAACCATCTGCTGGTAGATTGCAGAAAGGGTTTGTGGTCTTGGTGTATGCCAGTGACAGGTAGGTAGGATGTTGTGTTTCATTCTTAGGTCTAGACTCTCTTAACTAGAAACAAAGGCTTAGAGTAATGACTTGGAGTATCTTTAAATTTAGCAGTTTTTCAAATAGATCAAAATTACTTAGTAACCTTATCTTAGACTCTTGAACTTAGTATATAATTTTGGGGATCATCTTGTCCAACCCCTCATTTTATAGATAGGGAGACTCAAGCCTGGAAAGGCAAATGACATGCCCAAGGACACGGAAAAAGTTAGTAAAAGATCTGAGACTAGAATCTAGAGATCTCTCGACCCATACACAAGAAGCCGAATCTAACCCAGTTTATTGTTGGTAATTCTAGGCTGTATAGAAACGGGGTCTGACTTCTGGGCCATCAGAATGTCTGATGACCTTGACTCATCAAGGAAATAATTACAGTTAAAATAATATGAGAATGATTTCTGACAAATGGTTCTCTACTATTCTCCCTTTATGTCATGACCCATGTACTGTAGTCTCTCAGTAAACATTTACTGAGCACCTACTATGTCCTGTTTCTATACTAGGTACTGGCAGATTACAGCCAGATAAGACATGGACTCTGCCCTCAAGTTGCCCACAGTCTAGTGAGAACAAGAAATCCCTGGAAAGCATAATTCAGAATTTCATATGGAATATGAACACCTTTCCAAACTCTGTTACTCTTGATGAAAGTGAATCTTTTACCTACAAATTTAGCTTACCTCTTGTTCATGGTTTAGTTATTAGGAGTCCTATAAAACACATGCCTTTTCTTTTTGTGAAAATGCAAGATGATATCAAGTGCAAGAAAAGTGTAGTTCATAGACCTTATTGAAGCTCTACTCTCTGCAAGGCACTGTGCTAGACACGTAGGGATATGGGAAATGAATAATTAGAGCAAATATATTTTTAATATATTAGAACAGTATTGTTTCATAGCTTTCAAACTTTATAATGACAATTATTTTTTTTAATATTCTTAAATATTGGGGCTCTTGAAATAGAAGACAAAAATACCTTCATACTCAAATCCAGACTTGTCAGCCTAAGATTCAGGTCTCCATTCAGATCCTCTTTCATACCCCATATCTCTTGTGAGCTTTCTTTTTCCTTTTCCTCTGCTAAACCTGCCTGCTTGGCAATCCCTGCACACAACTAACTCTTGCTTCTGTGCCTCGCCCGACTAATCCTTCTGCTTTGGGGATGCTTTTCTTCCCATGAATCCATGTCCATCGCTGCCATTATAGCCTGACCCTGAGTCCACCTCCTGCAAGGAGCCTGTAGTCAGTGTCCCTGTCTCCTTCTATGTCCCTCAGACATGCATAGCCTATATGATTGGTGGAGGAACATTTCTGTGGTATGCATTAAAGCTTCCCATTCTCTGTCCACATCTTTCTGATTAGATACAACAGAAAATAATGAAAGCAGTCTAATATAAACATGTTTTTGCCAAGCCTTTTAGGAGCGATTCTATAACAAAGATTTCATTTTGGTGTTTGTGGGCTATAGTTATAGACTAGAAAGATCAGAAAATTAGGATGAGAGATTGAGAAACTTGGGTTCATGGAAAAGTCTCATGTCTATAAATGATCATTTCCTACTCCCACTCAGGACAAAAAAATTTCCTTTAAGCAAAGTACAAATACAATGAGGGTGGATCCATGACTGTCACACTCAGGGAAAGCAGGGCTCTGCTTGTCAATCATCTCAAGCTTATTGATCTGCTGTTCTGTAATTCTTTGAATATTGTTTAATGTGTATGTGTTTTATCTTCTGAACTGACTAAAAGCTTCTTGAGGACAGGGACCATGTCTTTTTTTTCTGGTTGTTTGTTTTTTGTTTTTTTTGTTTTGTTTTGTTTTTCTGTTTTTGCTTTTGCATATTCTTCCCCAACTTATTCCTGACTGGCATAGGGAAAACCTGGAAGCATATAGGAACAGGAATGCAACTTGTGAGTTCCAACTACATCTAGCCATTACACTTCCATACTTGATATGTATAATAGTCTTTGCCCTCATGACAACTTAAGGAGGTGGGTATTCCTATCCTAATTCTACAGATATGGAAATTGAAGTTCAGAAAGTTCAACGTCTTATGGTTAGTGAGTGTTGGATCCAGAATTAGAACTCAGATCTGACTCCAAAACCTGTATGAATTTTTTATTACATCACAATCATGGTAAATGTTTGAGTCCTTTACAGTTCACAGAACTCCTTAATTTACATTATTATTGCTATCGTTACTGCCACTATTATTACTAATATTATAATTATTCCTTACATCATTACTAGGAAGTAGGTAGTGCTAGTATTATCATGACCCCCCATTTCACAGATGGGGAAACAGACCCAGAGACATGCCCGAGATCACACAGCTGGTAAGTGGAAGAATCAGGACTTCATACAGACCTCCTGACTCCACAACCTGTTGTTCTTTCCACAAGGTCAAGTTGCTGCCTTAACTCATTTGCATGAATGCATGATGATGTGGCAGTGCTCACTGATGCCTTCCTGCAGAAAAGCCAGTACACCTGAGCCATGCAAAAGAAAAAAGAAAAATAACTCATACCTTCTGAGGAGCTTCCATTCCATGGAGGGCTGATACAAAGCACCAAAAATATAAACACTTAAATAGTTCACAAGTGAGAACTAGAATACAGGGCACTTTGTTCTATGAATGAATTCCCATAACTTGGCAAAAAAGCTATGTGATATTTTTCCATCGTAAAGTAGGATTAGGAAATAGGGATGAAGCTTACAGACATGATTTGAAATGTTCCCCCTGGGTTTAGATGAGAAAGTGCTAGACGCTTATACAAGTTGGTAGCTGTCCTCAGAATCTTCCTGTTATCAAAGAGGTGCAGTAGTATTCATCCAAGGGATGATGATATGTCTACCCAGCATATCATCCTTGGTAGATGATATCCTGTCCTTGGTAGAATCCCTCTAGTCCCATCTGCCAGGCCTACTTCTATCTCTCCCTACCCTGCTGCCCCTACCCCCACCTCCCTGCCCTCAGTTCACCAAGCCCTGTAGGCCTTTGAACTTCCTCATTCTTCAGTCTCCATTCCCAGCAAGTTGTCCCCCTTCTCCTTTTGCCTCAGTTGTTTGTATGTAGTGTACAGTACCACAGTTCTTCAGCACAATCACTTAGAACTAGGAAGATATATACTGTAAATTATAACTATATAATTTGTGCATGCTAGAGACAAGTTTTAAAGTAAACAGGTGGTTTCTAACTCTCCACCAGACATTTCTACCTGGTTGTCAAACGGGCAACTCAAGCTCTTTGCATACTGAAAGATAGCAGTGTCCCCCACCAAATCTGCTCTGTCTCCCTTCTTCTGCTTCAGTAGATAATATCACATCCACTTGGCCATCCACCCCACAGCTAAGGGACTCTACTCCTTGCCTTCACCGACCCTTTCCCCTCTGTGGGTCATTAGATCTCCCTCAGCAGTGTTGCCTTCTGTTCCCACAACCTCAGCCATACCCCAGCTCTGTCTCCTCTCCCACATAGCTGTTAGAGTAACCTCCTAAGGACTTGTCTCTCTGCCACCTCTTCCAGTGTGGTCTCCCACACTGCTGCCAGAGGAAGCAAAACTGATCAGATACTCTTTACAGGATGAAGTCTAAGCTCCTTACTTGGGCATTTAAGACATTTGACTATTGGGTGGCAGATGACCTTTGTATCTGCCCCTCCTGCTGCCCCTTCACTGAGCCCCTTCACTCTGCAAACACCAGGCCCTTTTCCAGCTTTGTTAGAGCACACTGATAGAAAAGATGAACTGGCACAATCAGAAGAGGTCTACAAAAGCACCACAAGGTGATGGGACCACATTCTGTGTGGTCCCATCACCTTGTGGTGCTTTTGTAGACCTTTTGTAGGCTCCTGACATGGTCTCCTTGTCCTGAAACGTGTACCCTTTGCCTAGCACAGGACCCCTTGGTGGCACCTTTCCCCCCCTCCCCCAGGCATTTGGTTGGTGCTTCATCTCAGGAGCTGCCACAGTTCTTGGTTCATAATTCTCTCATAGCATCTCCCCCATTACGTTCCAAGTTATTTTCCATATATTTATTTTACTTGCTCATCAAAGGCAGCAGCTGTCCTCAGTCTTCCTTTTCTTCCCCAGTATGTGACATAGTTCCTGTCACATAGTTATTGAACAGATGCTGAACAAATGCACTCAGGGTGTGCTCCGCCAGAGCAGTTAGGCACTTAGTCAGATGTGTTGTGCTGCAAAGAGCACTGGACTGGGATCCAGAAACCCATGTCCCAGTTCCAACTCTGCCACTAGATAAGTGACCTTGGGTAAGTCACTCAGTCTCCTCTATTAAAGAAAGGGGTTGGACTAAATGATCTCTGCGGCCCCTTCCAACTTTAATTGATTTAATTGATTTTCACTCCATTTCTTGGATCAGGAAACACCGCCTACTTTATAATATTCGAGAGCTTCACTGTAGCCAGCCAGCCGGCCACCACATTTCCCAAACAGATTTTTCAGATCTCAGAAATAGTCTTTCATGCAGGCCAGAGCTTCTCCAGGAGGCTGCTCTTGGCCTTACCGGCAATCACTGAGCTTTCTCACCCCTCCCCAGGTTTGGGGTGCCATCACTCAGTCGTGTGGCTACCCTTTCCCAGGAGGGAGCCCCTCTTTGTGCTGGCCTAAGGGAGGCAGGGGGAGAGGAAGTGTTTCCCTTCACTGCATGTCCCACCAGTATCACAGCTGCTGCCATCATGTTTTGGGGAAGCAATACCCATTTCTGTGAGAAACAAGTTTTAAGCAGCTCATGGCCCTCTTAAGTATACTGCTGACCTTTTGAGGATGGGAGGAGGACTGGAGTTAGCAACTCCACAGGTACATTTGCCATAATCTCTGTGTAATAAACAAGAGTCTATGAAAAGATGAAATGAATCTTTCCTGATGCTTTTTGATTGGTTTAATCAATAATTAATCATCTTCAGATGAGGCTGTAACTTGTGGAGTAGATATAATTGGATTAGCTGGAAAGAGGCAGTTGGGGAGCTTTGAAGAGATTAAAATGGCTGTCAGTCCCATAATTAAACTGCCACAAACAAAAGCAATGGTGTTTTAAACAAGAAGAAGGGAAAGAACAAGCAACAGACAGAAAAGGGAAGAAAAATGGGGAAGAAAATCAGGAAGACCAACTGATTTGAAATGAATCAACAAGTATTTATGTATCACTAAAGACTGAAGGCAAAATCTAATCTGACAGATTGATTCCATTGAATGAAATGCATACATACCAAATAAGCCATTTAATTATAGGCCTGGGGCAGGTGAAGTTTCACAGCTTTAGCTTCACTAAAACAAAACAAATCCACAAAAGGGGGAGGAAAAGTTACTTATTGAAAACAGAAGAGACCTGCTCCTTGTCCTGAGCCCATTTAGACCTTGACTTTTCATACTTTTAATTGGCTTAGTAGGTTTGGCCTGTGTGAATGAAGTCTTTTATCTCTTTTTCTTTCCATGCCCCTTTCATCTTTCCTATTACAAACACACAGAGAGAGCTTGAGAGAAAATACTTTGGTTTTTAAAGACTTTTCTTTTAAAAGGATGTGGATTTGGGTGGGGGGAGGGGCGTGTGTGTGATGCTGGTGAATACTTTTTTTTCTCTCTTTTATCTCTTTTTCCAGAGAGGAGTTGCTTAAACCAATGGGACTAAAACCTGATGGGACAATAACGCCTTTGGAGGAAGCACTCAACCAGTACTCTGTCCTGGAAGAGACCAGCTCCGACACAGACTGAAAGCATCACCTGCTCAGCTCCCAGTATTGCTTTTATCAGCATCTTTTCTCTGTAGCTCCAGGGGAATCTTTTCTCTAAAACATTTATGCCCTTGCTTTGGCTAGAAACACATTAACTGGTTTACTCATTGAGAATCCAGCGTATTTAAGAGGTGATCCTGTGTTTTTTGCGATATCGAGGCATTCATACAGAGCTGCAGTGAGGCAGAGTCACAGGGACTAGAAGCAGAAAAACAGTAATTCCATTTCATCAGATGGAACGAAGAACTTCATTCTGTAAAGCAGCCCTGGCCGAATCTGGCCATTCTGTTTGCCAAGATTCTTGACTGAAGATTTAGCCAGGTCCTTCCTCTCACTTGGGTGAGCAGCCCCTTCTGAGTCTCTCGAGCAGCCAGAGGCACATGAGAGCAGAATGAGCTAGTAAATAAGGACTGAGGCAAGTGACTCCTTAGGTCAGTACTGACTAAATGGAAGCCAAGCAGCTGCTCTGTAAACCTAGCCCCACTCTTCAATTTTATATACATATAGAAGCACACACACAAACACACACACACAGGCCCCAGACTTACAAAACTGACTACACTAGAAGTTTGTATGTCTTAGCTAAAATTTCAGAAGACATTTCTCCCTGTCAGGAGTTATGAATGATGGTTTAGTTCCCAGGCAGCTACAGATGCCTATTTATTCCCTAATATACTGAACACTAGTACTGCAGAACTGAACCAGGGTATGTACTGAGGTGGGGGAAGCGTGCATTCTGAGGTCTGACTTGGGGTGCCAGTCACATACACACCCTCCATCCCAGTGAGAGAGTGAGGACTCCCTGAGTAATGGGAACTATTTTGTGGCCTCTTCTAGTAGGACAGTCAAAGGCACCCATTTGTACATAAAGGTCATTCCTACATCATGTTTTAAATTGGGGTCAGTGTATATGCTTGTGTGTGTGTGTTCTATCTTTCTACCATATGTGATCGGCTTAATGGTAACTTTATTTATTTAAAAAAAAAAAAGGAAAGAAACACAAATAGTTACCATTAAACTGATTAAGGCTGTTTATTTTTACTGTTAGAATTGGTCATATGAAGATGTAGAGGCGCCGTCATGCCGTAGACAGTGGGCCTAGCTAATCAGTGGCTAAAGTTGGAAAGGGGTTGGTTTCCTTTGATATGTATGTATGTATGTATGTGTGTGGATGCACATGCATATATACATATGTATACACACACATAGATAATGTGCTTAACCACTGCCTTTTAAAACTTTAAATTAAATAAAACATTGGGGTTGATTGAATTTAGCCATCTGTGTGTGTTTCTTTATGGCTACACGGGCTAAGCAACACTATTTCATAGTTAATCCTTTTTAAAAATGCTTTTCCAACTATTATCTTAACTTCTCATCATAATAGCCTTTGTAAGGACAGGTAAAGTATTTGGGGTATTAGCAAAAATGTCATTTATCCAGAAGTTAACTTCTCTGGCAAAAAAAAAAAAAAAAGTCAGGAATTGAGTCTTAAAAGGCCTTGGAGCTGCCAGACAGATGTCACAGATTTCTTGCAACTACTCCTAAGGGATATCCACAAGATTTCACTCTTAGCCTTTTTACTAAAATTTGCATACATCTCTTAACATATTGAGATATCTGCCCCCACACACACTCAAAAAACAGAGGCAAACAAAGAGGCTGCTAGACTGAAGTCAGGCAGACTGAAAGCAGAAAAGACCACCGAAAACACTGTGTTAAGATGGGAAGAAACTAGTCAAGGTGAAGCAAATCAAGACTCTCAATTTTGCCATGGGATATTGACCCAGCAAATAAGTGTTTAATAGTATGGCCCATAAACTCATTCTCTGCCCATGAGTTTCTTTAAAGGAATAAATTAGCCAAAATATTTTATAAAAGACCAAGAAGAATAAAGACATTAAGGAATTTCATCCAAAATAGTTGAGGGAGAGATTATGAATGACCTACATTTTAACAACAGTAAATAAAATAAAACTTGACAATTCTTAATTTTAGATTAGTGAAAAGGGGTTTTTAAAAACTTGATATTTTTGTTATTCTACAAATGTATTTTTTATAATTTCTAAAATCACTTTGGGATGAGTGTCAGCCTAGGGAAGGGCCATCCATCTTGACAGCTCTGCAGAGTGAGCAAGTGAACAGTCTGTTAAGAATCTGTGATTTCCTTTCAGTTTGCATTTCCTATTGCTGGGTGTTAAACTTGGATTTTAAAGAGGGAGAATTTTCAGGGGAGAGGATGGGAGTGACCTCACCTTGCACACGGAAAAGAGCTGACACCAGTGGGTGCTGATGGCACGTGAGCTCTCTTGCATCCCTAGAGCCTCACAGCAAGCAAGAGTCCATCTGTGGCCACCTGACCCCCAGCACGCTCCTTCCCCAGCCCCACTGCACCTGGAGTACACCATGCCTCCCCAGGCTTTGAAGGTGGGGAACAGAGTGGGATGGAGAAGGTGTCTCAGGCCATTTTAAGCAATAGCTGTCTCCGCAGAACTTGAAACATTTTAAAAAATGTTTTAAGCAGGGAGGGGCCTTGGAATGGAAATGTGAGTGGGAAGCTTGCTCAGTTAGGTGAGTACTTGATTTCAAATGAAGACCTGGAAAACTTTAGGGTAAGACGGAGGCCAGGGATGCAGGCCCCTCTACCCACACCCCTCCTGACTTCAGAAGTGGGGTGCTAGAGTATGTTGTGAATAAAGCAGTTGAGCTGCTGCTTTGGAAGAACAATTGCCAAATTATTGCAGCCCTTTCGCATGTGTGGTGATCCTGGGTGGTGGGCAGGGCAGATGTTACCCCTTCTTTGGGAATGAGGACATAGGCTTTGCGAGGGACTGAACACCAAGTAGCAGGTCAGTCTTGCCACCTCCCAGACAGGTGTCACTTGCATTCACTTCCTTTTTTTCCCTGATCGTAAAAATAATGTCTGCTTTTTGTAGAAAGCTTGGAAAATGCAGAAAGCAATAAAATTAATTTTACCCAAAATCCCACCACCCAGAGAGAATCACTGTTAACATTTCAGTGTATTTCCTTCCTGTATTTTTTCTATGCATATATAATTTATTTTACTACAAGATTGGGATCACGCTGTACTTACAGATTTGTATCCTGCTTTCTTTAACATATTGTGAGCATTTTCCCATGTCAATAAATATTCTTCAAAAGTTAATGGCTATACGATATTCCATCATATGAATTGTGGCAAAGTGATTGCCTACCCAATAGTTTTCCTAAAAAAACATCAAGGCCTAGAGCCCCTGCCCCCAGCCACCAAAAATAAGTTATCTGCTGTCTTCCCACGAGGCAGCAGTGAGCCTCGGCAGCACTGCAGAGTCACAAGATCCGGGGATGGCTGGGAGAAGCAGAGGATCCACCCCATACCCCCGGTCCTGCAGAAGCCTCAGCAGCACACATGACTGATTATCAAGGTAGCTCCACAGCTTTCAAGAAGAGCCATTTTAAAGGTAGCAAGAGAGCCGGACAACTTAGAAATGTCTGCATGTTCTAAAAAAAAAAAACGATGTCAACCTTGTTCGGTGTGCAGTCCAATTGTTAACATTATAGTTCTTGGAGAAACTTAATTCCAGAAGCAGAATGAGCGACCAAGGTTCAGGAGCCATGTGTTTTTCTTACAAGAAAAATAAGATGGTACCTGTCACCATATTGAGTGTGACAAGCACAGTGTGGAAAAGGAACAAATCGTGAGAGGTGGGGAGAGACTTATAACAACTGAGAATCCTCTGGAGGAAAGGCAGAGGTTTCTAGAGAGCACGCTGGAGGGGACAGTGCACCACGCCAAGCCCTGCTCCATGAGCCATCAGAGCAGCCCTGGCAGCTGAGGAGTCAGGAGATAGGCAGACGGCACCCACGTCACAGGGCAGGTGCCAAACACACTCCCCTCTACATCTGTGGTGGTGATGTGGCATCCTCAGGAGAACTGAAACACGCCAGTCACTGTGTTCTGTGGTCTAGGTCTCTGACCACCCTCTGCCTAAGAAAAGAACAAAAATATTCTCTGAGACTTCTAGAGTCCAGTTTGCGTGTTAATGTGACACAGTGACCATCCTAAGCAGTAGTCTCTAGCTGTATCCACATCTCAAAGACCTCTACCTTTTCTGCATTGAACAAAATTGCAGCCGAAATATATTGAGCAATACTGTGGTGGACAATGTGCTGAGCACTTCACATGCACATTCTAATTTATAACAATATTATGAGGTAAGCCCTATTTGTAAAAATTCTACTTTTCAGATGAGAAAACTAGAAAAACATTATTTGCTTTTAATTTGCTATATATAGAAATTTCAACTCAAGACAGACACCAGAGTGCATGAATTGTTTTTGTAATCAGAAGAAAATGCATAGTCCTTTTATTTATTTAAAAGAAGAAAATGTCAGAAGATTTAAACAAGAAAATCAATTAAGAAAATGACTGATAACTCATTTCTTCATTTCCTTATGCATAGGTTTCCATGCTGGAGTTACTCTCAAAGAGCAGCCCATATTTACCAGCACACTGATCCACATCAGTTTGTTCAGTAATCATTGATCAGGCATTACCTGTGTGCCAGGTACTGTTCAAGGTGCTTGACCAAACATGGCCAAAGTCCCCATCCCCAGAGTGCCCACAGCATGAGACATCCATGACTAAAATCTGAAGGAAGAGTCGCAGGATGTCAGGGGGATTGTGGGGTGAATAACAGGAAGTTTCACAGGTGACATGTGAGCCTGAGCATGACCTTACCATGGGCAAAACTGCTCCTATCGGAAGAACGAGCTCAAACAAGCTCCTAGGCAAAAGGTACATGATGCGTACAGACTCGAGGAGCAGAGTATGACGGAAACAGTCTCATGATTAGACACGTGAGCAGCAGCACTTCAGGAAAGGAACATGGGAAGATCACTGTGGCCACAGGATAGAGAACGGATTGGAGAAAGGAAAGATAGAAAAGAGACCAGGCAGAAAGCCAATGCCTCAATATCTGAAGAGTGAACTGGGTCCGGACTAGAGCACTGGCAGTAGATGTGGACAAAGAGGTGGATTCAAGAAACACTTAGAAGCTTGAGTTAACACAATTTGCTCTTAGAGAAAGGCAAGAAAATTCACTTAAACTCAACTGAGGAATAAGAATGATTTGGGGAAAAAAATACATCTAAAACTCTAGCTCATAATCTATTGACTAAGTAACTTTGGAAGCAGAAGAGTAAAGCTAAAAGTTTCTTCAAAGACTGCAAATTTATATGGTTTCTGTGTTAGCTTTCTGATTCTGTAATAAAATGCCTGAGATAATCAACTTAGAAAAGGTTATTTTAGAAGTTTAAGTCCATGGTCAGTTGGCCCAGTTGCTTTGGGGCCTGTAGCAAGACAGCACAATATGGTGGAGACTGTGTGACAGAAGAAGCCCCCTGTTTGTACACCTCATGGCCGGGAACAAAAGTAATGAAAAGAAGGAGCTGAGATCCCACAATCCCCTTCAAGGGCACACTCCCAATGACAGGAAGAACTCTCGGTAAGCCCCATTTCTTAAAAGTATATATCACTTCCCAGTAGTGCCAAGCTGGGTACTAAACTTTTAACACAAGGACTTCAGAGAATGTTCCAGAAACTACAGCAATCACCAAGCATCTACTGAATAAACAGTGCCTTGCACATGCACATACTCTGTGTATGTGATTAGTAAAATCAAAGTTCATTTATGAACATTACTGAATTCATAGTATCCTTTTGCCCATCTGTATTTCCTCAGCCAAAACATGATAAAAAGTTATCATGTGGAAAGGAGATCCTGGAAAATCTAGACCTCAAAAAGTAAAATAATTCTCCGTTTATGTATGATGTGTTCAAGTGCATTCTACTGTCATGTGTAACTAATTAGAACAAATTAAAATAATGATTCTCATATTTGAAAAGACATAGAAGCCTTGGTAACAAGTTATTAGGAACTAAAATTGGACTAGCTTAGTACTGAAAGAACATGGAGGTCTCCTAAGGAAGGAGATGAACCACGATTCTATAGAAAGAGAGATGTGGCAAGGTTTCAGTCTCGGCCAAGACATAGATCTCATCACACTACAGTGGGGAATAAAGAGATTTATAAAATCCACATTCAGGATGTCCCCATGGCAAATTGAAATTTACTATGGGGGAAGTGTTTTATATTGGGGAATCAGCAAACTCTCAGGGCATTTTCCCTGGAAAGCCAATCAAACATCTGCAACAACAACTGTAATAAACCTGCAGAGCCCCCCAAAATGGCTTAGGAATCAGATACCAGCACCTCTGAGAATGAGATGGGTGGGGCTTAAAACAGGCAAGTCCCCCCACCTGTCCATCACATACACCTGTCCTGTTCTCTACCTACCCACCCTAAGGATAAGCCAGGAGTTTCCCTGAGAAGAGGTTAATTCAAAGGACTCTGGCCCTGAGGACTCAGGCACAGAAGATGGGGAGAGGTTCCTCACTGAAACAGGTAAGAGACCTGTGTGGGACTCTGCATGGGACCTCTGGCCTCCTTCTCAACTTGCTTCCTGTCAGGTGCAAGAGCACTGGCAGCCAGGACTTTTCTGACTGGGAAACCTGACCCAAAAGAAGGAGCCTAAGGAAACTGGATATTAGGGATCCCTGAATGAAATGGCCAGAAGATGGAAAGAAATATTACTTGCATTATGGCATTTACTAAGGCCATCGATGGGGAAGGACTTTTTAACCATCAGGCTTGGAGTAACAAAGCTGGAAATGGCAGCATGGAAATCTCATGCCCATTGTTTTAAGTTACTGTGTCACACTGTCAGGAGCTGATCTACAGTCATTCTGTAAAAATCTGGCCCATCAAATCATATTGCTGTATCATGTGTACATACAAGTATTAACAAGGAATCCCATCACTATGTAAAATTATAATACACCAATAAAAAATATGGAAGAGAGAGAGAGAGAAACCTGTGACAGCCAATCACTCTCTCCCAGTTGCCTGGCAGGTGAGAGGGAAGGAAGAGAAGAGAAGGGATGGGAAGTCAAGCCATCATCAACCAGTTCATTTTCTTGATCCCAGTTCTCAGGAATAATAATGAAATGTATCGAGCAGGAACTCCATGACAGATCATGAACTAAGGGCTTTCCATGATTAACCTCACTTCATCCTCA
Source organism: Marmota flaviventris (assembly GCF_047511675.1). Lineage (NCBI taxonomy): Eukaryota > Metazoa > Chordata > Mammalia > Rodentia > Sciuridae > Marmota > Marmota flaviventris. The sequence goes on along the minus strand of NC_092500.1, from coordinate 15,250,813 downwards.
CAACAACCTATGGCATGGCTACTTATTCCTCATTCACTGATGGGAACTGGAAGCTGAGCAGGTCAGGTCACCTACCTAGTTAGCAGGAGATCTGTGATGGGCAGATCCTAAGACGTGCCCTCTGCCATCCAAGGGAACATGGCAGCCTGATCTAATATGCCTCTTCCTTGTGCATCTCCAACTAGGGAGGCTTTCTAAGCACCCCTTGATACATTTCCTTTCTAGTTTTGAATCTAAATGTCTTGTAAAAAACTGTGCAGCCATCCAGGAAGCCCAGATATATCCTAAGGTTCCTCTTCCTGGGCCAGATTCCATTTCATCAAACATTTTCATGGAAAGACTACAGAATGCCCCCCAGAATCACCTCCCACCCACGAGCTCATTTACTGCTCACAGCAAAGCTGGGTGGTGAGTTCTTCTCCTATCATCTTTATTTCACAGACAGGGACCCTGTGGCTCAGGTACATGGACAGAGCCATGCAGAACTTGAGTCCAGCCCTTGGGGTTACATGTCCAGTCCATGAACCACCTAGACTGCTGGTTCTTGGGAGTAGATAATCCAGCTTCATTCCAATTGCATTAGAAAACTTGGTCCTTTGACCCCAACCCTCAAGTCCTCCTTCCTTTCTCAGGGACAGATCCTGGTTCAGGTTGCCAGAGGAGAGAGGCTGGGGGTGTGGGCTGCCAAGGACATCTTTTGACCATCTACTGTGAACCTGGTGTGACTCATTCTGCTACTTCTAGTCTCACACCATAATCTAGCAACCAGCTATGGATATCTTACCTTTTTTAAAATCCATGAGAGTGTGTCCACCTTCCCACCCTCCACGCACACCTCTGCCCTCTGCCTCCGTACACACCAGCCTCCCTGATACACACCAGGAAGCCTTCAACAGCTCCTTCTTTGGGGTCTTCAGCAAACATAAGAGGAGTTTTCTCTCCAGCAGGGCTGGGAGAAAACTAGTCTGAGGCCCGCCGTGCTTGGCCTGGTAAACTTTTACTTTCCCTTCACTGTAGGAGAGGAGAGAGCTGGAGGCAGAGGGCAGGGAGGATTGGTGATTCCAGCCTCCCCCGACCCTGACCCTGACTTTCTTGGTGTCAGTTAGCATAATTTAAAAGGCCAGCGGGTGAAACTGATACCTTGGAGACTGCTTCTGGGCTTGAACTTCTCCATCCTTTGGGGCTGATTAGGGCCAAGCAACCCATATTTAAAAAGCATTTACAATAAAATGATGCACTTTCCTTTGTGCCATCGGCTTCGCTGATGAAAAGCAAAAATGTTTTAAAATTGTCCCTTTTTGTCAGCAGTAATGGCCATGCTATATTTCAGCTCCGTCCCTCTTGTGGGTGTAGAAAAGGAAGGGCAATAAAGGGCACAGCTGTAGACACTTTATGGCCTGCTTGGGGGGCTGCGTGGGGGCGAGGGGAGTGGAGGCAAGAAACAGATTGCCTGTGTGTCAACAAATGCAGCTGGGAAAGAGAAAGCTTCTAAAGACCTCCGAGACTTAAAGTCCAAGATAAATGATGTTCCTATTTGGAAAGAAAAAACATGGAGGTGAAATTCAATAAAGGCTGGCTGAAAAGAGCAGGGTTCCAAAGGCCTTTCTCTGCAGCTAGGCAGCTCCCAAGAGAAATGAGCAAAAGTGGCCACAGGCGAGGGGGGCGCAGCCCGGAGAGACAACAAAGGCCCATCCCAGCCAGCGCACCAAAGCAGGACGCCAGGCTTGGCCAGGCCAGGCCCAGGGGAGCCTCGCCAAGTAAGGGGAGGGACGGTCTGGTTGAGAGAAGTCCCCCAAGGCAATCAGACTTGAGGTCTGTCTGGTTGGGCCTTGCCTGTGCAGAAAAGGCAGAAAAGCATATGACCCTTTGGGGCGGGGGGGGGGGGGGGTAGGCAGGGTCACTTTAGGATAGAAAATACCACTGCCCTGGGGTCAGGAGACCCAGGACAGGCCGCAGCTCTGGCAGTGACAAGCTGCATGAGATGAGCAGGCCCTGGCAGCCCCGCAGACGTCGACAGTTTGTGAAAATCTTCCCTTCTGTATCCTCTTTGAATCTTACCAACAACCCGGGAGGCAAGTTTGGATGCATGGCCCCCAATTTACACATAAGGTGCAGGGCTGAGGGCTCAGCTCGGTGGTAGAGTGCTTGCCTATCCCTCCATGTCTAGTCCCTCAACCCGGGGCCTGGCACCAGACACCTGGCTCCTGATCCCAAAGGCCACAGCCTCTCCAAGGTCCCCCTGTACCCCAGGCACAGCTCCGTGTGCTGGTTCAGAACCTCGCTGGGCCTTCCACGACCCCGTCGGGACTTATCCTTCCCTGGCATGGACATGCCCAACCCTCTGTGCCTTGAATGAACCCAACTCCCACACTTGCCACGAGGAAGTGTTTTCTTTTAAATTGAAAATGAGACAAACAAGCTAAGTAAGAAAAAGAAGGAGAACAAGGAAAAGAAGGAAACTTGAAGAGACAGAAAGGAATGTGCGCAGAAGGAATAATCCAGGGTCATAACTCGAGTCCGTGGTGAAGAACAGCGGTTGGCTTCTCATTGAATACATGCATAGACAAAGGACAGGAGGGGACTTGTCACGACCCACCCACGGAGTGTAAATGTCATCAGCCTCCAAGTGGGAAAAGGGGAAGTGAGGAGAAAAGAGCTGAAGGGAAGGCAGATGGCCTAAAACCCACCCTGTGGAGTAAAGCCCAAGACCCTGCTGCCACTCTGCCTCCAGGAGCACAGCTCTGCCCTGCTCCCGTGTCCTCCCACATCTGGAGGAGCAAGTACTTGCTCCACAAAAGGAGACCAGAGAACTTTGAAGCCCAAAGGCACGGTGGAGACCATCGAGGTTCACTCCTCTTGCTTCAAGATGGGGCACTGAGGGGAAGCCCAGAGGCACATGCTATTTTGTAGCCAAGGCAGAGCTTAAATTTAGATTCTCTGACTCTTCAGTCCCATGTTCTTTCCTCCATGCCGCCGTCCTCAGCAAGAGCCCTCTCTGTAGCTGTCACAGGGTAGAAGCGTCACCCTGTGCTTTGCCAAGGGACTCTCCCAGCCTCAGGAGTTCGTCCCAGCACTCACACACACTGGCCTGGAGGAGCTCAGGGAGGAGAGTGGCCTTGGAGACCCTGGAGGCTGAACTAAGACCAGTGGCGGCAACATCTGAGGACAGAGCTGTGGGCCACCAACCTACTGACCAACAATAATCAGGGTTAATAGCTTGCTGTTTCTTGCTAGTCTATTTTTTTCCCTTCACATTTACATATTTTATATTTGTGATCCATTGAACACATTTTGTATATGTGTTCACCATTTCATTATTTTAACATGAGCATTGGTCCTTGTTACTGTATGGTCTGAAACACTTGGCTTTTAATAAATTGCACAGTGCATCTGTGCTCCATGTGGCTCACCATCGTAACATAAGCACGTCCACACTGTTGGATAGTTAACTGGCCTCTTTTAGTTGTTTATTATTTGGGCCTTACTACAATGGTATCTGTGAAGAGCTCTGTAAACCACCCTGGTTTCTCTGGTTCCCTGTTTAGTGTAGTGTTTCTGTTTCCCTATTAGTGTTCCCTGTAGTCTAGAAATGGATCCCTGGTTAGCAAGGAATAAACATGCTTAAGGCTTTGGTTACATCCAGCTAAACTGCTCTCCAGTAAGCAACCCTATAGTTTCTGTTAAGGGACCACTTAGTCCATTTAAATTCTATGTGGCTATTTGCACTGGACGCTTTAAAAGTTTTGTTTTGCCTAAGAATACTAATCCTTTAATTCTATAGCCACTTTCCGCATCCCATGTCACTATCTGGCACATCATTCAAGCCATTCATTCATTCACGAAATATCAAACAGGGCTAAAGATGTAACATAGTGGTAGAGTGATTGTCTAGCATGCATGAGGCTCTGGAAATTTTGCTCAGCACTGCAAAAAAAAAAACAAAAAGGAAGAAAGAGAAATGGCATTATTATTGTCTCAGTTTTACAGCTGAAAAACTAAATACACAGAGAAATAAATTATCCAAGGTTATACCATGGAGAGTGGAAGAACTGAAATTCAAATCCAGGTCCATTGACTCCAAAACCCACTGGCTTTCCTCCATCATCCAACATTGGCCCCACATGTGAGCTACTGGGTTGGCCTATGGCATTAATTGCTCAGAGAGATATTCAGGGCCTTTCATCAATTCCTTTCCCCATATCCCAGTATCTGTTTTACTCTGATCTCTCATTACTGCCGCTGTAAACCCCACTCTCCTCTTCCCTTCACCAATTATTACAAGAATACATTTTGAGCACCTGTTTTATGCAAGGCCTGTGATACAATGCTACACAACAGACATGGTGGTGCCGGACTCTGTGGAGCTTATCATCTAGTTGCTGAGAGGAGACAGTAAGTAGGGCAACGATTATTAGCGTATCATATCAAATTGGAAAAGTGCTTGTCTTGTTTTGCTTTCTATTGCTGTAATAAAACCCCTGAGAGTAGATAATTTATAAAGAAAAGACTCATTTTGATTTACAATTTTGGAGGTTAGATGGTCCAAATTCTGGCTCCTTCTTTCTTCCTTCCTATCTTTCTTGGGGGCCACTTGCTGACTCAGTTCATGGTGGAAAAACAGAAGAGAGGGCATGTACCAGACAGTGAGGAGAGAGGGCACCAGGCTTGCGCTCTTGCATTCCAGAGAACTAACCCAGTCTCCAGAGAAAGACTTAAATCCCTTGGTGAGGGCCGAGCCTCGTGACCTCATTCCTCTCAAAGGCCCCACTTCCCAACACCTTTACTTGGCAATGAAACTTCAATATGGGTTTCCATGGAGACAAACCACAGCCAATCGATAACAGAGCTGGAGAGAGGATTGAGTGAGAGGGTAGGAGACGCCCTGGGAAGGCCATCCACAGAGGAAGCCCTGAAGCTGTGTCGCAGTCCTGCCATCCAGGCCCAGTGCTGACTTTCTCCACAGAAACCAGGCCTTGCTCCAGTTTGGATCTGGAATGCCCTAAAGGCTCGTGTGTTAAAGGCTAGGTCCCAGCCCATGATGCTGTCAGGAGGTGGGTCCCAGCCAGAGTCTTCAGGTCATGGGGTCGTGCCCTCCGAAGGGACAGGGGACCCTAGTCTCTTCCTCTTTTTGTCCTCTGCTGACTGGCCCTGAGGTGAGCAGCTTTGCTCCACCAAGCGCTCTGCCTTACCGCAGGTCTGACAGCGCCACAGCCAACCATGGTCTGAACCCTCTTCCCTGTGAGCCAAGACGACACTTTTTTCTTTATGAGTTAATGGTCTCAGGTGCTTCTTATAATGAAGGAAAGCTTCCTAGCACAAAGCCATAAGATCCCTTCCAATCCTAACACTTGAAAATCCTAGGACAGGGGCTGAGGTTGTAGCTCAGTGGTGGAGCACTTGCCTGACATGTGCGAGGCCCTGGGTTCGATCCCCAGCACCACATAAAACTAAATAAACAAAATAAAGGCATTGTGTCTATATATATATATATATATATATATATATATATATATATATATATATATATATCATCCCTAACTACTCCTCTAGCCTTGAAATTTTTTTCTAGCTCTGTGTTTTGAATTGTTCTCCGAACAATGACCTGCAAACTTTTTTGATGGCATATGCCATCAATAATGATACAGAGCTGCATATACATGGTTTTTAAAAATTTCTCAACATATTCACATAAACCACAGTATAAATATACAGTCTAAGCCTCTTCTAATATAATGGTCACTATCCACATGGGGCTATTCAAATTTTATTGAATTTCCTTTTTTTTTTGCATTAGGATTGAACCCAGGGGTGCTTAATCATTGAGCCACACCCCCAGCCTTTTTTAATTTTTTTATTTTGAGACAGGGTTTTTCCAAGTTGCTTAAGGGGCTTGCTAAATTGCTGAGGCTGGCCACAAATTTGTGACTCTCCTGTCTCAGTGCCCCCGCCCCTCCAGTCGTTGGGATTACAGGTGTACACCTGACTAAATTTAAATTACTTTAAATAAAATTTATAATTCATTTCCTCCATTGCACTGAGGAACATTTTTCCACCACAAAAAGTTCTGTTGTACAGTGCTGTTCTAAACTTCATACCAAAATAGATATGTTTAAAGGATGAGAAAAAAGAAGAAATTTCAACACTTTTCTCCCACCCTGGGGTGTTTGCAGCCACTCTGTTCTCTAGAGATCCCTGCTTTAGATGTTTGATGCCATAAATTAAAAAGAAAAATCATGCTGAAAGCAACATTAAAGGGGTTTTCCAAGATGACCCTGGGTTATCCTCACCCTTGGTTGTGCTCAGAGACTGGAGATGCTCAGCAAGATGTCATCAGACTCTTGTTTCATGGTCATTTTTTACTAAATGTATATGCTCTTTTCTTTATTGTCTAGAGGTCCCGTAGTCCTGTCACAGAGTCCCCATTTTCAGCTCCAGCAGAAGTTTCCCCACAAAAGAATTTTTCTGCTTTGTAATAAAACAACACCTGTTACGGTGTGGATATGAGGTGTCTCCCAAAAGCTTCTGTGTTAATGTAGGCGGTGAACTGATTAGATTATGAGAGCTGTGATCTAATCTGGGCATTAGTCCATTTGGTGGGTTAATAATTTGAATTCATAATTTGAATGGACTAACTGGGTGGTCACTGTAGGCAGGTGGCATGTGGCTAGAGGAAATATGTCACTGAGGGCATGCCTGGGGGTTTATACATTTTGTTCCTGGCTCTCCTCCTCCTCCTCCTCCTCCTCCTCCTCCTCCTCCTCCTCCTCCTCCTCCTCCTCTCTTTTTTTTTTCTCTCTCTCTCTCCTTCCTGGTCACCATGAATTGAGCAGCTCCCCTCTACCACTCCCTTGTGCCATGATGTTCCACCTCACCCCAGGCCCAAAGCAATGGAGTCGGCTGACCATGGGCTGAACCTCTGAAATCATGAGCTCAAAACATTTCCCCCTCTAAGCTGTCCTGCTCAGGTATTTTGGTTGCAGCTGCAGAAAGCGGATTAACCCAACACCATTTGCTTATATAAGCGCCATGTTCCCTGCCTTCTTTCAAACACTGATTTTAGAGCTATGTTTCCTGAATTGTACTTCCTAAGACTCCAAATAAAGTCCTTTTTCTTTGTGCAACTTCTGAGTTGAACTGAGAAATAAGCATGAAGTAAATTAAGCTCATGCAAGCGCATGCACAGACACACACACACAGACACACAAACACACACACACACACACACACACACACACAGCCACACTCTGCCTTCTTGACAAATATGCCTGAAGTTATATACTGTAATTAGGATTATCCCCATCTTCATGTTTTTCTATCGCCATTGTCACCTCCATATGTTTTGGATCTGCAATGTCCCCTGAAGCCTCCTGTATTAAAGACTCGGTTCCCACTGCAGCAATGGTCAGAGGAGGGACACCGGAAGTGGTCAGCTCATGGGGCTCTAACCTCATCAGCAGACTCACCCACTGACCACTACGGATCCATAATTTGAATGGATTATTTCGAGGCCCTGTCACGGCCCTAGGGCTCAGCCTCTGCTTCCCCGCCACCTCTGCCGCGCACGCCCTCTCATCAGGATGTCCTGCCTTATCACTGCAGTCAGCTGACCATGGACTGAAGCCTCTGAAACTGTGAGCCACACAGATCTTTCCTCTTCCAGTTTGACTTTTCCAGGTATTTTGTCACAGCAACAGACAGCTGATAACACGTCCTCCATAACTAATATCCTACACACACTTACCTCACCAACATTCCCAGAACTCCTAGTGTGCCTTTTATACCTGCCAAAGCTCCTCTGGAATAAAGACTCCCCTCTTCTCCATTTGGTGAACTCAGATTTCAAACTTCAGCTCAAAAAGTTGCCTCCTTCAAGAGGCTGAGAGCTCCTAGGCGAGAAAAGTGATTTTCTCCTTCCATTATGCTTAACGTAAACAACTCCTCTTATAAAGTCCCTACCATGAATGAATATACGTAAAAAGCTTAGACCAGGGCCAAGTACATCAAAAGCTCTGCGTAGGTGTCAGCTACGATGCTGAGGATGCAGCCGCTCCAGACATCAGAGAGATGACCAACTCGCAGTGCCTGAGCGGCCGCGATCCTAGGAACAGGAACTTCCTAATAAAGCACATGGCTCAGGGGGCATCACATACACAGCATTTAGGTTCTGGAAGAGGCCAGAGAAGTTCCTCCAAAGTGGCGGCGTACAATGCTGGGTTAAATAAATAGAAATACATATTCCAAGAAGCTGCTAAGACTCTGACCTCTCGGTTCCACTCTTCAGATGTATCTGCACAGCCAATTTACACAAAGCTAGAATCAAGCCATGTTTCTGACCCAGAGTCTTGGCCCCCCCATCTTGTTCAGGACACGCAGCTCAGAAGTGGCAGAGTGAAGACTTGGGTTCAAATATGACTCAGAAACTTGCAAAGGGAAGTTTGTCCTGGACCCTAAGAGAACGCATTTTCCTTTCACGATTCTCACAGCTTGTAATTACACAATCAAGTCATCCATGTTCTCATCCACAGCCCTTGGTGGCCTCTTAACGTCAGTTGTACCATCTTTACCATTTGTCAAGAGCTTACTCTAACAGTGCTGAAGACATGATACCACGGTGATCTGATTTTCATAGCAATCTTCAGACATACATCCGATTACTGCTCCTAATTTACACAAGAGAAGACTGAGGCTTGTTCAGGCTCATGAAGCTCAACTTCAGAGAGCCTGGGAGGGCCTCTGTGAGTCGTTAACTCTCCCTTCGACGTTCTATGTCCATTTTATATGCAGATCTTTGCATATGCCTTGTCCTGTGCCTGATTCTCTTCTGTCATCCACTTGCTAATCTCTGCTGTACTGAATGCGGCTCAGTTTAAGTTTCAGGTTCGCTAAGAAAGCATTTTGTCATTCTTTTTTTGCCTGACAAGGCTAGGTTAGGTGCTGTCTATACCTTCCGCCCCCCACCCCATGGCATCTTGTGCTTCTCTTTATCTGAGAAGTCTCAATCAGGCTAGGTTGTGACAGTAGCCTTACAGACTGTCTCAACCACTTGATTGGAAGAAAAATTTTTTTTTTTAAAAAAAGAGCAGGAAGATGAGCAATAACCTCATTGTTGCATTGAGATTATGGGGTTGTTTGTTTCTGCAGCATAGCATAGCCTATACTGACTGATATATTCCTGAGATTCCTTGAGTGGAAGTCAAGAGAGAGAATAATAAATCTTTCTCTTTCAGAAAAGATATGAGACATACAAATTGCTGACAGTCACATGAAGAACGTTGATCTGAGAACAAGGAAGAGAGGCAAGGATGGAGAGGTTGTCGTGACAATCACAGATCCCTGATTCTGGTTGTCTATGAGACCCAGCTGGATCCCTGTTTCCTACACAGTATGTGAATCCATAAAGCTCTGAGCTGCCTCTCAGAAAACAGTATAAAACTTATTAAACCACCAAGAAGCCAAACTCGGAAGGTCAGTGGTCACATTTTCTCTCATATGTAGATGCTAGAGAGGAAAAAGGGAAAGATGTGATGGAAGGTATGTCTCATGAAAATCAAAAGGAGATCAGAATAGAGGGAAAGGACCAGGGAAAGGGAGGAGGGAAGGGAAAGGGGAATTACTGGGAATGACATTGACCAAATTATACTGTCACATTGAGTGCATGAATAAGTACGTAACAACAAATCCCGTCATTATGTACAACTATAGTGCACCAATAAAAATATGGAAAACTTACTAAATAGACCAAAAAAAACTTATCAAACCACCATATGGCTGAGATTTAGAAAAGACCTAAAACATAAAGAATCAGAGCTCGACATATGGGGGGACTGGGGCAGGGTCTGCTAAGTCACTAATAACCCAGGGACAGGTGCCTAGCTATCCTAACCCCCAGGAGCCTACACCACAGGTCTGAGAGGTTTGAGTCCAGAAACTAACCAGTTAAGGTGTGGCTTCTGAAATCCTACTTTGGATCTCCCATTAAAAGAGGGTCCCCAGAGAGTAAGTTTTGTGAGCAAAGCAGAAACCCATTTTTCAGTTGACAAAGAAAGTGGGGGAAAAGGAGGCTGAAATGTGGCCTCAGTGCAGTAAGAAGCCAGCCTCCCCCTACCCCCCCACATCCCAGGGAGGGAAGGAACAAAGAGGCAAAGGCGCTGTCAGGAGCCATACACAAAGGAGCCCTGGGGAGAGGTGAGCCTGCAGGACCCAAGGGGGGCTGGTGGGTGTGAGCCCTGGAACAGCCACCCTGAGCCTCCCTGACTCCTTGAAAAACTCGAATGTGCTAAGAAAGAGACTGAGAACGTATTGAGAAGACGCCTGTTCAGAGGGCCACAGGGAAAGACAATCTCCTCGAATCCCAGGCTTTCTGGACTCTTCCTTTAGTGCTTCCCTGAGGACTGTCCCCAGCCACTCACACTGTGAATCTTCTGAGTAACATCTGTGTCTGCCTTGGCTCCAGGTGAAGTGGCACAGACAGGTGTCACCACAAGCAGGTGAAAGGAGGTCTCTCTAGGGGCAGAGGGGACCTCTACTCAGACAGGCCAGGTTCTTGACACATCGCAGAAAAGAATTTAAGGAGAAGTCAGGTTTTGTCAAAGAGTAGAAAGGCTTCATTAGAAAGTGAATGGGGAGGGTGGGCATTCTCAGAGCGAGATGCACCTCCAGGGTCTAAGGTCAGGTTTTTTATTAGGGTGCGTAGTTAACCCCCAAACTTTTCTTGGGATTGGAAAATATGGAGCAAGATCGTGTTTCTCCAATAGGGTTCTGCCATGTACGTGTCAGCTCATGTCAATATCTCTAGGGGTGAGATGTCAACCAGACGATCCAGCCAGAGGGTCGTGGTCCAACGAATGTTAGCCCCTAGCTTCATGAGGTTGATGATCTCTTTCTATTGAGGTATTGTTCTTGCTTTGCTACCTGCCAAAAAAAATTACAGGGATCTGGAAAGTTAGAAAGAAGTTAACAAACTGACACATTTCGGTCCTTTCTATCCTTTGTGCTTCTTTAACTAGCTCGCGGGTTGTTCACAAGCCTTCCGGTTCCACATTCCAACAGGCACATTTCTCCTCTGGAAACTCCATTTTCACTCTGTATTTCTGAATTTCTTTCTTGCAGGGATGAGTGCAGGCACAGAATGGGACAGAGTCACAGGGAGTAACCATAGCCCTCAATTTCCCAGGACTTTGCTCAAGGCCTGGCTGTACTTTCATTCTTTTGGGGATAGAACCCCGGGTCTTGAGCATGCCAGGCAAGCGCTCTACCATTGAGTCACACCCCCAGCTCTAGCAATGATTCTTTACAGTTTCTGGGCTACAGGTCACACTAGAAATCTTAGGAGGACATAGGGACCACTTCTCACAGAAAGGCCCGGGGGCACACAATTTGACAACCAGCACAGGGGAAGGGAGGGTGTAGATGACTGAACTGTATCCATGGGTTCCAGGTTAAGAACCCATGGCCAAGAGACAGAGGGAATTTGTGTAAAGACTGGAAGAGGGTCCCAAGATCATAGCTCAGAATTGGCATAGTGTGGGGATCAGGAGACCCAGGCTCAAATTCTAGTCCTACCCACAGTAGCCATGTACGAGAGTCAGTGTGGCAGAAGAGGAGGATGAACCTACAGAGCTAGTAATAAAACACGAAGCCACCACCTAATGAACCATCATCAAATAGGGTCCATGAATCTCTGGGCCAAAAGGTGAGAACATTGCCAAGACTCCCTCATACTCCTTTCCAATTATAATACCCCAGCCCCCACCCAAAGACTGGCACTGATTTGTACCAAAATCATGTCCACGCTTTGTTTTTGTTTTTTTTTTTTAGAAGATTTTTTTTAAAGAGAGAGAGAGAGAGAATTTTTTAATATTTATTTTTTAGTATTTGGCGGACACAACATCTTTGTTTGTATGTGGTGCTGAGGATCGAACCCGGGCCGCACGCATGCCAGGCGAGCGCGCTACCGCTTGAGCCACATCTCCAGCCCCCATGCTTTGTTTTATAATGTGACCAACTCAGTGTATATGGCTAGAGAGCATGACTGGCTTTGGCTCATTTTAAAATTTTGTATAAGCGGAAAACCTACAGTACAAATTCTGTTTCGGCTGATTTCTTTCCCTTGTGGGGATCAGGGTCCCAAGATCCTAGCTCCCCAGCCCACTCACACTCTGAATCTTCTGAGTATCATCTGTGTCTGCCTTGGCTCCAGGTGAAGTGGCACACACAGGTGTCACCACAAGAGGGTGAGAGTATTCTACCCCAAAGTGAAGCCTTCAGAAGTGAAGTTTCTTTCTGACCTTCTCCTGTCCCGTCTCCTCTCCACTTTCTCGTCCTAGGGAAGCCTTAGAAACTAGATTTTCTCTTCCTCACTGAGGGTGATAGAAACCAGAACTCTTCCCCAAAGCCAGCCATAAAGTCTAAAAATAGTACTGGAATCTTTCCCCGTCTTTCTGTCTTGGAGCTGGCCGTAAAGAAATTCTGTGACTTGTCTTGTCTGATAGATCATAAGACCCTCATTTCAGAAGGAGTCTTGTCCCAGACCAGGAAAGAAAGAATGTTGCAGAGAGGCCAAGAGGAACCTAAACAGATGGTGGTTTCTCCAGTGGCTTGATTTTGTTTAGGTCACACCCTTTTTGTCCAATATATTTCTACGTGTCCAAGCTCCCTCAACCCAAGTGTGAAAACGGAGAGCTCACCCTTGGTCTTTGGAGTCTTTTCCCTGAAGGTTCCCATGTCGTGTAAAACTATGATCAAATAAATTGGCTGTGTTTTTCCCTGGTTAAAATACGTCTCTTTTTCCTGGTGATGGTCATGATCCAGTATAACTGGCAGGAAAGGAATCACCTTCCTTTCTGCCCCTGAGCCCTTAACCGGTAGGTGTGACATTTATACTTGCATGTATCTGCAGTGGGTTCATTGCCAATACTGTGTATTATCTCACTTCATGAGTACCACAATTTATTTATCCCTTCCACCTGGACATTTGAATTATTTCCTGATGGTGGCTATTACAAAGAATGCTCCTGTGAACATCCCTGTGCATGTCTCCTGATGCTCCTGGGTTCACTTTGGTAGGGTATGTACCTGTGAGCAGGTTTATGTTTATTTCCTACAGAGAAAATAATGGCACTTTGGGGTGGATACATCCATTTACACTTTCTATGGCAGCATGTGCCCCGAGTTCTCGTTCCCATCCTCTCCCACTGCCTCCTCTGTTCTCCAGAGGCCTCCAGTTTTGGTCTGGGTTACTCAGACCTCATCGCAGATGCAGAATGCAGAGGCCTTGGTGGCAGCCCTGAGCCCCGTCCCTATGCTTCTGGTGGCTCCTGTTGTGCTCACAGGGCAGCAAGCCCAGCTGCTCAGTCTCCCACTGCATCAGGCCCTTCCTGAGGGCTGACAGTAAACGGCAAGCCCAGGCTGAGGACAGGAGCCAGGCCAGGGGAGGCAAAATGGCCATGCCGTCTCATTCCTTTTGAAAGGATGGACACTACCTGTCTCACCAGCCCATTTAGTGTGGACTCTGGAAACCGAGTCAGGACGTGGGGTGCCTGAATTCCTCTCTTTGCTGGGCTATGAATTAGTCCCATTCTTGGTCACAGTCATTAGCTTCTCTGTAGACCACCCTTCCCTCTGGGAAAAAGAGAGAAGCTAAAACCTGCCTACCTCCTGGGTGGGAGTTCTCCTGGCATCCCCAAGTGACAGATAAGAGGGCCATCAGAAAAGAATGCAAATGCAAGTTCATACTGTACTTTGTGTTACTTCTTGATTTTGCTAATCCAAGTAATGGGCAAAAACACTTTTTTTCTTCCTATAGATCTATCTATTTTAAAAAATCTATGGTGGACATTTTACTTCTAATTTTCTCAAAAGCCTAGAATCTCCATGGCTTTAAGCAAGGAAGAGAGCCATTCCTGCAAAGAGCAGAGGGTAGATTTCTACCTGGTCAAGTGTTATGCTACAAGGGTTGTTCATGTCACCACTCACAAGTGACAGCCTGTGTTCCCCTGTGGTGTCCCATACAGAGAGCTCTTGAATGGTGGGGACCCCCCAGGGGTTCTCCAGCAGAGGCTACCATCATCTCAGGATGTGACAGGAAGAGAAAGAGAAGTACATTTAACACAAAGTGCCAGGATCAGAGCCACTTTGATACATCTGAAGTGGACTTTATTACCTTCATTTTCCAATGGAGGAAATTGAGTCTTGGAGCAACACATTTTCCTCAGAAACCTACCTAGTAGGCTGAAGTCTGCCTGCAAATCTGTCTGCCTTGTTCCAGAAGCCGAGGAACTCCTACTCTGTAGCTCTGTTTCAAAACTACCCTTTTCTTTACTGTGGGAGGTTAAGACTCCAGCCTGCCAAAGCAGAGGACTCCATTCTGTCCAAGTGGGAAATTTCACAAACTCCTCCATCAACAGCAAATGGGAGAATTTTCCTATAAATGCTTTGGGCATCTACAGAGTGGATGGAGCAAGATCATGTTTCTCCATTAGGGTTCTTCCACGTAGGTTTCAGTTCATGTCAAACGAGGGGGGAACAGCGGTTTAGGAAGCTCCTGGTGGCTTCTAAGGCTTGACTTCATTTCTCATCCTTGGAGACCACAAGATGCTGAGATGCCCCTACATCCATAAAGAGACCTACCTTCCTTCCTCCCTCCCTCCCTCCCTTCCCCCCCCTCCTTCTTTGTTTCACAGTGACCTTTTTTGTTAAGTAGGGAGAACAGATTTTTGCTTCTTGCAATCACACAAACTCTGGTTAAGACAGAAACGTATTGATCCAGATCTTTCATCTCTCATTTTCTCAAACCTTTCTGGAAGCTTCCATAATGACATTCACAAAGTCTCAGACACAAAACCTGTCTAAACGCCGGTCCAGTTGAAGAGCTCCCTTGTTCTTCCAGCTTGTCTTCCTGTAATAACAGCTGCCACGTCCATGTCCCACTTTCTCCCAGATGCCTTTTTAGGAAGCCCAGCCTCATGGGAGGACTCAGGCTTCAGCATTGGAGCAGAGTTTGAATCCCTGTTGTTCAAACCTGGTGGAGCAGCATTTCCCCGACTATCGAGTGGGCATGAAATCTCCACTGCATGGATTTTTAAGGACTTTAGAAGATAGAGTCTATAAAACAACCAACGCAGAGAAAGCATAAGTAACTGGAAAGTACTGCTTTGATTTTCACCTCAGATTTGCAGGGACCATCTTGATGGCAGTAGTCTCTGCTGATGCACGTGAAAGCCGTGGAATTATCCTGGACATTGTGATATTTTGGTATTTAAAAGGCATCTTCCAAACTGAAATCTCATGTTCTAGTGTGGTTTGGAATCTGTGGTCTTTGCACTTAAGACTTGGGCCCCAGAGAGGTGGGCATGGCAGAGGCCAGCGAGGTCATCATTTTATCACTACTGGGCTGAAGAATCCTGCTTTAGGGTGACAACTTCGAGCAGGCAGCATGGTCCCTGCGGTCTCACAGAGCTGCCATTCAGGCCCCACGCTTGATCCTGCCAATCTCCCAGAGCTCTGGATTCCTGTCACTGGTCTCCAGTGCCAGCTGTATGAAAAGAGGCCACTTTACATTTGGTACAAAGCCTTAGCCGATCTCATTCATGGTGCCTGGAACATACTAAGCTCTGGACACACGGCTGCTAAGTTGCAGCCGGGCACTAGCTCCCTGGCCTGCCTCCTCCCCGCGGGCCCTCACAGACCGAGACAAACATGCTGTGGCTTGTCCCTCCCACCCCTCGTCTCCCCAGATGTCGAGCAATGTTGTTCTGGGGGACAGCTTGGGAAAAGCCCTATTCTCCTGGCTTCTCTTCACCTGCCAAGAAGCCCCGGGCCTGCAGGTGCCTGGCGGAGGCCAGCGAGCTCCCAGAAAGTGCCAGCCCATTCATGCTGCTGAGAAGTGGCCTCCTCCTGCCAAGTCCCAACCTTGGCAGCTCCGTCACAGGGCCTGGTTCCCATCAGCAGCACCTGTCGGCCCAGGCCTCAAACCCAACTCCCAACCCCCTGCTGCTTCACACAAATGCAGGGGACCCCATGACCAGGGCCTCGCTTGGAGCCTATAGTTCTTCTCTTGACAGGGTCCTGCTTGTTTTAAAGACTGGGTTTCAGAGAGGTCTTCGGGAGAAGTTGAGAGCCTGATGTTCCCACTCAATGTGCTCCTTATGGATGGAGGAATTCAGGTGGAGGCAGGAGGGGACCATCAGGAGTAGCATCTGGTCCCATGCATCTCCAGCCTGGCTGCAGTTAGAACCACCCAGAGAACTTTTAAAACTGAGATTCTGGTTTCACTGGGGAGTGGGAGGGAGAACCCTCCGTGCAGCCCAAGTTGAAAATCCCTGATCTGGATCAACCTAGTTATCATATGGACAGGAAGAACTGGGGCAGAGAGAAGGGGCTTTGGGGATTATTGACCTTATTTAAACCAGCTGTTTTACAGATGGAGAACCGAGGCCCAGAGAGGTTAAGCAGATCACCATGGCGCCATAACCGTATGATGCCTTTTAGTAATTTGGGCAGTGTTATGGTGTCCCCCAAAACCTCACGTTTGAGACAACGCAAGAAGATCTGGAGCAGAAACGATTGGGTCACAACCATAACCCAATAAGTGAATTAATCCCCTGATAGGGATGAGCTGAGTGGTAACTAACTGAGGTGGTGGGGTGTGGCTGGAGGAGGTGGGCATTGGCAGGTGGCTTTGGGGTATATATTTATATCTGGCAAGTAGAGACTTGCTTCCCTCCGCCACACTCTTCCGCCATGATGTTCTGCCTCACCCTGAGCCCTGAGGAATGGAGCCAGCCTTCTATGGACTAAAACCTCTGAAACCGTGAGCCCTCGAATAAACTTTTCCTGCACTGCGATTGTTCTGGTTGGATCTTTCAGTTGCAGCCCCCAAAGAGCTGACTAAAACAGGCAGTTTGTTAATAGTCTCAAAACGGTTCTACCTCTATCATCTCTAGTTTTATTGCCTTAAAGATCTGCTGTAAACCCACCACGGTTCCCCACAGCTCAAAAACTAGTCTAACGGAATAGTCTAATTCCTTAACACGGCACCCGTGGCCCAGACACAAGCTGGCCCCCACGTACTTTTCCAGAAATTTCACCCACACACCCAGGCAAGAAGTCCCTAGTTCTGGTCCCTTCCAGAAAAAAAAAAAAAGAAAAAAATTTGCCACCAGGATGCATGCTTCCAGGCCTGAAGGTGGCCGTGCAGCAGCTGTTCAGTGAGGGGGGGTGGCTGGAGCTTGCAGTCAGGCTGGGTGCTTGGCCCTCTTTGTGCGGGCTGGCGTCCACGGTGAGAACCGAGGAGCAGGCTGCAGGCTGGGAGCTGGCCCCTCTGTGCTCTGTAGAATCCAAGAATTCTAAATTCACACCTTGCCTTTCAGATTGTCACAAAGGCACACTTGTCAGAGTGGCAGACTAGAACATATTAAACCATTGGATTTATAAATTTTAAATACTTTGGCCTGGTATGTGGCCCTCCATCTCCACCCTGGCCTTGACCTTGTATGTTTCAGGGACATTCAGCTTTTCAATCTTGGCTCTTGTAAGGGGACGCTTCATGGCCCTGGACCTGTGAGAAGGTCCCTCTGGTCTTCCTGAGGGAAATGAAAGGAACTGCCCTCAAGGTTGACCCCTGTGAGACTCAGCTAGGGAGGGACAGCGGTGTGGAGTCCCCACGCCTTGGGTTTCATCCTCCTTCCTTTCATCCTAACCCTTTGATAAAATTATTTTTCAATTCCAGGGCTGTAGATTTTTGCCTTCAATTGAATTTCTGTCATAGATATAAACTAGGAATAGGACTGCGGGGCCATAGGGTATCTCTACTTATTTGCCTAAGTAACTCCAGATTGTTCTTTGGAACAGATGCTCCTGTCTGCCATTGCACCAGCTGAGCATGAGGGTCCCCTGTTCCCATGCTTCTGCCAAGAAGTGAATCACAATTCAGCTTTTCAATTTTTGACAGGTCACTATAGAAAAGTTATATCTTCTTGTTGTTCTAATTAGCAATTTTTTAAAATAACTCACGGTTTGGGGCATTTCGTTCTATGCCTGTTAATGCCCATCACCTCTGGATCCTCCCATAGGATGATCATGCGGCCCACCTTTCTCTAGGGTTCTGTGCAAGGATAGGTGGGGACAGACCTCACACCCCAGTTTGCTAATATCTAGATTTGATAGAGGAGAGACCCATGATGATCTGGGCTTGCCATTCCTGCTAATTCTTACCTCCTTGGGTCTTCCTCTCCCCGCTCTTCCCCTGTAGCTCTCGGTTCTCCCTTTGCCCCGGGCAAAGCTGGTCCCACTCTAGCACCTAGGGACTTGGACTCCCTCCCCCACCTTCCCTCCCTTGGGTATCTGCTCAATGCCATCTCAGCCCTATTTCTAAAGGTGCTTTAACCACCTTCTCCCCTTAATTTTTCTTCTTAGTACCTCCCACCCCGTGGCACCCCCATGGCTCATGGTGTGTATTTTCTGGGTTGTTTATTTCTTACCTCTTTATTGGGTGCCACAAAAGCAAGGACTGTCTGTTTCCTGTATCTCAAGTGCTTGGAAGAGTGCCAGGGGCAAAGTAAATGCTCAGTGGATACATAGACATGCTGTCAAACACCCAAATGGGCACATGTGGATATTATCAGTCTGCTAAGGGATGTTTTTAGATCTTTAAGAAAAAAATGAGTTAATGGGGCTAGGGATATAGCTCAGTGGTAAAGTGCTTGCCTCTCACGAGCCAGGCCCTGGGTTGGATCCCCAATACCACAAAGTGGGTGGGGTATTTATACAAAGAGAGGCATTATGAAATGATAAAATGCACAACTAGGTGACTAAACTTTTGACTGAGTGGAATTCCTGTAGGGATCCAATTCATTTCTCAAGGGTCTTTGGTGCTGTACCCAAACTGCTCACTGTATTCCAGATCTGGCTTTGGAAAAAATGGAAAATTTATCCTATATTCAAGATTATTCCCTAGAGCTCATATACTAAAATTATTTTGGTTGTCATGTATTGCTTTTGCTATCTTTAGTTTCAAATGAGGTACTGGGGATTGAACCCAGGGCATTCTACCACTGAGCTATATCCTCAGACCTCTTTAAATTTTATTTTGAGACAGGGTCTTGCTAAATTGCTGAGGTTGGCCTCAAACTTGTCATCCTCCTGCCTCAACCTCCCAAGCTGCTGGGATTACAGGTGTGCCCAACTGTGCCTGGTAATCATTTTCTTATTTACAAAAATACATTCCTCCGTAGGTAAGGCTCCATTCTTTAGGCTTAAAATCTTAATCCAATATAGTGACAGATAATTTAAAAAGCATCTGGTTACAGTTGCATACAAGCACTTTCTAAAAAACATAACTTCACTAGCTTTCTCTGAAATTCTAAAAAAAAAAAAAAAAAAGGAAACAATGCAGCTAGAATTCATCCCCGTCGTTCTTTAAAAAAAAAAAAAAATCGGCTGGAGTGCCAGTTGTATAGGCTCTGTCTTTTGTTGACCAAAAAAAAAAAAAAGTTTTAACTCCACAGTGGAAAAACTAACATTGTCACTAGGATATGAAGAAACCATGGTGAAGAACTAAGGACAGCGGGGCCGGGCAGAATGGCTAGCGGCATCTGCTCCGAGGGCCTTTATCAGCAGCCTTGTATGTTCTATTCAGGACTCTCAGAATGATTGTTGGCATGATGTAGACAAATTGACGCAAATTAGTTTAGCAAGGGCTATGCAAAGTTTAAGCTTGTTGAGCAACGCGCGGGCCACATAGCAACAGCTCCCAACACTGCGCAAAAAAAGTGTTGGATGCAAAGTACTAAGTACCCTAGAGCCCTGTCTTCCAGATTGGAGGCAGAGCTTGTTAATCACTGGTGGAGGCTGGGGGAGGCCATGGGGGAAGGGGGGCAAGCTGGCCATAGAGGACAGAGCCCCCACACTGACCCTGAAGGCCAGCGATGGTTGAAAAAAATGTCTCCTTAAAGTGCCGCCTGCTCTGCCTCAAACCGACCTCCTGTTATTTCATGGCCACAAATCCTCAAAGGACTGGCCCCAAAGATTAAGGGGATTCCGCCACTTTGCTCTTTACTTTGGGTTCAAATATCTGAAGACAATTCTTTGGGGGCTGGTGTCACACAGACCACCTAGAGGGACCTTCTAATTGTATTTACAGTAATTTAATTACAGCAGCGAGAGCTTCAGAAGGCAGGATTTACCGAGAGCCACACTGTGGGTGCCGCTGGCAGTTTTAATCTGTTAAATCAACAGAGAAATGGTAAAAAACAAAGCCTCTCCAGAGTTTGGAAACCACTTCACGGACTCTTTCTTCTTTTTTCTTAGGGAAGGCAGGGTGGGTGAAGAAGACCTTTTCCCGGGGTCAACAGCTTTCTCACTTTTATTCATATTATTTTATACTTTATGCCTGCAGTCTATCTTCCTGATCACTCCCACGTACACACAGAGATTAGAAATTGCACTACGGCTGTGTGGGTGTGTGGGTGTGTGCGCGCGCGGTTAAGATCTCTCTGGATAGCTCTTGAAGACCTAGTACTCTCCCTCCTCTGGGAAGGAGACCTGAGACTTACTTTTAACTTCATGTCTTATTCTTCCCTCCTCCCCAATATGTTTTTACACAAAAAACATTTAAAATATCTTTTCCAACATATTCCTAGGGCAATGTTCCCTGAAATATTAAATCACAAAAGTCAGTGATCTGTATACAATTCGGTCGATTTTCGATGGCTCGGCCAGCTCCTTACCCAGCTTTGATGGGTGCCCTTGCCTTCCAGGGGCCTCAGCTTCCCATCTGTAAGATGGGAGGGAAGGGAGGGGCTGCCCCTGAGGCTCCTTCCCCTGAGTCTAAAAACAGCACGTGCTGCTACTGCCACCTAGCGGCCCAACGCGGGCTGTGCGCGCCCCGCTTTGCTTGGGCATTTGGAAACCCTCAAGGTCGGGGCGGGAGCTGTTCAAAGACCCCGTGGGATCTGCGGACACGGCAGCCCCTAGGCGCCTTCTGAGCAAGAGAGAGTGTGCAAATACAAACAAACCCTCAGACATTCAAAAAGTGGTCACGGGCGGGGATTGTTCTCCCCCACTCTTTACCCATCCCTGCCCCTTCCTGGCCAAAGAATAGGTTGTGCTCTTCGTTTTAGCGTCACCTCCAGGGTTCCACACGTGTACACCAAAGGATGTAAATTAAAGCCCAAAGCCTATTCCCTTGTACAACAGATTAGGGAAAGTGTGCCCAGGGACAGCGTGGCCAGCCCAACGGTTGTCAAGAAACCACGACATTCTGCCACCTGTTGGTGATGCGTTGAATTATTTTAAATTTTAAGCAAAATTCGAATTTAGCATTTCAATTTTAACTATACCCTAAGGAATTTACACACCGATTTACAGTAGAAACTCATTACAGTGCCAAGGTCAAGAAATCTTTTCTCTGAAGGTAATAATAATTAGTAGATTAGGAGTAGTAACAATAATAATAAGTAACACTTAAGGAGCAGTCCCCACACTGAATCCTCACAGCCTCAGGGTTCTTGGATTATCTCGATTTGTAGATGAGAAGACTGATAGTCAATGAAGGGGTGACTAGCTCAGGCTCACCTGGGTGAAAAGCAACAGATGGAGCTCACTTCCTTGTTCTTAACAGGGATACTCCAAGGTCAGGGTATTCTACAATGTTGATTTTCTTGCTCTGGATTTGAAAAATACTCAACATCATTGCAGACTAATCCTAGCACTAAAAAGAAATCAATGCTGATATGTTGTGTATATCTAGCCAGTGTTTGTAATGCTTATATCATCTCTGTAGTTTTACTTTTAAGCATAATTATAATGTCGGTCAAAACGAAAAGAAATTTCTTTTTTCAAATTCATTCATTTATCCAATTAAGTTTAGCAAATGCTTAATCTGTGCCTGGAAGAGATACAGTGGATGGAAAGAGATGACGAAGCTAACCGTCTACAAGAAGAAATCTACAAATAATCACAGATTTCTGCTTCAAAGGAAGAACAGATCCAGATCACAAGAGAAGCCTGATCTTTATTGAGGAACCACAGAAGCTTCGCTGGGGAAGTGGTGTTCTCCCAATCAACTCTCCAAGCAATTCTTGGCTTTGAGGAGGGAGAAGCCCACCCTCTTCAACCTTTCCCTTACATACTAATGCTTTGTCTCCCGTATAAGATAATACACTTTTTGGCTGGACATTCTAGCTCTATACTACAGAGTAGAAATAATGTCACAACTGAGTTGTCCAGGGCTCAGTTGACACTGATGATGCCATGTTATCTTTTTCTTTGTTCTGAGGAAATCTCCACCACAGGCACGGTGTCCCATCAGCTAGTCCTTCCCTAAGCCGGTGACAGAGTAGGAATGTTAGTCTTCTCTTATTGTAGGCACCCCAATATTTACAAGGGACCTCCCCTCTCTTGGTCTCAGAGGAGCACTGCACCTTCATCCTCACCATTAAGGTGTGGAGGTGTCTGGCCCCCGTTGTTGGTGCCTGCCCTCTTGGGGGAAAGCTGAGTCCCAGGTTTTCTGCTTAGGTCACAGTGTTGATTCCTGAGTGACAGGGAGAGCACCTCTCAGCAGCGGCACTGCTGGGTCTCGATCTTCCCTGTACCCTAAAATCGCCCCATCTTTGGTCCTCACAGAGATTCTGCCTTCATCGGTCCCGGGCAGTGCCTGGGTTCTGGGGTTTTTAACAACCCTCCCAGGTGCAGGGCAGGCTGACGAGGACCGCGCCATGCTTGGTATTTCTGCAGCATTTAAAACTGTTGTCACTCAGTTCCTCTCCCTCCGGTGTGGCCCCATTCTGATTCCGTGGGACCCTCGGCATGCCCCCCATCCCTCCCTTTGTACGTTGCTGGACCTCGTTCTCAGACTCCCGACCACAGGTGTCCCCTGCTGTCTTCACCTTCTGTATTTTACGTTTCCAGGGACTCAGCAGCCTCTCCCTAGTCCTAGTCTCTTGCCCCAAACTCAGACTCATATTTTATCTTCCTGTTGGACGTTGGCACCTGGGCATCTGGCAAGACCTGCAGAATTGTCGCATCTTCCTGTCCAGGCTTCGAGGTGCCCAGTTTTACGACCCTGCCATAGCTCCCAGAGGCAGCTGCACACCTCGACTCATGGCCCCCTCACAACTAAAAGTCAGCGATGGCCGGCTGCGTCTCTTCTGCCTCCTCGTCCCCTAGTGAGGATCCCTGTGATGAGGTTGGGGCTACCTGGGAAAACCAGGACAATCACCCTATTTTCAGGTCAGCTGGAACCTTCATCCTTCTCACCAGGTAGCTGAGCCTGGGCACGGGGTCTGGGGACGCCGATGTGGGCAAGCTCGGGCCATTATCTCTCCTTCCTTATTTCTCACCTCCTTGGTCTCCTTCTTTTGCTCCTCCTCACTTGCTCTGTCCTGCGGTGGACTATAGAATCAAGCCCTCTCAAGAACATTCAAATAATGCCATGAACTTGGTCAAGACCTCCCAGCACATCCCTAGATGAGGTCTTCCCTAATTCCATTCTCTTCCCTCCTCCCCAGGGAGAGGGCCCTCTTACATACACGAATTTAGGGACTTGCTCATAGATAAGCCTGGTTTGAATGTGTTCCCTTAAATTCCTGGGTTAGAAACTTGGTCCTCAATGCCATAGCTCTGGGAGTTGGGGCCTAACAAGAGGTGGTGAGATGATGACCACCTCATTCTGCTCCCATGAATAGATTCATGTTACCACAGAAGTGGGTTAGTTATTGGGAAAATGGGCTTGTTATAGAAGTAGGTACTCCCCTCTCTTGCTCTCTTGCCATTCTGCCTTCCACCAGGGGATGATACAGCATGCCTGATGTGATGGGCTCCTTCCAATCTCCAGAACCAGTCGGTGGCATTCTGTTATAGCAACACAAAGCAGATTAAGAAATAAAGTGATAGGATGTTTTGAGTATATTTAAAGTTTTTATAGAAATAATATCCCACTGTTTGTATCTTTCTGGAAATTGCT
This sequence comes from Marmota flaviventris, assembly GCF_047511675.1. Taxonomy (NCBI): domain Eukaryota; kingdom Metazoa; phylum Chordata; class Mammalia; order Rodentia; family Sciuridae; genus Marmota; species Marmota flaviventris. The sequence continues at coordinate 15,226,851 of NC_092500.1, read as the reverse complement.
TTTTTTCCACTCTACTTTGTTTTTGTGATCTCTATTTATTTATACATACAGAACTAATTCATTCTTTTAACTGTTATATTGAGTAAATTGAATGCATATGCTATATCTTAGTTTTCAATGTTTATTTTATTTTGGATGGGTAATTCACTTACATGGTTCAGCAGTGAAAATTATATAAAATGGTACACCCTAGGCTTTTTTCTACCTCTCCTTCTATCCACCCTATTTCCATCTCATCACTTATAACTGAGTTTCTTATGTAACATTCTAGCATTGCATCATACAAACAGGTATTTATATTTTTAACTCCTTTTTTTTAAAAAAAAAAAAAAAGGTACCACGTTTTCCTTAGCCTTTTTAATTTCACTTATCACTGTATTCCGGAATCTCTATGAAGTCGTGGGTTCTTAGTTTTATGGGAGGTGCAGGGACCCAAGTTCCCTTAAATAGGGAACCCTGGGGCCACAGACCTCTACTGGGAACAGCTGTGTCCATCCCTCAGGGCCCCAGCCCTGGCCCACGTGGCCCATCTTGTCCCAGGGGGAAAGAGGTGCCTATTTTCAATGGAGCAATGGCAGTGGTGGCCCCTCGGACCCGGCACTTTCCTAGACCACTGAGTTTGAGGAAGGAAAAGGACATGGGACAATTGCAAGCAAGTGTCCCCTGTAGGGATCAGTGATACCCATCCTTAATGACAGATGGAAGCAGTTCTGACCACAGGCCTCAAAGCTTTTCCCGTGAACACAAAAGTACTGTCTAGAAGTTTGTCTTATGTCAAAGACCCGCAAGTCCACAAGGGAGACGTATCCATGGGTCTACCTATTCGCCAACAAGCAACAAACCAAGAGCACGCTTGAGAACTGGAGAAAGCGTATTTATGAACTTGGGGTGAATGAGCAGGAACGATTTAATCAGGATGGTAATGGGGATATCCAGTCGTAGATGAAACAGCGCAGACAAGCTTGCTGAACCCACTCCTGTTTCTGTGAATGTCATCTAACAGCATATGCTCTTTTTTAAATGAAGCTCTATCTATTTATTTATTTTTATATTTTTAGTTGTAGATGTTTAGTTATCTTTGTTTATTAATTTATTTTCATGTGGTGCTGAGGATTGAACCCAGTGCCCCACACATGACAGGCAAGCGCTCTACCACTGAGCCGCAACCCCAGCCCCGGCATATGCTCTGAATGAGACAAAAAGGAACACGACTTTTATAAAGTCCTCCCCAGGGAACCTAGTGGTGGGTCACTAGGATTTCTGGCTAGATACTTTTCTTGTTTTTAATATAGTGGTTTTCTCAATTTATCTTCTTTACCTTGCAATAGAAAATCTGATGCCCTAGAATAATAAAGAATCCCAAAGAAACTCACAGAAACAGAGTAGAAGAGTGGTTTACCAGGAGGCGAGAGAAATGGGGAGGCGCTTGTTAAAAAGGATAAACTTCCAGTTGTAAGAGAAGTTCCGGAGGCCTACCACACAGCCCCGTGACCAGAGCTAATAAAACTGTATTGTATACCTGAAATTTGCTAAGAGAGTAGATCTCAAGTGTTCTCACCACACACACTCACACACACACACACCACACACCCCACACATACACACACACATACACACAAGGTAACTATTTTCACAACATTTGTCAAAACATCATGCTTTAATGGATAACACCTTAAATATAATAATATTTGTTAATTATGCATCAGTAAAATTGGGGAGGAAAACCAAGTCTCATCTTTAAGATAATTTATAAGAAATTTAAAGAACTAAAGTCTTGAGATCTGGGAATAAATACTTTTTGAAACGAACAAACACTCCAAAAACAACTTTAAATTCTGCATAACTGATTAACTCTGTGTATATCTAAAGTCAACATGAAAACTAATGAAAAAGCCAGGTGTGGTGGCACATGCCTGTAATCTCAGCAGCTGGGGAGGCTAAGGCAGGAGGATCCAGGGTTCAAAGTCAGCCTCATCAAAAAGCGAAGTGCTAAGCAACTCAGTGAGACCCTGTCTCTAAATAAAATATATAATAGAGTTGGGGATGTGGCTCAGTGGTTCAGTGCCCCTGGTGCAATCCCTGTAACTACCCCCCCCAGGAAAAAAAATAAGGAAAGGAAGAAAGGAAGAAAAAAAATCAACAATCTATCTTGGATCTTCCCAATTGAGTTTTCAGCTCATCTTTTTAATGGCTACATAGTATTTCATTTGAGTGGCAGTAGCATGGTTTGTTTAATCATTGCCCTATTGAAATAAAGCTTTAATGAATAACCATGTATGTCATCATCTTTGTACATTTGCAAGTGGGTCTTCAGGATAAATGCCCAAACATGGGAATACTGTGTCAAAGGGTAAATGTGTTTGTGATTGTGTTACATGTTGCTGTATTGCTTCCTGGAAGAGTTGATAATTTAGCACTCCATCAGCACGGGGTAGCAGAGATGTTTCTCTCCAAGCCTCTCTGACACATGTTGAACAACTGGGTCTTTGCTGATCTGAGGGGGAGGAAGAGTGTCTCAGTGCAGCTCACACTTGCACTTATTCTGTTACAAATTAGGAGTCAGAGACCACATCTTTCTGTGTTTAAGAGACATTTGCCTTCTTCCTTTCTTTCTTTTAGAAATCTGTACTTTGTCTAATTTTCCTATTGTGTTGTTTTATTTTTTATTATTTTCTAGAAAGTGTTTTACAACTTACTAGTTGATTAATGGACTAACCACAACTGTCTGTAATATGAGTTTAATATGAGGTTTAATGTGAGTTTTAAATATTCTTTCCAACCAACTATTTGTTCTTTATTATGGTTGTTTCTTCCCTTCCCCTTCCTCCATCTTTCTCCTTCCTCCTTCCTTCCCCTCCTCCTTCTTTCCTTCTTCTTTTTTTTTAAACAGGTATGAAACTCAGGCATGCTTAACCACCAAGCTACACCCCCAGCCCTTTTTATATTTTATTTAGAGACAGGGTCCCACTAAGTTGCTTAGGGCCTCCATAAGTTGCTGAGCCTGGCTTTGAACTTCGGATCCTCCTTCCAAGCCACTGGGACTACAGGTGCACCGCTGTGTCCAGCTGGCTCCTTTTGCTAAGAGAGCTATTTGGTTATTATATGGTCATATTTATTAATTTTTAAATGACACCTGAATTTTGTGTCATAGTTAGATCTTCCCAAGCCCAAGGTTGTAAAGATGTTCTCATGTTTTTCTCTAATACTTCCCCTCCAAATGATCACCCAACTGTGCTGCACTGTTTATCTTAAAAAGCATTTTTGTGGGCCAAATGGAGATGTCACCTTTATCATAGAGAAAATTCTTACTCTTACTTGGCTCTTCTTCTGAATTTTCCATCATATGACACTAGTCTATTGCATATTAATGTAGACCATTTTGATTATTGATGATTTATAGCGTGCTTAGTATCTGATTGGACTCGTTTCCTCTCATTTTCTTTTTCAGAATTTTCTTGACTACTTTTGCATGTTTATTTTTTCATATTGACTTCATATCCAGTTTACCCAGACTTTAAAAAAAAATGGTTAGTATTTTTGTTGGGTTCAGGCTAAATGAATATATGAACTGTTACTTCTTTTGATGTTCAAATTGTCCTATAAGAAAAGCTTTAAATTGATTCCTGAGGATTTTTTAAAATAAAAATTTGACTATAGAAAATTTCAAACATGCACAAAGGTAGAGAGGCGTGAAGTACAGATTCCGCTCCTCATGTACACATCATCCAGTTTTAAATACTCTCAAACGAGTGGCCAGTTTGTATCCTCTATGACTCCACTCACAAACCCCCCTACAGGTTTTTAGGCAAATCTCAAACATAAAATAATTCAATTCAGGAATATTACAATAGGTAGTGAATTATAAGAACTCTTTTTTTATATTAAAAAAAACAGAGCCACCATGTCACTGTCACAACTAAAAACTTAATAATAATTCCTTACTATTATTAAATACCTGGAAAGATTTTAAATTTCCCTCAATGTCTTAAAATTATTTTTAAATAATGGTTTGTTCAAAATGGGACACAAATAAGGTGTCTGTTGATACAGTAAAAAAACAAAACAAAAAAAACCCCTCTATCTCAAATTCAGTTTTTCCACCGTGCTTCTGGTGGCCAGGTGTACGGGGGTTTCTCCCCACCAGTAAGCAAGCAATTAATTCTGCAGAGGACAGTGCAGTTGGGTGTCCTGTAATTCAATCGCGTCTGACACTATCTACCTGCAGCCAGTGTGTCGGACCCTGCAGGTTGAGGGCTGAGTCCCCAGGACTGCTGCTGACTTCAGGTGCCAATCACAGGCCCCAATTGTTTTATGTGCTTCTGACTCACCAGCTACCGACTGAGGTTCCCATGACCCTCTTCCCGGGTTCAGTTAATTTGCTGGAGCAGCTCTGAGAACATATTTACAAGTGTATTATAGAGCCTATTTTAAAGGCTACAAAAAAAAAAAAAACAACCAACCCAGTCAGATGAAGGCTACATGGGGTGAGGTCTGGAAGGGTCCAGAGCGCAGGAGCTTGGGTCCCCATGGAGTTGGGCGCTCTGTGCTCCCTGTGGAGATGAGTCATTGTTTACCTACCTGCCTCCACCTGTTCAGCTGTCCAGGGCGCTCCAAGCCTGTTTTTTTTTTTTTTTTTTTTTCCTAATGGTGACCTCATTGCACAAACATGACTGAAGCAAGACCACATGGAAACATGTCATTAGACAAGAGGGGTATGACCTAATGCTCACAGACGGCGTAGACTAACCCAGCAAAGCCTATTTTAGTTTTCTCTTATGTGGGTATCATGGCACACGCCTGAAATCCCTGAGACAGGAGAATGGAAAGTTCAAGACCAGCCTCAGCAATTTATAGAGGCCCTAAGCAACTTAGCGAGATCCTGTCTCAAAATATAAATAAATAAATAGATAAATGTAGATTCCTCTGGCCTCCTCCCTCCCTGGTGTGGGGCAACACCCCTCTGCAATGGGGTTCTTTTGATCTACTATCAGAGAAGTTAGATCGGAGAATTTCTTTTTGACCAGCTACAAGTCAGAAGCTGGGGAGTTTCTACGGCCTGTCTCAGGGAGAGAAATTCTGGTTCCCACGACCTGTCCTGAGGAGACAGTGGTGAGCCAGGACCCACAGATGAACACCAGTACATACAACATTTTTATGGGCCATAACTCTGGTTACCTTTCGTCTGTGGGTTCTCTCTCCATTTTTTCCCTTGCAGTTTATTTGTTGACTAAATGAGGACTTTTTCCTGGAACTTCCCACAGTCTGTAATCGTTGATTGCATTTCCACCCCGCAGTTTTCTGGAAGTTTGACCAGATTCCATTTTGATAATGTGCCAGGAATCCTCCTCCGTAGCTGGAGGTGTGCCCTTCCCTCAGGAGGCATCTGGTACTTGTGTCTAGTGTTTTGCTATCACAAATAGCACTGGGATGCGCATCTTTTCTTGTCACGTCAGCCTCCATTGATGGATTTAGACGAAGATGATCCATATCCATCATCATCGTCTATGGATAGTAAATCCTCTATGTCGTTAATGTTTCACAGACTGATGATGATGATATTCCAAATTTCTCAGTCATTCTTTCTTAGCTGGGGGGGGGAGCTTCCTTTCATTGACTATTTTAGTTATTCACGCTGTAGTTCATGTAAGAAGGAAGTCAAATGCTTGATCCTTTCCTTTTATTTACTAATTTTCAGAAAGATTAGTTGATTTGGTAGCAATGTCCAAAAAGGACATTATAATGGGGTTTGGATAACATTATAACTCATGAATTTATTAATATTTGATGTGTTTCACGCCACTGCAGTTGTCATTTTTCTTGTTCCTCAGATTATTCCATTTTTGGCCTGTGAAAGCCTTTTTACAGAGTCCTTCTCCCAGGCCTCTCATTAGTGAATTTTTAATCTCCTCCTTTCTTGAACAGTCCCCATACTGAAGCGTACCTTCTCTGCCTGCTTCTTTCACGTAGTGCTATGTTCTAGAAGCCATCCCATGGTAATATGCCAAGAGCGGTGTACTCCTTCACACAGGCACACGATTCTCTTGTGGGAATAATCCTTTTGTGTGACTGTATCTGGTTTTTAGCATGATTCTCTTCTGTGAACCTGTTTTTGGTTTTTTGCTATCACAAATAGTATTGAAGTGAACTACCTTGTATATCATTTCATAATTTTTTCAGATTCCTTTTTTATTTGTTCTTTTGAGTTATACATGACAGTAGAATGTATTTTGACATATTCTACATGCATGGAGTATGACTTACCATTCTTGTGGTTGTATATGATGTGGAGCTACACTGGTTGTGTATTCATATATGAACATAGGAAAGTTATGTCTGATTCATTCTAGTGTCTTTTCCTTTCCCCTAATCCCCCCATCCAACTTGGTGAAACTCCACTACTTCCTCCCCTCTGCCTGTTGTGAGTCAGCATCTGCTTATCAGAGAGAATTTCAAATTGGGTTTTATGGAATTGGCTTATTTCACTTCAGGTAGTCTCCATTTCCATCCATTTACTGGCAAATGCCATCATTTCATTCTTCTTGATGGCTGAGTAATATTCCACTGTCTTTATACATTCACTTATTGAAGGGCACCTTCAATAAATTGAGGTGAATTGAGCTGCTGTGAACATTGATGTGGCCACATTACTACAATATGCTGAGCTTAAGTCTTTTGGGTATATGCCAAGTACTGGGATAACTGGGTCAAATGGTGGTTCCATTCCAAGTTTTTGGAGGAATCTCCATACTGCTTTCCAGAGTGGTTGCACCAATTTTCAGTCCCACCAGCAGTGTATGAGTGTACCCATTTCCCCACATCCTCACCAACATTTATTGTTGCTTGTATTCTTGTTAACTGCCATTCTGACTGGAGTGAACCGAAATCTCAGTGTAGTTTTAATTTGCATTTCTCTAATTGGTAGAGATCTTAGAAATTTTTTTCATATATTTGTTGACTGATCATATTTCTTCTGTGAAGTGTCTGTTCAGTTCCTTTGCCCATTTATTGACTGGGATACATGTTTTTGTTAAGCTTTTTCAGTTCTTTACATGTCCTAGAGATTAATGCTCTATCTGAGGTGCAGGTGACAAATATTTTCTCCCATGCTGTAGGCTCTCTCTTCATGTTCTTGATTATTTCCTTTTCTATGAAGAAGCTTTTCAGTTTGATACAGTCCCATTTATTGACTCTTTTTGGGGGGAGATACCAGGAATTGAACTCAAGAGCGCTCGACCACTGGGCCACCCCAGCCCTATTTTGTATTTTATTTAGAGACAATCTGTAAGGATGGTCTTAGCCTAAGCAACTCCATTTAAAAACTCCATCTTAAAATGAACCAGGCAAGCCACAGAGCCCTCCAGGCATAGCCTGATAAAACAACTCACCTTCCCTAACCCTGCTAAGAGTCAGAGTGAAGTCACATGTCATTTGCCTTAACCCTGATAAGAGCCAGAAGGGTAATATCAGGGTGGAAACCACCAGACCATATGTCCTCTCTACGATGTAAGATGTCACTAAGAAACCTGGTAACAGCTAATAGGGACTGAAAGGGCAAGCAGAAGCTCCCAAAGTTTAGTATAAATAATGGAGTAAATGAACAGACATTCAGCCAGCTGACACTGATGCCCACATGCCAGAGAGCCTGTTGAGGACCTGGACTGACATCCCAACTCTTCCCATCTGCCTGACCTCTGCATAGTCCTCACCACTCTCAAACTCACATCTTGACCCTGGTGAGAGCCATGACTTTTCCTTATGACTGTCTCCTCTGCCAGCCGTCAACTCCACACCAGGAGAAGCCTCCATCGGTTCCTGACCTGATCTCTGGGTCTGAGTGCGTGTGCATCTGCTGGACTTAAGGCCTAAGACTTGAGACTTTAAATCTAGAAGCATGCAGAGGGAATGTCCATAATAGGTCTGTCATGATGAAGCTTTTTTGCAGTGCTCAGAGTTAACTTAGAATTGTTTGCTTTGAATTGATCATGTCTACTGAAGTGCCCAGCATTAAGGATTGTCATTTATTGATTAAGAACCTATAGAGTGAAATTGTATTGAATGATTTGAGTGAATAAAGCATTGAAAAGGGCATTAGCCTGTAGACATTCTTTTTATTTCATTCCTGATTTCTTCTGGTACCCATTCATCATTCAATAGTGTATTATTTAGTCTCCAGGTGTTGGAGTATAGTTTCTTTCTTTTTTTTTTTTTTAGATGGACACAATACCTTTATTTTATTTACTTACTTTTTAGTTGTAAGTGGACACAATATCTATTTCATTTTTATGTGGTGCTGAGGATTGAACCCAGTGCCTCCCGCATGTTAGGAGAGTACTTTACCACTGAGCCACAACACCAGCCCCTATTTACTTATTTTTATAAATTTGTTTTTTTAATCTAATTTGTTATACATGACAGCAGAATGCATTTCAATTCATAGTACACATATAGAGCACAATTTTTCATGTCTCTGATTGTAGAGTCAACCATACATGTCTTCATACGTGTACTTAGGGTAATGATGTCCATCACATTCCACTGTCTTTCCTACCCCCTGGAGTAGTTTCTACTTTTAGTTCCATCATTGATTTCTAATATCATTCCACTATGATCTGATAAGATGCAAGGTATTATCTCTATTTTTTTGTATTTGTTAAGAGTTGCTTTGTGGTTTTAGAGAAGGATCCGTGTGGTGCTGAGAAGAAAGTGTATTAAGTCATTGATGGAGGAAAATTCTATTTATGTCTGTTATATCTAAATTATTAATTGTATTTAGTTCTATAAATTTTTATTTTGATTTTGTTGGAGGATCTATCCAGGCATGTTAAAGTTACCCAGTATAATTGTGTTGTGGTCTATTTGCTTCTTGAAATTGAGAAGGGTTTGTTTGATGTATGTAGATGGTCCATTGTTTGGGGCATAAATATTTAGGATTATTATGTCTTATTGATGTATAATTCCCTTAAGTAGTATGAAATGTCCTTCTTTGTTCTGATTAACTTTGGCTTGAATGCTACTATATCTGACATGAGGCTAGAAACCCTTGCTTCTTTACAAGATCCATGTGATTGATATGTTTTTGTTTTTGTTTTTGTTTTTTTCTCAGCCTTTTACCTTCAGTTTGTGGATGTTTTTGCCATGAGGTGAGTTTCTTGGAGACAGCATATTATTGGGTCTTGTTTTTTCATCCAATTTTCTAGTCTATGTCTTTTGATTGATGAGTGTAGGACACTTACATTCAATATTATTTTTTTAATATTTACTTTTTAGTTGTAGTTGGACACAATACCTTTATTTTATCCATTTATTTTTATGTGGTGCTGAGGATTGAACCCAGGGTCTTGCATTTGCGAGGCAAGCGGTCTACCATTGAGCCACAACCTCAGCCCTCAATGTTATTATTGAGATATAATTTTTTATAACCTGACATTTTGGTTTATTTGTGGTTTTTAATTTGAATTTGTTTCTCCATTGATTCACAGGAGAATTTTATACACTAAAATTCCTTTTAGTATAATTCCCCCCTTTGCTGGTTTTAACTAATTTTCATGAAATATTTTATTGAGTATGTTTTTAAGTGTAGCCTTTCTAGTGTGAATTCTTTAAAGTTTAGTTTACCATGGAAGGTTTTTATTTCATTGTCAATTCTAAAGCTTTCTTTTTCTGGGTATTCTTGGCTGGCATCCATTTTCATTCAAAGCTTGATGCATATTATTCCAAGACCTAACTTTGAGGTTCTGGGTTGAGAGATCAGCTGAGGTGCAGATTGGTTTCCCTCTAAATGTGACTGGTCATTTTTCTCTGACAGCCTTGTAAATTCTATTCTTATTCTGTATATTAGGCAGTTTCACAATAATGTGCCTTGGTGTGTGTCTTTTGAAATTTTGTATATTTGGGGCCCTGTAAGCCTTCTGTATTTGATTTTCCATTTCATTCTTTAGGTTTGGGAATTTTTCAGATATTATTTCATCAAAAAGATTGTACATGGGCTGGGGATGTGGCTCAAGCAGTAGCGCGCTCGCCTGGCGTGTGTGCGGCCCGGGTTCGATCCTCAGCACCACATACAAACAAAGATGTTGTGTCCACTGAAAACTAAAAAATAAACATTAAAAATTCTCTCTCCCCCCCCTCACTCTCTCTTTAAAAAAAAAAAAAAAAAAAAGAAAGAAAAGATTGTGCATTCCTTTGGTTTGTTATCATTGAGCCTTCATCTATTCCAATAAATCTTAAATTTGGTCTTTTCAGGTTACCTCATATTTCTTGGGATTTCTGTTCATGTCTCTTAACATCTTTTCTCAATGGTCAATTTTGTTTTCAGAATTATATATTTTGTCTCCATTGCCTGAAACTCTGTCTTCCAAGTGATCTAGTCTGATGGTGATGGTTTTAACTGAATTTTTAATTTGGTTTATTGATTCCTTCATTTTGAGAATTTCTACTTGTTTTTTTTCCCCCAAGAATCTCTGTCTCTTTATTGAAGTGATCTTTCATTTCCTTCATTTTCTCTCTGCTTTCACTCCTTATACCATCCTTTACTTCACAGATCAGTTCAACCATGTACATTCTAAACTCCTTGTCTGACATTTCTTCCACCGTGGTGTCATTGGATTCTGTTGTTGGAATATCTTGGTTTGTTTGGGGCAATCTGTTTCCTTTGATTTTCATGTTGTTTATGTGTCTACCCATCTAACAGTATGGATCTGAGGCAGTATAGTTTGTACTTTGTGGACCTATGGTGTCCCTGAAGGTTTCTAGTACCTCACTGTTTAGGGGAGACAAATAATAACAACAACCAATGAAAACAATATACAGCATTAAACCATTATATTAAACAATATACAGCATTCCTACTATGATCTCTTCAATGTTAATTATTACAGTAAACAGAAATGATATGATCAGTTATTTCTGATCATAAAAACAGAAAGTTTGCAAAAGGGTTTACAATTTCAAGTGGTGGATAAGGAGAGAACAGAAATGATATAGGACATGATGATTATGAGAGAGGAAAAGGGAAGATAGAAGTAAAAATTAAAGGAAGAGTGAAAGAGAGAACAATAGAGATTGACTGTTAGCAGGAGAAAAGAGAAAGAGAATCAAGGGAAACAGATAGGGAAGAGAAAAAATATATGAAGTAAATTTTTTAAAAAAATTTAAAAGTTAAAATAAAAAGAATACAAAACAAAACTAAAATATATTAACCAAACATCCTAGTCCTCAAAACTTGATCCATAAAAAGTAATTGGCTTCACAAATGATAGAAATGAGAAAAAAGGTCTATGTACAATCAAGTCATAATTAAACAGAGAAAAGTGAAAAAAGAAAAACAAAAAGAGAAACCTCTCAATGAAAAGTTAAATAATCTTTTCTGTTAGAGTTCAAAAGATTCTCAGCTTCTCTTCTCAGCAGTTGTAGGTGGGGTCATCTGGAGCATGATGCTCCACCATCTGGATTGCTGGAGTGAGAGAATTAATCCTGTAGGTGGAATTTCTGGAGGTAGTGTTTAGCCTTAGGTGGGCTCCAGGCTCTTTGTTGAATGCCAGTTGCTCTGGAGATTTTAAATCAGAACCTCCAGTGCCCAGTAATTGGTGGTCTACACTGGAAGACTGTACCCCAGGGATCTCCCCTGGGTTCTAACTTGTGTGGTGGTGGAGCCAATTCTTAGCCCCCTATGTCACCTGAGGACTCCACATTTCCTTATCTTGAGTTCAGTCCCCAAACTCAATCTCTCCCACCCCAGTCCTTCTGAATTCCCAGACAGACTTGTCTCTCCCAGCTGGTCCTACATGCAGCAGCTGGATTGGAGGGGAAGGGGAGAGCTGGGTGGGTTTCCATGACAAGTTGTCCTCTGTGTAAACCTCTCTCCATGTTTGGTTTTCTTCTGGTCCCTTAGCATACTCTATGTTGTGCAGTGAGTGTTTATTGGGCCTGTATATCAGGCCAAACTTTGGTTTGCCAACAATCAGCTCCCTCAGCTGCTGGCCCCCAGGCCACAGCTGCAAAATGTTTCCTTCCCTTGTCCTCTGCATGCTGCCTGGAGAGATGGTGGCTTCTCTCCCATACAAGGACATTGTGCAGTGTGCCTTTGAGTTTAGTCAGGCAATGTCCTTGATCTCTAAATGCTTCATACCCAGACACACCTCAGGTCTCCTAAAAATGCAGGTTCCTTTAATTCCCTTATTCCTCCACTTTGCTCTTGGAGGGACCACTATGGCTGGTGCTTCTGGCCCAGCTGTGGCAGCAACTGTGCTGCTGGGGATTTCTTTCTTATTTTATTATATCCAACTTCCAAAGTCCCAGATCTGCTTTGAATGTCCAGTTTTAAATTTCAATAAAGTCCTCCCCGCCTTTTTTTGTTCACCCACTTTATTGAGAAGCTGCCTGTCTGCTTTCTTGGTTTTGCACCATAAAGCAGCCAGGAAAGTGGCCTCCTATATTCTGCCATCTTGAAACCCTCTCATTTCATATTTTTGCCAGTGAATACCTAGGACAAATTCCTGGAAATCTGGATAGCTATTACTATCTGCAGGTGTTTCAGTGAGACTTTTTTTTTTTTTTTTTTTTTTTTTTGGAGCTGTGATCAAAAGACCTGACAAGAAAACAGAGGGGTAAAAGGTTTATTTGGGGTTCACATTTTCAGAGATCTCATAGACAGCAGACTCCAGCAGCTTGGCCTGAGGTGAGGCAAAACAGCTTGGCAGAAGGGCATGGAGGAGGGAAGCAGCTCAGCACATAGCATCAGGAAGCAGAGAGAGCCCTGCTCACCAGGAACAAAATATGAACCCAGAGGCATGCCCCCAAGGATTTACCTCCTCCAGCCACACTCTCCCTGCCTATAGTTACCACCCAGTCAATCCATGCCTCAGTCTCCTGAGCTGCTGGGATGACAGGTGTGCACCTCCATTCTCAGCTCAGTGCATGTCCTTCTCCTGTTTCTGAGCTGTGTCCTCTGCCTGTCTTCAAGCTCATCAGTGAGTATAAATTGAATCTCAGGAATCCTTTCAGCAATGGAACACTTAATGTGAGATTAATACTGGTTAGCTAGGGGTTTATCTAATTATTTGTTGTTGTTTTTTTCCTGAAGAGGATTTTAGAAACAGATTTATTGATTGTGCTCTTAAAATTTGCCCCCATAGGGCAGGGGATGTAGCTTAGTGGAGAGAACTTAATTAGCATGTGCGAGGCTCTGGATTTCATCCCAGCACTGCCAAAACAAGGGCAGAATATTTCTCCAACTTGTTTTCTGCTTTTATATTTATTAATTCCCTTTATTTTCCTTTAGTTTATTTGGTTATCCCTTTTACTGTATCCAGATGCTTAATTTATTATACTTGTTTCTTTATTATCTATATAAGTATTTAGCACTAGAATTTTGATCTGTGCACTACTTTGTATGCTATGTGTCTGATATGTAATGTTTTCATTATTATACATTCCAGAAATAATTAAATGGCCGTTAGTACTTGCCCTTTTTGATCCAACACTGTTAAAGAGTTGAAATATTTTCAGGAAGAAGGATTTTTTTGTTTGATGATTTCATTAATTTCTAGTTTTATTACATTGTGATCAGAGAATGTTGTATTAATTCTGTTTTTGGAATTTACGAAAAATTCCTTTGTTGTCTAGATATGGCCAATTCTTGTGAGGTTTTCACAGACACTTGATAGGAAGATGCATTTTCTATGGTCAGGCACACAGTATGGCTTTATCTAATATGTTGCTTGGGTATTCTATGGCCTCACTTTTTTTGCTCACTTTGTCTTAAGTATTGAGTTAAAGTATCCTCTTGTTGGTGTGTTTGTATTTCTTTTTTCTTTGATAATTTTTACACTTAATGAAAGTTGCTATTATTTAATGTATATTTGTAATTGTTACATTGTTATGGTTTGGAAAGAGGTGTCCTTCCAAAGTTTCTGTGTTATAGCTGAGTGCAGTGGTGCTTGCCGGTAATCCCAGCAATTTGGGAGGCTGAGATAGAAGGATTGCAAGTTTGAGGCCAGCCTCAGCAATTTAGGAAGGCCCTCAGCAACTTAGTAAAACTCTGTCTCAGTATATAAAACAAAAACCAAAAAGTTCCTGTGTTGGCACAGGAGGTTAAATGATCAGATTATGAGAGCTGTAATCTAATCAGTGAATTAATTCACTTGGTAGATTAATAATATGAATGGACTAACTGGGGGAGTAAACATAGACAGTGGGGCCTGGCTGGAGGAGGTGGGTCACTAGGGGCTGCCCTGGGAAGGTTCATCTTCCCTATGGCCACTCCCCTTTTTCTCTCTGCTTCCTGGATGCTATGAAATGAGTTTTCTTTTGCTACAACCTTATGTCACGATGTTCTGCCTCACCACTGGTCCAGGGCAATGGAGTTAGCTGACCATGGATTGAGCCTCTGAAATCAGGAGCCAAAATAAAACTTTCCTCTTCTAAGTTATTCTTTTTTTTTTTTTTTTTATACCAGGGATTGAACTCAGGGGCACTCAACCACTGAACCACATCCCCAGACCTATTTTGCATTTTACTTAGAGACAGGGTCTCACCAAGTTGCTTAGTGACTTGTTTTTGCTCAGGCTGGCTTTGAACTCATGATTCTCCTGCCTCAGCCTCCTGAGCTGCTGGGAGTGTGCCACCCTGACTGGCTCTAAGTGGTTTTTATTGGGTATGTCTGTCACAGCAGCAAAGTATCAACACATACAAGTTCAAGGTTGTTCTAATGATATGAGTTGAACTTGTTTTTTATGTTTAATGTTTTAAAACTGATTTCTAGTTTGTCTAATGTGATCAAAGGTCTTTTTTTTTTGTATCTGCCTAGTATACATTTGCTAAACCTTTTATTTTTTCATCTTCTAGTTTACAATCTTTCTGAGTCACTTTGTTTAAAGGGTGTCTTTCATGTATAGCATAGAAAGTGTTTGGTTTTATGAAAAGAAAATATTTGTCTTTTATAAGTTGAAGGATATGTGCTACAATATGGGTGAACCCTAAAAACATCATGCTAAGTGAAAGAAGCCAGACTCAAATGGTCCTATATTATATGAAATTTCTAGAATAGCAAACCCATATAGACAGGAAACAGGTTGTTGGTTCACTAGGGTTGAAAGTGCACAGGGAAAATGGGGTGTGACTATTAGTGGGTATGCGGTTTCTTTTCTTTCTTTCTTTTTTTTTTGGTGGTGCTGGGGATTGAATCCAAGACCTTGTGCATGGGAGGCAAGAACTCTACCGACTGAGCTATATCCCCAGCTCTGGGGTTTCTTTTTGGGGTGATGAAAACATTCTAAAATTAGTGGGTATTATCTCACTACTGTGAATATACACACTCTGTGAATGTACAAAAAAAAATCACTGAATTGTACACTTCAGATGGGTAGATTTTTTTTGTATGCGAATTGTATCTCAAATTTTTTTTTTTTTTTTAAAGTTTGGAAGAAGAAGGAGAAGGGTGAAGGAGAACCTGTGCTGCTGGCACTGCTGTCATCATTTAGACTGCTCTTAATTCCTCAGCACCCAGTTCTCTCAGCCCACCACTGCATCTAAGGCAGGCTCGGATCTTGCCAGGAAGATGACTGATAGATTTTCTATGGCAAGTGTTCTACCTCAACACTCCCCTGCTGGAGCCTCTGCTGTGAGCAATAGAAAACCTGGCCAACTTCCTCAAGGCTGGATAAGATTCCAGACCATGGAACAATCCAACTGCTTTGCCTTCAGTGCCATCTGGATTCCCGCCCAGTGCAACCCACTGTGCCTTTTGCAACTGTGCTTCTTGCTGCACTAGCAGGACAGCTTCCCTCTGTGCCTCCTGCTGGACTACCTCTGGGACCCATAGCACTCTTTTCCTCATTCTGGACCAGCATTACCCCACCTGATGGTCCCTAATCAGCTCCAACATAAATAGGCCCTGACCAACTATGCGTTTTCCAGAGTTTCCCAGACCATATGATGCTGTGACACAGATCCAGCTATAATTGGTCTTTTAGGTCCCTGACATTCGTATTTCTGAACCATCAAGTCTCCGTCTCACAATTCTTCTCATGTTCCCTTGAGAACTTCCACCTGGTGGTCCCATTCTTACCATTAACAATGAAAAGATGTCAATTTGCTTTTCAAAGTGTGGCATATATACTTCTGAATGCACACAGATAATTTGCTGGTTTGGGGCTGGGGAGTGTAATTCAGCTGTAGAATGCTTACCTAGCATGTGCAAGAGTCTGGGTTCATATCTTAGCACCCCTCCTCCCAAATTGCCAGTTTTCTCCTTCTTCCTCTTTGGTTTTAGTATTAGAGGGCATTTATGAAAGAATAAGTCTTGCACCTTTCAGAATAGATGTGTGCCTCTTGAACAGCATGTATATTTGGAACAATCAGATAAAAATGCAATCATTCAAATGTGATTTTTATTTGCATTTCATAGAAAGCTAATGGGAGTATTTTAGTTATATACTTTACAAATTTTTATCCTTGTTAGATTTTGTTTATGAAACCACTTAATTTCTAAGGTGATATGGATTATGGTTAGAATCTGCAACTTAATTGGCAAGCTATTTCAAGGGTTTTTTTTTTTTTTTTTTTTGGATACTGGGTATTGAACTCAGAGTAGCTTTACCATTGAGCCACATCCTTTTGAGACAGGCTCTTGCTAAGTTGTAGAGGTTGAACTCAAACTTGCAATCCTCCTGATTTAGGTTCCTGAGTTGCTGGGATTACAGATGTGCACCCATTTCAATATTTTTATAATTACTGATTCCCTAATAAACATACTTGAAAAATTAGTTGCCATAATTTAAACAAATGATTACTTTATAGGATAAATAAATGTGATCTTCTTGAAGTTATATTTTGTGTACATTTTAAAAACTGCCATTTAATGTTAACTGTTCATTAGTGGTAATTTAAATTCTTGAGTTTTAAAGAAAACTTTTCTTTTTGAGTTCTACCTTATTTTTAGCCATATGGGTCACAAAGCTCTAAAACCTACTATTTGTGGTAACATTAAAATAAAAACCCAGGCCAGGACATATATAAATCATGGCTGTCCTACATTGGAATATGTTGCTCACTTTGCCTTTTAGGGGCAATATCTCATGAAATAGTCATGGTTACTTAATGTCAACAAATCAGCATCTGCTCTCAGTAAAAGCATCAGCAGTGCCTTCAGGAAAATATCTAGAGGAAAACCTCTCATAGCATTGTACCCTTAAATTGTTTCAGTAATAAATCCACTTTAAAAAAATCAGTTGCTTACAAGTTAACTTGACTTCCAATGCATGTTTATAAAGTTTTTTTTTGTAGTTTTTCTTGAAATTGTGATTTAATAAACTTTTTAATGACAAATTTAATGTCTATAATTGTCTTTGAATTGTAAGCTAAACTGCTTAAAACGTGACTTAAGACATATATTTGTATAATGAACAGCAGGCAATCTGTTTGAGATGTTAGGTTTTATCACTCTTTGTTGTATTTGTAAACAAAGACAAATGTTGGTTTAAAAAGTGAGTATAATTGGAATAGGTCATGGATGTAGTACTTCATATTTTTTAAACACAAACTTGTTTGTTATTATATTATACTCTAAAACTTTAAAAAATTATTTTATAAATTTATTTAATAAATTATTAAGTTCTTTCTTCCTTTTCTTCTTCTCTCTACTTTCTCTTTTCCTTCTCTTGGTTAAATATTCAGTCCAAGGCCATTAAGAGGATCAATATGGGGCTGGGGTTGTGGCTCAACGGTAGAGCGCCTGCCTAGCATGTGTGGGGCCCTGGATTCAAATCTCAGCACCACATAAAAATAAATGAATAAAGGTATTGTGTCCAGCTATATATATATATATATATATATATATATATATATATATATATATATATATATTGAGAGGATCAATAAGCTAGGCCTCCATGGCCATTCTGAAATCCTTACTGCTCTTACCCCACATGGACAACTTCCTCAATCCCCTCTCTTTGTCCCGCCAATATAAACCTTCCCTGGTGGTTCCTCTGCTACTCCTATGGTGCCCAGGCCTAGGGTAATGGAGGGTATCCACATGGTGGGGGGTTGTGGTGGGCAACAGGGTGATTACGCAGATAAATAAAGATAATAGTGACCAGGAATGTCATGGTCAGAGAGGAGATATGCTAATGGAAAGGGAGAAAGCAAAAATGAACCCTGTGATGCTGATATGGAATTAAGAGATGCTGATGTGAACTAATGGTTGTCAACATGTAGCCATATAGATTTAAGTGGTGTGTGTGTGTGTGTGTGTGTGTGTGTGTAAAACCTAACAGCAAAGAGCCCATCCAGCACCAGATCTTTTGTTTCTTAATATCATTCTCTACTAAAAGGACTTCTATGAAATGGATGATTCAAGGTTAGGGAAGGGAGCACCCAAAATAAAGATAGAACATCTTCTTGTGCCAGAAAGTTAGAAACTGCTCAGAGTTATGGGTCCATGTTAAAAATAAATAGAAGTTAACTTAAAGGGATTCTCACTAGTCAAATCTGGGTCAATCTGAGCCTCAAAATAATGGCCTACTGAATCAAATAGAAATCCATGAGTCCACATTTATTTAAATACGTAAATGAGTTAAATGAAGGTTGGATATTTACAAAGTCTTACAGTACCTCAGCACTAAATACAAAGGAAAAAGAGTAACATTTCAGTGGAGCAGCTACCACTTTAAACAAGTTTTCAAAGAGAACACCATGGGACAGATCTTGGCCAAATAGTAAGGTGAAATGAGAATCACACAGCATCACTTCTGCCAAACTCCTGCTGTTCTGGTTATCTCTTGCCACTTAGCAAATCACTCCAGATTTATGGTGGGGGGAAAACCGCATCCAATGTGCTCACAGATTCTGAGCCAGGATTTGTATGAGCTGCAGCAGAGAAGTTGTCTATTCCGTCTGGGACCTCAGTGCTTCCCTCTGGGAGTCATTGAAAGCCGGGAATCAAATCACCTGAAGCCTTCATTACTCAGTTTGTTGCTTGGGCAGGGATGATTTAAAAGTTGAGCTTAGTTGGGGCCATTAACCAGAGCTTTGGCCTCTCCATGTGACTCAGGCCTTTCTGAGCAGGGTACCTGAGTTTTGAGAAGGAGCACCCATGAGGGAGTCTGGATGAGTGTTTCAAGAGACCAGTGGAGAATCTAGCCTTGGAAGACATACAGCTTCACTTCTGCCTCATTCAGCTCATAGAAGAGTTACTAAGGCCCCAACCAGACTGAAGGGGAAGAATTCTATTTCTCAATGGGAGAGTAGAAAAGTCACATTGCAGACAACCCTACAGGATGGGAGAAAGGCTGGTTGAATATGTAAATTTTTACTATACCTGTGTGGGTTTTGTTTGTTTCTTTTATGAGATGGGGTGTTACTAAGCAACCCAGATGGCCTCAAATTCCTGGGCTCAGCAATCATTCTACCTCAGCTCCCAAGGAGCTGAACTGCCCATGCAATGCATTGTGCTTGGCTTCCTTATTGTTTGAGTCAGTTTTCTGGTTGCTGTGACCAAAAGATCTGACAAGAACATTTTAGAGGAGGAAAAGTTTATTTAGCTCACAGTTTCAGAGATTTCAGTCCACAGACAGCCAACTCCATTGCTCTTGACAAGAGTGAGGCAGAATATCATGGCCAAAGGGTATGAAGGAAGAAAGGAGCTCAGGACATGGCAACCAGGAAGCAGAGAGAGCTGCTCATCAGGGACAAAATATGTACTCCAAAGGTACGCCCCTAGTGACCTATCTCCTCCAGCCACAACTTACCTCCCACAGCTACCACCAAGTTAATCCATTCAAGCGGATTGTTGCACTGACTGGATTAGGTCCTCATAATCCAATCTAATCTTTCTTGCATTGTTTCATACATGAGCTTTTGGGGGACACCTCATATTTAAACCATAGCATTGTATTTTTTAGGCATTGCTTTATTGTCTTGTGGTGCTGAATATTTCTGTGAGAAGACACTGTTTCTGAGGAGAACCTGAATCTACCTCATACCCTCTTTTAAGTGGCCAGTGTTGGCTACCCAAGTAATTCCTTATCTCCCCCTCAACAGCTTTCATGGACATAATCTACATACTATAATATCTGCCTACTTTAGGTGTACAATGCAGAGTTTTAGTGAATTTATATATTTGTGCAACCACTGCTAAAATTCAACACATTTTCATCATCCCATCAAGTACGATTCAGTGGCAAAAAGGAACAAATACTGACAGATGCTACAAAATACATGAATTTCAGCAACATCCTGCTGTGTGTGTAGGGGAAATGAGCAATTGAGACTCTAAGGAACATGCCATTCATAAACATGGAATTAAGTAATTTTTATTGATAAAAAAAAAAATAGCAGAATGCAAGCAGGTAAGCCACAAATAGCAACAAAGATATAGTGGATTTTGAGCCCATTTGTGCCCATTGTGCTTGGCTTTCTATTCCCTCCTGCAGTCCAGGCAACCACTGACCTGTTTTCTAGCTCTGAAATCTGCTTTTTCTGGACATTTCACATATATGAAATAATACAGTATGTAGTCTTTTGTAACTGACTTCCTTCACATGTGGGAGAAATTTATCTAGCAGTACTGAAGAATGTTCAAGCACACAATCAGTACTAAATGCCCTGGTCAGTACAACATGCTCTGGCAGAGGCACTTGTAGAAGATATTGATAAAGAATTATGAAGACAGAACATTAGAGTAAGCCTGATAATTATGAAATTCAGGGAATCAGAATAGGTTGGGTAGATAATTATGAAAAAAGATGTCAGAGTAAGCCCAATGTTACTCCTGACACAAGGTGAAAAACTACTTGTTTATTAAATGTAGGATGATGTATAACAACTAGAGCTTTAGTTCCAGATAAACAAGAGCTCAAAATCCACTATATCTTTGTTGCTATTTGTGGCTTACCTGCTTGCATTCTGCTTTTTTGATCAATAAAGATTACTTAATTCCATGTTTATGAATGGCATGTTCCTTTGAGTCTCAATTGCTCATTTCCCCTACACACACAGCAGGATGTTGCTGAAATCCATGTATTTTGTAGCATCTGTCAGTATTTGTTCTTTTTTGCCACTGAACCATCGTACTTTGTTATATGGATATACAGTTGATCCTTGTTATCCCTGGTAGTTATGTCTAAAAGGTTGCTGTGAATACAGCATTATCAAATACTGAATCACTGCCTTGGTAAAATTTCCTATAAAATATCAGATTTTCATCAACCATTTAAACCTATTTTAAATATATAAATGCTGAAAGTAGCCAACAGCACTAAAATTTATGCTTGAACAAAACTCATCTAACACAGATATTTTCCCTATAGGCACAACACAACCATCTTGTGCTCAGGAACAGAAGACAGCACATTAGTGATATGCTTGGATGTCACTTTAAAGAATAAAATTACCCCCCCCCCCAAAAAAAAAAGCACAAACAAGCAGAAAACATAGCATTAACTAGAAAACTGTGAAAAGGACAGTTATTTATAGCATGAAAGCTGAAATAAGAAGGCAGAGTGCTGCTACCTTATTTGATGTTGGGTGACTCAAAAGTTGTTTTTTTTTTTTTCCCCATTCTGTACATGCACTTATCAAATGAATGGGAAAGTAGCATTTTATTTGGGGGTTACAAATAAATTTTAGCAAGTAGGCAAATATGGAATTCATAAATAATGAGAATTTACTATATTTTATCTATTTCCCCATTGATGGACATTTTAATTGTTTCTATTTGTTGGCTGTTATGCATAAGGCTGCTATGAACATTTGCATACAAGTCTTTGTGGAAATATCTAGAGTGGAATTGCAGAGTCATATAATAAGCTTAGGTTTTCCTTTTTAAGAAGCTGGTAAACTTTTGTTTTCTGCAGTGATTGTTCACACTTCTACCAGCAGTGTCTTAGGGTTTGTTTCTCCACATCCTTACCAACAATTATTTGCTTTTTATTACAGTCATTCTGGTAGGTATGGAGTGGCAGCTGTGGTTTTGGTTTACATCCTCTTGAGGAATAATGATTGAGCACCTTTTCATGTGTCTGTCATTCATATATCTTTTATTTTTAAATTGAGTTGTTTTTTTTTTATTACTGGGTGAATTCTTTATATATTCTGGATTTAAGTCCTTTAGCAGGTATACGATTTGCATATTTGTAGTTTATTTTCTTAATGGTGTTTTATGAGATATAAAAGTTTTAAATATTGGTTAAATACAGTTTATAAGTTTTTTTTTTCTTTTCTGGATTGGATTTTGTTGGTGTATCTAAGAATACTTTGCCTGACACACATCATAAAAATTTTGTTTTCCTCCAGAAGTTATGTTCTTTTAAAGTCCTGTGATTTTAGTAGTATATTGGGCCAACAATTATGGGGCAAAATTTCCCTTAGATTGTGATGTACCAATCAACATTTTTTTTTCGGGAAAAATGCATTTCATAATTTTGCTTATACTTATCTGCATGTTCTCTTGTTTTTGCTTTTCTTCCTTAGGAACATCAATTAAATATTTTGCCTATCCTCTATTATCCCCATAATTCTTTTTATATCTTTTGCTGTTTCCTCTTTCTTTTCCCACTTCCCCTGCTTTTGATCATCTCTAGTCTTCCTTGTGCTTTTATAATTTGGTCTTTATTTTCTGAAAGATAATTCTTTAAAAGATTTTTCTTTAATATTGTGGAAGTTTTGTTACTACAATATCTTATACAATCAATTCGTAGAGAGAAAATTTTATTTTGGTTAATAGTTTTAGAGGTTTCAGTCCACGATCAGTTGCTTGGGGGTCTATGAAGCAGCATATCGTGGTGGAAGTGTGTAGTACAGCAAAACCATTCAAGTCCTGGAGGGGAAACCAAAGAGAAAAAGAGGAAATTGTTCGAACTTTGTCACTCTTATAATCTATTCTTCCAAGAAGCAATGGCAGAGGGACTAGTGATGTGTTTTGGGACTGTTAACTAGCACAGAGATTCTGAAAAATTAATTATTTACTTGGTATGTAAAAATATGCCCTGAAGAAAAGAAAGGAAAGTGGGTCAAGCAGTCAGATACAAATTTTAGCTTGACAATTTCATATCCAGGGAAAGATTAATGTTGATAACTTTGAGAAAGGATTGGTTGCTATTTCCCTTATATTCAATGTGACTATAAAGGGGACTTCAAAAGGCACTCTAAAACAGGTTATTCCCTTTGTAGAACTCATTTGCTTTGTAAACCATTTGATTTTCAGTATTTCAAGTTAGGAAAAATCCACCCGTCCTAGTTATAGAGGACTTAAGATGTTCAATATCCATAGGCGCTTCTTCACCTGTAAGAGGGACCATGCCTCTCAGAATGTATATAGCACTGCCTAAACCATGGGGTGGGCAATTGTTTCCACACACAGGCCAAATGAGAGGCTCTCTTGCTTATATTTTACAAAAATCCCAGATAAACCAAATTATGTCCTGGGGGCCACATAAAAAAAACATTTACTCAGTAAGTCTCGCTTCTCATAGTAAACATACATTTTTTTTTTTTTTTTTTTTTTTTTTACATTTCAACCTGGCCATTGCAGATAACAAAGATTCCATGTTTCAGTTTTGGGCTCTACTCTCTATTAGATAGCACTAAGCCATTGACTGGATGTTAAGTATTGCCCTTTTTTTCCCCCTCAGAATATAGTGGTTAAAAACTTGGGCTTGACAGAACTGGGTTTGATTCCACTCTACTCTTGAACATATGCGGAACCTGGGCAAAAATAATTTCTGTGGCTCAGTTTCCTTGAATGAATTTAGGGAACAGTGCTTGCCTTGTTGTTGACAGAGATGAGATAATACAAGCCAAGAGTTTGTGTCAAATCTTAATTGTTATTATATCACAGGAAAAATTAAGAACAATATTAGGGCAAGAAAAGGAAAACCAAAGAATAATGTAACTGGGTCAGGAGAGTCAAAATGCAGTAAGAGTGAGGAAAACATTAATATTTACACTGGATCACAAACTACATAAAGCTGTTAATTGTCCAGCTCATTTCCCAATGTCAGGATAATGCATTATACTCATGAAAACATGGTGAAACATGGAAAAATGTGTAAACTTTACACCAAGTGATTTGTCATTTGATTTTTAATTTTTTTGTTTTTTAGTTGTAGAGGGACACAAATACCTTTATTTTATTTATTTTTATGTGATGCTAAGGATCAAACCCAGTACCTCACACATGCTAGGCAAGTGCTATACCACTGAGCTACAACCCCAGCCTGTGATTTGTCACTTGAGTCTACACAGACATACTGGGAACAACAAAAACTATTATTTGTGCATATAATAGGAGGTAGATTAGAATGTTGGGTAGAAGGTTGGATTGGATCTCTTTCAACTTCAATGTGCTATTGGTATATAATTTCTTTTTTTGCTTTCACATTTCTTGTTTCTGGCTTGCTTCTTTCTGGCCCTTTTGAATCACCTCACCTTGTTAAGCAATGTCACATCTAATTTCTCCAGTTGCTCAATAAGGCAATGTCTCTCTGGGTGTAACCAACTAGGGGAATACTCAGCCAATTAAGAGACTGGGTAGAATGACACATACTGTAATAATGTATTTTGTTAAAACATAAGTTTTTGTCAGAAAGCACTAGAGACCCATTATTTTAAGACATTACAAAATTCTTCAAAACAATAGCCAAAGTTTCATTTTAATAATCCAAGAAAGAGATTTCACAGCATAGGAATCAATTAAGTGGAGTTCAGCATATTAAATGAAGGACTTGCTTTCCTTCCTTGAGTCTCCTTCTGTTGCATCAAAGTATCTCAAATCAAGATAGAATCCTTTTATGGAAGCCATTCCATCAAAATTCCATTATTTTCATTTTAAACCCAGGAGTGGATGGGCACTGAGTGGTGCTATTCGCTTTTAAAGGTGAGAAAATAGGCAATAAGAAATGACTAGGCTCTGACTTACAAGAAATACATGACTACCTTCATTCGCAGTTTCAGAATGTTCTGGTGAACTCTCAAAAGAGCTCCCCTACCTCTTGGTTGGTTTATGAAATAGATTCAACTACAGCTTTAAATAACTGTTAAAAATGAAAAATCTCTCAGAAGTGGTTAGTTTTATATGTCATTTTTACTTTAATAAATTCTATAATAGAAAGAAGTACAAGAAGAAACAAAGTGTAATTATGCATTTCATGATTTTGCCTAGAGTCCCAACCTGAAAGTTCACATGTAAAGATATATTAGAGACTTCTGTGACAAGAAAATAGAGGAAGTATCCACAACTTCACATGCTGGGTAAACACAACAACCCACAGATACTGCTAACCTCTAACCATATTTAAAGAGCAGGATTTAAAATCTCCTTTGAGTTCTGTAAAACTACAGTGTCTTGTTAACTTCAGCAGTCAACTAGATGGATTGAATTCATTGTTTTGATGAATTAATAAGTAGGCTGATGCCATATACTATATTTAGTCCATTTTTAAAAAGGACTAGATCAAAGTTAGCTTCTTCCAGGATGATTTCTTGGTTAGTGTGCCTTTTTTTCCCCTGAGCCTTGTTAATAGTTATTACTCAGTTGCACCACCCTGATTATTTTGTATTTCAAAAAATATTGTGAGCATTTGTTTCATGTTTATATTCTTTATTGTATATATATATTTTTTTCATGTGTATTTTTTGACTTGCTAATTAGATCATAAAAGGAAAACTTGCACATTTGTGTAAGATGTCAGTTTATAAAGCCCTTTCATACCTGCCACCTCTTCTGATCTCAAAACAGGCATGATGGATTTATGGCCATCTTCATGGGATAGATGTTGACCAAAGAAACACAGCACTTATCTTCTTTGGTCCTCAAAACAACCTGGGAGGCTACCCGCAGCCTCCTTTGGAAGCCCAGCCGCACATGACAGATGGCTCAGCTGCAGGCAGGGCTGGCCACGTGGGAGTGCACAGACCATATCCTCTTGCAGCTGCTCCGCAGGCTGAGCCTTCGCCCCGGGCTCTCATTTCCAACTCACCCTCTCCCAGCGTCTGGCAAGGCCTGGCCTTGCACTAAGTGAGCGCTGGGCGGCGAGGACGAACCGGGCAGGTCGGTACTCCCAGGCACTTCGAGGGCAGGAAAGAGAAAAAGAAACCTCGAAACACAAACAAGCCAGGTCTCTCCTCACCCCTTCGCTTGGTCACAAAGGCGAGCCCCGACGTGGACGGCTGAGTAGGCCCAGCTAGTCACTCCTCGAGGGCAGCAGCTTAAGAAAAAAGGCTGAGGCCCCCGGGCGAAGAAGAACCGGAGAAACTGGCGACCGTCTTGCCTTCCCTGTGGCGAAGGTTCTAAATTCCGACGACCGTTATTCGATGGCGCAACGGAGACTTCTGGGGGCCACCCGGAATGGAGCTCGGGCCGGAAGGCCGTGGTCCGCGCGTCTCCGTGTTTCGCGCCCCTCGCCCGACCTGATTGGACGGTGGGGGAAAGGGGGCGGGGAGACCCCAGGATGAGGCGCGCGCAGTCCTGCGGGGGTTCCCGCGGAGGCACCCGGGGGCGAAGGGCGGGAGCAGCACCGTGGCACCGCGCCTGCGCACGTCGAGAAGTGACTGGCTGGGGGCTGCTGGGAGGGCGGCAGTTCGAGAAACGGGTGGGCGCGGGAGGGGGCCGCGGGTGCGCGTGCGCGCGTGCGCGAAGGAGCTGGAGCCGCGGGAGGAGGCGGGAGCTGAGGAGGCTGCGGAGGGGGCGGGTCGCGTCGGGCGCCACGTCCGCAGCCAGAGGCCGCCGCCGCCGACCGAGGCTTCAGGCTCCGCAGCTTGAGGGGAGCCTCCGGAGCCCGCAGCTGCCCAGGGCTGTGTCCGGCGCCGCTACCGCCTAGGCCACCTCAGCCCTCCCCGCTGCCTCCCGCTCCCTCCGCCCGGCCCCAGCCCCAGGCGCCGGCCCCGACCCCGGCGGTAAGTCGGCTGTGGGGCGGGGGGCGCCGCCCGGCTTCCTGCCCTCCTCGCTCTCCCGTCTTCCGTTAGCTCCCCTACACCTCCTCCTGCCTCCGGGCCGGGCCTCCCCGAGCCGGGCCTTTCGGGGTGACTGAGGGGGAAGGGGGAGGGGCGGGACGAAGTTGGGGGCTGGTGGAGGTTCCTTGGCGGGGTTCCTCGGCTTTTGTATTTCTGACTCCTGGGCCGCGGTTGGAGGTTGGGGACTCCCCCGACTTCGTAACGTCCTGGGTGTCAGGGTGGGGGCGGGGGCGACCGCATTCTGGAGAGGGACGCGGCTGAGGGTCTTGTGCTGTGCGCCCTCGCCCCGCTTCCTCCCGACCTGTTGATAAACGACCCTCTTGGGTTCAAGTTCATAGGGCTTGGCTTCTTGTACTTGGACCTTCTCAGTGCTCTTCCCAGGTGGGAGGCTCCACTCCCCCGCCTAGCCTCGCCTAACCTGTACCTCCAAGTGTGGGAATGGAGAGGGGCGCTGGCGGCGCCGAGGAGGACTTGGGGTGCTCTGGAGCACCCATCAGTGCTGTCCCTGTTGACCCCAGTCAACTGTCCCTGCCATGCACGCCCAGCTTTAAGATTAGCCCCCAGGCTCACACTTCCAGTCACAGCTTCACTCCTAAACCCGTTTTACACAGAAATTCTGGAACCCTACTGGAGCGGGGGTGTTCTGGGTGTACAGAGTGAAGGCAAGGAAGGAGGTGCTGAGCTTAGCCTTAGCCAGGGCGCCTCCAGGGTCATTTTCTGCCTCCTGCCACGTCACTCCCTCTGCTAAAGAAAAAAAAAAAAAATTGCTAAGTGCCTAGAGGGATCAATGGGAGAAGGGACTGCGGGGAAGTGTTAGAAACACCTAGAGAAGAGGTTGGTTTTTTTTTTTTTTTTTTTTTTTAATTTATTGAGTCCTTGTGAACGCTGTGCCAATTCCAAATGAAAATACTTTAGGTACTGTGATTATTTATATATATTCTTGTTTAACCTTTAAAACTTGCACTGGTATGGGCGCTCTTAAAGACTGCCCAGGAATACTGATAATCACACCAACATGTACGTGGGTGTGTTCCCATGCCTGCTTTTTAAAAAGAAAGGGAGAAGTAACTTTAATAAATCCGTATGCATCCTGTTTTGCTTTTTCCAGTTTTCGTTGCTTAGGTCATTGTTATAACAAAAATACCAGAAACCGAGGGAAAATGTTTCCATAGACAGCATCATTAGAAAAGTTTAATACTTTAGGCAAATACATATGCAGGTGTGTGTGTGTGTGTGTGTGTGTGTGTGTGTGTTTTAACTCAGGAAAATCTACTTTCTTTGTTTCATGTATTCAGTATTTGCTCTTTTCCTACTTCCTGAGGAATCTGCCTGGTTTATATATAAACACCTTAAGAGTAGAGCCTTTGTATTCTTGTTCAGCGACTAAGTGTTCGACTCAGTTAGGGATGCAAATATCTGTTGAATTGATGAATGTAAATTGGAGTAGATGATGATGTGTTGGTTGTCTTGTTTGACAAGAGTATTGCAGTTCTATTTAATGATTCATTTAAGGACAAAACTTAATGGACAGTGCTGTTTTGACACTGTCAGTTGTTACATGTTACTGTGTGTACATTTGTAAAGTTTTATTGACATTACTTTTTCTTTTTTGCTAGACTGAATGCATTTCTTGTGGTCTTATTTATTGTTGATTAAGGGGTAGGGACCACCTCTGTAAGCATAATGTTCAGAATAGTTGGTTAACTAAATAAGTTTAAAAACTACTAAACTGTTTAATGTACATGACTTGGTATATGTGTACGAGTCTCCTTGCATTTATTTGGCAGAGAAACTAAAACATGGGAGTGAGGCTATGGCAGAGTTCCTCTCTATATACATACATGTAGAAGAACTTAGCTAATTTGTTTACAGTCTTTTTTTTATATATAGGAAAATCAGCACTTATTGTTTAATAACATTTGAAAGTGACTTCTAAGGTAAACTGTTGTGCACTGTATTTTTGTGTTTGAACGTTACACAAAAGGTTAGTGTGATTTAACTTCCTTGGCATGTTAGAGGAGTGGTACTCACAGACAAATTTGTATACTGTTTTCATTATGAACAAAAAGTTTAAATTTACAAGATGTTTCTGAAACCCACAAAACATTGATTCATCTATTTTCCTTTTAAAAAACTAAAAGAAGCTTTCCAAGGGGCATTTGTTTACTTATTTCTATTATTGGAATAAATTACTCTCTAGGGAATAGTGCTGTTATTAATCTTTGCTTAATATTTTTGCCAGCTGTTGTATCTATGATACTGTTGTATGGGACAAGAATTATCCATTCTTCCTGCTTAAAGTAACCGCTAATGAATTTGCTGTCAGAGATCTTTCACATTTCAGTTTCTTAAAAATCCACTTATAATCAGTTTTAGTTGGTAGTATAATAGTTTGTCATGTGTTAGAACCAAAAGATGGAATTGATTTATGTCCTTAGAATCAGTTACATCTTTATCCAGATCTAAAGGCTGTTAATCTGTCATTATACCTTCTTTAGGAAAGTATTTTTTTTTTTAAATAGAAACTTGGGTGCATTATGGGCTTCTAGAGAGCAGATACATTTTGTTTCTTGAATGAATGGTTCACTAAACTGGTAAGTGCCGGGCAGGGCATGTATTTCATTTTGATTGTAAACTTTGGCTCACAGTAATTTCTGTATTTACTTAATCAAATTGAGGCTTTAAATGTGTAACAGGATACTTGCCACATAGGAGGAGGGCTCAAATACATGTTGAATTAATGATTCAGTAAGTTTAGGTCAGGGTTTATATAGAATTTAATGATTTTGTTGATTGTATCATTTAAGGGTAACATTTTTTGGGGGGGTGGTGGGTATTGGGAATTGAACTCAGGGGCACTCGACCACTGAGCCACATCCCCAGCCCTATTTTGTATTTTATTTAGAGACAGGGTCTTACTGACTTGTTT
Source organism: Marmota flaviventris (assembly GCF_047511675.1). Taxonomy (NCBI): domain Eukaryota; kingdom Metazoa; phylum Chordata; class Mammalia; order Rodentia; family Sciuridae; genus Marmota; species Marmota flaviventris. Next base: position 15,196,973 of record NC_092500.1, on the reverse strand, counting down.
AGCGCCTCACTTTTGCTGATGCTCTCTTTGAACTCTGGATCCTCCTGCCTCAGCCTCCTGAGCCTCTGGGATTACAGGCCTGGGCCATCACACTAGCAAGGGTAACATTTTGAAATCATCATTTTTATACTTTTATTGTTAGTTGGTACTTATTCCACATGTATACTTTAAAATTTTATTAGCAGATTCTTTTTTTTAAGAGGTTAGGGGTATGTTTGTGTTCACAATTCCCAATATAAGAAAACAGGTTTCTTGTAATGGTGATAATAAGCAGAAGGGTAATGTGTAAGACCCTTTTATCCATGAGTTTTACTTTCTCCAGTTTACCTGTGTTATCTGTGGCTAACCATGGTCCAAAAATATTAAATGGAAAATTCCAGAAATAAAACATTCATAAATTTTAAAATTGCACACTGTTCTGAGTAGTATGATGAGATCATGCACTGTCCCACTCCGTCCTGCTTGGGACATGAATCATCTCTTTGTTCACTGTATCCATGCCGTATGTGCTATCACCTTTTAAGCACTTAATAGACTTCTGGGTTATCCCATTAATTATCATAGTGCTTGTATTCAAGTAATATTTTATTTTCCTTAATAATGGCTCAAAGCACAACAGTAGTAATGCTGGCAATTCACATATGCTAAATAGAAGCTGGAAAGTGTTTCCTTTAAGTGAACAGGTGAAAGTACAATAAGATATTTTAATAGATGGCATATTAACATAATTTTATTATTTTACTTATTTATTATGTATTCTATTAAGGTATTTATAACACATTATTTTACTATTGTTAATCTATTACTGTTCCTAGAATATAAATTAAGCTTTATCATAGAAATGTATGTATAAATAGGAGAAAAATGTATTATATATAGGGTTTGTTATTATCTGTGGCTTCAGATATCCATTGGGGTGTTAACAACATATCCCAAATGGATAAAGGGGCACAACTGTATAAAAAATATTTTTTCTTAGTAGAAAGTGGTGCTGTCCATAAAGAGTTAACAGCTCTAAAAGTTTGGCACATATATGTGGGTAGAGGTTAGGCATAGTTTATATATGAAAAGTACAAATGATATTATAGATAATTAAGGATTTTAGCAAATACCTTTATAAGAATTCTGTTTTATCAAACAATATGAAATGCAGAGGAAAAATCCCAAATAGCTGTGTCTTTTACGCAATTTTTAGTACCCTAGAAGTTCAGGAGGAATTTTAATGCCACATACTTGCTACTAAGACCAGTGAAGGATCAGATAGGGTGGCACATCCCTGTCATCCCAGTGACTTGGGAGACTGAGGCTGGAGGATCACAAGTTTTGGGCTAGTCTCTTGGTGAGACCTTGTCTCATAAAAGGGATGGGGTAGCTCAGTGGTAGAGTGACTCTGGATTCAATCCTTGGCACTCCCTACCCTCACCCCTCACCCCCTCATCCCCCAAAAAAGATCTGTGATGTACAAGAAACTCAGACATTAAAACAAAAACAAAAACCAGGCTATATGACCTCTTATACCAAGTCTCTCTGTTGTCTAGTTAGACCTATGCTTGGCTTGGCAAGGCTCCTGATATATTTTTATTGTTTATTGATAATCCTATTGGTAATTCTTGGTAATAATTTTAATGGTCTTAAATTATTTTTCAGTTGTAGATGGACACAATACCTTTATTTTTATTCATTTATTTTTTATGTGGTGCTGAGGATCGAACCTCACACATGCCCGGCAAGTGCTCTACCACTGAGCTACAACCCCAGCCCTTGCTAATAATTTTAAATGTAGCTGTGAATGTTTGTTTAATAGTATCTAATTTTCTGCATTTTAGATTAGAAATACTCCTAATCCAAGGGCAGACTGAACACATTGTGGGAGTAGAAATTCTGTTGGGCTGGCAGGGAGTGTTGGCAAATCTGAAAGTGCGCTTTAAAGCAGCCCTGGGCAATAATGAAATTATTTGAAAGCCTGTTTATCTTAAGAAAAAGAAAATTCCCAAGTACTTTTAATTTTACTTTTTACTGTGTATTAAAAAAATCAAAAACAAACAGAATAACCAGGTGCTAGGGCTGTAGCTCAGTGGCAGAGCACTTGCCTAGCATGTGTGAGGCCCTGGGTTCGATCCTCAGCACTGCATTAAAAAAAAATAATAAAGTAAATGTATGCTGTCTATCTACAACTACAAAAATTTTTTTTAAACTGAAATTACTATGGAGTAAAATGCATGTATCATGTTTTTCCTGTGGTTTCTTGGAGCCCCTAGCTTTACCTACTTATAAAAACATAAATTTGAAAAGCACAACCCTAGCTTAATCTAGGGTTGGGCCCTAAGTTGATAGGCATATTTTCTTGTGATGCTTAAAATTAATGTGGATATAAGTGGTTTGTTTTTATCCAACTTATTCCATAAGTACTCTGTAGCAGCTTACAGCAAAAAGAGTACTAACAAAATGGTAAAAATATGAATAAGTTTGCAAACCAGGGAAAATAGCAACCAGAGAGGGGTGCTTGGAGATTATGGAGGAATAGGGGAGCAGAAGACAGGATACAGCTAGACCACAGGGCCTACTTAGTGGAGCTAGGATTTTAGCTGTAAGCTTCCTAAAAATCAAAGGGAGAAGGGAGATGACATATCTTTGTGTCTTTTAAGTAAGAAAATACACAGATTTCAAAGAAAACATGTTGAATATTTAGGTGAAATGAGGAATTTTCTGAATAATTACCTCTAAGGAAGTTCTTATGTAGAGTTCCATGTCAGAGCTATCAAGTGATATAGTGGGTAATATCCTTAACAATATTGGACTGTTAATATAGTAATAGCTTGGATAAGGCTATTTGTTAGGGTTTTCTTTTTTTTAATATTTATTTTTTTAGTTGTAGTTGGACACAATACCTTTATTTTATTTATTTATTTTTATGTGGTGCTGAGGATCGAACCCAGGGCCTTGCACATGCTAGGCAAGCGCTCTACCGCTGAGTCACAACCTAAGCCATGTCAGGGTTTTCTTAACAAGAGCATAATTGAACAAAACACAGTAGTGTCATTTTCTTAAAGAATCACATGATTTAAGAATATTATTTTTTAGACAACTAACTTCATCTGTAGATGAAAACCTAAAATAACTAGAACTAGATGAACTTTAAAATATTATTTATGAACATTGTTGATTTCTGAGACTTAAAAATATTTTTTCTTTAATTACAAAAATAATACTTATTGATATAAAACATTAAAAATCAAAACAAAGATGCTAACTACATACATATCTATGTATGTGTACATATAGAAATAGTGGCTGGGCAGGTGACACACGCCTGTAATCCCAGCGGCCTAGTAAACGGAGGCAGGAGGATTGCAAGTTCAAAGCCAGCCTCAGCAAGGCGAGGTGCTTAGCAACTCAGTGAAATTCTGTCTCTAAATAAAATATGGCTGGGCATGCGGCCCAGTGGTTGAGTGCCCCTGAGTTCAAGTCCTGGTACCCCCCCCCCCCCCAAAAAAAAAGGTAATGTGTGCAGTATTTATATATATAAATACTATATATGCATGCTAAGTATATAAATACTACATATACACCATAAATGTATGTAAATTTATATGCTATAAATACTATATATATGTTTACTACATGGTACTATGTTTACTACATGGTACTAATAAACTATAAATACTTTGTAGGCATTTTCCTATCCTTTAATTGCAGTCTTTGTTAACAGCTTGGTGTGCTTCTTTCCTGTCTTTTCATACGGATTTTTAAAATAATTAGATCATATGAAATGTACCTTTTATGCTAGCTTCTAAATATAATATTAGCATTTTCCTGTAATATACACTCTTCATAAATTATTTTTGTCTGCAATGTATATGTCTTTAGGAAGCTTAAAATTCCTCTCTTGCCTTCCACAAAGCTGTACTCATTTGACTGTGCATTTGCAGGTCATTTGGGTTGTTTTTGCTGGCTTCTCTTTGAAACATGATCAGTTTAAGGTTATCAGTCTACTTCTTATTACTCTTTTCCTCATTCATGTTATCCACACACCACAGCTTCAGCCATCACTTCAAACCACTCTAAGAACCTCAGCTCTAACTTAGACTTCTTAAGTCTCTGGTCCCTTAAATCCATTTGCCTGTTGAACATCTGCTGTGGATGCCTTGAAAGCATCTCAAATATTGCTTGTTCAGAACTCTTGTCTTCTCCTATGGTGGTTTCTTTTCTAATATCTTCTGTCTTCATCACCATCTATGTCTATGTAATTGATTACACTAGAAATTTAACATCCTAGATTCTTCATCTTTTTAATTTTTTTTAGTTGTAGAGGAGCACAATACTTTTATCTTATTTATTTTTATGTGGTGCTGAGGATTGAACCCATTGCCTTACACATGCTAGGCAAATGCTCTACCACTGAGCTACAGCCCAAAGTTATACTCTGCTTCACACAATAAAACTTAAAAGTATTTAAGGCTCTGGAGTTGAAGTAGTGAACAAAACCAAGCCCTTGTTCTCACAGAACTAACCTTCTAATTGGGAGAGACACAAAGAAGATACATTTATTGACAAAGCTATGAAGAATATAGAGCAGGGTTACTCAAAATGATAGAGTAGGAGAGATGCTTGGTTATTATAAGGTGGTCAGGGAAAGGCTTATAGGAGATATTTTCACAAGGACCTGAAGGAAGGAAGGAAGGAAGCAAGCCATGTACAGATTTGAGAAAGAGCCTAAATAAGGAAGTCTTGTCTTACTGGAGCAGAACAAGCAAGAGGTAGAATGGTAGGAGATATCAGAGTAGAAATGAGGGTTAGATGTCTGGCCTCAAAAGCCAAGGTTTAAATACTCTGGATTTTATTTTGAGCAATCTAGGAAGCAGGGGGGTTTAAGAGTAATGCATAGCTGAATTAAAGGGGGAGCAAAGCTTGGAAACCAGTTCAGAGATTTTGTAATATCATAAAAGATTAAGATGGTTTAGACTAAAATGATGTTAGGAAGAGGTGGTGGGAAGTGGTTATATTCTGGATTTATTTACCTAACATAATTAATTGATTTTCAGGTGAGAATGTAAAAAAAGATGAAGGGTGACTTCTAGATTTTTTGTCCAAGTGTTTGTTTAGACAGGAAAAACAGTTGAGACTGTACTAGTACAGTAGCCACTTACTGTGTTTAATTTCTCTGTCCTTCCATCTGTTCTTGCTTTATCTAGCTGCTGCTTTTATATATATAAATTTTTAGTTGTAGATGGACACAATACCTTTATTTTATTTGTTTTATTTTTATGTGGTGCCAGGGATCGATCCCAGTGCCTCACACATGTTAGGCAAGCGCTCTACCACTAAGCCACAGCCCTGGCCCTTTAGTTAGCTTCTTAAAGCATACATCTGACAGTTAACTTTATTCAAGTCTCTTCCTTGCCTACCTACAGAAAGATGAAGGCAGTTCGTATTGTTTAGACTACGTTGCATGTTTTATGCTGTCATAGTATAAAGTAGCTCTAATTTTTAAATGGTAGTCTTTTTCATTTTTTACTTATAAGATAGGTAAAGTTTAGAAAAAGAAAGAATTTTGTAAGGATTTTGTGTCAGTAAGAAAAGGTAAGACTGTTAGTAGGGATTTATGACTAGGGATCAGAAAGGTGCTTTTGAAATGTAGTTACTATTCTAATCCTACCTATTTTTAAACTCTAGTTAAAATATATGAGTGCATATAATTTTCCCCATATTTGTATATAGGGTATTGTAACTTCTGTTGATCAGATAAGCGATTAATCAAGTGATCTTGTGGATTTGTGTGTGTGTGTGTGTGTGTGTGTGTGTATTATAATATACTGGGATTACAATGGTGAACAAGTTAAAGATGTTCGTCCTCTTGAAATGAACAGCCCAGCAGGGAAGAAAGTGATCTAACATAGTAATGTTTCACAGGAAGAACACACATATTCTGCCAGAAATTTCTGCATGTTTAGAATTTGTTAAATAGCATTTTTCATCTTGTTAGGGCTAGAATATCTTCATTTTTAATTTTAAATGTCTTAAAAATCAAGAATCTAATGATCTTATTTTCCCATGCCATATAGTTTATGATCAAGTTGGGATTCAAACTTAGAATTTCTGAAACCAGAGTTGTAACCACTATGTGTATAATTTTTAATGATTTTACTATGATGATAAATCAAAGAAAATACAAATATGAATAGAAATACATGTAACTTTATAGTTTGAGGGTTTTTAAAAATTAAGGCAAATTAGTCATGAACCTCTTCTATTAATGAAACAGCTGATATTCTTGGCTTTTTTAGAAAAAGATCACATGCTTTCTTTTTTTAATCTTAAAATCATATGGGGTGATTTTAAACTTAAAGTACATATGTACTGAATTAAAAAACAGACCAGGATAAGATTAGGTGGTATTGATAAGTGGCCTGAGTCAGGATTTTCACTACAGCAAAAAATACACACACACACACACACACACACACACACACACACGACATTTGCTGTTGGATTCTAGGGTGCTGTGAAGCTCCCTCTTACATAGGATTTAGATTTTAAAGGCATAGCAAGATGAATTGCATGAAATTACAATTACCTTTGAAAATCCTGTACTTCCCAACAATCTCAGCTTGGACCACACCAAGCCACCAACATTTTTTGCCCAGATTATTGAAATAGTCTTCTAATAGGTTGTTCTCCTATTGTTTGTTATTTCCACAGCAGCCAGTATGATCTTTTAAGAATATAAATCAGAACATCTTGTTCCTCTGATCAAACCCTTCTACTGGCTTCCCATTTCCCTCAGTTTAAAAGCCAATCTGCATCAATCCCTGCTAGGGCCTGTGTGATCCTTAGGAGCTCTTTGACTTCCTCTCCTATGCTTCTTGGATGTTGTCCTTGCCATACTTTCCTCTTGCTGTTTCTTCTACCTTGACTCTTCACCTAAATATCTGATATCTTTACCTCCTTTGCCTTCATAGTTTACCCTATTTAAAAGATCACTTTTCTTCCCCATCCTACCCTTTTTTCTCTATAGCATTTAACACTGGTTGACAAGCAGTATAGTGTTGATATATTATCTTCCTCAACTGGAGTGACTTTTCATGATGGCAGGTATTTGGTCTTTATTGATCACTGCTATACCTCGTGCTAAAACATTGCTTAGCCCAGTTCAATCACTATTTTAAAAATTAATTAATATATTAATACTAAAGTACATTGTTTGATGTCCTTTTAAAATATCTGTTGTATATGTACAGACAGAGTCTCTGATTTAGGCTCTAAAGATGTAGAGCTGAGAAGTCACAGTAGACACTGGAATCACAGAACCAGAGTTTTTTTTTTGTGTATATGTGTGTGTGTCTAAGACAGTATGTCATAAAAAACACTTTTAGACCAATCTTGACTGTCTTGGTCTTTACTTAGTCATGTGAATTTAAAAGCAAGTATCTTAAGATAGTAAAGGAGAATGGGAAAATAAATTTTAATCATGTTTTTTTTCATCCCAACATAGTTTATTTTTGTTTCCTAGGTTCTCTTAACTACTTTTAAATAATTATGTTTTTAAAATTGTATGTTTTTTCATAAAAGATTTTGAATTGTTACTTTTTTTTTTTAATCAGTGCTCTGAGAACAAGAACAAAAAAGTCATCAAAATCTTTTACTGATTCAGATTGAGGGTGTCATCTGTATAAAAGATATATGCTTCTTTTTTTCCCCAACCCCCACCTTCCAACTCTTTTTAATTGGTAATTTTCACAAGTTGAAGCCTCATATTACCAACACTAGGAAAGCTGATACTATGACTGCCACTGTTTAGTGTTTCAGATAAGATATATTTTGTCCACTGGTGTCATTTAAGGTATTTCTTAAATACTGCAATTTGAAATAGAAAAGAGACAAAATGAAGTAGTCTTGTGATGAGCATTTGTCTAAATAAAGTCTTAATTTAGCATGAGAATAGTAGTAGTCTGATCTTAAAATGAAATGTTTGTATGGTTTTTCTAGGAGCTATGAATCAAGCAGATAAAAATCAAGAAATCCCATCATACCTTAGTGATGAACCACCAGAAGGCAAGTATACAGTTACAACATGAAGGACGGAAAGAATATACGAGTGAATGAAAGTTTGATTGATTTTATTAAATTTATAGAATTATAGCTTGTTTACCTACTCAGTAATATGTTTTAAAAGTAATAGAACATAAACACTTGTACTTTTTAATTAAGAAGCACAGATATTGGTGAGTGGAGACACAATTTAACTTTTTTTTCTTGAGACACAATTTAATTTTATCATGTAAGGCTTATTTTCCTGTCACATTTTAAAGACCATTTCACAAGGAAGAACATCTTTTCATAAACTGTTTATTTTTGATGTCCTGTATACAAAAAGATCAGCTTAATTTAAGAAGCATTTGAGATTTGTTGTTAAACTCCGGTTATCCATTGTATTATAACTGGTAGCTCTCTCTTCCTATATTAATAAATACATGGTTATAGGGTCTTTTAATGTCTTTCTGAATCATAATTCTCTTATAGTTTGAAAATTATGACATCATGAAACATTTTTATTTCTTTACTTCCAAAAGCCTTGGAAATAATAACTACCCCCTGGATTGTCCTCATTCCATACAGAAAATGAACTACAGGCATTTTTAATTTATAGTTTTGGCATAGAATGTTATTAAACTTAATATAAATAATGATCTTGGAGGATTGCATATTAATTGCTAGGGCTGGAAGTCCTGACTCTAGGTGTTATATTTTCTTCCCAGTTATGTTATCCACTGTTCAAAATTTTTTTTCATATATTGGTAGATAAAAACGAAATTGCTAGGAAAATAACACAATGAAAAGCTTGCTCTTAAGTCTAAAAAAAGATGGAAGAACTAGCTAATTTGGTTTAATTTAGTTTAGTTTGCTTGGTGGAAGAATATCCTGGAAAATTATTAGCTCTTTTCCTTGCTTTATTTTTTAGGACTAGAACGATAGGGTTTTGAAAAGTTAGGTCTCAAGAGAAAATTAAAAGGACTTTATGGAAAGAATTCAGGAAAAGGATAAAGGCATCCAGGAGGATGACAAGGAAGAGAACAGAGCCTCAGGAATATATTTAAATGTCAGCTGTTTAACAAGGGTAACTGCAAAGCAGATAATTTGTGTGGTGGCAATTAAGAGTACAGAGTAATTGAAGAGAATATCAATATTTATCTTATTTGGTAAGAAAAAATTATTTGTCTTCATTAAATTTGGCAAAGTAAGATAATTTTGTTAATGAGGTATTTGGCATCATTCAGTCATCTATGTTATCCTTAAATCAGGATATTGCCTCTCTTCCTAATGTTTTTGACTTTAATTACAAAAGAATTACCAATTATGTAATCTTTTCCATCATGATTTTATAATTAACATATTAAAATGCTCATCTATATCATAAGCGTTTTATTTCAGCCATTCAAAAATTGTATAAATTATGTTTACTATTTGTTTCTCCTTTTGTGGTGCTAGGGATTGAATTCAGGACCTTGTACATGTTAGGCAAGTGCTAGGTCACTGAGCTACATCCCCAACTCCTCGACTTAATAAACACATTTTTTTTAAATTTAGCCATTGCTTTATCCATACCTAAACACTATTTTGATTAATGACTGAGATTTTCCCAACTTATGGTATAATGTTGTCCTGTGTACCCAAGAATTTATCTTTATTTGTGCGAGATTATACTTTTTCAGTAGGTATAATCTGAATTACAAACTTCCCATGAAGTTTAGAAAAACACCATTGATGATGTGGCATTGTTGCTTAAATTATTAGGTGACAAAGGAGAAAAGACCTGTGTTCATTAGAAGCTGGTATGATGAAGCTTTTATGAAATCTTCCTATATAAGTTTGAAGTTACATCTAATTTTTATGGCTCTATTTAAAAAAAAAAACAACCTTCAACCAACCAAAGAAAATTAACTGATGACTTAGAAAGAGCTAAATTTCTTATATTGATATTACTTTTCTGGGGTATCTAAAACAATTTTTTTTTAATGAGATGTTTAAAGTGCAGACTTTTTTCCCATAAGAATCACTGAGGAAGTGATATAAATATTAACAATGGCTATAGTGTATATTTTACTTACATCTAAATAAAAATCATTTTAGGTAACAATTTTAAATTATGAATAGTTTTGTTTTTCTGTTTTTACACAGCATTAGTTGTTTAAGTATATCATTAAGGGACACAACAGAGCAGAGACCCAAATATATTTAAATCAGTGATTTTCAGCTTTTTGATATCAAAAAACTTCTCAAAAAATTGGGGCCCAGATGGCTTGTGTTTAGTAAAAATTGAATTTGAATTTTATTCACCAAAAGAACCCAGTACACATATTACATGTTAACCTGGTTATCATGTTCTTATGAAAAGTGACTCTTTCCTAAAACAAAAAAATATCATGAGCAGGGTGACACTGTTTATACGTTTTTGCAAGTATCTTTAATGTTTGGGTTAATGGGTGACAGCTGCATTTTGGAGTTATTGCTTCATTCAGTTTGTTGTGGTATTTAGCTGGAATACTGTTGTAAACTTTATCTGGAAAACTGTTGTAAACTTGTGACACAATGAAAGTGTAAAGTCAATGACATGTTAATATTACTATGAAAGTAGGTTTTTTTTTTTTTTTTTAAATTTAAAGTTGTAGATGAACACAATACCTTTCTTTAAATTTATTTTTATGTGGTGCTGAGGATTGAACCCAGAGCCTCACACATGCTAAGCAAGCACTCTACTACTGAGCCACAACTTCAGCCTGAAAGTAGTTTTCATCTGTGGGTATCTCCTGAAATGGCCTCAGGGTTCCCCAGGACTCCTGGGCTGTATTTTGAGAACCTCTGCTTTATATGAAGATTGTTTCAGTAGTGATTGAATCCTGTCAAGAAAATTGAAGGCTATGTAAATATTTTATCTTTATTTTTTTCATGGTTTTGGGATATTTAAAAAAAGATTTTCTTTTTTTTTAAAGATTATTTCTTAACAAAACTATAAATCAAGGAAGCATGTAAAATTAGATCTTTTAAAATAGGATTGTTTTATGAAAGTTGCCTAGTCTCTAAATCATTTCTTTTCATAGGTATTAAAACTTAGTTTTGGACCAGCATATGTATACAAAACTATACCCTTGAGGCAAGAACTCCTCAATGTCTTTCAATCAATCAACTGGTTGGCTTCTCAAATCAACTTTTTGATTGTGAGGGAGACTTTTCAATGACTTTTGTACTGCTCTTATAAAGATTTATATTTGATTATATTTTCTCTCATTAGGTTCAATGAAAGATCATCCACAGCAGCAACCAGGCATGTTGTCCCGTGTGACTGGGGGTATCTTCAATGTTACAAAGGGAGCTGTTGGTGCCACCATCGGTGGTGTAGCTTGGATTGGTGGAAAAAGTCTGGAGGTGACCAAAACAGCTGTTACAACTGTGCCTTCCATGGGAATAGGGCTGGTGAAAGGGGGTGTTTCTGCTGTGGCTGGAGGTGTTACAGCTGTTGGGTCTGCTGTTGTAAACAAAGTGCCCTTAACAGGAAAGAAGAAAGACAAATCTGACTAAAATATGGAGATATACTTGCTCTCCACAGCATTATGATGCCAGTGGCATTGAATTGCTAAATTATGGACTACAACCAAGTCACCTGTTTTGGACGTTTATCTTCTAAACTGCTGTGTTGAAAGTATTGACGACTGGCTTTCATCTAAAAAGAAGAGACCAATACTAGCACAGTGTATGAAGGTTTCTCATACTCAAATTCCAGGTTTTTATCTGGTAAAATGTTACTCTTATTCAGTTGTAACTGAAAATATGGTATGTTTGAAAATTTACTATAAGTCTTTCAGTTTGACTAAAAATGTGAAAGTTGAATTTAGTAGATGATCTTTACAGTTCCATATGTACAATGTGCCAGGTAACTCATGCCCCTTACAAAGGGAACCTTGAACTACATAAACTGTACCTTTGATGTGCCTAATAGTTTCAGATGTCTTAGTTTTTTAAAACCATAGTTGTTTAGGCCAAGAGGCATTTTGTTTCTTATTTAAGCTGGCAAAAGTAGCAGGAATTTGAGAAGTTTAAAAGAAAAGATAAATGGTTTTATGATAATATTAATCATCTTTTGTTAGATATGCATTGTATTCATTTAATCATTGATGCCTTACAAAAGAAAACATCTTTTCTAATACCTTAAATATGTGCAGTTCTTATAATTATCTATGGATTTTTTTCCAAGGTTGTAAAATTAGTTTTCCCTCTTAAGAATCTCAGGAGTGGTGGGATAAAGGCATTTCTTGCTGTCAGTGGATAAGACAGTGCTTGTTAGCTGTTCTGTTAAGTCGTTAAGGTCAAATTGTATATTTCAACTTGGGTTCTTACTTCATTGTTAATTCACCTAACAGTGCCTAAGGAGTATTTCTTAGCCGTTCAGAAGCTATGTTGGAAGAGTTTCAGATTAAGGAGGAACAAATATTAAGTATTTAAAAATTACCTAAAAGCATCCAAGATATAAAAAGAATCTTTTTAGGATGTCTTAAAGTATCAGTAGTTCTCCCTTTTAAAAATACAATAAAAGCAATCACAAATATGTAAGGACTGACTTTTAAATTGAATGAAATGGGCTCCATACATCAGTTTTGAATATAAAATATAAGTGCTTTCTATGATTTACATAGGCTTTTAAAAATATCTTACAGTCCTTCAACACAACTGTAGACTTCATACCATTTTTCAAATCAATTTCAGGTAGGGAATTGAAGTTTTTGATTATGGATGGCAAATGTGTCATATCTTACTAACATTTGTCATCCTGTCTCATTCATTCTCAAAGTTACATACCTAGATTTTTGTTTCATGTTTAGCTTCATGAAAATTTAACAATTCACATGTATTTGGCATTCCTTATAACTGAGGATTATACCTTAATCCTGAAAAAAAAAAAACTTAATTTTCTTTACACTTCAAGTCTGGAAATTTGTCCATTCTTCCTCCACCTCCCAAAGGGAAGAAGAAAGGGCAATGGGGTCATGTTCTCCAGTAAGTCATTCAACATAGTATCTCTGAGAACTTGAACAGATTACTCTGAAACCTGAGGCTTATATAAACCACTACAAATATTACATTAATAATATGATTAACAATTCAATAAGAATATCACCTTTAACTTTCATAAATACCAGCAGGAATTTTGAGCAAATCTACACAGGGTCTTGAACCTTTCACTTATACAAAACTGAAGTCATGAGGAATTAAATGAAGTCATGAGGAATTAAATGGTCATTTATTTCATGCAATATGTTGGTATATTGGTCAAATGTTTTAATTAGCAAAGGGAATTTGTTTTAAACTTCAAAGTAGATAAATGCTAAATGATCTAAGTAATGGTATTAGAGAACTTGTTTCCTGCTATTACATAAATTACTGCTTCATTGCTAGTATTTTTAATTTATCTTATATAGTCATAGGCTCTGCTGTTTTGTACTTGAATTTCTTCTAAGGAATAGACTTTAGTTTACTATATGCTTGCATATTTATTTTTAGCTTTGCTTGTCTTAAATTTGCTTGAGGAAAATGGATATAATTCATTTCTGCTACAGAAAAGCTACTTGGTACATTTTATTTCATCCAGATTGTTTTAAATTCTAACCACAACTTTGTTCAGAGGGGCTTTTGCAATGGTAGCAGAGAACTGTACAAATGTACAGTATAGGTTCTTGTTGAATGAACTTACCCTTTGATGATATATGTACAGCTGTATCCTCAAGTCTTTTCCAGTTTATTTACATAGACTAGCAATTTGACCTGTTAAACAGGACGTTGACTTCAAGAAACTGCAATCGTTTTATATACACCTGGAGGTATCTTACTCAGCTTATTTTTTGAGTGGGTATTTGGCACAATGAAGATAAACTTGTGTGACCCACTTGAATGACTGATCTAATAATGTTGACATGAATCCTGTACTTAGCAAAATGTCAAGTGAAAATAATTGATGATTAATTTTTTTGTATTAAAGAATGGGAAACAAACATGAACTTGTTAATAAAGCACTATGATCTGCAAAAGGTGAAATGTTTCATAAAGATGGAGAAATAAAGGAAATTTAAATACAGGATAATCTTAAAACTTACATAGCAGTTTAGAAAGTGCTATATCCAGTTTTTAATTTTTGTGATAATAATGTACAAACATAACATTCCAACATAACAGTGAAATATATTTTAAACACCCGTAATAGATTAAAAATGCAGATTTCTAGGTTTTACCTCAGTTTGCCAAATCTCTGCAGGATAGAGCCCAGAACTGCATTTTAACAACCTCTGAAGGTTACTGTGCACACTGAAGTCTGAAACTGGGGAAGGAGTTATAAAGTAGGGAACACCTCTTAGACCACTCAGTGGGCAGAAATGAGAAGCAATGGGGAGGAAGGTAGGAAAATACTTACTTATTGGGTATCTGCTTTCCTGCCAGGTCCTAGCCTACATCATTTAATCAGCATAAGGTTTAGGCCAGAAACATCTTCAAAACCTTTTTTACAAATGCAGAACTGGCTAACTTTCACATTGTTAGTTGAATTTCCTGTATTGATTTTGAATTAGTGTCAGTCACAACTTCTCCAGCTTAGGTCCAGAAACAAATGGGCCTGTTCAGTAGCCAGTCTTTCCTTCTGGTGTTGATATTCAATGTAGGCTGTATGTTTGATTTATCAGGAAGCTTACTGGAGTAATGCCAGGTGATCATATTTACTGTGGCAACAAATTTTATTTTGCTGTAGAAATAAGTTTAATGTAGTCATAAATAAATTGAAGGCAATTTAATTTTGTTATTAGAACCTTTTCTCAACGAGGAAATGAAATTGACTAGTGTTTCATGCAAGAAAAGCTCCCCTTGCCATGCTGTAGATTTTCAGTTTTAAAAAGTTTTATTTCATATGGAGATAGGAGAATGTAAGAATGGAGAAAAGGCAAAGCAAAACTATTTCAGAGGCCAAACAATGGAATGGAATTTGGCCTAAGGGAAAATAAAGTCAGTATAATTGCTGGACTGACCATAAATGTGGATCTGTTTTTAAAAAAATGGTAATCTTCAAATTTGGAATAAGCTATAGTTGTATTTTCTAATTGCTTCTGGTTCCCTGTGCCTGGACCCGAGGACCTAAAATTTTAACTTATATACTGACTAGTTTCTTTTTAAATCAGTGTCCGGAAAGGACACGTGGGCTATTGAAGTTTTGTCCAGTTATCCTCCCCTTCCATTGTGTGTTCACTTTCCCCTCAAATGACTTCCTCTATTTCCAAGCTCCCACTTGTTTCCTCCCTGATTCTACTGTCCTTTGCAAAGAGGCAACTAGACAACAGCCCCTCCCCTGCTTTTCATTCCACGGGCTCCCATCAACCTGCCTGCGTCTATCCCAGGCTCTGTGGACTGGGACCAGAATCTCTGCTCTTAACCAAAGAAAATCTACCTTCCTTCCTCAAGGCTATTAATCTTGCAGTTTTCCATCTCTTATTTGTGTCTCTTGGGTTATACCCTTCAGCATATAAACATGTTCTTTAAAAAAAAAAATTAATCTTGAAACTTCATTTAAAATGTTTTCCCTTGTCTCCCATTCTCTTTTCAATCCACTCCAGTTGGCCTTCTCACCTTCTTCATTACACCAGAAACACTCTTCACAGGGTTAATCAATACTTTCCTTTTTGCAAACCTGCTAGTCATTCTCTACCATAGTTGACCTCCCATTGGAATTGTTACAGACCATGTCTTCTTTTCTTCCTCTGATCAACTTTTCCCATGCTCAGCCAGCTGTCCTATTCCAAATCTACATTCCAGACAATCTCATCTAGACCCATGGCTTTAAATACCACAGTATGCAAATGATCCTCAAATGTGTATCCCCAGTTTTGACAACTCCAGACTTAGTCATTTGCACATTTGACATCCCTGCTAGAATGTTTAATAGGCATCTCAAAATTGACATAATCACCGGGTTAGATGTATCTAAACCAACTGATTAGTGTATCTAAACTGAGATATTTTCGAGAGAGCACCAGAGTGTGCAAGAAAGAGAACATATTACTGATTAATGCCAGGACAAAACTATGCAAGTGTTCCCCTTCACACTTAGAATGAGATCCTTTCTATTCATAAGGTTTGAACAGAAGCCAGATCTGAATTAATCTGGGCTCTCCTACTTGGCAGCTGAGTAACATCTCTAAGTTTGTTTCCTCCTCTGTAAAATGAGGAAAATACTGAATGCACATAAGTGCTTCATGAGAGATAATGGTTGATTGGTTTCAAAAAGGCCACAAAGGAAGGCTTTTGTACTATTTTTGGATTAGTAATACTTGGTTCTCAAAAGTATTTATTCCAAACACAAGTTCTCAAAAAAAAAAAAAAATGTGTCAGAAGCTTGCTAATGCTTCACTAACACTAAGCTACAATTCACGTAAAAGCAAAGTGATGTTTCAGAGCTGGTAATAAGGAAGACTATCTACATCTTCAATAAAACGTGAGTAAATGTTCCCATATTTTGAATTAAGGGAGTGTACTCGTCAATTTTTTAGAAATGATTCACTTATAAATTATCAAACTGATGTGCCATTGAATAGAACAAGAGTTTTTGGAATAATAGTTCAAGGACAATGAATTACCAACTTTGTAAAAAGTGCAGTTTGTATTTTGGGGTTTTTTTGTACTAGGGATTGAGCCCAGAGGGCTTTTACAACTAGGCTACATCCCCAGCCATCTTTATTTTTTGAGACAGGGTCCCATTGAGTTGCTTAGGACCTATGTTGCTGACCTTAAATTTAGGGCCCTCCTGCTTTAGCTACCTGAATCTCTGGGATTATAGGGATGTGCCACCACAACCAGTCTGTATTTTAAAATACGCAAATGAGTCACAGATCATCTATTCAGAGAACACCTCAGAAGCTAGGTCCTTAAAATTACTGGTGCCTATTAACTGCCTGAATTGCTTAAGTATCTGAGAATCTGTTTCATCTTTATTGTTAAGAAGAAATAACATCAGTCAGTCAGTCATTCTTCAACATTTAATGGTGCCACGGGGTTAAATAATGGCCTCTCTTTTTTGGCTTGAATTTTGCCAAAGTTAGCTTCAAACTCTTTTTTTGTTCCATTTAGATTTGCTAGGTGTCCGTCCTTTATTCTGTAGCCTAAAGAATTTAGTTTCCTTATTCTGTACTGAACTATCTGTGGCGTTAATTCGAGAACCATTGGTGTCTCTCTTATTTGAGCTATGGAAATTCCTTCTTTCAATAATCCCTGAATTCTCTCTTCTAAAACTGGAACAGAATAATATAAAAGAGCAGGACATTTCAAAACTAATTGCTTCAGGTCACGATCTGTGCATTCAAAAGCATTTTTAGAGAAGGAAATACTGTTCTGGATATCTCTTGGACAAAGTTGAAAAAGAAATCCTTTGAGTTTGGACAGAAGTTGAAGAATTTCAAAGTTTGTAAAGCCTTGCTTCTGGAGAAATTCTAGTGTTTCCTTTATAGTTGTAGGAGACCTTAACAAAATAAATGGATTTTGGCTTAATAATTTTAGTAGCCAGACTTTCATATTGGCCTCAGAGCCACCTACATTTAGGTAACTCTCTTGGAGGAGCTTTATCGTTTCCTTATTCTTCTCAACAGGATTATGAAAAATATTGGATGCAGTTGTCAGAAATCTACTAATGACTACATTCTTGAGTCCCAGCTCTTGAAAGAACTGAACATTGAGCTTTAGGTTCTCCTGGTTCTTAACAATAAAGAAAGATTCTGGAAACTGCTCTATTAACTTGACTAACTCTTCCTCGTTTTTGCAGACCAACTGCCAGAGTTTTCTCTGGGTGTCAATAGCAGCTGGACTACAGACAATTGCTTCTGGGCAGCGTTCCAAAATACTGGCTATTACAGCCTCATCAGCACCTAGTTCTTGTAAAATATTTGCAACTTCTTCAACATAGGTTTCATCCTCCAGAAGTACCCATCCTTTTAAACTTCGAATTTTCCTAACGTCAACTGAAAATTTATAGAGCGTTTCCACTGTTCTTTTATTTTCTTTGTTTGACTGCCTGTCTGTTGTAAAGTATGCTAGAAAGGGTTTGTATTTTGGAGTTGATTGCATCTTTCTGAAAAAACACAGCCTGCAAGGCTGCGATCTCACCAGCAACTTCCACAACATGCCTGTAATCCAGTGGCTACTTCCCACAGTTCTGGGACTCAGAATGCAGCCAGTGCACCTATAAGAAAGAAGATAGAGGTTTTTAATGTAAGAAGTGTTGACTTTTAGAACATAGACACTAACAGGTTAGTTCTAAGTAGTAAGTGTAGAAATAAAATGGTTTTACATTAGGAAAATTACTCGTGGAACATTTAAATATTCTTTTAGATGAACATCTTTCTACATTGTCTGTCTGAGATTTATTACAACCTTGTGAAGTAGTTACTTCTGCTTTGCAGATCACCCATATCAAGACCACAAGAGGTGGTAAGATCCCAGCCCTGCAGGCTGTGTTCTTTCAGGAAGATGCAATCATACTCCAAAATTCAAACTCCTGGGCCTCAAATTTTTTTTCCCCCACACAAATTTTCCTTCCTACAACTGTTGTTTTCTTGTAGGAGACACATATTACAGACACAGACACACACAAACACACACACACACACACACACTGAAATGTTTTCTATTTTTCCAGTTGACTTATCATAACAAATCCAAATGACTCTTAGGAAAGAGTCATTTCTAATTTTGTATTTTAGAGTAAATATTTTTGTTGAACAGCTACCATACAAAATAAGTCAGTTTATTTTAAATTAGTTAATAAATGTATGCTTGTTTTATTAGAATCATGTGAATGAAATTTCTTTTATAAATCCAGAATTAAAATAAATCTTGGCCAGGAAAATGAGAAGTGCCACATGACTGCCTTAGTGGGGCCAGGAGAAACTGCCAGCTGTGGAATGGTGGCCACATTTTAAACCAGTCTTGCCAGCTATTCCCACTGGATGCTTTTGGGTAGCATGAGATGGCTACAGTGCATCTGATATACTGCAGCCTTTGCCACTGCCAGTTGGCAACACTCCACCTCCATCTCCTTAGGGTCTCGCTGGGCCCAAGAATTAAACTGACATAAAATAGATTAACTGGAGAAAACAATAGAGATTGATTTAATACAAGTTTTATACATTGCATGCGATTCATCATAAGACCCCAAGAAATAGTATAGAGTTAGTTATACTAAACTGGGCAAAGAATAGTACACTATGAAGAAACGGTAACCAAATTGTGTGAGGGGATTTAAAGAGTTATCTTAATAAGATCTGCAGAGAATTCTTTCAGTCTCCACTTCCCATCTGAGGATAAGGATGCCAGTTCCTCTTGGTGGAGGGAGGGTGCCTTTCACATGAGAGGATCATCTGCTTTTAAGAAACAGAAAAGAGGTCAAACAGCTCCTGCTGTTTGTCAAGTGTCTTTAATTCAAAACAGCCAGTACTTCCAAGTGTGGTCTATTCTTTAACTCCTTCACCACTGTTTCTTTTGTCTGTAGTAATGAAAACACACCTGGTTCTGAGAGTGTTCCTGAGTATCTCAGTCCTGCCACGAGAGCGTGTTGTACTGGGCTACTTGACTGGTTTGCAGCTTCCAGGAGTATTGGTAGGTTTGAAGAGAAAGCTCGAAAACAGCTGTTTCTAATCCCTGCCCTATCTGCTGAGGACTCCTGACCTTCAAGGTTATCATAACAAATCCAAATAAATGATTATTCTATAAGGAAAAATAAGAAGGTTTCCATTTTCATTTGCCATTTGTAATGACAGCTCACTGTTAGTACCTATGGAGACTAAAACAACTATAGGTGTAGCTTTTGTTTTACTTTTGGTGGTTCAGTCCCCACCCCGATAATTCCTAGTGCTATTAGCCAAGATGAAAACAATGAAGTGTTTTTTTAAAAAATTCTAAGAAAAACCGTCAATTTTAACAGAAGGTGGAGGTACAGCATAGTAAGCACAGGGCTGGGGCCTGCCTTCCCACTCCCTGCTCATGAGACCCTGCTAGTTTTGGCCCCACCTTTGAGGTTCTGCAGTCAACTGCCCGTACCTAGTCCTGGCTCTAACTTAGGGAGCGATCGTGGTCATTTAGCACAAACCACAGTAATGGTTTGAGCAGTGCTTCATGCTCTATGAGTATTAATAACAATAGTGGTGACTGTAATGTGGAAAAAACAGCATCTAAACATCACAGGGAAACCAGTAAGGTTAAAACGCACATCAACTACTTTGCACAGTGACTGGTACATATTAAGTACTTAATACATGGTAGCCATTACTAGAAATTTCTGGAGCCAAAGTCTTATACTAATATGACTTTAAATGTTTAGATAGAAGTACATTATTTATAAAGGATAACTGAAAACTGTACTTTAAATGCTTCAGGTTTCCAAAATAACTGTATAAAATCAATACACACTCTGCACAAGTTGCCACATTCTGAAAAGTCAGAAAAGTCTCATGATCCCATTACTTAAGAGACAACTGTTCATATTTTGACATCTCTGTCCACTTTTTTTTCCTATAATTTCTCTCCCTTTATTATAATTCTTCAAATATATGAAGCAAGGCTGTCTGGCACCTGGGCATTATGTCCTGGATTCAGCACATAAAGTGAAAATTGCAGATTCAGAAGCCCCTGGCCAGTCCAATACAGCCAGGGTTCTTCAAGGGTTTGAACAGATCCTGTTGTCTGCTAAGCACTGGATGAAGCATTGGCCTGGTCTGAGGGTTACACTGTTCAGAGTGATAGATCCTAAACACTGGAGCCACAGTGACCATGTAAGGTGCTCCCATGGAGAGGCTCCTGCCAAAGGAGGCTAAGAGAAAAACTCTTGCATTTTGTTTACTCCAAGGTGATCTAGGATGTGTTCAGGTGAGTTGTCAGAAAAATTAGTTATTTTGATATTTTGCTTTTTCTCTACTGAGCAAATGCTGGACTGTAAAAATGAAAAGCACAAATGCTATAATTAACTATTATATATATGATTTATTTTCTGCTTTAATTTTACCTGCTGTTAAGTATTTCACTGTGATATTAAAAACACTCTGTAAACATTTAAAACGAGTGCATGATATATGGGATGAATTTATTATTTATAATTCATTCCTAATATTGAGCACTTAGGTTATTTGTAGTTTTACTATATGCTGAATATCTTTGCACATTTTATATGTTTTTCCTTTAGTATGAATTCCTAGAAACAGAATTTCTGGAGAGGATATGTGTAAACATTTGAAAAGTGATGTTGTTAAATTTACTGTCTTTGTGTTTGATTTATTTTGCTTACCATATGTTTTCAAAGTTCATCCATGTTATAGCAAATGTTGGAACATAGCACTTAATTTTAAATAATATTATTCCTGCTGCTTTTATGCATTAGATAAACAGATAAAAATTCATTTATATTTCTGTTTGAGTTTGAAAAGTTAGCTCCGAAAGTTCATTTGAAATTTCTGTATGTTAACTGAGAATCTGAATATCAATAGTTTAGCTATCTCCAAGCATTTTTGGAACAATTTTTTTTTCCTTTCCCATGATTTCTGATATATCAAATGTAGCTTTTGTTTTTAGATGGTCTCCCTCTCCATCCTCCTATTTTTCAGTCCCCTGAATGGGCCAGGGGCTCAACAGTTCTGGCCTTTGTCTCATACTTGGCTCCTCTGCTAGACCAGCCTAAAACAATCTCTGGTCAATTCATTCTTCTACTCCTCCCACTAACAATCTCAGATCTCCAACCCCTAGTCTCCATTTATCTCTGTTCTCCAATCTCAAATAATGCCCTTGACTCTTAATTGTACAAAGAAAGAAGAACAACTCACCACACCAAACAAATCTACACCAAGTCCCTTCCCTAGAACTGTGCCTTTCATTTCCACTTCTGTGCTGATCCCAACTCCTATGGCTTCAGAACTCCAAAGACTTTATTTCTCAATCAAGGTATTTATTGAAGGTATGAAGCAAATGTCACAATAAAATGAGTTACACTTTTGGTTTCCTAGCACATAAAGAAGTTATGTTTACACTACACTGTAGTCTTAAGTGTGCAATACCATTACTTCTAAAAAATTATGTACCTTAGTTTAAAAATACCTTATTGCTAAAAAATATTAACAATTGCCTGAGTTCAGCAAGCTGTAATCTTTTTGTTGATGGAGGATCTTGCCTCTGGGATGCTGCGGCTGCTGACTCAGGATGGCAGTGAAAGTTGGGGTGACTTTGTCCATTTCTTACAATAAGACCACAATGAAGTTTGCTGCACTGACTGACTGACCCTTTCATAAAAGATTTCTCCGTAGCACACAATGCTGTTTGATAGCATTTCACCCACAGAACTGTTTCTTCTCAAACCCTGCACTGCTTTACCAACTACATGTGTGTGCATCCTTACTCCTTTGTTGTCCTTTCAACAGTGTCCACAGTGTCTTCACCAGGAACAGGTTCAGTCTCAAGAAACCACTTTCCCATCTCAGTCAAAAGAGGCAATTCCTTATCTTTAAAGCTTTATCAAGTCATTGAACAAATCAGTCACAATGTCAGGTTCCATTTCCCATTCTACACCTCTTGTTATTTCTACCATACTGCACTTACTTCCTCCTGTTAAGTCCTGAACACTTAAAAGTCACCCACAAGGGTTGAAACCAACCTCTTCCACATTTCATTTTCAGCTCCTTTTAATGTTGATACTTTGACTTCCTCCCATGATTTGTGAATGTTCTTAATGGCGTCTAGAATGGTGCATCCTTTTCAGAAGGTTTTTCAATTAACTCTGCCCACATCCATAGGGGAATCACTATGGCAGTGATAGCCTCATGAAATGTGATATTTGGAAGTAAAAATTACTCCTTGATTCATGGGCTTCTGAATGGATCATGTGTTAGTAGGCATAAAAATATAACAATCTTGCTCCATCAGAGCTCTTAGGTGACCAGGTGCATTGTTAGTGAATAGTAATTTTTGAAGGGAATCTTTTTTTTTTTTTTTTTTTTTCTGAGCAGGTCTCAATATTGAGCTTAAAATATTCAGCAAGCCATACTATAAACAGAAGAGCTGTCATCTGGGCTTTGTTGTTCATTTATACAAGATGGGCAGGGCAGATTTAGTCTAATTCTTGAGGACTTTGGGATTTTCAAAGTGGTAAATGAGCACTGTCTTCAACTTAAACATAAAGTTCATCAGCCCCCAATAAGAGTCAGCCTGCCCTCTGCAGCCAGGGACTGACTTCTCGTTTATGAAAGTCCTAGAAGGTATAGTCTATAAGGCTGTTCCATCTACACTGAAAATATTTTGTGTAGTGTAACCACCTGCATCAGTTACTTAGCCAGATCTTCTGGCTAACTTGCTACAGCTTCCCGTCAGCACTGGCTGCTTCTCCTTGTACTTTCCTGTTATAAAGATGACTTCTTTCCTGACCCCATGAGCCAATTTCTGCTACCTACAAAGTTTTCTTTTGCTTCCTTAATCCTCAGTTTTCACAGAATTGAAGAGTTAAGGCTTTGGTCTGGATGAGGCTTTGGTTTAAGAGGCTTTTTGGCTGGTTTGACCTTCTCTTCAGACTTCTGAAATTGTTTTCCTATCAGTAGAAAGGCTGTTTTGCTCACTGTTCATGTGTTCACTGGAGCAGCTCCTTCAGTTTCCTTCAAGAACTTGTCCTTTGCCCTAACAACTGGGCTAACTGGCACAAGAGGCCTGGCTTTGGCCTGCCTTAGCCTTTGACATACCTTCCTCACTAAGCTTAGTTATTTATCGCTTTTGATTTAAAAAGTGAGAGACATGCAGTTCTTCCTTTCACTGAACACCTGGGGGACATTTTAGGGTTATTAATTGGCCTATTCAATACTGAAGTGTCTCAGAGAAAGAGGAAGCTTGAGGAGAGAGACAGACAAAGGGAATGGGGATTCCTTTTCAGAAGGTTGATGGAACAATCAGAAAAAGTGTTTATTAAATTTGCCATCTTTACGGTGTTAGAGTTCATGGCACCCCCAAACAGTCACAACAGCAGTGTCAAAGATCACTAATTACAGATCACCATGACATATAAAATAAAAAAGTTTGAAATGTTGCAAGAATTACCAAAATGTGACAAAGACACAGGGAGTAAACACATGCTATCAGAAAAATGGAGCAAACAGACTTGCTGCTTGAAGAAAGGTTGTCACAAACCTTCAATTTATGAAAGGAAAAAAAATGAACAAACAACAAAAAAAAAAACCAGAAACAAACACAAACCCCCGGCTCCTATGCAGTGCGATGAAGTGAGGCACTTAAAGCGGAGTGCTCATTCACCCCCCGCAGCAGCGCACCCTCTGCCCTTCTCACTGCTCCCGGAGAGCACATCCCACCTTTCCTTTCCTCCAGCTAATTCTTGCAGATCCTCTACTTCCTCTTCTACTTATGTAGCTCTCAATAAAGACAACTTCCATGTGATTGGACCCATAAGTAGCTGCACAGCCTCTCTCTCTTGATCTCTGTGCAGGTTTCAGCACAGTTTATCTTTTCCCTCAAAACATTCTCTCATTTGCCTTCTAGGTCACTCGACTCCCCTGGTTCTCCTTCCCACACCAGAGGCCACCCCTTCTCGTCTCCTTGTAGGCTCATATTCAAGGTTTGCTTCTCAACCTTCTCTTACCTTTTAGTGTCTCCCTAGGGCTTCAGTTAATCCATTTGGGCTTCTCTCCAGCTTTTCTTGTCATTTCCATGCACAACTTTTCGATGGCACTTCAGGATAAAGACAAAATAGAAATGCTTTACCACAGTCCACAAGGCTCCGCCACCCCCTGAATCCTCACTTCTCTCTCCCACACCCACCACACCCACTTCCTCTCCATCCCTGGTGCTCTCCCTGTCCCCACTGCACAGTTTTCAAAGGCTGTTGGCTATTATGTGCTCAAAATGCTTGTCCAATAACTCCTAGGTCTAAGTGTCATTTTCTCAAGGAAACTACCCTGACCTTTGGAATAGATGACGCCTGCTGTTCCCCTTATCGGCTTGTATGTGCCATGACTGCAGTTCTGCTCTACTTATCATAGCTGCAGCTGTTCATGCACTGTTTGTATACCTCAGAAGGGCCAAGGCTGCTCACCACCATGTTCCAATGGATTGTCCCCCTACCTTTCACATGCTACCATTGTTGACTGTAGGAGGCATTCCTGGGCCCTCCTGTGTGCTCTCCCTCAGTACCCTGCTCTTGACCTTAATGTAGCACTTGTCATACTCTTGTGAGTTCTTCATTCATTCAAAGAGTAAGTTTGTTTGTCTAAATTCAAGCTGTTCATCAGGTTTCATGCTAGGCACTAACTCTTCTGCTAAAACAACACTTGTTCATGCTTTTCTTGGGATCACATACCATCTGAGAATTTGAGTGTCACAAACTCTCCAGAAAAACAACAAAAAACACAACACAAAAACCATTCAGACCTACAACATTTTGCAGGATTCATAACTACCCTGTGGCTCAGCCATGAAAAACCTAAATTTACAGAAGTTGGTTCATTTGAAATGGAATGAACAAGTCAAGTTCATAAGGCAACTTAATGTAGAAGGTAAAATTGTGAGTTCTTGGAGTCAAACTGCCTGGGATTAATTCCTGGTCGTGTGACTTGAGTAATATGTGCCTTGGTTTTGGGCAAAGGAAAATGGGGTGCTTCCTGGTGATGGAGAAGATTAAATATTTAAAAGATCTGCACACCTTAGAATATTTAAAAGATTTGCACATATACTGATTAAATCGTCAATACAACCAATTTAAAAAATGAAACCCGTGCAGGTAAAGCAGCCTGCTCAAGGTTCCTAGGCTAATAACGCTGACCTTGAATTCAAACCCAACAAACTGTGGGAGTACCCCTCTCAGCCCTGTGCCCTACGTATGGTTTTGGTGGACAATTCTCTGATGTTTCATGCTTCCTAACCAGTTTTGAGCAGTGAAATCTATAAAACTTATAATATAGTCCCCTCTATAACAACACTATTTTCAATTAAGTTCTACTTTTATAACATAACCTGCTGACAGTTCCAAATCAATCCCGATGTTTACATACAAGGAAAAATGAAAGCACAAGAGGGCCTCCTCTCACACTGGGGCCCTCCTTTTCCAGAGCAGTTTTGCGGCGCCGGGCCTAGGCCCAAGCCAGGCAGGGGGTTCCGCGGTAGGCGCCCAGCCACCCGGCTGGTGTGAGGGTCACCCCGGGGGCTGTAAGAAGGGGCAACTCACCTGTCAGCGTCCACTCCAAGCAAGGTACTGGGATTCTGCGCGTCCCTGGCCCCGTCCTTGCTCCCTCCCCAGCCAACCTGAGATCTGCGGTTTTCCGGACTTCCTGAGGCTTGCGGCCAGGATCCCAGGTCCAGGGTCCCAAGCACCTCCAGGCAAGCAGCGCTAATCAAGCCGCCTGGCCCCTTTGCCCGTGGCCAATCAGAGCTCGGGAAACTGGTTCCCCTGTAGCCACGGCCCAGTGCCCCGATGCAGCCAATCAGAGCGCGGGACACAGGCTAAGACTCCTCCCCCACGCCGCAAAGGGCAGCGAGGTGGAGGCGCCGGCGTGGGAACCAGCTTTTCAGGGAAGTGTGCCTATAGCAGCAGAGATTGCATGTGGCATCTTCATACCCTTTCCTTCCCAGCCATTTTAAGAAACTTGAAATTCCAGTCACTTTGCTCCTTAGTGATCGTCACTGACCCATAAGAAAAAAGGTAGAATTAAAAAACTGTTTTTAAGATACAGCCATTCAGAATTCTCAGGATGTTTAAAAAAAAACCCACAAAACCCAAACTTCTCTAAAACACCCCCCAGCTCTCACCCTATCCCAGCAGTTGGTGACCCTGTGTCCTGAAAAGTCATCCATCCCTTTTCCCCTGCCTGACGCCTTCTCCAAAACGCTCTCCTTTTCTGATGACCTGCATCGATTACTTGTGAAGCCCAGCCTCATACACCTAACACATTAATTTCTTCTTAAAGCCAGGCCCAGCGTCTTCACCAATTCTCATATGCATCCAATAAAATATATTTATGGTATGCCTATTAAGTGCCAAGCATGTGAAACAGCAATGAGAAGACTGTGGTACACAAGGGGAAATAAAATGTATCCTAACGGAATATAAAGACATTAACGACTAATAACACGATTAATCACCATTAGAGTTGAGTGCTACCAAGGATAGTGCCCTGACTCTGGCCTAGTTGTTCTGTTTGAATGGAGGCTGAGTCAGGAACACATGGTTTCCCAGGTGGATAATCTGATTGCCACACTGTGCCCAGTTCTGTTCTTTCAGACTGCTGTACCACCTATGGAATGAGCTCCTTTAGTACTAGTTATTTTCCTTTAAACAATGCGTGGCACACAATAGGTACTCAGGAAATGTTAATCAAATTGAGTGTAGCCTTAGCATGCAGTTTATCTTCAACAGGCTTTATTGAGAGAAACAGATCCTTGGACATTAACATCGTTGAGTGGCAGCAAGAAACCTGGCTCCTGATCTCAAAATCAACTCTGATCTCCAGGATATTCTACAATTAACTGAGCAGTTAACAGATGTCAGTAGGATGCAGAGGGTTCTTGTTCAGCAACACATAAAAACTCTTATTGTTCATTACCTGCTTCTTGAATATAAGATTTGGGGTTTGAATTAACCAAATGTTATTTGCACTTAAGAAGAGGGAAGAATAGTAGGATACAGAAAAGAGAAGGAAGTTAAGAAACATTAGCTCAGGATTTACATCTACATGCTGTGATCTCTGGAGGAGAAAAATGTGCACCAGGGGGCTGGAAGCTTACACTAGAACTCCCTCTGATGGTGTGAGGAATGGTAATTGTGTACACTGCAATCAAAACTTGAAAATGACCCAGGTCTGTAATCCCAGCAGCTTTGGAGGCTGAGGCAGGAAACTCACAAGTTCAAAGCCTGCCTCAGCCACTTATGGACGTTCTAAGCAATTCAGTAAGACCCTGTCTCTAAATGAAATACAAAAAAGGGCTGGGGATGTGGCTAAGTGGTTAAGTGCCCCTGGATTCAATCCCGTGTACCAAATAAAAAACAATAACAACAACAAATAACACTTCAAAATGACCAATTCAGCTAGCTACACCAACTACATTAAGTGCTACCTAAAGTTTTCTACCCCAAATGTTTAAAACAGCACATTTCCTGGACCATAAAATCAGGAGTGGGGTGGACCAAACCCTTAGGTGGAGAAATGAGGAAAAGAAATTATCATGCATATTACCTTCAGAAATGACAAACATGTTTTAATTATGGGAAGATTCTGATGTTTCTAGCATGTCTGGGATGCATGAAAAAAAATGAAGCCTGGGAATGTAGCTCAGTGGAAAAGGCTCGGGGGTTGGGGTGATGATTTTTTTACATCTCACATTTACTAATTAAAGCAAATATGAAAAACATCAGGACTCTGCATAGGTTTGTTAAAAAACCTGGCTCCCTCAACTCAATGTTTTGAAGTTGTTGCAGTTCTTGGTAATAAGAACTCAACAAGTATTTGCAAATAAATAAAAGGTCTTAAACTGGTAGGATTTCTAGATCACTAGCCCTATAGTTAGGTGGAAAGTACTGTATTTAAATGCATCTGCTTAACTGGATCACATGGATTGACGACACTCTTTCCCTTTCAGAGATTCCTTTTAACCATGATTTAGACCAAACTGAAAATGCTTAAAAAAAAAAAATCTCTTAAAAAAGCAAAACAAAATCACCTATTATAAGTCAAAATAGTGTTCAATTATTAAAATGTTTATTTACTCCCAGTAAAACTGGATCTTTCTCCCAGATGGTGATGAGAAATCCCACCCAGGTCTGAGTTTCTCAATTTTGCACAGTACAATTAGGTCCATAGAGTGGGATGTGAAGTATAGTTATTGTGAAAACAATTAAAATATGACTCTGTTTTTAACAGGGTGAAAAAAGAAAGATAATGCACAGGCTTTTTTCTTTTTTTTTCAGTAATGGAATTTATTGATCACTGTCAGTTCATTATCCAGTATATTTTTAAAAATGCATATCATATATGCATTGATTTATTATTGTTTCTGCATTTTGACTAAAATTTATCTTTACTAACCTTTAAATACAATTAATTGTAGTGAGTATTTGTCACTACTGAAGATGCAAAAATAAAGTCACTCATTATAATTGAGCAAAAATAAAGTCACTCGTTATAATTGAGAACAGTAAGAACCAGCCTACTAGAGAACAGTAAAGGGATAATAGCAATGGTAGTAACAATGGCAGCTAACCAGAGCTGTGGCACATGGCCATGTAGACTGTGTACTGTAAGGTCCAGGGAGCTACACAATATGGCAGCCCTGCAATTAACATACATCGAGTACCTTACCACACACTAAGCGCTGATATGAGCATTTCACATGGAACTGGAGAATGAAGCTGATACTACTCTCATCCCTATTTTATAGATGAGAAAAAGAAAGGCATAGAAGGTTAAGGTCTTGCCCAGGATCTCAAAGTTAATAAGGGCATGGCCAGGCATTAGACTCCAGAACCCACACTGTTGTCCTATATAGCCTGACTTATAAACTCCAGTATGTGAAATGATCCCTTTGTTTCTAAATCTTTCTTGCATATAATTTTGAAAAACTATTGTTTTACTGAAAATCTGGTATCAGCTCCATCATTCAAAATGGTGACATATGGTTGAATATCATCTGTGTCTGTAATTTGCAATCATATCTCACAGGCCAATGCTCTCTCCCTTACCATAAACAAACAAAAAAAGGGATTGAGGAAAGAAATAAACCCACCAAGTACACAAGATTCCATATTTGCATATACTTTAATAACAAAGTCACTTTAGCTGTAAATGAACAAAGACAGGGAGACAACACATGATTCTTCTACAAATTTGGGTCAAAACAGGCATACATGAAGCTTTAAGACATATATTTTCTGTGTTAACAGAGACTACACATATTAATTTTGATTATGCATATTTTCTAAAACATTATTATGAAAGAGTGCAAAGTCAAACAATAATGTCAAAAAAATTTTGCCCTAAAATTTTAACAAAGCATTTTAAGAAAGTCTAAAAACCTGTTTTCTCACATTGATTCTCAAAACTTTGAGTTGTATATCAGAATATCAATTTGCAACTTAAACTTTTACCATACATTAAAGATTATCAAAAATATATTGATGGGTCTATACTAATTGTGACTATTTATATTTACATTAAGCAAATTCTTTTACCAAGTTCTTTATATACAAATTACCACTTGCCCTATGTGAAATTCATTAAAAAGTTAAAAACCACAGAAATATCATTAGAAATAATGCATTCAAAAGGTAACTGCTTTCCATCAATGAAGAACTTTTTAAATAATTTAATTGAAAAGTACTGAATTTCCCAGCAATTTCAGCTGCAACCATATTCTTCCTGAATGTTATCTGTGATTTAAGGGGGAAAAAAAACTGAGTAAAGCTTGATTGCAAAGAACTAAAGAATTTGATAAGAATTCGATTGGTGTTTACTTATATCAAGAAATTTATAGTCTAAATAGATTTGTATAAAAATTGATAAAAAACAATAAACAAAGTCTAATGAAGAAACAAAGTCTTTAAAAACTGACAAATGTACTATATAAATAACTTCCATATTAATTTAAATCACAAAACAGTATCCCAAATCCAATTAAACTGAATGCAGGCATGGCATTTGATTCTTTTTTTTTTTTTTTTTTCAATTCTTCTAAAAAGGCTAGCATTAAAAAAAAAAATTAAACTAATGGGAAAGAATTTAGATTTTATAGGCTGGGGTTGTGGCTCAGTGGTAGAGCACTTGCCTAGCATAAGGTCCATCAACATCTAAAAAAAAAATATTTAAAAAAATAATTTAGATTTTTATGAGCAGATAAAGAATATTTTATAACAGATAAAGAATTATTCATCAATATTCAAAAGGCAAAACTTGGGGGTGTTTTTTACATCTCACATTTACTAATTAAAACAAATATGAAAAACATCAGGACTCTGCATAAAGGTATTATATTAATAATAAAGGTATTACATTAATAATATAATAAAGGTATTATTATGTCATTAAAATAAAGAGGCCACTTAATTGTTTTAGACTCATAGTCATTTATCATAGGAAAGAAATGAAAAAGTCATCTTTTTCCAAGATAAAACTTGACCACAAAATCATAAGCTTTCAATTTGAAAGATCATTGATTCAGATGACCATGAGTGCAGTACTTTGTCCTGAATAGATGCTTCTCTCCTGTCCAATAATTAACTGATTTTATAATGATCGTTTAAGAATTTATGCCTCAAGATTTTCTGGTTTAAAAACAGAAATGAGTTCCATTTGGAAATTATCTTGTTTTTTTATGTTAATTATATTTTCTTTTTATTCATTTTAGATATACATGACAGTAGAGTGTATTCTGAATTAATTATATAATTCTAAAGCAAGAAATAAAGCTATAAAGTATTTACCTAATTAGTGCTCTGTCTCTGGACTTTAGGACCAATACTCTGTGTGTCCTCTTCCTGACTAGGACGTTTCCCACTGCTGAGACCAGTGCCCATGGAGCTTCTTCCTACACATTTTAAAAAATGTACATTTAAGTTAGGAAAGATGAAAAGCATAGTGTGCTTGAATGCTTCTTTCTTACCTTGCTTTAACAGGTGAGTTTGCTGACTGTCTCCATGAGCATTATGTAAAATACTACTCCCTTGAGAGCAACCTGTTTATTTAACACAGTGAAATGACTTAAAATAAAATCAAGATGTAGGTAGAAAGACTACAGATCCAAATTTTACTTTTTGTATCTAAGTTCATTTATAAAGTTTTCACAATCCTCCCTATAAATCAAAGATCACATGCCTAAATCAGGGATATTTAGGCTTATAGAATGTTGAGAGTTGAAAGGCAAAATCACTAATGATCATTTTCTAAGAAACATTTTTTTTTAACCAGATGACAATTAAAAACTTGACTATGAAGGTAAAACACAGGGGCAATGTAAGATAGACATCCTTCCTTTTTCCTGACACTTTCTTCCACATTCTTCCTTCAGAGCCCCTCCAAAGCATATTTAATTGGAGATAAGCGAATAAGGGCCTGCCACAAGGGAGCTAAACAATTCAAATCATACAAAGAGGGGCAGATACAGACTAGGTATGAGCAATTCTATCAAGACTTCCAAAAAGTGTTAGCAGCATGGGTTGCCTAGCATAGAAAAGAACATTTTGGAGAAATATTTTTGTTGGTGTGTCCAATAAGGAAAATGTGAGCATTTTGGCACCTGAATATGTCATCTTATGACCTGAACAAGACTACTTATTTTTACTTTATTATCTCAAATATTTTTGGATAAAGAATTCAGCTTTTCAGGTACTCAAAACTAGGAAAATGGGGTTGGGGATATAGCTCAGTTGCTAGAGCGCTTGCGTAACATGCACAAGGCCCTGGCTTCAATTCCCAGCACTATAAACAAACAAAAAACCTTGCCTTGGGTCATGAATGAGACCTCATATCCCTGGAAGAGATATCTCTACCATATATTAATAAACATTTAAATTCATATTATTTTAAAATTTGTAGTCTGGCATTCACAGAATGGTCATCTGTAATTGTACTGAAAACATTCAATATTTGGACTTGTAAGACTGAAGGTCAGACGCTGGGTGATGGTAAATTCACTAGTCAATGTGCTACTCCAGGTCTTACCATCTGTGGGGTTTCCCCTAATAGTGATATCTATCACAATGTAGTACTGTGTAATATTATTTAAAATTACTTCTTTTCCTTAGTTTTAATTGGTACATTATAGCTGTACATAATAGTAGGATGTGTTGCTACATAATTTGTACATGCACACAGTATGACAACATAATTTGGTCAATACCATTCTCCAGTATTTCTCCTTTCCCTTCCCCCTCCTTCTGACCCTTCTCCAATATTCAACTGATTTTGAGGTTTCCCCGCCCGGTCCCACACCTTTCTTTTCCTTTTTCCTCTCTAGCTTCCACACACAGGAGAAAGTATATGACCCCTGACCATCTGAGATTAACTTATTTCACTTAACATAATGTTCTCAAGTTCTATCCACTTTCCTGCAAATGACATAATTCCATTTTTCTTTATAGCCAAATAAAATTCCATTGTGTATATGTAACACATTTTCTTTACCTATTCATCTGTTGATGGTTACCTAAGCTGGTTCCATAGCTTGGTTCTTTTGAATTGTGCTGCTATAAAATGGGTATGCATATATTTAGGATAAATACCAGGGTATGGCATGGCTGGGTCACATGGCATTTCCATTCCTAGTCTTTTGAGGAATCTCCATACTGATTTCCATAGTGGCTGCGCTAATTTACAATCCAACCAACAGTGTAAAAATGTTTCTTTTTCTATATATCCTTTCCAGCATTTATTATTGTTTGTTATTCTTGATGGTTGCCATTCTGACTGGAGTGAGCTGAAATCTCAGTGTAGTTTTGCTTTGCATTTCCCTAATCACTAAACCTGTTGAACATTTTTTCATATATTTGTTGGCCATTTGTATTACATTATTTAAGATTTCACACCAACTATATGAATATGCTTAACTGCCACTGAACTGTACACTTAAAAGTGGATAAAATGGTAAATTTCATAACAGAATAAAAAAGTCAACAAAAACATTTCTGATTACTGTATTTACTTATGACATATACATTTTATGTATTTATATCTTACACATATTACTGAGAGCCTGTTAATTCTTTGGACTAGACCAGGTGCTAGAGATATAAATATCACTAAGACATAGAGTCTATCTTAAAGATTCACAGTCTAGGAGGATTAGATAGATAATAAAATCACTAAGTACAAATAAGTATTATTAGGTGCAGGGACAGAGTTTGATACAGGACAATGGTGACTGAGGAAAGAAAGGTCAGTTCTGGAAGACTCTTAGAGGTGGCTCTCAGGACAAGTCATAACTAGTCACCTTGGTTTCATTTTCTCAAGTTAATTCCATTCCTTTGCCCAGTAGTGAGATAAATGAGAACAACAAAATATTGAGAGAGCAGCTCAACAAAAGAAAGAACACAAACTAGACGATTCAACTTTTTTTAAAGTTTAAAAAAACACAGACCAAAATAATAGTATTAGAAATCAGGAAAGCTATTACCTTTGGGGAAGAAGAGAGAAATTAGTAAGTTCAAAAAATACATTGGGAATTTCCTTAAAAGACCATTTTATTTCTTTAGAGTGCTACATGATCAGCAGGTATGTCAGGCCTCCAAATTCCCCCAAGTTCAAGAACACCACTGTTAACTGTCACTTCTTCATAAAATGTGGTAAATTATATTTTCTACAATGCAAGAGACAATAAGTAAAGAACAGAGCTTTGCTGGTCAATTAACTTGCTACTAGCTTAGTCACAAAAATCACGAATCTCCATATTAATGTCTTGAGCTAAGAGTATACAAGATAGGAACTCTTTTTTTCTAGACTAAAAGTAACATTTATTTATTTATAATAAAATAATATTCATTGTTTCTTTTAAAGTTCTATGAGGGAAAGAAGTTTACCTGATCATTTCCCCCTTATTTTAGGTTACCAATAACAGCAAAAGGAATTTTAACTTTAAAAGTTCTGACTTAAAAATTGGTATGAGGGGAAAACTTCATAAACAGATATTTAAAGGAAAAATGCAATAAAATTTTAATAGTGATTGTCTCTAGTAGCTGGAATTGTGGGTGATAGCTGTTCATCTTTGCTAGTGTTTTTTTTTTTTAATTCTCTATTGCAAATAATCATTTAAAAAAACAGCTTTGAGGTATAATTCACATAACCATAACATTTACCTGTCTTAAGTGTACAATTCAGTTATTTTTTAAAGTTAACTTTCACCAAAGTTGTGCAACCATCACTACAATCAGTTTTAGAATATGTTCCATCTCCCCCAAGAGATCCCTACTGGCATTTATTCCCCAATCCTATATTGAAGCCCAAGGCAACATCTAATCTAGTTTGTCTCTGATGATTTGCTATTTCTGAATAGTTCATATAAATGGAATCATGCAGTATATGGTCTTTCACGTCTGGTTTCTTTAATAAAATGTTTTTGGGTTTCATACATGTTGGCATTTTATTTCTCATCATGAATAATATTCCATTGTGTGGCTATATTACCTCAGACAAGTGTAAGTAAAGTTGATATAAGCAATCACTTATAAGTCTTTGTAGCTGGGATGGTGGTGCACGCCTGTAATCCCAGTGGCTCAGGATGGTGACAGAAGGATTGTGAGTTCAAAGCCAGTCTTAGCAAAGGCGAGGCACTATGCAACTCAGTGAGACTCTGTCTCTAAGTAAAATACAAGATAGGCTAGGGATGTGACTCAGTGGTTGGGTGCCCCTGAGTTCAATCCTGGGTAACCCCCCCCCCCCCAAAAAAAAAAGTCATTTCTTTTGATACTTACGAACAAATTTTCTGGTTTGTACAAAAGATTTATATTTAGCTTTTTAAGAAACTACCAAACTGTTTTCCTAAAGTGCTAGTACCGTTTTATATCCCATTTCTCAGGAAGGGTTCCAGGGTTTTTCTTTTCTTTCTTTTCTTTTCCATCTCCCCCAAGAGATCCCTACTGGCCATTTCCTTTCATTCACCAATACTACCCTGAAGCCCAAGGCAACCACTATTCTAGTTTGTCTCTAACTATTTGCCATTTCTGCTTCATAACATTTGGTGTTCTTTTTAATTTAGCCATTCTAGGAGTATACAGTGACCAACTTGCCCCAGTTTGCCTGGCATTTTCTAGGTTATAGCACTGAAAGTTCTGTGTCCCAGAAAATTTACCAATTCTAGGCAATCAGTGACAGGTGGTCACTAAGTGGGTGTAAAGAACCACCTCACAGCTGGGCAGGGTGGCACATGCCTATAATCCCAGTGGCTCAGGAGGCTGAGTCAGGAAGATTGTGAGTTCAAAGGCAGCTTCAGCAATTTAGCAAGGTGCTAAGCAACTCAGTGAGACCCTGTCTCTAAAAAATTTAAAAATAAAAACTAAAACACCTTGCTATAAGAAACAGATTGTGATCTATTTTATTATAAAAACACAAATACTTTAAGAAATCTATGTATAGTTTGTTCCTTTCCTGAGTTCAAAACGTATAAAAATGAGAGAAGAAAAATGAAACAGTATTACAGAGACTAAGAATTTTTCAGTTATTTAAAAACCTAAACTAAATCATAAACAATCTTGCCCTTTGATGTGCCTTGTAAGGCACTGTAAGATAGAAACTTACACACAGGTAAGTGTAGGGCATACGCTTCAGAAGCACGTAAATCCTTTCAAATGGAGGAGAAACTTCAGAGGAGAAAAGGTTAATTAATACTATAGTCCAAATCCCCAGGATCTTTCCACAGCCACTGCTATTCCTAGGTCTGAATGTTCTCCTTCACCCTCCTACTCAAATGCTACCCATACCTACCATGCTACAGGACAGTTTCTCCAGTCCTTTCAGCCCCTGTTGATCTCGCTCCCTTTTCTCTTATTGCCAAGTGGAGGCAGCATCTTACAATTTATCACTTTCTTTCATTTGTTTTTGTTTTCCCTCCATGTGCCCATTCAAACTGTAAGCTCCAGTTACCCAGTTTTTATAGCTTTTGGGTCTTTGGAAAGGCCAATAGAACTCAGCTCCAACATGTGTTACAGGTTAAGTATTTACAAGACAAGAATAATCTCAAGATTTATTAATTTTTTTATAACATCACAAACTACCTTATAAATTTGTGAAACAAAATGATCCCAATTTAACTTGCTACCATGATTAACATTAGATGACAACTCAAAATAAAAGATATAGATTTCAATAAACTTCTAAGAAGCAGTATATCCAATCACTGTCCATTATCCAGGTACCAAGAACCTACTGGTTCCCGTCCCTCTGCCACCTGCCTGTCATAATGCTTCATAGAAATTTTGTCCCTCCCATTCAAGTGTAGGCTGACAAGGCAGGTTGTAAACAGAACTAGAGATATGGAAGAACTTTTGAAACGATATATTGTTGAGGTTTCTTCAAACTGCAGAGACCTTGAGAAAGAATATTTCTGAAA
Organism: Marmota flaviventris; assembly: GCF_047511675.1. Taxonomy (NCBI): domain Eukaryota; kingdom Metazoa; phylum Chordata; class Mammalia; order Rodentia; family Sciuridae; genus Marmota; species Marmota flaviventris. Next base: position 15,159,842 of record NC_092500.1, on the reverse strand, counting down.
TACACTGTATCACTGGCAACTATTTGGTAGGTAAATAATACTTTTAGAGGTGACCCACAGATGTAGGAAAGATAGGAGCTTTGGGGTACTCAGACGTGGATCCGAATCTTAGCTCAACTTCTTATTAACCATGGGATCTTGGTTAAGCTACCCTACCTCCCCAGGATAATTTTCCCAACCAAAAAGTGAGGACCTCAACACCAATCCCTTGGAAGGTTATTATGATATGTTGGCAAAAATCTACTGCTGGGCACAAGGTGGGCAGTGAAAAGGTGAGTGCTCTTATTCCTTTCTCCCAAAACTAATAAAATATATGCTTTTATAAAGATGCAGGATATTTCTGAATTCAGAAAGGTTCATTTTTTAAAAAGATTTATTCTTAATATCAATTTAGAACATGTGATTTTTTTTAAAAATAAGCATTTCTAAAATATTCTCTTGATTTTAATGAAACTTAGCCTCATGGCTTTAGGTTAGAGCTTTAGAAAACTGATATCATGATTCAAATTTCCGATATACACTGACTTCTTTACATTATTAATATCATATATATTTAGAATGTATGTGATAACTACACACAATTCATATAGAAGATTATCATAGATGAGGCTTTGTAAGAAAAACCTCATGTATCAAAGGGCTAGAGGCCCTATGTATGTATATGGTAGGTCAATCTTTTGGCTCTGCTTAGAGGGCTGCTGACCTTCTTAATTATCTTATAGCTGATATTCAGCTAAAGAGAATAAAAAATAATAAACATTTGGAAAATATGAGATTTGAGTTTCATTTTACCCTTAAAAATCAATCTCCTGGCTGGAAGTACAGCTCAGGGCTCCCACACTCGTGCCTAGCATGGATGGCTATGAGTTCAAACCCTGAGCACCACAAAATAAATAAATAAATGAAAAAAAAGATCTCATCTGGTTTAAAAGAAGACCTTCAACATGATATAGTCCATATCTGCTACATGTAATGGTATTTCCCATCTTTAAAATGTCACCACTAGTTTGAGGGGATGATGTATGTATAAATGTGTATGCACGTGTACAGAGAACCTATTACACTAATTTTAGGGACAGATTTTTAAGGATAAAACCATTATAGCAGGATTCAATGAACAATATAACTAATTATTAATTTCTTTATGTTAGTAAATACAGACATTTCTGTAGTTTTTACTTACTTCCACTGCTGCTACAACCTGGGATATTTTCTCCAGGTGCATACCCCATGAGACCTCCATTCCCATTAGGATTAGAAGGTACAGAAGCAAGAAGCCCTAAAGGGGAATAAATTTCCTATTAAATTATGATCAAGATAAAATTCATGGATAAGTATATAAATATATGTTAAAGAACAAATCAAAGACAGTGACACACCTAGTCCTCTATATCGTGAGAGCTGCTGATAGATCTGTTTCATCCTTTCAATATTCAAACGGCTTGCCTCAGCATGGTTCACCATTGGTTTGGGATAATTAACTCCAATCAAACATTTGGCTACCTTCTGAATACCTTCTGGTGCATTCCAGGGATCATAGATATATTTTGCAGGGAAGCCTCTTAGGACAGGTAAATAACGCCTTTTGGGAGAAGGAAAAAATATATTATCAGCAAACTATCACAGATTACTAGCTATCAATATCATTTACGTGATCTGTTTACTCTTTATCTCTGCTGCCCATCATTAGCTATTCCACATTGAATAGTAATAACCCTTTATTTACCTGATGTAGTCTCCATTGGGATCTGTTCTTCTACCAAAACCAACAGGGCAATAGCAGTGAAAAAACTGTTGGAAAAAGGAACTACAAGACAGCCACATCCAGCTTCCAGCATTTATGCTCCAGTCTGCATCAAGCAGTAATTCTTCAAATACCTTCAGAAGTAACAGTAACCAATTAGCATGCACACACATGATTCTCAAAGCAAGTTTTTTTGAGGTCACTGTAGATCAAAAGTCAAGGCAAAGAAAATCTAGCACAAAATTGTAAGATTAAATATTCCAAAGTTAGCTTCCTTGTGTATGTTCTGTAAACCGTTTCAGGAAAAGAAATGTGTTGGTAACATATGTTTAGTAGATTGCTTAAACAGAATTTATTCTTCAACCTTCACAGTCTTATTGTAGGGAGCAAAAAATTACTTGAGCCACTGATTTTAAAGGATAATAGGATATTAAGAAGTAGAGAAAAAGCAGATCATATTCAAGAAAACAAAATGATACCACATAAATTACTAACTCAAACTTAGATACTTTTTACTTTGATGTAGATAAGGGGAGCACACCCAAATATAAGCGCACCTTAGAAATGTACTAGCACTGCATGATTTCAAATTTTTAAAAAAGTAATGGAAATATTTTTTATGTTGATTGTATTGGTTACATACACGTAAAAACTGATCAAACTCCATACTCAAATATGCACATTTTAGCTGGGCGTGGTGGTGAATGCCTGTAATCCCAGCGGCTCTGGAGGCTGAGACAGGAAGATCGCAAGTTCAAAACCTGTCTCAGCAACAGCAAGGTGCTAAGCAACTCAGTGAGACCCTGTCTCTAAATAAAACACAAAATAGGGCTGGGGATGTAGCTCAGTGGTTGAGTTCCCTAAGTTGAATCCCTGGTACCCCAAAATAAAACAAAACAAAACAAAACAAAAAAACACATGTATTATACTTCAATTTTACCTCAATAAAGCTATGGGAAAAAACAAACATAAAAAAGAAAGAAATATGCTAGCATTATATAGATTAAATTTCAAATTCCTTAATTCAAAATAAAATAGAATTAAAATAAATGATTTTAATATAAATTTATTAAGTAGGTGCTATATTTATATATCTTCTTCTTGTACAACTTTGTACTAGAAAATAGAGGAGATGGGGGGGAAAAACAGAATCAGAAATGGTCCTTGGATAGGGAAAATTTATGAAAGGTAAAACATATATGTAAATCCTGTTATGTGTAAGCACAAAATGTAGTATTCTTCACTTTACATAATAGAACTATTACCCAAAAGCTATGATGTTAAATTGAGGTGAAATAATTAATATTTTTAAAATTCATAATATGAATTAGTTTCTTCTAAGAACTCTTGGGTAAATCAACTTTGGAACAGAAATGATCACCTATAAATATATCTGTCCAATAAATCCAGAATGTTAAATTTTAATAGTTCTCTTAACAGCTAGGCTGGTTTAACACTAAAACAATTTTAAATTTAATCCATTTAACCAGTTTTCACCATTCTTCCTGTCTGATTTTACCATTCTGCTCTCAGAATGTGTGCCTGTTTTGTGGGGATTCTATGCATTATCCACACAAAAGCTAGACTGTAGATGGGTCTATATTAGACAACTTCTAGGATTTTTAAAATAAGATATGGATTCCTTCAAAATATGACCACACTACATTAGCTAGATCACCCACCTTCATTCCTTCTTCCCAGCTTATCCATAGGTCACCTCGTGTGAGGAAGCAAGCAACCGCATGTCTGGCCAAATGGTGAATCCAACCCTCCTGACGAAGCTGTGTCATGATAGCGTCAATCCACGGAAAGCCTGTCCGGCCTTCTGCCCATTTGGCTAAAGCCTCAGGATTCTTATCCCAAGGAATCTGAACACAGATGGGGTTTCCTTCCATTTTATCAAAGCGTGGATTATTTGTTGCTGCTGTATAGAAAAACTCACGCCATAGCAGTTGCCCATAAAGAGAAAGGGGAGGAGAACTGTTCTTCTTTACCTGTGATTAAAAAGCAAGGAATTATCAACAAATTTTTAAAAAGGTATTTTGAAAAATAAGCTCTGATTTTAGATAATACCTTTTTGTAGAGGTCAGTTAGTTTGAAGTAAAAGAGTCGACATGACAAACAGCCAAATCGGAGATAAGGACTGAGTCCAGTAGGGCTAGCAAGTAAGGAATTTGCATTCATTCGAGGTCTTTCAAAGTTTGCCACCCAAGCCTGAAAACATACAGAAAGAATTACATTGATCAAAACTGTCTTCTTCATTTTAAGTGTACAAAATCGAGATTTTTGAATTTAAAAAATTACACAATTCTTGGGAAATAACTTATTATGTCAGTCACAAATGCATGTTTTAATTTAAAAAAAAAAAAGGTTTAAAAAAGTGAGCATTCTTTCATTTCAGCCATTTTGATGCAGCATACATGAAAAACTTTCAAATTCCCAGCAAAGGTAGAAAATACCTTCAATCTGTATTTTTGACACTGAGGGAAAGGTGATATATGGAAGTTTCCCCTTGTCCACAGTTTCACATCTCCAGGTTTCAGTTATTCATGGCTAACCATGGTCAAAAAATATTAAGTGAAAAATTCCAGAAATAAATAACTCATAAGTTTTAAATAAACTTTATTATAGTAGTTTGTTATAATTATTCTATCATTAGTTATTATTGGTAATCTCTTACTGTGCTTGATTTAAAAATTAAATTTTATCACAGGTATACATACATAGGGAAAAACAATCTATATAAGGTTTGGTGACATTCGTGGTTATAGGCATCCATTAGGGTCTTGGAATGTATCCCTTGTGAATAGGGGCACTACTATAGAATTCTATTCTAGTTTCAAAGTTATGGTCAAAACTGATATAAACTTAGGTACAAAGAATGAACAGGTAGTATGGTAGTAGCCAAAGGAAAATAATCAGGAGAGGAGGGGGAAGGGAATTTAAATACTCAGTTGTTAACTCTTAAACAATTAGCTTTGTGCTATTTTAACTACTTCCATCAATCCTTCTTTTCAACAGTCTTTTTTTTTTTTAAGAGAGTGAAATAACTTAAAATATGTCAGTTTGGAAACATGAGCATGATTACATGATGAGCATGATTATATGATCTACATTATCATACTTTTCTTTCTAAATGCCTTTCCAAACGTGTAAGTGCTTCAGTTTCTCCACCTGGCCACACTGCAGAGGATAAGCCATCTGTATCAAAACCTAAGAAAGAAAAGAAAGGAAGATAAATGTATTATTCTTCTGAAACTAAAATATTTTTTACTTAACCATAATAACTAGGAGAACAAATTCCTCTGCAGAAAATGTGTAAGAACTGATAAAAATGAACTTAGTACCTAGACAGTCCTCCCTCACCTACAAAGGCTATGATGAGTTTTCTATGCTTTAGGATGCATCTTCACAGGTAACATCATCTCACATATTTACAGAATACCTAAAGAATGTACAGATTTATCACTCAGTTTATGATATCACTTAGTTTATGATCAGTTTTTCCCTTCCTTCCTCCCCCTTCCTGCTCCATTCTTTCTTTTTCTCTTTATCTCTTTCCCTACTAATGCAAAATACTTTATATGGCAAAATAAAATGAAGTAGAATTTTCTGAATCATTTAAGATTTACTGAGTCTTAATCTCCACAATTATTACAGTTTATATCTACCTAGCTCTTCCAGTGAAGGAACACCGTATTTCTCATCATGGTCATCGGACAGAGGAGTTGTGCACTTTTCTATCACTTCTGAAGTAATTGTCTCTACTGGTATTTCCAGTGGTTCCATTTTGCTGATGAGAGTCTGAAATCTTTTATAAGTTAGAGGCGGTTGTCCACCATTGAGTTCTATAATCCTATTATATGAGAGTTAGTAAAATGCAGTTAGTAAAAAATAACAATATATTTTTGTTGACAATTTCTGAAAAGTCTTAAAACCAAAAAATAAAATTTATCATTTAAAATTTTTAGAATTTTAGCTTCTCATATATAACCAGGAACATATTCAAACGGTTAATTCATATAAAAAGTATTCTCTATTTTTTATATATCTGCTAGGTATCAAAAATATATAATATGTAAATACCAAGACCATTAAGACAAATAATATTAAGAAAGTGGGAAAAAACCCAATTAAATGGTTAAATTAGCTTAAAGGCAAAAACAAGAAAGTAATTCACATGAATATGTAAAAAAATGTATTATAACCCAACTTAAGGAATCTCTGGATAATTAATGAAAATTAAACAAGACTGATAATGATATTACGAGTAATCAGCAAAAAATAAATTTTGTTGTGTATTATAAGAGGTTTACAACATGACATATAGGATACATACAGATAATACAAGAGTTACTATACTGAAGCAGACTAACAACTACAAGCTCACAAAAAAATCTTAATTATTTTGTGATGAGAGCAGCTAAAATCTACTTACTTAACAAAAATCCCTAATGCTATATTATTTTACCAACTGTGGTCCTATGTTATACTTTAGATCTTGGAACTTGCTCATCCTATATATTTGCTGCTTTGTATCCTTTGATCTACATCTCCCCATTTTTCCCAGCAAGTTTCATTAACATTCTATATTATGATAATGACAATTATTTGTTATTTTCTACTATTTTTTTTTCAAGACTGGGGATTGAACCCAGGGAGGCTCTACACCTGAGCTACACCTCTACCCATTTTTATTTTATTTTGAGACCCTGTCTTGCTAAGTTGCTGAGGTTGGCCTTGAACTTGTGATCCTCCTGCCTTAGCCTCCCTGATTGCTGGGATTAAGAGAGTATACCACCATGCCCAGTTTGTGTTCATGTCTTCATTAAAGATATCAGCATTTGCATCTACGTCACATAGACTACTATCCCTTACTTGTGATTTTGTTTTCCATGATTTCAGTTACTCTTGGTAAACTGTGGTCCAAAAATACTGATATTTGACTTCACTCTTTACAGAAAGTGAGAGAGACCACGTTCACATAAATTTATTACAATATACTGTTATAATTATTCTATTTCATTATTATTATTATAAAGCTCTTATTATGCCTAATTTATAAATTAAACTTTATCATAAGTATGTATATGGAGGGAAAATACAGTATATCTGAGGTTTGGTGCTATCCCTGGTTTCAGGCATTTATTGAGGGTCTTAGAACATCTCCCTTGGATATAAGGAGAGGACTACCATACTTAGGACATATAAGCCCCCAAATTCCAAGTTATTTGAGTACCTTATATATTTACTTCTGATCACTAATTGCCTCAAACAAGTCATAATTAAAAGAATAACTAGCTTTGCCATGGAACTTCAGATCAGATAGATTAGATACTATTTGGGAGTAACTACTGTTTTTCATTATGACAATTTGCTTAATAAAGAATCACAGGGAACTCCAACTCTGCATTTTGAGTGCAGAAATTGAAGCTTATCAGGAGGGTTCAGTAAATTAGTCAAGATCACATAACTGATAAATGGCAAATCTAAAACAATGTATTTTAATTATATATCATATATAAATTATTATCAACTATGTGTACAGAAAATAATCATCAAAAAGCTATACTCTCTGCTTTAAGTAAATTTTCTTTTGGCATAATATTCTAAATTTACACATAGGGTCATATAAATTTTATTGACTGTAATGATACCACAATGGTATTATTGAAGGTACTGTAGATTATAAAATGAAAACCTTATAAAACTATTTTCTCTATGTTACATATAAACATGATAGACTGCATATGGTAAATATTCATATTCAACCAATAAGCACCACTGTTATGGAGAACACTGAATCTACCAGTTGTAAGCACCTTCTCTTACCCTGTTTGCTGCCTCCTTCTGATCAGCTCCTAGGGAGCTAGAAAGCAAGTTTACTAAAAGGACATAAGACTTCCAGATTAATCCCAGCAGCTCGGCGGCTGAGGCAGGAGGATGCTGAGTTCAAAGCCAGCTTCAGCAAAAAGCAAGGTGCTAAACAACTCAGTGAGACCCTATCTCTAAATAAAATACAAAACAGGGCTGGAGATGTGGCTCAATGATTGAATCCCCTGAGTTCAACCCCCAGTTATCCTCCCCCCCCCAAAAAAATCAAGTAAGATCCTTGTCTGTATCAAATCATGATTTAATATACACAGAGACATGGAATAAAATTAGTCATGTTTATTACAGAATTATTTTATTAACAATAAAATCTGTAAATAACTTAAGAAAAATAACTAAAAAGGTATATAATTGATATTTTGGTATTTGTAAGAACAATCATATGGCAAAGTTTTACTTTAGTAAGTTAACAAATCCCACAAATCTCCCAAACTCACTGTATCTACTACTTTCTAGCTTTCACTTTGACATAATATTTGTCAGACAAAGCATTACCAGGGACTAGTGTTTCAAGAAGCATACTTTTGAGAAATATGGTATCAGGCCATTGTTCAGATGACTAAAATTATGTAAAGTTACAGAATATTCAATTTGCATCTGGACTTAAAATCTAGATTAAAAAGATAATGTATACACATGAAATAAAATAAGATAATCATACAAGATATGTGAAGGTGATTTATGGCTCTGCATCATATAAATTACAAAACTAATAATACTAAGAGCCCAGAAAAGTCAGACCATATTAGGCTGAATTAGTAAAAAAACATTTTGTAACAGTGTTAATCATTAATAGCTTTGAAACTGAAATACTGAGTACTTTTATCTTATGCACAATGTCATTAATTTTGGAGCTTGTTATTGAGTGCATAAAAATTGTAGCAGCTAAATTAAATGCTAAAGCTTTGACATATATTCATTTAATTCTCCCACAACTCTATGATGTATATGTTATTTTCACTTTACAAATATATGTATTAGTAACTAGTTCAAATGTCTATGTACTTAATACCACTGTATACTTTAATATGGTTGAGATAGTAAATACTATTATGTATATTTTCCCACAATAAAAAACAAAACAAAACAAAACCGTACTTGTCTAGGTCATATAATGTGTGTGAAATTCGTACAATGACTTCTACTCCAGCTTCAGTAGCCAGTTTCTTTATAGCTGCATCTCGTTCCTTTCCAAAGGGCTCAGAATCATACTCAATTGAAAGTTTAGTAATGTTCCATTCCTAAAATGAGAGAAAGAAGTAAAAATGTACACCAGCTTTATAATTATTATTTTTTCTACCATAACAATAAGTGAAAGGCTCAAATTCCACTTAAAATGATTAAATAAATCAAACTTCCAACATGCAGGAAAAAATACACAATTTATCACCCCAAGAATATGCAAATAATGAATGTATACTCACTAGATTCCAGGCATCATGCCAGGCACTACTCTACCTAACAATATGTTCAAAACCAGTTCTTACACTAAATGTGTTTCTACAGCACTTTACTTTTAAAAATTACTTATAATTACATTATCAAACTTCAAAATAACCCTCAAGAGTTGGCACTTCAGTTGGTATCTATGTTGTGCAGATGAGATTAAAATTAGGGACTTGCCCAAGTCCATAGAGAGCCAGAACACCTGAACTTATGCCTGCTGGCCTAAGAACTGGTCTTTAACAAATCTTTGGTAATCAATATTGTAAATGCTGCTTTAGATGAATCCTATAAATTCTGTATATTAGCATTTCTATTTTCAGTTTATAAATATTTGCTATTACTATTCATTTTTTGTTTGATTCTGTTGAAGTCAGACAATATAATATGTAAGATTTCATACTTTTGCAGTTAACTGATTCTTATTTTATAGCAAAGTATAGTCTATCTGTCTTGGTGAATGTTTCCTGTGAATGAGAAATGTGTGTTCTATAGTTCTTGGGTACACTGTTCTACAAATATCAGCCATATCAAACTGACTGATAGTGTTGTTAATATCAATATTATCTTTATTAGTTTTTGTATTTTATAGAAGGCACATTCCTATATTCCTGGAGAGGTAGAGGCTGTGAATTTCCTTCAGACCTAAGATTTGGAATTTGCACAATGTCTTCTTTGATGCTTGTTTTACCCAAGTTATAGGGACAACCCAGATTCAGTGGGGGTGGAGAAAAACTCTTTTGATGGAAAGAGCAGCAAAATGATGAGGATTCAATACCCCTTCCAAGATATCTGCATGGCTCACTCCCTTCTCAAATATCACCTTATAAGTGAGGCCTTCTATGATTTCATATGAAGTAACTACCCTTTCCTTGTCCTAAAACTATTTCACATTTTATGTTTCTCTGCAGGACCCATCATGACCTGACATTGCATATTTACTTATTTATGATCTATTTCCTTCCCACTAAAGGACAAGCTCTGAGAATGTAGGTACTTTATCTGTTTCACTACTATTTTTTTTAATGTTTTAGTTGTAGTTGGATCTAATACCTTTATTTTATTTATTTATATTTATATGGTGTGAGGCCCAAACCCAGCGCTTCGCACATGCTAGGTGAGCACTCTACTGCTGAGCTACAACCCCAGCCCCTCAATCTTATATTTCTAGCACATTGAACCCTGCCTTATACACAACAGGTATTCAATTAATATCTGTGAATGAATTCTATCAAGCATGTGCCATGAAGTAATAAAGCAAGATCCAAAGTAGCTCAGAGAGCATATATAAACCTGATGCTGAAATATTAGTGGCTTTATATATTCTTTTTATTTATTATGTGATTTTTCAACAAAATATTTTATTATGCTTCAGTGTGCTCACTTATAAAGATGTTAGGCACATATGTCTTGTTCTTGGATATAATGAGAATTTTTTTTTTAAAAAAATTCAAGTATATATTCAACATGTATCTATTCTCTAAAATGAGTACTTTAAACTCTTCACTAAAAGTTTCTGCAGGGAAAACAAAAAGGTTCTGCAGGTTCTTTCTTGTGCATGTCTTGGTAACTTTACCAATTTGGTGCCAAATGTGGAAGATGCAACATGTAACTCTATAATAATACAAGCAACACACTTACAATTACAGTGCCATCCAAGTTTTGCCTAAGCTAGTACCTCCTAAGCTTCTTGATCATTTTTTTCAGGAAAACGTGAAAAGAACAGGTCATTTTGTCAGCCTATATTAAGCCGGAATTTAACTGAGGAAAAATCATCATAGAAAACACATCATAAGTTTATTAGACTTGTTTGTACGCACATGTATATATAAAAATGCTCTGACACATTCCTAAATCTACTCATTATAAACAGAATAAACTGAGCACATATGATAGAGGAAAGATGGATACTAGAGGAGACATCAGTACTGAAGTCACTATCATGTTCCAATAAATTAAATGCAATGTTATCAGGTCTAAACCCATTTTTCCTCCAATGTGGGAAACAGAATTTCCTATTAAAAATTCTCATTATTTGCTATATAATAAAACCAGACACACTAATTTAAGTGTGTCTGGTTTTACTGACAAAAGAATCTTCTCCCCCAGACAAACCGTGGGTATGAGAACTAGGAGTGGGCAGGAGAATGGCTTTTATTTATTTACTTATTTTATTGGTACATTTATATTTAATAGGGGTATTCAATGTTACAAATTTATACATGTACATAACATAATTTGGTCAATTTCATTCCCAGTATCTTCCCTTTTTTCTCCCTTCCTGCCCTATACAGGGAAGACACCTGCTTTTATCTTTCTATATCTTAAAAATACATGTATGTAGTACCTTTAAATATAAAGTTGAAACATGAATTCAATAAAAAAGGAAGTAATTATCTCCATAGCTCTAGATAGAGTAAATTAATCAGAAAGGTTGTTTTCCTAACTGTCATTTTATATAGACTATTGTATGTAGTTGAAGGAAAATCAGAATAAAATAGTAAATGTTCTATGTGTATGCATGTATTCATGTATTTGTATTTGACAGCTTATGTTAAAACCTATGCCTCTCTGCCAAATTAACAAGATAGGGCATAATTTAAGTGCATAAGATAGTTTGACCCAATCATATACTATTTTGGGGAGAAGAAATCTTAAAACAAAGAACACAAAAGATGTGCTGACTTAAAAATATTTATTCAAAAAGAAGTATATAGCTGTACACTGTGGTGCATGCCTGTAATCCCAGGTACTTAGGAGGCTGAGGCAAGAGGATCTCCAAGTTTGAGGTTAGTCTGGGCAACTTAGTGAGACTGTCTCAAAATAAAAAATAAAAGAGAACTGAGGATAAAGTTCAGTAGAAGAATATACCTGGCAAATGGAAATGTTATTTTATAGCAATCAAAATATTCTTAGGATTCACTTTGCCCATACCAAATGGATTATTTATAGGATTGAAACGACTGAAGCAATTATCCAAATACATTTTTACACTTGTGAGTTGTAGATAACTGATTATTGTTTCTGGGATGCTTTCTTGTCAGAATTCCTCATATATCAGTTAAATTAGAATTCCACAAAGTTATAGTATTAAATAATCTTTAATGAATGTCAAATTTTCACTAGCCAAAGTTGTTACATTAGCCAAATCATGACCATTAAATGTTTCTTTCCTACCATTAAAAGAAAGGTAAGGTAAGAATGACTTGATACTCACTATTGGGGACCTTCTTATTCAGAGAATGAAATGGTTCTTTTCAGGATTAGAAACAGAAACACTATTACTCTAAAAATATAATGAATCAAACAGCTCCAAGAAAAAGCAGATAATCATTTAAGAAATCTGATAGTAGCAAGTAGGAAGGGAAAAGTAAAAAGAATAATAGTCAGAAAAATCAGCTTCTGATCTTAACACTTGCACGAACTAACTGTATAATCTTGGGCAACTCATTTAATCTTCCCAGGCCTAATTGTTTCATCTGGGAAAAAAGGGAGAAATAAACAGGAGATTGTTAAGATTCTACCAGGCTTAACAACAACAACAACAACAAACCAAAAACCTACAATTTTATATTATTGGTAAAATGTCAGTGGTTTTTGACCCTCTGATCCAGAATTGACCCACAAACATACTGGCACTTATGAGCAAAGATATGTAAATGTGGACAAAGGTGTTTACTGGCATATTCTGTATTAACAAGAGGCCTGTGGGGGTGGGGTACTAAATAGTTAGCAGACAATTACTTAAAGAAATCATAGTATATCCACACTAAGGAATACTATGGAGCCATTTAAAAGACTGAGGAAATAATACGGAACAATCTCCAAAATACATGTTTATATGAACACAGCATGGCTCAAAACAGTGAATATAGTTCTCTCATTTTGGGATTTTAAAAAGGGAACAGTAACACATGCGGATACATATAAATACACATATACAAATTTTTGTTTATGCAAAGAATATTTCTAACTGGATACACAAGAAACTGGTAGTAGCTCGTGTAGCTTCCTTCTGAAAGGGGAACTAGCAGTTAAGGTAAAAGAAAGATTTAACTTTTCATTTTAAACAATCCTTCTATAATGTTTGATTTTAGCCGGGGTAACTTTTTCATTAAAGAAAAAAGCCATGCAATTTTCATTTAAAAATACTTGTATTCATAATACTTTAGCACAAAAAGCATTATTTGCCAAATATGTTCTCTGAAAAAGATTATTATTTTATTCAAATATTTGCAAATTACCTTGAAAAGCCTGGGAAACACATCTGCTGGTTGTCCACGAATCACAAATAGACGAGAATTTAATTTTCGTAGATTGGCATCAAGATCCTCAAGACATTGAAGCAAAAATCTAGAGAAGAAATACAAAAAATGTTAAAAATATACATTTAGAAGATGTAAAGCATTGCAAAACCATGTTATTACATAATTTGAAATGTTATTCATCATTTTATTAATACCCCTAACTCATAGAAATTACTCTGTCCAGAAAGAATACTTAGTTTTTGTTAATTATAGCACAAGTTTCCTAATATTTTAATGCTTTCCTAAACCAAATCACTAATTTTCATTAAATAAAAATTACATAAACAAAAATTTAATTTGTGAAAATAAAAATTATGAAAAGATATAGCAAAGCAATTAAATGAATTAATTTCATTATTTAAACTTGATGAAGTGACAAGTTTCCTATATAAAAATGACTTCACATAGAAAGGCCACCTTGAAAAACCTAGAACATTTTTTTACTCTGGGAAAAATGGAAATATCCTGTTGAATAAGTGAGTAAATAATTTAAGAATATAAATAGTAGGGGTGACTGTAATCATCTAAGGCAGAAATCATAATACTTATTTTCATGTTTCTAATCTAAAGAAAAAAGGAATTAATAATAATTAGATGCTAAATTATGTGGTATTAACAATTGACTATACAGAGTACCAGATTGCTTTTTTTTAAGGTCTCATGGAACAGGTGGGGCTATAGATTTTTTTCAATAAATTAAGTACCACCAAAGTTTACATATGACATATATCTGGAAGAATTTTGAGGCAGTGATAGAAGACAGCTTACTGTGTTATTCTACTGCGATGAAACTGAGCATTTCCCAAGAACAAATCTAAAAGAGGTCAGCCCTGGAATGTTCAGCTTCATCGTTTGCATCATGTTAATTTTCATATAGATTCAGTTCCTTTCAGTTTATTTCCTTTCCATCTTCTTTTATGTTTTTAAGTATTTTTTCTGTCTTTTCACAGGCTACATACTCATTGAGAAGAATGGTCATGTCTTTCTTGAGAGGAGGAGTGGTTGAGGAAGGAATGATGTATCTCAGAAATGCACTGTCCAATACAATGACCAAAAGACACATGTAGCCATTTTAATTTAAATTAATTAATATTTAAAATTCAGTTGTTCAATTACACTGGCCACATTTCAAGTCCTCAATAGCCACATAGATGGCTAGTAACTACCACATTCGACAGCACAGGTGTAGAACATTTCTATCACTGCAGAAAGTTCTACTAGAGGTTCTCTAGAAGGTTCTACAAGGTTCTTAGTCTAGATCATCTTGTTCTCTTTGCCAATTCTGATCCCATCATTTCACCAAAAAAAAAAAAAAAATGCTGATTTTTTTTTCCAACTGTAGTTATTAATGTCTTAAGTATATTAGTCAGCTGACACTTTTCCACTTCAGGAGTCAACATTTCTGGAGCTTAGAGAGTCACAGTCACTCAAGAGGATGTGAAAGACAGTCCACCATTTTACCTTAGGAAATTTCATGCGATCATCAAACGAACAGAAAACAAACCTTTCTGTGCTCACATTTATATTTATCACATACCTCTTCTCTCTTGGTTTGGAGTCACCTCCCTAATACCTAATCCCCAGCCCATTCCAACACTACCAATATGTTAAGTTCTTCAGGGGAGAAGACTTTAGCTAGATGCATAGCAATATAAGAATATATGAGTTTCATAAAATTATCTGCAACTATGAATAACATCACATGTGGTGATGTTTATTGGAAAGAATCTAATTTAATATATTTGCTTATTTACAAGAAAGTTTTTGTTTTGAGATGGGGGTCTCACTGTGTTGCCCAGACTGGCCTCAAACTCTTGGGATCAAGCAATTCTCCCACCTCCTCCTCCTGAGTAGCTGGGATTATAGGTGTATGCTGCCCCACCTGGATAGCAAGAGAATGATTAAACCCAAAATTAAGAAATCGAATGGACTGGCATCTTAAAAGTTTGCTTAAATTAAAACAGCATAAAACTAAAATGTCCTGGAGAGGTAATCCAAGGCAAAGATAATCCCCAAATCTTTGTTGTCTCATCAGCTTCACCATGTTTACCTGCACTGGTAATAAATCACAAAAGTTCAATTCAATCTTTCAGTAGGAATGTTTTTATGTAGTATGAGGTAAGATCAGAAAAGCAAAATATCAAAAGAACATGATTACTACATAAAATGAACAACTGAGTCTGGATTTGCTAATAATTGGTTCTTTATTTTCCCTTTCTTATTTGTAGGCTGAATAAACATTCTAATGCTTTTCAATAAACACTGTATGAATTAACAAAATGTTGGACAGAATAATATGGACTGAAGTAATGTGTTACAATGGAAAATATTGCAACCTAAGAATTAATTCTGTTTTGGCACTTCATGAAACAATGTCTAGAAGCTGTATTTAACTATGGTGATTCTCTTCCAAATTATGATATTTTCTTCCATAGATGTTATAATTTATCTCTCTGGTTTCACATAAAAATTACAGGATAAAGTGGACTCAAATATAGTTATTTTAAAAAATAACACAGGTACTTTGTACACAGATATTTAAAGTAGAAAATATCTATAAGAAGAGAAAAAAGGAAAGAACAAAGTAGAACAAACTGTGACACTGTCCTTTACGTCTACTCATGTTGATATGGGCATAAAGATAATAACTGGAAGGATACTTAACAAGCTATTAATAATATCTATCCTTGGGGAATGGGATAGGAGTAGAAACATACTTTAAAAAAATTCACAAAAAGTTTAAAATTGATAATCAGCATACATTTATTTAAAGAACAAAAATGAGATATACTGTATCTATTGTAAGCCTGGTTTAATACATGCTGAACATTTTTTCAAAGCTGTTGCTTTGAAATATTTCTATGGCATAAAATTTCACAGTATTCTATTATAGATGTTCCATAATATAACAAGTCCTTCAATTGATCCTGAAAACTGGTACAGTAATAACATCTCATAGCATTTTGATGAAAACTGAATAAATTAACATATATGAAGCTCTTAGAACAGAGTCTGCTCCAAGTAAACACTATTATATAAGTGTTATTTTTTGCTTTTTAGTTCATCCTTTACCCACCTCTATTCGGCCTACAGTAATCCCAGTTATTATCTCTTGTTTGTATTATTTACTGCAATACCTTAAAATTGGTCTGCTTCCAAAAACTCCGTCCACTGTACTTCATTTTAATACACAATACCAAATCTTTGTGAGGTACACTTTTCTGTACAAAGGTCTTCAAAGACACACCTCTTATATAATAATAATAAAAAAAAAAAACAACAACTTATTTTCTTGGCTACTAACCTAGGGAGCCAGGCTCATTTTCTCCTCCACTCCCCTTGCCTCCCACCAAATCAAACTAGTTCTCTTTTTCCTATACATTCAGTCTCCTAGAATTTGCTCCATGATATTTCCTAGGCCTGGAAGGTCTTTGAAAAATTTCCATCTCTTCAAGTTCATATCTTACTAAGTTTTCAGTTTTACGCCTGAAAGTAATTTCTCTAACCTCTGAATTGTCTCTACCACTATGTCTCTCCTCATCCTAGATAAGCTTTGAAACTGTACCTCATATTATTGATATACAATGTATGTGTGTGTGTGTATGTTGTACACATATCACCTCCTCCTGATGGATTTCAAATTAAGTATGTGTGACTGATTCTTTCTTTTAATCTTTTTAAAATATTTGTTTTAGTTGTAGGTGGACACAATAGACTTTATTTTATTTTTATGTGGTGCGGAGGATCGAACCCGGTATCCCACGGGTGCTAGGCGAACTCTCTACCACTGAGCCACAACCCCAGCCCCTGTGTCTGATTCTTAATCATAGAGTTTTCTTAAACTGTGTTTGATTTCTATCTTTGGCAAACAAATCTCAAAATGTGCCTTGGACAATTTACTGAAAAGATCTGAAATAGGGATTAAATGACCTAGGTTTGTTTTGTGTAACTATTGAAAGGATCAGAAACAGCATAAAATCACTAAGTAAAATCCCCTAGCACTTGGTAGATATTCATTAAACAGAAGTTATCATTTTTTTCCTTCAAGAATAATTTCTAATTTTGATAAAAACCCATGTATTTCTGAATTGTAAATAGTTGGGCATGACAAAAGAAAACAATGAATTTCTTGGATGCCTACACCTATACATAACTTTGAATTTCATCTGTATATGATCGTGAACCAAGGTTTGACCTTTGTCAGTAATAAAAACACTGTGAATATGAATATATATTTATAAACAAGATACAGTGCAACTAAGACTCTGAATCAACCAACCTTTAAATATATAATTCTTCTTAGGTAGTACTACCAAAAACCTCTATTTTTTTTTTTTTTTTTTTAGTGTTAAATGAAAAAAGATACTTGAAAACTATACAAAATCTAACACTTTATCCTTTACCCTTAACTGGGAAGAGAGATTGTTCAGAGTTCAGCTTGAGTGTGGTGCAGGAAACACATGAATTTCAACATTTCATATTACAAATGCATCTGCCTTAAAATAGGTATTCAGTATTAAATCAAATGAATGATTTAATGTATTCAATTGAAAATATATTTGGTATAATTTTAACAGGAACATATTTAGAGATCTTCTCTAATTTGACATATACTATATACTATCCATATAGTATGGATAGTATATAGTATATACTATAATCATACCCATTTGAAAGCTCAGTTAATAATACTATTTAACTACATGCAACATTGTTTTTAAAATAGGCCAAATGGTAGTAAAACTCACTACAGCCCTTTGCATAACTGTACTGTCTACACAGAAAAACAGTCCTCATGCTATTTAATTACAATACTGAAAACAACACTTTCAAATAAATTGAAAAATATATTTCTTCATTTTAAATATTTTTAAGGATTTTTCCCCTCCACAAATCACTATTTATTGCTATTATAAGAAAATTACATGGAGTAAGCTTTCTTATACCACTTTCAAAAGATGATTTCAACATGAATCAACAGAAATAGTTTCTTAAAGTAGGTCATTGCTATAGCAACCAGTGGGCGGTTTAGTATACTCCCATCACAATGACCTACTTTCCAGCCTGTGCTAGAACAGCTTTATATAACTAGTATTTCTAGTTCTGTCTATAAAATAGTCTGAAAAAGGGCAATAGCAAGACACAACATAATCCTATTGAGGCTGAAAACAATGAGTTATGAATTAACATGTATCATACCAGAATAAAGCCATCTGTTTCTGTACTTTAGTTTCTAAATTATATCTTATCACACACTCAACAATGAAAGCTACTTTTAGAATACCTAAACCAAAACAACTCATTGCTGACACTAGAGAACTGATTTAAAGAATATAAACTGAAATCACTAAAACCACATGGAGAATATCTTCTCCCATTTTCCACATAAAACAAGAGTTAAATTTTAAAAAATTAAAAAGTTCTAGATATACTATCATAAAGAAAAAATGTAGATTCTAAATTATACACCAAAGTCTATGGTGTTTTATTAGATTTCAAAATTATAAATAACAATATTTCTATGAAGTGAATAAAATTTACATATGCTTTTTTTCTGCTTTGTAACAATTTTTTGTACTTTATTCCACTTGTCAGGATATTTATGATACACATGTTCCCCAAAGAAAATAGCTTAATGTTCAATAAAGTTAAAATATATATTTCAAAGGCAAATTTTGCATTTGTCAGACTCTAAGACCACAGATCAGTGAATCTATAGATAGATACAGTTATTTTTTGTAACAAATATTTTGCAATGCCCTTTTTTAATCCTAAAATAAAATTTACAGATAAAACATCCACATTCACAAATTTAAGACATTTTTATAATGTTCTAACTGTAACAGTAGGAGAAATTAAAGGAGGGTCTCTCACACACATATATGCATTATAATTACATATAATAGTGGGATTCATTATAACACATTTTATATGCACATAACTTGATCAGTCTCATTCCCCAGTACCTTCCCTTTCCCTCCACTCCTTTCTTGCCCTACACTACTGATCTCCTCTCTTTTATTATTGTTTTAATTAATATATTAAACATACATATATAAGCGGGACTCATTATTGTGTATGTACAGGGACACAGTGTGATTTGGTAGAGTCTGCTCCCCCATACTTCCCCATTCTCTCCCCTCTCTTGATCCCCTTCTATTCTATTGGTCTCCCTTTATTCCCCCCATCATTTAGCTTCCACATATAAGAAAACATTTGACCCTTGACTTTCTGAGTCTCGCTTATTTCACTTAGTAAGATGTTCTCCAGTTCCAGCTATTTACCAGCAAATGATGTAATTTCATTCTTCTTTATGGCTGAGTAAAACTTCATTGTACCTATATGCCATATTTCCTTTATCTAATCATCTGTTGAGGGATGGTGGTTCAAGAACTTGGCTATTATGAATTGTAACTGCTATAAATATTGATGGGCCTATATCACAACAGGATGCTAATGAAGCCAGATTTAAAGTTAGGTAGTCAGTGTAGTTAGATAAATCGGGTCTAATATCGAGTGAAATCTAAAATGGAGACCATGCGGAGAATGACTCAGGGAAAACACAGGACAACTCATGGAATGTTAATGAAGTCCCAAAAAGGCCCTAGGCCAAAGTCCACCTCAAAGAAATGCTAATGAACAGCCCCCAGCAAAAAGGTGCTGACTCAGAAGTCCTTCCTGACCAGATTACTTCTTTGGCCCACCTGTGTCCCACCCCTCGGGCCTTCCAACCTACATTTCATCACCAAAACTATAAAAAGGGGAAACAACCGCACTTCCACGGATTCCACCTCTTGGGTCCCCTTCTTCCTCCGGGAGAAGTCTTTTCTGCTGTCCTTTAATAAACTTCTAATTTCTACTCTGACCTTGCCTCTTTGTGCTTCTTTGGTGTTATTCTTCAACATTGGGGAAGCAAAAACTCATCACCAGTCAACAGCGGTAACACTAATTTCAGTTTTTTTGGATAAATATCAAGGAGTGGGAAGGAGTGGGATAGTGGGGTAATATGGTAATTTTCATTCTCAGTCTTTTGAGGAATCTCCATATTGCTTTCCAAAGTGGTTATACTAATTTGCAGTCTCACCAACAATGTATAAGTGTACCATTCCCCCCACACCCTCGCCAGCAATTATTGTTATTTGTATTTTTAATGATCGCTCTTCTACCTGGAGACGAAATCTCAGTGCAGTTTTGATTTGCACTTCCCTCATTACAGAGAATGTTGGAATTTTTTCATTTGTTGGACATTCACATTTCTTCTTTTGAGAAATGTCTGTTTAGATCATTTGCTTATTGATTATTAATTTTTGAGGGTTAAGTTTTTTAAAAAATATATTGTAGATATTAATCCCATCAGAACAGTAACTGGCAAAGATTTTCTCCCATTCTGTAGGCTCTTTCTTCATGCTTTTATTTCCTTTGTTACAGAGAAGCTTTTGAATTTGAAGCCATCCCACTTACTGACTCTCGGTTTTACTTCTTGAGCTTTAGGAGTCTTATTAAGGAAGTTGGTGTTTGTGCTTATATGTTGACTGTGTTGACTCTGTTTTAGGTTTTTCTTCAAGCACCAGCAGTGTTTCTGGTCTAATTCCTAGGTATTTGATTCCTTTCTGAATTGGTTTTGGTGCATAGTGACAGAGATCCAGTTTCGTTCTTCCACCACTTGCTGTTTTACCAGCACCATTTGTTTAAAAAAGACTATTTTTTTTCCTCCAATATGTTCGATATATGTTTTTGGAACCTTTGTCAGAATCAGATGTGTCTGTTCTCTTCCACTGGACTTCATGTCTGTTCTTAGGCCAATACCATGCTGCTTTGTAACTATAGCTCTGAAGCATGGTTTGAGATGGAGTATTGTGATGCCTCCAGGATCACTTCTATTGCTCAGGACTTGCTTTGGCTATTCTGGGTCTTTTATTATTCCTTATCAATCTTAGTTGCCGCAGTCTGGCTGGGCACAAATCAGGAGCCACTGAAGCAGGAACAAACTTTATTTCTGAACTCCACCAGCACACTCCACACACGCTCCCCGGGAATTCTCCCGCAAACCACCCATGTGGCATTCTCTCGGAACACACTACTCCAACAGGAAATCCCTCCTCCGGAATTCCCTCCTACCGCACT
Organism: Marmota flaviventris; assembly: GCF_047511675.1. Classification (NCBI taxonomy): domain Eukaryota; kingdom Metazoa; phylum Chordata; class Mammalia; order Rodentia; family Sciuridae; genus Marmota; species Marmota flaviventris. The sequence continues at coordinate 15,138,332 of NC_092500.1, read as the reverse complement.
TCCCCAACTAATGGGAACTCTCTGGGAGTCCCGCAAGAGCTCCAAAGTAGCAGGCCTAGGCAGACAGCAGGGGTCTAATCTCCAAATGAATGCAGATCTCAACATAATCATTATCATCTCAATGGCTTGCTGGCCTCACCTTTCAACCAAAAATGCCCTGCTTCATTCCTACTTGGCTATGGCTCTCAGCACTTAGTACTCTTTCTAGTTCTGTAAAAGATGTTGGTATTTTAATGGGGACTTTACTGAATTTGTAGATCACTTTTGGCAATATGGCCATTTTGACAATTTTAATTCTGTGTATTAAAGAACATGGGAGGACTTTCCATATTCTAAGCCCTTTAATTACTTTCTTCAGTGTTCTATAATTTTCATCATAGAGACCCTTCCGTGGTTAGATTTATTCCCAGGTATTTTATTTTATTAATTTGAGGATACTTTGAATGAAATTGTTTTCCTGATTTCTTTCTCAGCAGATTATAGAAAACTATAAATTTTTATATTTTGATTTTGTATCCTGCTACTTTGCTGAATTTATCAGCTCTAGAAGTTTACTTATAGAATTTTGGGGGTCTTCAGTGACCAGGTAATCTGGCCTCTTTTCCTATATGTGTCCCTTTAATTTCCTTATCTGATTCCTCTGGTTATAGTTTCAAGAACTAGTCTGAACAGGAGTGATGAGAGTGAAATCTTTTTCTTGTTCCTGATTTAAGAGGAAGTGCTTTCATTCAGTATGATGTTAGCTTTAGGTTTGTCATACAAGTCCTTTATGAATCTGACATAAGTTCTTCTTTGCCTAAATACTTCAGTTTTGTTTGTTTGTTTTAAACATGAATTAGTGCTGGATTTTTCTGCATTTATTGAGATGATCATGTGATTTTTGTCCTTAATTCTATTTATGTGATGAACTAAATTACATTTGATTTTTTTGAACCAACTTTGCATCCCTGGGTGAAATCAATTTGATAATTAACATCCTTTTAATATGTTTTGAATGCAGCTGCTAATATTTTATTAAATATTTTTGCATCTATGTTCATCAGGGATGTTGGTCTGTAGTTTTCTTTCCTTGGTGTACCTTTATCTGGTTTTGGTATCAGGGATACTGGATTCATAGAATTAATTTGGGAGTGCTCCTTACCTCTCTATTTTATTGAATAATTTGAGGAGGGTTGGCATTGGTTCTTCTTTAAAGATCTGGTAGAACACAGCTGAGAATCCATCTGGCTCCAGGCTTTTCTTTGTTGAAAGGCTTTTTCGTACTGTTTCAATCTTTTGTTTGATATTTGCCTGTTTAAGGCACTTCACAGAAGAAATACAAATGGTCAACAAATATATGAAAAAATGTTCAACATTTTTAGCAATTAGAGAAATGCGAATTTCCATCTCACTCCATTGAACAGGTAATTACCAAGAATATAAGTAACAATAAATGTTGGCAAGAATGTGGGGGAAAAGGTACACGCATACATTGTTGGTGGAACTGCCAATTGATGCAACCACTCTTTTTTAAAAATATTTTTGTTTTAATTATAGATGGATACAATACCTTTATTTTATTTATTTATTTTTATGTGGTGCTGAGGATTGAACCCAGGGCATCACATGTGCTAGGCAAATGGTCTACCACTGAGCCCCAGCCCCAGCAGTGCAACCACTCTTGAAAAGAGTATGGAGATTCCTCAGAAAACTTGGAATGAAACCACCATTTGACCCAGTTATCCCATTCCTCAGTATATACCCAAACAACTTAAAATTAGCATCTACAGTGACACAGCCACATCAATGTTTATAAGCAACTCAATTCACAATAACTAAGCTATTAGATCACCTAGGTGCTCTTCAACAGATGAATGGATAAAGTTTATATATATATGTGTGTGTGTGTGTGTGTATGTATATATGTGTGTGTGTATATATGTGTGTGTGTGTATATGTATATATATATATATGGAATATTACTAAGCCATGAAAAAGAATGATTTTATGACATTTCCCAGTAAGTGCATGGATCTGGAAACTATCACACTAAATGAAATAAGCCAATCCCCAAGCCCAAAGGCCAAATGTTCTCTTTGATATGTGGATGCTAACACACAACAAGATGGAGGGAGGGAATAATAGAAATTCAGTGGGTTAGACAAAGGGGAATGAAGGGAAGGGGGAGGAAATGAGAATAGGAAAGACAGTAGAATGAATTGGACATAATTTTCCTATGTTCCTATATGAATACAATACCAGGGAAACTCCACATCATGCACAACCACAAGAATGGGATCCTAATTAGAATGTTATATTCCATGTTTGTACTATATGTTAAAATTCCACTCTACTGTCATGTATACCTAAAAAGAATTTTAAAAGATTAAAAATGTTTTAAAATTTTTTAAAAAAATACATATTCACCTGTTTAGGTTGTCTACATCCTCTTTAGGTCCAATTTTTGTAGGTCACACATGTGAGAAATTTTTCAATATCTTCTAGATATTCTCACTTATTGGAATATGAGATTTCTTTTTCTTTTGTTTTTGGATATAAAGTACTGGGGACTGGACCCAGGGGCACTCTACTGCTGAGCTACATCCTCTTTTAAATTTTGAAATAAGGTCTCACTAAGTCATGGAGGCTGGCATTGAACTTGATGATCTTCCTGCCTCAACCTCCTGAGTTGCTTGGATTAAAGGTGTGTGCCATTATACTTGGCGGGAACATAACTTTTAAAAATAGTCCTTAATTATCCTCTGTATTTCAGAAATGTTTGTGGCAATAGCTTCTTTTTCAACTTTTATTTTGGTGACTGGGGTCTCCTCTCTCTTTTGGTTAGTTTGGTTAAGGGTTTATCAATCTTTTATCTTTTCAAAGAACCAACTGTCATATTGATTCTTTGTATCTTTTTAAATTCTCTATTTTTATTAACGTTGACTCTGATCTTAATTATTTTGTCTTCTACAGGTTTTGGAACTAACTTGTTCCTGCTTTCCCAGGGTTTTGAGATGTGACATTAGATTGTTTATTTGGGATTTTTTTTTTTTTTTTTTTTTTACATGTAGGCACTTAATGCTTTAAACTTTCCTTTTAGAAATGCCTTCATAGTGTTCTAGAAATTTTGGTACACTGTATCACTATTCCCAATTGATTGTAGAAATTTTTACAATTTTTCCTCTCAGGGCTGCTGTGGTCTCTTAGTAGTAGCGAACTTGCCTAGCATGTGTGAGGCACTGGGTTCGATCCTCAGCACCACATAAAAATAAATAAATTAAAGGTACTGGTCCATCAAAACTTAAAAAATGTTTTTCCTTTCATTTTTTATATGACCCCTACCTTGTTTAAAAGAATATTGTTCAATCTCAGGTATTTATGTGGTTTCTATAATTTTCCTTGCTGTTGCCTTTCATTCCATTATAATCTGATAAGATGTAAGAAACTATATACTTGTATTTTTTTTTTTATTTGCTAAGACTTGCTTTGTGTCCTAAAATAGAATCCGTTTTGGAGAAGCTTCTATGAGCTGCTGAGATGAAAGTGAATTCAGCTGTTGTTGAATGAAATATTCTGTAAATGTTTGTTAGGTCTGTTTGATTTAAAGTATTATTTAAGTCAGAAGTGTCTTTATTGATTTTATGTCCAGATTACCTGTGTATTGGGGTAAGGGATGTGTTAAAATTACTTAGTATTATTCTATTGGATTCTGGACTTGATGTCAAGAAGTGCTTGCTTTATATATTTAGGTGCACTAACAGTTGAGGCATAAATATTTACTATCATATGTTCATGTTGGATTGTTCCCTTTACCAGTATGTGGTGAGCTTCCTTATCTCCTCTGTTTTATTTTTGCTTAAACTCTGGTTTGCCAGATATGAGTGGAATTTGTCTAAATGGAATATCTTTTTCCATTCTTTTACTTCCAGCCTGTAAATGTAAATGCCTTTGCCTAAAAGAAGAGTTTCTTGCAACAGCATATAGTTGGATTTTGTGTTTTTTTAAAAATATTTTTTTAGTTATACATGGACACAGTAACTTTTTTTTTTAAGTTGTAGTTGGACACGATACCTTTATTTTATTTATTTATTTTTATGCAGTGCTGAGGATCAAACCTAGCACCTCGCATGTGCTAGGCAAGTGCTCTACCACTGAGCCACAAACCCAACCCCAATATCTTTATTTTGTTTACTTATTTTTATGTGGTGCTGAGGATTGAATCCAGTGCCTCACATGTATGAGGCAAGCGCTCTGCCACTGAGGTCACAAGTCTAGCCCCTGGATCTTGTTTTTTTTAATCCACTCTGCCAATTTTCTTTCTTGGAACTTTCAGACCATTTACACTCAGAGAGTTATTATGGAGAGATGTTTGTTATTTCCTGACATTTTTATTTGTTTCATACACTAAATTTAGTCTTAGTTTTCATTTGCTTATCTCTTCTAGCAAGCTTTGTCATTCAGGAGCTCTGAGATTTGTTTTTGAGTTTTTCTGTGTGTAGTATTTCTTTAGGTATTTTCCAGAGTGCTGGCTTAGTCAAGTCATAGATTCTTTTATTATTTTTCTTGAAAAGTTGTTATTTCTGCTTCAAATCTGAATGAGAGCTTTGCCAGATCTTGGTTGGCAATTGTTTTCTTTCAGAGCTGGATTATCTCATTCAAAGACTTCCTGGATATTAGAATCAGAACTAAAATGTCAGAAGTAAGCCTTAGTGGTTTACCTCTAAATGTGACCTGATGTTTTTCTCTTGTGGCTTTTAACAGTGTATCCTTATTCTCTATGTTAGGCATTTTGATTATTATGTGTCTTGGAGAGGTTCTTATTTGAGCTTGTCTATTTGGAGTTCTACATGTATCCCATAGTGGCTGTGCATCTCATTCCTAAGGTTTAAAAAATTTTTTGCTACTATTTCATTGAAAAGGTTCTTATTGTCATTAGCCTGTATCTCCATGCCTTCTTCAATTCCAATAAATATTTTTTAAAAATATAGTTGGACACAAAACCTTTATTTTACTTATTTTTATGTGGTGCTGAGGATCAGACCCAGGGCCTTGCACGTGCCAGGCAAGCATGCTACCAATGAGCCACAACCCCAGCCCCTCCAATGAATCTTAAGTTTGATCTAATATCCCAGATGTCTTGTATAATCTGATTTTTTTACTGCTTATTGAGTATTCAAGTTCACATACCTTGTCTTCAAGGCCTGAAGCTCTGTTTCCTATGTAATCTAATTTGTTGATAATATTTTCAGTTGAATTTTTATCTGACTTATTATTATCTTTCATTTCTAGGAATTCTGATTGGTTTCTTTTCAGAATCTCTTTTTATTGGAATGGTCTTTCACCTTCTGTATTTGTTTTCTCAATTTCTTGATTGCACCTTCTTTTAGCTCATTAATCATTTGAATCATCAATATTTTATAGTCTTTCTCTGGAATTTCATATGCTTCAATATCTGTGGGCTCCTTTGTTGGGGGGACTATAATTCTCAGGGGAATACTTGTTGGCCGGTTTCCTTATGATTTCAGAGGTTCTAGACTTGTACACTTGTTGAGATAGATTCCTTTCTTCTTATGAGTGGGTCCTTTAGTGAGTAGTCCTGTGCTATCAGTTTATCTGAGTGTCAGCACATTAATTCAATGTAATTTCAACCTCCAATGCTTCTGTGAAAGGAGAGAGTACAAAGATTGCCACTGCAGAATTTACTTTCCTCTTGAAGAGCTGCTGCAACACTGTAGAGTCCTCTGAGCCACCGTCTTCATTCTCCTTGTCATTTACATTTTTAAAAGAAGTGGCATGTGTTTGTATAGGTAAATAGCTGGGCATGACACAAGAAGACATTAGTTTGATATTTATGGAATAATTTTAAATTCAGCAAACCAGACTGACCCATTTGTTGCTAGTGACTCAAATATCATAAGTGGTATTGTCTTTGAAGATATGTTTTCTTGAAATGTTGAGTAAGACTTAGTAAAATTATGAACAAAACAAAGTACAGTTTTCTCTTGATTTATATATGTCATTCCAGGAAAATTCAGTATACATTAAAATTGTGTAAAAATATGTATATGTATCAATGGACTTAGGCTCTCAAAAATAAATATTTTAACTAACATTAAACATGTGATAGAACATATGAAATTATGTGGGATTCAAGACAATTATTTATTTTGAGCAACTAATCTGGAACAATGAAAAAATAATTCCAATTTTGGCCTGTCCACACAAATTCCCTAGCTCCCTTCCATTGTGACAACCAAAAATGCCTCCACAAAATTTCTAAAATACCTTCTAAAGATTGATACTGCTCATTACTTACATTTTTGTTCACTGATTTATGAGAGAAACAAATATAAATGAGGTTACAATGCTCATAGAAATTAAAATCTGGAAAAAGTACTTTATGTGTTGCACATGATATATATAAATAAAATAGAACCTGCTCTGATGTAACAACATATGATATACAAATGGATACCATGTATATACTATAACAATCAGGAAGGAACAATCACATTTGGATTTTCCCCCCTTTTTTTGGTAGGAGAGAAATTTGGGCAAAAAATTAAAAGACATGGTAATAACAGAGAGGAAACTTGAAGTATCAATATGATTTTGGTAGCCAGAGTGAGAGAATTATTGGCCACTGGACTGTGACTAGGTATAGTTCATCACTTTCTAGTGCCCAGACAATTCCTGACCTATAGAAGTTCAATAAATATCTATCCAATGATTTTTTTTAAAAGAGAGAGTGAGAGAAGAGAGAGAGGGAGGGGGGGAGAGGGGGGAGAGGGGGAGAGAGAGAGAGAGAGAGAGAGAGAGAGAGAGAGAATTTTTTAATATTTATTTTTTTTAGTTTTCGGTGGACACAACATCTTTGTATGTGGTGCTGAGGATCGAACCCGGGCCGCACACATGCCACATGAGCGCGCTACCACTTGAGCCACATCCCCAGCCCCTCTATCCAATGATTAATAAAATAAATAAATGAACAAAGGCAGGAGAAAGAGATTTTTAAAACTTGATTTAATATCCAGTGGAGAAGAAAAATGAAAGAGAAAGATTATTCTCTGTAAGTCTATTTTTCTGGGTACTTTACATGTTATATTCCATATATAATTTTACATGTTATATATGTTCTGTGAGACAAAACTTCTACTTATTCATTTCTTTTCTTTTTTGTTTGTTTTTTTTTGGTACTGGGAACTGAATCTACCTCTGAGCCCCATCCCCAGTCCTTTTCATTTTTCATTTTGAGACAAGGTCTCACTCTCATTCTTAAGCACGATGGATGTGCTTAACAAGTCTACAAAGTATGTGATTTTTTTTAAAATGATGGAATGTGAAATTTATCAAGTCCATTTCTGAGCTCTGTTAGAAAATAAAGTAAAAAAAAAATCATCTAATCTGGATGTGTCTGAGTCTAATGTTGTGCTCTTTGCACTCTATCATGCTACTTTCCTGTGGAATATGTAATCATCTAAAATGTTTTGGAAAATTAATCTAATAGCTTTAAGAATATAAACATATCATTTGAAGAAAACATTTGAGCAATGTTTAGAAATAACAGGTGTCAATCAAGAGGATGAAGGAGGAAAGGAAGAGGAAACAAAATATTTAAATGAAGAAAACTTTAAGAACTGTGGGGAGGTGGTGAAGGTGGCTGGGAGAATAGAAAGGCTATTGGTATACTTTCTAAAATAAAATGATTATTTACCTCTACAAATACTCAAAGTCCATGCTAAAAATACTGGTTTTTAATATGTATTGTTTACAGTACATTGGATTAACATACCCTAACAGAAATAACCAACAACAAATGGACAAAATGACAGCAACAAAGAAAACTCCTTAAAGTAATTCACAGGGCTGGCCAAAAAGTAAGAAAGCATAAGAAGTGAGCAGGGTGCCACAGTCAGCTATAGTGTTGAGGGCTTACAGAGCCCTGGAAAGCCTGCACTTAAAACAGGTTGAGGGCTGGGGTTGTGGCTCAGTGGCAGAGTGCTTGCCTAGTATGTGTGAGGCACTGGGTTTGATTCTCAGCACCACGTATCAATAAATAAATAAAGGCCCACTGAAAAACTAAAAAAATATTAAAAAAAAAAAAAAAACAGGTTGCGCAGGATAGAAAATAAAGCCCAAGGCCCCTCCAATAAGGAAGTTAATAATAAAATATGGCACAATTAGAGTAAATCCCATGATCAGAGTTAATATCACCATTAAATCAAACATATTGTCATGGATACTTTGATATGGTATGATGAGAAGACCATTTCACCTCTGTGATATTTTCCCAAAAAACCATAACCCCAGCCTTATCATGAAATAAACATCAGGCACACTCAAACTGAAGACCACTCTATAAAATATAGGAATAGTTCACAAAACCATAGAGGTCATAAAAAACAGGGAAAGCCTGAGCAACTGTCACAGAGGAAATGAAGGAAATAATGACTAGATGCAATGTGGCAATTGTGCATGGGATTCTGGAACAGAAAAACAATATGAATAGAAACCTGAATAATGTCTGGAGTTTAGCTAGTACTACAGTTTCTCGGTTTTGATAAATGTCCCATGGTAATCTAAGATATTACTATTAGGGGAAACTGGTAACAGAGAATACAGAGGCTTTCCATTATCTGTGCACATTTTCTATCAATCTACAATTATTAAAATAATTTTTATTAAAAATATTGCCCCAAGAATTAATCATCTCAATGAAAATTCATGGAATTTTTGTGGTCCCCAAAATCTTGAGTGTAAAAAGTCCTTGGTTTTCAGGACTTAGATTAACTATTAAAGGGGATCACCTGCACACACATGCAGGCAGGTGCCCGGCTCCCCTGACCCACCACAAATCCTCTCTGGATTCTCAACTTTAACCTATACTTCAAAGAATTGCCACAGAAATGTTCCACTAAAAATCAATTAATCAAAAAAGAGATAAGGAAGAAAAACACAATCTGAGTTACAGAATGAAAGATGTGAAATGACTGAGAGTTTTCCAGAACTGCTGAAAGATGTCAATTTAAGAATAAATTCCAAGAAAAAGACACAAGGCAGGAGGTGGGGTGTGGTGGAGAGAGAACAAGTAAAGGATAAAGAACAGATAGAAATAGGCAGAGATGCAGAGAGAATGTGAGAAGATGGGGACAATGAATTTTAGAAAATACCTAGAACTGAATGACAATGAAGAAAATACAATGAAAACTCATGGAATGCAACTGAAGTAGCACTGTGTTAGTCCACCATGTTTTAGTCACAACAACAAAATATTTGAGATGACAAACTTAATTCTAGAGGTTAGGGTACAAGATTGAACATCCCATTAGTTTGGGCATCTGATTGGCAAAAGTGGGCACACATGGGGTCCTTAGGGACCCCCAAACCAATATTCAAATCATAGCAGGTAATTGGGAAGAAACATGGGTTTTAATACCTACTAGAAAAGAAGACTTAAACTAAGTTAGAGAAACAGTAGAAAAAATCCTAAAAAAAGCAAAACTAAGGGAAATGTTAAGATCAGATATAAAAGAAAATAGACATTCATCATGGAAAAAAATCAAAGTTATTAGACAAAGAGACAATATAAAATTCTGATAAGAGTAATTCAGGAAAAACAGGAGAGGGCAAAATAAGCAACATTATGAGTAAAAGGGGGGGGGCATAATCTCAGATGCTGCTGGAATTAAACAAAAATAAGATATATGAATAATTTTATACAAATTAATTAGAAAGCTTAGATGAAATAGATAAATTCCTTACTAAGACTGATTCATGAAGAAATTTATATCTTACCAAATGAATTCATCCTTTACAGACGATTCTCAAAGAGGACAGACAAAAAAAGAACACATCCCTCAATCTATTTTATGAAGTTAGACTCTTCTTGACACCAAACCAGACAAAGACAGTACAACATGAAAACTACAAACTGATCTTACTTACAAACACATCATATTAGCAAATGAAAACCAGCAATATGTAAAATACATTACATATCATAATCAAATTTGGCTTACTTTTAGAATTTTAGGTTACTTTGATACTTAAAAACTGGTTATTGTGATTCATTACCTTATTCAAAAAATAAAGGTGAAAAATCACATGAGCAATTGAGCAGATGCAGAAGAACAGCAACAAAAACAATTTCAACAAAGTAGCACTAGACAAACTGGGACCAGAAGGTAACTTTCTCAATCTGAAAAATTACTTTTAGAAAACATCATGTTTAATGGTGAGATTCAGAAAGCAATTCCTCTAAGACTAAGAAGACCAGCATGCCTGTTGTCATCACTTCTCTATTCAGTTTGGTACAAGGAGGCCTAGCCAGCGTAGTCACAGAAGAAAAAGAAACACAAGGCAAAAGGATAGGAAGAAACAACACCATGGTTATTTATAGATGACAGGTATATTGATATAATCAATGTAGAAAAAGGCAGAAAAACATTAGAATTAATAATAGATCTGGAATTAACTTGAGCTAATATAATCTATGTAACTTCTTTCTGAACTAAAAAATTACACAGAGCTATTTATAATCTAGAAATCTTATCCTTGTCTAATTTTAGAAACTACTGCATCGTGACTCCACCAGGTTTGGCCAAATCAAGAGTAAGCTATACTTCTAGGCTTTAAAGGATTTACATACAACTAAATAACATCTGCCTAATATGTACGATAAAGCATGCTTTCCCAGAACATAATGTTTTTCTGTAGCCTAACAGTTTATTTTAACTTTCTATCCTTCAGAAAAAGACTAATAGTGCTGAAAAATAATTCTAATTTTTGATCTGTGATCTAGCACATGTAACTATTAAAATTTGTCTGAGGCTTGGCAAATGGCCAACATCTTTCTTCTCGTATTGACATTACTGTAAAGAGAGAGAGATACATAATGCTTCACCCATTTATCTATCAAACATTTTTTGAGAAACTACTGTGTCCAAAATTGTTGTTGATCCTAGTAATAAATGAAAAAAAAAAAAAACTCCAGTGTTTAGTGTCACAAAATTTGCATGTTAGATTATAAATAATGACAATGATGATAATATCTGCAAATGTTTAGAACATATATCAGTACTACTCTAAGTACTTTACATGTATATACACTTAATAACTTTTTGACAGATACTTCTTTGGTTTCCAAATGAGAGAAAGGAGAGATATAAAGGTTAAGAAAATTTCCCAAGGACAAATACTAAAGTGGCAAGGTCAGGATATTAAACTTAGTCAGTTTTAGCTTAAATTCCAAGCTCCTAAACTACCATCCTATATTTCAATGGTAATAATTTCTACGGAGAAAACCCAAACAGGGTGGAGGAATATGAGAGGGTCTAATTTTGCATAGTATGTTAGTCAGCTTCCCATCACTATAACAAATACTTGAGATAAATAAACTCATAAAGGAAAAAAAGGCTTATTTTGGCTCACAGTTTTGGATGTTTCAATCCATGATTGATTTGCCCTATTGCTTTCAGGACTGTGATAAAGCAGCACATCACGATGGAAGTGTGTGACTGGAACAAAACCAATCACCTTAAGACCCAGCAATGAAAGAGAAAAAGTGAAAGGGACCTAGGTTCCACAGTTCCCTTCAAGGGCACACCTTTAATGACCTGAAGACTTCCCACTTCTTAAAGGTTAAGACTCCCACCTCTTAAAGGTTCCATTATGGGCTGAAGACCAAGCTTTAACACGAATGTACCCCAGAACCTCTGGGGTACATTCCAGATCCAAATTGTAGCACACAGGATAGTCACAGAAGGTTAATGATATCCAGCTGCCCTTCAAACACCTCTCTTCGAAGGTTACCTCAAACTGTATCCTCCCACGTTTCCCAATCTCAGTTAATGATTCTACTCTTCAGGCCAATGTGTCCCCTATTTGGTCTGAATAGGACAGTATTATGCTGCAATAATAAATACCCCCAAATCAGTGGTTTGACAAGGCGAACTTTCACCTTGCTTATATTGAGTTCACTGTAGCCACAGACAATTATCCTCTAAATGGTGTCTTTGCCATCCCAGTTGTTTTGATCTTATGGCTCCATAATTTCAACACAAGTCTGCCTTACAAAAGGGGAGAACTAGAGAAGCATACAGGTGCTTTCCAGAGCTTTTGCCATGAACTAGCTCATGCCTGTGATACCACTCTTAATTGATCCATGAGGAAGATACCCTCATAACCTAATCTCCCCTTCAAATTCTCACCTCCTAATCATATTACAAAGGCAATTACACTTCAACTGGAGTTCTGGAGGTGACATTCAAATCATAGTAGTATATACATTGTGAGATACACACACACATACACACACACACATATAATTATATCAAAGATGAGCAAGAGTTAAATGAAGTCAATGTATCTTAAGGTCTTGGTGTTGTTAGAGAAATGGTAAAAGTATTAATTTACACTAGACTTTAGGATATCAGGTATGTGGTGATTTCTAGGTAACTTCTAAAAAATATTCTATGTAACCAACCAAGAATGAAGAAAAATGGCATAAGAAAAATATTTAATTTTTCATCAAGGAACTGCAAATTAAAACCACAATGACATCATTTCATCTTGTCAGAATGGCTATTATCAAAAAAGATAAAAAGTAAGAAGTGCTGGCAAGGATGCAGAGAAAGGAGAATTCATACACATGTTGCAGGAAACAAATTACTATAATCATTATGAAAAACAGTATGACAGTTCCTCAAAAAACTAAAAACAGAACATATGATTCAGGTATTCCATTATTGGGTATATATTCAAAGAAAATGAAATGAAGTATATATGTCTGTTGCAGCACTATTTAAAATAGCCAAAACATGGAATCAATTGGGGCATCTTAATAGATGATGAGATAAAGAAAATGTGATATGCATACACAATGGAATATTATTTGGCCATATTGTTGCAAATGACAGGATGGAATGAAATCCTATCATTTGTAACAATATGGGTGGAACTGGAAGATGTTACATTAAGGGAAGCCAGATATAGAAAGAAAATACTGACATTTCCCATTTATATGTGGGAGCTTAAAAAGTAGGTCTCATAGAAGTAGAGTGTAGTAAAGTGATCACTAGAGAATAGGAAGGGGAGATGAAAGGGGGATAGAGGGACCATGGATAACAGGCATCAAAATACAGTTACATAGAATCAGTTCTAGTGTTCTGTAGCACAGTATGGTAACTATGGTTCACAACAACTTATTATATATTTTATAAAGAACTAGAAGAGAAGAGTTGAATCTTCCCAACTCAAAGAAATAATTAATGTTTAAGGTGATGAATATGCTGATTACCCTGATTTGATCATCACACTGTACTCCAGTAATATTTTCAATTATTATGTGTCAATTTAAATTTTTATCACACTGTACTCCAGTAATATTTTCAATTATTATATGTTAATTTAAATTTTTTTAGATTAAAAAAAGAAACCTGACATAAAGAAATTTTACAAAATGAATTACAAAGAGCTAAAGAGATGGAAAATATGAAGATTAAACATCTAAAAAAATTTCCAAAGGAGAAAAAATGAGGTCAGGGAAATATTTGAAAACAACAACAGTTGAAAATTTTTTCAGAACTGATAAAATGGATATCAACACATAGCTTCAAGAAGCCTTATAAATCCATAAAAAATAAATACAGAAGAACATCTTGATTTGTCATGGAAAAAAACTGCAGAACATGTCAGAGAAAAGATTTAAAATTAGACAAAAACAAATAATATATACTATCCTCAAAAAATGAATAGTGGAAGTGACAGTGACTATGACTAAGAATGTCTCCTTAGAATTCTATACCAAATAACTACCTAAATAAATGGTTAAGTAAATAATGGCCTTATAAAACAATGAGAATATATGTTGTTTTTTAATAACAAAAAGAAAATAACCAAGGCTGGGGATAGAGCTCAGTTGGTAGAGGGCTTGCCTCACATGTATAAGGCCCTGGGTTCAATCCCCAGCACCATGAAGGAAAAAAAGAAGAAAGAAAATAACCAGAAATTAAATATTCAAGTCAGAAGGAGGCCGATTTGGGTACATGTTTTAAGGATCCTGTATCATCTGTTGAAGTGATAAAATTATCAATTAACTTTAGACATGGATTGGTGTGCCTCTGGTAATTTATAGGGTAAATACTAAAAAAAATAGCTAAAATAATGTATGATTTCCAAGATAATTAAAAAAAAATTCCACTTAAAAACCATGTTGGAAGAGTAGGATACACATGTAACATTTTTACTGAAAATAATTGGACCATAAAAATATCTAAACAAATTTCAAAGAATTGAAATGATATGCAATATATTCTCTCACTTATGTAGTTAAGCTGAAAATTAATATTAGAAGGAATAGAAAACTACATGTTTATTAAATATTTTAAATAAATAATGAAGAAAATACTTCTAAATAATTCATGGGCCAAAGAGAAAAAATTATAATAAAATTTAGAAAATTATTTGAACTTAAAGACAATAAAATAACATAGCTAATATACGGTAGCAATTGAAGGAATATTTACACACCTAAATTTGTATTAGAAAAATGAAATGGCTAAAAATTAATATTCTTTGTACTTAGCATATTAAGTTTATTTAGAAGGAAAAAAATGGGTGATGTTAAAGAGATATAAAAATAAATCCACTATAGAGATCAATAAAATTTTTTTTGTGAACTTCACCAAGACAAAAAGGAAGAAGACATAAACAAGCAGTATTAGAAATTGAAATATGCAAAATGAACATAGATGCTACATATATTTAAATCAGACACAGAAAATTTTAAATGGGTTTTAATTTCAAATAATAACATAGGTTATTTAGGCCAGTGTTTCCACTAAAACAGAAATAAAATACTGACTAAGATAGAATAGATAAAATGTCTCCCTAAAAGCAGTGAAGAGCTGACAAGATAATAAGGAATTACCAAACCAAATGCTAAGTAGAACATATAATCAGCTTTTGCCCCAAGAACATTTGTTACTTCCAGAGAACCCAAACAGTGGGTTCATATGCAAGGTGAACAGAGGTCAAAGCCCAGGATCAGCTCAAGACACCCTGAAAAGAAGATGCCCCAAAACAGTAATCCAAGATACTAAGAAGCTATATGTCTCCAGAGAAGAGGTGAAACAGAATAAAATCCTCCTCTATTCATTGTGGTGAGGCTGAAAAAGAGGGGGAAGGCCAAATTATATTGTTATATTGTGTATATGTATGAATATGTAATAACAAAGTCCACCATTATATTCAACTATAATGCACCAATAAAAAATATGGGGGGAAAAAAAGAAAAAGAGGGGAAAACAAAAGAAATGATCTATAGACTGTGAAGCACTGAATCCCTTAGGTGGACCTGTAATCCAAATTTAAGTCATCAGTGTGGTGCAAGGAAGCTCAAAACATAAATTTATAGTGCCCTGGGTGGTAGTAACTCTAATACAACTATGTAGTTCAGTTTAAATTCTCTATGGAGAAAGGAATATCCTGGGCCTCAGGAAGTTCCCACAGACGATTTTTCAGAGACAATGAGAAAATCTTGAAAGCAGCTGTGAGTCCGGGGTAGGTGACAGATTACTTCTAAAGGAGTAAAAGTTCTCAACAACAACAATGGAAACTAGAAGACAGTGTAATATTTCAATAAGGTCGGAAACAAATCCAGCAACTTAAAACTTTATTCCATCAAAATATGTTCCAAGAATTAAAACAAATACATAGACATATTTTGATAAAAGAAAAAAAGATTTGTCTCCAAAACATGTCAAAGTAATTACACATGATTGTCATGTAGGCAAGAAAAAAGAGAGGAAAGTCACTAGATTAGGTGCCTTTCAATATAGCATGGGAAACAGTTATGTCAGCACCAAAACATATTGTAAAAAGTATTGTACAATTTTTGTAGATAAGATTAAAAAATTTGAACTAAGAATGAAAATGGGTTAAAGAAAGCCTAATAAATGCCAAGTAGAAAGATTTTCAAAGTACCTGTCACATATGCATCATTGAGAAATGATACATTATATTACCATGGTTTGGAAATGATCTCATTTGTGTCCCCTAAAGGTTCATGTACTAGAACTTGGTCTCCAGGCTGATGGTATTAAGAGGTGATAGATCTTTAAGAGGCTGAGCCTAGTGGAAGGTGATTAGGTCATGGGGCACCACCCTTGGAAAGAAGTCATGTAACTCTCAGAGCATCAAGTTAGTTCTCTCATCAAGTGAGATCACCCCATTTGCTTGGCCCTTTCTACCTATAGCCATTTCCCTTTCCACTTTTATACCAAGTTATGACACAGTGCTGGTAAGGGGATCTTACCAGCATAGTACCATGCTGTTTGATTTTTCTAACCACCACAATCATGAACCAAAATAAGCCTCTTATTTCTGTAAAATACCTAGCCTCTGGTATTTTGTTGTAGCAATATAAAACGAACTAAAACTGATGGGTTGGCAAACCAGAAAGTGATATAACACAAAAGTTTAAAAAGATGAAGTCCTGCCAGGTACAGTGGCACATGCCTATAATCATAGCAGCTCAGGAGGCTGAGGCACGAAGATTATGAGTTCAAAGCCGGCCTCAGAAATTTAGCATGGCTCTAAGCAACTTACCAAGATCCTGTCTCTAAATAAAATATAAAAAGGGCTGAGGATGTGGCTCAGGGGTTAAGTGGCCCTGGGTTCAATCCCTGGTACCAAAAAAATAAAAAATAAATAATAAAAGAAAGTTCTACATATCCAATTATAAATGAGAATAATGGGAAAGAAAACAATGATCTGCAGTTGGGAAATAAAAAGATGCCTCTTTCTCTCTTTACAGGAATTTTCTCATAAGTCCAAGTTTTAAAGATGAGAGGATTAACACACACTTCAAAATTGCAAAAATAAAAACCATTATGTTAGCAGGAATGTTAAATTTTAAATTTTTTTTAAAAATGCTAAAGTTGACAATATAATCCTTTTAAAATTAATGCTAATGGAAAGAACATTAACAAGGAGAATTCAAGCCCATAACTAAGAAAGACATAATATTAATAAATAATAAAATACAGAATGTCCTTTTCCATTAGCTCCTGGTAAACACACACACACTCCAACAACAAATTTTAATAGGAATGCACAAACCTAAAGAGTAAATAGAAGTCTAGGATATATGTTTTGGCAAGAGAAACAGAAAATCACAGATAGAGTGAATGAGCTCAATGAGAAGAGTCAATCACAGAACTGGAAATGAGAAAATAAGCCTGAGTTTTAAAGGTGGATATATGTAGGGGAGTTTCTAAAAGACATAAGCTTATCAGTTTGCATGTTAAGATAATCTCATTTCATGTTCCGACAAAATTATAAGACTAATGCATACATGACAAGATTAATGATGATGTATTTGGTGAACAAGACAGAAAATTATGAACTGTTAGCAATATTTTAAACTATGGATTATATCCCATAGTATACTGTTGAATGAGTAAATGTTAACCTGGAATTGAAGACTCTAATATTGAATATACCATAAAGTTTTCTGTACCTGTACATCTCTTGATAATGTAATCATTATGTTCAATTACACAAAGAAGCTAGAAAGAATTTGAAATGCAATCAATCATGTTATATATTAAACTATAAGCCCAGATATGGTCTGGGCAAATAGTTTAATCTCACTGGACCAATTTTCCCATCTGAGAAGTAGAATATATCAGTGTCTTTCAAGCTTTTTGAGAGTGAGTCATTAGTAAGAAAAATGATCCAGTACAATTAATCATGTATGTGTATATGGGACTAAAACAAAAGAGTTTCATAAAATAACTTGCTCTTATTAAGTTCCTTGATATTTTCTGGTCTATTTTACTATTTTTAATGTATGTTATAATACACAAAATTGATTTCATAATCAAAGAGGGACATGAAAAATAATATGCTAGACTTCTAAAGTTATCTGTAGCTCTACAATAAATATTTCTTTAATTTACATACTGAATAAAACATATCAAAGGATATGTTCAGATATATATCAGAGGATATATATCTGAAATAGTAACAATGATCTCAATGATAAAATTCAAAATAATACTAAATAGCTGAACATCAGTTGAAAATAACAGGAATACATATAAGTAAGGCTCTAAATTTAAGTTCAGAAATTCCCTCAACAAGTATACAGAGCCTGGAAGCAAGTCAAATGAAAAAGTTGCTAGGACTTTTAGTTGACAACAATCCTGTTATATCTTAGTGGAATCTGCCAGTCTACCTATTCTTGGATCACAAGTAATGGATTTTTAAAAAAATATTTATAAACAAGTATTTTGGTACTCTGGAATCAAAGAAAATATGAAGAGTTTAACCTGGATCAGTACTTTTTAAAAATCGTATTTAATCCTCTAACAGTATGATATAGGTAATGCTATGGTTTGAATGTATCACCCAAAAAGAATGTGTTGGGACTTAATCTTCAGTGCAACAGTGAAGAAGTGGGACTTTTAAGAGGTGGTTAGGCATGACTGGATTAATGGCATCATCCCTGGAGTGGTTTTCTTAGAAAAGGACAGGTTTGGCCCCCTCCTGTGCCAGTGTGCATTTCCGCTTGTTTTTCTCTCCTGCCTCCCTTTGATTTCTCTCCCTTCCTCCCACCCTCTCTGCCTTTTTGCAGTGATATGATGCAGCAAGAAGTCCCCATAGATGCTGGCCCTGCCATCCTTGACTTCCTAGCCTCCAGAACCAAAAGTCAAATAGATTTCTGTTCATTATGAATTACACAGTCTGTATAATTCTGTTATAGAAGCATAAAATGTACAATGGTAGATACTATTATCTTTACTAAAAATAAAGAAACTATTCAGGAAAAGCTAAATATCCTACCTAGATCACAAATGTTAATGGATGGAACCAAGTGTTTGATCCAGGTCTTTTTGAATACAATCTATTCAGAAAATCTATCAGTGTTTATTAAACTTTCTATTTTTTTTTTTAGAACAAAAAAAATTTATTTGATTATAATCTGGGGCAGACTCAAGTGGTCTTGAAAATGTGCTTCCTAAACTTTCTATTCCTTATTAAACTTTTTATTAAAAATTTCATTATAGCACCTATGACTTTAATGGTTATTTAGCATATAAACCACCACTAAATTTAGGTAAACAGAAAATCTATAAAATGGTTAATAAAAGATAAGCATTTTAATTAATAATAATAATGATGATGATTATTTACTACCACAAGATTATACCAAGGTCTTTCTTACTTGGAGATGGGTAACCATTTTAAATACTTCAAATGTAACTCAATGACTGTATGACCAATATGATTCTACAATATGTATACTCAGAAAAATGAGAAGTTATATCCCATTTATGTATGATATATCAAAGTATATAAGTGCATTCTACTGTCATGTATAACTAATTAAAACAAATAAAAAAAATAATTTTTAAAAATCCTTAAAAAAAAAAAAAGTAACTCAAGGCTGGGTGCAATGGTGCCTGCCTGTAATCCCCGCAGCTCCAGAGGCTGAGACAGGAGGAGCACAAGTTCAAAGCCAGCCTCAGCAACACCTAGGCTGTTGAGTGAGTGAGACCCTGTCTCTAAAATACAAAATAGGACTTGGGATGTGGCTCAGTGGTCGAGTCCCCACAATCCCCAGTACCAAAAAATAAAAAATAAAAAAAAATCTAACTCAATGAATTTTCAAAAAGCTAACAGTTTACAGCGCCAATTTAGGAAACAGACAAATGGATTCTTAATACAATTTTAGTTGTATGTGGATTTAGAAAATATTTCTTCAAATTCTGTTCAATATGTAAACATACAAAATTTAGTTAATATACTCATTAGAATGTCATTGGTTTAAACAAATGATTGTAACTATCAAGTGATCGAAACAATCAAACTTGACCATCAAGCCATCCACTTCAGTTCTATATTAGAAATCCTATTATCTTCAACATTAAAAAATTGTATTTTGGCCCAATTCAAGAAACTATAATGTATCCTTAAGATATACCATTTAAACAAGCCACTAGCAGGACCACTGTGTGAAGAAATGTTTTCTTTTTATCCTTTATTCCAAAAACACACATAAGCACCCTTTGTCTATATATACTTCAGAGTGGGAAATCTTTCAAGCAAGCTAAGAAAACTTTCACTTTACTGTAGTTTTAATCATCTTCATTTACACTATTACATTCAACAATGAATCAAGATTAGGAAACAAAATGTTGACTACCAACTATTTTTTTTTCTGAATAAAACAATGTTAATTACATTAGATACAAATTGTGTTATTCTATTACCACAACTTAGTCCTTCCCTTGATGCTCAAAGCTATTACTATATTAATACTGGCATACATTTTTTTCTAGTCTAAAATGGGTAAAAAATGAATTGGTACACTAAAAATCTTGTTGCTTGTGTTTTCAGTGATGAACAATAAACTATCCAGCACATTTCCCTCATACATATACCATATAAGCACAAATAGCTAATTTCTGCAAGTTGGTGGTTTCATTCAAATGTAAAGCAAGCATATAGGTGCTCTTCAATTTACTATGGGGCAACATCCTGGTAAACTAAAAATGCATTTAATACATCTAATCTACTGATTAGCAACAAAGTACACTGTAGAGCACCAGTTTTACTCTCATGATTGCGCGGCTGACTAGGAGCTGTTGCTCACTACCACCACTCAGCATTGAAAAAGAGTATCACACTGCATATTGATAGTACAGGAAAAGATCAAAATTTTATAAGTAAATCTTCTACTGAGTGCATTTCACTTTTGGACCATCATAAAATTAAAAAATTAAACTGTAATAAATTGAGGGACATCTGTATATTCAAGCCAGTATTCAATAGTATTGACTCTTCCACACTGTATATCCCTAATATATAACATGCAAGATAATCATACAGAAAATAATATTGTCAATAGCTTATTCTGCCTCTTCATATAGAAGGATACATATTAAAATCTTTATAACTGAATTTCAATCTTTTGGGCAACATATCCCTACTTCATAAGAAGCATATTAGTGGTTAATCTTTTTTTTTTTTTAATTTAAAACTTCACTATCATTGGTTTCTTTCATATTTGCTATATGATGATATTTTATATATGAAACTACTTGATTTCATAAAAAATGTTATTCATTTTAAATTAAATATCAGTGTTTCATGGTGCTAGCATAACATCCTCTTTTCATTTAGCATAATATTCTCCAGGTTTATCTGGAAGATGACAAAGAATTTTCTGCTTTTAAAAGGCTAGTATTCCTTTACTATATATGACACACTTTACCTTTTTTTTTTTTTTTTTTGCAGTGCTGGGATCAAACCCAAGGACTTGCACATGGTGACTAAGTACTATACCACTGATCTCTATGAGATCAGTTTTACTCTATACCACTAATCTCTATGAGATCAGTTTTAATCTATTCTATTAAGGCTAGAAGCTTGATGTCCTAATTGATTTCCACTAGCTCCTACCTCTTAAAGGATTTGCCACCACTTTTTACATTATTACACTGGGGAGCTTCCAGCCAAAGAACCTTTAAGGAGCAAGCCACATGAAAACCACAGCACTTTCAAAATTTATTAAGGAAACAAGGGAAGGGAAAGAGAGAACAAGAAAGAAATGAATGACAAAGGAGGGAAGAAAAAGTATAGAAGGAGGAAGGAAAAAAGAGATAGAGGAAGGAAGAAGTGAATGTGTAACCATGTGTTCACAGTAGCATCATTCATTACAACCCACACCGGGAAGAACCAAAGAGTTCACAGCCCGTGAACAAGTAAACTATTGGGGTATATCTGTACCAAAAAATGCTACTAAGCACAGAAAATAATGAAATAATACACACAACAATATGGATATCTCTCAAAAGCCTTATGCTAAGTGAAGGAAGTCAAACACGAAAGATTGTACTCTGACTTCATTTATATGAAATGCTAAAAAAGCAAAACTACAATGCCTAAAACAAAACCACAAATTACAGTAACATAAAGATGATCAGTGGGTTGCATGAATGAGAGGGGAAAAAAATATTCAAGGATTAGGTCTTAGGAATAAGATCTAAATGGCAGTCTTGTCTCTGACAAGAAACAAAGCTCTGTACAAGGTTCTATCTGACAATCATTTCTCTTGTAGATATAGTTCTGCCCAGATTTCTTAGGAAACTAAGAAAACCCTAATAAATTATGATAACTAGTAACAGTCCCAGCAGCAGCAACTAATGGAAGTGGACAGGAGAAAGAGAAGGAGGGGAAAAGGAATAGCATTTACAGTGAATGATATAACCCTAATTATGTAAATATACAATATGTATGTATTAATGTATATGTTCAAAGGGTATAAAATGGTTAAATGTTACTGGTAGTTCTTCCTGGCTAATGGGATTTCTTTTTCAGGGTTTATGAGACTGTTTATTTATTTTTTTAATTAATTAATTTGTTTTAAATTTGTTATGGGACTGTTTTATGATAGGTATGTTAAATGGGATTGTTTATGCAATCAAGAAACAACTTTCATTAAGATGGTAAAATTGGAACTCATACTTTCAATTCCTCAACCTCCAACAATTAAAAAATAGTGAACTATTAAAAAATAGTGAATGCTGCACAAACTCATGGACACATGCACTCACACATACACACAACAGCAGCAACAGGGAGATGGTATAAACTTAAAAGTTGTGGACAAAAAAGGAAATCGCAGACAGACCCCTGGTGTAGTTCAGTGGTAGAGTGTGGGCCTAACATGCATGAGGCCTTAGGTTAAATTCCCAGCACCAAATAAATAGACAAAGAGATAATAGCTTTCAACAGATACTTCTAAGGAAACCCTTTGGGGGACAGGAGATTGGTGGAGGTGGGGATGGAAAGAAAATTCTGTTGTGGAGGGTCCAGGTTTCTAATACTGACAATAAAAGTTTGGGTAAAAAAAAAAAAAAAAAAGTTTAACATACAAACACACATTTTCCTTTTAGTTGGAGTCTTGCTATGTTGCCCAGGTTGGTCTTGATTTCCTGGGATCAAGCGACACTCCTGCCTCAGAATCCTGAGCAGTGGAGACTAAAGGCATGCACTACTCTGCCCAGGTAACAGATATATTAAAAAAAAAAAAAAAAGTAAAGATGGCCATTCCTTTTCATTTCCCCATACACCCCCTTTCAGTGCTCTCATAAATTCATCACCCTAACTTTAATTATCACCTCTAAAAGTATTATTTCCAATTATATATACACATCTAGTCCCAATTTCTCTTCCTAGCTTCAGTTCCTGCTAACCAATTGTACTTGAATGTCTTATTATTCCTTTAAGCTCAATATAACTAAAACCAAGTGTATCATCTTTACTCCCAAACTAGCTCCTTCTGGAGTCTACAGAAGATGTTCTGGAGAAAATCTTTATCACATGCACCTCAGATAGACCATTAATCTCCAGGATATATAAAGAACTCAAAAAACTTTACACTAAAAAAAACCCCAATCAATAAATGGGCAAAGGAACTGAACAGTCATTTCACAAAAGAAATATGATCAGTCAACAAATATATGAAAAAATGTTCAACATCTCCAGTAACTAGAGAAATGCAAATCAAAACTACACAGAGATGGAATCTCTGACAGAGACGGGCAGAGTAGTGCATGCCTGTTAAGTCCCCACTGCTCAGGATGTGGGGGAAAAGGTACACTCATACATTGCTAGTGGGACTGCAAATCAGTGCAACCACTCTGGAAAGCAGTATGGAGATTCCTCAGAAAACTTGAAATGGAACCACCATTTGACCCAGTTATCCCACTCTTTGGTTTATACCCAAAGGACTTAAAATCAGCATACTACAGTGATGCACCCACATCAATGTTTACAGCAGCTCAATTCACAATAGCTAAACTATAGAACCAATCTAGATGCCCTTAACAGAGGAATGGATACAGAAGTTGTAATATATATATATATATACACATATATACATATACATACATACATACATACATATATGCATATATGTATATAATATATATATACATATATATATATACACACATACACACAATGGAATATTACTCAGCCTTAAAGAAGAATGAAATTATGGCATTTTCTGGTAAATGGATGGAACTGAAGAATATTATGATAAACAAAATAAGCTAATCCCAAAGAACCACAGGCCAAATATTTTCTCTGATATGTGGATGCTAATTCACAATAAGGGGGCAGGGGAAGAATAGAGGTACTTTGAATTAGACTGAGGCCAGTAAAGGACTAGATATGACACATGAGGATAAAAAGTATGAATGGGTTTCTGGTTTCTGCAGAGCAACTAGATGAATGTTGCCATTATTGTGATGCAGAAAAATGACAGGAGGTGGGGGAGATGGGAACAAAAATGAAGCTGTATTTGGAATCTACATAAAAATATTAGATGTGAGTCTAGAATTGAAGATAGAAGTCAGTACAGGAAAGCATGGTAGGAAATCATCAGATACTTAGGTAAGGAATTAGATGAGATCACCTAACAAGTGAATGTGGATAAAGAAGTGAGTGGCAGAACTGAGACCTAGAAGTAAGTCTTACCATCAAAAACTGTCAAAGTAATGTGCATTTTTACTTTTGTGTGTGTGTGTGTGTGTATGTGTGTGTGTTTTAATGATTGCCTTTCAAATCACTGACTGTGGATCCCAGTGGTATCAGATAAGAGAGGTTTGTTTTTGTTTTTGCTTTTTTTCAGTATCTCCCTTTTCATATGAAGACACTGACTTTTGAATCTTCTTCAAGAAACATTCTGAAACTCCTCTCAAATCAGTATCTCACACTCCACTTCCCAACACTCATGCATGTGTGCACACACACACACCTCCCCAGAACACACCCATCAACCACCTTTACCCCTTTTCTGTTAGAGTCTGTAAACAAGTCAAGATGGCGCCTGGCATTTTGCAGAGGGAGTGGTTTGTGAAGTAACGCCAGCGAGCCATTAAGTGTGGAGATTCCTTATTGGTTGACTGCTGTATCTAGTCTATGTTAATTAAGATAAGCTGTGTGGAATGTATATATACCCCTCCTGTCCTACAATAAATGGCTCCCACTCCTGCTTTATCAATCTACACAAGTTCCTCGTCACCCCCCCCACCCCCGGTAATTTTGCTGCAGCCGGACTGCGGCACTTTTCCATCTCCCCAGAGATCTTTCCTTTGTGCTCCATGATTGTTTTTGTATATTTCTACTGAGGTCCCATTTAACAGCCCTTCATGGGCTAAGCACATACTCTAACACCAGCTATATTCCCAACCTTGACTTCATCTCTGTAGAACAATGCCTGACAGGTAACAGGCTCTCAGTGATGTTTTCTGGATGACTAAGTGAAAAAAAAAGTGACTTAACTAAGGCGAGTCCCATTGTTATTTAGTAGGAAAGCAGGGATTAGAAGGTTGGTCAGGACAGCCAAATGTTCTAAACTTGTTACAGTGTGCCATTTAAAGAACGCCAAATGCAGGCTTTGCCTTATTTATACATCTCATTTTCTATTCTACTATGCTCAGACTCAACTATAAGTCTGGTGATATACCCCAAATTCACTTTTTCCCACCCTGTTCAGATTCTATGCCTCCAGCTCATTTCTTGCCTCTTCTATATAAATCTTCCTTCACAGTCCAACATTTAGTCATCCCTCCCACTCCTCCCCCTCACCTAACACACACATTTGGTAATATTCTATACAATATGAACTCTATCCTTAATACTATACTGAAGAACTCTCTCACAGATCATCAAAACCTTTGTAATAGTTACGGTATGATTTTCAAAACAATAAAATAGTGACTCCCATACAAATGTGAAATGAAAATGTGGTGCCTTTAAATCTATATTGTGTGGCTATTACAAAATATCCAAGTCTGGGTACATTTTAAAGGAAAGGGGTTTATTTAGCTTACTGTTTTGGAGACTGAAAGTCCAAGATCAGGAGCACTCTTCTGATCAGCCTCTGTTGTGGGCTCCCTACCCCGCAGCTGTCACAACAGGGTAGAGAAGTATAAAGGTAAAGAGCCACATAAAAGGGATCCAAGCATATTGGATGACTCCCCTTTATAAAAACCTTTTGTTGGGATTTTATATAGTCTCATATATAGTCCCTTCCAGAGGTGATGCTCCCTTGACCCAATTACCTTCCACTAGGCTTCACCTCTTAAAGGTTCAATCACCTCAAGATCACATGTGGAGACCATGCTTCTAGGACATACACCTTTGGGAGATACACAGTTTAACTATATCTAACTATACGGTAAAGATTTTATTTCACCATTAATTCATGAAGGAACTAGTAAGACGTTAAAATTTAATGAGGATCAATGAGAATCTGGTTTACAGAGATTTGCATTTCCCATTCTACAAAATTCATTTGCAAAGCATAGAAAGGGAATCATTTGCATTGGTACAGGCAAGAAGGATTTGTACTGCTATTAGTTTTCTGCAACTTAACATTTTTCCCTTTTTACAGAGTCATAAAACAGGCTAGTCAGTCAAGGACAATGTTGCATATTCCTTGATCAGAATCATATAGTCCTGAAGGGTCCTTTAGACAATATCTAGCATTCCTGATATATGGCAATTTCCTTTGTCCACTTCCAAGTCCTTGACAATTTTCCTGCCTAACTATCAAACTCAACCTAACCAGCACAACACAGACAAATTCTTGTCATATTTGGTTCCCGTGATAACAGCACTCTTCTGGCTCTTCTTCTCTCTCTCTTATTCTCCTCTATCTCTGTCATCAGTTTCTCTTTGTCTTAAGTATTCACCAAAGTTTTGATTGGGTCTTACTCTGTACAGTCTCATGCAATCATGCTTCATCTATTACTCATCTAGGAATTACTCTCATATCCACAGCTCTAATGTCTACAGTCCCAGACATGAATGTCTATTTCTCCATTTCCCTATGTTGATATCTTAGCAGTAATTCAAATTCACCAGTGACCCAAACTGAATTCACTATTTTTTCTCATCTAAATATAGTCTATTCCTGTGTTCTATAACCTAAGCCCATATTATCTTACATTAGAACTGTTGACAAAGCCTCCCTTGTATCCTGTCTCTCTTCTTCACTCAGCTGAAGTTATATTTCCCCAGAGGTCAAGGCTTTTCTGAATTGTACCATTTTCTGATCTGAGTTCTTACATAACAGGCACCTGTTGTTTCAGGGTACCCACAAATTTCCTACTCATTCTACTTCAGATACTTCCATCCAGTTGAGCTGCTTCCAGCATTGCGGAACACAACTCCAGTTAAGACAACCTGAGGCTCACAATAACTGGTTCAAAAACTAGTCCCAACAGAGCTACTAAAGTGCCATAAAACTTCTAACACTTCCAGGACAGAGGCACACACTTTTTACTGCTGTAATTATATTGTCATTGCTGTATTAAACCACCAGAGGACAGCCTGCTTGAGAAGCCAAGGCAAATAGGAATTTGGAGATGAAAAGAGAAATCTGACGCTGGTGACATCTTTTGAGTCTTAGCATCAATAAATGTCCAAAGCCAGTTTCCCCAGGATTGTTCAATTACACCTCCCAATAAACTCTTTTGTTTAATCCTGTTTGGCCTGAGCAAACAAATGAGTACTAAACAATACTCCCTATCTTTTCATGCACATGATTGAGCTCTACCAGCTTCCTTGTTAGTATCAGAATATCATGCCTTTCCTTGTGCTTTTCCTTCATTCTAAAATTTTCTTCCCTATGCTTGGAATTCCCTTCCTTTCATTCTTTGCTTATTAAGATTATTTCATACTTCAGGATCAGGCTCAAATGTCTAGATGAAACAATTGCCCAAGCCTGGAAAAAGCAGCAAAGGACCAGATTATATAGGGATTCTAAGCAATTCTATGGCTTTTTCCACCTTTAACCAAAGGGTAAATAAGTGTCACAGAAGGGTTTTAAAACATGAATGACACATCATATTTTTTACGTTAAAATACCACTCTAGTTGTTGTACAGAGAATGAATTAGAAGAGAACAAGATGGATAACTTATAGGCTCCTGAAATAATTTGGACCAAAAAAAAAAAAAAAAAAAACCAAAACAGTGACATGGGGTTAAGAGACAAATCCATTGTCACCATAATGCATTTGTGTAATTATTTTATTTCTGAATAAATCTCCCTCTGTACTGCAAATTTATTGACGGTAGAAATATTATCTGTGGACTATCACTCACGCACATTAGCAAAGTAATCAGCATATTCTTTGTAGGGAGTCAAATACTTGTTAAATAAATGGATAATATAATCGACCTAATCCATAAATTGAGCAACTTGGTAAATGGTAGTATCATTTACTAAAACACAGGAAAAGTAAGTTTGAGCTTGATTGTTTGTATGTTTGGGGGCAAAAGATAAGAGAGAAGATGAACTTTCTTTTGAGCAAGTTGAGTTTAAGTTAATATAATACATGCAACCAAATATTGGAGAAACATACACGGGTCTGGGGATCATGAGAGCGAGCTGGGCTGAAGATACTGACTTGAGAATTTGGGGCATAAAGATGGTAACTAACTTCATGAGAAGGGATGAGACTGTCTATAAACATGTACAATGAAAAGTGAGTGTATATCAAAGACCTCAGGGGCATTTAAGGGCTGAACAGAAAAAGAAGAGAAGGAAGAACACCAATAAAAATTTGGCAGAAAAACAAACATAGGAGGGTCTCTAACTAAAACCAAGGCATGAAAAAGGTGTGGCAAAATGTATCACATGTTGAGAAAAAATCAAGGAGTGAAAAGTTTAAAAGTGTCCTTTGGATGAAAAACACTTTTGGTAGAGTTCCGCCTGGGGAGGGTGGGGTACAGCTGTAGACTAGTTCTAAGTTGGTTCAAGGGTAAGCAGAAGATAAAATAAAGGAAATCAGCAAGTTGTAGCCATCTTGATCAAGAAGTTTAGTTATTAAGGAACTGAGCTACACAGTTACAGGAGAAGAACATAGTCAAGGATACATTTTTGTTCCTTTGTTGTTGTGGGCTTTTTTTGTTTTGTTCTATTGTTTCACAGAGCTTGATTTTACGCATGTTTAAATGTTGATTGAAAGTAACCTTTAAAAAGAGGATAAAACTCTTTTTATCTCTCTTTATGAAAAAGGTGAGAGAATAAACAATAATAATAATAAAAAAAAACCTGAACATAGTATTTGAAATGGATCCCAGACAAAAGGAATACTTCTGAATAGAGATGGCAATATCTCTTCCACTGAAACCATACACTAGAAAGAGCAGGTAGCATTTATAGATTCAGTTACTGAAAAATCAAGAGACTGTACATATGATAGCTTCAACCGTGTAATGAATATATTGAAGTTTAAACAATGAAAGTAATCTGTTCATTGGAAATCTTTTCTAAATTATGAGTTTAAGGTATACGTTAGCATCTAAATGAAATAAAATAATTTCTCCATCCCTAAATCCTAGACTTCTAAGGAAAATTTAAACAATCTGTATCAAATACCAACTATGCTTCAGAGAATACAATAAGGGCTCCTTCCCCATAGCTTGCTTATTTCCTTCAGGGATGTTTTCACATTCTGCTTTATTTTTCTCCATTGCATTTAACACATTCTGGCATATATTTGTTTAGGTATCTGTTTTTTCCTACTAGAATGAACACTCCAGAAGGGCAGAAACTTTTTTTGCTTTATTCACTATTGTAAAACCTCTGTTAAGTAAGAAAGAAATGATTATATGAAGACTACAACTGCTATTGACTGAATGTCATGCACCTTCAAATTCTTATGTTGAACCCTAATCCCCATTAAAGAGATGATTAGGTCACAAGAACTCTATCCCCAGGGGTGAATTTAGTGCCCTTAGAAAAGAGGGTGAAGGGAGCTTATTCCCCCCATTCTATCATGTAAAGA
This sequence comes from Marmota flaviventris, assembly GCF_047511675.1. Lineage (NCBI taxonomy): Eukaryota > Metazoa > Chordata > Mammalia > Rodentia > Sciuridae > Marmota > Marmota flaviventris. The sequence continues at coordinate 15,108,473 of NC_092500.1, read as the reverse complement.
CATATTGAAAGTGCCACCTATGAAGAAAAATGCCCTCACCAGACACCAAATCTGCTGGTGCCTTGACTGTGAACTTCCCAGCATCTGGAACTGGGAGAAATAAATCTCTGTTATTCATAAATCACCCATTATAAGGTATTTTGTTATAGCAGCCCAAACTAAGATAATACCAGTATTCACAAATGAAGACAGTAAATGCTAAGAGTATATGAGAAGCATACTAAAAATAAGATTTCAGAAGACTTAATCATCCCCAGGCAAGGTAATTTTTTTAAAAAAAGGTATTATAGAAATGAGGTATTTGGGTTGGGCCTTGAGAAGGAGGGCTGAGATATATCTCAGTGCTTGATAGCATATGCAAGACCCTGGGTTCAACCCCCAGTACTGAAGGGAGGGTGGGGGGGCAGAGAGAAAGAAAGGAAAAACAAACAAACAAACAAAAAAACCCTTGGGCCTCTTGGCTAACACTTCCCAACTTCCCAATACTAAGAAGCCATTATTCTACTTTGTTTCTACATATTTGCCCACTGTAAACATTTCCTATAAATAAAAGCACATAATATGTGGAATTTTGTGACTGGCTTCTTCACTTAGCAGGTTTTCAAGGTTCATTCACATATGTTGTTGCATGTATCAATACCTCACTCTTTTCATGGCCAAATAACAGTTTAATATATAGATATTCTGTATTTTAAAAAATTCCATTAATCTATTGATGAACATTTGGGATATTTCTACCTTTTGATTATGACTAATACTTCTGTGAACATTGGTGTATAAGATTTTACAATAAAATTTTGAGTGTAATTTTTGTAAGATGTAAACTTTCATTTGTTTAAAGTACTTTATTCATTTGTTTAAGTACTTTATTCTAAGACAATGTTCTTTAAAATTGCTTTAATGTTAAAACATTGATTTTAAACAAAATGATGGCAACATCAAAAAGTAGTTTTGTTAATGTACTTTTCCAGTAAAATAATTTTTAAAAATTTATTTCTTGACCTCAAAAGTCTATAGAATTCTGATTAAAGAAAATAAAGCCTCGAAGGAAAATAAGAGTTTTACCCCTGCTAGGGTTGAGGTCACATTCTATAAACAGTAGGAAATGAGATGCATAGGCAAAAAGGTAGATTTTGAATGCCAATCTAAGGAGTTTGGGTATTATAATAAATAGGAAATTAATAAAGTTACGTAAATATAAAATAATTGGCTCTAGGGCACTCTCTTTCAAAAACAGTAGGTGACTTACTAATATGCAAAAACCTCTGAACATGATGTTATGAGTCCTTAGTAATCACTTGAAAAAGACTTTTGCCTCTGATACTACTAAAGCCACTACAGACAAGATTACAAAAGACCTCAAAATACTAAATCCAAGTTTAATTTTCAGTCTTCCTCTTATTTGATCTATCAGCAGCATTTGACATAGACAAAAGAGTCTCTCCTGTCAAACACCATACTTTTAGGGATGGGGATGTAACTCAGTAAACAGCAGTTGCACAGCATATGTGAGGTCCGCCAGTGCCACCAAAAACAAAACAACAGTAGAAACAAGCAAACAACACCATAGTCCTTTTGATTTCTTACTTTGTTAGCAGCTCCTTTCCAGTACCCTATACTGGTTCTTCTTCTACACAATTTTCGAACATGAAGAGTACCCAAGGCTCAATCTGCACACATTTTTATAATATTTTCATACAGTCTCATGGCTCCACCATAATGAATCTTCAATAGGTTGAGGATCTAGGGCTGCTTTGTTTTTTTTTCTGACCCCCCACATTCCTAGAATAGTAGATGCTTGACAAATATGTGTTCAATACACGAATGACTGAATGTCATGCACTTTCAAATTCTTATGTTGAACCCTAATCCCCATTAAAGAGATGATTAGGTCACAAGAACTCTATCCCCAGGGGTGAATTTAGTGCCCTTAGAAAAGAGGGTGAAGGGAGCCTATATTGACTATGTATATTATCTATAAACTAATAATGCTCCAATTTATACTTGCTGCCTGGATCTCTGTCCTGAGCTATATCCAACTGCCTATGTGCTGTTTCCACCTGGATGTGTATAAAACATGCAAACTTAAAAGTCCAAAAGAGAATGCCCATCATTCTCCCAAAGGCTTCTCTGATTGGCTTCATTTTCTTAGCAAAGTGCAGCTCCAATCCTAGTTCCTCTACCCCAAATTTTGAAATAATTCCTAGTTCTTTTTCTTTATCTCACATCATGTACTCAATCTACCAACAAATTATGTGTACTCTGCCTTTAGAAAATAAGCAGCATCTGACTACTTCTTATTACTTCTGCTATTATCACTTATGGTACATGCCATTCTCATTTCACCTGGATGAACGCAATGGTATCCTAACTGGTTTTCCTGCTTTTTGTCCACCTCTACTCCCTAATTCAGTTTGTTTTCAGAATCACAACCAGAGAAAAAAATTTTTTCAAACTTAAGCTAGATCACGTCACTTCTCTGCTCATAATCCTGCAATTATTTCCACTTCACTCTGAGTAAAAAAGCATAAATCTTGGTAATTGTAAAGCTCCAGTCAGTCTGGCTCTATGACAACTATGACCTCATTCCTACTACTTTTCCCTCACTTATTGTGCTCCAATTATACTGGTTCCATCAGTTGTTTTTTTTCCAAAGGTCAGGCATATTTTCACCTCAGGGCCTTCTCCTTTTGCCTGGACTATTCCCCTTGATATTTACATCCCCTCATCTCTTTGGGTCTGCTGTCCCCTCTGTAATTCTTATACTGATCATTGATATTTAAAATTGCAACCCCATACCTACTCTTGTTTTCCTTATCTCTTTTCTCTGCCCTATTTTCCTTTACAGCACTCATCACCAGCTAAATAACTAAATATATATTTTACTATCTGGGACACAAGTTTGAAGAGGGAGGACAAGGCTTTTTACTCTGTTTCATTCACTACTACATCTGACATTTAAATCAACGCCTGGCATATAGTAAGTGATCAGTAATCTGTCCATTGAACAAAAGCCTTCATTTCCACCAGGGGGCCTAACAATCATCTAGCCTGGTTTTTCAGGAAAAAATCATAAAATATCTCTAGGATTTCTTCCAGTTCTCTGATCCCTAGAAGGATTATATTTTGCTAGAAAGAAAAACTGTGCTTTGTCTTGTCAGCCACAAGGAGGAGTTGAGAGGAAGAGCTGAGCAAACATCAGATTATGTTGTTTTCTTTGCTTTTTCTACAAGTAACCTCAAGGGGGAACAAAACTGGATTTGGAGTCGATTGTACTGAATGAATGATTTTTCTCCATATTACTTCTGAGTTACCTAGACACACAAACGTAAACATTAAAAGACCACAATCCTTTCAACGGCCACAATGAGGCCAAGGGAATCAATCCACAGCCCACTAAGATCTGGAGGGTGTTAAATCTTTAACTCCACCACTAACACAACTCCATAAATCGCCGGGAGGAGTTCAGCGCAGAGACATGTCATTTACCTCTGAAGGCCGAGATGTTTTAAGTCGTCAGTACTCTCTGGCCTGAGAACTACTAAATCAAAAATTCCACTTCACATTGAAAGCACCTACAATTCTTTAAACGGTACGAGCAAAGCGGTCCTGGTTCTAAATCCTCAGATTCGGCCCATCTCAAAGAATTCACGCACACCTGATTCATTTGACACGAAATCAACATCCCACGAGCTTTGGACTCACCGCCACCTGTTGATGCCCACATTGGAGGAGCCCGCGAACCAGGGGTCGAGGATGTAGACGCAGCGGATGGTGTCTGCGCCCTGGATGCACTCCTTCAGGGCGGGGTTGTCGTGGAGCCGGAGCCCCTTTCGGAACCAGTGCACGGCGTTCACCCCCATGCCCGGGGCAGGCGGGTCACCACCGACTTCCTCCACGCAGCAATTCAAAGCAGGAGGGTCCGGCTCATAACCGACACCGGCGCTTCCAGGAGAACCGCCGCACCCAAGGAGTGAGGAAAGGGCGGCAGAGGGGGGACAGGATAAAATGAATCCGAGGAGGGGACGTGAGAAGGCGAGGGCGCTGGAGGCGCAGCTGGAAGATGAATGGAGGTTGCCCGGACGGCGGAGTCCCCGTGTGACGCCCTTTAGGAGCCGGCGCCCGCTGCAATCGCCCGGAGGAGACGCATAACTTCCAGGGCCTGGGACCCCCGGAGCGCGAGCCAACTCCAGGAGCTCGAGCCGCCACGACGGCCCGAGCTGGCACGGGCAGCCCCGGGAGGTTCGTCACGGAAACCTCGCCCCACCAAGGCGGCCCGCGCGTAGAAAACGGCCCGCCTCAGCTGAGCCCCGCAGAGGGTCGGGAGACGATTCAGCCTCGGCTGGCGGCGCTGCCTCTCGGCCCGAGAGCGACCACGGAGGACCAAGGCGGAGGTCGGGGCCGCTGGACGGTTCCCGGCCGGTGACCGGTCCCGAGGCTGCCCGGGTGACTCCGCCGCCTCGACCGCCGCGTCAGCGGCCTGGGCTCCGCCCCCGGCTCCTCATTGGAGGGCGCACTCCCCACGTGACCCCCGGCACCTCACGTTTCTGAAGTGTGTTTACTACGCTGGCTCTGACTGGGGAATCTGCTCGCACTTCAGTCGCTTCCAGAGAGGCAGCAACAGCTTCATCCCCCAAAATGTTGACTCTTGACCAGATATTGGGCTCCCTGCCTCTTCCCCTTTCCTCAGCCGCCTGGTCGCTGTCCCCTGGAGGCACCCTTGGTGACCACAGGCCCATGGTGAGGGGGGGAGGCTTAGCCCCGCCCCTGGGGGCTGTGAGCGGCCACCATTGGCTGAGACTTGCCGAGACCCGGATGAGCACGGGGATGCGGGGAGCTCGTGGGCGCGCGCAGTGCTGGGGAAGGCGCGCGTGCGCTGTCGCTGCGGTCCAGAGGGAATGCGGGCTCGCGCGTCAGAGTGCGCGCGTAGCTTTCTCCAGTGGGACTTGGGGAAACCCTGGAGACGGTTCCGAGTAGTCCCGAGAGTTAACTGTGGAGTTGGAAGGGGAAGTTGGCGTGAAAGGAAAACAGTAGGAGGCGCCACTTAACGTTGCCGGGCCAAACCATGTGCTTAAATCCAGCATTAGCCAGAGAACCCCGCTTTAGAGTGTTCGGCGCGGCACCCCCGTTTGTACTTGGGAAAGGGGGTAATCGGCAGCGCGGGTGCCAGGCATTCCAGAACCTCCTGGGATTTCTTAATACTATCGACATACCATGAACTTGACAGCCCTAATCTCTTGCACAGAGTGTGGTTTACAGAGAGAGCTCTTCTGACTGCTGCCGCCTTCTCTTCCAAGGGGCAACGCACTGCAGGCCATGCTGTGCCTTAGACATGCCCTTATATTCATGCAAGGCTTACTTAGGGAATGAAACTGGCACTGTCCACACACCTGGAGGTACAGGAGGTAATGTTCTGAGAAGCCAGCCCTCGTGGAGTTAACATTTGTCTCTTACCCTGTATATGTACTATTTTTTTTTTCCTCCATAAAACGCTCCACTTTGGAGCTACTCACTGCAACCACCTTTGAGCATCTAGTGTATGTCCTTTTGGACTTAAAATCTACCCAATTTGTGAAAATATTTCTTACCCCTAGGGCAGACTTAGGAGCTCTCCAGACCTGTCTGATATATATATATATATCACTTATCACACTATTAAAAATATTAATAAAAGTACCTATTATAATAGTAATACCTGCTCAATAATAGTACTTATTGTCAAAGTATTTCAGATTTTCTCCACAGTGTGACCTCACAAGGACAGGGTCTCTGTCCAGTTCATTTTTTGTATCAATACCCAAAACAGATCCTGACTGTGGGTTCAAAAGCTAATTGAATGAATGAATACTGCTGGCCACCACTGTGTTTGGCAACGGAGGGAGGAGGAAATGGCAATTGTTATGGGTTGAATTGTGTCTTCTCCAAATTCTTAGAAATCCTAGTACCTGTAAATGTGATTTTATCTGGAAATAAGGTCTTTACAGATAATCAATTTGAGATCATTAAGGTGGACACTAATCCAGTTTGACTGATGTCCTTAGATAAAGGGGAAACTGGGACCCAGAGATGGATGTGCACACAGGGAGAATGCCATGTGAAGATGGGAATTATAGTTGGTCACTAGCCAAGGAACTACCAGAAGCTGGGAGGAACCAGGAACAGATCCTTCCTTAGGGCCTACAGGTGGAGCATGGCCCTGCTGACACCTTGATTTTGAACTTGTGTCCTCCAGAACTGTAAGACAATAAATTCTTATTCTAAGCCATCCAATTTGTGGTACTCTGTTGTGGCTGTCCTACCAACAAACAACAACTAACAGCAATAAAGCAAATTCAGTGATCTAGGGAGTTGATCTGTCTGAATAATCTTCTCTTCTTCCTCATATATTGTGATAGAAAGGGTATGCCATCCTTGTTGTTTTTATGAAAACTTAAATCTATGTATAAAAACCCTTCTGTTCACCATAAAGTGTTAAATATTGTTTATTTGTATTGATGGGAATGGGCCTTGGGTGACCACCACTCGGAGCCTTTTGTCACCTATGCAGAAGATTGGCGTACAGAATCATGCCCTCACTCTGATTGCTTCCTACTCCAGAGCCTATTATTGTACTTTCAAAAACAGTGTTTTATGTTTCATTTGAAGCAGTTTAAAAGTAAGCAGATTGTGTTTAAAGACATAAGGATTATTTTCAAGCATCCAAATGAAATGGTGGGAGGTGGAGAGACTATTGATTCGTGAACAGTTGACTTATGTTTGTGCATTGTTCATTCAATAAAGATGGATTTTTTTAAACAGACAGTTGTGTGGGGGTGTTGTGTAAATTTCATGTAAATATAAAAGAACAAATTGATTATAAAAGTGTCAGTACTGTCAATTGTGCATTACTCAAATACCAAAGACACATGGATGGTTGCTTTTATATATATATAGGGGTGTGTGTGTGTGTGTGTGTGTGTGTGTATCTTTTTAAATGTGGGGATTGCCTTTTAGTAATGGACAAGACTTACTGAGCATTTACTATGTGCTAAGTTCTTTGATAGAGTATTATTAATCTTTGTAATACTCTTACATTTGTTATTATTTTATAATAATCTATGCCTACTTTGCTGGTGAAACTAAAACTCAGGAACACAAATAAGTGTTACAACAAGATGAAAAGCCAAATTTCTCTGTATCCAAGCTTTATTCTTAACATATGCTACAGCTCAAGGACACCCCCCGTTCTTGTGGAGTGAATTTTATGTATGAGCATTATCAAGAATCACTTGTGAAATTATGGTAGGCTCCAACATCATGGGGGTAGAAGAAAGACTATTGGACAGGAAGAGACTGGCTTAAACCTCAGCTTGCCATTTTTAGTTGATGATTACTATGGCTGTGGTTTGTCCCCCAAGGGTTCGAGTGTTGGAGGTTTGGTCCTCTGAGGTGATGTGGAAGGTGATAGGAATTTGAAGAGGTGGATCCTAGAGGGAAGTCCTTAGGTTGCTGAGGGTGCTGTCCTGGAAAGGGATCATGGGATTTCAGTCTCTCTCTGGCTTCCTACCTGGACCATGATCTCTTACTCTCACATACACTCTCATCATGCTGCCATTTGCTGTTACACCCTCACTAGAGGCCAAGCAAATGGGGCTGCCTGAACTTGAACTTTTAGCCTTCACAACAATGAGCTTAATAAACCTCTTTTCTTTATAAAATCACCCAATTTCAAGTATTTTGTTACTTTAATGAAAAGCAGACTAATATAATGATCTTGATTAACAAATCACCTAGGCATTTTTGGCCTAATTGACCTACAAAAGAAAGGAATTGTTAGACCAGGATGCAAGAAAAGACCACTGACTCCAATTAAAATCAAATTAAAGCAGGCTTATTATTTCGACCGGCCGGGCTGCCTCTCCTTCCCAAAACGGTAGGAACAAGACAGCACAGCAGCTTTCCTGCAGCCCACCTTTATAGCCCAGAAAGTTACACAAAGGGCGGGTTATAGGTAACAGAACTCTGACAAGCATCACACTAATGGTAGTTTACATTTTTGCTGGCCCCAACATCAGAATTTATGAGGACCATTAGAGCCTCAGAGAGGGTCGTTGTCTGCCAGGGAAGGCCAATATTTATGAGGTGTCACTAAAGTTTCAGAGAGGGCTGCTATCTGGTCAGAGAGCCAGGCATGGGTGAGTTCAAGGCACGGGCAGGCATTCCAAGCAGGTTCAGAATTTGCAGTAATTTATGGTAAAGCCAAAATTATCTTTTCATGGCTTTGTGGTGAGATGGCTCCCAATTTTAAGAAAAGATCAGGTTGGGTCTATCATTCCCCCCTTTTCTTATGTGTCCCTTTCAAATCTTTGATAGGGTAGGGGAAGAGCACTGAGGGAATTTTAATCCCTCAGGCAACCGTCTCCAACTTTTTAGAACTCACCCAAAACCGGTCTCCCTGATTTTACCTGACTTAATTGATTACTTATATTGATAGTCTATTTATTTTTGGCTCCATTGTTGAAAGAAGAGGGGTGTCGCTCATTTTGGCTTCTTCTGAGCTGAGAGAGGGTGACGTGAGGGGGCACGGCGTGAGGGACATGAGTTGCCTTTTAGAAGTCAGTTGAGGGACATGAGTTGCTTTTTAGAAGTCAGTTTTTTTTGAAGTCTGGTTGGGGAAGAACAGGTTGTAAAGTCATCTGGGGATGGGTGCTTCTATGAGAGAAACAAAAACCATGAGTACTGAATAAATGTTGCAGCAGCTGGAACATGTCACTGTATAGAAGTTCCCTCACCAGGCTTTAACATCCCCAGTTATCAGGACTGTAAGCATAGCATTTAACTTTTAGTGTTACAGTTGTCCCTCCCCATAAGATACAGTTTAATAATTTAATGTCATCTGATCTTGCAAAAATTTTTTTTACTAGTATGACCTCTGTGTCTAATAGAAAAACCTTTAATTCTGTTACTCAGGGATGGATAATCCTACTAGCAAACACCAACCCTACCTGTGTAGGTTAGGAATATCTGTAGGCCTTAAACTAAAAACTTCTGTCTCTGGCAGCTCCTCATGATAGTTTCTTTTTATAGTTATCAGGCGTTTCTGACTGAGAATCCTTCTTTGTAGCCTCCAGTCTTACTTATTTTGGGAGGCTAACATAAAGTGTATACCTTAAATTATTATTATTATTATTATCATCATCATCATCATCATCATTATTTAAAATGCCCAGGAATGGCTGTATTTTGGTTTCAACTGTCTTTGCTAAGTGATTAAGATAAAGCAGTCAAACTGACTTTTGTTTTTATCTATTGTTAACAGTCAGCTGAGCTTTTATGGGAGTCATTCCTGGGGAAACTTGAGAGCAGCTTCTCAGTTCTGCTAGTGGCATTTGCGCTAGGATGGGTCCAGGCCTTGCTTGACCATGTGGCTTCCCTCAGAAGCATCAGGGATGTCTCCCTTCTCTGATGACCCTCCTCTTCATGGCAAATGCACTGATTGGCTTTCTGTTCTCCAGTGGTCTCATTAATCTCCCTGATCGGGAGGTTATGTGGCCCAGAGTTGCAAAGCTCTTTAGAGAAGTCCCCTGTTCCCTGGATTCAGACTGACTCAGAGGGCAAGAGCCAAATATTGGTTTTTCTGGCCCTTTTAATTTAACTTTAATTTTAAAACTTAATCTTAAACATCCAGCAAATAAATTTTAACAGCCTTATATTAAGAGTACTGGGCTTTAATGTCTATAACTTTATAATTATTTATCTTTTTATTAATTGGGATCTGTATTATCCTATCTGTCTTTGGCTTATTATCTTAAATTAACCCATGTTGTGTTCTTAAAGCAACACTTCTGTAAAACACTAACAGGGAATCTTTAGATCACTTATAAGGAAATTACAAAATAAAATTAACAAGAGTAAAAACATTTAGTTCGTGTAATTGCTACCCTGAATTTTTGGCTGAGTTATACATTATATCCCCCTATTTGAGATCCTAGTAATCTTGACAGAAAAAAACAACTTTTTAACATAACTTTAAATGAACTAAAATCTGGCCTACTGCTTTTGTAGTCATTCTCACATGTAGTAAGATGGGACACAGAGCCTTATCTCAGGTAAGGCAGGGCTCTTTATAAATCTTAAATGTTCTAGTTCTAAAGCTGATCTTTGCTTTTTAAATATCATTTTACAAAGTTTACATAAATTGTTTGAGGTCACATGAACATTAGCTAACACAATATGATATCACATTTAAAACATGAATTAAAGAAAGGCTGAAAGTTTTTAACCTTTACATAGATTGGGCTCTCATTAACTTAAAAATACATTTAAATTGTTCCCCAATGTAAAAAGTAACATAAAACTTTACATATCTTATTGGTAACAGGTAAATAAATCCCCAATATATTTTTTTACCATACAACTTCAAAACACCAGCTTGATATAATGCTCTTTTAAAGTTTCTACCTTACAGACTTGTATACCTGGAAGATATGAGCACATTAATAGCATCACAATTACATTGATGTTTTTATATTAACCAAGTTTAGCTTTTAAAAAATAACAGTATAATGCTCTAAAATAACAGTTCTTATTTAACCAGTTGTTTAATTTTTATGGTTGCTTGCTCTAGAAAAAAATAAAACTTAATAAACACAATGTTATGGGTAAACTTATGTTTTAAGAAATTTTTGTCTCTTTAACACATGACTGATTTTTACAATCTTATACAGACCTTAGTACAAACTTATACAGACCTTAGTAAATCAATCAGATATCTAACAAAAGTACTCATGAATGAGTAATCCCATATCAAATTTACTTTACTTATTTTATCAAAATATTAGACAAGTGTATTGAACAGTGCTAGCCATTTTTTTGTTATTGAAGGAAAAGTCCTAGAACCAAGGCATATTAAACATTTTATATACATTAGTATTTTATGAGTTTTTTGAACACCTAGAAAAACTTGTAAGCTTAAATTTAAAGACATTTATTTTTATCTGTTTATCCAATTTAAATTGAACCATTTAAATTACGTGAATTAAAGATCTTTGGATCCATTTTTTAAATTTGTTTTTATGAGCGCTCCTTATATATGTTAATTTGTATATCATATATATGATATACGGACATATGTATATATAGACACACAACACATAACACAAGTGTGCACACATAACAATAGTAAAGGCCTTGTAGCTTTTCGCAGGTGAAATCTCCATTGCAATGTTTCAAAAACTCCACAGTTGTCAAAAATAGAACTGATCAGAAAAACATTAACCTAGGTCTGTAGGATCAAAATCATGAGCTCAAAAAAATACAGAATCTAAGAAAAAAACAAGAGTCCTAGAAAAAATGACTAGCCAGTAATTAGTAAATACCAAACAATTTACCTTTTTTTTTTTTCCTTAGGCCTCAGATCAGTCTCCTACTGAGCCTGCAGGCTTCTTTCATTTGCATTTCAACATAAGTCCTGCTGAGGTCTGGAAGGAGCAGGGAAAACTGCTATTCTGAGCAGACACCTCAGGCCTAAGGCATTTTAACCATAAGTCATAATTTTCAGGTTCGGATGTTGAAAATTATGATACAAGTTTAAGATACAATTCACAAAATTTTATATCTTTACATCTTGTTTTGTCAACAGATACCATACTATGATTTACTATCCTTGTCCAAATTAATGCACTGGTACACACAGTGACATTTTCCCAGGCTACCCAATTCAAAATTGGTGGAAAAAAAAAAAAACCAACTGAATGATTGGGAAGTTACTTGCCAGCTTGGAAGTAGAGTTCTTTAGTTTTCCATCCTAAGTATTTAAGTTCTCTGGCATGAATTATCTGAAATCATAAACTAAACAATTACCTAAACCCAACTTTTAACTGCAAGATTGTGCAATGCTTCAAAAACCCATTCAGATACCAGATTGTTACAATAAAACATCATCTTTTAGACACACATTCAGCCAAGATCATTCCCAAGAAACAATTTATAATATCAACACACTATTGCACATGTCTTAAAGGGCCAGAAACAAAGACACAAGACAGACAGAAAGGAGCTCCAGACTATGGCTGACAGACAGAAACCTTTAAAACAGAGCAGATAAGAGAAAAATCTCCTACACCAGTGGCACTATAGATGTCCCCACAAGGGGACCAGATGTTTTCACAGAGGGGCAACCTGAAATGCAAAATCAAGGGTCTCCATGGCGACTTTACTGCATTTAGTGTCCCCTTTTTCTTGTTCTCTTTTTTTAAGAAGACAGAGGTGGCATAATCCTTACAGTGCAGGGAAGGAAGGAGGGAATTCCCCAAAGCAACAGGGCTTCGGCAGCTGCTGGGAGTCCCTCAGTCCCTCCTTTTACTTACAGGATTAGCTCCTCTGGTTCGGTCCCACCCCAGGCGCGCTCCATCTCCTAACATTTCAGTAGTCAGCTCTAAAAAGTTCTGGGGGGGGGGGGGTATCAAAATTTGTAACTGAAAGTTCGGTTCCTGACCTTGAAGCCAGTTAATGCCAATTCAATAATGAGGACAGAGTTTTGAGAAAAAGAAAAAGGGAGGTTTATTGCTTTGCTAACAAAGGAGAAACACAGGGGACTCTCTTGATCTGGAGGGACAAGGGGTTTTAAAGGAGTCTCACTTGTTAACCTGGGAGATACTCAGTTCTTAGATCCCCAGCAGGCATTGCCCTCTGCAGTGGGTGTGCTCCAGCAGCCAGCTGGGGGCTTCTCTCATCCTGCTTAACAAAGGGGGGTAAAGTTCATCGCAGTTCCTTAAAACACAGTCTAAAGGGGTGTCAGGCTTACTTGCTTTATTTTCACGTCCAATATCCTTAAGTTTTTACCACAGAAATCACACAACAAAACGCACAAAAACAAACAAACAAAAAACATATAGAACACAGAACAAAACACAAGAAAACAGAAACCCGGCGCCGAAACAGAAAAACAGAGGAGCAATGCAACGTCTTGCTAAAGCTCTGGGGTAGGAGACGGCACCTCTCTACCCTTCCAGAGGAATTCCCTACAGAACAGAACACAGGACTGTCCGTTACTGTCCGGACAGGAGTATATGTGAGCCTCGCCAGGCCACCTCTCTGTCATCAGAAGAGATCTCCCTTAACCGGATATCAGATGTTATAAAGGCGCCACTTACCTATGGAGGCCTCCTCCACCAGGTGCTTGCTGAGTTTTAGTGCGGCAGTTCACTGCAGTGCTCCGGGGACCGAAGGCTCACTCCGAGGCCTTGGAACTTCTCAAGTTGCGCACCCCCTAGAGTGGCTCTCCAGCCCGGAGCCCTGGAGCGAAGGCCGGCTTCAGAATTTCCAGCACTCTGGTCTTGTGATCTGGTCGGGCAGGGTCATCTCACTGGGGAACTCCAAAATGTTAGACCAGGACACAAGAAAAGACCACTGACTCCAATTAAAATCAAATTAAAGCAAGCTTATTATTTCGACCGGTCGGGCTGCCTCTCCTTCCCCAAAATGGTAGGAACAAGACAGCACAGCAGCTTTCCTGCAGCCCACCTTTATAGCCCAGAAAGTTACACAAAGGGGGGTTACAGGTAACAGAACTCTGACAAGCATCACACTAATGGTAGTTTACATTTTTTGCTGGCCCCAACATCAGAATTTATGAGGACCATTAGAGCCTCAGAGAGGGTCGTTGTCTGGCCAGGGAAGGCCAATATTTATGAGGTGTCACTAAAGTTTCAGAGAGGGCTGCTATCTGGTCAGAGAGCCAGGCATGGGTGAGTTCAAGGCACGGGCAGGCATTCCAAGCAGGTTCAGAATTTGTAGTAATTTATGGTAAAGCCAAAATTATCTTTTCATGGCTTTGTGGCGAGATGGCTCCCAATTTTAAGAAAAGATCAGGTTAGGTCTATCAGAATCTAATTAGATGATTTCTCAACTCCCTATGCTATTTTAAAATTCTATGAACCCAACTGTGTCATGGACTCCAAAACAACTAAGCGGAGTCCTGTTAAACATTCCTGTAACTGCCAACCATGTTGGAAAAATCAATATCTTTTTGATTTCATAAGTACTCATGATGAAAGTATGTCCACCTCTAAGTCAAAAGCCTGTGTTTTCTCTTGACCCCATCCTGCTGTGGTGATCTTGGACATGTATTATCAATATACAAATAATGAAGGAGTGTACAGTCCAATCAACTCATTCAGTTTGATGCGATATGAATGTTGACTGGGTATCCCCCAAATAATAGTCTTTGGGGGAAGGAGTTTAAATGTATTCAAGGATTTTCTTTGTTTTTGAAAGGCAAATTAGGACTCAATTCATACAAAATGGACTCACATCAAAGATTTCACTTAACTCATTAGTGAGGGAACCCAGAAAATGTTACAATGGGTTAAAAGGAAAATCTAAACAGATGTCATATATACAGGCCATGCTATGGGTTGAAATTCGGTCCCCACTAATGATGTTGAGAGGTTGTGATGTCTTTAAGAAGTAATTATTGGGGCTGGGGATGTGGCTCAAGCAGTAGCGCACTCGCCTGGCATGCGCGGGGCGCGGGTTCGATCCTCAGCACCACATAAAAATAAATAAGTATGTTGTGTTCACTGAAAACTAAAAAATAAATATTAAAAAATTCTCTCTCTCTCAAAAAAAAAAAGAAGAAGAAGAAGAAGAAGTAATCAGGACGTGGTGGGCTGCACCCTCACTAAGGGATTAATGCAGTTCCCTTAAGGGTGGGCTAGTTATCTCAACAGCTTTCATGTTCTGACTCTTCCACATGTGCTCCCTTGCATTCCTGCCTACACTCCCACCATGGAATGCCATCACCATTTTACCATGTAGCACGAGGCCCTAGCAGATGTGGCTGCCTGATCTTGAATTTCCCTCCTCCAGAACCATGAGCTAAATAAACTTCTTTCTTTTATACATTATCCAGCTTCTGGTATTCTGGAATAGCAACAGAAAACAGACTAAGACAGGCCACCAGGAATGTTACAGTTAATTTGCTTACTATAGGCAAGACTGGCTTCTTCCTTGGAGGAGTGAAGGGCGGAGATCCAAGGGCGGAGATCTGATGGTACTTTCAAAGGACAAAATCCATTTGCATGTTCATGGATCAAGTTCATTTGCATTGCTGTCAATTATCTGTGACTTACACAGTTGTAAAATAACTCAAAGACAATAATAGGCAGAGAATAACCTGAATGGTATGCTAGACAAGAGACCAGTAATCTTTTTGCCCATTAAAAAAAAAAAAACAACACAATTTTTGCCATCACTCCAGAGAGATCTTCAATGTATGCCCATTTTAAAAAGAGGCTCCTCTTATTCCCCAGCATAGTTCCCCATTTCCTTTCATTATGGCACTAATTATCATTGGTATCTTTTAAAATTTTTTTTTAAATGTGTTCATTTTTACATGTCATACATGACAACTGAATGTATTTTGACATATCATACATACATGGAGCATAACTTCCCAAAATGTATGATTTTGTCCTTTGAAAGTACCATTGGATCTCCACCCTTGGATCTCTGCCCTTCACTCCTCCAAGGAAGAAGCCAGTCTTGCATATATTCTCTGGTCGTGTATTCATACATGAACATAGGAAAGTTTATGTCCATTCATTCTACTGTCTTTCCCATTCCCATCCTTTTGCCCTTTCCCCCATTTCCCCCATCTGTGAACCTCCACCACTCCCCCCCAGTGTAAGTCAGCATCTATACATCAGAGAAAACATTTGGCCTTTGGTTTTTTAGGATTGGCTTATTTCATTTAGCAGGATAGTATCCAGAGCCATCCATTTACCAGCAAATGCCATAATTTCATTCTTCTTATGGCTGAGTAATATTCCATTGTGTATATGTACCACTCACTGGTATCTTTTTTGTTGTTGTTGTTGACTTGCTTATTGGCAGTCAATTTATGCCTGCTGCCACCCCAAGTGCAAGCTCCAAGACAGCAGAGATTTTTGTCAAGTTTTTTTTTATTTTATTATTACCACCTGCCACATTTCCCAGTTCTCAACCCTGAGTAAATTCTTCTAGAGACTGTGGTAACACCCAATTGATCACATTTAATATTTTATTTAATTCTAGGATCAGCTCCAGATACTGAGATAAGCGGAGGGTGATCTAAGGATAGAAGAGCCTTGTGTCAACTCCCCATGAATTATTGCCTCTTACTTCCAAATTCACTTTTCTTTGCCTCCTCTGTGTTAGTGGAATCAGACCCTGTGAAGATTTCTCCTTTGCCACTAGCATGATGGTAACACACAGTCAGTAGAGGGCACTGGAAAGAAACTGTGGGTGGAAGGGGCTTCTCTTCCTAATGCTAGTGTGCTTCTGTTTACTTTTTCTGGCTCCTACTCCAGGGCTGACAGAGGTGCTTGGGGAAGGGACACATAGTGGACTCCCTTCTGTCAAGTTTCAGTGGCCTCCTGTGGCTGTGTTCCCCAGTGAGTCTCAGCATCCCAGCTGTTGGTGACCCAGCCTCAGCCCTCAGCCACCTGCAGACAGGTAGGTGTTCTCTGTAACCACTCCCAGCCATGGATTTCTGCCCACCAACCTCTGCCTGGTGACTGGAGATCAGCTCTGTGTCAAGGCAACACAGCCAGTGCCTGCAGCCACACCTTCCCCAGTGAGGTCTCAATCCCAGTCTTGGAGAAGATCCCTAGCACTCCCCCTTCCAACAAGTTCACCCTTCCTAGGGCACTCTTCCTCCTTCTTGGGATAGTCTTTATTTATTTCCCTTTATTCCTTCTTAATCAATCACTTGTTGATCATAATTCTTTTATTAAACATTTCCTGGGTGGTGTCTGTCTCCTAATTGGACACGGATGCAATCCATAACTGACCCAGTTCACCAGGATATACTTATAAACAATTTTTTTGCTTGTTTCTTATCATTTTTTCTTGACTGAATGCATTTTGAAAGTGTAAATAGTTACACATGTGGCAATATGATATTGTGAAATCTTAGCCAATGCTTATCTCCAATAGTTTTTTATTTCCCCCTGTGACCATCCCCAAACAGGTCATTGGATATGTGAGTCCTATTACCTCAGAGGGGCAGAACGAGAGGACAAAGGTAGTCTAATATTTTTTGTTCTAAATTTAAGAACCTTGGTTCAGATGCAAATCAAGAAAGATTTGCTGCTTCCCATTTCTTTCCCCAACATTGTGTGAAAAATTCTCCAAGCTGGACTGGTTTATGAATGCAAAGAAAACAGGATTGGTTAAGTACATATGTTCTCGAAAATAAGAAGATAGGATCTTACCTACATTTATCTAGGATCAGCTTCAGATACTGAGATAAGCGGAGGGTGATCTAAGGATAGAAGAGCCTTGTGTCAACTCCCCATCTGGAATCAGGAGTCTCAGGAAGTCCTGTCACTTGGCTGTTTCTGCAGCCGAGCACAAAAGCCTGCATGGAGTGCCAATGCACAGGGGACCCTGGAAGCCCTGCCAACCCCTCTGCTGGCTAAAGAGACGGATAGACTCTCTTCCTTGCTGATGGGCTCTCTTCCTTGAGGGCTGTGAAAGGTAGCTGGAAGAGAAAACCAGCTAACCACAGGGGTATGCCAAGGGGATAGTGTGATCCAAAATGTCACAAGAGATTGTGACCAGGGGCCAGATGGGGACACGGGCATCTCAAGAGATGCCAGCACTTGCGGACCAGATAGGATTATTCATAAGGCCCATGCAGTGTAGATGGCCTTCTTTAAGATGCGATCTTATCTGGGAACTCAGGTGCTACCTCAAGAGAAGCAGAGAGAAAGAGGTGTTTTGTTGTTGGTGGGTTTTTTTGGGGGGGGGATTTTTCTTTCAGAATTCCTTGAGCTTCAACTTGAAATTAAAAAAAAAAAAATCCTGAAATGGTTGAGAAGAGCTGGAGTTGACCAGTTTTCAGCCGGTGAAAGCCAGAGACTTTAAGATGGAAACTAAGTTTAGCTCTAGAAAAAACAGTATCCTTTGATCTTGGATCCTGGATTTGTGGATGGAGAAATATTGTACCGACTGAAAAAATCCAGCCAAGTATTATAGAACTTTATATAAGGCTTTATATAAGTTTTCTGGCCTGTGTCCCTAGGCTCTCACCTCCCCGTCCTTCTCTCTGGTTTAACTCCTTCCTGTCCCCAAACAGTCCAGAGGGCTCTACCTCAGGCACTTTGCACTTGCCTTTTCTTCTGCCTGGAATATTTTTTTCCAAGATGTTCTCATGGTTCCCTTTCCTATTGCCTTTGGGAGTCTTCCTCAATGTCCCCTCCTCAGGAAGGACATTCTTGTCCACTCTATCTACTGCCCTCATCATTCCCAAATCCTTTTATCTCTTTGATTCTTCTTCCTAGCATTCGTCAGTACCTAACATTATATTACATATTTATTTATTTAGTTGCATGTCTTCCCCTGTAGGATAAGCCCCCCCCCCCAATACTTATTAAATGAGTGAATGGATAAATACCCCCAGTGCTATTAATGACATCCAAGATCAGTTAAATCCTTAGTACATAGGTTCTTTTATTTCATTTTCACAACTGCTAAGTGAGTTAGCTATTCACATCTCCCACTTTACATACAGGAAAACTGAGGCCCAGAGAGTAGTTAAGTTCTCATTACTTGCCCTCAAAAGTGGAAGAGGCACGAAACAAAACCAGGATCTCTCAGCTTCACTCTATTCCCTCCACGACACCGGCATTTAGGAGCTACAGTGTAGGCACAAACTCAGGATGATCAGAGGATGGTAGAAGGCAGAAGAATTCTGGTTAAGAACACTTAGAAAGGCTATTTTTTTTTTTTTTGGTAGAAAATCGCATTCACACTGGACAAATAAAAAATAAAAACTTTTAAAAAAGAAAAGATTCCAGCAGATTAGATGGTTGCACAGCATATCTATTTAAAATCTTCATGTATGACGTACGTGGCTATATTTTAAAATATAAATTGAAAATCTAGTGAACAGTGGTAGAAACCTGGGGGTGTGTGTGGTAGAGTATTACGTACAACTGTGATATTAACACAGTCTGTTAGTAGGAAGGACAGAAGTCATGGAAGCAATGGAAAGATGGCCCCAAATTGAACTGCATGTTACTTAGAGCTATCAAAGTGCTTCTCAAGTGCTCTAGTTCATGGTACTTGAACCTCAGGTGATAAACAAACCAGCCACTCTCGGGGCTGTTGTAGGAGATGGTAGCACTTGAAGAGAGGTCATGGAAGAGAAACAGATTTGAGAGTTGCTTTGTATGTTAAAGCCACAAAAGAATTGGTAGGAGCTCTTAAAAGAAAACACACATAAATGACAAATGTCATGAGCTCAAGGCAGAGGAGAAAGAACAACCCGTCTGTCCTCAAAGCTAGATTTTTGAAGGACAGTTATTGGACGAAACTAAGAGGCAATTCAGAGAAGGCAAGGTTTATTCATATGTGCTGGTTCTGAGAACAGGCACGCCCGGCCCGTCTTTCCCCTGGCCCATAATCTTTCAGAATCCCAGGAGAGCAAGTTGCCTGGTGCCGGTGTTGCCACCTGGAGGCTAGTAAAGGAACTACATGAAATTCCACAGGAATCTGGGTGTGCGTTCAAAAAATCTCTTTTCTGTAAAGATGCACAGTTAAACAATAAGGTTTGTGAACAAATTTAGTTGGAACATATCACTTAAAATGTTTGCAACTTGATAACAATAGCATTCCAAATATAATTTTTAGTAAAATAGCATTTTAAAAGTTTAGTTTCCTTTAAAGAAATAAGAAATTAAACGTAGGACTTTTAAAAAAGCAAACCCAGTTTGATGTAAAGGGTATAAAAACAAGCTGAGGCTATTGATTTATGGAGACAAGAATTCAAAAAGAAAGATAGAACTCCACCTCTAAGATATATTAACTGAATCGACAGGAGAAAAACATGGATGGCTCGCTCTGTTCAGCCGTGTTGGTCTACTTTGCCATTCAGATGTTCTTACTTAGAGGAAGAAAGTAGAACAAACTTTGTGGAGCAAAACAATGTACTGGGGAAAATGTGCATGAATCACCACAGCTTTTCCTTTCACTGACGTCATTCCAGAATTAGCCAATCAGCTAGAAGCTAATTTGCATACAGAAACACCACGTAGTGGAAGAGCTTGCAAAAATCACTTTCCCTCCCAACACTCCAGGGGGATCCTGACCTAGGGAGCCTTCTGTATGCAATCCCCACCAATCCACCTTCCAGCAGCCGCCGCCCCATACACACATTTTCTGCAGTCTGCAATTTAATTCCACCTCAGCCGACCTCTTTATCACTCTTATTTAGCTGATAGGAATCTCAGGCTGCAAAGCCGGCTCTGGAGGAAAATTATTTTCTACAAATCAACTTAATTTCTCACACCATGCCTCTTTTGCCAAGTTGGCAAGAAATTTAACTCAGTCATTTTTAGAGCTTTCTTCTTACTTTCTGGGGGCCATATCAAGGTGATATGGCTTCATTTTGGGGGTCATCTGCAGAGATCATTGTCTCCCATGTGGCCCTTTCAGTTCTGGGTGCTATCTACTGATTTTGTGTGCTACACAACACACAATAATAGCTTGCTTGGATTTTCCTTGTTTTTGCTGCTCAGGTGTCCCATAATCCTGGTCATGTTGCCACCTGCCAAGGCTATTATTCCATCTCTCCAGGGACCTGACAGCTCTTTGGGCCACTGCCACCAAGAAATGTGTGGGACCCTGCTCTTCTTCCATTACTGGAGATAGTTTTCAATCTCTGGTACTCTGAACCCCACTTCTTGTTTTTCTGAGATACTTTACTCTGCCTTCACTTCTTAATCTCCCCCCTAATAGTTAAGAATCTTTCAGTGGTAAGTTAAGGAAACACAGTGCTAACTGACTAAAATGAAAATATCACTGTTATGTATAATTATAATGCATCAATAAAATTTTAAAAATAAAATATATTGGCTCCAAATGACTGAAAAAAAAAAACACCAATTTAGAAATAGGACTTGTTTCAGCTGGGATTGATTTGGCCAATCAAATGCTTTTTATTGTAATATATTCCTATATTCCAGGTCACATTCTGAACACTGAGAATATAGCGGTGAGAAAGTATATCCTCTGTACTCCAGTCTATTCATATGCTAAAGAAACAAGCTGTCCTTCCTAACACCCTCCAAAGTACATGTTCATGAGCAAATTAGCAATTGTTGTTATTTTGAGTGATTCAATTTTGTAGTGTTTTTTTTTTTTAATAGAGCAATGGTCATGGAATATTACTTGTGACCCTAAAAGAATCCTGATGTTTATGGACACATGTAAGATTAATGCTATTGAAGTATTTCTATCAGTGATAAGAACAGGTATACATATAGCTTACCATTAGATAAAGATAATAATATCTGCCTTTCTCTTAATCCCAGTGAACCTCCCTTCCCTCAAGCTCCTTGCTCTTTGGCTTCCAGATACATTTGGCTGGAGGGAGGACTGACATTGGATAGGAAAGCAGAAGGAGAGGTTATGTCCACCCGCTCCCCTCCCTCCACTGCTATTTCTGGGACATCCTTTCTGGCAGTGGTTTTGATTCCTCCATGGTCATTGGAGACTGCAGCTCAGCCCTTGTAGGGATCCCAGCTCCTGACTACTAGACAAGACAGTGGCTCTGACAGGACAGCTCCTTCTATTTGTTCCTCCGGGCCTGGGGATGGTAGGCTTCGCTGCTGCTAGTGAGCTCTGGGTTGTCTCACTAGACTGTTGGGCTTCTTAGCTCTCCTGATACCAACTGCCTTTGTTTGAAAGACTCCTGTTTCCAAGATAGCCCTTAACTGATTTCAATTGCAAACCCTTGTTGTATGTTTTAGTATTAAAACCCATTAGGAAGCTACTATTGTCAAATCCATTTTCCAGATGAGGAAACTAAAACAGCAAGCTGCCTAACACTCCACATTTGTTCTCACTGCTGCTAATGTCTGTAAGCAATGAAGTAGCACCAGAAAAAAAAATGATGCTTTTAAAGTTGAATAAATAGGGAAGTCGCTGGTAGAGGACACGAAGAGGCCACCTGGGAGCTGGGAGTGTTCTGTTCCTGGATTTGGCGCTGGTTCACGGGAGCGTTTCCTTTGTGAACATCCACCAGACTGTACACTGAGGAACTGGGCACTTTTATATATGCTAGTTTGGGACTTAGAAAACATTATACCAAAGCATGGCCCTTGACATGCTGAGGACTTTGCCTGAGAGGAAACTGGAAGGGCGTGGAAGCTGTCTCAGGACCAAGGTCCCTCTGACCTTCCCTTGTCCCCATCTATCTACTCACCCAAGTGCAGGGGTCAGCTTTTCTCTGAAGTTCTCTTAGCCACCTAAAGTCAGGGTCCACCAATAAGGAGAACAATTTAACTCCAATCCCCTCTTGAAACTTTATCAACCAGAGAAGATTAAACTCACATCACAGGAAGACGCCTGAGGAACATCACTACACAAACATTGTCTCAGGTTATTGTTGGTTTCCAAAGAGAATTATTCACAATCTTCATCTGTGCTTTGGGATCATTCATTCCCCCTAAAAAGCATTGACTACCCCTCTAAAATTGCCTCCACCCCGCCCCTTCCCTGTCCCCTATGAAGAGGGTATTTAAGTTTCAACCATTTGGCCCTTCTTGGAGTTCCATACTTTGTGTGCTTCTGTGCAGATTGTATAATAATGACTTTGCATGCTGTTTCTCCTGTTAATCAGCCTATTATCAGTTTGTTTCAGAAGACTTGATGCTTCAGAGGAAGAGGGAAAATTTTTGTCACCCTTATATGAGACTTCAATAAAAAGCTTATTCTCTATGTCAACTTTGAAATCTTCAGAAATCTTCCTTGAACTCCTCATTAAACCTGTTTTCCTCCAACACCAGCTTTCAAGATATATTATGTGTTCTTTAATTTAGAAGATTAGAGTTCCAATCTAAATTCAATTCAATATGCTGGTTCTGTGGAAGATGCCGGACACGTATGGGTGTTGGGAATCTAACAGTAAGCACAAACACGGCCCTTGCAATGGGGCAGCCCCGTGGGGAAGACAGCATTGAAGGGTATAGGAACCTGGGTGTGGATCCTACTCAAGAGGACATCCATTAGACGGTGGGAGCTTATACAGGAAGGAGCTAACTCAGCCTAAAGGGGAACTGAAACTGCAAACTAAAGGTGAGGGAGAAAGGGGAGATAGGCAAGGTAGAGGTCCTGTGTGGAGAGAAAGGGGAGAGTGAAAGTCCATTGAGGAAAGGAAAGAAAACAGGGAATGCTAGAAAAGAAGGCTGGAGGAACAGCAGTCAGAGAGCAGTCCCGCCAAGGGCACTTTTCAGTGAAGAATTTTCTGGTAGGAAAATGTTGTTAGTGTTACCAATGGCTCTCAGGCTACCCATTGGGGAGCAAGATCTGCACTCAGTGGTTCCCTATGGGACATCAGGGTGTTGGAAATACGTAGTATATCTTTGCATGTAGCAGCGAGGTGAGATGGCACCCAAATCCGTCACCACCACTGTCATGGGGCATGGGCGGTAACAAATGAGGACAGGGCTTGGAAGGAGGAAGCAGTGAGTCCCTGCCTGGGTTTTGGTGGCCATTACTTCCCTCCTCCCAAGCATGACCTTTGCTGTGTCCTGCCTGCTCCTTATCCTCTCCCATCACACACAGATGGCTCTGTCCTTCTCCATTCCCACTTCAAACAGAATGTAGTCCCACAGAGTTCCTGGGACTCTGTGTCTTCTTTAAAGACAGTACAGTACAAGCCATGGGAAATACGTCATACTTGTATGGACAGCAGACAAAGACAAAAATTAGAAAATATGCTCAGTATAATCAAACAGGACGATGATTAGTTGAATCCAGTCAAGCGGGTGAAGCAACCTGGGGAATGGGGTTGGTTTTCTAACACAAATAGGAACAAAGAACTAGATAATGGTGTCGCTTAAACCCAGGAGGCGGGTCCACAAAACCAACCTTTGCAACTGGAAAGATTTATACTTGAAATCCTCAACTGGAACAAGTGACTAATTTTCTAAAATGTTGAGTGCATCCATTTTTGATGCTGGAAAAATCACCCTGGGACTCACATCCTGCCTTGGGCCAAGAAATACACACAATTTTCTTGAGATGGGAATGAATTAATATATTCTAGCTTTGGGAAGATGTAGAATTAAATATAGAAAGATCAAGAGATGAAATACATAGCACTAACACTTGTGTATTTAAATTTAGGGACAAACTATATTTCACATTTTCAGTGTTTATAATGTTTAAAATAACCGGGTGCATGAGGCCATAGGAGAGATTCATCTTCTGATTTCAACTTGAAATATGTAGTGGAGAAATTGAGTTTAGATTTGGAGTTTATTGCTGAAAGATGTAAGAGGATTTTATGGTTTGCCAAGAGTAGAGTATTAGAATGTTAATTTAAGAGATTCATTATATTTATAAATTTAATTTAGTCTATAAGTATTTGGGAATGTTTTGCTTGTCAGAGTAGGTAATTAATGTGCTTAAAATAGAAAATTGAAAATGTTAAATTTATGAATGCAATTTAGAATGTTTTAAGGGAAATTCAATTAAACTAAGGTTGTAAACAGAACTGGTTGGAGGGAGTTTGGTTTGTTCAACTTGAGAATATTAATCAAAGTTCCTTATTAAAATGTACTAAACTTATCAATAGAATAATAAGATTCATATGTTGAATTTACATATTGAACTCAAGGGAAACTAGGCTTTTGGGGGGTTATTTTTAAATTTATTTATTTATTCTAATTTGTTATATATGACAGCAGAATGCAATTGACTTCATAGTACACATATAGAGCACAATTTTTCATGTCTCTGGTTGTACACGAAGTAGAGTCAC
The DNA here is from genome assembly GCF_047511675.1 of Marmota flaviventris. NCBI lineage: Eukaryota > Metazoa > Chordata > Mammalia > Rodentia > Sciuridae > Marmota > Marmota flaviventris. Next base: position 15,083,677 of record NC_092500.1, on the reverse strand, counting down.
ACCATTCGTGTCTTCATACATGTACTTGGGTAATGATGTGCATCCCATTCCACTGTCTTTCCTACCTCTCCACTGCCCTCCCTTCTCCTCCCTCCCCTTTGCCCTATCTAAAGTTGAAACTAGGCTTTAAATGTAATCTTTTAGCACACTGAATATAAGTTTAAGAATAATCTTTTGTGTACACATCACCATCTCCCCTGCTCCACAGAATATGAGCTAAAAGAACACTCTTCTCCTTTTCTCTGTCAGAGCTTTTACTATTAGCAAGATTGGCAAAGAGTTTCCGGCTGTGATAAAATCGAAGAATTCAAGAGAAGTAAATTGGGCGCGTGGAGGAAGATGGAGAGTGCCTGAGGTCAGGAAATATTCCCGAAGGATCATCTCCTCCTAAGGGGTCACTCGTGTATGAGAAACACACTTTTGTTATATAGCCTTCTATGCTGAGGGGCCTGTGAATAATGTCAAAGCATTGTTTCCGACAATGTTCAGCTCAAATGTAATTTATTTCAGGAACGTAGGAATTAAATAGTTGTGGGGAACTGGCATAGAAATGAACCATCCACAGAATTGTATAGATTGGAATGAAATTCAATAGCATTTGAGAAGCTTTTGAAAAGCAAAACTTCATTGGTGAGTTCGAAGTCAAATATTGACTCTTATAAATGAGAGAAAAATGCAAGATCACCCAAGGGTGGTCATTATGAATTAGTTACAAATGACCTTCCTGGAAAGGTAATGATGCATACTTTTGTGTATAGCTCATTTTAGAGCATTTGATGGTCGCTGTGGTTTGGACATACGTTCCCCAAGGCCCGTGAGTTAAAGGTTGGGCTCCAGCCTGTGGCGCTTATGGGGAGGTGGTGGAATCTGTAAAAGGTGGGGCTTAATGGGAAGAAGTTACGTCACTGAGGATGGCACTTAAGGGAGATACTTAGACCCCCAGCCCCTTCCCCTCTTTCTTTGCTTCCTGGCCATCATGAGGTGATCAGGCCTCCTTCACCACATATTACCACTTCCTCCATGATATACTGTGCTGCCACAGGCCCAAAACAACAGGACCGAGTGACCATGGATTTAAACCTCTGAAACCATGAGCCCAAATAAACCTTTCCCCTCAATATGCTGATTATTTCAGGTATTTTGTTACAGTAATGCAAGACTGATGAATACAATGATGAAGGTATGCTTATGTTTTTTCTTTCATCTTAGCTTATGAAGAACTGTAATTTTAATGGTTATTAATGAGTGTGACAAAGTGGTATTGTAAAATATTAACTAAAGTGTTTCCTAACTGCTCCAAAATATCATTTGAATATCTTCATGTTTATTAGGAGGCTTAGCCACTTAAATTGCCCCAGTGGGAAGCAGGTACACCAAGACCAGTAGAGTCCAGACCCCAAATTCTTGGTTTTTAGGTAAAACAAAATAAACAAATAGACACACACACACACACACACACACACACTCAGCCCAAACAGGTGTTTGGATAATTTCTGTTGAGTCACATGTGACACCTGTCCCTTCAGTGATGCAAAGATCCCGTGGACACAGGGAAGTGAGGGGTCCCACACAGAGAGGAGAAGGTTAGATAAGGAACTAAAGTTAGATACACTTGGAGCACTCAGAAGGAGGGAGCTTGGGCTCCATTTTCAGCTTGGAACTCTGGGAGGCAGAAGCCTCTTAGAACTGCACTATTTAGGATGGTGGCCACTACCACTTACAGCTATCGAGCACCGCAATATGTCTGACCCCCACTGAGATGTGCTGAAAGTGTAAAGCTTAGTATAAAAGGAGAAAGTAAACTATTCATTAATAATCTTAATATAGAGTGCATATGCAGATGATGGTATTTTAGATATTTTTGCACAAGTAAAATATGTTCCTAAAATTAGTTTCACCTTGACTCAACAAGGTCAAGGTCCAACATCCTTGATATGACATAACAAAAATGGTACTTTACCTCTGTGATCATCATAACAGCCCACAGCCCCAATCTAATCATGAGGAAAATATCAAATTCCCGTAGATGAACACTTTGCAATATATCTAATAATCTTCAAAAATAGCCAAGATCATCAAAAACATAGAAAAGTCTGAGATTTGTCACAGCTGAGAGGAGCCCAAGGACACATGACAATTAAACGTAATGTTGTATCCTAGATGGGATCCTGGGATGGGAAAAAAAAGTCATGTAAAAGCTAAGGAAATGGGAATGAACTGTAGACTTCAGTGGATGAATGTTGATAATGTATCAATATCAACTCATTCACTATAGAGAATGTACCACATTGATGTTTAAGATGTTCATCTTGGGGGAACAGAGTGTGTGTGTGAAGGTATATGTACGGTACAGACAGTCCCTGTACTAAATAATCTTTTTCTCTGTAAACTTAAACTATTTTAAAAACTAAAGTTTACTAAACAGAAAAAAATAAAAAATTGGTGACATTTTGAAGGCAGGTGTAGGTTGAGATTGGTCAGGAACACTTGCAGAGACTTCTGAGGCAGTCAGCAAAATCTGATTTCTTGACTTGGATGGTAGTTACCCAGGGGCTCGATCTTAAAATAACTCATTAAGCTATTCATTTGTTTTCCGAGGTAATCAGTATCTGTGCTCTTATTTATTTATTTTTAGGACAAAAAAAGTTAAAAACAAAGGAACCAAAAGATTAACTTCTTCTTTTCACCTTAAAAAAATATAGGTATTAGAAATTTTTAAATTAGGTATGTAACTTGCTATATGTATTTCTTTCTTTCTTTCTCTTTCTTTCTTTCCCTCCCTCCCTCCCTCCCTCCCTCCTTCCTTCCTTCCTTCATCCTTCCTTCCTTTCTTTGTAACGCTTAGCCTTAGAAGCTTCCAGTGTCAGAACATTGTTGCATTTTGATTGAAGCTTTCATGGAAGATGTTTGTCAGCTCTAAGACGAAGCGCAGAAACAAGTTGTGTGAGTTTCCATGCCTGCTTGCTAGTGGCTGTGTGGGTTCCTCTCATTGTACAATACCATCAGGTAGTGATGTTATGCAGAGAAGAAACATCATTCTCTCTAATCATGGGACATTCCTGATCCTTACCCAAAGAACCTGGCAATTGTAGGACAAATAAATAAACTTAGGTCAGTTTGCAAGAAAGAAAAAGTACAATTTCCAAAGGCCCCACCAAAGTCTTAGAAACTGCAGAAGAGCTCTCAGTTCCAGTGCAGGTGGCTGTAGAAAGCAGCAGAGACCATGCCAGAGGGGCAGGAGGACCTCAACAGGTGGCAGTGTGGAAGTAGGTCCACAGCCAAAGCTCAGCTGCCACTTACCTTTTAACCAACGGCAGTGTAGTGCCCAGGACCACTCCAAAGCAGACATTTCCCTATTTTGCTTCCAACCTGCTTGGAATTTAGATCAATTCTTGGGAAGAGGGAACAAAGAGGACCCAGGGGAAAATTCAAAATCAACCGAATAGAAACCCAAGGTGGCTGAGAAAATCCTCTACTAACTGAGAAAACCTAAAAATATTCAGACTGTGTTCTATTTTTAGGCGGGAAACTTATTTGGATAACTCCTGGAAACAAATAAAGATGTTGGCCTAGGTGCTCCCCACCCCCTGCCCCCACCCGTGTTTCCTGACCTCCAGGTGTGGCATCCAGGTGTGCCATGGAACACCCCCTCCCCCAGGACTGTGAGTACTACACAGTCTTGCGATTTCACATTGTAGTTGTGTCATTGAAACTTCGATGCAGTCTGACCCCTGATGGCAAGGCTGCCCCCATGGGAGGGTCTCTGGTGGCTGCTGGGGACCATAGCTATCAGTTTAATTGATAAAGAAACTGGAAGAGTTTCATTTGAACTAGAAGTCACTGGTTTTAAGACCAAACGAGTGGTGATTGGTATCAAGAGCTGTAGCATGTTCAGGAAAAGTAAGTACAAACTAAAGTGGTTTCCCTGAACCTAGCCACTGGAAAGATCAAAGGAGACCTTGATGGGAGCCATTTTAGGGGAAGGCTAGGCTGGCTTTCTTGTTTTGAATCCCTGTGACTAGTACCATGCCACCAATCCCAGGCTGGCCTGTGTGCTATTGAGAAACCACCTGGAGAAGGCCCAGGTCTCCCAGCTGACCCAGCCAGCCTGATTGATTAGCTTTAAACCTTGGAGCCGACGGTGAAGTCACCACTGAATTGGTAAGCTTTCCTTTTCCTTTGGTAGAAACTGACAAAGATTCTTGATTCATAGACTGAAGATTTGTTTAATAGCAAGGACAAAATTTTTGAGCCAATTTCACAAAGAAAACCTCTGTGCACTACCTGAAGAAGATTCTCTCTCTCTCTCTCTCTCTCTCTCTGTCTTTTTATTTTTTTCTGAAGCAGACATCAAATTACTTCGCGTTTAATTCCTATTATTTCTGTAGGTAGTTGCTTCTTTACACTACCACTTGAGAAAAATTTGTTCTTAGATCTCAGGTCCAGAAATGTGGCCATGGATCTATTAAATTGGCTTCTAAGGTAACAGTTCTCTGCATTTTCATCTACAATTTGGCTTTTATGGCATGCGCACCAATTTTAGCATCTTCCCTGGCAAAGTATGATAGGCACATCATTACCGATAAGAAGCACTTGCTCTCATAAGGAACATTGCTGTGGTTACTTTTTCAGCAGGTTCTGGCCTATGGACTACTCTCTCTGCAGGCAGTTTTCAGTGGTTAGCAAGCCCTGCTATATTGGTATTTTAATCTGCAAAGTGCTGCCTAAAAGGCTCTCTCTTATTCAAGCAGCCTTTTAAAAATGTAATAGCTGCTATTTCATCTTGTTTGAACATCTTGGATAAGTACATGACAAGGCAATTCCAAAATCCCTTGTCTGCCTTGTGGTTTCTCTTTGACTGAAGAAAAATGATGAAAGTGGCCTCTTATCTTTCTGTTTACAGTCAGTAATCCAGCTTCATTAGGCTGCATGCTAATTACCTTCTGAAAAAAAGAGCTGAAAGGCTGGGATGTGGAACACCCAGCCCTGGGTTCAATCCCTGGTACCAAAACCAAACAAACACACAAACAACAACAACAACACACACACACACATACACACACACATACGCACAAACACAGAGACAACTGAAAATGCACAGTGTAAATGGAATGAAATAACCGAAAGCCAAATAGTTTTAGAGATGATTTTATTTAATGTTATGAGTGTTAAAACACCAAACATTGAACCGGGGACATAGCTTGGTTGGTACAGTGCTTATCTCACATGCACAAGGCCCTAGGTTCAAACCCCAGCACCACACACACACACACACACACACAAAGTGAACAAACAAACAAACAGACACAAAACCACCAAACACTTTAATAATGATTAGAATTTTGATATAGTTTAATCTCTGTTGTTCTGCTTTATATTATTTACACTCTTATAAAGCTTTATTGATTTAAAAAGGGTATGGTATTCTTCCTAAAAATTTCTAGTTGTTAATGTTCTCTTTTTTTATATAGTAGAGATTTACCAATAATGTTTTTTATAAAACAAAAGCTTTCACAATCATCATTAGCTATTCTAGCATACTCTCACAAGTTGAAAATACAGGTATACTTCAATAGAGTCATAGAATTCGAAAATTCAAAGTACACAATTTTTTTTAACTATAAGTTATATTTAAAATGCTCACCTATACTTGAAAGTATATAATCAGATATTAATAATGACTTTGAATGATAATCTTCTTCTATTATTTGCCGCAGTCCGGCTGCAGCAAAATAACGGGGGGGGGGGGGGGTGACGAACAACTTGTGTACGTTGATACAGCAGGAGTGGAAGCCATTTATTGTAGGACAACAGAGGTATTTATACATTCCACACAGCTTATCTAATTAACATAAACTAGATACAGCAGTCAACCAATAAGGAATCTCCACACTTAATGGCTCGCTGGCATTACTTCACAAACCACTCCCTCTGGCAAGATGCCAGGCGCCATCCAGACTTGTTTACAGACTCTAACAATTATTGACACTGTTCTCCTGGTTGGATTCAATAACAACTATGCAGTTACTTACTCATTGATAATATGCACATTCGCAGAGGCCAGAAGTGACATTCAAGCTGGCATTCTGTTACTTAGCCTTTTCAAGGTCAAAGCCAATGCCAAAACAGATTCTGGCAAATATTGTGGCTGACACCAAACTTTGGTACAATCTTCATGCCCAGGAAATAGTGATCAAAAGCAAGTGCAGGCCTTTAGGCAGGAGGCAAAGGGCAGCTTTGAGAGAGAAAGGCCAACTACAACAGGCAGACACTATTTATTGCTCAAATTAAGAGGGGATACAGAGTTAGGCCAGGAAGAGCATTTGGGGATTGGGGCTGTAGAACTCTATTGTCAGCTAAAGGAAGCTCATTGATGGGTTCTGCTAGCCGGTAGTTATACCTCCACCTGCCTCCCATCCCCATCAGTAACCCTAGTTGTTTCCAGAAGATGTTCCAAGATGTGACTTCAATCTTCATTTTGGCCCTGAGGGTCATGTGTCTGTAACGCTGTCCATGCAGCAGATCAGAGAAGACCCATCCCTGCTTCCACCCAGCATGGGAGGGACCAGGATCCAGACAAAGACTACACTAAAAGGTTTGCTTGCAATTATTCTGTTAGATTTCAAATCCTGGAGTGTCTGCACAATGTGTTCCAAGGATTTGGGTAGATGGTGGATATGGTTTCCTTCACAGTGTATTCTTCTTTGATTCCTCCTTTTCCCCCCTCCTCCTTCTCTCCCTCTCTCTCTTTTTTAAGTGCAGCCTATTGAACCCAGGGCCTTGCACATGCTAGGCAAGCACTCTACCACTGACCTACATATCAGCCCACTCATGATTTCTTCTAAAGAAGCTTTGCTTATACTCAGAGCCCTCAAATTCTACTTGAATAGCCCCATTTGCCTTTAAACTCAGTTTCTTTCTCCTTGAGGGCTGAAAACTAGACACCACTTCATCACCTTTCTGGGGTTTTCTTTCACCCTTTTCTCCATTCAGTTCTTCTCCTCATGAAAATACCTCTCTTCACTTTTTTCCAGTTCAACCAACCAACCAACCAGCCAATGAACCAACCAACCAACCAACCCAAAACCCCACCGCCAGATGTAGTCAGAGATCATCAAAACCAGTGGGTGTACAGGGTGAGGGACAGAAAGAGGATCTTGTCACTAGTCATTCCCAAGTTTGGATATTGAATTCATTTTCTACTGCTGCCTGACAAATTAGCACAGGTGTCGTGTCCGAAGGCAACCTCCATTTTATTATCTCATATTTCTCTTAAGTCAGAAGTCCAAGCCAGCTCCACTGGGTTCTCGGAGGATTTTTATTTTTTTTCTTCTGCTATCAACAGGAGAAAACTCTCAGCCTTTAAAGGGTAGAATACATACATACTCATGTGCTCAAATGAAGCCCACCCATAGGAGCCCTCCTATAGGTAGCCTGGCTCACATGATCACAAACTCCCTCATGCTCAAAGGGCCCCCATTATGCAAGAGCGAGGGCCATTGGGGGTTGTGTTAGTCAGTTTTTCATCTCTGTGACCAAAAATACCTGAGCAGAACAGCTTAGTGCAGGAAAGTTATTTTGGCTCATGGTTTCAGAGGTTCAGTTCATGGTTGGCTAACTCCATTCCTCTGGCCTGAGGGGGGCAGAACATGGTGGAAGGGGACATGGAGTGGAAGGGGGACATGGAGAGGGAAAGTTCTTCTGCTCGTGGCAGCCAGGAAGGGGTGAGGTGGGGGTTGGCAGCACGAGTGCATGAGGAGAGCCAGGGATAAAATAGAGAATCCTCAATGCATGTCCACAATGACCCACTTCCTCTAGCCATGCCTGGAGTCACCACCCAGAAATCCATTCAAATTGTCAATCCACTGATTAAGTAACAGTGCTCAAAATCTAATCATTTCATCTCCTGCATTAACATGTGAACTTTTTTTTTTTTGGTGGTGGGGGATCACTTTATATCTAAACAATAATAGAAGTCAATCTTAAAATTCTGCCTACCACACATTCAGGTCAGAATATAGAATTTGATTTGTCTTTCCTCTTTGAGATTTGGGTTTAGCAATGCTGAACAGAGCTGATGAATCTCTTTCACAAGCCCTCAGTGTGATTCCAAGGTAGATGGGGAGATGAATAGCCCCAAAAGATCTGTACTATGTCATGTTTTATCCTTATAATAACTTTCACATAAATATTGGTTTTTTTTTCATTTTAAAGGTGATGAAACTTAAATACAAAGAGACTAAGCAACTTTGCAAGACCTCATGGTATGTTGGGAGAAGCTAAGCTTAAAATTCAGGGAAGTAAGGTTTGCAAAACTGCATGGTCCCTTACTCTTAGAAATGAATTAATATGAAGAAAAGGACTGAGAGTTTTCTGAGAGCCCATCAGGAAGTCTTGTACTTAGTAGGACTAGGGTAATGGGCAGAAATCCCAAATTGAGAATACTGATAGACATGCTCAATAGTAGTAAAATTTAATTTCTCTTGGACAAAGTTAGATTTCATTTACTTCATATGTCTTTATCTGGTTATCTTTGTTTAGGTCAATTGAACATATTTTATTGCAAGTCTTTTACTCTTTAATTATTTTGAAAATATTACTGAATTTCTTTGAGCAAGAAAAATATTTGAACATGAGGTTTGGGTTTATCCATGTTGGTGGAGTTCCTAGGAAAAATTTTATGTGGAGAAACAGATGAATACTTGGCAAAATTCAAAAACTATTACAATGTCAGGACTGTGGACACTTCTGAGAGTTTAAAGGGAGTTGATGACTCTTAGCACGGGACTGATCCCATTTATATTTTAAAAGAAGAGAGACATCTCTTTGGTAGGAAAGGAATATTGACTCAAGATGGCTAGACCAGGCAGTGAGACCACCCTAAGCAAGAAATAATGAGATGAGGGGAGGCAACGAGAAAAAGAAAGTAACAAGTTTGAAAAGCGATGGGACTGTGGGACTCCTCCCGCCATATGCAGCCCTGCAGAGCCTGGGTGGGGATGCTGGGGATTAAGAAATAGTAGTTAGACACAGAGCCTTTTGGTGTCAAGTTAAGAGCTTTGTAATGCAAACCAGGATCTCTATCACAGTAATATTAAATTAAGATGAGAGGAGGGTTGAGGGGCAGTGGAAGGAGGTGAGGTGGGGCTGATGTCCTGCACAGGTCACAAGCCACGGATGGTGATTTACCATCACCCTGCTTGTGGCCCTGATTCACTTTAGATATTCTGGGACAAAGATCAATTTAGTTCTCTCTCTCCATTCTCCTGTTGGCTCCAGAAGCTTCTCCCAAGTAGCCACATGGCTTGCTTTCTCATTTCCTTAGGTTTCCTGCTGAAGATGGAGAGGAAGAATTACTGGTGAAAACCAGGACTTGCTCCTTTGCACAGTTGTGGAGAGCAGGCCATGCCCTGCTGAGCTACCCCATGAAGTACAGAACAGCAGTTTTCAGGCTGATCCTTACCCCAAGTTACTCCAGTTTATAAAGCATGAGTTTGCCATGAATTACTCCATTTAAAAAAATATTTTTAGGGGTAGATGGACACAATATCTTTATTTATTTATTTTATGTTGTTCTGAAAATCAAACTCAGTGCCTCGCACATGCTGGCAAGGGCTCTACCACTGAGCCACAACCCCAGCCTGAATTACTCCATTTTGAGTTTAAGTGATTAGGTGGAATTACTCTACTCCTTGTTGATACAAAGCAACCACTATCCGCCCAGCAAAACCATAAGGCACAAAATGGTAAATTAATTATGCTAATGAAAATGAGCCCACCTCTGAATGAATTAATCAGAAGCACATGTATTCATGGCCGTATTAGATTTGTATCAGGAAAAAACATGCCCATGAGTTTTATCCAACACACAAGAGCACTGAATGAAGCAACCCGCTTATCTGAGACCCATAAAAGGAGGAGCACACCAAGACTGGACATACTGGTACACTGATCCCCCATCATCTGGTTACTCATCGAGATCCATGCCCAGGAAAGTCACACAAAGATGAGTCTTTGAATCTCTGTCCTAGAGCTTCAGCACAGTGTGGTTTTTCCAGCCCCTGATGATCACACAGGGCCCACTCCCAGCTGATACTCTGAAATAGCCATCAGTCAGGACCCTGGCCTAGAATAAGTTCCTTAGCTTTGGCTCTGCAGGCCTTTGCAATTGTATCTACTCTCTGCCTTTAATCTTATTTCAGTCTCCTAAGCCCTGTGGTTGGTTGCCTTAACCCTTTCTTAGCTTTTCAGTTATATATATATATTTGTGTGTGTGTGTGTGTGTGTAAAGTACGATGTGTGATTGATGTGTCACTTGAGTGTTATAGATATTAGTAGTTAAGACTGGAATAAAAACTTGTGATTGCTCAGCTTATGACTATCAGGTGAGCCATAAATATTCAGTGAAAATGGTACAGCCTATGAATTTATTGTTACTCAATAAATTCTGACATTATAGAAAGACACAAACAAGTTGGTTCTATACTAATGGCATAGCTTGCTCATGACAACAGTATTTTGGGAAACAAGGAAGAAGGAATTAAATCTCTCAGTTTAAAATTTTATTATTTTGACTACTATGTCATTTATCATTTGCTGTATTCTGGACATTTTTAAAAGATTTAAATTTTTATTGCTTTCATTGGACACTTAATATCTATGAAGTAATAACTATAATGTGCATGTGAGTTTAAAGAATAATAATACCATGAACACCCATATATGCAGTACCTGGTTTAAAGACAGACTATTACCAGTAGCCTTGAAGCCACTCTGTGCCTCTGATTCCTTTCTCCTTCTTCCTTCCCAAAGATAACAAATGCCTGAATTTTATGTTTATCATGCCCTTATTTTTCCTTAATATTTTATTATATATCACTCTCTAATCCACCTATGGCTGCGTTTCCGGTATTTTTCAATTTCATGTAAGTCGAATGACACTGAATACAGTTGTGTCACGGGGTTTTATTGCGCACCTTATGCTTTTGAAATCCAGCTGAGTTCCCTCATTTTCATTGTTGGATTCGTATCTATTTAAAGAGCAAGCCACACACAGAAAGGCCAAGTACTGCATGTTCTCATTTATATGTGGAAGCTAAAAAGAATTAAATTCATAAAAGCAGAGATCAGAATGTGGTTGCTAGAGGCTGGGGATGGGGGAGATGTTCTTGGTCAACGCCTTTAGCCCTTCAGTTAAACAGGCATGATAAGTCCTTGAGGCGACAAAGATGCCATCTAGCTGATTCAGTCATTCCACGTTGTATGCATTTCTCAAAGCATCGCTTTGTACTTCATAAATGTATACAATTTATCAATGTCCATTAAAAAATAAATTTTTTGAATAACAGGCCACCATCTACTTATGCATTCTTTTATCAATGATAAATTTCTTCTTTTTTTGATTTCTTTTTTTTGTAAATTTCTTCTTAAAGTTATTATAGTAACACAGTCACATCAATGTTTATAGCAGCACAATTCACAATAGCTAAATTATGGAACCAACCTAGATGTCCTTCAGTAGGTGAATGAATAAAGAAAATGTGATATATATATATACACACACACACACACACACATACATACATACACACAAAGGAATATTACTCAGCATTAAAAGAGAATAAATCATGGAATTTGCAGGTAAATGGATGAAGTTGGAGAATATTATGCTAAGTGAAGTAAGCCAATCCCAAAAAACCAAATGCCGAATATTTTCTCTGATATGAGGATGCTGATCCATAATGGGGATGGGGAGGGGGAGCATGGGAGGAATGGAGGAACTTTAGATAGGGCAAAGGGGAGGGAGGGGAAGAGAGGGGGCACTTTGTGTACAACCAGAGATATGAAAAATTGTGCTCTATTTGTGAACTATGAATTGAAATGAATTCTGCTGTAATGTAGAAAAATTAGAATAAATTAAAAAAAGTTATTATAAACATTGCTGCTTTAAACATTTTTTTTCTTCTAATATTTATGTATAAGAGTTTCTTCAGGAAATATGCTGAGAAGTAGTTTTGCTGGGTTATGGGGCCTGTGCATCTTCAAACTTATTAATCAACGTCAAATTATTTTTCAAACTGGTAGCGTTCCTTTCCGCTTCCCCTAGAAAAGTATGTAAGTACCTCTTGTTCCTCAACTCCAAACAAATTTGATGTGATAATCTCACTATAGTCTTGGTGAGAATAAAGATGAGAATATTTTCATGTTTAGTGGCTATTGGTCATGTATTTTCCTCTATGATGTTCTTGTTCAAGTCTTTTCCCCATTTCGAAATTGTGTTTTGTTTTTCCTTTATTGATATTTTGGAATTCCTCACATATTTTGGATAACAGTCCTTTGTTGGTTGCATATCTTGTAATTTTTTTTCCCCCAGTATGTAATACAATCTTTTCATTTTTTTCTTGTGGTGTCTGCATTTTAATGTAGGTAAATTTAATTATTATTATTATTTTTTTATGGTTTGGACTTGTTTGTGTGTTACTTTAGAAATCTTTTCCTCCTCCAAGGTTTTAAGCATGTTCTGCTTGTTTTCTTAGAGGTTTATAGTTTGACCCTCTATATTTAAGCCTTGAACTTGAGATGTGAGATGGAGGTCTAGTTACGTTTATTCAATATGGACAACCTGTTGTAGAGGCTCTCCATTTCTCACTATACTCTGTAACCCATCTTGCTAGTTTCCAAAGTTGGCTATGATCATTCATCCTCTTTCTGTATGTATCCTCCTCTACCCATCAAAAGGTAATATACAATTTTCTTCTTCTTGAATCTGGGCGGGTCCTGCAACTTGCTTTAACAAATAGGGAGGTCCCGTCAGAGGGAATGTAGGCAAACCAGCCAGCAGTGGCACCAGGGCCCCCACCATGCCAGAGCAGTCCTTTTGGACCCTGCAGTCAGCATAGCGAGTAGCGGGATGGGGCTGCATGACTGAGTCCCAGGGAAACAAAAGACCTGGCTCGTCCATCCACAGAATTAAAAGACATTACAGAATGTTTTCTGTTTGGGGGTGATTTTTGGCATGCACTGGGTAATTTCTCTGTATCAAATCAAGTTCCCAGGGACGTTGGCGTCTGTTTCAGGATATGGTTTATTCTGTTTCGTTCGTCAATTTATTGCCATGACTGTCTGATAAGGCAAGAATTTCTACCTGGTTCTTCTTCTCTTTTTATTGGTTCTTTTATGTTATTTATAACAATAGAATTCATTTTGACATAATCATGAAAGAATGGAGTACATTTGTTCAAATTCAGTTCCTAGTACTTTCCCTTTCCTCCTCCTTGCCCCTGTTTCCTTCTTTCTACTGATCTTTCTGCTATTTACTTATCATTAAAAAAAAAAACAAAAACGAGTATCTTGTAAATGTACATGATGATGAGATTCACTGTGGTATATTCATTTACATCCATAGGAAAGTTAGGTCAGATTCATTCCACTGTGTTTCCCTATCCCATCCCTCCCCCGTCCTCTTCATTCCCCTTTGTATACTCCACTGATCTTTCTTCTATTAATTTTTTATCCCTGCCCCCCCTATGTTGGATTAACTTCTGCCTATCAGAGAAAACATTTGACCTTGGACTTTTGGGGATTGGCTTATTTCACTTAGCATCATACTCTCCAGTTCCATCCATTTACTAGCTGAATAAAGTCATTCTTCTTTATGGCTGAGTAATTCTCCATGGTGTATATATGCCATATTTTCTTTATCCATTCATCTGTTGAAGGCACCACTTAGGTTGGCTCTATAGCTTGGCTACTGTGAATTTGAGCTGCTATAAGGATCAATGTGGGTGTGTCATTGTAGTATGCTGATTTAAATTCTCTTGAATATATACCAAAGAGTAGGATACTGGGTCATATGGTGGTTCCATTCCTATTTTTTTGAGGAATTTCCATACTGTTTTCCAGAGTGGTTGTGCTAAATTGCAGTCCCACCAGCAATGTGTGAGTGTACTTTTCCCCCATACCCTCACCTACATTTATTGTTACGTGTATAACTGATCATTGCCATTCTGATTGGAGCGACATGAAATATCAATGTAGTTTTAATTTGCATTTCTCTAATTGCTGGAGATGTTGAACATTTTTGTATTTTTTTTTGACCACTTGTATTTCTTTTTTTGGGGGGGGTGGGTAACCAGGGATTGAACTTAGGGGTACTTGACCACTGAGCCACATCCCTAGCCCTATTTTGAATTTTATTTATAGACAGGGCCTCACTGAGTTGCTTAGCACCTTGCTTTTGCTGAAGCTGGCTTTGAACTTGCCATCCTCCTGCCTCTGCCTCCCAAGCTGCTGTGATTATACGCATATGCCACTGTGTCTGGCAACCACTTGTATTTCTTCTTTTTAGAAGTGTCATTTAGTTCCTTTGGCCTTTGGGTTATGGGTGGTTGTTGTTGTTGTTATTATTATTATTATTATTTTGGTGTTAATTTTTTTAGTTCATTGTATATCCTGGATATTAATGCTCTATATGAGGAGCAGGTAACAAAGATTTTTTTCCATTCTGTTGGCTCTCTTTTCATGCTTTTTTCCTCTACTGTGAAGAAGATTTTTTGATTCGATGCCATCTCTCTTATTGATTTTTGATTTTACTTCTTGTGCTTTAGGAGTCAGTCAGTCAATTCCTGAGCCAACGTGTTGGAGCATTGGGCCTACATTTTCTTCTAGCAGTTGCAGGGTCTCTGGTCTAATGCCTAGGTCTTTGATCCACTTTGAGTTGAGTTTTGTGCAGGATGAGAGACAGGAATTAAATTTCATTCTACTACATATGGATTTCCAGTTTTCCCAGCATCACTTGTTAAAAATGCTCTTTTCTACAACTTATGTTTTTGGCACTTTTGTTTAGTATCAGATAACTGTATTTATGTGGGTTTGTTTCTATGTCTTCCTTTATATTCTATTGGTCTTCATGCCTGTTTTGATGCCAGTACCATGCTATTTTGTTACTATAGCTTTGTAGTATAATTTGAGGCCCAATATCGTGATGCTTCTTACTTTGCTTTTCTCACTATGTTTTGGCTATTCTGGTTTCTAATTTTTTACAAGTGAATTTTATGACAGATTTTTCTATTTTATGAAAATGTCATTGAAATTTTTAAGGGGATTGTATTGAATCTTCATAGCACTTGGTAGTTGACAATTTTGACAATATTAATCCTGCAAGATCCAAGAACATGGCCTTTTCATTTTTCAAGGTCTTTTTCAACTTTTTCTTTAGTGTTCTGTAGTTTTCATTGTAGAGGTTAGATTGATTCCCAAGTATCTTCTTTGATGTATGTCATGCTTATGCTGGCATTATAAAAATAAGTTGGAACAGATTTTTCTCTTTTTCTATATCCTAGAAGAATTTGTCTAACACTGGATTTTATTTGTTCCTTAAATATTTGATGAAATCTCCCCATGAAACCATATGAGCATGGTAATTTTTGTGGAAAGATTTTTGATTAATTATTCAACCTCATTTCAGTTTATCTGACAAGGTTTTTTTTTTTATTTCATCTAGAGTCAGGTTTTGATAAGTTATATTTTTCTGGTATTCATCATTTTAAATTGTTTACAATATCATCTTATTTTCTCTCTAAAATTTAACCTTTTATCATCCTAACAGTGTTTATTTAAACTTTCTCTTTTTTCTTAATTGATCTTATTGCAGATTTGTCAATGTTATTAGTCCTTTTGAAAAACCCAACTTTTAGTTTCACTTAGTCTCTGTTTTGTGTTTGTTGTTCACGAAAATTTGTGATCTCATATTTTATTTATTTCTACTTTCTTTGAGTTTATTTTGTTCTTTTTCTACCTTATACAGTTGAATGCTTAATTTTCATTTATAGTATATATATTTAAGGTCATTTTGACAGAATTGTTCAGTTCTAAATATCTTCTAATTTGTATTATAATTTCTTTGTCCCATGAACTATTTAGAAGTCTGTTTTTCAATTTCCAAGTGTGTGATTATTTCTGTCTTAAAAATCGATTTCTAAATTAATTGCATTGTAGTCAGAGGTTTTTTTTTTTTTTAACCTATTTCATGGTTAGTACACAAGTCATTTTTTCATAAATTATTCTGTGAAACTTGAAAAGAATGTTCTTGGAATGTCCTATTCTTGGGTTCAGTGTGTTAGAATCAGAGATCTCCACCAGCTTGTTAAAGGTTATTCAAAACATCTCTCCCGTCTCAGTGACTTATTTGTCCATGTGACCATAAACTTCCCTGATGTGGGATTTCTTGCCTTGCTATAGGACAGCGTGGTTATTCTACGTCCCCAAGTCCTCTATTTCAATCCTATTTGGTGTGCCAAAGCATGCTGATCTAGTGTATTTTAGCTAGATTGTGTGTGATAACAAATAATGCCCCACATCTCAATGCCTTACCACCACACATCCCATGTTAACTCCCTGGTCAGCTCTGCTCCCTGTCTTTCCCATTCTGGGAGGTAGGCGGGAGCAGAGTCCCACACTTGGGGCCCATCTTGTGGGAGAAGGAAAAAGAGCAAAGCAGAGCTGTTGGGAAGCTGTTAAAGCTTCTGCTTGGACGAGGCATACAATGTTTCCATGCACGTTTCATTAGGTGAGGGAAGCTAGGTGGCCAAGCCTGATGTCAGGGGGTGGGGGCGTGTCATCATCTCACAGGGAGGGAGAAGGGAATGATAGGGCACAAAACCACAACTCAGTATAACTGACTTTTTGTTCCCTTTGGATAGTCTACACACAGAATTTCTAAGCTGGATATTTTGGTAACTAATTCATAGATTCCCTCAACCTGGCCCCAATTGCACGGTACATCTAGTTCAAAATAGCTGAGTTGCAGATATTTATGCTTTGGTTGTGACTTTTGCAGGTAGTTTTGTCTCCCCTCAACCATTAGATTGGGGATGATTAAGAATCTGCTGAAAACAATGAAAAATGCACATAAACATGTATATCCAGTTTTGCTTACCAATTAAGGTATTTTAAAAACTCCCCAAATTTCATGTGGGAGCCTAGACCCTCTACTTTTGCAATTGCCTATAAAAATGTCCGCATTGTCCACTAGACTACTCTGTGAGGTGGGTTTGTATCTGTCTTGTTCAGTCTTGTGTCCCATGGGTGAATACACTGGCATCATATGCCTTTGATAAAAATATGTCAAATGGGGCTGGGGCTGTAGCTCAATGGTAGAGCACTTGCCTCACACATGTGAAGCACTGGGTTTGATCCTCAGCACCACATAAAAATAAATAAATAAAGATATTGTGTCCATCCACAACTAAAAAAAAAAAAGATATGTGAAATATGTCAAATGGATGGGCCTGATGATGCACACCTGTAGTCTCAGCTTCTTGGAAGGAGTCCCAAGGATCAATTGAACCCAGGAGTTCAAGATCAGCTGGGTAACATGGCAAGACGCTGCCTCAAAAAAACCCCCCAAAAACAAAACAACAACAACAACAAAAAAAAAAAAACAAAGGAAAGAAATAAAAAGAAAGCTAAATGAGTAAACAAAGTTGAAATTATCATACAAGTCCAAGGTCCCAAATAGAATGAACACAGTCAAATTAGTAAAGATAAACTGTACTCATTAGAAGCCCATGATAAAATAGAGATGCAATCTATAATAAATCAACAAAGTCTTTGGAGATTTCTCTACCTTTTTTTTTGGTAAAGCTCCATGAAAATAAAAATCCCAAGTGGGTTGAAGCCAGTGTCTTCGTGGCTGTATGCGAGTAGGTTGGTTTTGCCTTCCTTCCCTTTGCAACCAGAACTTGCCAGGCTGGTAATGGTGTTTCCACTTGGTGTCACACCTTTCTACAGGTAGCACCTTGGGAGAGCTCAGTAAAGCGGTCAGCCTGCATGAGTGAACAGCTAGGTGTTAACAGAGAAGGAGTGGGCCATGCCATGAACTTTCTGTCTGCAAACCAGCCTCTCCTCCTTACACAAAACCACCAGCAGATGTCCTGTCTGATTGCTGTTGTGAGCCTGCTGACTGCTTTTTGTTGACTGTTTTCATCACACAGTGATTTTCCATGTGTGGAGTGCTACACAGGGCACGGGTCCCCCATCATCTCCCATGATCAAGGACGGATATGATGTGCTTATTTAATAAAAATTGATCATGTTTCCACTCTGTGCCTGGTACTGAGAATGCAGAGGTGAGCGACACAATCCCAGTCCCTGCCCTCTTGGAGAATTCTAGTGGGGAGGACTGTAAATTCAGTGAGTACTTTCCCAAAGTTATGATTGGGTCATGTTGGTTAAAGTACATGAGGCTAGAAGGGTGAATAAAGAAAATGGACTAAATGGAGACTAAGGAACAGGGGCAGTTCTCTAGGGAAGCACAGCGTTTAGTGAATTCCGAAGGCTGTCTGAGACAAGAAGACCAAGAACCGGGGGAGAGCCTGAAATTGACCCTTAGTGAGTCATTTAATGAAATGTGTTTTCCTAATCCCATAAGAGTTTCCATTGAAAACATGCTACTTTGATAGAAACCAAGTCCTTGAACCCCAAGAGAGCCAACTGCAGACTCATTTGAACACTATTTGATACACAGATCTTTGAGGTCTCCTTACTTCAATCAGTTTTAATTGTCATCTTTTATTCTCACTGGATACTATAATCCTTTCCATCCGGGGCCATACAGCAGCTCTAATCACTCACTTCCCTTGACTGTTTAATGAGGATCTTTATGGTTACATTTTTGGGGGGTGATTTGAAGTATCTTTCCAATAATGGGAGCACTAAAAATAATGCACAGGACATAATTAAAAAGTCTCTGGCTGTTGTAGAGATTAAAAGAAAAAAAAAATCCAAGAAAACAAAACAAAACAAAACCTCTGCAAAATATAAAAATAGCCTGACTTGGTGTGTGGGGCGGGGGACCTCTGTAAAGAAATAACATCTCTTAAATTACAAGTTATTTTTGTTTTCTGAAATTATACTCCAGAATATCAACTGCAGAGATGGAAAGATATTACCTTTCCTCACCCCTCATGAGGGTTGTGACCAAAAGCCCTGTATCAAAAGACAGGTTAATAAGAAAAGAGTCTAATGAATTTACTTAATTATTCGTTTACATGGAATAGGAGCCTTCAGAAAGGCAGACCCAAGGAAAACTAATTTCTTTTCTTTATTTTTAATTTTTTTTTGTGTGTGGTACTTGGGGATTGAGCCCAGGGCTTCAGTGTGCTAAACAAGCACTCTACCACTGAGCTACCTCCACAGCCCCAAAGTGTCTGTTTTTATGCTTAGATTTAATTAAGAACAGACAGTTCGGTAGAAATGTGAGTGGACAAAAAGGGTACGACCTAATTGTTAGGTAAGAGATAGGAAATGGGGACGGGCTAAGTAGGGAGGAAGAGAGGGGAACACCTCTATCCCACCTAACCTCTGCCCGAAGCCCCTTCCTGTGAGGGGAAAATGGGTCACCTTGCAGTCAGAGAGAGGAAGCTAGGCACCACAAGGGGGATGCAAGCCCCTAAAAGTCTGGGGCACCCACTGATCTCAAGTTAACTCAATGCAATGCTAATACCAAATCATTAGCATTGCAACACCCCCTCCCAACCACGTTCAGTTTCTGGGGGAAGATCAGCAGAGAAGAAATGATGTCCAATCAGCTGTCAATCAAGATGCCTGTCAATCCCAGATCCTCCCAGGACAGAAAGGGGAAGAACTAGCTCCATCCAATTAAAGCAAGCTCCACTGTAAAGACCAGACCTTGTGTGGCTTTGCAGCTCAGCCCATTCTGTCGTCCCCCTCGCCCCCATGGCTCTTTGGCTTTTAATGAACCTTTGTTTTATTTGCCAGCCTCTCACGTTTAGCTCAGTTCTTTGCTCCTGAGGCCAAGAACCTGGGACTCCCGGGAGACCCCTGCCTGTGGAGTAACATAATGGTAATAGAATTTAGTCGGGGAACCCAACAAGGCCTGCCTGTCGGATTCTTCTCTCTGTATGGCTTTGATTCCCCTTGATGTAGGGCAGGACCCCACTAGATCTAAGGCCTTGTGACCTACTTCCAGACAAGGCAGGTCAGAGAGTTTCTTCACCCCCAGCTTCACACAGTGGCCTTCTTGGCTCTGAGGCCCCCTCAACCTCCTTCAGTTCCAAGGACTTTGGGGCAGCAGATTATGAGCCCCAACACAATCAAATGCCCACTAAGCCTTAGTATTGCTGTTTCAGTTTTCTGACTTGCCCATTGTTCACTTCAC
The DNA here is from genome assembly GCF_047511675.1 of Marmota flaviventris. Classification (NCBI taxonomy): domain Eukaryota; kingdom Metazoa; phylum Chordata; class Mammalia; order Rodentia; family Sciuridae; genus Marmota; species Marmota flaviventris. Next base: position 15,063,498 of record NC_092500.1, on the reverse strand, counting down.
AGGACTCTTTTTTTTTTTAAATATGTGAACATTCTTTATAGCAACTTTTAAATAAAGTTGTGGATTCTATCCCCATTTTATCAATGTCTGCAAACAAATATGTAAGAATACCATAAGATAGTACTCATGATTTTCTTTGGGTTCTGAGAGAAAGGGAAGCCTTTGTTTCTGTTGTTATAGTTTTCTAGTATATTATTTTAGTTTTGAATTAAAAATGTGGGCTGGTGGTTTCCTAAGTGGACCAAGAAAATAGTTCTCAGCAATCGTTCCCTAAGCAATTCCACTGGAATATTGTTCACTTATTTGTAAAACAAAACAGAGTCAAATCAAACAAGTTACCTGTTAAGGGAAATATTTGATTTTATTGGAAAATTCCTGTATTCCTGCTTAGCTTGTCAAGAGTTAATGTACAATGTCTTCAGTTTGGCTTTTTACGGTCCATTTAAGGGTCTTGTCCTTGGATTGATTCATTACAGAGATGGAGTCAAATTTTCTGGAAAAGAGAATTCAGCTGCTCAGCAAGTGAGCTGCCTCCAAATTGCCTATGTTAACTGTACCTACCCCCAATCTAGCCAAAGAGTCAATAAAAGCTGTTGGAATCAGAGAAGTCGTAAACTTGATTTCTAGATCCAGAATCATGTCCATTCTGGGATGACCTCACATTGGCAGTCGGATTTGATTACAAGGTCATTTCCCCACATGTGGTACTCCGCAGTTTGAAAGGTACAAGGTGTTGGCTAAAATCTGATCCTTGGGGAGTATTTGCTCATTTTACAAGCTGCTCCTCCATTGGATATAACTCAGTCCAACGGGCAGTTGCTCCTCGGGGAAGCCGATGTGCTAAACCCTTGGAGCGGCCCCAGCCCTGTGGAGAGAGGCCCTGACAAAGCCCACATGCGCATCCCTCCACCAAGCCATTGGCGCTCCTGCTCTGCTTTCCCCGACCTCATTTCAAGCCAAACCTTTCATAACAATCTACAAGGAAGTCTTTGTGCTTCAAAATGTCTGTGAATTTATGAGAGCTCTAGTGTGTGTGTGTATGTGTGTGTGCGTGTGTGTGTGTGTGTTTGTGTGTTTTAACGGGGAGCAACCTAAAGATTGGAATAACATATTTTTCTGGCTCCCAGAATACTCATTTTTTAAATCACAACAGCATATTTCCAGTACTGAGAACTTTAAAACTACTCTGAAAGCAAGAGAGCCCCTTGATTTAACTTAGAGCTGAAAAGGACCAGGGACACTAGTGATTTTATCTAGTAAGTGAAGAAACTGAAGCCCAAAGGGAACCCATTAGACTTGCCCTGAGTCACACGTGTAGCTTCGGACAATGGCCTTAGGTCTTCTGATTTCCAACCCAGGGCCTTTTCCACTCCTCATTCTGACCTTCAAATCCCCTTATCAGTATTGACAAATGAACCGTCACATTCAGTATCATTACTGGTGGCGGTCACTGCCATTTATTGAGCCCATTTATTGTGCTGAGTATCACACTCCATTCTGACAGCAGCCTAGCAGGATAAATGCTCTTACTATTCCATTTTATAGCTAAGAAAATTGAGTCACAGATAGGAGAAATAATTCACTCAGCATTTTAAGTGACAATGAGAAAAAGGCAGGACTGAGATCTAAATACAGATCTTTCTGAACACAGAATTCAAGGAGGAGAGAAATAGGGTCACCATCCCTAGATTTCCCAAGACCTGCCTTGCTTGGCAAAAAAAGTATAAAACCATCATTTGAAGACTCTTGGTCTTAAATTATCCTACTTGATAGGAACAGCATTGATATCAGGCCCTCTGATCTCACGATAATGTTCTCTCAGCTCCTTGCCCACAATAAAGCCAGAATATAATTCTTTTAAAATAGACTCTTTTTGTCTTGTAGTAACTAACCTTACGTCTTTTTTTTCTCTCTCTTTTACATTAGATTCTTCTCTTTGGGGGATGGGCTAGGAGCAAAACCATGATTTCAAGTATCCTAGCATGGAAGTTGATAAGGATGGCCACTGGCCAGGGATGACTGGGCAGAGGCCTCTGGGAGAGACAAGGGTATGGAGCCCATCTGGGCTGCCCACCAGATCCAGGCAGGCATAGCACCTCATAAATAACCTCTTACACAGGCCTTGCTGCCAGCTCAGAATGGGCTTTGAGTGTATTTAGCTTGTTTTTAGAGAGAGTGTGAGCTAACGGCTGTCATTTAAAATTGCCCAGGGCCCACGTCACAAGAACAGGTGGGCCCAGATTCGAAACACATTAAATGAGAGGCCAACATTCTGGAGTGATTATTTTCTTTAGGAAAGGATTACTCTTGGGACTCTTTAAAGCAGCGATGTCCCTTACTGTAATTAAAATGTAAATCCCGTCATTCAAATGTGGTGAACAGGCAGGACCTTTCAGGAGAATGCCTGCTTTCTTAAGCAAGGGATCCCTTGTAAAGGAGAAGTGCAAATGAAAAGTTTTGGTTCTTTCTTATAACTACTGACTAAGCCTGGAAAGCTCCATTTCCCTTCTAAGTGGTAAACCTGATATAGACGCTCTTCTATGGGAGACGTGATTTTTTTTCTTTTTTTAATACTTTGTCCTGAAACACATTTATTAAAACAAGATTAGTTAGAAATACCAAATCGAGTCTTTTGTCTGCTGCTGGAAAGCCATTCACCAGTAGGTGGCGCTTGAAGAACGAGATGACCGTAGGGTAGGGTAGGGACAATGGATCCGGGCTTGAAAGCAAAATTGCACCCTTTCTCTGGCATCTTCTTGAAACAAACAGATTTCTTCTGCACCCTTAGAAGGCCTCACTTCTGGCCGCCCTGGCTGTCCAGCTCTGTACTGCTGTTTGAGCATAAGGGTGCCCTCAACTGTACCCTTCTTGGGATCACAGAATATGAAGGCAAGGAAGGGCTTGGCTTTCAGTCTCTGGTCCTGGAACCACAGGATCTGCAAACCTTCTCTTGCTTTAATAAGGAAATTGAGATAAAAATGGAAGACTCCACATCACCTAGCTAGCTCTTTTTGGGCTTGCTCAGGTCCAGGACATCCCAGTGTTTTGGGTTATGTCACAGGGGCTTTGTGGAAGTGAAATGATATCAACAGTGTGTCGGGAGACAGTGGCCTGTCTGGGGGGCACTGGGTTCAGGCAGAACTCACGGATTGTGGATGAGGAGACAATTAACATCTGGGATTTTCTTCCCTTGTTCCCCATGTTTGTGACTGCTGCCCTAGCATGACTTCACACAAGTACTGAGTCTCTCTCTTCCAGCGGATTTTCTCAGATGTCATTTCTTCCACGCCCCCCCCCCCCCACCGCCTCCCCCCCCCCCCAGGTTCCTCATGGCTAGACCCTTTAGCATGGATTCCTGTGGGCTTGGAAATGTTCTAGGCTGCAGAGTATAGAAATGAAAAAAATCCTTGTTCTCGTAAAGGAAACGGAAAATAAATACATCAATTATTTAGCACATTAGTGATGAGTGCTTAAGGAGAAAAAATAAATAAATAAGAGCAGGAATGAGGGACACAAAAATGTCAGGGACAGAACAGAAACTGGGTCAGGGAAAGCCCTGGAATCAGGAGCTGGCTTTGAGTTTCAGGAAAGCAAGGAGACCCATAGATCATTTCCAATTTCTTCCCAACTACAGAGTTTTTATTCCCTGTCGATATGTCCTGCTGCTCCCTCTGTCGTTCCTTTTGTCACCTCCTTAGGCTGAGTTTCTGAGCCTGGGATTTTAACAATTCTCACTGAACTGGCTCCTCTACCTTCAGCCTCTTTCCCAAGCTGCCCACTCTGATCAGATGTCTAAAATAAAAGTGTAGCTTTCGAAATAGAACATCTAAATGCAATGTACCACCCTAGACTGGATCTTGGAAAAGATATAGGACATTAATGAAAAATCGACTGAAATCTGGATAATGTGTGCAGCTGGGTTCATAGTAACAGCAATGTTGATTTCTTTAGTTGTACAGATGTAAGATGTTAACAAGAGGGACCAAGCTCTGTACTATCTTTTGCAACATTTCTACAGATTTAGTTATTCCAAAAGGAGTTTATTTTTTAAAAAAAAATATAATTGTTTGACGTGTTGGTCATCTGCTTTGGAATCTTGAATGATTCCCTCATGCTTTGGGGATAAAGAAAATAACTTTTTAGCCTAGCCTAGAAGGAGACTTATAGATAGAGATGCATTCAGCAGATATTTTTAAAATTATGTACAGTGTTCCAGATACAGCCAGACCCTGAATAGCGAATGGCACTGTATTCCCCAGCTAATAGGCTGGCGAGGGACTCTGGCAAGTATATAAGCAATTCAATTATAAGGCAATGGGTACCAAAAGAGTGGAGAGAGATTGCACAAATATGCAATGGGAACCCACAAGAGAGTTAGGGAAGGCACCCTGGTGGAAGTGACGTCTAAGCTGCAACTGAATAGTTGAGCAAGTGTAATCCAGGGAGGAGCTTTGGAGGGGTGGAGAGAAGAGGCAGGAGAAGGTCCCAGCATGCAGGAAAGGTCTGCTGATCTGAAGACTCATCTGGAGTCAGACTAGAAGACTTGAAATCCACATGTGTGGTCTTGCTGATTACTTCTGCACTCCACCTCTTGGGGTCCTCTCTCACGATTTCCATTCTTAGCCTTCCACACCTGAACAATCTTAAGATGCAGCAAAAATGCTCCTTTCTGCTTGGAGGCTTAGGCAATCACCGCACCTCCAGGTGATTCATTCCCTACATGCAGTCTTTTATCACATTGTAGACTCATATAGCAACGTCTCTCATTGCTATTTAATAATCCTCGACTTTGGTTTTTTAACTTATCTTTAACCTGGCTCTGTGCTGTATTATGAGTCACAGAAAGCAGGAGCTGTGTCTTACGCACCTTTGCACACAATGTCTGAGATTGATATTTACTGGGCACCAGCAGCTCCCTCATCCGCAAAATGCTCTCTCAGTGAAGAGCTGCAAGGATTCTATGAGATACTGAGTTAGTCAGGTTTCTGTTGTAATAAAATACCTGAGACAATCAACTTATAAAGAAGAGTGGTTTATTCTACTCATGGCTTTGGAAGTTTCAGTTCATAATCAGTTTGCCCTATTGCTTTTGGGACTGTGGCGAAGCAGCACATCATGGTGGGAACACACGAAGAGCAAAGCTCTGCACCTCATGGCTGGGACATGGGAGAAAAGGGGCACAACACCAATGACCTAAGACCATCCACTAGTGCCCCTCTTTGAGAGTTTTGTAGCAGAGTATCTGGAGGAAAGGTGGGGCAGAGAGGGGCATTCTGCAATTGTCCACCAGGAGGGCATTGTAAAGTGGAGGCCCCTGGCTTCCCTTCAGTTCTATCTAGTGCTAGCACCCTCTGCTGGTGTGGTGGTCTTCCTGCAGATGATGTGCATATTATTTTCTTGGGCTGGTCATGCTCTTCCTCTGTTCTCAAGGACCACTTTCCTCAGCTGGTGTCCCAGCACTTGCCCTCAAAGTCACCAGCTCTTCTCAGACTCCTGCTTTTATACTTACCTTGTTATTGCTAGGAGCCTCAGAAATTTCAAAGGTCTTCTGCACCCTCCAAAGGCTACAGGGAGCTGAGATATAGTGGGTCTTACCCTATCTCCTCCCAATCATATCACACTGCACCATGAATGTTTTGTTCCCTACCACCAAGGCATCTATCTTTAATAATGTCAAGTAAAATAAACACCATTCTGTTTCCAAAGGCCCCCAAATCTAAGTACTTCACCCAGTAGCCATTCTCCTTTTCCAAAGTGGGGAGAGGAAAAAAGAGGCTAATGGGCCACTCCTGGGCTTCTGGAGCACCCTTCAAGAGCTGTCTCATCACACTTAGCTTGGGGACAGCTTGACGGTAGAACCAGCAGGCAACCAGAAATCAGCAAACAAGTCACTAGAGAAGGAAAGTTCTTCTTTTTGCAAGTGCCACCAATGTCTTAGTCAGTTTGGGATGCCATGACAAAATGCCATAGACTGGGCAGTTTAAACAGCAGGAATTTAAATCTCACAGCAATGGAGGGTGGAAGTCTGAGGGAAGGGTGCCTGCCAGTTCAAGGTCTAGTGAGAGCCATCTTTCTTGCTTGCAAATAACTACCTTCTGTTTTGCGTATGGCAGAGAAAGTGTGTGATCAAGGTCTCTGGCATATTTTCCTCTTCTTATAAGGGCACAAATCCCATTATTAGGGGCCCACCCTCATGACCTCATCTAAATCTAATAATCTCCTAAAGGCTTCATCTCTAAATATCATTGCATTAGAAGACAGGGCTTCAACATATGAATTCTGGGGAAATATAATTCAGTCCATAGCACTTAACATTACAAGAAGTTTTTCTGGCTTAGGGGAAGCATTATCCTTTTACCATAAATATTGCACTTCCCTTAAAGTCAATGATTTTTTTTTCTTCCCACTTCTCATGGCCATTGAATCTTATGTAGTAGATGGAGTATTTGCACCATCTCTGGGACCACTCCAGCAAGCCCTGCAGGGAGGCTGATGATCCCAATGGCTAGTCTTTCTGGAAAGCTTGACATTGGAATGTGGTGCTATCTAGCATTTTTTTGTTCTAAGATTTGGATTCAGGCTGCAGGATAACAACCACAAATTCTACTCAACATCTATCCTTGTAAACAATGCAACACTCTACAATGAAAGTCATTAGTCTTGGCACTACTTGTATTGTTATTAATGCACTATTTATTTATCCCATACATATTCTTTCAAACTTCTACTCTGATTAAGCACTGGAAAATATAGCAATAAACAAGATAAAGTCTCTAAAATCTTGAAATATGGGCAATAAACTAGTAAGCAAATATGTAAAGAAGATGCAGAGGTAGGGAGTATGGGAAAGGGGGACTAATTTAGATTGGATTCTCTGGGAAGACTATCACTGAGGAAGTGAGGTTTGAGCTGTGACTTAAATGACAAGACAGAGCTAAGACTATGATAATATGGTATCCTAGCAGAAAGCCCAGTAAATGCCAATGTTCTAAGGGTGAATTAAGTGTTCGTTCCAGGAACCAACGGAAGACTAATGTGGCCAGAGCTGAGAGAGGCAGGAGGTGAGGTCAGGGAAATAAACAAGGATCAAAGTGGGCTATAATCATGAATTGTGTTTGTTTCTAAGTACAAGGGAAGCTCACTGAAAAACTCAGGGAGTGACACTGACTGATTTATGTTATAAAAGGTCATGTGACATTGACTGATTTACATTAAAAAAAAAAAAGATCAGTCTCCCTAAGTAAGGAGAATGGACTATAGGCAGAGATGGTGGGTTGAATGATGACCCTAAAATTAGGCCCATGTCCTAATTCCTAGGACTTATGAATGTGACCATATTTAGCAAAAAAGATTATTTGAAGATATGATTAAGGATGTAAAGATGAAGACACTCTAGATTAACTGATGGGTCCTGAGAACTATCCTATAAAAAGCTGGATCATATGGCCCAAATGGTCAGAAGTTTGCACGGCAGCCTGGGCCTATTGCAGAGCTTTTCTTGTTCTGGGTCCACTCAAAATTAGCAGCTTTTTGGGTCTCTCAGTAAATGGGCAGGAGCCACACACCCCAAAGAGAAATGTGTTGCCAAATGGGGCCCATTCAGTATGGAGGGTGATCTGTGGGAGGGGGTCTGCTTTACTCAAAGTTCACCCATTTAAATGTTATTCTCATCTAAAATTACCCTGAACAGAAACACTCAGAATAATGTTTGACCAAATATCTGGGCCCTTTGTGGCCCAATCAAGGCAACATAGAAAATGAACCATCACAAATTCTTCCTTAGTGCCTTCAGACAGAGTATTTTAGATTTCTGGCCTCCAGAAGTATAGGAATAAATTCATGTTCTTTTAAGCCACCAAGTTTGTGGTAAATGGCTTACAGAATCCCTGGGAAACAAATACGGGAGGAAAGAATAGGAACAGGGACTGATTAAGAAACCAGTTTAGAAACTGACCAAGGCAAGAGATTGTGGTGGGGGAAGGGGGTGGTTTGAAGAATGGGAGACTTAAAGATGGATTCTAAGTTGGGGGCTTGAGTAACTCAGTGGATGAGTTCTTAGGAGGTGACGAGGAAAGGACCAGATTTTTCAGTTGGAAAATCGTGAGTTCTCCTTTGAACTTGCTACATCTCAGATGTCGGGTAGGGAGTTGGGTAAATGAGATTGGAGTTTGATTGGAGATGTCATGGCTAGAGATGAAAATTTAGGAGTCATTCTTAAAATATGCATAATATTGGAAGGCTATTCAATACTATCTTGGAGAGCCTTGGACAGCTATCTAATATCCAGACCCAGATTGACAATACCCCAACATTTAGGGATGAAGCAGATGAGTAGAAGCTAACAGAGGAAACTGAAAAGTGGCCAATAGGGTCAAAGAGAAAATTAGGAGAGAGTGAGAAGACAAGAAAGAAAGGAAGGAAGGAAAGAAGGAAGGAAAGAAAGAAGAGTTTTCAAGAGATAAAATTGATGACTCATTGGCAACTGACAAAGACTGGATTTATTAATCTCTTTTTGCTGAGGACTGAAGCCAGGGTCTAGTGCATGCTAGGCAAGTACTGTCCCTCAGCTACACTCCAGCAATATCAGATTTGGCACCTATTTTAATCAGTTCTCTACCACTGTAATAAAAACCTGAGATAATTAACTTAGAGAGAGAAAAGCTTAATCTCGGCTAATAGTTCTGGAGGTTCCAGTCCATGATTGATTGGCCTATAGATTTGGGCCCGTGATAAGGCCGCACAGCATGGTAGGGGTGCATGGTGAAGCACAGCTGCTCACATTGTGGCAAAGAAGCCAAAGAAAACGAGGAGGGGGTCCCACAGTCCCCATTCAAGATCCTGCCCCCTATGACCCAAAGACCTCCCACTGGGCTCCACCTCTTAAAACTTCCACAACCCCAGCTGGTACCTACCGTGGTGCACGCATATAATCCCAGCAGCTTGAGAGGCTGAGGCAGGAGGATCCCAAGTTCAAGGCCAGCCTCAGCAAAAGTGAGGTACTAAGCAACTCAGTGAGACTGTCTCTAAATAAAATACAAAATAGGGCTGGGGATATGGCTCTGTGGCTGAGTACCACTGAGATCATTCCCCAGTACCCACCCTGCCCCCACCAAAAAGAAAAAAAATATTCCACAACCTCCCAATGGTACCCAGTTGGGGACCAAGCCTTTAACATGTGGACCTTTAGAGGATATTCAGGATCCAAACTAGAGCAGCACATAGAAGTCACTGGTGACCACAGGAAGAGCATTTTCTGTTCTGCTCTCTGGGGTGGGTGGGCACAGAAGTCTTGCTGAGGTGATTGATGGAGGGGTTTTGGTGTAAGGAAGCAGAGTGCACATGATAGAGATCTATTCTAATGGGGATGGTCTCTTTTATGTTCTCCATCCCCATCCCCACTTGGGGCTTGCTAAGGCATTTCTTTCCTCTTAAAAACATTTCCCTCCCTTCTGGCTTTCCCTGCTGTATTTAGAGGATTGTAGAGGTTAGATAAGTGATGGGTGGGTTGCAGAGATGGAACATGGAACGTCCATATGCTAACCACTGGAGTGGACAGTGGCTGCACGCATTCGTAAACTCTATCTCCAAATGGAGTGGTATATAATGAACATTTTCTCATAATATTATATTTCCCAACATTAAAAATAAAAACAAAAAATTCCCATAATGTTTCTTATAACACTATAAACTCCTTATAGCCGTAGTTTCATGATTGCTTAATAATCAGTTGTGGGACTTGTTGGCTATCAAAAAGAGCACAGGGTCAACATCTTTGTGGATGTAATTTTTTTTTTCCAGCTTTTCAACTGTTTAGTTTTGCAATAAAATTGCTGGGCTAAAGGTATGAGAATTTTGGCTGGATTTCTTCCTATGGTGTTCATGAAAGCCATCATTTAGGCCACCTCTTGTCAAAGGGGGGTTTTGGTCTATAAGGTCAGGAATCATTTCTAAATTTCCAGGGCCTCTTGGAGCACATAGCATAGCTCTGTGTACGTATTAGAAACGCAGTAGATAATTGAGTTGTTTGGAAAGGTTGGAATTGAATAACTTGGGGCACCTTATCTTGGGTGGAGGAATTGAGAATCTGGTGGGGACCTTTAAATTCAACCTGCTTGATTCGTGTAAAGGGAATTTATTAACTGTTAACCAGCCTGTGTCTATGCCCACATCCCCATCCCCAGCGCCCCACCCATGAGCCCATTAACTGGGCTACAACCAGGGTCCTTCCCTTCCAGGGAGGCGTGGCCATGCGGCACAGTTCTGTCCAATGAGAGAAAAGCAAAGTCCGTTGGGCGGGACTTTCAGAGAAACTTTTGTATTCCTGATGCTGAAAGGGCCGGATAGAGCCCACCCGTCACTTTCAGTTCTTTCCCTGTTTTTCTTTCTGATGCCTAAAGATGCAAAGTCTTCTAGAGACAGACCACAAGGGGCCAAGCATGAGGATAAAATCCTACTTACTAAGGCCTCCAGGGCCCAAATAGTAGTAACTTCCACAGTGTGTATTGCCCAATGCGCCATTCCTCTGGTTTGCGCGTGTTACACCATTAGTCCTTTCCATCCACCTAGGAGGGAGGGGCTGTCCTTTCTATTCCACTTTACAGATAAGAAAACTGGAGAAGTGGAAAGAGATTGAGTAACTTTCCCAATGTCACAGAACCGAAAAGTAGCAGAGCCAAGATTTAATAATAAGATTTAATAAGAGCTGGTAAGTAGCACCAATCCAGGCAGCCTGGGTGGACATCCCTGCCCTTGAACACTGCACCATACTGTCTGTCTAGTTCAGTTGACCCAGTGTGAGTCCTGATGTCATTTTTGAGGAGTTGTGTGCTCTCTGGACTTGCCTACATTTTTGTATTTCTATATATGAAAAATATGCCTATTTGCTCGTGTATTTATTACATGAGAAAACCCAAACTCTTATTTGTTTCAATTTCTTCCAGTCTCATTTTCTGCTACATGTAGCAGAATACAGTCCTGATACCCAAGCTGTAGCATAGCTAATAACCTTGGTCACTTTTATGTGGCTTTGTAGCCTGCCCTTCTCCCCCTTACAGTGTTAGCTTAGCAAAGTCAGAGGACACAGCTGTCTTGTGTATTACTGTATCTTAGCACAGGGCTTGGTGCATATTAGATGCTCAATAAATGTTTTGAATTAGTGAGCAAGTCAATAAATGATTGATAGCAAGGACGGAAATAAATGTAATCTCCTGTTCATGGTTTATTTATCACACTAATTTTCATTCTCTGTGTGCAGGTTAGCAAGGAGAAAGGATAGGAGTTCTGTGTTTTGCGGTCATGTCAGTCTAGTGTGGCATTAAAAAATGCTCTATGAATAAATCACCCAGCCAAGGAACCGTGAGAGGTAAAGTATACTTTGGGGTTTCTGTTTGCCTTAAGTCTTCTGTCCCCTTTCAGCCTAGTCTTCAGCCATCAGTTTCTTCCTTTCTTTTAATTATATACCACCTCTAGATCAATTTATCCTTTTGATTTATGAATCTCATATATGCTCTTTTCTTCCCTGTCTCTCCTTATTTCCCTGGACATTCTGCACGATTCCTCTCTCCCACTCCTGATCCAGTGATTTCTCTAAGGAAAAGAGAAATATGTGCTACCCTAGCATGCACCCTGCTCTGTGCCATCCTCCCCACTCATTTCAATTTCCTGGTGTGATTTATCCAGCAATCAGACCATTGCCCCAAATTGCCTTTGCAGACAGGCTTGATGCGTTTGTCTTCCCCCTTCAGGGACTGCTTCCGATGATCACCCAGAGAAACTCAGGTCTCCGTTTTGCTGATCCTTCACTAGGGCCAGATCAGCCATGTGAGCCATTTTGCTTAATACCAAATTGAACCATTAATTCCCAGAGTAACGAACGTGCAATATGTGGAAGGGGTCACGTGCCTCCTCTGCCGGCAGGAAGGGATTCTGCTTCTTCCTTCTGATATACACTTGCTTTTTCTGCCTGTGGTGCAGCAGACAGAGCTTGGAAATGAGTCGGAGCCTCAGCTTGTCTCTGCTCAACGTCTTCAGGAAGTCGCTGACCTCCTTTGGACCTCAATTTCCTATTCCCCGGACAGTTGAACTTGGTGGACCCTCAGATATCATCTGGCTCTGTAAATTATGGTTTTATAAATAAGAAATGGCAAAAGAACTTTAAAAAAATCAATACTACAAAGGCAACCTCACTCATCTCTCTGGGAAAAAGGCTAAGACTATCCCTATAAACATTTTTTAAAAAAATAAAATTAATCAGATTCCACCTCAGAGGTCAAGCTCAGAAAAATAGACAGTAAGGATCAAATAATAGGTAATGTCAGGAATAAAGGATTCTGGGCTAGATTGATGGCATGGATTGAAGAACAAAGGAATCAAGTTCAGCCAGTGACTTGGGCAAAGCAAGGGGGACGCTTCTAAGAGGTGAAATTTGTTTTTGTGTCTTTCCTAGTTTTTCCTGTCCCCATCTGTGTACCCTGCTTTCCTCCAACAAGTACATTTTTTATATTATTATTCTAAAATATTTTGTTAGGTTCTGTAAAAGTATTTTTTTTTCCAAGAAAATTTATGAAATAGCAAAGTATGTGTTGTTTTCTTTTTCCTCCCCTCTAATCATACTCAGGTATGCTCAGCAAAGTACTCAGCAGGTAATTGTGGTTGCTGTAGCCCAGTGTCTGTCCATCCACAGGTGAGTGAGCTCCTGACACTCTCTAGTCTAAGGTTCCTTATAGGCAAAGCCAATGGGAAGAGTAGGTGGAGGAACACGGATATGCAGCCATGTGATTCGTTATCTACATGGACTTCATCTGAAGTCAACAGACCTGAGAACATCATTTGGAACCTGGAAGCTCTGACGTGCACAGGCTCAATCTAAGCTGTTCGTAATAACTCACATGCAATCCCTCAACGCCACTAACACTTCCCAGACCTCTCTTTGACCTTCTCCCAGGATGGGGCCCATTAGGCCATGTGTGGCTCTTTGAATTTCATTTGCATGCTGATTTTCCACCATGCAGTAGAGATCCCATGACAGAAGTGAGGTGATTAATTTTATCTGTCATGGGGCACAGATATTTGGTCAAACATTATTCTGGATGTTTCTTTGGAGGTGTTTTTTTGGATGAGATTTAAATCGATAGATTTAGACTAAAGCAGATTACTCTCCATAATGTGGATAGACCCATCCAATCAGTCGAAAGCCTTAATAGAGCAAAGACTGAACTCCCCTGAGCTAACAGGAGATCTAGCTGATGGCCTTTGGACTCAGACTGCCACTCTTTCTGGAGGCCAGCCTGCTTGCCTGTCCCAACAGACTGTGTACTCTTCAGGCCTCCATAATGATGTGAGCTAATTCCTTAAAATACGACCTATGCCCCCTTCCTTCTTCCCTGCTTCTTTATATATCTTGTTGGCTCTTTTTCTCTGGAGAGCCCTGCTAGGTCAGATCTCCATGGCTGGTCTTCCCAAAGAAAGCCCTTCAACAGAAACAGGAAACCCTGAATTGCAGGTACCGACAATGGAAGATTATTCCCATGCAGAATTTCAAGGCTTGGAACTAGCACCTTAAGCTTAGATGAACTGACTGGTTAAGAAGCAGAGCAATTGCCTCATAGAGTCACATTGGTTATTTCTAGCCACTGTCCCAGCTGGGGGTGCAGGAGGCATTGAGGCTGGGATTCCATGCTCCTGGGCTACACTTCCTGTGGGGTGGGTTAAGCTTAGTTGCACCTCTCTGAGATAAGAGAAGACAGCAGGGGTAAGCCCTCTCCTCTGCACCCTGTCTTAATAATCCTCTTTGTGTTACTTCAGGTATAAGCCTAAAGAGAAGGAACTTTGAGCTAAGTCTCAGATGACATTCTCACGTAGCCTAGGACCCAGCCTGAACTTCATGGTCTAGCTACGCCCACGTGGCAATGCCCAGGATTGCAATCCTCATTCATTTTCATAGATCTGCTACTCTATTGGGTCAAATTGCAGATGTTCTTGGCTTCCTTCTTGCTCTACTTGGTCAAACTCCAGATGTTCTTGGCTTCCTTACCTTCTTAGTCATAAGGATGCAAACAGTCACACTTGGAAGTTTCTACTTCCTAATTTTATCTGTTCTATTTTCCTCCAGAAGATCTTTGTTTCGCACACCCATTGCCTTAAATGCACGGAGTCCCATTTACCCTTTATTTCTCAATTCTTTCTCTCTGCAATATGATTGATTGCTTCCTCCTCTGATCAATGCTGCTCATTCAATAATGCAAAAGAAAGACATAAATCTCCTGTAATTCTACTACCCAGGGACAATGGCTATTCATATATGGATTTGAGTTAACAAAGTGAATTGTGTCATTTACTTAGACTGGACGCCCCGGGGAACAGTGGGGTTCAGGAATGGGTTGGGAGTGTGGGGGAATAAGATTTAAAACTTGAGAGGCCTCTTAGACATCCCAAATGTGAAAGTAGAATAAGTAGTTTGAAGTGGGAGTGAAGTTCAGAGAGAAACCCAGGCTGGAGAAGGGAACTTGGAGTCATCCGTACAGGAGGGCTGAGCTCTGGGGAAGGATAGAAGAATGTCAAGAACATGTAGGCCATCAGCTATGTCAAATGCTGACGATTGGCCTAGAAGGACAGAGACTGAGGATTGGAAAACAGACTGATTAAGGGGATTCTGGAAAGAAGGGGAGGAGAGGAGTGAATCTGGATAAGTCTTTCCTGGAGTTTTACAGAAACAGGGGAGAGAAATCGGTATAAGAGGAGGAGGACTGTCATATCGCATGACTAAACCAGTCAGGGTCACTCCAGGTGAATGGGGCTGGCACAAAATAATCACAGAGATAGAGAAATACCTTTTTCTTTGGGTTCTGTGACGGCTCTTCTGACCCAGCTCCCACATAGGAGGCAAAGCAGGCAAGAAAGAGAGAGAGGAGCACGTGCTGAACCCTTTTATTGGGGAGAAGCCATTCAAATGAGGCAAGGGGTAGGACTACAAAGGAATCGGTGAGTGTAACTCACCCCAGCGGGTATGCCTACACCTGAAGCCACACCTTGCTATCTGAACTGGGACAATGCCCAAGTCACTACAAAATGTAGTAATTGGTCAGAGCCCCCTGAATCAGGACCTGAAGGTCATATACATCCAGGGCAGCTCCCGATAGAGGACATGGTGGTTGAAGGGAGGGTATTTTAATGGGAGATCTTACCCAGCACATTTGATGCCAATAATGTAATTGTAATGCTTTCTAGGGGTATTATAGTTTATTTAACAAATCCTGCATTAGAAGACATCTCTGTCTCAAACTTGTGCTATTATAAATAATGCTACAGTGAACATCTGCAGTATTTCAGGTGCAAGTGTTAGAATCACTGTCCAAGTAGCTGTCCAACTGTGTCCCCCAAAATGATTGACCAAGGGGTGGGAACTGTCACGGGCCCAGCCCACTGCCTCCAATCACTGGTGGCCAGGGGACTGCAGTGGGAGAGATGATATCATTTGAACTACAGGGAGATGGGAATTTCTTCAACAGTGAGGGTGTTTGGAGTTATTCTTGGCAGATTTCGAAAAGGTGTTTGCTATAATATTCTTAAATGCCAACCATGGTTTTAATTTACCCTCCCTCCCTTCCTCTCTCTCTTTCCTTCCTTTCCTGGTACTGGGGACAGAATCCAGGGGTGCTTTACCACTGAGTTCCATCCCTAGTCTTTTTAATTTTGTGACAGGGTCTCACTAAGTTGCCCAGGCTGGCCTTGACCTTGAAATCCTCCTGCCTTTGCTACCCAAGTTACTGGGATTATAGGCATGCATGAATGTGCCTGGCTTTCTACCTATTTCTTAGGATAAATTCCCAAGTAAAATTAGTAGGTTAAATAATATGAATATTTTTTTAAAGCTCTTGCTGAGCCGTTTGCCAATCTTTATTTCTGCCTACTGAGAATTAGAAAATCATTGCATGCATTCTCAGCATTTGCTACCATAAAAATTCAAGTGAAAATAGTAAATGGTTTCTCATTGTTGCTTTAATTTTATTTTAAAAAAATCACAGTCAGCAAGTTTGAATCCAAACAAAAATTGGTGTTAACCAAAAATGCATTTGTAGCGCTCCACGGGGGAAATTTAACATGGTGGAACTAAGATGGCTGAGTGCCAAGTGACCGAGGCCTGGTCTGCGGCTATGTCCCCTTTGCAGCAGCATGCTGGCAGAATTCGTCTAAACAGCCTCAGAGGCCTGTCTCCTTTTAGAACCCTCCAGCTCAAATTGTTGGAGAGCATAGCAGGGGAGACCCCATTCATCCATTTCAGGGCCTCCACAAACAGAAGAGGCCAAGACCTTCTCAGGGAGGCTGGCCCCATGCACCAAGATGCCAATTCCAGCCTCAGTCTGGGAAGATTTTTGGTGTCCTCTACTGCTCTCTGTGACTTAGCTTGACATGGAGAGGGAACAGGCCCAAGGCCAGAGAGCAGCAGCTGAGGGTAGGAGCACTGCTGGTCTCCGCCCCTTCTTCTTCCAAGGTGCTGTTTGGGTGTCAGTATGATCCATGGCGCCTCCTTCCCACCAGGCATCTATAGCCCCAGGTCCTGAGTCTTTAACGCATGGACATCCTTCCCAGGCTATTCGCTGGGATGATTGAATTCTTCAGGAGTGAAAAATGAACCTTTGCTTCAAATGCAGGAGAGGAGGTGAGAAATGAAATTTTATCTTAAAAATTTCTTTCATTCCAAGGCCTATGAGTCCTTTTACATGCTCCAGATTTGGTAGAAGACCTCTCTTCTTCATCTCACTACTAAGGCCCACCAGGATCAGGGAAGGGGGCTGCTTCTCCCCCCTCACCACCACGCCAATATTTTGATCTCTTTATTGTATTTGAGAAGTCACATGACCTCTATGCTTCCAAATTTATAAAATAATGGATATTATTATCTCTTGGATGTCATTAACACCCATGTGAGTGGATGTGTACAGTGTTTGCTTTTAACAGAAATAAAGCATTAGAAAACTAAAATGTGCTTCACAGCATCTTTTATTTTATAGCTGTTTTGTGGGATAAAAATTGAGGGGGCTTTTTAAAAAGTTTAGAAAAAATGTCTCCCCTCAATATTACTAGTAAGATAAACTAGGGTTCAAATCCCACTGTCGAGCTGCATGCGGGTGAGTTTGTTAACCACTCTTTGCCTCAGTTTTCTCTTCAACAAAATGGGGACATGAGCTGTACTCACCTCATAAGGTTGTTAAATTTAGTGTGTGTAGAATGCTTGCTTGGCACCTAAGTGCTTGCTATGGGTTGACTTTATTAGTATTTAAAAACATCATTGGTTAGGGTTGAAGCTCTGGCCTGAGAGAGATCTTGGGCCACCTTTCAAGTATTCTGTCTACTTAATGTCTCTGTGCCTTAGCTTTTTCATCTGTCAATGGGAGGTGAGAACAGTTATCACCTATCTTCACAAGGGTATTGTAAAGAGTAAATGAAATAATGTAAGTAGAATGCATGACATTTTGCTTGGAATGGTCTATATACAGCAGTTGTTTATTGGCCCCTCCCCTGGGTAAACCCTAATGCAAACTTCTGAGGCTGTGGATGTGCCATTTGGGCTCTAGGGCCAGACTGCCTGGCTCTTCCCCGAGCTCCTCTTCTTTACCACCTGTTCCTCCCCAGGTGTTCAACCATATCATGTTTCTTCCCTGCCCTGATCAGAACCCAGACCAGCCTCTGAAAAAAGGCTGTGAGACATCATGTCTGTGAGACAATTCTTTCAAATATGTTTGTGATTTAAACCTTATCTTGAGTGGTAAAATAAGACTCAGGCCCCTATGCCAGGAATTTTAGATTTTTTTTTTTTTTGGGGGGGGGGATACCGGGGTTTGAACTCAAGGGTACTTGACCACTAAGCCACATTCCCAGCCCTATTTTGTATTTTATTTAGAGACAGGGTCTCACTGAGTTGCTTAGCCCCTCATTTTTGCCGAGGCTGGCTTTGAACTCACCGTTTCCTGTCTCAGCCTCCTGAACTGCTGGCATGCGCCACCATGCCCAGCTTATGCCAGGAATTTTAGGTCCCAGAAACTAGGTAAGGGTGTTTCCCAAGCACCCATCTTTTTCAGGGCTCTTAATACTGCAGTGATTTAGTGGCTGCTCTTGGAGAATATCAGGACTGAACAGGATGGTGATTCAAAGTCAGGTGTATAAGATGATGGTTGGGAATTGTGTTCAGCTCCTGACAGCAGAGACCCAACGACAATCAGGGGGGTGGAGGGTTCATTCTCTCACCTGCGAGAAGCCCTCAGGTAAACACTTTTGAAAGCTCTGCTGTCTTTGTGGTGGCATTAGGGGCCTAGGTGGATTTTCTGCTCCATCACCCTCAGCTTCCAACTTTCCTCCTCAGAATAGCTCCACGGGCCTAACGTGAAGCCTGATTGGACAGGTGCCATCCCAGCCATCACGTCCTCTTTCCAAAAAGGGAGAATTGAAAGGGCATGAGATAAAAGGGGGCACTACCCTGCTGAATTAGCCTTCTTCAGATCTCCTGAAAACCCTGCCTGAAGATTTCCACTCACAGCTGCCAGGGAGGCTGGGAAATAGACTTAGCTCGACACATTGATGCCCAGAATAAAATCTGTTCCTGATGGAAAGGAGAATGGAAGATGGGTTGAGAGCTCTCACATCTACCACAGATACGATTTCTTGTAAGCTAGCTGTGTTATTGGTTTTGTCTTTTCAGGGCTGAGTAGGTGGGACCTAGGGCAAGTTACTTGGCACAGTTGTCCTCACCAAAAAAAAAAAAAAAAAAAATGGTGTCCCCAACCCCAGTTGAGTAGTTTTGGTTTCTTTTTTTTCTTAGCAAGATAGACTATCTGTGTCGAAGGAGATTATACATACATCTACATGTCTATCTGTATAATATACATATCTATATTATAATTTATATGCATACTGTAATTTTGTCTGTGAATTTCTATTCATCTCTTTACTTTCTGTTTCCTCCTTGGTAGTTTCACTGCAATTTGGCATTAAAATCTTCTACTCTTCAAGTTACTCCTACCACGGCCTCCAGTGATCTCCCTGGTTGCTCGATTCAAGGGATCCACTTTAGTACTTAACTTTCTGGAACATGTTAAGAGCTTTTGGCACCCTTGACCACTCTGTTGATTAACTCCCTGGGGTTCCTGGGTCTGTGAACTCATTCTTCAATGTCTTTTTTTTTTTTTTTTTGTCTAGTACCTTCTTCCTTTTCTGGCTCAAGATCTCTGCCCCTTAACCCTTCTCGTCTTTCTTCAACATATTTTCTGAGGGAGGCCAGTCATTCCAATGACGATGGTTAAAGATGCCAAATCTGTTATTTCCAGCCCCCAATTCTCCCTTGAGGCCCCGCATCATATGTCCAAAGCTTATTGGGCACCTCCCTTCAGAAGACCCACAGAGAATTCCAACTGAGTGTAAGCCCAAGCTTCTTGTCTTTCTTCTCAGATCCACCCCTCTCTCCTCCAGAGGTGCCCTCTACTCACTCCGGATCCACACCTGGAAAGTTGAGAGTCATCCTTTTCCTTGTTCTCACTTCCCACAGGCCATGATTCTCAATCCTGAGGATGCAGGTTTATGTCATCTCAATCTGTCCCCTCCTGACCATTTTTCCTTCCATCACCCAGGCTCTGACTCACATTGCCTTTCTCATGAGCTTTTCTTTTTTAAGTTATTATAAAATATATGCAATATAAAATGTGTCACTTGAACCATGTTTAAGTGTTCAGCATAGGGGCATTAACAATCACACTGTTGTGCAACCATTTCCACCATCTGTCCATGGAATTTATATTCATCTTGAAAAACCAAAACTCGGTACCCATTAAATGATAACTTTCCTTTCCCCACCTCTCTCCAGCTGGTTAGCCATCATTCCATTTACTATCTGTGGATTTGATGGCATACAGGAAGTGCCCTTTTGTGGTTGGCTTATTTCACTCAGCACAGTGTCTTCAAGAGCAATCCATATTGCAGTAGTATCAGAGTTTCCTGCCTTCCTGAGGCTGAATTTATGTATATACCTCCTTTGGTTTTCCATTCATCCATGGATGGACACTTAAGTTGTCTCCCCTTTTTGGCTGCTGTAAAAAAATGCTGCTACAAACATGGGTATATACACATCTCTTTGTGTCTCTGCTCACAATATTTTGGGTTATACACTCAGAAGTAGAATTGATGGATCACATTATAATTCTATTTGTGTGTGTGTGTGTGTGTGTGTGTGTGTGTGTGTGTGTGTGTGTGTTTCCTTTTTGGTGCTGGGGATTGAACCCAGGGCCTCACACATGCTGAATATGCCACTGAGCTCTACCACTGAGCCATATTCTCAGACTGGGAATTCTAGTGTTTTCCTCAATGGACTTTTACAAAGGCCTGCCTATACTGTATCTATCACTGCTTTCTGTCTCCTTCATGTCAACTGTATTCTCTCCACTATTGGAAGAGGTTTTTTTTTTTTTTTTTTTTTAACACAATAGGATTTTTTCATCTCTGTCATTAAAGTTTTTCTATGGCTTCTGATTAGGCAATGATGAAGTTTCAAGGTTTAGCACAGTGTACAGGAATCTTCATGAGATAATCCCTTTGCTTGTTTTGTCTTGTCTCCTAATTGTTCTATCAGCCAGACTCCTAACCTGACATTTTACACCTATGAAATGATGTAATCAATTCATTAAAACAATTGTTTACAGATCACCCTGCTCTGAGTGCGGGGTTACAGCATTGAACCAAAGTCGCTGTTCTTATGCATTTTCCATTTTGTTGGGTGCTGGTGGTTTGGATAGAAGTTTATAAACAAACACATAATATTTCAGGTAGTCATAAACAATGCTGGGTCAGCTGCTATTTTAGATAGGGTGATGAGAAAAGAGCTCTCTAATAGAGGTGACTTTTGAACCTGAAAATATTAAGTAAACCAGGAGGATCTGTGGGAGAATAGCTTTCTGAGCAGAGATGACAGTGACTGCAAAGTTCTGTGACAGGAGTGACCCTGGAAAGAGCAATAGGGTGCCGCAGTCCAGCTGCAGCAAAATAACCGGGGGGTGACAAAGAACTTGTATAGATTGATACAGCAGCAGTGGAAGCCGTTTATTGCAGGACAGGAGCAGTATTTATACATTCCACACAGCTTATCTAATTAGCATAAACTAGATACATCAGTCAACCAATAAGGAATCTCCACACTTAATGGCTCGCTGGTGTTCCTTCACAAACCACTCCCTCTGGCATTTTGCCAGGCACCATCCAGACTTGTTTACAGACTCTAACATTTGCTAGGCGCCATCCTGACTTGTTTACAGACTCTAACAATAGGGGAGCCAGGAGGGCTGGTGTAGAATGAACCAGGGGAAAGGGGTCCAAGATGAGATCAGGGAAGGAGAAGGGAAACCAGACAGTGAAGACTCCTTAGGCCATGGGAAGGATGTGGATTACTCCAAGACGGACAGTTATTGGGGAGTTTTGAGAAGAGAGGGATCAAGACACAACTTAATGTTTTGCAAAGGCCTTTCCCAATGCAGCATGTGAAATTCACTGTAGCAGGCAAGTGTGGAAGAGAAGATGCCGGCTGGAAAGGCATGAAGACCATCTAGCCAGAGGATTGTGGTGGTTTGGATAAGGAGGGTTGTAATGGAGTGGGGACATGTCAATCCTGGATGTAATCTGAGGACAGAGCTGACAGGATGTGCTGAGGAACTTATGTGGAGGGTGAGAGGGAGGGAAGATGACTCCAAAATTGTGACTTTCCATCCAAATGGGATAACATGGCACTGCCCAAACCATCGTTATGAAGACTTTGTGGATGTGCGGACAAATATGGAAGATAAAATATTAAGTGAAAGAATAGAATTTAAAAAGGCATGTGCCCAATGATTACAAACCTATAAATTGCAAATAATAACAAAATGTCCAAATAATAATAATCCATGCTAAATAAAAAATTTTAAATCATCAGCCTTAAATCCAAGGTAACACTCATAACAGGAGAGCATTTTTTTTTGCCACGACATAATTTCACAAATGAATTATTTCTGTCTCCGTGCTTAAGAAATAAAATTACAGTTTAAACATGCATGTGGCAGGGAGGGTAAAGATCACCTCTCACAGGTGACAGAACTGAAGTCCTCAAATGTTAAAGGGGTTCTGCAAGGTCACCCTGCTAATTACAAGCAGATTCCAACCTCAAGTGCAGTCTGCTAACTCCTGATCCATTTGTGCATGTAAATCTTTGTATTTAATTCCCCCCTCCCACTGCAATTGAATTTATTTTGGTGATGTGTTTCTTATAGTTTACTGAAACCTTGTTTCTCGATGATTTATTCAAAATCACTATACTCTCGCAGACTTTTTTTTTTTTTTTTTGCATGCAAAGTATATATCCTATTTTCAAAGTCAAGAAGATGTGAAATGTCTTTTCTTCTGCAAAGCCTTGCACAACATGTGAATCCTAATATTAGATCTTCAAATGCGGAAACTTGGTAAATCCCATATGTGCATAACAAATGCTTACTCCATAATTTTTCAGGGTCTCTGATTTATTCAGCAGGGCAAGTTATTAATAACTCTGTAGTATTGGGTGAGATAAAGTTACATGTCATGATAAATTTAAGTCTGGAAGTAAGTAAAGTCAAAAACTGGGGAAACCTTACAACCCCCCCCCACAAGATTTATATTTATTAGATTCCCATCAGTGTCATATTCCTTTTACTGAAGTATTTGGGTAAATACTTCAGAGGAATTGGAGAGAAAACCCCTGATAGAATTGGTTGAATATCTTTTAAGGAAATTAATATACTGCAGAGAGAAGATGGTAACTCTTAAAAAGAGTACAGAACCAGGTACTCATGACAGTGGATTTATGATATGGAGGCAGCATCAGGTATTAGGAGGAGCTGATTCCTAGCTCCTGATCTGTCATTCAGGTGAACTTCATCTACTCATTCAACTTTGTATGTCTGATGCTGACATTCAGTCTACAAATATTTATTGAGCTCTAATCATGTCACAGGCTGCAGCAGACACATGAGTAGCCAACTCACCCTCTTCCTTGCTCATTGATCCTGATTTTGTTTGTGGAGACAATGTGCTCAGCTAAATACAACCAGCCTTCCATATCCATGATTCCATATCAGTGAATTCAACCAACGGTGGGTTTAAAACATACATGAAAAACATTCCAGAAAGTTCCCAAAAGCAAAATTTGAATTTGTCATATACCAAACATTATGCTGAATCCAGGCAAATGAAGTGATGTGTTAGTGTAAGCATACTCTGCACTATCTCACAGGTCTTGGTTCTCCCCTCATCCCTCATTATTTGAGCATGTGCCTCAGGCTTTGTCTAGATACTATGTAGCTGGGCCCACAATGGCTGTACCTGTATTGAACATCTACAGGCATTTCCTCCCACTGGTCATTGTTCTCTAAACAATACTTTTATAAATAGTTGTTTATATTGTGTTAGCATTTATAGCATTTATATTGTATTAGATATTAAAAGCAATTTAGACATAATTCAAAATATACAGGAAGGTGTGGATGGGTTGTATGAAAATATTATACCATTTTATATGAGGATCTATAGATTTTGGGATGCAAGGGGCCCTGGAATTACTTCCCCCAAATACCAAGAAACAACTGTACTCTCTTTCCCAATCTCCCTAGCAGCTAGAGGTGGCCATGAAGAAGTCGTTGTAGATGGAGGGCAGATGGCCCTCAGATTCAGAAAAGATTTGGTTCCTACCTAAAAGTAGTTCAGAATCTGGTTTTATCATCAACCAGTTCTTTTTTGCTTTAAAAAATATTTTTTAGTTATAGATGGACATAATACCTTTATTTAATTAATTTATTTTTATGTGGTGCTGAAGATAGAATTCAGTACCTCATGTGCTAGGCAAGTGCTCTGCCACTGAGCTACACCCCCAGCCCCTCACCAACCAGTTCTAGGATAGAGAAAGGGTACCCACTCAGCTCATGAGGAAGAGAAAATGGAAAATTTATTGGAGGAAGTAATGCTTAAACTGGGTCATGAAATATTCCTGAGTTTCTGTTTTCTCATTTATAAAGCAAAAGGACTGTATTACATCTATTTTTTATATCTTGAGTTTAAAAAAAAACCTCAGCAATTTAAACACTTATGTATAAAGGTAGAGGGAATTTAAAATAGCAAAAAGCCATATTCTACTTGGAATAAAAAAAGCAGGGCATTTGGATACATGTTTTTGTGTGTATGTGTGCACAGGAGAAATCCAACAACTTCAACATGCCCAGGGCAAAGAACGAGCTTTACTGTAAACCATGGCCTCCAAATCTACAGAAGTTATTTCTATTAATTTGTTTTTGGACCCATTTTTTTTAAAAAAATCATTCTTCCTTGGGCAAAACTCAAATTACAAAAGTTCCAAACAATAAAGAGAGCTACTTTCTTGTTAATAGAGGTGAGAGTGGAAGGCAGTGAACCTGACCATGAGAGAAAAGAAGGGGCTGGGAATTAATTTGACAACACCATGTCCAGAGAGAATGATCTTGAAAGGCAAATGCAACTTGACTCTCTCTTAATGGAGAAGAGAACTAATTTTGCCCACAGCTTTACAGTGAACAGAATGTTTCCATGTCCCTTATCTTATTTGATCCTCACAACAACTTGACAGGGAAGCTTTATTAATATCCTTGTTTGACAGAGACAAGAGCTGATGGGATCTCTCAAGGTTAGGCTGCATAAATAAGTGGTAGAACTTGGACTCAAATACTCCAAATACCATATTCTTTCTGCTTCCAGAACTGCCTCAAACTGCAATCTCACCAAAAGAAAGTAATTCGGATATCTAGCTAGTAGGTGATTTTCTACCCCGATGTTTTATTCCAATTACTATAATTTGCACCCTGGCGGGGGAGGGGGAGTTGAAAGGGGATTATAGGAAGTAACTATAGGGCAAAGGGTCTTACATTGGTCAGGATAAGCTAACTACCAACAAGGTGAAAGTTACTTCTCACTATAAATATGTAGCATCCTGATCAGATGAGTCTCCTGAGTGGCTTTCATGTAAGTGGTCATTTGAGGATTAGGATATTCACTACCATTCTTACACATGACCTGGGTTGCTATGGAAGGGAGAGTGAGCAGAGGTCATACCAGAGACTTGACATATGCTTTGGCTTTATGGAGATGCTCATCATTTTTACTCTTATTCCATTGGCCAGAATGAATCACCTGATCTCCATCAAGAAGAAAGTGACAGACAGCATGACGGTGCACATCTGTAATCCCAGGAGGCTGAGGCAGGAGCATCAAGTATTCAAAGCCAGCCTCAGCAATGGCAAGTGCTAAGCAACTCAGTGAGACCCTGTCTCTAAATAAAATACAAAATAGGGCTGGGGATGTGGCTCAGTGGTTGAATGCCCCTGAGATCAATCCCCCAAAATAAAATCATAAAAAAAGCAAAAAATGAAGACTGTGAGGCTGGGATATGTAGTTCCCTCATTGAGCGGCTGCTTCTTAGAGTCAAGACTAAACAATAGAAGGGAAACATGACTCTTTGGCACCAGTTATCTCTGCTGTAGGCCTAAAAGCAATTAGACATGTGGTTCTTCTCATCCCACAAAACCTGGACAGCCCTACAGAACTTGATCCTTTGCAGCAATGTTAGAAAGGAGGCATTTTGCAGCAAGAATATTTGTAGCATGGGAGAAGAGTTGCCCCATTAACAGCAGCTCAGAAATAAGTATAGATAAAGCAAACAGAAGTGGTTAGAGCCAGAGAAAGCTTGAAAGATGTGTTCTGGTTACTATTTGTGCCCACTGTGTGTGGTAGGTTTAGAAGTACAAAGAAAGGCCTTGAAGCAGTTGCAGGCTATCTTCTGTGGATCTCCAAGATTCATTCTTAGCCTTTTCCAATCTGCTTCCTGCTCTAGGAGGCTCCCCTGCCTGTCCTTCATCAAACCCTCCAGATCACAGCTGGATTTGGCTGGTGGGGAGCTCTGGCGGGAGAATGGAGGAAGGGAAGAGAGAAGGTCAGGGATTTGTGCCCCTAGTTCCCCTCTTGCCGGGTAACCTTAGTTCTGCTGTGTCCTTCTTTGGAAGGAGACTGCTTCTCTCAACCCTCTGTGCTTTAAATAACCCTCTTGTTTCAGGTTCTGGTAAATTTTCTCTCTCTGGATCCTTGAAACCTAGGGGTGGTAACAACTCTGCTATTGCCCAAACACGGTTTCTGTACCATCTCTGATGGTCCCTCTAGATCTCATTCACATTTTTTATTTAACCTCTTTATTAATAATTATTCTAATTTGATTTTTGCCAAAACAAAATTGGTTAGCATTGTTTTTCAACCCCAAGCAGTTAATCCATTCTCTATATGAACTAAAAGAATTCTTTTTTTTTTTTTTTTTTTTATTGTTCTTAGTATTTTTTTACCAGCCTCTGAGATTTGGGCTTTAGCCTCTTTGACTTTATTCTTACGGGGCTTTGCTAGTTCTGTGCATTCGTTCTTGATTATGTGTCCCTCATTCCCTCTTGTACATGCCCTTTGAAAAATCTGATCTCATCAGCAAAGTCCCCCCACCCCCAGTCACATGCCCCTCCTCATTGCTCCCTGGATCTTCTAAAAGAAGAAATTGCTAACAAGGCAAGAGGAGGATTCATCAAATGTTTTGCTTTTTGCAGAATGAGAGCTCCATCAGATATCAAAAAAGCTGAATTAGGAAGAATCCAGTAGAGGAGGTAAAAACTTGTTTTCGAGATTTTCTGTTAGCAGAGAAGTCCAGATGCACTGATAACTGAATTTAACTGTTCTTTGCCCAGTTCTTTCCCCTCCCAGATTATTTAAGAAGTCAGCATTTCATTTTATTTCTTTAGTTTTACCTGTTCCACACTGAGTCATCTTCCTTCCCCAACGCTCTCAACTCTTCAAGGAAGATTTTTGTTCGATTTCCACTTCCTTCTCTGAGCCTGCATTTCTTTGATCCTGCCTCCCCGGAGAAGCAACTTCCTTCTCACCCTGACTGCGACAGAACCCTTTCTTCCTTTTCATCTTCCTCTTATTTTTCTTTTCCTGAGAGGTAGTGTAGTACAGTGGTAGAGAGTGGATTTTAGAGTCAGATAGAATGCGGCTGCATGAGTCCTGGTTCCGGTACTTTCTCTGCTGAATGACCTTGTGAGGGGACTGAACCTAATTCTTAGTTCCTTTGCTTGTAAAATGAAGAGAATAAAGATAAATAAAGATTTCTGGTTCAGAGGAATATTTTGAGCACAAAAGGAGATAATGAATGTACAATGTATGGAACACAGCACTTTCAATACATATTGGTCATTTTTATATTAAAAGATGTTACCCAAATACCAGGCTTGTAGATTTGATCTGCTGTTCCAAGTGGTACCCGAGGTTTTTATGTCCCTCTGGTAGATCTTGGAAGTGTTCTTGCTTGTTCATTGTTAACTGATGCCCTTCAATTTGTTCTGGTTACTGCTCTAAATAGAACAGTTAAGTACACAAAAATCAAGATTCAACCAATATTTATGGAGAGCCTTATAAATACCAGATACAGTGCCAGACAATGCTCACAGGTTTTCTACAAGAATGTCAATTACAGAATCAGGCACAGGCAGTGAATAACTTCTTTTTTTCTGTATGAGAGTTGTAAACAACCTTCAGCTCTTTCATTCCCTATTCTGGTTTGACTTTCAATTTGTTCTAATCATCTGACCATAGGTGGTCTTTTCTAGAAAGATGACAGTTACAAAAAAACAACCAGAGACACATAAAATTTAGATAGAAAGGGATGATTTTAAAGCTACTGGTTTTTAGTTCTCTTTTACTTATCAAAAGACAGTGCCTGCTTTGAATGAATGTCATTTCAAAAGACTTTTTAAATGGTCATTTGTTTCTTGATAAAGTTGCACATTTGTTTGGATTATATTTACTAATTTTATTCCCATGGACTTCTACCAGCTCTCTTCTATCCTCCATAGGGACCTGGCCCAATTTTCTGTTTCTATGGGCATTCCAATTTGCATATCAGCTTTTATGCCATTCTTGTCACCTGGTTGCCAGATCTGGGTTTAGCCACCTTCAATTGTTCCTCCCACCTCCCTTGTTTAAATGTTTCCTATCCCTTAATAGATTCTTGGATAGTTGCCTCTTTTCTTTCAACATATTGTTTAAGACTGACAGTGTTGGAGTAGAAAGACCTCAGCAAAGTCATCTACTTTTTTTCAGTTTGGAATGCTCTTGGTTGCAAGTAACAGGATATGCAAATAAAGTGGTTTTAAACCATGAGTGCACATTTTTTCATGGAACACTAAGGTCGGACATAGGTTGTCCCAGGGTTGTTTCAAAAGCTCAACAATGTCAAGTGAGGATCCGGGCTCTTCTGATCTTCCTGTGGATCTTCAGTGTTTGTGCAATACACACTGGTCCTGGGCAAGCTGCAGCAGACTAAGTGTCACAGTCTGACACTGCTGCATCCCAAGGAGAAGGAAGTGGATGGGGCCAACGGGGCCTTTTCCTCATGCACACTCTCTTCCATAAGGGAAGAAAACTCTCCCTGAAAGCTTCTAGCAGGTCTCCCCTTAATCTCATTGTCCATAACCTGTTCACAATTCTACCTTTAGACTACTTGGCGTTGAAAAGAATTGCCTCCCTTGACTTAAGCCATCATGACCAATCCCCTGGGGCTGAGCACACTGCCACTTACAAAAAAATCTGGGGTTCTGTTATCCAAGAAGATGTGAAAGGACTATTGGATGGGTCCCAGGATAGTCTCCATATACACACTCCCACCATGCTTTATAGATGAGGAATCTGCTGCCCATTAAGGTTAAGGGCTCTGCTAAAGACTACACATCTAGAAAGTGTTAAAGCCAAAACTCAACCCTTGATCTTATGTTCTAGAATTTATTCTATCATTCTATGCTCTTCAAAGTAACCTATAGCCATTTAATTTCTGGGGAGAAAGTGAAAGTCAGTGGGAAGAATAGTCAAAGGGAATTCCTTTTCTGGTTTCCACATCCCAGACTTCTAGGATAGTAAACTTGTCATGTCCATATTGTGAGGTTAATTCATTTGTCATGTCCATACTTATGAGGTTAATTTATTCATTCATTCAATAAATATTTAATGTCCTCCCTATAATAGTTGAAGAAAAGTGTTCGATGTTAGGGATAAAGTTAATTTGGTTCATTTATACAATTGTCGTCTCAAATATTAAGTGGAAACCTGAGGATAGAATTGTAGAAATTATTATAATTGAGGGCAGAAATAATATTCTCAAATCTGTTTTATTTTCTTCTTCCTAGTTACATAAAGACTACAGTTCCTAGCCTCCTTTGCAGTTAGGAGGGCCCATATGACTGACATCTGGCCGATGGGACCTGGGCAGAAATAATATATGCCATTTCCAGGTCTGGCTATGAAACCGTTTATGCTCTTGATAGGAGGCAGGGTCATCTCCACTAGTCAGTTTTCCTATAGTTTCTCCATCTTTACTCTCCTTCAGCAATTTATGGTTTAGAAAATTAATAGCTTTGGAAGTAGTCTTGAATTCTTATAGCTTTTTAAACTCTTTCCCATGGATTTTTTTTTCCCAATAAATGACTTCATCTTGTTCTACTTCAACTTCTTTAAAGTGAAGAGACGTTTTCTTCTTTTAGTCTGAAACAGAATTCAGCTTTTCCATCCAGGTCTAGAGGTAACAACCTGGTTCAATTCTTACCAGAGATAATGGAGGAAAACGTTAAGCCTTATACGAGGGTTGGACTCAGTATTTTTTCTTTTCTTTTTTTTTTTTTTGAAGTTGAGCTTAGTTCTTTTTAATTCCCTTCCTTTTTAGTATTGGGAATCTGTGTTCTCAAGTATTCATCCTATTTCTGCCTCCCTAACACCAATAACACTATGGGAGAAGAAAGTCGAAACAATAAAATAAAGCAAAGTTTTTGAAGTTCTAAACTCCTCACTTATAAAATTGGGATAGCAAACCCGACTTCATTGGGTGGTTGCAAGGAGTCAAAGAGGAAAGAAAAAAAAAAAAAAGATGAACTATTTTGACAGTAAGGCTAAGCATGTCCTAACAGCTTTCAAACTGATGTTATTTAAATGACAATCTTGTGGTTGGTGAGAAGACACTGGGATGCAGGGGTTAAGAATCTGGACTTTGGAGCCAGACTTCCTGCCTTAAAATCCCTGCTCAGCCACTCACTTGTCACATCATTTGTGTAAGTCACTCAGTTTTACATTGTACATTGTCCTCATCTGCAAAATGACAATAATAATCCTGTCTGCTTCACACAGTTGTTGTGAGGGCTGAGTTAAGGCATTTAAAATGCTTAGGACAGGACCTGGCATAAACTTCCCAAGATGTTCGCTGTTGGTGTGGTTGTTGTAGTTTCCTTTGGCCCTATTATATCTCAGATGAGACAATGTGGCAGTAAATAGCCTTCATGACTTGATATAGGCCAAATGCAAGTGAAACTTTTGATCTCTACGTGTTAGAAAATGGAAAATCTTTCTGTACTGGTTTTCTACATGCAATTTATTCCTCCATGTATCATAGCTCTCTGTCTAGTGCTTGGTCCAAACTATAGGTTCATAATCAATCAAATAGATTAAAATTAAAATAGATGAAAATTCCATACCCTTCCTGATTTAACATGCACACATATGTGTATACATCTATGTACATTTCATATTTAATATGAAACACCTGATTTTGTGACTATCTCCTAAATTCTAGTATTCAAAAGTGTTAAATAATTTCTAAAAACTTCTAATAATTCTAATACTTATTTCAATAAAAAGCTACATTCTTATAAAGCTTGAGGAATAAACAACTTGTTATCTTTGAAAGTTTAACATAGTGGGAGATACCTGGAGTTTTTACTTCTCTATAACTGACGCTATACTGAGTTGGTGGTTCAACGTTAGCTATTGGCTAATATAAAACATTTCATAAATAAGTACTGGAAATGGGAAAACAGTCTTGATCAATATGGCATTAAAATGCATGGAAACTTTGAAAAGGTAATCAAAGATAACCAGTGACCTATGTAGCCTATGGAAAGGTTTTCCTTTTCTGGGCCATTTATAACTGATTTGGACATAAAAGAAAGATAAACTACAGTTGCTTTCTGAGTCTTTTGAATAGACCCTAGAAATCAATCCCTTAGCTTTTCACAATTTGTTCCAACAACACCAAATATCACATGTTCCAGCTAACCTGCCACACATTCTGCTCTATGGTGGGAGAGGGAGATTAAAACCAGGGATAGAGGGAGTAATAGATTGACTCTCACCTTACTTCCTTAGCTCAGTAGGAGCCAAGTCCAAAAAGACAGGATGAAAGTCAGCGGAGGAACCCACAGAAGCCACTTATTCTTATCTACTTAACCCAGGAAGGTAGGGATCAACATGGGTGGGTATAACACATGGGTCATGTGACTATTGGCACTGTATATGTTGTGGCTTTAATATCAAAATGAGACTGGATTTAAATCCCAGCTCCATAATTTCCTGTCTGTATGGCCCCATGGTGTCACATTTTCCTCACTTGTAGAGTGGGTATACCAGCAGTTAGTACTTCTGTGAGGAAGCACCTTGCAATGGACCCGACATATGGTAAATGCAAAATAAATGTATCCATTATTATCCTGAGGTTTGATTGTATTAGGTAAGTCATTTCAGCTCTCAGTTGTGTCAAAAGGAACATGACTATTTTTATCATTTGAGGGCATGGGGCTGTATTAGATGACCTCCCAAGGTCATGTGCTGTGATTCTTAAATGAATGTATGAATGAATCAATCTCTGTTTGCCTGTCTGTCTGTCTGTCTGTCTCTCTGTATGTGTGTGCTTTTCCCATTCACTTGTCTTAAGAAAAACATAGGAGCAAATGATAATGAATCAGCCTCAGGGTGTGTGGGAATGTTCATCCATGACGAAGCCATTTTGATACCTCTTTACCTTACATCCCATTAAATACATATATAGCAAATATGTAGTGAGCGCTGGTTATACTCCAGGCACTATTTTAAAAACTACGCTACAGCAATAAAAAGAAAAAAAAAATCAGAGAAAACAAAAACCCATCTCTGCCCTTTTGGAGCTGAATTTCTACTGCCAGAAATGGCCAGTAAACAAGCCAGCAAATGAATGCCATGATGTCATCAAGTCCTGGGAGCTGGGTCTTCAAAAATACAGCTCAAATTTGACCATCCCTCTGCCTTCTCTGCTACTATGGGACAACACCCTGTTGTTTCTGGCTTTGGTTAAGTGACCCAGCTTCCTAATGGGTGGCCTTGTGTTCACTCCTAGTACCGTCATGTCTATTGTCACCCAGCAACATGTGGCTCTTACATCACTCCCTCAAAGTCCACAAATGGCTTCCAAGCACACCTGAAACCAAAACGCAGATCCTGCCATTGGTCTGGACCTCCCTGGGGTCTTCTCGCCTCTTCTCTGCAGTCCAGCCACACTGGCTGTCTTGTTCATTCTTGAGCCTGTCTTCACACTTCCTGTCATTCTGCCTGGGGGACGCTTTCTGCATAGCTCTCTCCTTCACCTCATTTAAGTTCTAGCTCCTCAGGAAGGCCTTCCCCGTTACTTCCCAGATATCTTTTCCCCAAATAAAATCCCCAAACCCATCTCACTATCACTCCTTATCCTGCTTTACTTTACCTCGATTTACTAAGCATACCAAGTACTTCAACAACAGGTATCTGACGAGCAGCATCTTCTCCAATCCCGACAGCTCCAGGATATAAATATGGATTTCTGCACTATTTTTCAGATGCTGAAATTAAGGTGCAGGGCTGCGCCTTAATTGGTTATGGAGCCAGGACGCGAACCCCAGCTGTCTGACAGTCTCACTGCTATGTGTGCTATACTGTCCCTAGAAAGTTCTTCTTGAAGAAAGCTCCTTTGATACTTGAAGGCTTTTTAATTTTCTTTTAAAGAGTGTTCCTTCCGACATTCCGTTTACCCCATCACTGGGAGCCTTTGAAATTGGAGATCAAGTCTCACTTCTCTTGGTATCTCCACCACGGAACTGTCTGGCGGGTGTGAAACCTTCAGTCGGCCTGTTGATCTGACCTCGATTAAAACCTGGTCAAGGCTGGGAGGGGCATTCTGGGAAGTGTGGCCACGGCGCTTTCTCTGTCTCCCCTTTCTCCCAGTCAGCTTTTCCCACGCTTTGTCAATGCAGCGCTGCCTGAAAGTTCTCCAGGACGTGCATTTTTTAAAATGAGGAGAGCTTATAAGTGACTTAGATTCTCTTTGGTTCTGCCCTAGTCTGTAAAAAGCATTCAACAGGGCAGCAGGTGGCTGGACCAGGAGCAGGTGGGTGAACTGGGAAGTGCGGACACACTGTGTACACAGATACCCACTAACTTTTTATTTACAGAGGGAAACAAACGGTTTTTCACATGTTCCCTGCCCTCACCACAGTCTGTAGTTTCAGTTTGCTGGAGTGAGTGATTATCCACTCCACAGAAAATTACTGTTTTGGTTTTTGCTAAAGGGTGGTTTGTTCTGCAGTAGAGAAGTACAAAGGGACTAAGTTTTCAAAAGGAGTATTTTTGTCATAGATAGAGCAGCAGGGTGTGGAAGAAGGGGCACCGGCTTAAGGGTCAAGAATCCCACATTTAAATCCTTCTCTGCCTTGAACAAGTTGTCAGACGGGGACGAGGCCCTTTTTGAGTCTTGGAGTCTTTCCTGGGATTACCACTTGTCTATAAAGGAATATTTAAGAAGTCACCCTTGTTTTCCATTTTCTGCTTCGTGATCTCACTGAGAGCAACTCTTAGAAACTGAGAGCGCACACTTGGGAGTCGGATGGACTCGAGTTTTAAGACTCAGTCTTGTTACTTCCCATAGAAGACTCAGCCTCTGGAAGTTCCTATTTCTTCTCTAAAAAAATGGGGGTAATCATGGCCCCCACTTTATAGGCAGCTGTGAGGATTTGTGAAGGGGTGCAGGCGGACACTTAGTTTGATACTTGACATGTACTGTGTCATGGGCATGAGCTACCTTTAAATTAATTATTATCATCAAAACAGTATTTGGGGGTGGAGGGCAGGGAAGAGATGGGAAACCCGGAGCAGGGGACACGGCCCCTGACTTCAAGGGGATAAAATGTATAAAACATGAGAATGAGAAAAGCTGATGTGAATTGGATGACAAGCAATATCAGGATTCAGAGGGGCTTGGGGGCCCCTCTCAGATTGACGTGGTCACCAGAGACTCCCCAGAGGTGGGGGGAGAGGAACTGGGCCTTGCTCTGTCTGGGTGGCAGGAAGGGAGACGGTGAAGTTTCCAGGATTTCAGAGGTTGCAACACAGGCATCTTTGAGGAAGCAGAGGATTTTTAATAAAATAGAAGTGGGGCAAGGGCCTGTCTAGTTTCTTTCCCAGGGAGTACAAATCCGTACTTATTGTTTTCCTTCCACACAAAATCCTAAATCTGAAATTTACTTTAGTGAAGGGCTGGCTTGGTTCTGGGAATAGGTGGGTGTAGCTGGAGTGCTATCAGATACCTGCATCCTCCATGGCAGGGAGCTTGTGACGGACCCTGGAGTAGCTGGGGACAGGGAGACAGTGACTGTACTCACAAGCACAAGAGCCATGCCAGCTGTCTAGCCCTGCAGGTCCCGAGGGTGCTTGGAATTTTTTAAAAAATATATTTTAGTTGTAGTTGGACACAATATCTTTATTTTATTCATATATTTTTATGTGGTGCTGAGGACCGAACCCAGGTTCTCGCAGGTGCGAGGTGAGCGCTCTACCGCTGAACTACAACCCCAGCCCCGTGCTTGGGAATTTGGCTTGAAGGTGAATCATCCCTGATATGTCTCCTCTACCAGCTTTCCCATCATTTGTGGTTTAATCTACAATGGTGGCCACCCGGGAATCCATATGCCCAGAATTATTCTGTTGAAGGGTCCTGAACCTGTGTTCCCAGCCTTATGGTTGGCCAAGATTCTATAACAGGGTCAACTGTTAAGCAAGCAAGCAGGCAAACCAACCAACCCATAAAGGAATAGCTAAGTCAGAATCTGATTTCCCAGACCAGCACTGGATTTCTAAAGATCTACTGAAAGAAACTGTTGAAGGGATGAGATTTTGTTCAGGGAAGTGGAAGTGGTCCCCCAAGACCCGGAGAAGTGTTGGGATGGGATGCCAGAGACTGATGCCCTGAAGAGCACCCCCTGGGGGGGGGAATGGCTGCAGGTTGCCATAGGGACCATTTTCTCACGGTGTTTCTGGACCCACCTGTAAGCAGCATCCATGAGATGGATGGTGGACACGCATGCTCAGTAGCTACACATAGAGGAACAGTGATAAAATTAGAAACCACTGAGATGGAAGGAGTTGCCTCTTACCCCAGTTTTCTGGCCTCATGAATTCCAGAATTCTTAAACTACCTAATGGAGGAGAAAAGAGTCTCCTTCTCCAGTCCTAGTTACTGAATCTTCAAGATGTCTCCCATCAGCCTGGAGAAAGTTGGACAGCTTGGAGCAGATGACATTTGGTTTTAAAAAATGAACTACTGGGCTGGGATTGTGGCTCAGCGGTAGAACGCTCGCCTAGCACGGGCGGGACCCGGGTTTGATTCTCAGCACCACATAAAAATAAAGGCATTGTGTTGTGTCCATCTACAAAAAAGATTCATTCTCTCTCTCTCTCTCTCTCTTAAAAAAAAAAAAAAAAAGAAATAGTGTGTCATATGTTGTACCCTGGATTTGAGAACTAATCTTTGCCTGCTGGACTTCTGTTCTTAAACTGTTAGCAACTGAGCCAAGGAGTAAATCTGCTTGCTCACACCCGACCATTGCCCCAGGTGAAAAACACAGGTTAACCCAGGTGCCCCTGTGGCTAACGTTCAAGAAGGTGGTAGCAGAGTCTCCTAGGTCTCTCACTGGTCTTGAAGAGAGGTTGCTGAGTAGGACTGTCCCCTGAGAGCAGAGATGGCCAGGGACCTGGCCAGGTGACAAGTAAGTACAGCACTTATATTTAGTGTGCACAGACATTCAAATGCCTCAGGACCAAGGGGGTCCCATTCCAGTCACAGAATTTACAAAGTAAATCCTTAAGAACAACTTGGCAGCCCTTGAATCCCTGATCCAGATCCAAGATATAAAAAGGGGCCAGCATGCCAGAGAAGATATGGGGGGAGAGTTCCTTTGGGAGGTGCTGTGTGAATCCCCTCTGTCCCTTCAGGAGGAAAAGAAGGAGTTTTTCCTCTTTATCCCAAGTCCAGTACAACCATTGTCACAATCAATACACACCCCCAAATAAATCCCATGCCTATTAGTACCACTCCAATTTCCCTCCAAACTGACCAACCCTAGGCAACCACCAACCTACTTCCTGTCTCTATTTGTTTATTCTGGGCATTTCATACAAATAGAACATTATCTGGTATTTTGTGACTGGCTTTTTCACTTATCATAATGTTTTCGAGGTTTATCCATGTTATATCACGAATCAGTGCTTCGTTTCTTCTTCTAGCCAAATGCTATTCCGTTATAAGGCTATACTATCTTTTATTTACCAGTTGATGGACAATTGGATTGTTTCACTTTTTGCCTGTTCTGAACAAGGCTGCTGTGAACGCGGGGATACAGGTTTTGTTTGGTCATGTATTTTCACTTCTCTTTGATACATACCTAGGAGTGGCATCGCTGGGTCTTATGATAACTATTTGTGTAACCTTTTGAGGAACTACCAGTCTGTTCATGGAATCACTTTAAAAGGGTTAGACAAATAGAAAACTGTGTTTTGATTTTGTCACAAGTTGTGCCTGTGCCATATGTACACAGGTTACAGATGAACTCAACTGCCTCTCCTGATCCCGACCCTCTGTGGCCTCAGAGTTCAGGACCAGAGAGATGGAGGAGAAAGAGA
Source organism: Marmota flaviventris (assembly GCF_047511675.1). Classification (NCBI taxonomy): domain Eukaryota; kingdom Metazoa; phylum Chordata; class Mammalia; order Rodentia; family Sciuridae; genus Marmota; species Marmota flaviventris. Next base: position 15,026,622 of record NC_092500.1, on the reverse strand, counting down.
GAGGGAAGCAGAGAGGGAGAGGAAGAGAGACGGAAAATCAAATAGCACAGCACAAATAGGCAACCAAGAGCTTAGAGACCTCAGGACCTCAGGAGTGTCAGCCTTGGATGAGAAGTGACTTGGGCTGTGGCTTGGCAGGCTGACCCAGGAGGATCTCTAGCTAGCCTCAGCAATTTAGTGAGGCCCTAAGCAACTTGGTGAGACCCTGTCTCTAAATAAAATATAAAAAAGGGCTGGAGGTGTGGCTCAGTTGCTAAGACTCCTAGGTTCAATCCTGGTATTAAAAAAAAAAAAAAAAGTGACATGGGCCCAGAGGTCTGTGAGGCAGAGGACACTGAGCTAAGGACATTGTCTGCTTTGGAAGTGCCCATTCAGCGTTCAACACATACACAACTCCTGCATGTCTACCATGTGGCATGTTATCTTTAGATGAGGTTTTGATTACATATATATTTATGTACATTTTGGCCTAATCATTGCAAATGTAGGAAATGGTTATCATTATCTCCCTTCATAAATAAGAAAACTCGGATTCAGGTAAGTGACTGGGCTAGGGTCACAGAATCCTACATGGTGATCTGCCCAACTCTAAGGCCCATGTTCTTAACTACTACCTGCCTCTCAGCCTGGACTCCAAAAACCCTTCCGTGTGGAGGAGTGTGCTGGTAAAATGACTCAAAACCAACAACACAGACAAGCTCTGTTCTCATAAATCAGTAACAGTGTAACTCTAACACATCATTGCTTTGACGCCTTGGAGTTTTATAGACTTTTACCCTTGGTCCAGTTAGCACCACATGCATCTTTGAGTGTTCTGATGAACTAAGGGCTTTTATCTGTAATACTAACTCAATAATCCACTCTTGAGGGGAAGGCATGCCCCCAAGTAAAACCTGATGCTTCACGGCTCACAGAAATAGAAGCACAGTCATATTAAAGAAATGCACCACATTTCCATGCGTTTTCCTCTTTACCTCTAAGTAATAGTTAACATATTTTCAGGCTTATACCAAATGTGTCAGTTAAAAGCCAGTGACCATATGATAAAAGCTGGAGTTGACTGAAGCCAGATCTTCAACACAGTATTTCTTAAACTGGGCTCTGCATGTTCTCAAATTTTAAACTCTAGTTCATATTTTCATGCTAATCTTAAAAACATTATCAGCAAGAAAGATAAAGATAGAAACTTCTCTTTGTGCATGATACTTTGCCATTCATAGTCATTTATCAAAAAGGCTTTAGTTTCTCATAGTAAATGATCCTTTGGTTGAGGGGGGTAATATTTTCTTCCTTCCAATGGGGGAGGGGACTCCTTCATGGATGAGAAATCCTGCTCCATCCCTGAGAATCTGATCACCTTTGAAAACGTCCACGCTTCTACATTGTTTCCAGATTTTAGCAGATTTTTTTTTCAGTTTTCTTCAGCTTCCTTTTGTTTTCATCCAAACAGGCACCCGGTGACAATACCCAGCTCTCGCGCTATGCGACAGATCAGGGAGTGCAGGATAAATTGGCAATCTGTAATCTTGCAACCAATTTCACGTGGTTCACCAGAGCAGGGTTTGCAGGAATGGTATTTCCTAGCTGCTAATGACCAACTTCATTATCCTGCCGCCCTGAGCTAACATTTTTTTTTTTTTTTTTTTTTTGCCTTTGGCTTATAATGGGAGTCATTAGATTCCAGAAAATTCTCTCTTTGTCCTGTTTCTAAATCTGATTTCCCCAGAATCAGAGAGAATACAAATTCTCCTGAGCTTTGTGCCTAACAAGCAAATGTCTGGATGAAACAGGAACCCACGTCATCTCAGTGCCCGAGCATGGCCCCTGATCCCACGAGATGAAGCCCAGCTCCAGATGGGCACCACAGGGCAGGGGTTCTGGTGCCGTATGCTTGGAGTTTTCTGTAGGAAATTAACCGAATAACCCTAACATTCTGTCCCTCCTTTCCTTCCCCTCTCCGCTTCCCTTTATAATGAAACAGCTTAAGCTCAGCTCTTTAGCTCTCTCAAGGGCCAAAAGTGTTTTGACGATTTCATTCTCTTGTGACCCTTGGATCAAAAATAAAGTCTCTTCTCACTTTCACTTGCTGATTCCAAAAAGTGCTTCTCATTACAGCTATTGTATTTCACTGAAGACGCAACTTTCCGAAACAAGATGTCCCCAAATGCTAGCTCAAAGATGCATCCTGTAAAAATGGTAAAAGTGGCACTTTAAAAAGAACCCAATCATCTTCTAAGTGGATCTGATTCTGCATTCAACAAAATTATTGCGGCACGGTCAAATAGCAGGTTGCTAATACTGTAGACATAAAATCATCCAATGATTCAGAATGAGGGTCAGAATCTTCCCCACATGGTCATTCTCTTATTTAATGTGTGTGTTCCTTCTTTATAATGAACCCAATAATGAAAGTAGAAATGTTAAGTTGCTATTTAAAATTTTTAATGGATTGTAGGTGCACAGCACTTACCATTCACTTTAGAAACCCAGACTTCCACAAATGCACAGTCTGTGGTGCACAAAGCTCTATGTCAGGTGACATAAAGCGAAGGTAGGGGGTCCCCGGCCTCAGAGAGTTTGTAATCTAGAGAGAAAAAGAAACAGCATAGAAGTAGCTAGAACATGGGCAATTACTCATGGGATGTGTATTCCCTGAGCCCCTCCCGAGGGCAGACACTTTGTTAAGATGATTGAGACAGTGTCCACCAAGGACAGCTGGGACCTCACCCGAGGGAGAATGACAGTGTTAAACTTTTTTCTTCCTTCTACAAATATTTATTGAGCACCTACTGTATACCAGCTGCTGTTCTTGAAGATGTGGACATAGCAGTGAACAAAGTCTCTACTCTCATGGAGTTTATGTTTTATTTTCTTTTCCTGGGGAGATAGCAAATGAACACAGAAATAAAAATAAACAATCATACTTTCAGGGAGCAGTAAGTGTCATGAAGAAAATTGGATGGGGAACGAGGAGTGAAAGTGATGAAAGAAACTAGACAGCAGGAAAGGGCTCTCCGGGAAGATTTCTGAACAGAGACCTGGTAGAGGAGGGAGAGGCCATGCCGATCCCTTAGCAGTGGGAATTGTAAATGCCAAGACCCTGCGGGGAGAAGGAGATGGTGTTTGTGGAAGGGGAGAGGCCAGTGTGCCTGGAGGAGGGTGAGACAGGGAAGAGGAAAATTGGAGAGAAGCCTTAAGTCGGATCCTGGGAGACCTTGACAGCTGTGGGAAGAACTTTAGACATTGTTCCGAGTGTGGCAGGAAGCCTGTGGAGGGTCTTGGGCAGGGGAATGATGATGTCTGACTTCTGTCACCTAAATGCTTGCATATGTGCGAAGTGACATGTGTACAAGGGTTTGTTTGTTGCAGCATTGTTTGTGATTGTTTAAGAATGAGCCTGGCATGGTGGTAGGCACCTGTAATCCCAACAGCTCAGGAGGCTGAGGCAGGAGGATCATGAGTTCAAAGCCAGCCTCAGCACAAGTGAGGTTCTAAGCTACTCAGTGAGACCCTGTCTCTAAAGAAAATACAAACTAGGGCTGGGGATGCGGCTCAGTGGTTGAGTGGCCCTGAGTTCAATCTCCAGTACCAAAAAAAAAAAAAGAATGAAAGCAACTTAAGTGCCCATCTCCAGGGAACTGGTGAAGTAAAACTATGGTCACCCCTGCCATGGACTATTAGATAGCCATTAAAAGAATGGTGGGATCTTGATGTATTGGTAAGGAATGACCCGTGATGTTCATTGTCAACTGAAAAAAAGCAAGGTTCTAGTGTGTTTATAAGAAAGTACATGCATATATGTGCACAAAGTATTTCTGGGGACAGAGTTCATTGGAGTCCCCTGGGGGAAGGACACAGTGCATGATGAAGGACTGAGTAGGAAGGGAGGTATTCAGTGGATACTCTAGTACATTGAAAAATAAGCCAGATGACAGAGCCCCTTGCCTGTGTGTGACCTGTGCAACCTGAACCTGAAGCTAGAATTCCTTTAGAGCCAGTCCTTTAACCAATCATCTCCCAACCCTTAAGAGCCCGTTGAAGAGGTGCTCTTGAACTTGGTGTTGCCTCTAGGAAGAAATGCCTCCATGCTACTGCTGCTGCATTAACCTTCCCACCACCTGCTAAGCCCTTTCCCTTGTTTGCAATTGTTTGTGGAATCGAGTGTCAAACACGTTTCCTGCCTGTGTCAGTCAGGGTTGTCCAGGGAAGTAGAACCAATGAGACATAGTCAATGATAGATAGATATTATACGAAATTGATTCGCAAGATCGTGAAGGCTGAGAAGGCCCAGCCTCTGCAGGTAAGTCAGCAAGTTGGTGACCCAGGAGAGCTGATGGTCTAGTTCCAGTCCAAATCCAAAGTCCTGACCACTGGGAGAGCATGATGGATTCTAGTTGGAAGGCTGGCAGACTTGAGATCCAGGAACAGCTGATATTTCAGTTCAAGTCCAAAGCCAGGAAAAAAGCTGATGTACAAGTTACAAGGCAGTCAAACAAGAGGAATTCTTTCTTACCCAGGGTGCTGTCAGTATTTTTGTTCTAGTTATACCTTCAGCTGATTGGAGGAGGCCCACCCACCCTAGGGAAATCTGCTTTACTGAGTCCACCAGTTTAGATGTTAATATTATCCAAAAAGACCTTCGCAGAAACATCCCAGCATAACATTTGACCAAATATCTGGAAACTCCATGGTCCAGATTGACCCATAAAATTGACTACCATATTGTCATCTGCACCCACCGCGCCTCTTCTTCCAGCCCTGCCCCTCAATTGCTTCTCAGTGTCCTCTGCACAGCAGGCAAACTGGACCTTTGCATGCTTTCTCACGGTTCCCGGCATGCTCCACCTCCCTGCTTTGTCCGGAGAGGTCCCCATCTATCTCTGCTGTCCACCTCCTGGCTGCTTATGGAGGGCCACTCACATCCCACTTCCTCCAACCCGCGTTTCTTGCTCTCCCTAGTTGGGAGACTATTTCGCCTCTCCTTTGTTCCTACCTGTTTATATCTCTGCCGGGCATTTAACACACACCCCTCATATCCTGATTATGCATACCTCTGTGATTGAAGTGACATGTTTAGAATGTTTAGAAAGAACAACCCCCCTCCCCTCCCCCACTCTTCCGGGACCTGTTCCAGGAATTCACTTAGGGTCCCCTGGAAGGATGCACAGATTCACTCCCAGGAATGAGTCACGTTGGCAAATCGTTTGCTGGCTCTTCCTTCCTCATCTGGAAAGTGAGGATAAGGATGGCACCTGCCATATGAGATTGTCGTGAGGTTAAGGGAGACAAAGCGTTCGACGCACGCACCCACCGGGGATGTGGAGAAGAGCCAGCCCTCCATAAGGAGAAGTCACTGCCAGGAGGAGAGGAGAGCCTCCCTCAGTACCAGCAGGGAGCCAGCTTCCCACGGGAGGGTGGAGCCGCCGATGGCGCAATTGACTGGAAAGGGGGTGAACAGGGAAACACACCCTCTGCTTAGGAATCACGCGGAACTGGTTTGTCCCCTGGTATTTCTCAGGAGGTGGCAGGTGGTTCTGGACGGGGATGATTCTAGGGTCCTGGGGCAGCTGGAGGGTGGGGATGTTGGCTGAGCGGTGGGCCAGGGTGGTGCAAGGGGCGAGGGAGCTGGGGACCTGGGAGGCCGGGCTTCCTGGCCAGGTAGCTTGGGGGAGGAGGAGGGAGTGGAGCCCACCCCAGCCTTCTGTGATGGAGCTGAGCTGGGCCCCAGAAGCGACACCTTGGGGTGAGCTAAAGGACTCTGGCAAACCACCCCCCAACTCTATTAATTTATACTATTTCACTTTATTTGTTTTAACCAATGCATTACAAAGTTTAGCATACGTTAGAAAGGTGCAAGAAATCAAAATGCAAGATACGATGAATTTATACAAAAGAACCCACCACATCAAGCAATAGAGCATTACCAGTAACCCAAGACTGTCCCTTGTGGCCCTTGAGCAATAATCGTTAGTGTGTCTTCTCCCAGCGCGGCCCGCGGTGCCTTTATTTAAAGGGAATCGAACGGGGCATGCTCTTTTGTTTCTGGCTGGTTTTGCTTAAGTTATTCTCACTAGATTCCTTCATTTATTGTATAGGGCTGTTTCATTAACACTCGTTGCTGGATAGAACTTTATTGTATGAATACGTTTTAATTTATCTGCCCATTCTACTGTTGAACATCTGGGTAGCTTCCAGTTTAATATTACAAACAATGCTGCTAAGAGCATTCTAGGACATTATCTTTTGATGCCTGTATGTTTGCGTTTTTTTTTAAATACAAATTTAAAAGTTTTTGGATTAACATGCATTAATTATGCACATTAATGGGGTTCAGTGATGTTTCAACAAATGCATGCAGCATATGCAGATCAAACCAGGGTAATTAGCAATTCTCTCTCATTATTTCTTTATGTTTGGATCCTTCCTGCTTCTCTCTTCCTAAAATATAGAATAGGTTATTGTGAACTATAGCCATCCCATTATGCTGCAGAACCCAGGAACTCATTCCTTCTATGTTTTGATGCTTTTATCCAACTTCCCTTTATTCCCCCACCCAATCCTCCCATTTTCATTTTTGTTGAGTAAATACCAGGATCTTAAATTGCTGGGATTTAAGGTATGCATATACTTAGTTTTAACTGTAAAGTAATTATGCCAACACAAAGAGTGTATGAGTGTACCAGTTTCACCCCATTTCCTTACATGGTTGCCAATACTTGGTGTTGAGAGATTCCTTTTAGCCATCCTGTTGGGGTGTGGGGTGCCTACCCTTTAATAGTGCCCCACCGTGGCAGTGAAAGGTCATGGCAAAAAATGAGTCTGAGCCACTTCTTGTGTGGTCTCCTAAGATGTGATCCCCCAAGAGGGCATGGCAATAATGAGAGAGGAAGAAAGAGAACTGTGGATATGTATTTTTAAAACAGCCTTATTGAGATATAATCCACATATTATACAACACCCACTTAATGTATATAACTCAGTGTTTTTCATGTAGTCATGAATATGTGCAACTATTACACTCTGAATTTTAGAATTTATTTTAACCTCAGAAAGTAGCCTGTACTCCTGACTAAAGCCCTCTCACAGTATTCCTGCTGGACCATCCCTAAGCAACTACTAATCTTCTTCCTATTGCCATACATTCCCCTACTGTGGAATCACATACTGTGTAGTCCTTTGTGACTGGTTTCTTTGATTTAGCATCTATAGTTCAAGTTTCATTGGTAATATAGCATGTATCTGTACTTCATTCACTTTTATGGCCAAATAATATTCTGTTGTTTGAATATATCAGATTTTGTTTATCTATTCATTCATTAATGGACTATCTGTCCTGTAAGCACTTAAAAATGTTGACATTTTCTCTATTTTCTAATATAACCTGACATATTAGTATGCAATTTAACATATTAACATAAAACTGGTTTATAACAGGATAGATGCATTATTCATACATACATTGGGGAGAGAAAGACTTTACTGATAGGAGCTAATTCTGAGTACAGTCGGCAGATCCCTGCATTAGAATCAATGTTCAATGCCGCAGTCTGGCTGGGCACAAATCACGAGCCACTGAAGCAGGAACAAACTTTATTTTTAAACTGCAGCAAAACACTTCACACAGCTCCCGGGGAATCCTCCCGAACGCGCCACGAGGCTTGTCCAGGAACCCCCAGCCGGAACTATCTCTCCCGGAAAATCCCTCCTCCTGCACTTCCCCAACCAATGGGAACTCTCGGGGAATCCCCGGAAATCCCCACGAGAACTCCAAAATAGTGCGAGAACTCAAAAGTTGTGGCAGAGGCGCCTGTCAATCAATACTGTTGGCAAAATGCCAGGGGCCATACAGACTCAGCCGTGGCTCTCAGCAGTTCTCTCTCCTTTGGGGTTAAAAGTAATGGCTACCAAAGCCCTCAGAGTTTATTTGATTCAGATAATCAAGGCAAAAAGAGAATGAGAAGAGTGGGTTATTCTTGCTAATGTGGCAGATGACTGTTTCAGTTAAAGTTGAACTTATTTATTTTTAAATATTTATTTTTTAGTTGTAGTTGGACACAATGCCTTGATTTTATTTATGTATTTTTATGCGGTGATGGGGATGGAACCCAAGACCTCACACATGCTAGGCAAGTGCTCTACCACTGAGCTACAACTCCAGCCCCTAAAGTTGAATGGCTATGACCATCTTTATTATTTCAAATGTTAAGAAGCTGTTTTTCCTAAGTTGTATTATTTTCCCTCTTGTAGTGATTAATAGCAGCAGCTGTGCCTGTTGAAATTTTTTGTCTTCTTGAAGGGTCCAGCACCCAAGACACTCTCTGTGCAGGGCCTGAAGCTGCCAATGCTGAGGGTCTGCCCAGCCTCCCCAGGAAGCATCTTGACCAGAGCCCTTTTGGTTGCAGGTAACAGACCCTCAGTTACTCTATCTTGGGGGTTCTTTACAGAGGCACCATTTCTGCCACCTCCAGTGACATTTGGCCTGTTTGGAGATATTTCTGATTATTACTACTGTTGTCTGAGGAGTAAAGGCCAGGGACACTTTTCAACATTCTACAATACACAGGTCCTTAGCAACGAAGGCTCATCCGAGTCCAGATTTCAATAGTACAAGTCTAGCATAAGACAAAACAGGGACTTATCAGAACAGGACTTAGAATGCTAAGAATACGCACTTGCACGCACGTGCACACACACACACACATCATGTAATAGCACTATAATCACACGACCCCTGGCTTCCAGAGTCACATGTCTGTAGCTCAGGTGATCAGCAGAGACTGATGAATATCAGTGGATCATGATTCAGCTTGGGACAATCATCGGCTTCTTATCACATCAGTTGTGGCTGGGTGGCAGCATTACTGCCTCACATCAGTGCCAGGCCCTGTTCCTGCGGAGGGATGATTCTCAGAGAAACGGGAGCCCAGACTGAATCTACCGCATCATGGCACCCACCAGGATTCCTGGGAATCATCTGCTCTGCTCTGTCTCCTCCACTAGGCCCAAGTCCCCTGGGACTCATCTCTGTGGCTCTGGATCAAGCACACCACCTGGCAGCTGAGCACTCAGCAGAGACTCCCTGAAGGATGGAGATTTTAGTCACTTACTTTCACACATTAATGATAACAAAAGACCCTATTTACAAACCTCTCAGTGAAACACAGCACGACAAAACACAGCCACTTCAAAAAAATAAACACATAAAAGGAGGAAAAACCAACACTGGTGAGGGTGTGTGTTTTGAGGCGTATCCTTGGAAAAGGGAAACTTTCATTGAAAAGAGGGGAAAAAACACACCAGGAAAGTGCTTGCTTAGAAAGTTACCCAATTGTTTTCTTCTAGGGCAATCACTGTCAGTCACAGGCAGAACAGAGGTACCTAGGAAAATGCTGGTGTCCAACCCATCCTGGAAGATACTTAAAACTCCACTCTGTGTTTCCTTCCAATTCTAAAATCAGAAATTCTAAAATCAGAATTCTTCTATGTTAGGGTGGCCCCAACAATCAATGAACACGACATTGGTATGGACCTTAGTTTTCCTGGGCTCTGGCTTTAGTGCCTGGAAACTGCTTGCTTGAAAGCCCATTATGGAGAGGGCAGAGGTAGCACACACGTTAAAAATGAGGACAATGAATCACCGTAATGGCCTGAATCATATCGCCTCCCTCTAGTTCACCTGTTGAAGCTCTAATCCCCAGGACCTCACAACAGGAGTGCATTTGGAGATAAGAACTTTAAAGAGGTGAGCAAGTTGACATGAGACCACCAGAGTGGGTTCTAATCCAGTGTGACTGGTGTCCCTACAAGAAGGACACAGGGAACACAGAACACATAAGAAGGAAGGCCATCTGGGGACGCAGGGAAAAGCTACGGAGAAACCCCCCTGCCCGTGACATCTCAGTCTTGGACATCCAGCCTCAAGAACTGTAAGACAGTAAACTTCTGCTTTTTAAGCCCACAGTCTATGGTGCTTCCCTGTGACAGCCCTGGCAAACATTCAGTCACTTTCTTTGATGCCTTTCTACCCTTTCAAGTATGAGAACTTTTTATTTTATTTGCTTATTATTGCATGTAAATTGAGCCCCTGAATCAGCAATAGGAAAGTTCAAAAAATCCAACACTATAATGCGTTTATCAGACAACCAGAAGAAGGCTAGGAAAGCCAAGGAGCGTGTCTCAGGATTTTTCCTACCAATTTTTCCAGTATGGGATTTCCCCCTCCATTGTGACTACGTTTTCTTTCCAGCCAATGGCCCGCACCAGGACTCCTCGCAATGTTTGGAGTCTGTTACAGCAGACCCTTGGGGACCTTCCTACATGGAACTTGGGACTCCATAAATGCTGTTTTCTTCCCACTGGAGGCCTATGGAAAATTTAGACTCAGACTGTTGTTCTCATACAAAGTATGCCAAGGTCCTAGGCCCTGATGGAAAAGGCGAGTTGTAAACTCGTGGTGAGACAGGATAACCCCTGATGTTGGCACATTGTTAAAAGCCCTTTTGTTTAGATGGACTATCAGGAACAAAAGAATGAAAGATTTACAACTATACACAACAGCAGCATGCGTGAGTCACAAAGAGGATGACGAGTGAAGGAAGACAAATGTGAAGGAGTCCACCGTGCGATTCCAATTACATACAGGATAAACACAGACAAAAAGAATATTCCATGTGTTCAAAGGCAGAGTAAAGGTGTATTAGGTTGTTGGAGCTGCTGTAACATGTTAGCAGGCCCTGGGTGGCTTAAAACAATAGGAGTTTATTCTCTCACAGACCTGGAGGCCTAAAGTTAGAAACTGAGGCTTTAGAAGTCCACATGCCCTCTCCTCAAGGCTCAGGGGCTGGTCCTTCCTCTCCTCTTTCAACTCCTGGTGGCTTCTGCCACCCTTGGTGATTCTCAGAGAGTAGCCTCATCGTCACATGGCCATCTTCCCCACGTGTGTCTGTGTCTTCACAGGGCATCTTCCTCTGTGTGTGCTGTCTTCGTCTTTCCTCTTCTTATGAGGACACCAGTTATTGGATTAGGGTCCACCCAGCTCCAGTATGACCTCATCTTAATTTGATTGTGTCTGCAAAGACTTGACCCTCTTTCCAAATAAGGTCACGTTCATTCACAGGGCTGGGAGTGAAGACTCAAACACATCATCTTTTTGGGCACAGTTTTACCCACTAGAAACGGCTGCTGTTGAGGGGCTGGGAGACGGATTGCAGGAAGTACAAGGAATCTTCAGGAGTCTGGAGATGTTCCGTTTCCTGATCTGGGTGCTAGTCATGCGTTGTTTCAGCTCACTCATGAAATTCATCCAGCTATTTCCTAGGGTACAGGTGCTGTTCTCTCTGTTATGCTTCGAAAAAAAAATTTAAGTCTCCTTTGTTTAAGAATTTACACTTGTTTATTCTTTTGGTTCATGTTTCTCTAAAATATTAGGGAGAAGCAAATCTATCAGTGTCTCAAAATAAGGCAGTTGACTATATCACCATGGCCTCTGATTTCCTCCTGCTGTACCTGTGATGGAGAGACTCTGAGTAAAAGCTGCAATGTCTTCAATATTTGATATTTTATTTTTTTCCACAACAACATCTATATACATTTGAAAAATATTTGTACATAAATGTCTCAGGCATTATGTATTTGTTTGTGGATCACGTTGGCATGCTGTATGGATTCCCAGCTACCTTGCAATAATTCCATGGTACTCTGCAGTCACAGGTTGGAAATCATTTTTTTAAAACCCTCTAGGGAATAATGTACAATAGTGAAGAGTGTGGAATTGGCATTCAGACTGCCTGAGTTAGAATCCCAGACTCTTTCGTTTTCTTTGGTATATGATATTAATGTATGCCTTAGTTTCCCCACCTCTAAAACAGGGACACACACACACACACACACATACACACACACAAACAAACACATGATGGTATCTACTTCATAGGATTTTGTGAGACTGAATATGTATCAAACACTTATGAACTGCAAATTTCTCTTACACAATAATTGGATCAGCTTATATATAATAGCAATTATTATTACTACTACTATTATTATGATTACCATCAGGCTTTGCAAGTCTGTGGTTGTTGCCAGAGGGAGGGTCTAAGCTGGTAGCTACATTGCTCCTGACTGGAGCAGGTGTTGGGGGTACAGATGATTTAGGGAGGTCTTATTATCTGAAAAGGAATGTTTTATTGTTAAACATTATTAAATAATGTTTTATTTAATGTTCCATCAGAAGTGGGGTATGTCTCCTGGGCGCCATCAGGAACCACAAGTATCACATGAAGGTTCTTGGGGTCACAAATATTTTCAAGGGGGGGGCCCAAGCCCCCCATACCATGACTGGGACTGAGAAACTTCAGAATCACTTTCCACAAACTGAGTTTAAAAATGAAATTCCTTATCATTAAGGCAAAAAGAAATGGTGGTCTCCATCCAGTACCTGCAAGTTGGTCTCAGTACATCAGCCTGTGGGGCTCACTCGGGCTTTTGGAGGAAATAAACTGGAACCCTGCACACCTGCTTCTTAAAGTCTGTAGGTCAAGTGGGAAGGGTGCCCAGGGACGGAGGAAGCCCATCACACAATGGCAGCTATTCACTGACTGTCAAGCCTGCTCCTAGGGGTACTGGTCTGTCTTAGTGCATTTTCAGTTGATAGAACAAAATTCCACAGCCTGGGTGATTTATAAAGAATAAAACCTTCTTTAGCTCATAGATCTGAAGACCGGGGAGCTATGAGAGAATTGCCCAGGTCTGTGATGAGGATCTTTTTGCTGCCTTATAGCACAGAGAGGACATCATGTGCTAGAGACAGAGCAAGGGCGCTAGCTAGGGTCTTTCTTCTTTTTTTTATAAAGCTACTAATGCTATTGTGAGGGCCTATGCTCTTGACTCTATCTAACCCTAATTATCTCCCAAATGCCCCAACTCAAAATACCCATAACACAGAAATTGGGGGATCAAGATGAACATCTGGAGGTCACCTTCAAACTATTTTAGGCTCCACAGGATCCAAGTGGGAAGATGGGGTGGGAGGCAATTCTCCTAAGAGGCCCTTGAAACTCAGTTGCCATTGTGCTTTTAATTAATTAATTAATTAATTTATTTATTTATTAGTTTTAGTTTTTCCAATGTAATTTTTTAAAACTGTTTATTTGGGGATAATTGTAGAGTTATGTGAACTTATAAGAAATAACACAGAGAGATTCTGTAAACTTTCAAACACCCTACAACCTTCCACAGGAAAGTCTGCAATCTGTAAAACATCCCTCTGCATTTGATACTCTGTCCCTCCTTGTTAATGCAGTAAAATAACGACTGACTAGCTTTAGTACTTGCTCTTATCAAATTAGAGAGCTCTCAAATTTGGAGCCCAAACTTTTCTCTCCCTCTTTCCTTGGTGTACCATGTTCCCATCTTGTTTAGCTTCATTCCTTAGGGTTTTTTTTTTCCTCTTCTCTAGTTTTGTCTGTAGATAAATTCATTGATGGATGAATAGATGGATGGATGGATGGATGGATAGATGGATATCTCCTGTTTCTCCGGAGAATCCTAGTATTATTATGGCTATTGCCATCTTATTGGGTGGGAAGGTTTCACCAGTATTTAAGTGTGTATTTTAAATAAGTATATAATCTATACTCACCATATATACAAATTTAGTTGTGGCCAACTGTGTGCCAGGCACTGTTCTAAGCACGTCACATGTCTCAATACACGTGAAGCACATAAGCTACACAAGGCAAGTATGTGATGACCCCGAATTTACAGATGAGAAAACCAGGACACAGGTGAATTAACTGTTGCCCTTGATAATATATCTCTTATGTAAAGAATAATGAAATTATGGCATTTTCAGGTAAATGAATGGAGTTAGAGAATATCATGTTAAGCGAAGTAAGCCAATCCCCAAAAAACCAAAGGCCAAATGCTTTCTCTGATAATGTGGATACTGATCCATAATGGGGTGGGGAGGCAAGGGAAGAATGGAGGAACTTTGAATTGGGCAGAGGGGAGTGAGGGGAGAGGAGAGGTATGGGGGTGAGAAAGATTGTGGGATGAGATGGACATTGTTACCCTATGTACACATATGATTGCATGAATGGTGTGACTCCATATCATGTATAATCAAAGCAATGAAAAGCTGTGCTCCATTTGTGTACAATGAGTCAAAATGCATTCTGCTGTCATGTATAACTAATTGGAGCAAATAAAAAAATAAAAAAAGAAGTTAACATCCCCCCCCAAAAAAATATATCTCATATGTGATGATTTGAACTCAGCAACTCTGTTTCCAGAATCCTTGCCTTGGCCAAATGATGCCCAGTCACCTTCTATTCCAACAGTTTCACCTAACCCTAACTATTTTTTATGAGTTTTTGTACACTGGATCTCCCTCTTGTGATATGATACTTTTTAAAAAAAAAATTATTCATGGCTCCTGCTCATTGCTCTCATAGCCTTTGTTATTTCCTAAGTGATCTGAATAATGTTGGGGCACTTTAGGCCTCAGAAGCAGGTCTCAGGAAGCAAAGTCTCCCTCCCTCTATTACTGTCTCCTTTCACCTGCTCTCCCCTACCCCCAGTAGTAGGGAGACTGCATCCAGGGGTGCTCTGCTACTGAGTTATAGCCTCAGCCCTTTTAGTTTGTTAATTTTTGAGACAGGGTCTCACAATTTAAGTTGCTGAGGCTGACCTTGAACTTGATGTCCTCCTGCTTCAGCCTCTGGAATCTCTGGGATTATAGAAGTGCATCACCATGTCTGACTACCCACTCTTTTTCCTCCCCAAGGCTAGACACAGAAGCCAGATGTCTTCTTCCCCAAGTTGGGGGTCATAGAAAGCAAGAAAGTACTCTGATCTTTCCCTCCTTTTTGTCTGAGAACTGCCATAATGAAATTCTCTGATGGCAAATCCCCCATTTCAGAAGGGTCCTGCCTGATGCCCATGAGGAAGGAATGCTGCCCAGAGAGGCCAAGAAGAATCTGGGCAGGCCTTGAGGGTTTCCCCACTCAGCCTATTAGCATCAGCTCAGACTCCTTTTGTCCACCACATTTCAGCAAAGATGTGCAATAAAGTCTCTATAAAATCCCCAAAGGAAAGGGTCTGGGAACTTCTAGGTAGGTGATCGTGTGGAGGAGCAGGGGAAGGCAACGGAGAACTCGTCTCCATGCCACAGGTACAGCAGCTCCTGTGCTCAGGTCCTCCCAGACCTCTGTGTCTCTTCATCTGGCTGCTTATTTGTATCTTTAAAAATATCTTCTATAATAAACCACAAATGTAAGTATAGAGTTTCCCTGAGTTCTGTGAGCTGCTCTAGCAAATTAATTGAACCCGAGGAAGTGGTCATGGGAACCTCAATTTGTAGAAGTCACAAGTTCCCAAGGCTGTGGCTTGTGAGTAGATGGGAAGTAGGGACCGTCTCGGGGATGGAGCCCTCAACCTGTGGGATCTGACACTATCTCCAGTGTGTGAACTGAACTGAATCAGAGGACATCCAGGGGCTGTCCACTGAAGAACTGTTTGCTGGTGAGGAGACATCTCCACACCTGTTGGGGTCAAAGAAGTCTGCTGTGTGGATTGCAATGTGACAGCCGAGGGGGAATAGGCAATTTGTTTTTCCTGTACAACTTCCCGTCACCTCTCCTCTTCCTAAAAGTCCTTTTATATATATATATATATATATATATATATTTTTTTTTTTTTTTTTTGGTACTAGGCATTGAACCCAGGGTTGCTTAACCACTGAGCAACATCCCCAGCCCTTTTTATTTTTATTTTTATTTTTTTTATTTTGAGACAGGGTCTCAGTTGCTTAGGACCTCACTAAGTTGCTGAGGCTTTGAATTTGTGATCCTCCTGCCTCAGTCTCCCAAACTGCTGGGATTACAGGCATGATCCACCGTGCCCAGTGCTTCTGAATCTTATTCCTTACAATCAATCAAGGCTGGTGCTGCAATCTTCCCTATTGTGACAGGAGGTGGGAAAGGGGAAGAGCAATAGTTTCTAGTCATAACAGAACCCTGAAGATATGTCCTTGAGAAAAAACATTAGCAAGTACTAAATCCCTTACACTGCAAAGGGGGAAAATCATTTAAAAATGAAAATAATTCCCATAAAGCATTTCACCCAAATAATTAAATCATATTCAACTATTAATTATACTTCAGGATGCTCCTTACTCTGTTTTGCAGGGCTCTCCTTTGACTAGGGTTAAAGGAAGACAGCATTTTGAGGTAGCCTTGAATTCTACTTCAAGAAAGGTCTCACAAGGTGAGTTAGACTAAGTTTCCCATCCAGAAGAATCGCCCAGGCAAGCAACCAAGTCACCTTCAGAAGGGGGAGTTAGTCACTTTCAGCCAACCTTGGTGGGATCTGGAGCCGCAGTTAGAACATTGGGGTTTAATTTTTTTGTTTGTTGTTTGTTTGTCTTAAAGATCAAACTCCACCTCCAGGAAAACTCATGTAACCTGCACTTGGAACTTGGCAACAGTACTAAGCTAGGTCTCTCTCTTTAGAATTGCCGGAACTATCTTCACATCTGATTGACCTTACTGAGTCCCGTCTTTCAAAACCAGAGCCCAGGATCATTTAATCAAAGAAGTTTGCTTTGCCCTTGATCGACTCTTCAGAAGAATTACCTTTACCTTCTGTGACGGGCCTTAGAAATGTGGGCTTTCTCACGTTGTAAAGTTTTAGTTGCTGCTGGAGGGAAACTTAGCAGGGCACGTTGTACCTTCAAGCTTTCAAAGCACATGAGGCTCTTAAAGACCCCCAAATCATGCTCCTTAACACATGAGGAAATTGAAGCTCAGAAAGTGTTTTAACCAGATTTTTTCCCTGCTGTGACTAAGCAAGCAACTGTTTATTTGGGGACTCCTGGTTTCAGAGGCCTCAATCCATAGAGAGTAGACTCCATTCTTTGGGGTTCAAGGTGAGGCTGAACATCATGGCGGAAGAGCGTGGCAGAGGGAAGCAGCTCACATGATGATAAGGAAGCAGAGAGAGGGGTCCCCATTAGCCAGATACAAATATATACCCCAAAGCCACGCCCCCAAATGAACCACTTCCTCCTGCCACACCCCACCTGCCACCAGTCACCACTCCACTAATCCCATCTGTTAGCAATTCACCGATTAGTTCAAGGTTGTAATCCAATCATTTCTCCTCCAAACCTTCTTGCATTGTCTCACACGTGAGCTTCTGGGGACACCTCACATCCAGACCATAACAGAAGGCTTGCAGGAAGCTGCTGGAGGATTTCAAATATAAATGGCCCAACGGAGCTCTCATACGCCTCTTCTAGTGAATTCACTTATCAAACGTGTGGGTCAGACAAAGCAGAGTCAGAGAGACCTTTATAGGTCGGGACAATATGCCCAACCCAACAAGATGAAATTCAACAAAGAGAAATAATGAAGCACTGCTTCTGGCTAGAGATCCTGCAAAGCTCTCTAATAACTGGAGGATGGAGGGGAGGGGAGAAGGTTGGGCTGACTGCAGTCTCTGTATGAGTCTACAGAGACAGTGGCCAGCCAGATGTTTGGAAAGGTAATTAAATTCTAATAATAGTGCAATCACATTGTGTTAGGATATGATAGGCCTGGAAGGACATAGAACATTTGGTTCATGGCAGTTGTCTCAGTGAAACTAGAGGAAGAGAAGACTGCACCTTTGACTTTATACGTGTGGCAGTACTTATTTTACAGTTTTGTAATAAGCAAATCTAAAAAAAACCCAACAACTTAAAAAAGTAATGATTAATAAAAACTGAACTTGAAAGAGAGCGCTAAGATGAATGGCATTAAAAGTCTCATGTGCTCAGTCGACTATTTAACTTCAAGCATCAAAGGGATGTCAATAAGTTAAAGCACCACATCCAGGAGGAGATAAATCAAGATGAGGAAGTGTGTCAGGTCACAGGGGGTTCAGGGGAGAATTTGGCTAGCTCAAATTTTTGGAAGCTCCATTTGTAAAACATGCAATGATTTTTAAGGTCAGTCTGAAGAGCTAGTACCTGGAAATTCGTTCATTCATACATTCATCCATTCTGTGAGTCACAGAATGACATAAGCAATATGGACCTTCCTTAGCAAGGCACTTGAGAAAGGTCTCCTCTAGCAAAGACAGATTAGTTTAAGATGAATAAGCTGCTTGCTCTTGAATATGTTCAAGGGAACATTGGCTAGCCGGTTCTCTGGAATAAAAATCTGCATTTTTTAGGGAGGATGGTCTAGAAAATGTCCTAATGATTCTTATCAGTTTATAACCACACACCATTTTCCTACTCAAAAAATATCAGAAAGGCTTCAAATTGCCAACAATATCAAGGAAGGTCAAGGGATATTCAAGGCCCTTCAGAATGCTGCTGCCATCTGCCTTCCCCAGTTTACCTCCTTCCATCCCAGTAGACACCCACTTCCCAACCTCCATGGCCCATTTTTCCTTTGGGCTCTTCTTTACCTGGTGAAATGTGACTCACTTTTTAATATTTGAGTCATCAGCTCCTCCCTTGCTTTGAAGTCTTTCCTCTCTCCCAGGTATTATTCTTCAAAACTGCCATTTACTAGTGGGAATTCAGGCTGTAGTTTATGTGCTACTCGGCTGGTCAAGGCCCGTGCCATCTCAGAGGTTAAAGATGTTAAACATCAGCCGTCACCACTGTAACACGTGCAATATTGTGTTACGTGTAATATGTGTAATATATGTGTAATACTGTGTTTCTATGCTTCTGTCTCTGCTAGACCATGAACCCCTTGATGTCAGGACCACGTCCCGTCAAATCCAGATGCCCAGAGGTTAGTACAAGGCCTGATAACTCCCATAACCAGGTAGAAATCTGAGTTGGATGAGTCCATAAATTTTAAATATCTGTGATTCTAATCCTTGCCAGCCATTTAACCTTCAACTTCAGCAAGCTGGTACCTCCATCATGCATGAGACTTTTGGTTAAAATAGATACAATATACAAATGCAGTATTTCTTATTTCTTTAGAGGTTTTTGTGGATATTCTGGGAATAAACTTAGTTGATGTTGTTAAGTTTTCAAAAAGGAAAAGACACCTAAGATCATAATTATCAGAGCAGGCAGAATAAAGTTCAACATTAGAATCGACTCTAGAATATAGCTTAAGAGTCCAACAGCTCTGAGTTTGAATTCTATCCGTGCCATGTGGTAGCCATCCGACCTTGAGTAAGTTATTACTGTGTCTACAGGAATTAGTTTCCTCATCAATGAAAAGGGGATAAAAATGGTAGCAACCTCAGAGGATGCTTGGAAAGAGGATTTCATAGGACCCTGCATACAAAAAAGTACTAAGCCCCAGTGCACAGTAAGCACTCAATAAAAATAGATATTTATTGCTGAGTTTGACAGCTGTAAGATCAACAACTGCTTTTCTTGTTACTTCTCCTGGCTGTGCAAATAGGCATGCTCATATTTATAGTGCCTACAAGGCAGCGTAAGCTCCTGAATACACACAAGCCTGTGTTTAGATGTTTGAAATGTTTGGATTCCAAAAGGAAAACTTCAAGCTATTATATTTTTATGTTTAACATTACAGTTTGGGCCTTAAATCCAGCAACAAATAGTCTTGAACGATTTGTATTAAGCTGTTTACACAAACACAGCACGGTGACTTGCACTTACTCAAATCCGAGTTAAGGTCTAAGTGAAGAAAGAAAATCACCTTTTAAAAGTACCAAACTCCATGAGGAGAGAAAGTAGGCCAAGCACCTCTAGACAAACTGTTGGAAGGCGTCCACACTTCTTTCAACCTCTGCTACTTGCTGCTGGCACAGAAATAAATCCATTTATGCCAACACCCATTATTTCCCCACTTCCGAAAAAAAGTCAGCATTCAAACAATATAGAAGATTCCGGACAGGACATCATAATAATGACTCATTCTCATGGAAAGCTGAAGTTCTGATTTTAACTGTGTGATTTTGCCACACGTCAAACCTTTGTGCAGCTCGGTTCTTGTTTTCTGGTTTCTGAAATGGAGATAAGAAGGTAACTTGGCCAATCCTTTGACCTGTGACTGCTTTTTTTTTTTTTTTTCTCCTAGCTTATACAATAGGGATAATAACAGGTCCCTGGGAGTTTGTTCAGAAAAACAAATGAGGAATATATGTGTATACATATAAAATATGTATTAATTATAATACTACATATAGAAATAAGTATATACTAATTGCCAACATGTATAATATATAGACTAGTATATACAAATATATTAATATTAAATATTTAAATAAAATATTATTTTTATGTGTGTGTTCTTGTTGCTCAGGGGGTTATCGTAAGGACCAAAGGAATGATGGGAGATGACATGTCACAAAAGCACGTATCAACTACAAGAACTTATGTAGCAAGTGTGAGGTCCAGTAATTGAATCCAGTGTAATGGAGGGGATATTTGTGCAGGAATTTGCTTGTTGAGGTGAGGAAGAGATCCAGGTAGACAAATCATTCCATTTTCCTGTCACAGAACTTTCCTTTAACTGTTGTATTTTTTTTTTCATAAATATCTGTATCATATAAAAATGCCAAGATGCAAGTAAGCAAAGATAAAAAGAACTGAAGTCATCACTCACAATGCCATCATCCAGATATAATTTTGGTGAATACCCTCCCAGACTCATTTCTATGCATATATTTATTTTTTAATGAAATCATCCTATTATTTTTATAATCTCATTTTTTAATTTAACAGAATGTCTTGAAAATATTTTATGCTTCATAATTGCATTTCATATTAAGATGCATAATGGTATACACACTATTGTATAGTATTATAACAGTCTATAATATTCATCTATAAAGCCATACATTTTATTTAATCATTATATAATGTTGAACCATTTATTTCAGATTGTTCACTGTTTTTTCAATGAAGCTGTGATAAACATCCCTAGGGCAAAAACTTTAATCACATCGATGGTTATGATTGTAAAAATAAATAGAAGTGGAATTACTACTTCAAAAAGTACATCACTTTTTAACAGCTTTGTTGAAATACAATTTCCATATTATAGCATTCACCAAAAGGATACAATTTGATGTTTTTGTAGTAAATTGTGCAACCATGACCACAATTTCCTTTTAAAATGTTCTCATTATCCTGCAATGTTCTTTTGTGTCAATTTGCAGGAAATCTTCTCTCTCACCTTGAACCCCAGGTAGTACTGATGAGCTCTAAGATTCCACTTCTCTGGAGATTTTATATAAACAGTATCATACAATATGTAGTCTTCTGTGTTTAGATGTGATCACTTATAATCATGTTTCTTAGGTTTATTCATCCAGGAGCATAGATCAATAGTTTCTTTTGGCTGTCAAATAGTATTCCATTGTATGAATATAACACATTTTATTTATCAATTGATCCGTTAATGGACATTTGGGTTTTTTTAATACTTTCTGGCTATTATGAATAATGCTGCTACCAACATTCATTATACATATGCATACGTTTCATTTCTCTTGGGTAGATACCTAATAATGGAATTGCTGAGTTGTACAGAAAGTTTATTTTTAACTTTCTAAGAAACTACATACTGTTTTGTGAAGCGGCCAAACCATTCTACACTCTCAACAACAATGTGTGGGGGTGCCACCTTTCCCAAATTCTTGCCAACACTCATTATAGTTTGAATTTGCATTTTCATAATGATTAATTGTGTGAAGTGTCTTTTCATATGGTTATTAGCTATATGTGTATCTTTTTTGGCAATATGTCTATTCAAATGTTTGGGCATTTTTAAAGTTGAATGCTTCTAAGAGTTGTAAAAGTTATAAATTCTAGATATCAGTCCTTTATCAGATATGTAATTGGAAAATATTTTATTTTCAAAGTCAAATATTTTGTTCTTTTTGATGTTATTGTGAAGAGTTATTTTCTTAATTTCATTTTGAAATTGTTGCTAGCATATGTAAATACAATTGACTTTTCTATATTAGTTTTGTTTTCTGCAAGCTTGCTAAAATCATCTATCAATTCTAATAGAGCTAAAAACTTGTGGGACAACCACTCTGGAAAGCAGTATGGAGATTCCTCAGAAAACTTGGAGTGGAACCACCATTTGACCCAGTTATCCCATTCTTCAGCTTATACCCAAAGGACTTAAAATCAGTATACAATCAGTATACAGTCACATCAATGTTTATAGCAACTCAATTCACAGTAACCAAGCTATGGAACAAACCTATGTGCCCTACAGTAGATGAATGGAAAAAGAAAATGTGGTATATATACATAATGGAATATTACTCAGCCATAAAGAAGAATGGAATTGTGGCATTTGCCTGTAAATGGATGGAACTAGAGAATATCATGCTAAGTGAAATAGCCAGTCCCCTTACACCAAAGGCAGAATGTTTTCCCTGATAAGTAGATGCTAACTCACAACAATGGAGGGGAAGATTAGAAGTTCATTGGACTAGATAAAGGGGAATGAAGGGATGGGGTGGGGGAATGGGAATAGAAAAGACAGGAGAATGAATCAGACATTATCTTTCCTATCCTCACATATGAATATGTGACCCATGTAACTCCACATCATATACAACCACAATAATGGGATCCTAATTGGAACAAGTCATATTTATTTGATGCATGTATAAGATGTCAAATTACACTCTACTGTCATCCATATCTAGAAAGAACAGATAAAAAATTGTGGGAGAAAATTCCTCAGGATTTTCAATATATAGAATCATGTTTATTTTTTTAAATTGTGATGAAATTCATGTAGTGTAAAATTAACCATTTTAAAGTGTATGATATGTTCATATTGTTGTGCAACCATCATTTGTATATATGCCCAAAGGAAGACCTCATATTAAATAAGTATTTACTCCCTATCCCCCCTCTAAACCCCAACGGCTTGCAACAATTTTTTTAGGTATTTATGGATTTACCCTATTTGTATATCTCATAAAAATTAAATCATATAATGTTTGACCCAGTGTCCAGCTTCTTTTTCTTAGTGTAATGTTTTTGAGATTCATCCAAATTGAAGTATTTATCTGTACTTCTTTTTTAAGACTGAATAATATTCCATTGTATGTATCTATAGCAGTTTGTTTATGAATATGTTGATGGACACTTTTATCACATTCATCATTGACTACTACAATGTGTGCTGGTATGAAACTTTTGTGTACAAATAATTCTTTGAAGACTTATTTTTCTTTCTTTAGACTATAGGCCCAGGAGAGAAATTGTGTGTTACGTGGTCATTCTGTTTAAATTTTTGAAGAACCACCAGTATTCCACAGCATCTGCACCATTTTATATTCTTACCTGCAATGTATGTGGATTCTAATTTCTATGTCTTTGCTAAAACTTATTATTATTTTAAAATTGCAATCATCCAATAGATGTGAAGTATATTTCATTATGCCTATAATTTGTATTTCCCTAATGGGGTCATGTTTTTAAACTACGTATTTTTAGTTTTTTAACTGTTTTCTTAATGAGTGTTATTTTCAGTTATATAATGGGTTGGTTTAAGAATTATAACATGTATGTTAACTTACTTCATTTTACCTGAGGTTATTCTTGACTTAATTGAGTAAAATTAGCAATTTTGCTTGTCTAAATTTCTATTATATTCACACTTCCTGTACTATTATTGTCATATATATCTCTATATATTTTAAACCAAATAATACAGTGCTATAATTATTGATTTAGACAATATTATGTTTGTCTGTCTGTCCATCTGTCCTTCCTTCCTTCCTTCCTCCCTTCTTTCTTTTATTATCTTTATGTTGTTGTACTGGGGATTGAACCTGGGGACACTTGCCACTGAGATACATTCCCAGCTCTTTTAAATTTTTTAAATTTTGAGGCAGGATCCCACTAAGTTTCCCATGCTGGTCTTTAACTTGTGATCCTCCTGCCTCAGCTTCCCATGCACCTGTTATTACACGTATGCACCACCATGACCAGCTACAATAATGTCTTCTAGAGAAATTAAGGGGAAAGTAGAGATAAACTATGTTTACACATATTTTTATATTTACACACATATTTAACATTTAACTCTTTCTGTCCATTCAACTTACCATTTTGTGTCATTATTTTTCAGCCTGAAGAACTTCCTTTAGTATTCCCCACAGAGCAAGTGTCCTAGCAAAACTCACTCAATTTTTAAACAGGAGGTAATACTATTTTGCCATCACTTTTGAAGAATAGCTTTGCTCCCACGATTTATTCTCTTAGCATTTTGAATATATCATTCCACTTCTTCCTGACCTCTATTGTTTCTGATAAGAAGTCAGTTGCTAGTCATACTTCTGTTTTCCAGAGGTGACAATTCATTTTCTGCTTGCCATTTTTAAGATTTTTTTTTTGTCTTTGTTTCCATCTTTCAATAGTTTGATTATTATGTGTCCAAGTGAAGATCTCTTTGTGCTCATGTTACCTGGGGTCACTGATCTTCTTGGATCTATGTGCGCAGGCTCCCAGTCAGCTGGGGATGTGTGAGAGCTTGTCTAGCTTTTGTGATGTTCACATACAGATTCTACATGCTAAATTTCTGGTTAGTCCCCAGATCTGCCATTCATTCCATCAGCTGTGCAACTTCAAATTATCATAACTCTGAGTTTTTCCTGTTTGTTTCCTGCCAAGTTTTTTTTTTCTGTCAATATTTCTGAGCACAGGTTTTTCTTCCCTCTGCTCCACATTGAGTCCTCTCCAGCAAAAAGGCTACTGATACGCACAGATTGCTCCACCCTGATAGCCCTGCTGTGCCATGATCTAAGAGGAAGGATGGGTGTAGTTCTAGGCAAAAACATCATAGACTCCTGTTCTTACTCAAAGTTCAGCAGGGTTTTTTTCCCCATATTTTAATTGGTTCATTCTAGCTGTACATAAGTGGGATTCATTGTTACATATTTGTACATGAACAATATAACAATATCATTTGACCAAACATCATTCTCCAATATTTCCCCTTCCCCTTCCCTCCTCCCTCCTTGGGTATCTTTCCACTATTCTTTTCATTTACCCTTTGATTTTCATGAGATTCTTTCCCCCATCTTTCTTTTACCTTTTCCTCTCTATCTTCTACATAGGAGAAAACACATTACCGTTGACTTTCTAAGTTTGTCTTATTTTGCTTGACATAATGTTCTCAAGTTCCATCCATTCTCCTGAAAATGACATAATTTCATTCTTCTTTATGATTAAATTCAACAAATTGCATATGTGTACCACGTTTTCTTCATCCGTTCATCTGTTGATGGACCCCTGAGTGGCTCTGTTGTTTGGCTACTGTAAGTTGTGCAGCTATAAACATGGGTATGCATGTATTGCTATAGTATGATGAATTTAATTCTTTAAGATCCATACTGGGAGTGCTATAGCTGGATCATGTGGTGGCTCCATTTCTACTTTTTTGAGAAACCTCCATACTGATTTCCATAGTAGTTGTACTGATTTACAACCCAACCAATAATATAAATGTGTTCTGCTTTCTCTATATCCTCTCCAGAATTTCTTACTGCTCGTATTCTTGATGACTGCCAGTCTACCTGGAGTGAGATGAAATCTCAGTGTAGTTTTGATTTGCATTTCCCTAATTGCTAATGATGTTTAGCACTTTTTCATGTGTTTTTGGACATTTGTGTTCATTCTTCTGAGAAGTGTCGGTTTAGTTCATTTTCCCATTTATTCATTGGATTATTTGATGTTTTTAAGTTTTTTGATATGTTCTGGATATTAATCCTGTCAGAAAAGTAGCTAGCAAAGATTTTCTCACATTCTGTGGGTTCTTCCTTCACATTTTTAATAGTTTATTCAGCAGCTTTTTAATTTGATACCATCCCATTTATTAATTCTTGGTATTATGTCTCGAGCTTTAGGGGTCCTATTTAGGAAGTCATTGCCTGAATCTATACATTGGAATATTGAGCCTCTGTTTTCTTCTAGGGGTTGCCTAGTTTCTGGTCTAATTCCTAGGTTTTTGATTCATTTTAAGTTGAATTTTGTGCAGGGTGAGAGATAAGACTCTAGTCTCATTCTTGAACATATGATAACCAGTTTTCCCAGCACTGTTTATTAAAAAGGTTGTCTTTTCTCCAATGTATGTTTTTTGCCCCCTGGTTAAGAATCAGATGATTGTCTCTGTGTGGGTTCGCCTCTGTGTCATTTATTTGCTCCATGGTCTGTGTGTTTGTTTTTATGCCAGTACCATGCAGTTTTTGTTACTATAGCTCTGTAGTAGAATTTGAAGCCAGATCTTCTGATACCTCCAGAATTGCTTTTTTTTTTTCCTTAGAAATTTCTTGGATTATTCTGAGTCTTTTATTTTTCCAAATGAATTTTAGGACTGTTTTTCTAGTTCTGTGAAGAATGTCATTGGTATTTTGATAGGGATTGCACAGAATCTGTATACTGCTTTTCATTATATGGCCATTTTAACAACGTTAGTTTTGCCTGTCCATGAACATGAGAGGTCTTTCCACCTTCTGAGGTCTTCAATTTTTTTCTTCAATGTTTTATATAGTTTTTATTGTAGAGGTCTTTAACCTCCTTGGTTAGATTTATTCTTAGGGCTTTTTCTTAAGACTATTAGGAATGAGATTTTTTTTTTCTGATTTCTTTCTCAGCAGATTCATTATCAGTATACAGTAAAAATGTTTTTTATATGATGATTTTGTACCCTGCTACTTTTCTGAATTTGTTTATTAGATCTGGCAGTCTTTTGGTGGAGATTTTGGGGTCTTTTTAGAATAGAATTGTATCATTGGCAATCAGTGATAATATGATTTTCTCCTTTCCTATTTGAATCCCTTTTATTTCCTTGTGTTGCCTAATTGCTCTGGCTAGAATTTCTAAATACCATATTAAATATGATTAAAGACAATGGACATCCTTGTCTTATTCCAGATTAAAAAAATATGTACTTTTAGTTTTTCCCCATTAACTATGATGCTGGCTTTGATTTGTTTTATATAGGTTTTACAATATTGGGGTAAGTTCCTTTTATTGTTAGTTTCTTCAGTGGTTTTATTATGAATAGGCGCTGAATTTTGTCAAAGGATTTCTCTGCATCTATTGAGATGACTATGTGATTTTTGTCCTTAATTCTACTTATGTGGTGAATGACATTTATTGATTTGTGTATGTTAAACCATGCCTGCAACCCTGGGATAAAACCATCTCAGTCATGATGTACAGTCTTCTTAATATGTTTTTAAATATCATTTGCTAATATTTTATTAAGAATTTTTGAGTCTAAGTTCATCAGGGATATTGATCTGCTGTATATTTTTTTCCCTTGATGTGTCCTGGTTTTTGGTTTAAGGGTGAAACTGGCTTCATAGATTGAATTTGGAAGTGTCCTATCCCTTTCTATTTTATGGAATAATTTGAGGAACATCGACAGTAGTTCTTAAATGTGAATAGAATTTAGCTGAGAATCTAAATTCTGATCCTGGACTTTTCTCTTTTGGAAGAATTCTTATTACTGCTATGTTATTGCTACATATTGATTTGTTTAGGTTTTCTATGTCTTCTTGATTCGACTTTCACAGGTCCTATGTGTCTAGAAATATACTAATTTCTTACAGGTTTTCCAGTTTATTGGAGTATAAATTTTTCAATATCATCCCTAATGATCATCTGGATTTCTGTCATGTCTGTGGGGATTTCTCCTTTTTCATTTATAATTTTATTAATTTGGGCCTTCTCTGTTTCTTTTGGTTAGTTTGGCTAAAGGTTTATCAACCTTGTTTATATTTTCAAAGAATCAACTCATCACTTCATCGATCCCTTGTATCTTTTTTTAATTCTCTATTTCATTGATTTTGGCTCTGATCTTAATTCTCTCCTTCCTTGTACTGGTTTTGGAATGAGTTCTTGTTTTTCCAGGGTCCTGAGAGGCATTATTTTTTTGTATAGCTATAAAGTTTTCTCTTGGAACTGCCTTCATAGGGTTCTAGAAGTTCTGGTATGTTGTAAAACTATTCTCATTTGATTCTAAGAATTTTAAAGTTCTTCCCCTGATTTCTTTTGTCACTCATTTATCATTAAGAAATATATTGCTCAGTCTCCATGTGTTTATTTAGTTCTGTAGGGTTTTTTTTTTTGGGGGGGGGTGTTGATTTCTAATTTCATTTCTTTATGATCAGATAAGATACAAAGAATTGTATATTTTGGGGGTGGCATTTGTTAAGAGTTTCTTTGTGGCTTAAAATATGGTCTATTTTGGGGAACTTTCCATCAGCTGCTGAGAAGAAAGCAAATTTGGCTGTTGTAGGATGAAATAGTTTGTAGATGTCTGATAAGTCCCTTTGATTAATAATATTTTTTAAGTATGAAGAATCTTTACCAAATTTACGTCTGGATGACCTATCAATTGGTGAGAGAGGGGGTGCTGAAGTCATCCAGTATTATTGCACTGGAGTTTGCATCTTTAATTTGAGTAGTGTCTGCTTTATATAATTAATTGCACCAATGTTTGGGGCATAAATATTTACTATTTTTATATCATCTTGTTGGACTTTTCCCTTTACAAGTATGATCTTTTTTGTCTCTTCTGATTAATTTTGGTTTGAAGTCTGCTCTGTTGGATATGAAAGTAGCTACTCCAGCTTGTTTTAGGGCTTAATTTGAATATTATATCAATATCCATCGTTTAACTTTTAGCCTACGGCTCTCTTTGCTTATAAGATGAATCTCTTATCAACAACATATAGTTGGATATTTTTTGTATCAGGGATTGAACCCAGGGTACATAACCACTGAGCCACACACCATACCCCCCATTTTTAATATTTTATTTAGAGACAGGGTCTCATTCAGTTGCTTAAAGCCTCACTAATTTGCTGAGGCTGGTTTTGAACTCATGATCCTCCTGCCTCAGCCTCCCGAGCTGCTGGGATTATAGGCATGTGTCACTGTACCTGGTTATAGTTGGATCTTCTTTCTCATCAATTTGGCCTGTGGGGTCTTTTAATTGGACAGCAGAGACCATTTATATTCAATGCTATTATAGAGAGATGTTTATTAGTTCCTGCCATGTGGTTTATTTCTAACATTTAATTTGGTCCTGTTTCTTATTTGCTTAGTTACTTTTCAAATGAGTTTCGTCTGTTGTGAGCTCTGGGTTTGTTTTTTATTTCTTCTGTGTGCAGTACTTCTTTAAGTATTTTCTGTAGTTTCAGCTTAGTAGTCATGAATTCTTTTAGTTTTTGCTTACCTTGGAAGATTTTTATTTCTACTTCAATTTTGAAGGACAGCTTTGCTGGATATAGCAATCTTGGTTGATGGTTATTTTCTTTCAGGACTTAAAGCACATTATTCCAAACGCTCCTGGCTTATAATGTTCTCTCAGCATTTTTTGTGCTGAGAAATCAGAATTAATTCTAATTTTCTTGCCTCTTAATGTGGCCTGACATTTTTTTTTCTTGAGGTTTCTAAAATTCTACACTTGCTCCATATGTTAGATATTTTAATTATATTGTGTTGAGAGGTTCTTGTTTTGATCTTATCCATTGGAGTTTTGAATGCCTCCTGTATCTGGATGTCCGTTCTCATTCTCAAGGTTTGAAAATTGTTTTGTTATTATTTCCTTGAAGAGGTTATTCATGCCTTAGCCTGCATCTCACAACCCTCTTTGAGTTCATTGATTCTTACATTTGTACTCTTAATGTTGTCCCAGAGTATTTGTATGTTCTGGTCATGGTTACTTATTTTCTTTAATACTGGCTGAATGTTTAAGGTTGGCCACTTTATCTTTTAGCTCTGGGAACTGTGGGAAGTGGTGATATGAATCAAGGTGTGTGATTATCTCATGGTTGTGGTGCACTTGTGCTGGGAGTCCCCTGTGCAAAAGCACAGGGTTCATATTTCCTGGTTGCTGTGGTGATGCCGGCCCTTGGTCTCTCTGGGCAAACCTCCAGAGATATCAATTTTAACCTTGAATCCCAGACCCTGACTCTCGGATAGAAGATTCTGAGCATAGCAAGATAACTACAATGTTTCACCAGTGCTGTAACTTCCAAGCCTGCCTGCTTAATAGAAACTTTGGACAATGGGCTTTCTGGGTTCCTCAGGAAGCTCCTAATGTTGCAACAGTGGAATAGCTACAAAAAAATGCTTCTAGCCCTGTAACTTTCTAGCGGGCACGTGCAAACACGCGTGCAAAGGGAGCGAGCGCGCGCACACGCGCGCGCGCGGGCACACACACACACACACACACACACAATGCCTCTATAGCTTTTAACTTTCTGATTATAAGACCCTATATGATAAATGTGCTGGGCCAGCTCTGTGTCACTGCTTCTCTACCCAAGATCAGAATCTTGAACCTGACCTCTCTTTCTTAACCCCCATCACCCCTCACTGGTTTTCTGAATTAATGGCTGTGCATGTTGCAGCATTTTATTTAATTTATTGTATCTTTCATTTCTAAGATTTCTGTTTGGTTCTTATTCAATATCTCTATCTCCTTTTTGAATTTCTCATTTATATCCTGTACTGACTTCCTTAATTCTTTCAATTGTTTTGTTGTTTTTCTGTGTTCTCTTGGGATTCATCAATTCTTTTTATAATCATTCTTTTGAACTCTTTATCTGGTGTTTCATCCACTTCAATAATATCTTTGGGGCAAGTTACAAGTGAATTATGAAGTTAAGAAGTTCTCTTGATTCCTCATTTATTCATATTTCTTTTATTCCTGTGTGGGGTTTTTGTGTATATTGGGAGGGATTTAGCTTTCATGTTTATGTGTGGGCCTTTTCGGGGAACAGCATTCCTTTGCCAAAGTGTTCTGGAATATCAGGTGGTTTCAAATTTTCTAATATATTTTCAAATGGGTTTGCAGTATAGTTTCCTTGCTAGTTATTTGGTGATGATTAGTGTAATTTGATACAATGTATATTATTTCAGAGCTTTAGGATTTCACTTTTCCTGTAGGTCTATAAAGAGTGGTGTCCTTCTTGTAGATTGGGCAGTTGTATTGTATACAGTTGGGTGTGTGGGGTAACCCTCTATGATTGCTCTTCTTAACAATTCTGTATATTCTGAAGTGATGTAGATTGAGATCTCTTGTATACATGGTGTTCATAACCTTTGTGTTAATTCTCTGTTTTTTTTGCTGTAGGAGTTGATGCCCATGAATGGACCTGAGGGATCCCCCTAGCTTTCCAACTTTGGACATGGTTATTATTTGGGGGGGGATTGTCTCTTCTGATCTTTGGATTAAAGTATCACTACAGTTTGAACATGGCTAATTGGTATGTGGAACAGGTGTACTAACTTTTGTCTGGGGTTAGTTTAGCAGCAGAGACTCTACCCTATGAACTTGTAGTGTCTCAGTAGAGTCCCAGCACCGCACAGAAAAGGGGTAATCATAATAGCAACAACAAAAGCAAAAAAATACAACATTAAAATAAATACCTGGTGCCTTCTATGAGATCTTGTAACTACCACCCAAACAGGAATGGGGGCGGGGTCCGCAATTGCCAACAGCAAAACCAGTAAATAGCTGTGAACTCAATCTGACATTAAAGTAAACAGCAGCTGCCAACTACACCATCCACAGTCTTAAGAACTGCAACAACATGAATGGTGGGGGCAAAGATATAAACCAAATAGTTCCAAAGATGGTAAAGATGCAGTTCACTAAGAGAAAAGACATGTGACAGGAAGGTGAAGTTTAGGATGCTGAAAATGTGAACCAAGAGAAAACAAGAGAGATGTAGCAAGTGACAGCTATGAAGAAGGAATAGAAACATAAATAAAAAGACAAAGTAAGTAAATGGAGAGAGAAAGAACAAGAGAATTTGACTATTAGAGGAGAAACAAGAGAAAAGAAAAACCTAAAATAAACTAAAACTCTAACCTTCAAAAGATAAGACAAAGAAAAATAACAATCATAAAAATGCTAAAAATAAAAAAAGAAACAAATTTCAAATATGTATATGTATATTCATGAATCAATCAGCACAGCAAGAACTCAAAAAAAAAGAAGGGAAAAATTCTTAATAAAAAATAAAGGAATCGCCTCCACTGAAGTCAAAAATATTGGCAAGAATGAGTGCTAACTGCCTCATTCCTTTTCATTTCTTCTTGAGTGAAGGGGGATGGGGGACATATGTAAGGAACATATGCAAGGGCTATGTGGATCCCTTCTTGCTCATCAAGCTGCCAGCTGGAGTGGCCTGAACCCAAGCTGGTTGAAATCGCTTTCACCTTCTCCCCTCATCAGTTTAAAGTAGGATGGACTGGAAAGTACTGTTGACTGGAGTCTTGTCCAGACGGACCAGATCAATGCATTCCCAGGTGGGGCTGATGCAGAATGCCAGGTGGAGGGTTCTGGCAATAGGGGCGTAGCTCTAATCAGGCCTAAGGAACTGTGTTGGGTGGTATCTGTTGGAGAGACGAGATCAACACCACCCTAGGACCAGGCTGATGCCGATCTCTGCTGAGAATCTGGATCTCAGGAGCCTCCCAAGAATTCTACTGGCCAGGAAGAGAGCCAATCGTCCACAGCTCTCACACTCCCCTGCCCACAAATATGGCCTTCCCAGGCTTAGTCCCTGAGTAGTCACACTGCCTGTTCATTTCCCTGACTTTTTCAGCTGGTCACTTGAGCCACCAGATGCAAAGGGAAAGTGAGTGGCACTCCCCTCTGTACCTGGCTTCAATTCTTCTCTGACTCTTTCATTCAGCTGGGTACAACCTAGGCCACATGCTGTGATCTCCTAGGGTCCCACAGCAGCAAGCTGCAGCTTGTCCTCTGCAAGGTGGCTCCTGTCTCACCTCTCTGCTTGCCAGTTGAGAGACACCAAGTGCTTTCCCAACCCCAGTTTGCTTTGCAGACTTTGGATCAGCTCAGTTTGGGCTGCTTTTCTATTCTGCAGGTTTTTCCCGACCAAATTTGCCCATTGTGTTTCTCGGTTTGTGCTGTCCTCCCCTGAGCAGTGAACTGGCACTGTCACCGCTGCCGCCACCAGCTTGTTCCCAATGGTCTCTTTCTTGTTCTTTGTTCAATGCACCTGAATCTCTGAGTTTCTGTTTTTGACTCTTCAATATTGAACTTCAGTGAATTCCTTCTTTCTCCCACCATGCTAAAAACAGTATTCCCTCTGCCTGAATCCTGAGCCAGGGAGTGGATGGAAATGCAGCCTTCCTCTAATCTGCCGTCTTGAATCTCCAGTAAGTTTTCACGAATAATTTTTTTTTTTCAATTTCCTATTTGCTTTTGATCAATTTCCAGAGACCTGAAATAATCATTTTGTCCAATCTTATCATTTTGGGGAAGAGGGAGGAGAATTCACCTGCTTTTCCTCTCTGCTTTAGCCAGAAGTCCTGCCTCTATATGTATTTGAAATACTTTTGATACAGAGAGATAAATTGATTTTCAGATAGATTCTACCAATTTATGTCCCATCAGTCGTATACGAGAGTGTCATGTTTCCTATGCTGAGATAATAGCATTAAATAAATATGCTACAATTTATAGAGTAAAAAGAGTCTTGCACTGTAGGTTTAATTTAAATTTCTTTTGTAAGTATTATTTGGAGGATATTACTTGAGAATAGGAGGAGATGATTAAATTATATATGTTAAAAGTCTCTGGATATAAATTTTTTAATGGAAATTCAAGGCATGTATTACTGTCTGGTCACAAATCAAAATAGTTCTCGCAGTCCTCATGTTTAAGATGCACAGGATGAACACAGGAAGATGGCTGCCTTACTTATTGAGAACTCAGAGTAAATACCTGGATCCCATCCACCTGTGGAGAATATAAGAAACGATGTTCCAGCAAGGTTAGAATAATTTCCAACAAGTCCAGGAACAGCAGAATCTGGTCGGAAATTGGGGGTGGCAAACTTCAATTACATACGGCCTCTAGCATTTGCAGATCAGTTCTGATATGGGTTTAATATCTGAGAGTATCATTGTGACTGTTTTATAACAGTGTCCTAAGACATTCCAGGAACGGGGTTTGAATTTCATCATTTTCTCTGAAGAAGACCAGAGTATAAGAAGAAAAATCCACTGAAAGTCCAGAAAACCCAAGAAATGAGTGCATTCATTTGTCTTTCTCTTTGTAACATAGATGTATTCATTTATTAAAAAATTTTAAAAATATAGAGAATTCCAATATACAAAAAAACCCCTGCAATTCCTATCCTACCCAAGGATAACCACTGATATAGGTTTCTGTACATTCTTCTTGGTTTTATATATGAGAAACAGGGATATTTTCTGATCCATGTGAGTTTTTGTTTGTTTTTAAACCCCGGTGCCTTGTTTAGCCTTCTGATATTATGGTGGTTGAGAGGGAGGTTCTACCAAGGAGAAGCCAGATCGATAGGACTTGAGCAAAAACATCACAATCTGTTTTTAAAGGCATGAGGTCAGAGGCCATGCAGAATCCATCAATCACCAGGTAATGGGACTTTTAATGTCTGGGAAGATCATATCACTCCCTATTTTATGAGGGGGTAAGAATAGAACAAAGAACCGCCATGAGAGTGGGCTAATGTACTTCTCAAACAACTCGTGGTAATGGCTACTTTTAAATTTCAAATCCACCTTGGACAGATAGTTTCGAGAAATTTAAACTCACACGTTGGGCTGATGGCACAGTAATTTAAAATTTCTATAAATTCCTCTACATTTCTGAACTTACTGCAGACTGATAATAACCATTTTGAAGGCCAGCATGGGCCCGTGGAGCTCATATTGAGCAGGATTGTATTAAAATACTGGTTGCAGTGACAATTTAGAATTCAATAGAGATAGAGGCCGTGGTATATTCTACGTGTTTAACAATTGGTTCCCTGGGGGAGGGCCACTGATTTACAACATTTTGACAATATTCATGGTGGAAATGCACCGTGATAAAAATTCAAGCTTCTAAGGTGAAGCCAGTGGATGCAGAATGGAGAACAGAGGGGCACGAGCTGTCTGCAGCATACTATCGTATTACAAAACCTACACACAAGTCTCCGGTTAATGACAATCATAAGAACAAAACCAGGACGTATAAATCTTAAAACAGCAGAAGAAAATTCAAACTCACCCTATCCAATGGAAAGCAGGAAGGGAAGATTAAAAACATTCTTCCTTTGCTGGGAGTCCTTCTCTTGTTATTCAGCCTGCCCCCTACAGCAGCAGCCAGAGCTCAGTTCTTCAGCTTCCTTTGCGGAATAAGTGCAGGCCTGTGACCTAGCCTCAGTCAGTCCAGTGGCCTTTCTATGGACTTCCAGAAGACAGCATCTTGGGGAAGCTTCATGTGAACTGGGGAGACAAAGGGGACTCGACCCTGGCAGGTGGCAGTGAGGGGAAATCGCATCGTTCTCTCAGGAGCATAGGATCTGTGGTGGGTGACACCTGTCCTGGAGAAGTCCTCCAGGTGGGGCTGGGGGAAGGGGATTCACACCCTGACCCTCCTGGAGAGTCTGAGATTCCTCACAGCCTTGATAGATTCCCCTTTCTGCTTATGAACCGCAGACTTTGTTTGTAACCAAGAACAAGGATTGGTACAATACCTGTGCCTCACTTTAAAAACATCTTTATTGAGACATGATTCACCTACCATACAACTCACCTCGTTAAAATATAGAATCCAGTAGTTTTTAGTATATTCATAAAGTCGTGCAACCATCTGACAACAAATTTTGCATTTCATCACCCCAAAGGTAGCTGTACCCATTAACAGTCACTCTCTATTTCCCCCCAATACCCTGCACCCCACCCCCAAGCCCTAGGAAACCAGGAATCTACTTTCTACTTCTATATGTTTGTCTGCTCTGGGCATCTCGTATATAGAGAATCACACATTAAATGGCCTTTGGTGACTGGGTTCTTTCAGTCAGCTTCAGGTTTTCAAGTTTCACCCACGTTAGAACGTGTGTCAGCACTCCATTTCTTTTTATTGCTGAAAAATACCATTGTAGAGGAAAGCCTCATTTCATTTATCCATTCACCATTTGATGAACATTTTGAGTTGTTTTCACCATTAGGAATAATGCTGCTATAAACATTTGTAGACCAGGTTTACTTTTGGTGGACATATGTTTCCATTTCTCTCAGGTAAACACAGAGGAGCAGGATTACTGGGACATATGATAATTTTATGTTGGACATTCTGAGGATCATGTAGACCATTTTTCAAAGAGGCTGCACCATTTCATGACCTCTTAGTAACCTGTGAGGGTTCCACTTCTCTACCTCCTTGCCGATACTTATCCTCTGTCTTTCTTATTATTGCTCTGCTAGTGGGCACGGGAGGTCTCTCACTGTACTTTCGATTTGCATTTCCCTGATGGCTCATTGTGTTGAGCATCTTCTTGCGTGCTTATTGGCCATTTTAATATCTTCTTTGGAGAAATGTCTATTAAATATCTTTGTTCATTTTTAATCGGGTTATGTATCTTTTTTTCCCCATCTTTTATCATTAAGTTGTACAGTACATTCTAGATGCAAATCCCTTATCAGATGTATAATTTGCAATATTTTCCCCATTCTGTGGGTTGTGATTTCACTGTCTTGTTGTATACATCATTTTTACTTATAATACAGAACTGGGTAGGTCTGGAGCTGAGTAGTGGCACATGACAAACATAGATGGTTTGTGAAAAGAGATCATTGGAGCTAATATGTTTCACTGAGAATAAGAGCTAATGCCATTCCACTTTGATCTCATACCCTTACTTTCCTTCTGTCACATTTTTTATTTATTAAAAAATATTATCTCCTTTTGCTGTAAACATTACTTTCCATAAGGACAGATATTAACTTTGTATAAGCCAGAGTATTCTAATATAGTATTATTAGAATTGATTAATTGAAGGGGGGTTCTAACCATGGAAAATACCAAGATTATGTAACTGGACTGACCCTCTCTTAAGGATACTGCAGAGGAAATAACCTGAGTTGAATTACATGGTTTCTAAGATCCTTTTTTCCTCTGAAATTCTACTGTTATTTACTTATTTATCCGTCTATCCCTTCATTCATTCTTTGTTCCAAGAAAAAATTTAAGAGTCTTGTAGGAACTCATAAAATACCCCAAGAGAACATAAATTAGAAGAAACGAGAAAGAAAAAACAATAATCCAAGTTAGAGACCCGAAATGAAACCAGGACGAAGGCAAATACAAAAGTGCCTGTCTCGCCGGCCGACGCGTTGCTGGGTGGAAAGCCACAAATTTGGCTTTGAGTTTTCTAGCAGTCAAGGTGAAGACGGGGACTTGATCAGCTGCACAATTTACAGTGCCCACGACACACAATTCTTCTCGAGTCTAGGACCAGAAAGAAATGTCTCCAGATCCCAGCCCCACAAAAAGTCACTTCTGTACCTTAAGTCTTGTCTTTCCAGTTATCCCTAGGGTTGTCAGTCATTTTGCCAATGGCCTTTGCTCTGACATGGGGTGGCACTTGGGGATGCTGACAGGTCTGAAGCAAAGAGCTATTGCCCACCCCCCGCATACTAAATACGCCTCTTCTCCCTAGAGCCCCACTGCTCAAGTCCTCGAACTGACCCCCACCAGGATGCCTTTTGAATAATAACCACAACTACCATTTTCGGAGCACCCAGGCACCTGACCTGCCTGACCTCTACTCTTCGCAGTAATCCTAAATAAGGCAGCGGTTTGCTATTTTCTAGATGGGGAATCAGAGATGGGTAAACCATCTGTTCAAGATCACAGAGCTGGCGAGGCCTGGTGGGCTGCTGTCTTTCAGTATAGTCCCATTGCTGTTTCTAACGTTTTGATGATAATATTAGTGACCCCCTCACCTAGAGCTATATTTGAAGACCTCCATGTTGGTTAGGCTCCAGGCTAAGATGCTGTAATGGAGAGGCCCAAAATACAACTGCTTAAACAGTGGTGGGGACTTTCTTTCTCTGTAAAAATGCAGAGTTGAGTGGTTTGGGCTGGCAGTGAGGCTCTGCCATTCCTCATGGGGCCTTCTAAGACGCTCCGGTTGTCCCCGTGATCTGCTGGTGGGAAGTGAGAGAAAGGAAGAGCCAAAGACAAGAAAATGTAAGGACATGATGCTGGAAATGTGTCCATCACTATGGCTCACACACCATTATGCTGAAGGGTCCCTTGGTTCACAAGGGCTTCAAGGGACTCTGGGAAACTGGCTGAGTGGCTGTGTGGCCAGCTAAACTTTGATATGTTTGTGTGGATGACGGTGAGGCTGCCTTCATTAAAGGGAAAATGGCCTCTGGGTAATGGTCAGCAGACTCTGTCAGGTTCTCTCTAGGAATGTTTCTATTCTTTCTGATCCTGAGTTTTATTACGAATCAGTATTATTCACCCACCAGGGACAGACTGCCATTTTGCCATTTGTTTCTATCTGACTGAGAAATAGTCTCTTGCTATTTGCAACCTCTCCTCCTTTTTATTTCTTCTCTCTGCTACCTACAGCGAAGTCATTATTCACGCAGGAAGCTGGAAAAGCCTTTCTGGCTCTACAGACAGAGGAATTGAGATTCAAAGCGGATGACTCGACCAGGGTCATGTAAGCACTTGGGACTTGAAGTTGCGGGTCTTGGTTTTACTCCAGCACCAGAAAGCAAGTGCCCTCCCTTAAGATCCTCCTTCACTGCTGTCCTGGTGGAGGGCGATGGGAAGAAAATGAACACTACCGGGAATGCAAACCTCTGAAGATCATTAAAGGTGAAGCAGATCAAAACCCCGACTAATCCTTCTATTTGGATAAAGCACAGTCCTGTTCATCTGAAAACTGATAGATGCTCTCAAAACAAACAAATAAACAGTAACAAAGACATGCTCATGCTTCCTACAGATCCTCCTGACACCCTGAAGACACCCCTCCTAGCCTGGCTGCAGTCCTGTCCCTGGTCATTGAGTAATATAAAGGGTTACACGATGCGTCAGCAATTCCTGTTCGTGCTAACACACAGTTAGCACCAGGAGGTTCCTGGGTAACATAAATTGCTTTTTCTTCGTTTCTTCTTGGTTCAGATCACATTCAGCGCTGTCTGAGGGGCTGTTGCCTGAGCTCTGGAGGCTGCACTGCACAGAGGGGCAGCTGTCAAGGGCCTGCTCAGCCTGATTTTCAAAGCCTGGTTTTTCTTCACTGAGGAGGGAGGAGAGAGCAAAGACCCTCGTTCCTATTCCACCCATACCCAGCTACAGGACTGTGTGGAGGGGTGTGGGTATGAGGGGAGGTGAATGCATGGGGTGGATGAGGATGTGACATGGGTGTGGGTATTGTGTAGGGGGAGGGAAAGAAAAGAGGAAAAAGAGGAAGAATTCTAGAATATGTGTTGGCCAAAGTCAAGTTCAAAGAAGGCATGGCAGTGAGACAGGGAGACGGTCGGAACTTGTCGGGGAGGAGCTCTGTGGGGAGGATGCTTGATGGGCAAAGGGGTCATTTAAGAGCCAGCTGTTTTTTCTTCAGCCCCAATGGCTTCCTCCTGTCCCCTTCCTGCCATCGGGGGAGCTGTGGCACACAGGCTGTAGGGATTTCAGATGTGTGCAGCTCTTGGCTTCACCCACAGGGGCTTCTAAGGAGATAGAGTGAGTCTAGGGAAAGTGAAACCCAGGGCTGCCGTGGGGAGGAAATTGCTGGGTCAGTTTGCTGGGAGGGAAGAGGACCCTTGTCCAGCCCTGAGTTCACAGGAAGGGAACTGGTTAAATAAAGTCTAATAGTCTGCTGTGTCATGTCACACCAGGAATGATGATGCAGGTATATCCTGATTGACTTGGAAAGAGATCTATAATTTATTATGAAGTGGGAGAAGAGACAGGTTGTGAAACAGGATAAACAGTACCGTACAATTTTACTTTGAAAATATAAAGATCTATCAAAGATGATCCAGATGATGTACAAAAATATCTGAGTATTCCTGAAATATTGAAAACAATATTAATAACATACATATTTTCCAGTGGTGGTTTGGGAGGATATTTTTCTATGGATGCTTTTTCTTCATTTTGATTTTTTTTTCTTTTGCAATGAGCATGTATTTCTTTTATAATCAGGAAAATAGGAAAGGGATTGAGTATCAAAGGAAGAAAGGAGAGGGTGTAAATGAGATGCAATCAAGCGTGCAGCCATCAGTTCTGCCTCAGATGGTGCAAAAGGCTGGCTTCTGGAAAACCAGAAGCAGCAGTGGCTGCTACCCTAGGAGGACCCGTGGCCCAGCAGTGGCCACACCTTTGTGGCTCCTGTTTTCTCCTCAGATGCCCCCTGCTACCCCACCCTACCTCCACCCCAGTTGCCTGGCACTGGAGGATGGGTGTAGCTAATCCTGGGGAAGGGACTGGAATGTTCCCTTTCCTCCCAGGAAAGTGGAGGAGGAGGGGAAGAGACAGCAGGAAGTGGGAAGGAGGAGATGAGTTTCCATCCAGGTTTCTCCCTGCATCTCTGGGAAACAGAGTCAAGTCAGGTTGGAAACACACGCTCTCCTGCTTAGAGGGACTCAGAAGGTGACCTTGCCCTGCTTGATGTGACACACAGATTGAAAATTCTCGTGGAAAAATATCAGGAAGCATGTGATTGGCAGCTGAGGATTGTGATAGCCCCGTTCGTTCTTTTAATTTAAGTCTGAGGTTTGCCCACACTCCTGGGGGCCACCTGCTATGTGGGCAGTGTTTGCAAAACATCAGCACACCAAGGCTCTGGAATAAAGGAAGACGTGAACACACCCTTTGGTTAAGCCCAGATTGCAGAACTGTTCTTGTTCATGGACTTGCTTCTCTGTACAAGTGCGTGCGTGAGTGTGTGTGTGTGCGTGTGTGTGTGTGTGTATGTGTATATATATATATATATATATATATATATATATATATATATGTATATATACTGTGCATATCAAATAGAAGAATAAACCCTACTATTTAAAACGTAATTGCTGACAGCTGCTTCTGCTCACAAACAGTGATATGATTTCTCTCTAGAGGAGATGGTGTTTTGTTTAGCAAAATCAATTTAATTAGATGCTCAAGAAAGCGCCCCTCCCCCACCCCTTCCCAAGCTGGGGGTTGGTTGAGAAAGTGACCAGGAAACGGAGAGCGCTAAACTCTGTGACGGGAAATGAATGGAAACAATTGAGTTCTCAAAAGGGCAGTTTTAAAAGTGAGAGAGGGGTAGAGGTAGGAGCTATGGTGAAACAGGACAGAAAGGACCCCACATCTGAAAAGGTTCACGGACAACTCATGCGGTGCTTTCAAATATTCAGGGGGCTTTGGTTTGCTTCTGTCTGTTCTGGGCTCTGTCACCATCTCAATCACCCCTTAATAAGGAGCATTGCTCAAGTGAAGGAAACCATGCTCTGGGTCCGAGGGCCACCTGGTGAGGCCCAGCTGTGCCACTTGGGGGCTCGGCCACCCTGAACATGTCCCTTCACTTCTTGATACTTCAGTTCCATCACCTAGGAACTGGGAGCCATGGTAGGTGTGGGGTTGAATGAGCTCTGCTGTAAATGCACTTAGCTCTGTGCTTAGCTCAGAGGAACAGCTTCGTAGACCTCAACGATGGAACCATGAAAATAAGACAGAAAAGAAAATGATGTGATGACTAAAATAACAAAAACCTGTGGCTACGTTCCATAGTATTTCATCTGCCAGGATTTAGTGTTCACCGGAGTGAGCTGAACACTGGACTCAGATGAGTTAGTAGAGTGGTTCTCCAAGTGTGGTCGGTCCCTGGACCAGCAGAGCATTACCAGGGAACTTGCTAGAGATGCAGCTTCTAAGCCACCACTCCAGATGCACTGAACAAGAAACTCTGGGGGGTGGGTCCAGTCATCAGCAGACTAACAAGCCCTCCGTGTGATTCTGATGCACACTTAAAAATTGAGAACCACTGGATTCATGAATGTTGTTTTAGTGTCTTACCAGAAAGGAGTCTTGTTGGCCATGGGTTCATATTTTTTATGCTTGTTCAAATAAGGGCACTACAGTCCTTGTACTTCTGATGTCTATAGTTATAAGTAAATACATGGTAGAGAAAAATTTTATTCAGGTGAAAGAAATAGTACCTTAGTTTTCTAAAACTGATCTCATCTTGGAGTTCCCATATTCTCAGAAAAGCTCAGTTTATGTTATCAACTCAAAGTTCCAACTCCCACTAGGGCTGTTTTTCCTCCTTCCCCTCTTCCTTCCCAAGA
Organism: Marmota flaviventris; assembly: GCF_047511675.1. Lineage (NCBI taxonomy): Eukaryota > Metazoa > Chordata > Mammalia > Rodentia > Sciuridae > Marmota > Marmota flaviventris. The sequence continues at coordinate 14,984,501 of NC_092500.1, read as the reverse complement.
TGATGTTTGGGTGTAAAGGGCAGCTGGTGGCAGGGGAGGTGTCTCGGCAGGTCTCCCCCAGTGTGGACCACCGATCCCACCAGGTTCACAGATGGGGCTCTGCTCTGAGGCTGTGGTTCTGCCTGCTCTCACCTGCTGTCTTGGTTCCTCGTGCAGGTACCTGTAGGCCCCTGTCTCAGCGCCTGCTGCTGCAGTCTTCCCTTCTCAGTCCTCCTGCAGAGATATCCTTGGACCCTGGAGACTTGGACAGCAGACGAGGCCAGAATGCGTCAATCAAGGAGGAGGGGAGAGGAGAGGAGAGGAGAACGCCTTCAGTGAGAAAGGACGGGGACCCTGATCTGCCCCACAACTGCCCCTGTACTTCCTTTCCTCTCTCCTGTTCCCCTCCCGCACGTTAATGAAAAGCCAGAAGATAAGACATCTGTCTTGGAAATTGAGATTTAATGAAAGCAGGTAACACTCTGGGAGGCCCTGGTTGCATAATTGCTTAAATATTCAATTCAAGAGTCTTCCCAAGAGCTCAAGGTCTAGGTTATATGACAAGACACGTCAGGAATTAAATTTCTTTTTACTTTAGATAGAACAAAAATTAAAGTCTCCGTAAATTTGGGTTTAATATAAAACCAGGCCTTTTTAATTATTGTAAATCACTGTGTCTTTCTCTTCACTGTCTCCTAGAATATCTACTGTATTGAAATTTTTCATTTATTTAGCACTCCTCAAGGGGGGCAAAGACTTGCTCTTTAATATTTCATCTTCTCAAGTTTTTCTCATGCTCTCACTGAGTTGTAAGCTACTGAAGGACAATGATTATAAGACTCATAGCAGATAATAACTTGAGAGGTTGCTGTGCACCAGGTGTATTAGGTGGGATGGAGTAGGTTATGCTGTAGTAACAAATGACCTCAAGATTGCAATCACTTAACACATCCTTGTTCCACATGCCCACGGGGGTCTCAGGCAGCCGCTGCTCCACAGAGTCTCTCAGGAGCCAGGGGAACAGAAGCCCATTCTGACTTGTGTTTCTAGTGTTTCCAGCAAAGATGATGTAGCAGATTTCACTCTCAAAACTTCTGCCCAGAAGCAACACATCATTCCTGTTCACGTTTCATTGACACAAAACAAGTCACACGGTCGCACCTAACTTTATATTGGGAACGTACAATTCTATCACATGCCTCCCAAAGGAGAGTGAGATATTTGGGGAACAGCACTAACGATTATACCGGGCACTGAGTTAAGCACTCGACCATGCTGACTCCATCTTTACAACTCCACAATGAAGGAGTGATGTTACCCATTGGGAAACAAGATCCCACAATGTATAAATGGTAGGAGAGCGTTTGAGACCAGATCTGTTTGGTTCCCATATCCATGCTCAGAGTCAAAAGGCTATACTGCTTTTCAGGAATAATGAGTTAACTCTCATTGAGTTCAAAGACCACTGAGGCCCCAAAATTAAGTGTTTTTATGTGTTTTATCTCATTTCATCCTCAAGGCAACTTTGTGAGATGGATCCATTGATTAGCCCTGGTTAGAGGGAATCAAAGCTTAAAGAAGTTGAAATCTCACAAGGAAATTTGACCCTTACCTAACTCCAAACTATTCCCTAAATGTCCATTATACTGTAGTGTTTCTCAGAGTCAGTATTTTTTTTTTTGTGAGAAGTACTTATGGTGTTTATTCAAATGCTGCTCCTGGACCCTATGCTCACCTCCTAAACTAGCTTTCTGGGGAGTGGGTTAGGAATGACAGTTCTGATGCTTGCTTCAGTTTGACATTCATGATCCTGTCATTAATGATGTCCCCACTGTCCCAAATAAGGAACTCTGCTCCTGGTAGAAACTCGGCATGTCCAAAAAAATGCAACAAAACCTCAGTCCACCACCAGACCAGAGATGGTTATTGTTTTGCCATTTTGCTAGTGCTCACCAGAAAAGGTGAAGAAATTAATGCCTTCAGCACCAGGTTCCTGGGGAAAATCTCTGCCATCAGCATTTTTAAGGATTTTTTTTAAGGCAATCAGGCAGTCAAAAATATCAAAATTATTTCTCACTGAATTTAACTCCACATTTGTTATAATTGCAGTACTCATTATTGACCTGAGGCAAAATTTGAAGAAAATTATGATTCTGTGAGTGTAGACAGCAGATCTCCTTCTTCCATACCCCACGTGAAAGCAGCTGGATTCTGATGCTATGAATACAGAGAGGGCAGGTCCCTTGTGTACTGTTGTATAGGTGGAGCACTGCAAAGTAAAGACACCATTCCCAGAGCTTTTGTTTGGAATACCTGTGTGAGGGGACGACGACAGATGTGCTTTGAAGGGTCTGATTTCTGAGTCAGAACGTCTACATCTCTCTAGCTTGGGCACGTCTTAACCTTTCTGGATCTCCAAAACTCCATGATTTCATGAAATGCATTATACTGGGATTCTACTGATGATCATGGTTTATGAATACTTTAAATGCCCCAGATCCTACACAAAGTGTTTTAGTCACCTTAAGTCATCTCAACGTCACCATAACCCTATCAGTATGTTTTGTGTTACTATAACAAAATGCCTGATGCTGGATAATTTATAGAGACGTTCATTTGAACCCCCGATCCTGGTGTCTAGAGGGTCCAAACAGCATGGCACTGGCATCCTGGTGACATTCCTATAACATGGTGGAGAAGCGGAAAGGGAACTAGCCACCTGCAGAAGGGGCACAGGTGAGCAAGGAAACAAGAGAACTAATCCACTCCTACTAGGCCTGACCCACTCCTGCAGACCAACGTTAATTCATTCACAAGGGTGAAGCCCCCATAACATAATACCCTCCACTTGGCTCCATATTTTAAATTTCCACCATCTCAACACACCACATCAAGGACAAACTCTGTCTAAAATAAAGCACTCTGTAAGGTAGCACTAGTTTTACCTCCTTTTCACAGATGAAGAAATACTCCCAGACAGGTTAACTGACTTGTGCCCGGCCCTCCCACTGCCAAATTGTAGGGACAAAACTCAAACACAGGTAGTCTAGTTCCCTAGCTCAATTCATAGCCTGTCATATGCTAGTGACTCTATTCTTTTTTAAAATATACATTTATTTTTTAGTTGTAGTTGGACACAATATCTTTGTTTATTTATTTTTTATGTGGTGCTGAGGATCGAACCCAGGGCCTCGCCTGTGCTAGGCAAGCGCTCTACCGCTGAGACACAACCCCAGCCCACTAGTGACTCTATTCTACCTGAAGACAGCAAGCTATAAATATGGTACACCTGGAATGAGTGAGTCCAATATACCCCAGGGTTGACAGGGCCACCCTCAGTGGAGGCGCTCAGCTCTGGGTGGGTTCCTTTAAAAGGAACGTGGACAAGTTGGAGGCGATTCAGCGGACTCTGGTTAGTACAGGAATGGAGTCTTGATCCTTTTCATCAATAATAAACTCACATTGAGGTCCTGACCACATGAGGGACTTAACTTGAATTGTTTTACTTAAGCCTTTATAACTTCCTTGCGGAGTCAGTCCTAACATTATCCACTGTTGATGGAGAAAGAAAGAAAGGCACAGAAAGGTAAGAGTAATAATCTGCCCACACATGCTAACAGCTGTCAGGGTTGGCGTGTCCACCCTGAGTGTAGGTCCTGTCCACTTTAAACCAGTGGATCTTGTGCATTGCTGACCGCAGACTCTGATCCCATAGGTCTGGAGCACATCTGAGAGTCCAGCTGACGCTGCTGGGCCCCTGGGCATGCACTGGGTAGCCAGACTTTGAACCACTCTGTTTGACTGCCCCCCGCCCACACTCCAGTGAGCAGTGATGAGACAAACCAAGGGTGTCCAGCCTCGAGACAGCCAGTGGGGTGGGCTGAAGAGTGGCCTGGCCGTCCTTGAATACTGAACGGTCTCCAGGTGAAAATCAAATCCGACTTGACTTGCAGAGCCCCCGGGGACACAGGGGCACAGACTGTCGGCATTTCCAGGCTTGCCTTCGCTCTTGAACTTTAGACTTCTGCATCGACGGCCCGTGAGCCTGGACACTGGTGTTCCCTGAGGCAGCTCAAACTCGATGTGCCCAAGAGCCCTCATTGCCCTTCCCTAATGCTCCGCTCATTCACCCACACGAGGAGCTTGGAGCCATCCTGGGCCACACCCGGCCACCCCAGCATTCGATTGGTTATGAGCTCTGTCTCATGACTTGTGTTTATTTAGCACATCTTCCCTCTGTTTCTTTTCTCTGAGCCTTTTCCCGGGGCTGCTGCGTCGTTTCCATACCAACCTCCAATCTGGTCTCTGGGCTCCTCCTTCACACCGTGGCGGCCTCTGTTGGAAGCTCCCGTCTCACCTCATCTCCTTGGTTAACACCCACCCAGGCTCTCCCTGTCCTCAGGACGAAGCCCAGTCTTCTTCAGAAGACCCACACCCTTCTCTGAATGGTGGCTGTGGCTGTCTCTGTCATTTCCTCCTCTGTCCTATCTTACACGTTCACCTTCGATCACGCCCGTGGGATCAGTGCTTTCCACAATGGCTTCCTGTTTCCTCCTTCCCAGCCTCAGCCAACCGGTTCCAGTCCTGGAGAGACCTTTGCCGGCCAACCCTTGCCCATCCAAGATGCACCTAGGCATGTCTCCTCTAGGGAGCCCTCACCGCTCCTCCTCTGGGTTCCCATTTTAACATTCAGCCCAACCAGAGCACATTTTTAATACATCAGCCCTGATATATTAAAATGACCTGGGGACCTGTCTGTCTGTCCCTTGCTGTTTCAGCCATAGGCATAGCCACAGAGTCATACACAGATATTCGCTGGTATAAAGTTTTTTGTTCCAAAGAAATTTGGGGTCACCTTTGAATTCCTTCTCATCTTCACATTGGCATCTAATTCAACAAATCGCATGGGTTCTACCTTTGACACATGTCCCGAATCCAACCACCTGTCACCCATTTGCTGCCTGGACAACTTCAGCAACTGGCCAGTGGGTCTGTCAGCTCCCCTTCTCTCCCACCCGTTTCTCATTGTCAGTAGTCAGGGTGACACTCTGAAGACCTCAGTCAGTTCATGTCACTCCCCTGTGATTCTCCTCCCCACCCCTCCCATCACACCTAGAATGAAGCCCAGAGTCCTGAGCCTGGCCCCCAGGTCTTTCTGGTCTGCCTTCACATTCCTCCCCAACCTCACGTTCCTTCCTTTGTCTCCCACATCCAGCACTGCCTGTCACCCTGGCCTTCGGGCTCTTACTCAGGTTTGCTAAGCAGATGTCTGCTTCAGGAGTTGGCCCTTTATCCCCCACCACCCAGAACGTTCTTCCCCCAAAGAGTCACAACTTGCCCTCTCTCACTTCATCCAGGTCTCTCTACCCCAAAACACTTCCCCAGGGAGGCTTTCTCTGACCCTCCTTTTAAAAAGCGTGTTGCCCTGTGAATCACATGACCTTGATTTAATGTCTTCCTAGTACTCCGTCTTTATGTCATTGTCTCAGTCTCTTGTAGGTTGCTATAATAGGATACCTGATGTTTTAGTCAGCAAGTTCACTGCTGTGACTATAGGACCTGACCAGAAAAATTTTAGGGAAGAAAAGTTTATTTGGGGGGCTCACAGTTTCAGAGGTCTCAATCCATAGACAGCAGGATCCATTCCTTGGGACTCAAGGTCAGGCATGACAACATGATGGAAGAATGTGGCAGAGGGAAGTGGCTCACATGGAAGTGGCTCTCACTCAGGAATCAGAGACTCTAGTCTCCAGATTCAAAATCTGTATCCCATGGCCACTCCCCCAGTGAACCACTTCCTCCAGCCACACCCCACCTGCCTCCAGTGACCACTCAGTTATCCCATCAGGGGTCACTTCACTGATTAGGTTAAGGCTATATATAACCCAGTCGTTTCTCCCCTAGACCGTCTTGCATTGTCTCACATGTGAGCTTTTGGGGAATGCCTCACGTCCAAACCCTAACACCTGAGGTTGAGTGATCTATAAGGAAAAGAAGTTTTACTTTGACTCATGATGCGGAAGACAGTGAAGTTCAAGATCAGATGGCCACATTTGGTGAGGGTCTGTACTTCTTCAGGGTGACAAATGGAAGGACAGGCAGGCACGTGGGAAAGAGAGGACACAGGGCAGAACTCCTGCTATACCTGATCCACTCCCAGGAGAAAGGGATCAATCCATTCATGAAGGCTCCACTCCCAAGACCCAGCACCTCCCCTTGTGCCCCACCTCCCAACACTGCCACTTTGAAGAATTAAGTTTCTAGCACATGAACTTCTGGGGAGCACGCTCCAGTCACAGCAATCATGGGTTTTTTTTGTTGTTGTTGATGATGTTTTTGTGTGTATGTGTGTGCATCTCCCCTACTAGTATCCAAATTCCTTGAGAATAAGGATTTTGTCTTGTTCGCTGTTGTATCCAGGGTCTAGAACAAGGCATGGCCCGTACCAGGCACTCAATTGAAGACTTCATAAATATTTCATGAGTCAGTGCAGTGATTGAGAGCTCCAGGGAGATACTCGTCAGTTCATTAGAGGGAAAGCCATCCCGTTGGTGGAGACTGAAGAGACAGAGACCTGGTTTTCCGGATGGGATAAATCCCTGTCGAGGAGATGTTTAATTCATGAAAAATTCGTGTACAACAGCCATCATATGGATGTATGTACAGGAGCTCAGGGCACCTGGGGGGGGGGCGGCTGGAGAAGGGCTCTCTGGTGTTTTTAAGGCTTTGGCTGAATTGGGTTCATGCACCTGTGCATGATCCCCAGGAGCCCCTGGGAGGAAACCTGGAGATTGACCAAAGGAACCTAGACGTCAAAATAAAGTCGCAATTGAATGTTTTTCAATATAGAGTGTATTTCTTCAGTTGTTCAAGGAAATATCTCCTCATTCCAAAAGTTCAGAAAGAAGGCCAAAGAAGAAAATGAATGCATATCATCTCATCAGAGAAAATCACTGTTAATATGTGGGGGGCATCTTTTCCCTGATGCCATTAGCTTCATTTTATAAATAAGGAAACTGAGGCAGAGGAAGGCTAAGCCACCTGTCTCAGGTCACAGGCTTAGTAAGGGATGGAGCTAGATTATGAGCCCAGATGTTTCTGTCTTCAGTCAGGTACCTGAGGACCTGGTGAGGTAAGGCAGCCACCAACAACTCACAACTCCCTGTGGTTTGGGAAACCTCTTCTTCCCCTATAGCCGGGTCCTAAACTAAGGGGGGAGCCTCTTGGTAGACTGGGGTTATCTCTCTTCTGGGAGTTTCAGGCCATTTCCTCAGGAATCTTTTTTCCTTGGGAACTCACGAATGAATAAAATATATGTGGCTCCTTTCTGCACGGCCCGGTTTTAGTGATTTATTGGTAATTTAGAAGGCTTTACTGTCTAATGTACAGGCATATAAAGGATAATTGATTAAGTGCTGGGTTTGTGGCCATGTCTCTAATGTGCGGAGTATCAGCCCCTGGAAGGAGCATAACCTCACATGGTAGGATTGTTTCTCTGGTGTCTCTGGAGTCAACAGACAATATGCTTTTCTAAAGAGCCATCCATAATAGACCAAGGAATGCCATTTTACACAAAAGACACCCAAACTTAGAAGAGCTGCCTTTGAGTGGGATAAAAAATGAGAGAAAGCTTTACAAAGTAGAAAATTACTACTGTTCCCCAAAGCCCGGGGTGAGAAATGGAACATCAGATTAATCTCAAACACAAAATAAGAAGCATTAAAAAAAAATCCCTCTTATCCCAGAAAGACATTAAACATGGACATTGATGAAGGATGACTCCAGTTCAGAGAAGTGGGGTTTTTTTCCTTACAACAGAGACCATTGTTAGTTCCGAGGAGATTTTTTTACCTTTTTAATTACAAATCCACTCTCAGGTTTTACTAATGAGGTGAGGTCTAAATTTGGGGTGAGCTGATCATTCAGGACTTTCTGACAGCCCATGTAGCCTTGGAGAGACGAGTGGAGTCGGCCAGGATGCTTCCTTCCCAGCTCCAGCTGTGAACATCCTCTCTGTCCAACCACTTGGGTGACTTGAAGATTGGTGACACCCTCCCCAGTTTGGGGTTTCTACTGTAAATGACACTGGAATGAAATCTTTAAGGAGGACTTTTGAAGGGAGATCTAGTTTCAATGAGATGCCAGAGAGTGTCAGGAGCAAGATGCCACATCATTCACCCCTGCTCCCGGCCCCAGGAAACAACCGAAAGGATCTTTCTTAATGGTCTTTTCCTGTTTCTCACTTCAAAGCATCTGCCCTCTGCAAGGACACTGCAGCTGAGAGGGCTCAGGGCCACATCAAGGCAGGAGAAATATTCGGCAGCTTTCCCTCCTAAGCGTTTCTCTTCCTGGTTCATTCTCCAATTCATGAGTACAAGGGGTCACGGCCCATTCATTTTCATTTTATCCAGACAGAGATTTCACCTGACAATTCTGTGAATCCTTTTCTGTAGGAATTCCAAGGGACCAAAGCAAAACCAGTTTGAGCCCACAAGGAGTCTCATTAAATCCTAAACTCACCAGACTAGAATCATGGGACCAGGCATTTTGTGCAAGTCCAGGCTTGAATGAGCCATTGGAGACAGGCTCACCCTGTTGACCGTTCAGATTCTCTGCCTCCTTATTAATAATGCAAACAGCAGTCTTCTCAGCTTGGAGCAGGACCAGAGCAGAAACGTCCTAGGGATCAGCATCTGTCCCTCCAGAGGGTAAATATAGAGATGGGGGCCGGCGGGCGCTACAGAGAGCAGGAGGCAGCCCTCATCTGGCCTGAGCCCTTGGTGTCCTGGTCAACCCTGACAATGGCTAGACAAAATTAAAGAAGAACAAAAAGAAATGATATTTATTGATACATTTTACAATATGAGACCATAGTAACTTTCAGCACTCAGAAGAGAACTTTGCCAATGTTGGATCATCAAACTCAGAAGAGAGGGGTCTCCAGGCTTCTGGTCTCCCTCCTTCTACTCAGTGAACAGAGTTCAGGAGGCCATCGTGGGGACAAGGCTTTGCTGTAAAAGCAGTTATCAATAACTATAAACCCTCTATGCCAGAGACTGATTCAGAATTAACTAGAATCTTCCAGTCCCAATTCCAAACACCCAGGAGATGGATTCTGATTGGCTCAGCCTTATCCCAGCATTGTCCCAACCTTGGATATAGGGACACAGGCCTCACAGAGCATCCCTGTGGGTTACAGGAACGATCAGGATCCTTGTGAGCCGAGCAGAACCCACAAGTAGTGTGTTTTTATAATCGCCTTGCAAAGAAAGAAGAAGTAGGGGGTGGTTCCTATTCTTCTTTGAACATCACTATTCCAACTGTATATCCTCCTTCTTTAAATTCTCCGTCTTCCAGTTCAATTGTACATCTGCTGCTAGATGAACACAATGCTAAGGATCCCAGCTCTAAGTTTTTGAATTTTGCAACATGGCTGAACTCCTCTGTATCTGTCATGAAGCTCAATGTTAGCCAGACTCACCAAGATGAGATGAGTCGCCATGCAGTAATGTAGATACCAAGGTATTCCAGATACTTCGACCTCTCATCCTCTGTTCTCATTGTCTTCTCAGGCTGGAATAAATAATCCAGGCCTTAAATAATCCAGCTATTGAATTAATAATGTACCTATTGAAATCCTATTTATTATCCTTAGATACAGTTCAAATGCCAATTCTTCTCTGACATCCCCCTGATATTTCCCCAAGTTTAGAACTGCCAGATTTAGCAAAGAAAATATAGGAAGATCAGTTAAATTTGAATTTCAGATACACAAGGAATATTTTTTATTTATATGTGATAGCCCAATGCATTACAATACTTATTATACATGTACAGCACAATTTTTCATATCTCTAGTTATATACAAAGTATTTTCACACCAATTCGTGTCTTCATACGTGTACTTTGGATAATAAAGTCCATCACATTCCACCATCATTGCTAACCCCCTGCCCCCTCCCTTCCCCTCCCACTGCTCTGCCCTATCTAGAGTTTGTCTATTCCTCCCATGCCCCCTCTCCCTCCCCCACTATGAATCAGCCTCCTTATATCAAAGAAAACATTCGGCATTTGGTTTTTGGGGATTGGCTAACTTCACTTCTTCTCTAATTCCATCCATTTACCTGCAAATGCCATGATTTTTATTCTCTTTTATTGCTGAGTAATATTCCATTGTGTATATATGCCACATTTTTTTTCTCCATTCATCTACTGAAGGGCATCTAGGTTGGCTCCACAGTTTAGCTATTGTGAATTGTGCTCCTATAAACATTGATGTGGCTAAGTCCCTGTAGTATGCTGTTTTTAAGTCCTTTGGGTATAGACTGAGGAGAGGAATAGCTGGGTCAAATGGTGGTTCCATTCCCAATTTTTTAATTTAATGTAACTATGTCCTGAAATTTTCCTAAGACACACTTGTGCTAAAAACATTTGTTATTTATCCAAAAATAAAATTTAAGTAAATATCCTGTATTTTTGTCTGGTAATCTTACTCCAGTTTGATTTAGGTACAATATTTTCTTTCTCTCAACATTTTGCCTACACTCTTTCTTCAAACTTATTTTATTCTGCCATGAATTAGTTGGTTGTTTCTGTTTTTTTTTCTTTTTTATTTATCACTAAGTTGTAATATACTTAAGTGTGGAATTGTTCTTTATCTTTTTATTCCTCAATTAATCTAGGGGAATACCTACACAGTAGGAATTAATAACTATTTGAGTTAAGGAACGAAAACCTGTTGAACACAGGCCTTTGGTTATCACATATAGGAGATATACGTTTGCTATCAAAGTGCACTCTCCCGAAGAATATGTGTCCTTTATTTAATCAGTTAAGTGCCATCTGGTATACTAAGTGTTTTTCTTAATATTTATTTTTTAGTTGTAGTTGGACAAAATACCTTTATTTTGTTTATTTATTTTTATGTGGTGCTGAGGATCGAACCCAGGCATGTGCTAGGCGAGCGCTCTACCGCTGAGCCACAACCCCAGCCCATACTAAGTGTTTTTTTAATCAATATAAAAAAAAAATCAGTCATACAACAACCTTATAGACAGTATGATTCCACTTCACAGATGAAAATACTAAGGATGAAGAGGATAATATGCCCAAGATATGTATACCCCAGATATGTGTCTATCTACTGGTGCTCCAAGGAAAGATTAGGCAAGTGTGTTTTAGTCAGAATATTGAGTCAGCTCTTTTTTATAGTGACCCAAATCACAGTGGCTCAAATGGATCGGAGTTAATTTCCCTCATATTTATAAATCAGATTGGACAGTCCAGGCAGGAGAGAGGCGGGTTTGCTCCCTGAGGTCGTCCAGCACCCTGGCTCCTTCTGTCCTGCCTCTTCCTCACCCCATTGGCTGCTGTCCTTCCTGCATGACTGATGTCAGCTTATCATACCTACATTCCAAGCCAGGGGGTTGGGAAGGAAAAAATGGAGGACACGTAACTTCCTTCCAAGAATATGGTCCAGCTTTTGTTCATATGCACCTTCCTCTTATATCTATTGGCCAGAACTGAGGTGCAGAGCCACACCTCACTGCAGTGGAGACTGGGAAATGTAGTCTTCAGTTTACTGTTCATGAGCCCAGCTAAAGCCCGAGGTGTATTTATTGAAGGAAGAGGAGACAGTGAGTGCTGGACGTACTCAGCGTCTCTGTGATCATCATCAGAGTCCAGGAGGCAGAGCAGACGTCACAAGTGGGAGAAACTAAATTCAGGGACCTATGGTGTCAGGGAGATGTGGAGTAGGGACAAAGAGGACAGTTGCTGATGAATGGTTGAATCAAGGGCTGTGTTGGATTTTCACACTCCCTGAGGTCTACAGTGAAGGTGGGTACAGTGTGGACATTTTTCTTTCTGGCTTCCCCGAACCTTGACTGTCCCTCCTATGTTGGAGAAAGTTCCCACTTTATGTATCAACTCACCTCTGTCCTAGATGGAAGCCACACACTTGCTTTTCCAGCCTTCTTGGTAGCCAGGACAGTCAATGGGAGGTATTTGCTCTAGATAAAGAACTAGAAACTAATGAAGCAGAAAAGAATCCATTCTGATGAATATGGCAGCAAACCCCTCCATTCATAGACGGCAAGAAAAAAACAGAGGTTTGGGGAGTAACAATGTCCATTGTTGATGGTATGAACCGCAGAGGCTGTGCCCAGGGGATGGCAGGAGCTGGGCTATGGTAGACAGGATAATTTTCCCCACTCTTCACTTTTCCCTTCAATAGAATCCATGCCTTTGGAGATGTGAGTCTGCAGGGTCTCCTCTCCCAGGATAGTAGACAGAGTCTATGTTCAGAGTCATTGACTTTGAGCTTGACTGTAGGATTTGACCTTGGGCCATGGACTGTGGATGGAGAAGTTAGCTTCTCAGGTCTACTAGAGAAAGGCTTTCAGAAGCATGGTGAGTTTCCATCAGCCCACTTGATCCTCCTCCCTCACCATGAAAAGAGTCTACTCCACATAACCACTGCCCCTTCAACCTGGGTTCTAGAACGAAGAAACGCCCCCAAATCCCTCAACCTGAGCCAAACTCTGAATCCAAATCCAAACTCACTCAGCTGATCCCTGCCAAGATTAGCCAAAGCACAACTGATCCATTAACAGAAAAAAAAAATAATGTTGTTGAGATTGGAGAATAATTTGTTATGGGGCATTATCACAGAAGAAACCTGACTAAGACAGTCTCCTTGCTGGACTGCTTCCAAGGTGTGAGCTGGGCAGGGCTGACATTCGGCGATTGTGCCTGGTTATCTACTGCCCTCCATTATTCTGGTTGGTTGAAGCATGCATTATGTGGTTGCCAAATATTTGACAATCCTTCTAGGTTTTCTTGTCCCTAGCTATTTGGCTACCAAACTTGGTTCTCTCGCCTTTTGGGAGATTCTGTGATGTACTTAATACCCTTGAATAAATTAATTTTCTGCATGAAATAGGAGTAAATTATGTTTCAGTTTGCAAATTGAAGCCCTAACTACAAGAGAGGGTCAGCAGGGATCAGGGCAAGAGAGCAGGTCTCTGACTTCCTCAGTGACCACGGTACAGCTTCAAATTTGCTTCAAGAAAGCATTTCAACATGTGCTGTCTTTGGGCTTTGGGTAAAAATGTACACAACCTAAGAACTCTGATTCTACACTTGATAAATTTGGTTCTTGGTACTAAAGACTCTTCTCCTTCGAGCTGCTGGGCAGATCTTCTCCTTTCAGTCCAATGGAAAGAGGACTTGGCCATGACCCAGGAGACATAGGCTCCAATTCCAGTCATGCAAACAGGCTCCCTGACCTTGAAAAAGTCACTCCTTCTTTGTTCTTGGTTTGTCTGTATGCAGAATCCCAGGACACTGACCTCTGCTCTCCTTTTTATGATGGTGGCCGGGGAAGAAAGAAATGATGGGAACTTGTCACGGAAAGCCACGAGCCATAAATAAATGCACTGTGTGTCATGTGCTTCTCTTTTTAGCAATAGTGTGACATGAATGGCACACAAAAGGGTACGTAAGCACACAAAACACTCTGGAAGGAACTGTGCAAACATTTAGTTGTGGTTTTCCTAAGGGTTGTGAGATTATGGGTCATTTCAATATTATTTTTAAAATGTTCCTGCATTTTCCATATATTTTATAATATGCATGTATTACTTTTGTAATGAGGAGATTAATTTTTTTTTAAAAAAAAAGAAAGGCACTGATGTGCTATGTTAATGTAGGGTATTTATTATAATTCTCTCGAAAGGACTTGAGCTCAAAGTGGGACTTTTCAATGAAAGTAAATATAAGGAGGGGCAGGGGAAGTGAGGAGGAGAAATGGTAGGAAGTGGTAGCCAGGAGGTGACCTCATTGCCGTCAGAACACTGGCTGTTTTTAGGGAGGGAGATGAGGAGAGGGGTATAACATAGGGATCCCCCTCCTGGGCCCAGAGAACACCCTTGGAATGTGGCATTTAGAGTCATGGAATCATCCATCACTGGGTTAAGCCATGACCACCCAGTACACAGGAAGCCGAGGAGAAACCTGACGCCTAGCATGAGCCCATAGGGTAGTGTCCTTCCTGTCCCCTCTGCCCTCCCTCTGCCCCTGCACCAGGGCAGTAAAGGATCTGATTACCACATCCTCAGGGAATTCTCAGGAAGTAATCCAGGCACATGACCCTGATGAAGAGGGGCCAGATCTTTCTCTGGACCCTGGAGATTCTGAGATGCCTACAGCATCCAGCTTTCAGGAAGATTTCCCCATCGTAACGGAAATGATTGAAGAGATGAGGGAAACGGAGGCTGTAGGGCAAGGGTGGGCTTGGGGGCTCAGGGTTTGGTTGGGCTCTTTTCCTTCTCACCCCCACCCTGAGAGAGTGTGTGTTATGATTTGGATATTAGATGTCCCCCACAGAGCTCAAGGCTCATGTTGGACAATGCTGGAATGTTCCTCAGAGGTGAAATGATCCGATTGTGAGAACTAAGACCTAATTAGTGGATTGATCCATTTTGTGGATCAATAATTTGAAAGGATTACTATACTGGGTGGTAACTGTAGGCGGGTTGGATGTGGCTGGAGGAAGTAGGCCGTGGGGTACCCCTGGGAATCATCTATCTTCTCTCCCTTTCCTGGCTGCCCTGAGCTGAACAGTGTTCCTCCACCGTGCCCTCCCACCATGATGTTCTGCCTCTTCTCTGGCCCAGAGCAGTGGGGTTGGCCAGCCATGGACTGAGTCTTCTGAACCATAAGCCCAAATAAACTTTTCCTCCTCTAAGTTGTTTATGTAGGATATTTTGGCCACGGTGCCAACACACACACACACACACACACACACACACACACCCCTCAGTTTCTATTAGCCCACTGGGGCCTCCTCCCTCCCCACGAGAATCTAAGGGGCCTGGCTTCAAGCCACCTGCCCCATCCCTCTGCAGAACAGCTCAGAGGAGGAACACCGAGAAGGGAATCTGCCTGAGAAAACCAAAGGACTTGGTGGAGGAGGGGACTCTTGAGCCGGGTCTTGAAGGTTGAGCAGGAGTTTGCTTGAGGACAAGGTGACAGGAGGGACGTGCCAAGCAGGGGAGGAGAATGCTTCCAGGCAAGGGGTAGAGAAGCAGGTTGGCCTCTTCTGGAAATACCAAATATTCTGGTGCAGCTGGAAGTGAGGGGCCGCAGGGGGAGGCTGTGAAGGATGAGCGGCTAGGAGCCCCTTGGCTCTGCAACTGCTGCACCTGGTGGCTGCTCCTCAGAATCCGTCCCCGACATGTGGCAATGCCAGTAGGCAGGGGGTGAGCCAGCAGGGACCTCGCAGGGCCTGATGCTCCCAGCCCAGCTGGGACTCTTTTCCAAAGAGCCAAGTTGGGTCCTTTCCAGGACAGTCCCTGGTGGACTTGAAGGCAGCCAGATATAGCCACCGGTTTGCAATGTGAGAGGGAAAATTCTGGCAAGGAAAAGACAGCAGGCGTCGGTTATCCAAAATGCACAGTGGTCAGGACTGCAGGCTTTGCAAATCACGTGTTTGAAGCCTCCATGTACCTAGGGTGTGACCTTGAGTACGGCTTCTACCCCTCAAGAGCATCTTATGTACATCTGAACACCACTGTACCTATCTCTTATTTGTGAAGATTAAATGAGGCAACTCACAGGAAGGACGTAGCACAGAGTAAAGCCTCCGTTGGTGGTGGTCTTCATTCAAGCAGTTATGGATGCTCTTTCCATATTCATCCAGTGAGGATTTAATGAGCATTTCTTATGTCCAGCACTGGATTATCACCATGAGCATGGAATACAAACTTCTTGCCCCTTTGGAACTTATGTTCTAGATGTGGTGTCCCCCAAAAGCTCACATGTAAGACAATGCAAGAAGGTTTGGAGGAGAAATGATTGGTTTGTGAGAATTTTAATCCAATCAGTGAATTAATCCCCTGACAGGGATTAACTGGGTGGTAATTGAAATGGTAGGGTGTGGCTGGAGGAAGTGGGAATTGAGGGTGTAGCTTTGGGATATACAGTTGTATCTGGCAAATGGAGTCTCTCTCTGCTTCCTGGTCACCGTGTGAGCTGCTTCCCTCTGCCACACTCTTCCGCCATGATGTCCTGCCTCACCTCGAGCCCTGAGGAATGGAGTCTGCTGCTGTATATGGACTGAGACCTCTGGAACCATGAGCCCCTAAATAAACCTTTCCTCCTCTACAGTTGTGGCTGGTCAGGACTTTTAGTCCCAGCAGCGAAAGAGCTGACTAAAATAATCAAGTCCTTTTGAAGAGGTGACATTTGAGTAGAGGCCTGAATCAAAGGAGCTTATCTCATGAAAACTAGGAGAAATAATAATTCAGGCAGAGGACAAGGCCAAGAGGCAAAAATTGCTTAACATATTAACAATCTGACAAGAAAGACGATTGGTCGGAAGAGGAGAGTGACAGGAGATGAAGGAGGGTAGCCATGATCTGGCGTATTGAACCCGTGCTCAGGGTGGGGCGAGGAGGAAGGGGTCTGGGAATACCCATTTTGCAATTGGGAAATTAGGATGTGGTGAAGCGAGGAACTTGCCCAGGATCACCCAGCCAAGGTGGGGCTGCAGAGCAGGGACCTGGGCCCAACAGAGGGCTCCAGAGCCCATCCTCCATCATGCCCCATCTACCTCTACCAGAAGGCACTCAGCCTTGAGCTCGGAAGAAGGGTGTACCAGGGTGTGTGTGTGTGTGTGTGTGTGTGAGTGTGTGTGTGATCAGGCAGGAGGACGGTGAGAATTATAGATGTACCTTAGCTCTCAGTTACAAAGGCAAGAAAGCACGAGCAATTACTTCAAGACAAACCGTAACGGAACGACGAGTTGTATGGCACTGACCCTAGCACCTGGGAACTTGCCAGAGAAGAGGGACAAGATGAAAAGAGAGGGTGCGGGGGAGCAGGATAGTTTAGTGGCTCAAAGTAAAAACCCCAAAACTACAGTCTACGGCTCAAATCCCAAATCTTCCACCTGTCAGCTATTTGCTTTTAGGCTAATTGCTTAACCTCTCTGTGCTAGTTTCCTCATCTGGAAAATGGGATCCATGATAGCACCTAGTTGGTAGGTGTCCTGAGGGTTAAATAAGGTAATGCACGTGTGCACTTAGACTAGTAATAGGAAGTGAATAAGTGATTTCCTCAATTAAGTCTTATTTTTTTTTATATCTTGGTTCAAGATTTTAAAAAATTGTTTTGCTGATAAAACACAAGGGTTTGCTAATCGCCTTCTTATTTACTAAGGTCTTCCTTTCTTCCTACTCCCCCTCACTGTTGCAATTTCGATCCAGATGATCTCTGAGATGTAGTGAATGTATCTGTTTTGAAGATTTGGAAGATGACTCCTTCCGCAGACGGGACGCGCTAGTGTTCCTGTTCCTTGGACTTCTTTCCTCCAAATACCTCCTCTCCCCCCTCTCAGTCACCCTGTCCCATGGCCAGGCCCCACAACTGCACCCCAGCCCTAACCTAGGTTTCTCGAATCCACCCTCTGACCACCATGGTCCTTCTCTAAAGCAGCCCAACTCCCAATAATCCCCTGTCCCCACGGGACCTCCACTTTATTCATCTGACCACGTCGCCAGCTGCTGTGCGACTACCCTCCACTGCCTTGTCCTCTCCAGCTCTGCCATTCTTTCTTGGCAGGATGAAGCCCCAATTCAATGCCGCGCTGCCTATTCCAAGTCCAAACCTGGGCAGCGGAATGGAGCTGGAGAGAAAAATGTCACATGAACTTCCTGCTGGTTCCACTTTAAATTCCTGACCACCGGCTTCATCTGGTCCTTCTCCAGTGAATCTGCTCCTTTCTGACGTCAGTCCTCTGCTTGCGCAGGAGGCCTCACCTCCTCCTGTCCACCCAAGGGCATCACTTCCGCATTTCTCTCCTCTCTTTCCTCTACAGGATCATTGACAATAGCAAACAGGCCTGCTTTATTTCCTTTTTCTTTGTAATTCTTGACGTAGCCCTACTGTGTCATGTATCTCTGCTCTATGCCAAACTACACCCCAATTTCAGCAACTCCAGGCAAACACGTGATCTCCAGCTCCCATGGGTCAGGCGTCTGGACATGGCTGTATTTGGGTACCTCTGGTTCAAGGTCCCTCACCAGGCTGCAGTCAAGACGTCCACAGTCACCTCCAGGCTTGGCGGGGGGATGATGGCTTCCAAGCTCACAGCTGTGGCTGCTGGGGGGCCTCGGGGGCTGGGCACATTTGTTCCCTGCCACCTGGGCTTCTCCGCAGGCAGCTCCCAACATAGCAGTTGCATCCCGGCAGAGCCAGCGGGCCCCGACGAGCCTTTCATAACCTAATGTCAGGCGTGACATCCCTTCACGGCTGCCTCATTCCATTTGCTAGAGACAAGTCGGGAAAAATCAGCCAAGGAGAAACTGGACCCCAGAGCATCATGGCTGAGAAAGGACCGTGGTGCCACCTTTGGAGCTGGGACAAATCCTAGGCACCTCTGATGGAGCCTGCTGGGCCACAGGAGCACAGCACACCCCCCCCTGGGACTCCCCTGGGCACTTGCCACGTGCCACACACTCTGTGGCCTCTGAACAAATGAATCTAAGAAACCCCGCTCCTTGTCTACGCAGAGTGGGAAATTCAGAGCGACGTTTCTCAAAAGTAGAGTCTGGAGCCGGATGCAGTGGCACACGCCTGTAATCCCAGTGGCTCAGGAGGCTGAGACAGTAGGATCGCGAGTTCAAAGCCAGCCTCAGCAATGGCAAGGCGCTTACCAACTCAGTGAGACCCTGTCTCTAAATAAAATACAAAATAGGGCTGGGGACATGGCTCAGTGGTTGAGTGCCCCTGAGTTCAATGCCCCCTACCAAAATAAATAAATAAATAAAAAGCAGAGCCTGGAGAACCCCAGCGTCATTGTCTCCTGGGACACTTCTCGAAATTCAGGTGCCCAGGCCCTGTCAAGAGCGACTGAGTCACAATTTCCAAGAGGGAGGCCTGGGATTCTGAATTTTAACAAGCTTCTTCTGTCCTGCTCAGAAGCAGGAGGCGGGTGGAACTGTGACCCTTTTATTTCCCTCATGCAGGTGTGATTTGAGAACTGGCTTTTATTTCCAAGTTTATTGCATGAACTTCGCCATGCCTTTACCCACCCAGCATTATCTTCTTCAAATCCAGGAAAAGTAAAATGCATTCAAGGACCCAACTGACGACCCACAGGGTTGTGCAGTTATACGCTTGTCACAGTGAGCAGGGGAGAACTTCTGTCGTGCTTTGGGTAGCAGAAACAGGCCACCCGACACCTTATTGTGTCTCCCAATGGCTGTGCTTCCTGAGGTCTGCAATCTCAATTCCTGCAGAGGGGCCAAAGGTCTACCTCGTAACTGGAAAGTGCAAGTAAGCCCACAGAATAGATGACGGGCCACCCTGGCAGGGCCAACACCTTTCAAGGGCAGCTGGGAAATGTTGCTCCCTGTCAACTTCTGGGAAACTGCCAGGAGGGTCAGCTTCTGGATAGGGCATCTCCTGTCGCCCCCACTGCCAGCTGGCCAAGTCTGGCTCATGCGGGCAGTTGAGCTGTTGAGCACAGGGCCAGGTTTGGGGAGGTTGGGCTCTGTCACTTTTGAGCAGCAAAACCTTGGGAATGTTGACATCACTGGGCCTAAGATTTCTGCAGCAAGAAAATGAACATGATAAACCTCATTCATACAAGTGCCTGAGAAATGTTGAATTGGTTCCTTCCACGACTTCAATTAAGGTGAGTGTTCACGGAGGTCACATGGGTGAAGCACTCAATAGTGAAGTTGGCAGATAGGAAGTGTTTGGGGGCAGATGTCCTGGTCACTAGAGGCAATTTGGAGACAGCGAATAGGGGGTAATTAGAACTGGGTGGGTATTCTCAGGGGGCACAGGGAGAGGGGACAGTAGAAGAGGGGTATGGAAAAACTCATATATAAAGCTGAAAAACCTCATGTGTAAAGCACAGATAGACACACAGTACATAAGCACAGGTAGTTACTCTGTTAGTAACATTTCATTTATAAGGAAAAAAAGGTTTACAAATCCTCCTTTAGGGCAGCCATCATTGGGTTAGGACATAAAGCTAATCTCTTCTGACCACAGTGAGGTGAAGCAGGCTTGAGGGAACCCAGACTCAATGATGGGAATCCCCTACATTGATCTTACTCTGTAGAGTTTACCAAGGGGCTTGTAAATGACAGGGAGCGGGCTCAGGGTGGAAGAACCTGAGACACCCCCCACTCCCCAGTGGTTGGCACAGCACAGATGCTCTGGAAGAGGAGCAGGAAAGCATGGTCATTTAACCAATGAGCTTGAATCAGACACACTTGTTTCAAATTCTGGCCTCCCCGCTCACTGTGTGACTTGGGTAAGTGCTTAACCCTGGATGACTTGCTTAACCATAAGGTAGGGATAATAATAGTACCAAATCATGGTGTGCTGCGGTGATTGAATACAAAAAGCTTCTGGGACATTGGCAGGGACACAGGAAGGGTTTGGCAAATGTTAGTTATTAGTATTTTGCACACTCATGTTTCTGAGAAGACAGGGCATGGCTTTCATAAAGTTCTCAAAAGGATCATGACTCACGAAGGTGAAGAATCTTGGAAAGGCAAGAGCTACTCTCGTAAACCACAGCATCAGGTGCAGTCCTGGCCCGGCTTACCCAGGAGCCACCGTGTTCCGTGTATCCATCAGGGTCTCTGTACCTCGGTCCAGTGGCTCATCAGATCACAGCCGGACCACTGCAGCCTCACCTTGCCACCCCTCCTCCCTCCACCGCGTCACTTCTTAGCTCTCCTTGTCACCTCTCGTCCTGCTTCAGTCTTCTGGAATTGTTTCTGTTTATCTGAGATTTTTCACGTTTCCAGTCCTATCCTCCTGACGCCCCACACACTGAAACGCCTTCAGTGGCCCATCATGACCTTTAGATTAAAGGTCAAACTCCTGTGCATGACACAGGGCCTGACCTGGCCCTGTCCACCCCTTGACCTGGCCCTGTCCCCCCCGCCTCCCACCACACTAACCAGCGCCTTTCTGCCCAACCCTCCCTCGTCTCCGCCCTGGCAGACGCTCTCCTCTGCCTCGAATGCCCTTGTCTCTCTGCAGCAAGTCCCAAGCTCACAGTGTCGCCTGATATTTCCAGACTGATGTTTATGTGCTTTGTCTACACGCCCCTTGAATTTTAAAACAATTTTTTCATTGATTTTTGTGACTTATTTTTCATCTCCCAAAGACTCTGAGCTCCTTAAAGAAAGCCAGCAAATGTTTTTTCCTCTTTGATCCTCAGTGCTGAGTTCAAGTTATAGTAGCACTAAGTATATACTCAATAAATATTTGTGGGATAGATAAATAGAGGAATGAATAGTGTTTAATAAGCTTTTTATGCTCATATGTTAATAATTGAAAGAGCTGACTCGAGAAGCCAATGTATTCAGGTGGCACAAGACCCCAACTTGGCTCAGTTTAGTCCAAAAGAGCAGTAGGCCTGTATTAGTTACCTTTCTGTGCTGATAACAAAATATTTGATAGAAGCTATTTATGAAGTAAAGAGATGTTTATTTACCTTAATGTGGGAGGTTCAAGTCCAAGATGGGGTGACCTTGTTGGTCTGGCCTCTGGGGAAGGTGGTGGATGATAGCCCATCATGGTAGGAACACAGGTAGGTGCAGACAGTTACCTCTCAAATCAGCAGAGAGATAGCAAGAGACCCAGTTTCCACAATCCCTTCAAGGGCATCCCCTCAATAATCCAAAGACCTCCCACTAGGCCCCTCTGTGTGTGTGAGTGTGTGTGTGTGTGTGTGTGTGTGTGTGTGTGTATTACTTGGGATGGATCCCAGAGCCTTATGCATGCTAAGCACACACTCTACTGCTGAGTTGTACCTCCAGCCCCCAAGTCCCTTTGATATGATTTAGAACAAAGGCATACAAATCTTAAGCCCCATCCCATCCCATAAAGGTCCATAGTGCCTCCAATACCACCACCCTGGGGACCAAACTTTACATACGGGCCTTTGGGGAATGCAATGCCCAAAGCTTTGAAGTCCAAGGGGCAGGATCCTTGGCGGAGCTGATCCCTTGGGGTCCAATGACAGTGGCAGCATCCTGTCCCTATCCGGCTCAGCCCTGCGATCTTCTTGGCTCTTCATTCTCCCACAGGTCTTATCCACCAGAGGTGGACTCTGTCAGCAACAGGCTCAGTTCATTTTTTGAGTGTCATGGAGAGAACACTCCCTCTCCTAGCAACCATACATCAAATCCCTCCGAGGGGCTCTGATTGGCCTGCCTGGGTCTGTGCCCCTCCATGACACTAATAGTTTAAAGCAGGAAATGGGGTGTCATGACTGGTCAGGCCTGAATCACATGTGGTCAGAGGGCAAGTGAGGCCATGTGACTAGCAGTCCACTGGCACCTGTGAGGATAGGGAGCCACGGTGACAGTGAGAAGAGGTGGACAGACCTCTTGGTGTGTCTCCGCTTTACCCAATATTCCCTCCACGATGCCACAGAGCCACTCCAGCCAACAGTGAGCAGAAAAGAGACAGCACTTATTTTTATTTCCATGCATGCTTTGGGGAGTTGGCTGAAAAGGAACCTTGGACATCGTGCCTTTTGGTTGGTTTAGATGTGTTTAGACGTGACAGATTTCAGTCTCAGCTCTTTGGGGGAATAAAATAATGATTTTATTTATTCCATTCACCTCTCCTTGCTACTCTGTATGAAATCTTTCTTTTCTTCCCACTGGATAGTAGACCCTTTATTAAAATCATGAGCTGATTCAATATTTTTTAAACAGTTCAGACAACTAAAATTCAGTTTGGTTTAGTTTAAAATTGGAGTTCTAAATGTCCATTTCAAACTTCCCAGTTGCCCCGACTGGGACAAAGGGGCTGTGAGCTGCTCCTCTTACTCCTTCCTCAGACCTGGGCATTGTAACGGGTAAGTGGGAGGAGGGCTGAGCAGTCCTGGCTCTCTTCCTGCCGGTGTTAGTCAGCTTTTGGCTCATGGTTACAGAGGTTCAGTCCCTGGTGTGCTGATTGCATTGCTCCAGACCCACCGTGAGGCAGAGCATTGTGGCAGAAGGGTGCGGCAGAGGAGCCTGCTCACCTCATGGCGGCCAGGAACAGAGAAGGAAAAGGGAAGGGGCTGCAGGAAAGATGCACCCTTCCGGGCCACACCCGCAGTGATCCAATCATCCAGCCAGGCCCCGCAGGCCTCCAGGTACCACCCAGTCCATCCAACCTGGCTGGGCTGTTTAGGTTACAGCACCCACAGTCCAACCACGTCACTTCTGAACTCTTCTGCATTAACACTGGAGCTCTGGGGTAGGGGCATCTCCTATCCAAACCATAACCCATGCTTTTCTGGGTCTACTCCCTGCAGGGCATTGAGGATCAGAAGACCAGCTCAGCATGAGCATCCTGGTAGAGGGTGGGGAGACGCTTTGCTGCGGTGCTTTCTGTGCATATGATCTGCACAGTGTTCTAGAGGCAGTATTGAGCCTCCTCCTGCTCCCTGGGGTCCCTACTCTCTCTGACCCCTCATCTCAGAAGCACCTCCTCTCTTGGCAGCCTGAGTCCGCTCCATGTCTCCGGCCCCTGTCTTTAACCCCTTGCTTCCTGACATGGAGCCAGGAGGATCTTTGATATCTTTGGTGACACGCTCAGCTGCAGGGAACAGGGCAAAGCCACTGAGTGATTTTTCTTGGAGCTTCCCTTGCCCTTAATTCACTAAGAAAGCACTTCTTACAGTATGGCCCATGGACTCCTGGGGACCTTCAAGAGCCTCTCATTGGATTCTCAAGGCCGGAATCTTTTTTTTTTTTATAATGGAATGTTTTTTGTTCTTTTTACCTTGTTCCCTTTTGCAGTAATGATACACTATAATGGTGGGGAAAACTGCTGGTGTCTTAGCGTGAAGGAAGTTAGTGGTGCCCAAATGCACTAGCAGTCTCTGGATTCTTCACCACCACCTGCTCACCAGCAGAACCAAAAACTTTGGTTTCACTTAAGATGATGTCTTGATGAAGAAGTAAAAAGCATTGATTAAGTTTCTCTCAACCCTTGAGTATCCATCTCTATAATAATATTTTGCCATTGAGAAGAAGATACACTTAAAGCAGTCCTTTGGCATGTGAAATAAGAAAAAAAGGGAAAAAAAAAAAAAAAACCACTGTAAGGTGAAGGAACTTAGCCCCTTCTTTCAGGAAAGAATGACGGACATGCCAAATATTGTGATACCGGTTGGTTACAAAGAGAGTCTGTCCCTTCCAGGGGCAGAGTGGGAAGCAGTATTTGTTACAAATACTGACAGTATGTGTTACCAATGATACAATTTGAGCTTTCAAGCAGAAACTGGAATTTTACAAAATTTGCATCTGATATCATGAGCTTCCTGTACTGAAAACTTTTGTGATGACATTGCGGGTTGTTTTGGTTTGGCTAAGAGGTGTCCCCTCAAAGCTCCTATGTTCATACAGGAATGTTCAGAGGTGAATTATTAGGTGAGATAACCCCTGAGAAATTACTATAGAACTGGTAAAGTTTTGATGTGATATAATAGAAGAATAGCTGCAGTTATATTGAAAACTATTAAAAATTCCTTTCAAACTACATTTGTGTGAGGCCAGATTTTTATATTCTTCAATCAAAGCAATGTAATTCAACATCTTAAATGCAGAAACAGATGTGAGAATTGCAGGTATTTTCTATTAAGGTAGATAATAAAGAGATTTTCAAAACTGAAAGATAATGCTACTTTTTTTTGAAGATGGATTAATTTTTTCATATTTTTATGTGAACACATAATGGATGTATTTAATGATGTTTAAGTCAGTTAATAAGTGAATATTTTTAAAATTCTACTTTTAATTCCTAATACTGTGAGCATTCATAGATCTAACCCACATAAAATAAACCTCTTTGGACTTATCAATAATTTTTAAGAATGTAAAAGGATCTTTGTGATTAAAACAAGAATTGAGAACTGCTGTGCCAGGAAATGGGGGAGCACCCTGGCCTCCACTGTATGGGAAAAAGAGGTTGCTGTTTGCCAACCCCAAATACAGCAGGACCTGCTAGGCCCGTGACTAGCTACTCACACAACCCATGACCCCTTCCGTGTGTTCAAGAATCGTTTCTTCTGTTGCTCCTGGAAGTCCTGGGTGGAGCTGTGGCGGAACTCTTTGTGCCTCTAGCTGTGTTTAGAAGGTTGGTATCTGGAACCTTTGTCCAATCTTGGCTGTCCATCCCGGGAGCCAGGAAGCTTCCCACTCAATATCTTGCTAAATAATCTTGAATCATTTGATAGTATTTATTTATTTTTTTTCTTTGTAGGAGAGTAGCTATTCTGTTCCATCGTGACAAAACAGTGCTTTGACCTCATTCTAAGGTATCCGTTATCACTTTGGAGTGGCAATGAATAGAGGTCAGAAGACGGGGTGGAATTTGGAAAGGAACACAGGCTTAAATACAATCCCAGCTGCACCACTTACAGAGGGACTGGGCAAACAACCTCATTTTCTCCTATGTAAAATCAGGGTAAAAATACCTGCCTCTCCTATTTCTTAGAGACAATGCACGGAGATCATGAGATGCAGTGAAATGACCTGTTGTCCTCATGATTGTTTTCGTTGGCTTTTTGTTGCTGTGACCAAAAGACCTGAGGAGAACAACTCAGAGGAGGAAAGGTTGAGTTGGGCTCACAGTTTCACAGACTCAGTCCTTGCTCAGTTGACTCCTTTGCCCTGAGGAGAGAGAGAACATCGTGGCTGAGGGGCGTGGAGGGGGAAAGCAGCTCAGGGCATGGCTACCAGGGAGCAGAGAGAGAGAGAGTTCCGCTCACCAGAGACAAAGTATAAACCCAGCAGCATGCCCCCAGGAACCTACTTCCTGCGCCACATCCAGTGCCTACGGTTAGCACCCAGTTCATCATCTCAGTGGACTAACTGATAGGCTCTCCTAAGGTAGTCACTTCACTTCTGAACATCCCGGCATGGTCTCCCACATGAGCTTTTGGGGGATACCTCATATCTAACCCGTAACAATCATCATCATCATCCTTCTCTTAGCAGGGTAGATGGGAGAGGCTGCTGGTGGAACCTTCTGAGGCTACAGTCGAAGTCCTCCTTGGTGCACCCATGCAGGTCTTCATGGTCTCTTATCTCCTTTCTCTCTGAAGGGCAGGGAACAGCAGATCCACTGGACAAGATGAACATCTATCACTCTCTTCCCCACTCTGTCCTGACAAAGAGAAAAATCCTTCCTTCGATAATGGTTGGCACCCCGTTTTTCCTGAGGAGACCTTTCTTCTTGCCTCCAATTCCCCCCAAGGCCTGCACCTTCCTTTGGCCTTCTCCCTAACTCTAGACCTTGGTGTGGGTCAGCGTGGATTCAAAACACCTACCACTGGGTACCATGTTTGGTCAACAGTGGAAAAAATAAAGAGCTGATTGGATTTTATGAAATAAGATTTGCTGAATAAAAAGCTATTGGAAGCCACAGAGACTGTCTCTTGAGTATTGCTTTTTTTGTTGTTCTTTTTTTTTAAGATAGGGGTTCGGGGGGGGGGGCGGATTTTTATGGAATATTGTGTGGAAGTGGTCTGTTTCTTCATGCAGCTAAAATGGAAGCCCTGGGTCCCTTTCATAGCTGAGGAAGGCAGATTAATAAGTTGGGGGGTGGGGTGACTGCTGCCTCTCAGCAGCTGCCTCAATTAGCTCCCCGGTTCAAGCTGTGCTTTGGGGCTTGGAGCACAAGCCTGGTGGAATTTTAACCTTGCTGGAGGACTTTGTTCCCTCACCGAGACTGCCTACTTTTAGCTTTAATATGACTTTTATTTCTCATATTTAGGTTTGCTGGCACTGTGGGTATGAGAGAATTATCCAACAAGTTTCCTTTCAAAAACAAGGGAAGTAAGTGAGATCATGAGAACGGTAAGAAATGAGGATCTCTAGGCATAAAAATCAGATAGATTTGGGGAGAGGATATTAATCCATTTTAATGAAGCATTTTGGTGGGAGAGGCAGCTTGTCCAAAGAACTTAATCAGAAATCACTGGATCGTAAGTAACAGAAACTCACACTCAGTTTAGCTCATGTTAAAATGTGTAGTTAGTATGAAGCGTTAGGGACACCACACGGATCTCAAATGCATAAAGGACCCCTGGGAATTAAGAGGTTTGTCGTTCTATGCCTCAGTATAGGGTCTAAATTCAAGTTGCCTGGCTTAAAATTATTGATGTACCTTGTGCACTGTAGAACGCTGGACAAACTACCTGTCTCTCTGTGTACCACTTCTCTTTTGTACAAAGCATAGAAAATAATAGAATCAACACGTTAAGGTTATTGTGGTGTTAAAATGTTTAGGTACATGTAGCCTGTGTAGACCAGAGCCAGGCACACACTGAACACTTCGTAAATGTTAGCTCTGAGGCTTTCTCTAATAACTTGTTGTTTCAGACCAGTTCTACCACCAAGGGCAACTAGAGGAAGTAGGTGAAATGCTCAAAAGTAATTCCAAAGGCTTTTGGAGCTGGATGGAAAAGACAGAGGCAAAAACCAAAAACAAACAAAAAACACGGAAAGCACTTCTGGTAGATGTACTGGGTTGAAAAGAACAAAACCAGGAGATAGGGACTCTCAAAGAAAATTTATCCTATGCTTTCTACTGAGGGTTAGGATCCAGAAAGATGGATCAACCAGAAATATACCAATCCTCATCACGACCAAATCCTAATTTTGAATACGTTCCATCACTGATTTAATTAAGGTGGGCCTATCTACCTTCACCTAGGCTACTTTCTGAAAGCAAAAGTTAATCCTCTTGGAGAAAGACAACACCCTCTTGAGCTTTGCATACACCATCCGAGATTAAATAAAAAATGGTGAGACTCACTTGGAGGCAAGACAAAAATGTCCAAATACCACGAGGTAAATAAATTCCAACAGTATAAAGAAACCAATGGGTAATGAAGATATTGGAGTTAATACAGTAATAACTGTCATCAATGTATTCAAGAAATTAGACACTTTTCAGCATAGAATAAGAGATTATTTTAAAAATGATCAAGTGAAATTCTAAACTGAAAAAATAAAAAAGCCAAAATTTCAAAACAACATAGGGGGTTATCAGCCGGTTAGAGAGAACTGAGAAAGGAGTAGTGGACGGAAGAATTTGTCAGAAGGTAATGTCTGGACTCAAACATGGAGAGATAAAAGAATGGGGGATGGGGAAGAAATAAGCAAGGAACCTGAGATCTATGGGGCAGACAGAAAGGTTGAACAAGTAAGTAGTTGGAGTCCCAGAAGAACAGGAAGGATGGAAAGGTACAGAACAATGTATGAAGAGATAGTGGCTGAAATATGTCCCAGACTGACAAAAGACACTACCCCACAGGTTCATTATTAACTCCAAGGGGGAATACATAAAAAGGAAATCACATATAAGCACATGGTAGTAAAACTACCCAAAATCAAGGATGAGCACATCATCCTAAAACAACAACAAAAACAGAGGATAAAATACAGATCAACCTTAAAAAAGCAACAATAATCTGACAGATGACTCCTCAAAAAATAAAAACAACAACAGAAGCTTCATAATGGAAGAATGAATCACAAATGAATGTCATCGTCAAAGTGAAGGAAGAGAATAGCTGCCCTCTGCACTTCTTTGCTGATTTATAATAACTTTTAAAATGAAAGTGAAATGAAGATATTTATAAGATAAATAAAAACTGAGAGAATCACCGCCAGCAGGCTCTTACTAAAGCTAAAACCAAGGGAAGTTCTTTAGTAGGCAAAAGAGACCATATGGAAGTATAGGAAAGAACAAAAATTAATGCAAAGTATAATATGTGGGTATATTTAAATGAGAATTAAATATTTAAAACAACAATATCAACATCATGCATGGATTAAATATTTTTAGAATTAAAATACATGACAATAATGAAAGCAAAGGTTGTGGGTAGTAAATGGAGTATTCAGGTTCCCAGAATTGTTTCTAATTTGTTCAAGACTTTGGTAAGTCTATCTATATAGTCATCTTCAGGACAATCGCTGAAAAACATAGTAACAATATGTAAAATATATTAAGGGATAGATGATTAAATTACACAATTATTTCAATAGAAGGCAAAAATAGGTTAAAAGGGCCAAAAAAAGTAATGTAGAACAGATGAACAAAGAGAAAACAAGCAAATAATAAAAACAACAAAATTAACCCAAGTATGCAGATAATTCTGTGAAATATGAAAGAATACTCAAGCCAGCAGCCAAAGATTGTCAACCTGGACAAAAAATTAAATTTTCTGTCTCTCTCTCTCTCTACACACACACACACACACACACAATTTAAATATTAAAATAAGTAAAGGTATGCAAGGAAGTATACCATGTAATGTCAACCAAAAGAAAACTGACAGTTACGTTAATAGCAGATAAATCAGACTTTAAGGGAAAGAGAATGGCTAGAGATAAAGAAAAGCCGTTCTCTATGATAAAAGGTCCATCCACAGGCAATCGTAAATATTTTAAGTTGATATGAACTATTAATAACACCTCAAACTATAGGAAACAATAATGACAGGACTAAAAAGAGAAATAGAAAAACCCATGAGTATATTGGACATTTTAACATACCTTTCTCAGTGACTGATAGAACAAGGAAACAGAAAAGTCAGCATGCTTATAAAAACGTGGCCTAGTTAATATATATAGAACACTAGACCTAACAACTGCAGAATACAAACTCTTTCCAAGTGCAATCTCAACAAGTTTCAAAGGATTGAAATAAAAAAAAATATGTCTTTGACCACAATGGAATTGAGCTAGAAATAAATTACAGTGGTTAACTAGAATATCTCCAAATACTTGAAAATTTAAGTGATATGCTTCAAAATAATAAAAAATTAAAATCACATGGGAAATCAGAAAATATTTAGAATGGAATGCTTATGAAAATATGGCATATTAAAACTTGGGGATTGTAGCTATAGCAGTGCTTGAAAAAAATACTAAATCTATATCATCTATCTCTATATCTACCTTTAAGTGCACATATTGGAAAAGAAGAAAGTTAATTCAAATATCTGATATGGTTTGAAGGTTCTTTCTAAAACTCATGTTGAAATTCATTGCCATCATAATATTAAGAGGTGAGACTTCTAACATGTGAGTAGGTAATGAGAGCTCCACCATCATGAATGGATTAATGCCATTATTATAGAAGCAAGTAAGATATTAAGAGAGTAGGTTGTTATGAAAGTGTCTTTAGCTTCCTTAGCTTTCTCTTGCTCCCACTCTGTTACCTTCTCATGTATTCTCCACAAAACAACATGCCCTCTGTCATGGTGTGATGCAGCAAGAAGGACCCACCAGATGCCAGCAGCTTGATACTCCAGAACAGCGAGACATAGATTTCTCTTCAATAATTTATCAGGTCTGTGGGATTCCATTATAGCAGCAGAAAACAGACTATGATAGTACCCATTTTAAGAAGTTAGAAAAACATCCATCAAGTTTAACCCATAGAAGGTGGAAGGAAAGAAATAGATATAAGAACAGGAATTGAAAACAAATGTACAATAGAGAAAAATCAATAAAATCATAGGTTATTTCTTTGAAAAGACTCATAAAGTTAATAAATCACTTATAAAAAATAGAAAGAAATGTAAAAAGGGACATATTTTATACATAAAAAGGGAGACATTATTACAGATTCTATGGATATTAAAGTAGCAAAAGGGTATTATAAACAAGTTAAAGAAAATGAACTTTGGAAGCAAGGCTTAACAAAACTGACACATGAGGAAATGGAAAATCCAAACAGCTCTATGTCTACAAATGAAATACAATGAATAATTTAAAATTGTCTCACATGCCAAATATTCTTCAGTATATAGTAAATCATAATGTATCTATATCCTAAGATCCTGTAATTCTACTCCTAGGAATACATACTCAATAAAAATGAATTTACATGGACACTGAAAGACCAGTAAAAGAATGGTCAAAGCAGCATTATTTGGGTACTAAAAAATGAAAACAGTCCAAATATCTACCAGCCAAATGGAGGGAGGAAATGAAAAGTGGAATATTCATCCAATGGATTCTATATAACAATGAAAGTGAATTAACTATTTCATGCAATAACATGGATGAATATCATAAATATAATATGGAGGGAAAGAAGCCAGACACAAATGAATACATATGATATAATTCTATTTATGCAAAGCTCAAAAGGAGGCAAAAGTAGCACAGAATACTGGTTACCTCTGGGAAGGGTGGAGAAAGTAGTAACTGAAAGGGGATTTAAGAGATGCTAGCAATATTCTGTGTTTCAATCCAGTTAGTGGTTACATGTATGTGTTCAGTCTATTCTTGGGCACCTTTATGCATGTGTTTTACATTTCTATGAGTTTTATGTATGCATATTGTGCGTCAATCTTATCGGTGTTGTTTTCTACAGTTTAGATCATTATTAGATCATCATTAACATCTTAAGGGACCGGTGAAGGGAAGATGTCAGAAATTAAAGCAACTTAGATGGAGTCACACCATACACATATTTCCTTAGATCCTCCCTTAGCATTTGTAGGGTCTAGAACAAGGGAACAAACAGAGGTCCAAATATCATTTATATAAATATTTAAAAGTAAATCAGGCTAAGGAGTTGTAAACTAAAAATATATCCTATCCACCTGCCTTGACAGATGTAGTTGTATCATTATAAAAATACAGTGCCCTGGAAGTCCAGTTTAAACAGCATCAGAGCTGTAGGATGACAGACTGGAGGGGCAGTCCAGTCCCCAGCCCACGGGGACTCTTTTCCCTCTCCTGGTGTCCCATAAGGGGCCTCACATGTGTTCAAGTGGACATGCAGCTTCTTCACACCCCAGCAAAAGGCTGTCCCATGTAGCAGAGTGGTCCATATTTGGGACCACATACCTAGAGAAGCCTGCAGAGGTGTGGGGATAGAGGATTCCAGATCCCAAGAGCCTGGTGTGGAAGGGTGGGGTGTAGGCCCTAAGAGGACGAGTCCTTAGCCTCATGGACTCCTTGGGTGGAGACGCAAGCAGAAGGGGGGCCTCAGCCAGAGTGAAAAGGAAGTGAAGTCTGCTGGCCCAGAGCTCCTCTCTTAAAGAGTTGCCAATGATGGGTCTGAAAGCTGCAAAATACCCCAGTGATTCTTTAGACCAGGGTCTTAGGAAGCCCAAGTACCCCCCGAAACTGAATGAAAATGCATGAGAGTGAACAGATGGTCATTTTTCTGGGGAAATGTCTAGAGCTTTCATGGTCATTTCAAAGGTGTCTGTGGCTCCCAAAATATCAAAAGCAGAGTTCTCAGTGAAACCTCTTATTTTACAGATGATAGGTCTCTGTGGCTCAGAGAGGTGAAGTAACTCAAGGTCACTCAGAGCTCTGCTTAAATCTACTGATTACTGAAGCTTCTTTTGACTGCTTCATAGCAGAGCTCATGTCCTCTGGTAGGGTGGGGCTGGAGAATTTGCTAAGCTCTCCTTTGCAAAGATTCTTATATTTAGCCACACTGTAGAATCATCTAGATTTCTTGTGGGGAAGGTTATTCTAACCTACAGCCAGGGCTGAAAAATCACTGGGTTAGAAAACTTCATGAAGAAATGTGTTGTAGCAGGTGTGGGGTGGGATTTAAGTGCCAAAACCTACTCCATGAGTCTCTAGCTGCAGAATTCTGACTTAGGAGTAGTCTAGAGTTGACATATCAAAGAAACAGACTTAAATGAAAAAGTTCCACTTTATTAATGAATGGACAGACGCTCAACCCCACCACCATTCATGCAAATTAGGGCTCCCCTGGTAAACAAAGTCAGACTACAGCTGGGAAACCCAGGTACTGTCTCCTGTCCCCCCCACCCCAATAACATTGCTTGCAGAACACTACAGTGGCTTACCTATGCAGGTAGGTAAATGCTGCTGGCTCAGAGTGGGGGAGAATAACTGGGTCTGTAGGGCAGGGCTGCACATCTCTATCGCCCCCTAGACGCAAGTTCTCATAATTTATCAAAAGTGAAGAAAAGAAGTGAAAGAGAAGGACTGGCTTATTTATATCCCAGACCCTCTGTAGGTGGCCAGGAAAGGTTAGGGAAATTCTGACCTTCTACAGATAGGACAGAGAGGTCTCCATCATGGCGGCCGCTCTCATTCATGAAGCATGGCCTCATTAATATCTCAAGCTCATCAGGTTAGCAATTGAGGGATGGAGAAGTGGTAGGAATTTGGAAAGGAAAGAGAGTGTCCTGGAATGGAGGGAGAACACTAGGCTTTATCAGAAAAGAGACGATTACAATACAGCAATGAGAGGAAAGGTCTTGGTTTCCTGGGGGCTGTAGTGGGAAGTGCTATTAACCCACACGGGGCAGAGAGGGAGTGGGCAGTCTATGGGAAAGGTGAATTATGGAGGAAACAGGGAAGCTTCAGATGGTAAGTAATGTGGTGTTTGAGAGGACCTCAAGAGCTGAATGGCAAGAATGTGGACCGCATGGAGAAGCTGTCTTTGCAATGGATATCAAAATGGAAGACTTAGGCATGGCAGTTGCTCAGTGGGCATTGCTTAGAATGAATGAATTAATTAACTGTCCTTAATTAAGGACATTTTTAATCAACTTGGTTTAGAAAGATTCCAGTTTCATTTATTCTCTAGACTCTGGGTATTTTTTGAGGACAAGGTCGCTTTGAATTTGGCTCAATAGAAGCGGCAAACATAGTATCAGACTTCTTACAAAATTTTGAACTTGTGTCTTTTAAGTAAACTTTCGACCTCCACAGGAGAATCTCAGAATGACAAACAATGATCAAGTCAGCCCATGAATAAACACAGCATAAAGCTCTGAGGTGAAGAAATCTTATGCAGGTTACAGAAAAGAATTCTTGGAGTCTGCTGATGAATCCAACACTGAGAAATGTTCCTTGGGGAAGCATGAGGTAAAGTGGGAGGTCTAAGGGGCCTGGAGGCCTTAGGGCTGGTTGGACTCCCAGCTTACCCATGGCTAGCTGGGTGCTTGTGCAGGTCTCTGAGCTCTGGCACCCACGTGAATAATGAGGAAATAATTCCTATTTCATTGAATTGTTGGGAAGTTTAACCTGTAAAAATGTCTGGGAATGGGCTGTCCTGCCTTAGCTGTTTTTATTGTAAGGAACAAGAAGAAAGTATTTAACCTAATCCCACTGAAGTCCAGGAACAGGGAATGAAATGCAGAGTTCTCAGGAGAGGAGTCAGGGGCTGACTGGTCGGAATCCAGGCACATGCTCCGTCTCCTGGGAGCTGCAGCATCTGTGTTATGGTGGCCCCTCTTTCCCTCTGTGCGCTTTGTCCCCTTTTCTTCCTGTAAATTGATTTCCTCAGCCTTTCTTTGCTCCTTTTGATCTCTTCCTTCCCTCCACCCCACCAGACCTTTCTACACCCCAGCTTTTCCATGGACACTCCTCCTGTTCTGATTTTCCTAGCCCCAGTACCATATTTCTAGAAGAAGAACTGAATTGACTGAGCTTCGGTCCAGTGTGGACTCGCTGGTCCAATCATCTGTAGGCAGGTCTGAGACTAGGTATAAACATGGCCCTGGGCCCACTCTTCAGCTGTGCAGGTAAATGGTTCCCAGAGAGAGGGGCTGTCGGAGGGCAGACGCCGCAAAACACATACACTACAAGCACCCACCACAAGTGGATGTGCCACAGATTATCAGCCTCTTTCCCTTCTCTTCCCCTGACTCTAGCAGAGCAGGTCTCCAATGAGCCCATACACGTTCAGGATTATCTTTAGATTTCTACTTATACTTGGGATCATTTGACTCCGTCCATCTCTAGCTTTCTTTGTACCTATGTCCTGTTCACCTAGGCAGGCCAATTTTCTCCAGGGAACCTTCTCTGATATCTTCAATCCCTCTCTGTCTCCCTCATCTCTGTCAGTTCCTTAGAGTCTACAACATACAATTTTGCACTAAGTTTTGTAATGACTTGGGCCTTTTTTTCAATCATTTTGATGATGTCAGTGTTTTTCTTTCAACTACATTATAAATCTTTTTAAAATGGAGAGTACCACAGGGCCACGAACAGAGAGGAAGAGATTAGATGTTCATTGAACAGAGAGAATTACAGCCCAATAAATATTTTATATTTGGAAGGGATCTCAGAAATGATCTTAGTTTAATTTCCTTAATTTCAGAAGTAAGATCAAAATAGAAGGAATTGTGATTGACTAAATGAAGAGTTAAAATGAAGACCAAATATCATATCATTATGTATTATGCATTTATAGGTAAAATGTGTTATATACATATATTTATAAAAATTACATATGATTTATATTACAGAAAAATTATCTCCTAGCATATTATGGAATAGTAGTTGGAGAATCATGATACATTCAAGCCAGAAGAGTACTGAGAAATAATCTAAGACATGCTGCTCAGGTTTGTAGATGACGAAACTCTCTCCCAGGAAAACAGAGACTTGTTCAGGATCACTCAAGATTTTAGTTCTTAGTGGCAAAACTGAGATCAAGCTCTACATCTCCTACTTCTCACTCCTGTGATTTTTCCCTGCATTCCACTCTAACCAAATCCTTCCCTTAAGCTTCCATTCCTTCTTTCTTAGTCTGTTTTCTGTTGCTATGACAAAATCCCTGAGACCAGGTAACCTGAAAAGAATGGAGGTTTATTTGTCTCACGGTTCTGGAGGCTGGAAAGTCTGAGAGCATGGCACCAACCTCTGCTGGGAATCTGGTCAAGGTTTTCTTGCTGCATCTTAACAAGGCTGAGAACAGCACATGACAAAACAGAGCAAGTGTTTCAGCTTCTCTTATAAAGCCACTAAAGCTATCATGGGGTCCCCACTCTTATGATCTCATCTAATCTTAATTACCTCTTAAAGGCCCCTCTTCCAATTACCATTGATATGTGAATATTTAAGTTTCTAACACACTCAAACCACAGGAGCTCCCTGAACCTTGCACCTGACACCAGGGCTCATTTGCTTCTCAGAGCCTTAGTTCTGCATCATTTGCCCTCCCATTCCTTGCACTGTATTCTTTTTATCTCCTGCTTCCTTCTATTTGAGTTTACTTCTGCTCACTTGGTCATTGCTCTGTGATCTAAATGCTTGGCTCTGTCTCCTTGACTATAACCTTGAATCTCCTTCTCTGGCTTATTGTAAATACCTTTCCCAGTTCAGCCCGGCCTCAAGACTGAATAGTATGTGCAGTTGACTCATCGCTCCGTGGATTTAATATACGTTTACTGTGCTTATCTTCTGTGAAGGATTCTCAGAACACGGCCCCCACTTAATAAACTCACAATCTAGACATGATAGATCTGTTTTAAAGCAGTATGATGTGTTCACTTCATATCTTTATTACCTTGGAACTCAAAACTGAATCTGGAGTGATGGGAAAGTGATGGTCAGGGAGGCCGTCCTGTTCCATAGATTAGGACAGAACCCTGGATAAGCATTAGCAAAACAGGTAGGGGGTGGAGGTGAGTGGGTACGCAAGCAGAAAAAGGAACATAAGCAAAGGCACAAACGCAGGAACAGCATGGGGTATTAAAGAAATGACAATTTCTTTAATGAAGCATTGATGAAGCATTTATCAATGAAAATAAATATGAAGCATTTAATGAAGCATTTAATAAGTGCCCTGATGTTCTTGGAGGATAAAAAGGAGGGGACGGGGGTAGTGTGGGATAAGGCTGGAGAAATGGTAAAAAACAAATTAGGATGGGCTTGTCTGCAAGGTCTGTAAGTGAGAGAATTCTGTGGGGATTTAGGGAGCTAATAAATGACATCCCTGCTCCCTGCCTGAGTTCCTAATTAATTGAGAGAAGCCCCAAGGAGTCCAGCAGATGGAGATAAAAATGTCAGCCTTACTATTGATAAAACAATAAGCGTGGCTTGGATCTGCCCAGATTACTTGCTAACACTTCCCAGTGCTCAACTTAATTCCCAAAGTGCAGGCCTCCTCCACAGGGACAGACCTTCTTGGAGCTTTCCATAATGCTTCATGAACATCTGGCACAGAAAGAGAGAGGGAGAACTGAGCATGCTCACCTCCCTGTGTTAAATTCTCCAATCAGACAAATTGCTCCTCCTTTGAGGAGAGAGGGCATGTGTGCTACTCTAATGATGGTCCCCACACTTGGAAACATAAAGAAGGAGGGAAAGAAAGTTTCTGTGTAATGCATATCTACCATTTACTACCTGCAGCCTTGCAGAAGGCCCTGATTCCACAGCTGGGAACAGAATCAAAATTAGGTTCTAAAGAGTGTCTAACAGAATTGGTAAGTGGACGTGGAAACCCTTTGTACCCAGGGTTTGCTGTTCATAAGGAAAGGGTAGAGTCCTCAACATGAGGAATTTTGAGAGCCTGGATTGTGTACGCCTAGAACTTCTCAGAGATACTCCTACTTCTTTTACCACAAAGACACTGTTCTTTCATCAGAAAGACCTCTCTCTGGCTGATTATTCATCCTGGGTAAAACAACATAACCACACACACCTTCTCACAGTAGAAGCTGTCAAGCTGAGAACACAAGCACGGACTTGTGACAAAATGAAACATGTGCAAGGGGAGGTTCCTCTCCTAGGTGAGGACACTGGCCAGGGAGTGCCCTGAAGCAAGTGTCTAAGAAACTTCTGAAAGCATGTCTTCCTCCCCTTCCTTCTATGTTAGCATTTTCTTGAAAATGTCTTCCCTCCCTGTAGAGAGCTCTAGAATGTCAGAATTAAAAGATTCCCTGAAACTCATTGAATCTGGGCTTAAGGCCATCAATAGCATCTTTTCCCTGACAAGTGGCCATTATCCTCTGCTTAGATGTGAGGTGGACAGGGAACTGTCTCCCCACCTCATTGCTGGGGTAGGGTTCTCTGTGTGATGATGTATAGACTGTTTTCATTCTCTAGTCTGCTGAACACTTTTGCAATTGTACACCACTGCGGCACAAACAGAACCCTGATTTCATTTCCCCTTTTTTGCTTTCATCTACTTTTGACAGATCTATGACATTTCCAATTCTTAGGATATTTTTCCTTCTGGCATATTCAGACATTATTTTGGAATACTGTAGGAAAAACAAACCCCTGAAAATCTTGCATGAAGGTTGGGTTTATGTGGATCCATAACAAACCATCCTGTCAATGCACTGTTCCAACCTTGAGTAAGTTCTTCCTGACTTTGAACCTCCGTGGTCTCTTTGTAACTCTCACTGTTGGTCTCATTTCAGAGCTTGAGACCCACATGGCAGGTTGGTCCTGGCATCCTTCTTGTCTCTCGCAGACCACCCTGGTCCCTGAGTGTGACAGTTTTCCAACCCTGAGAATTTTAACATGGAGTCCGTCTTCTGAGTCTTGTCCCAGATCTCCAGATACAACCTTATGGAGAGCCACATAGATCTCGTCATAGATATAGATGAACCAGTCCCCATCGTTGGAACAATACTATAGCCAGGCCCTGTGACATTCCATTAGATATCTCCCTCAGTAGAAGGAAAAGCTGCAGTTCTTTAATCAATCTTCTTTGGGCCTGGTCATTTAGCCAATTATGCGTTCACCTAATCTAGACCACTCATCTCTATCTAATATCTCACACTCAAGAAGATTACAAGTCATCCTGACAACCCTCTGCCTTAACCGCAGATACTCCAGAACTACAGTAGTCTCGGAATCAAACGATCCAGGTTTGGATTCCAATACCACTACTTACTTTCTTCAAACAAATGACTTAACGTCTTCCAGTCTCACATTTTTCATCTGTAGCTTGAAGATAAAAATATTTTCTGACTCCTAGGATGATTGTGAGCAGAAAGTGGGAATCATGTACATAACTCATAGAGGTTATGACCGTCACTTGCAGAGCCGTGCTACCTGGGTTCGATTCCAGTTCTTCTGCTGACTTATGGACAAGTCACAGGATTTCTCAGAGCATCAGTGTCCTCATTGGGAATATGAGAATAGTGCTAATTAACCCACTTCATAGTGCTATTGTAAGCATAAACTTAAATAGTATTCATAAAGAGTTTTATTACAGTACTTGGAATATAGTAAGTACATGAAAAAACTGTTAAAAAAAACTGTTAAAATTCAAGATGAACAGTGAGAGTTACAAGGAGACCACTGAGGTTCAAAGTCAGGAAGAACTTACTCAAAGTTGGAACAGTGCATTGACAGATAGTTTGTTGTGGATCCACATAAACCCAGCCTTCATGCGAGATTTTCAGGGGTTTGTTTCTCCTTATGAAGAATAATAGGAAATAAATGACACACGTGTATGTATATATTTTACACTATACAAATACTAGCTTTCTTCATTCCTTCCCTTAATCTAGCTGTCTAGCAAGTCCTTCAAAGAGGAAATGACATTAATCTGATGTGCTTAATCAGAGTGAACTCATACTGGCAGGCTGTGAGACTCACTTCCCTTCCTAGAATATTAGTTTTCAGTAATCTTGGCATTTGCCCAGGGTGTCTCCACCTATCCAGGAAAACAAGCGAACGACTAACCCAGATGGAACAATGGAGAAACCATGAGTGCAATAGGAACCAAGAGAAGAAATGATCATCATTAGATGAAGAATGGAACATCAGGCATCCTAGGAAAGTGACATTTGAGTTAGTTCTTGAAGGAAGATTTAGCTGGGAAGAGGGCCTGGAACACAACATGAGCAGAAGTTCGGGGAGAAATCAATAGAACATCTAGGTTAACTGGAAGGATGCTTATGAAGTATGATAGGAAATAAATGCAAAAAGAAAAGTTAGCCCCAGTTTATGAGGTCCCTGAGTGCCACAGAGACATGTGGCCATAGGAAACCATTCACTGTAAGTTCTTGAATAATATCAGGGAGATAATCATATGTAAGAAAATTAGTGTATGGAAGAAAATTGGATGGTATATGCCAGCATACTTTAAAAAGTGTGTAACCCCTGAGCCAGCAGTAGGCTTCTAAGACTTAACTTGATGGAAAAATTTTTAAATGCACCCAGGATTTCAGTTATTAGATTGTTCATAGCACACTCAAAAAGGAAAACTACAACTGGCCTAACAATGTAGGATTGGTTCGATGAATTGTGGCATATCCATCCTTGGGAGGGGAAGTGTGCAAGAAAAATTGTACCAAAATATTAAGTAATTATCTCTGATGAATGAGATTATGGATTTTCTCTTTTGCAAGTTTGTATTTTTCACAAATAAAATTTCATGAACACCTAGGTGTGGTGGTGTGTGCCTGTAATCCCAGCAGCTCGGGAAGGTGAGGCAGGTGAAGTGTGAGTTCAAAAAAAGCCAGACTCAGCAACTTAGCAAGGCCCCAAGCAATGTAGAGATCCTGTCTCGAAATAAAAAAAATTAAAAAGGCTGAGATGTATGTAGCTCAGTGGGTACCAAAACAAAAAGAAAGAAAATTAAGGAGCATACAGGTATTCAAAGTTTTCATTTCATAAAGAATTGGTGTGAGTGCCCAGTTCCGAGGCTGCTGAAGATTAAGGAGGCCCACCCCTAACTTGTAAGACTCAGGGAAATAGTAAAAATGGAGTGTTGTCACTTACTATCTACTCAAAACTTTAAAATAATAAACAAAGCTAGAAAACCGTCTTTTCTATTTCCTACCTTTGCAAATAAACCTTCATAATGGCAAAATTTTAAAAATCAGCATAAAGTGATGGTTTGTAAAGTGATCAAAGTTGACTGGACTCAAAGGTCTGTGTGTTCTATTGTTGGAACAGTGATTTTGGATGAGTAATAAAATAAAAGCATGCATAATCATCAATTATTATATATTCATTCTCTAGTATTTATCTTTTGCTTTCATTTAACTATGTTGTTAATACTCATGATTTTCATCTCATTTTTCTATTGATAGTAATGATGCTACTTTAAAAATTGATTTTTTTACATTTAAAAATAACATGTTACTATTTTAAAGTGCATAAATCTTGAATATACTTTTACTAAAAAGATAAATTAAGGGAAATGTACGTGGCAGACATACCATAAGATGACACCTATGATGTTTTTCTCATGGTCCACTGCATGGTGTAATCCCCTCCCTGTGAATTTCGGCAGGACTTGTTTATTTGCATTGGATTTATGGTTGCTTCTGACTAATAGAATGTGGTAAAAGTGATGGGCTCTCACTTTCTAGATTAGGTTACACTATGTAAGATTCTTAGTGGATAGGAGAGAGAAACTCTCCTAGCCTTGAAGAAGCAAGCTGCCAGGATGTAAACCTCCAGTCGAGGGAGTCATATGGTAGGGAAGCTGGTGTCTCAGGAGCTGAGGACCTTAGTCCTGCAACCAGAAGAACCTAAATTCTACTAACAATCACGTGCGCCGAGAACAGGTCTCCGAGCTCCAGATGAGGCTGCAGCTCCAGCTGATGGCTTGACTGTGATTTTGTAAGACCCTGAGCAGAAAACCCAGTCAAGACCCAGGCTCTTTTCTAACTCATGGACACTGTGAGATAATAAATGTTAACCTGCAAAATTTGTTTTCCATTTATGTGATGGAAAGCTAATGCAATGTATAAAACAAAACATTTTAACGTTTGACACGCTTAACAAATTTTCTTCCACAATATTTAGAAGTGGCTTAAAATTCAAAGGCAAAATGTAAATTAATATTAATTATATCAAAATTTAAATCAATACAGTTTCATTGTTTAAATGTATGAACTTGTTATTTAATGGAACTTTGAATTAAATCTAATTTGGTAAGATTAAACTTTTTGTAATCCTAGTGTTCAATATCCAAATAACTGCCAAGGTAAACAGTTGACGTTGCAGCTCATGCATTTTATGCAAATATGAGAGTAACAGGAATTATTTAGTGTTGTGAAATGTCCCTCAACCTCCACATGCAACTATTTTGAGTCCTGCTTTGGGTCATGAGTATCTCTGGAACTTCAAATTCGATCAAAAAGAGAA
Source organism: Marmota flaviventris (assembly GCF_047511675.1). Taxonomy (NCBI): domain Eukaryota; kingdom Metazoa; phylum Chordata; class Mammalia; order Rodentia; family Sciuridae; genus Marmota; species Marmota flaviventris. Next base: position 14,942,610 of record NC_092500.1, on the reverse strand, counting down.
GCAGAAACTGGATATCCAGCATAATTTGGAAACAAATTATGTGCCACTTAAGAGGAAAGATTTGACAGGCATTTCCTTTGACTTATCTTACCTGCACACTTCCCTCCTTTCTTGTCTTCCCACCCTTCAGAGCACTGCCCAATTCTGACATCAGCTGCCATGCAACATACACAAAGCCTCATAGCATTCGGACACGGTCACCTTTGGAAGGTGATGTGGAGTTCTTTGATTTTCCTGCAGACTCAATGTAGGAAATCAGAAGGGAGCACAGAACAGAATCCCACTTGAGTGCTGCACACTGTATTTAATGAGAGCTTCCCCCTCCCTGTTCCATGGTTGGCATGTCCAATCCACTCGACCTGCACAGTGTTTCTCAGAGCCTTCTCTCCAGACTCTAGCCATGGCCCCATGTCAGGCTCTTATCACTTCTCACTTGAAATTTGTGCTTCTGTCTCTCAAATGTGGTCCTGCCTCCTGTCTCCGCATTCTCTAGTCCATCCTCCTCTTGGGCACCGACTTCCTGCTCACATCTAAAACATCTAATGTCCTCCCACTGCCCACAAGACAAGGTCAAATTCTTAGCATGTAATTCAAGCTCCTTCAAGGGCTTTCCCTATCCCATGAATTTATTTTTCCAGTCTTCTCTTTAGACCCTACTCCCACCTCCCCTGTAACTTGAAACAAATCACAGCAGTGTTCTCTATGCATCTGCAATAAACCCATATTTCTAGGATTCTTCATAAACCATACCCCTTCCTCAAATGCCCTTTATTTTCCTCCCTTTAGTAGCAGAGATGGGTGATTGGCCATGAACTTGGCATAACTCTTTCATATTGGAGTTGCTGTCCAGTGAAAGGTCACATTTCCCAGCATCCATTGCATCAGGTATGATCACGTGACTAATACTTACAATGGGATGTGAGAAGAAATGGGTGTCACACTTAAAGAGGATAGGGCTCAATTTGGGGTTTGCAATACTCTACACACTCTTTCTTCACTCAGTGACCAGCTGAATTCAGAGTGTCTGGAAAGGATTCTAAGGTCCCAGGGGGCAATATAGACACTAGCTGGAAATTCCTGAGTCACCAGTTGGTGCAGAGGTATACAAGAAAGCCTCCTGACCACATGAGGCTACGTTCAACTTTATGTGGGTATGAAGTGAACTTTTTGTGTTAATCCCCTGAGATTTGTGGATTTATTTGTTACCACAGCACAGCACAGCACAGCTTAACCTGACTAACACACTTACTCATTTTTTGAGGCTCAGGCCAACAGTCACCCTCTCTGTGAAGTTTCCCCTGACTTGCCTGTACAGGCAGTTAGTGCCACTCCCTGCGTTGTGTTCTTCTAGTTCTATGAAGTTACCTCTAGTGCTCCATTCATCATATTTTAGTATAATAATTTGTTTATCTATTTTCTCCATGAGCTGGACAGTTCCTTCGATACAGAAAACATGTCTTATTATTTCTGTAATTTCCCATTGTTTAGCACAGTACTTGACAATTTGTTGAATGAATAAGTGAATAAACAACTTGATGTTTATCTTTACTCAGAGTTTGACAGGATATAAAGAGCGAGTTTCTTTGGGACGAAGGTGGACCTCGCTGCCTAGTAAAAGACAGGGACATAGAATGCACTGCCCCATTTTCCTTCTTAGCTCCCACTCTCTGTCTTCCCTACTAAAGATCTCTGATTTTCTTCAGGGTGGCAATGTACCCAGGCAAAACTAGTCCCTGGACTCCCTGTGGCCATAGGTCATGAAAACTTTAACTGGGAAAGCTTCTGTTCTTCTGATGGAGGTATCACCTTTTCCTGCTTCCCTTTCATTCTTCCTGGCTGGATTGTAGAAGTGATGTCTGGAGGTGTGACCACCACACCATGACCATGAGGATAAAAGCCAAACATACGGGGATGGCAGAGAAGATGCCCAGGAGGGTCCAGGATCCTTGATGGCACTGCAGACTCTTCAAACCAGGCCTGAACTACTTTCCTGGGCATTTGATTATAAGAGAAAATTAAACTTCTGTATGTTCAAGTCAATGGAATGTAGAATTTCTGTTGCTTAAGCTGATGCAAACTAGTAGATATCAGGGAATCGGGACAGTTTTGAAACACTGGTAACCTTGATCTTTACTTGGCTAGATTTAAATTAATGGCAAGCCCTGCCATGGTTTAGATCTTAATTGTCCCCAAAGGCTCCTGTGGAGAGGCTTCTTCCCCAGGGAGGTGCTTTTGGGAGGCTGTGGAAATTTTAAGAGGCGGTGCTTAGAGGAAGTCTTAGGTCTTTGGGGGACAGGGCCCTCCTCTCTCTTTCTCTTTTGCATCCTGGCCATTAGTTGGATGGTTTTTGCTCTGCCAGTGCCCCCTGTCATGACGCACTACCTCACCACAGGCCCCAAAGAAATGGAGCCAACCAATCATGGGCTGAAACTTCTAAAACTTTGAACCAAAACAAACCTTCTTCCTTTATATATTGATTATCTCAGGCATTTTGTTACAGTGACAGAAAGCTGGATAGGGCACATGGTGAGCTAGGTCTAAGTTCTTGAGGTTCTTCAAGGAGATTTGATAAATCTGAGTATAGTAGGATAGATCAAGTCCCTGGATGGCTGTATGACCTTGGAAATATACATTTTGAACAATCCTTTTGCAGCACCACCTGTAACATGGTAGATTCAATGCTAAATATGTTAAAATAGGTTAGCAACTCGACAAAGTCATGTTTAACCTCTGTTCAAAGATATAAGTAAATTAGGGCTCAACAAGTTTGCTCACTCAGTGTCACAGAGAGGCGAAGCTAGGATTTGAACTCAAGGCTCTAACTCCTACCTAAGCTATAACCTTTATCACTATTGGATTGGTAGATATTTGATGGATATTTGTTGAAAGATCCTAAGAATAAGTGAATAAATTATCCTTTTCTGTGCTAATATCTGATATCACTATAGATATTAGGGCTTAATAAATCTATATTGGCCTGAAATTTTTCACTGTTTAAGAAACCCAATTCAAAGATATGATCCAGGCAAAAAAAAGAAAAAAGAAAAAAGAAAAAAGAAACCCAATTCAAATAAGTTTAAGAAAAAAAATTTAAATGCATGACATGAAAGGACATGTCATAAAGGACATGAAATTTTGGGCTGTGTATATTAAGAAGGTTGGTGGGGTGGCCTCTGCCATCAGGGGTCTTAAATGTGGTTACAGCTTTCTGCCATCTCATTTTGTTCTCTCGGATAGAGTAGCTGGCCACCAGCAGCTCCCCAATCATCCCAATCTGTGACCAGAAAGAAAGAAGTGGAACATGATTCGGTCTACTGAGGTCACATGGTTATCGCTGGACCAATCACTGTGACCAAAAGAAACTGGCCATCTTAATGGTCCCTCGTGTGTGACCATGGCAACCCCAGAGCCTACCATATTAGAACATAACCAACAGCTTCCACTCAGGAGTGATTGCCCCAAAGATGGGAGGAAAAATTATCCACTAAAGGAAAGAGCTATGGTGACCCTAAAGTCCCCTTTAGGTGCCACCTACAGAACCCAGCATCCAATGTCAAATGTCTGTTGTCTCAGGCATTCCTTCCAATTCGGAGAGCTGCATCGGGTCACAGGGGCAATGATTCAGAAAAGAAAAATCCGGAGGATGGCTAATTCTTTGCAGGAGCAGAAGTTGACACAATGCATATTAAATCAGACTCAGAGAAAAAATACACACACACACACACACACACACACACACACACACACACTGGGCTGATTCAGACTCCAAAGCTGGGTGGAGAATTCTGAAGGAAGGCAGTCGCTGAGTCAGCTCTGGCAAAAAGCCCAAGAAAAGTGCCAGAAAGGATGACAATAAACTGGTTTAATAAGAGGGTGGGACGACCTGGTGGATGTGATCTTGCTTTCATTCACAAAACCAGGTGCAAATAAATAAGCAGCTGGTGAGCGAGTTGAGAGCGGCAGAGGTAGAGCCCATATTTGTATTTGCGCAGGTCTTCAAGGTATGTAAATCTTGCAGGAATTATTAATCCTCCTCCCTCTATGAAGCCATCAAGCATTTATTGAGGCTCAATCCCCACCCTACCCCGAAGCAGATGCCCAGAGATCTTGAATAATTACCCAAGACCACTTAGGATGTGCCTTTGCCTTTATACAAATAATTCAGATATTTTGAGTTAAAACAGTTGACATTTGGCTATGTTTGGAAAGAGTTTTGGTTGTCAAATTTGTGGGAAATAGTATTATTGGTGTCTAGAGGTCAAAGATAATTCTGGGCATGATGCAAAGTATGAGAAAACCCCCAAAACAACGAATGCCCAAAGCATCAGTAATTCAAGGTTGAGAAAGTTTTGGACCAAAACATCCAACCCAAGGAAAACCTACTGACAGAAATAGAGGGTGGTAAGAGAGTCACTGAATGCACAAACTGAGAGGATCTTGGAGACCAGGTCAACCTTCATGTTTAATGGAAATTGAGATCCTGAGCAGAGAGGTGACTTGATCTTGGTCTCATGGCACAGTGAAGCCAGCCCAGGACTATCCACAGCACACCTTCTGACCATCAAAACAACTTTCTTCTAACTGTTCCTGAGCCACACAGTGGTAGCCTCCATTGCTTTTAGGATATAATCCAAAATCTTTATCCCAGTGTGAAGATGTGCAGTAAATAACTTCACCTTGTCCAAAGAGAGGTGAGGCCTTTGCCATCCCTCATCTTTGCCCCCAGTAGGTAATCTATGTCGTACCTGGTAGGAGGGGGCCACACTGGAGAGACAATCATGTGAATCAGGGTGGGGCTCGGGTCATGCAGTATTCATCTACTTGAATGCTGAGACCAACTTTACGGGCAGTCAGTCAATCAACTGATGAGGCAATCATTAATGCCCATGAACTAGAAACCAATAAAAACTCTGGACACCAAGTGAACTTTTCAGGATTTCCAAGCCTGGGTGAATGTTCCTTCCAGGTCACACTCCAAGTGACCCACCTTCTCCAGTCACACTTCATAGGCCTCCAGTTACCGCCCAGTCAGTCCATTCAAAGTAGCATGGACTGATTAGGTTACAGCTCCCACTATCTAATTATTTGACCTCTGAACATTACTGTTAATACAGCAGCTTTGGGGGATGCTTCATACCCAAACCAGAACACCGTACCATGAGCATAACAGCTCCCAGTGATTTCTGTGAGGTTTTTTAAGAGAAGTATTGAAGCAGAAGGTGGGGTGGGGAATCCACTTAAACTTGGAGCTCGCCACAGTGATGGCGGTCTTATGGAAGATGGCGCTGTGAGACTTTGCAGTTGGCCCAACTCTGCACAGAAGGTCCGTATGCTGGGTTACCCAGATGCCACTTCTGTGCCGTCTTGTTTCTCTGGCTGCCAGTGCCTTCAGGGATGATTCCAGAAGTCAGTGATGGTGGATGCAAAGTTCTGGTCACTTTGACCTGCTTGGGACATCTCTGAAGGGCCATTCTAGATCCAAACTACTCTTGGGGTCACATGCACCTCGTCTTGACCACCTGCCCACTCTGCTATTTTCCCTGCTCTTTTAACTCCATCAGTTCCTCCACGAACATCCTTGTTTGTAAAACTCCATCCCATTGGCTGCTCCCTGGTAACCCCATAAATGCTAGGTCCCATTCATAAAGCTATGATTCAAGCCCTGCCTCCCTCTCTGATATCAAACCTCAGGACTCGCCCTCTCCCTGACTCCACTTGGTCCACATGGGCCTTCCTTTGGTGCCTTGGATGGTGGGGGGCAGGGGTCTTCTCACTTGGCGCTTCCTTATGTTGTAAAAACTTCTCCCGGATCCTTCAGAGTCACCAGAAGTGGCATCAGTTAGAGACACTGCCCTGTGACCACCTGCATCCCTGTCAGAATAGAAACGAGCCTCCCTTACACAGTTCCTTACACTGTCCTCTGCTTCTTCTTTCTGGATGTTTGTGGCTGCAATGCGCAGAACACCCAACCAAAGGTGACTTCAATAACGGGGGTGGCCAGGCTTATGGAATAAGAGGTTTGAAGGCGATTCTAAGTCAGTGCAGCAGCCCAGCCATGCGGTTGCCATTGGTGGGATGCTTTGTGCTCATTCCTGAAATTTCCTTCCGTGTCCAGGAGCTCTATCGCTGTCCATTCTGTTTTTGCTTTCTTTTCTTTTTTCCTTCTTCTTCCTCTTTATTCTTTCCCTGGGGAAGAGGATGGCTTATCTGTTTGGTAATTTGGCCAAGTTCTTCCAGGGACTGCACCTGCCACATGGAGCACTTGGCCTCTGTTACTCCAGGTGTGGTCTGTGCTATGGTTTGGATGTGGTGTCCCCCCAAAAGCTCATGTGTGAGACAACGCAGGAAGGTTTGGAGGAGACACGATTGGGTTATAGCCTTAACCTGATCAGTGGATTAATCTCTGACGGGAATAACTGAAGTGGTAGTGTGTGGCTGGAGGTGGTGGGAATCGGGGCATGGCTATGGGGTACATATTTTGTATCTGGAGTGTGGAGTCTCTCTCTCTCTCTCTCTCTCTCTCTCTCTCTCCCCTTCCTGATCACCACGTGAGCTTCTTCCCTCTGCCAACTCTTTCACCATGATGTCCTGCCTCACCTTGAGCCATGAAGAATGGAGTCTACTGTCCATGAACTTAGACCTCTAAAACCATGAGCCCCCAAATAAAACTTTCCCTTATATAGTTGTGTTATTTGGGTCTTTTAGTTGCAGCAGTGAAAAAGTTTACTAAAACAGTCTGTAATTAGTGCTAAATCTGCCTAAAATGAGGCTTGGGCCCAACTGGTTCCCCCATTAACCTACAGCTACTTACGGAGAATTTATCAACAACCAAGACGGCAATTTCTTCATTATCTTCTTAATTTGTTCAGGACTCAGAAGAAAAAGAAGGAGCTACTCATTGGGCTTCTTCAGACTCCAGAAGTCACTCTCAGGATGCCAGATATATTCCATGAGGCTGCTCTGCTCTCATTAGTGTTCCAACAGAGTGGCCTCTTAGAGTCACAAGGGGGCTGCCACAGCAACAAGTAGCACATTGTCACATGACCACATCCCAGGCAGGAAGGGTAGGATAGGAGGCAGAAGGACTTTTTCCTCAAGTAGCTTTCTCTTTTATCGGGGAGGAAAATAATTCCCAGACTGCTCCTAATTGGCCAGAATGAGTCCCACGTCTGTCCAGAGCAATGACTGACAAGGAGGAAATGGAATTTCCATAGGAGTTTAGTCCTACTCAGCTAAATGACATCTAATGACTTGGAACAATATTATGTTAGCAAAAGAGGGAAGTGGGTTGGCAGCCTGCGGTGTTTGTTGCAGTGCTATTCACATGTGGGGGTGAGGATGCATTGGTTTGATGATTCATTAACAATCTGACTCTCCTTTCCAATGTAAGTCCCAAGAGGCAGGATGTGCGGCTGTCTTATTCAATGCTATGCCCTCAGCTCCTGCTCAAGTGACTTCTTGTTATTTTTTATTCACTTTATTTATTCATTTGTGTATTTATTTATTCATATTGTGGTGCTGGGGATTGGGGCCTTGCACATGCTAGGTAAGCACTCCATCACCCAGCTACACCCCATGCCCCCCCCCCTTTTAATTTTGAGACAGTCTCACTAAGTTGCTCAGGATGAAGCCTTCAACTTTCCACTCTCCTTCCTCAGCCTCTGGAGTAGCTGGGATTAGAGGCCTGCACCACTGTGCCCAGCCCCTACCTTCTTCCTAGTAGGGGCTCAATAATTATTCATGGGAACCCAAGAATAATTGCATGCTCAGAATCGCTGAGCACCTTAGTAAATGCCAGAAGAAATGTCAGACACACTCCTTGTTTTCAAAGAGTTCATGGTGCAGATAAGGCAAGACGAATGCATTTAAATCGTTTTCTATCGATACAAGCCAACGTGTCTCTCTTCCTTCTTCCAAATAATATTCATCTTTTGTCTACAATGTGCAGACACTATGGTAGGTGCTGGGAATGCAGCGGAAAACAGGGATCAGGGCCTGGATCCTAGGCTTCATGATGAAGGGCTGGCGAGGGGAGCCAAGGAGAAAACCATCATGACCGAGATAAACAGGGAGATTAGAGGGCAGAGGCGGGAAGGTTCCATGATTTTACCCCCAAACCCACAAGATCCAGCCCAGAGCCCGGCAGCTCATAAGCTCTCAAAAAGCAGTGGTCATTGTTTCAGAGAACAAAAGTGCACTCGTGGAACATTTAGGGCGGGCATGGTTGGCTTGGATTTGTAATTCAGGAAACTAAGACCCAGGAAGCTAATGACCTTCCATGAGGAATGAGAGACATGAGCTGGACAAGAACCCTCTGCTGATAGTATGATCCTCGCTTCTACTCCTCACTGCCTTCCTGATGAGGTGACTCGCTGACATCAGATTAGAGCTGGGAATTGTTGTGTGTCTGGTGTCCTCTCTTGACCCACGAGCATCTGAATCCGTCTTTTCCCCTGGGATGTGGGCACCATGGTTCCTCTCCCTCTGTCCTTCAGCTAGCCACCCCAGCGACAGGGAATGCAAATAGCCGGCACTGTTATTTTTCTCCTTTGCTTTTAATGACAGCACCTCTTTTGTATTTAAGCACTAATTATAATTAGTCATTTCCTAGAAAGTGTGCAAACATCACGGCACAGCTGGGAACCTGCATAATTTAAACATTATTGCTAATTTAACTTCACAATCTGGGAGAGTGTGGGTTTTACAAAAGAGCCCTCAGATCCTGAAAGAGGAGGAAAGATCGCTTTTTATATTATGGGCACCTCTCCCCTGCTGCTCTGTGGAGGCCTGTAGATTCATAAGGTTTCATATGAAAATGGAAACAAATGTTCTCAAAATATTTCAATACTATTTTTATGTTAATCTCTCAAAACAAACCAATCCACAACAACAACAACAACAAAAAACTCTTGCTTTGAAAATTCCCAGCTGTACCTTTTATAGTTCAATGTATGGATGACTATTCTCTGACTCAGGCGTATGGGAAAGAACATTTTCTTCATTTCCTTTAAGATGGCTAAATTATGACACTTATTCCACTAGGAAGAGAGACATTTAATCACAAAACTTACTGGAAACTCCTTTATGTTCCAAGCTCTTTTTAAAATATATATATATTTTTTTTATTTCTTATCTTTAGTTCTACATGACACCAAGCTCTTCACAGGACCTGGGACGTTTAGGTGGATGGTAAGTGTCAATGTCTAAGTGGAGGGAACCCTTCATGTCCCCAAGTCTCTGCCTCTGGGTCACTTACAGGGTTTAGAATATTTGTGGATGGGCCCAGGGTATTTCTGCCTCACACAACCCAACAGTCCTCTGTGAAGCTCATCCTTCTTCTCAGAAAAGGGGACACATAGCAGTGTGGGGTCAGCTCTCTCCTTCCTGGCTGGCAGGTTTCCTCTCTCAAAAGTCTCTCTACCAGCCAGGCACAGTGGTGCACGCCTGTAATCCCAGCAGCTCGGGAGGCTGAGACAGGAGGACTGCGAGTTCAAAGCCAGCCTCAGCAAAAGCAAGGTGCTAAGCAACTGAGTGAGACCCTGTCTCTAAATAAAATACAAAATAGGGGCTGGGGATGTGGCTCAGTGTTCAGGTGCTCTGGAGTTCAATCCCCAGTACCAAAAACAAAAACAAAAAAAAAAACTGTCTCTCGACCTTCTCTTCTCCCTCAGGGAGACCAACCTTGTCTCGTCCTCCAACAGAGACTCAAATGAGAGCTTGGAGGAGCTCTTGGCTCAGGATTGCCTCCACTCTTCTGTTATGTGCTCAGTACACAAACTCCTCCTGAACTTGAACTCCCCGCTTGGACTTTAGGAAAGAAAGACTTAGGAAGAACAAGCACAAATTAATCTCTTAATATATTATCCCACAACATGAGTCCATCTCACCAACTAGTGGTTTGCTTTATTTCAACCCCAAAAAGTCAATGACTTTGTGTATCTTATACATTTATTCAAATGATATCTATTTAGCAGCTCTGACGTGTGACGACGCAGTGCGCTGGCTCATGGAGATGCAGTCCTGTGACACGTTGCATTATTGCTTGATATTCTCACTCAGGTCTCCACCTATGTTTGCACCCTGCAAACCTGTGGATACACAAATCAGAATACATAATGGTTGTCATAAGTTACTGAGTTTGAGGATTATCTCTTATGCAGCATTAACTGACTGATACAAGGTGAAAACAAAGACAGACATGATCTCTGTCATCATGGAGTTTCCCGTCTGCATGGGAGTGGGGGATACATAGGCAGACATGAACCATTACATAGGCAATTTTTAAAAATATATAATTGTGAAAAGTGTTAGCAAGGAAGTATAAGAGAAGCCAAAGTCCTGGGGAGTGTGTCCCAGGAGCACTTAGCCATGTTTTAGTGTTGGGGAGAGTGGGTAGAACAGGGGGAATTCAGTTCAAGAAAGAGTAACACTGAGGTTTCCTACCCATAGCTAATTATGCTCCCAAATTCTCTCATGTAGCCAATCTTACATTTATAGAATCCTATAAGCCATCTTAAATCTAAGACATTAGTCATCCCAAATACATTAGTAGATATTTATGATCTCACAAGTCCATGGTGGGGCTCTGGAACATCCTGGAAATATAATGCTCAATGTGTTCTCACACTTCTGGGGTCAGGGGAAGCAATACACACGTAAAATACAAACTAACCAACACGGTGAAGTGACACACGTCTAAAGGACGGTGGCCCAAGTAATCTTTGATGGATAGGTGTGCTGCACATCACCTGTGGCTTCCGCCCCTCCTTTTTCTTTCCTTGAAGGAAGCAACATGAGCATCTTTAGGAAAGTTCAACAATTTAAGGTTGAGAGCCTCTTTAGGGAAAGCCCCATGGGAATAAGCCAAAAACACATTCTCCAGATGCAAAGTGGCCTGTGACAGTGGGCGCATCCCATCCACCGATGACAGCAGGACAAGGCAGGTGGGAGATGCAATAAGAACTGAGTGAATCCGTGGAGGAATGGACGTCAATAAAAGACCTAGGTTTGAGGCCTAGCTCTGCCTCAAAGGGATATGCTACCTGAAGCAAGTGACATATCTTCTCTGAGACGCATTTGCTTCACCTGGGAGATGGGAATGAGCACTGTGACAGAGGCTGCTAGAATTTATCAATATCTAGGTTCACTGTGATACAGCCCGACTATTATTGCAATCAGATATGGTCATATGATTAGGTTCTTGTCCAGAGAATGTGAGCAGAAATGATGTGAGTCTTTTCCAGTTCCAGCTGGATAAAAATATCCCATGTGCATTCCTAGCTCTCTCTCCCCATTTGCCAACTGAAAAGAGGAATCCTGAGATCTTAGAGATGGATCCAACCCCGAGGTGAAAGGATCCTGAGCCCCTGACCCACTACATGGAGCAGAGCTCTCCTGCCAACCCAAATCACACGGGAGTGTGTCAGAGACAAACAAGCTCTCACTGCACTCAGCCATGGGATTTGGGGGTTGTCATCTTACCACCCCTAACTTCTCTTGAGTAACACAATTATCTACTTTGTAGGATTGCTGTGAGATTCCACAAGCTTATGACCATTCCCAGCACATGTGCTCCACACACAGTCACCATCGGCATAAGGATACTTATGTATTATTAGAAGTCCTGTAAGAATGATGTTAAACAATTTACCCTGCGCTTTGGGGTGGGGGTCCTTTCGGGTCCTCAGTTCCTTTAGCGTATGCCCTGTTGACCACTGAGATCATACAGCGTTCGGGGTCCTGGGAGACCTGGTCTTCCTGGCAGAGTGGTTGCTCAGTGCAGGAGCCTGAGGGAAAAGGAGAGCAACCTTGGAAATAGATGCAGTAGGCAGAAAGCAATGCGGTTGTCTCCAGAATACAGACGAGCAGAGAGCTCCACTTCCCAGAAAGCTCCTCTCTGTTCTCCCTGACCATGACTGATGTTCAAAATGAGAAGCCTAGACATAGCAAAGCCACAAGCCCTTCCGAATCAACCACGGAGCCAGAGTTAAATGCATTAGAAGATGCTCTAGTTTTCTGAGAGCCAACCATCTTTGCCTGGATATATCCTATCCAGTAAGTCAATTATGTAGCCTCGTCACCTTAAGCAGAATACAACCTCCTCCAAACCAGAATCTACAAGTTGGCAGCACAACTGTTAAAATTTGAGCCAGTTGCCAACTTATAAAAAACTGCAAGATTTCATATACATTTTCAGATTTCTAGCATCTCTCTAATATTAATCTCATGACCTCATAATTCAAGACCCACATTTCCCAATGGCAACAAGTGGTTGGCACTGAGCAGCGGCTGCCCTTTATAAGTAATAGGTTTTACAATATTTGTCCCAGTACTCATCCAGCCCATTTTGTCATTTATAAAGTATATTTTCCTGTCTTATGCTATTTGCTTGTTTCCTGACTTTACAATCCTTAGGTTAAACTAGGGTAATCATGACTTTGCCACGTGGTAAAATTGTTGGTGATTATGATCATCTTTATGCCAATGATATTTGGCAAAATATTTATTTCTCCCAAGAAGATAAAATAAGGCTTCATGGAGGAGGAAGGGTATTTCTGCTGGGCTTTGAAGATTTGGTGTGGGTAGGTGTATAGTAGACATTGCCGACTGGGCTGCCAGGAAAGAGGGATATCACAAGCCAAGGCCTGGAGGTATTTAGACAGTCAGTGTGTAGAGGACAAGGATAATTCCATCTGGCGAGGACACAGGATTCATAAAGCAGAGTGGCAGCAAATCAACTTGGAAAGTTGGGTGAGGTGGGAACACGGAGTCTCTGAGTCAATCTACAAAGTTTCCACTACTTCTGAGCAAGGAGACATTTTTGAGCAGGAGATAACCAGGCTCAGAGCCGATACTCAGAGAAGAATCCAGAAATGAAAGGGAAGTGGATCAGTGACCAGAGACCAGAGAGTGTTGCAAAGCCAAGGTCACTGCAATCAGAACACCAAGGAAACGATGCAAGTGGGAGGGGGTAAAGGCAGAAAATCTCTGGGGTTGGATAAGCAGTTGATTTGGGGGGGGGGGGCAAGAAACAATGCATAGCTCAGGCTTCCCAGCCGTGAGGGCAGGAGTGGAGAGTTAGGAGAAGGTGGGGCAGGAAAGGAAGGAGGAGGGAGAGCACATCTGCACCCTAAGGAGGATGCCAGGGGAGGAGGGCCTTTTACAGATTAAAGAAAGGAAGCCCGGAGGCAGGAGCTCCTCCCAGAAGCAGGAGGTGGGGTTACAGTGCAGGATCACTCAGCCTGGCCCACGTGAGCCAGCCTCATCCCCAGTGGGCCACCGTCAGCTCAGGCCTCGTCGGACAGTTAGGACACCTCCATCTGTCCAGTGGACCCTCCTGGGCAGGTTTCCTTGTGCTCCATGGATGATTTTGGCTCAGGAGGCCACTTGGGGACTCCAGTAACACTAGCCTGACAGCTTCTCAGCTTCTGCCTTTCATTTCCAATCCATCACCTGAAAGGCCATCTACAACCAAACTGTGCTATGCTCCAGGTAAAAGATGGCCCTCCCTCTGGTTTCTCCCTAGGCTAGATTTAGCTTAGCAGCTGGAGTGTTCTCAACCCACGACTCGGGGAGAGTTCTGAATCTCTTCCCTGTGGCGAGTCTCTGGTTACATCACGGTTGTAAGGGTCACACGGCCCTCCCAGATTCCAGGCAAATCTTCCTTATGGAGAGCAACAGGAAAAGGGCGTGGCGGTGGAGAGGGATGAAGATGGGGGGTTATTACTGCAGTCACCCTGCCCCGAAGTGAGTGTCCAAATGGAAACTTTCTCATCTCTTCTGATTCACTCTTGCATCAAAATAGTTATTAACCAAGACCTTTCAAGTTTATGGATTCCCATGTGCAGTGACAGTAAAATCAAAGCTCTTACCGTCTCTACAAGCCAGTCCTTTAGCTGGTTCCTGACAACTTGTCCAAACTCAACTGACCCCACCACCACACCGGCCATGCTCCAGTCACACCCACTGAGTACTCCTGTCTCAGGGATTGGTGCAGGATGGTCCCTTTACCTGGGAAGTTCTCCACCCCAGCCTCACCCTTCTTGGCTGCCTGTGCCCATCCTTCAAGATTAGCTTCAATGTCACCTTCCTGCACCACCTGACTCAAAATTGGACTCTCCATCTCAGGTCCTTGTATTTATTCCTACTTACCCCTCATCAAGAATGCTTTCTTACTTGCCTGGATTGTTTGTTTGTTTTATCTGTCAAGTCCAAGGCAGGGACCCCATCTGTCACCACTGTGTACTGTACACCTGTGTCCAGCACTTGATGCATAATGAGCATGCTATATGTATATGAGTGAGTGAGTGAATGAATGGAGATCTGGAATAGAACATTTTTCCCCCCAGAGAAACTCTTAAAAATAGAGCTCAAGATACCAGATTTGTAGCTCAAGTTCCTGTATCCTCAGAGTCATCCCCATGTCCTTAGAATTTCTAAATGCATGGCTTATCAGAGAGAGCAATTTGACCAGAGCAGGATTACAGCATGTCTTTCCTCTTGTTTGGTGGGGGGCTGAGGAGTGGGACCAGGGAAACCATCCCAAAGCCTTCACCCGAGCATGCAGATGAGCCATGGGATCTGATGGGGAGGGGTGAGTGCTGTAGACACTACAGATGGACTCAGGGGAGTTGAGCTCTAGCCCTGCTTTGCACTGTTCTGCTGCGTGTCATTAGGAAAGTCTGTTGGAGTCTCTGTGCCTTGGATAAAGCAAGGATAATAATTCCCAACTTGCTGATAGATGTGAAGGTGAAGTGCACAAAGCTTCATGTTCAGGGCCAACTGGGTCATTTTTGTGGGCTCCCCATCTTTCCCCTCTCCCTCCACCTGCTTTAGAACATTCATGGCCATGGGCTTAGTCTTAGCAAGAGTGTTGTTGATATTTCTGTTTCAGACCAGGGGCTGCACCTACTGCAGAGGGTTTCAATCATTTCCAAACACAGGTAGGATGCACATTATTGGAATCATCTTTAAACCAATGGTCAGACTGTGAAATGGTGTGAACACTGGCAAGCAAGGCCTCCAGAGTTGCCCATCTCTTCACTCCAAATTCAACAACATCTCACAGGGAAGAGAATAAGAGAATCGAGAGTGCTGAGGATCCTCCAGGGCCCGGCCCCTTCGCTGGGAACATTTTTACAAACATTTCCTAGAGGAAGCCTTACAGTCATCATATTATTATCCCCAGCTTGCTGATGGACATGAGCAAGGTCATTTATTCTATAGGTAAAGAAACAGGCCTGGGAGTTCAATGTCTTTATTCAGTACCTAACTTCTATACAAATGAGCTACTAAATGCATGCATGTCAGATGTCATAGGGACTAAGGAGTGAAGGCTCCAGCCCAGTGGAACACTGTGGAACTCCTAGTCACGCATCGCCTTTGACGTTGTGACGTCCAACTTCTCCCATTCAGCTCTTTTCTTCAGAAATGAACAGGGCTTGCCCAGGTTAGAACAGTAAGTGTCAGATGGAAGCTAAATGTTCTCCAGTTTCAACTGCTCAACGTGCTTGCTCTTGGTTCCTAACACTGTTACATTCCTGAGGCACGTTTCTTCGCACTAATGAGACCAGAGATGATACCGGTGTTCCAAGTCCTGTCCCCTGGTATAGAAGATGGAACACCCTAGAAACACAGAGGCAAGAGCAAAAATGTTTTATTTAAAGGATAGAACAGAGAGGGAGAGGGAGAGGCAGGAACTCCTCCACAGAGGAGGGGGCTCCAAGCTGGTGCCTGAGGGAGTGGAGGAGTCCTGCCCCTTCTGTAGATCTCAGGTTTCCTTTGTTCTCATGCCCTCTCCTCCCATCCTGCCTACAAGACCAAGTGACCCAAGGGTGGGAAAGGAGCTGACCAGGAATACAGACAGGAAGGGAGCCACCCAGGGGATACTTATTAACAACTCCTTGTTGGGAGGAACAAATTCCCTGGAGGCAGGTGACCTTGGCAACAGGTTGGAGGAGGGGGAAGTGCTCTGGAGGTATTAGCATTTTATTTCCTCTTGAATCAGCCCCCATCTTCCTGACCCAGTCATTCATTACCTGCACTGACTATCCCCCCCACCCCCTGCCCGCCGGCTCCACTCACACCAACATTATGGATTTTCTGTTTTCCACTCACTTTGATGGAACAATGAAAGCATGATGAAATTAACTAGCTAGCATTCATTAGCACCTTGCTGTCTTGTGCAGTCCCCTTAACAGCGTTCCATATGCATTCACACCTGCACATACCGCCTTATCAGGTGTTTCCCTGAAAAGAGAAATCCTGTTTTGATTAGTCCCTGGATGAGAACCCAGTCCTCCACTTTGAGGAGGAATTTTCCACAGATGGAGTTCAGCCTTCCTACATTTCAAACCTTGCTTCTTCTCTTCCCATCTACAGACACGGTCACAGCACCTAGGGTCAGGGTCTCCAGCCCTCACCTTGAGGGCTAGAGATGATGAGTGGATGTCCATGGGGTAGTGGGTCTAGGGCAGCAAGCAGTAGCCTGGCCATATGCACAACTAACTGAACCCATGAACAACCCGCTGGACCTAAACTAGATGCTTCCCTACACTCAAGTTCTACTTCAGCCAGATCTCTAAAAGATCTCTCAAATACCCTTGACCATTTCAGTGCCACTTGACATGAAGGAAAGCATGAAGGAGAGAAAGTATTGCTAAATATTTTCCTTATGCAAATTTTAAAATGTGTATACATGTGTGTAATACATATACATATATGTATATTTTTTCTATGCAGCCCCATTGCAAGGGGTCCAGTAGGACCCAGAAGGAGCCTGTAAGTGAGCTGGTTGAAGCTTCATTGGGTGATGCACGTTTGCTCTCACAACTCAACTGAAGTCTCCTGGACTCTGTGTCTCGCTTGGAGCGGGCACTGTGGTAGCAGGAGTGATAAGATCAATGGGGTGCAAATAAGAGAAGCATAAGAAAGGCAAGGAAGTGATGACAGCATGCAGAGGTCAGTACAGGAACCAAGTCATGCCCACTGTGTGTCTTTGTCAATAAAGCTTTATTGGAACACAGCCACTCCCCTTCATTCCTGTATTGTCTATGTGCTTGCACTGCATTGGAGGAGGGGAGTAGCTGTGTCACAGTCTGGCTGGGCACAAAATAACCGAGCCGCCACACAGCCTTGTAGGTTCAAAACAGGAACTCCTTTCTTCTCCGCACTCCCGCAAACGCCACACACGCGGCTCCTCCAGGAACCACCAACCGGAAAAATCCCTCCTCCGGCACCTCCCCAACCAATGCGAACTCCTCAGGAATCCCCGCGAGAGCTCAACCGGAACTCCGCGAGAACTCAAAAGTCATCATCTTAATGGCTCGCTGGCATCACCTCTCAACCATTACTTCTGGCAAAAATGCCATGCATCATCCCGATTCTGCTGTGGCCCTCAACATAGCTGCAATCATCTTTTCTGGCTCACAGAGCTGCAAACATTTACTCTCTGTCCTGTTTTACTAAAAAATTGGAGGATGTTATGAATCTTGGAGAAAAAGAACATGAGACAAGAAAAAGTCGGCCTTATTCAAACTCTCAGGATTTGATTCTGACTCATAATTTCATAGCTGTGTACCTTTGGGCAAGTTACTTAACTTTTCTGAGCATTAATTTCCTTCTCTGCAAGCAGAGGTAATAATTTTTCTATCATAAATTTGCCATAAGGATTAAAGAATCCCCTCAATGCAGAGTGCTGGCATAGAACCTGACATAAAACCAAGCTCAACACATGTCATAGACTATTATTAGCTGACCCACAAAGATGCCAGTTTTGGGGTTAAAACATTATGTCAGCTCAGGAAGGAGGTTTGATGTGTGCTGTGAAGCCCTGTAGGTTCCTGCTGGTGCTTGGTCCCCTGTGGGGTTCTCCTTGTAGTCCAGAGCCATGGCAGCTGGCACGGCCCAACGCAGTTCTGATGAGATGGAGCACAGTTGTCTCTACAGGCACACGGCTTCTTATCGCAACCAAGTTGGGACCCTTTTCTTCTTAAGACCCTCTCCATTTTTCCAGAAGCAAGTAATTCTCCAACTCACTCATCCGTTCACCCCTGCCGTGTTCTTAGAAGAATCTCTGGATTTTCTAAGGAAACATTTGCAGTGCAGATCTAGTTGCTAGGACGTTGCCACCTTGCTTCTCTTTTCCTGAGTCACGCTCCTCCACTCGGTGGATCACAGCGGTGGGGTTGACAGAACAAACCTTTTCAGAGATAAATCTGTACCTGTTAGAATGCTTTTGAGTACAAATAAGAGAGCCCAGTGAAATTTGGCTTTAGGATGAGAAAATGTAACAGCTCTCAAATCCAGAAGCAGGTTGTTTCCAAGGTTGGATAATGATTTTTGTGGCTCAACATCAACAAGGACATGTTCCTTCCACTGTATTGGTTCATCCTCTTCAGCTGGCTCCCCTCATGGTCCCAGTGTGGCTGCCCTAGCTCCATAATCACATGCTGAGAGCAATGTACTGAGCAGAAGCAGATTTTTATGAAGTCAATTAAACTTAAGCTTCAGGGTCCCTCAATTTCAAGGCCTAGTGATGGGCCCAAATGGCCATATACAGTTGTGACAGTTATAAGGATTATATATATATATATATATATATGTATGTATATATATATTTTTTAAGGTGTTTCAAATTATATAAGTTTTCAGTTTCATAAAACCCGGACCCACCCCTGGTCCTAAGGCAGAAAAAAAAAGAACTCTCTTGCTTTGAAGAACCAAGAACAAATAAAAGCTCCCTGTAAGTACCACCTCCTCCCTTAAACTTCTTCTTGTCTTATTGGTCAGAACTGTGTCACATGCCCACGGCTTAGTAGTTACTTGGGATATCGGCCCAGTCTCCTAAGACACAGATTTCGGGACAGGGTTAAAGTTAGTAGGGCTGTCTCAAGGGGAATGACTGTGAGAGAAATGGGGAGGGAACGGGAAGAGTCTACCAAAGCCACCTACCTAAGTCAAACGCGGTTTGTCACTGGGTGAAGGAAGGGAGAGAGGGAGAGAGGGAGGGAGGAGGCTGGCTGAACATCTTCAACTTGGGTGCATCTCTAAGGAAAGCTGCATGAGGCCTTGGGAGAGGCCTCAGGCAAAGTCACCTGCAGGCAACAAGCCCCTGTCGGGCAGCGGTGGCTTTTAAAGCCTGGCAGGGCAGCTGATGCCCAAGGACACTCCCTGGGGCAGAGGATCATGTGCTCACGGCCGTCACATTGAACAAGGGCCATGAGCACCTGGAGACTGACAAAGACCAGTGAAAGGTCACCCCTGGGCAGGGACGGGCAGAGCCGGCCTGGAGGGCCTTACCACTCAGAGCAGCGAGAACAAGGTGAGGATCCTTCCCGTGGCGGTGCCAACGTGGCCTGCCACCCCCCCACACACATTTCAACAAAGTTCTTGGACCAAGAGCTGGCCATGAGTTCGTCCATCTCAGCCCAACCCGGGGCCGACTGGGCAGCTCCCTAAAGAGAAGCCTCCCCAGGCCCCAGGCCCAGCCTGGTCTTTGCAGGAGAGGGAAGAAAATAGTTCCCTTTTTCTTGTGCAAATCTTGACATTTGTGATGAGCCTGTTCTGTCCTGAAGCCGACAGAATGCCTTGGCCTACATCTTATTCTCCTGGTCACCTGAACTTGTGACTGGGCTGTTTTTTGTTTTTATTTTTGTGGGAGTCTAAGTCTTGGTGTCCTGTGTCTATTCTAATTTGGGTAATTGCATGTTGCCTATTTAAAATCTCCCCCCACTGTTTCAATTAGATGAAGAGTTCCTCATGTTCTGCTTGGCAAATCAGGTAGCATAGCGCTCAGGGTCTTCTGGCTTGGAGGGGAGGTGGGATCATTAATTATGCATGAGGCGTGGTGACCTGCATAAATCATCTGGGTAACACTGTCCTACTCTTTTGATTATCTGGAAACCAAGACAGTGTTGCATGTGGCACAAGTTTGGATTAGTGCAGGGAACTCCTAACTCACCTCTCTGTTTTCACCTTTGACTCTTACTCTCTATTTTCTATTCTCTTTCCAACATTCAGAGTGATCCTGTTAGGATGCCATTCACCTCATGACACTCCACTCAAATCCTTCTGGTAGCTAACCAATTACTTCCAGGAAAAGTCATTAATTACACTGATCGACAAGGCCCTGCATCTTGTCTTAGTGCATTTTTCATTGATAGGACAAAACACCTGAGGCTGGATGATTTAAAAGGAAAAAAGGTTTATTTAGTTCATAGTTTGGGAGGCTGAAAGTCCAAATAACGTAGCACCAGCTTTGGTGAGAGCCCTCTGGCTGCATCACGTGGTGGCCGTAAAGTAAGCTGTCTTTTGTTCTCTGCTATATCTTCCAGGCCTCCGTTAGTGCCTTGCACATAATACATACTCAATTAATGTTTGTCAGATGGGTAAATATAACACAAAAGGTTTAGAATTTTACTGAACAACAGAAATCTCAAATGACACTGGCTCATTCAGGCCAGTCATGTGGCTGCACAGTGCCACCTGGGGCTCTGGCTCCCCCAGCTTTCCTCTCCACCATCTTTGGTAGGTGGTTTTTTGTGAGAGTTCTCACACACAGGATGCTCCCTTCACTTCTGGCCTCATCTTCATGTTCCAGGCCACAAAACAAGGAAGTGACTGGGACGATGAGGTGCCACCTAAATCAGGAAAGCAAAGCTTCTTAGAAATGCCCAGCACTCTTCTGCTTATATGTCTTTGGCCAAAACTGAGTCATGGCTACCCCCAGCTGTAGGTGAGGTCAGGAAATATGGTCTCATAGCAGGAGTCATTACCACCCTAAAGAAAATTAAGATTCTAACTGTAAGGAGAAAGAGGAGATGGGTTGGGGGCAGGTGGCTTATAGCGTCTGCCACATCTAGCCTCTGTTTCGTTTTTTCTCTCAGCTACAAGAAGTCTAGAGGGTAGGACCCGGGGAGTCTCAGGATCTGGGAAAATACAAAAGGCGGAATTTCTGATTTTGACCAGAGGTCTGTCCAAAATTCCTTTGCGGTTTAGACACGCGGTTCCCTGCGCTTGACTCATCCTCAGGTTTGTGTCAGGTTCACGCACTACTGACCCCCGGGCCTCAGAGTCATTGCAGACGTGGGTCAATGCCGAGCAATTATTTCTATATGGATTAACAGAAGAAGTGAAATGGATTCTGGGAAGTTTGTGCACACACACACACACACACACATACACACACACTGTATCTTCATGTGGGAGACTCAATGCCTGTATCACTTATGGCAGGCTTTCTATACGCTAACAGAAGCATCTACTCACTTCTACAAAGAGTCCTGTGAAGGCAAAAATGGCATTCTCATTATGTGGCAAGGATTTTAGGAATCTCCATTCCAAGGCTCGGTACCCTTAAGGAAACTGTACAGGAGCTAAGAAATTGTAGAGCAAGACTTGAACCCCAGGCCACTTGATCAAGACTATATGCCTTGATCACATTTACTCCTGTGACATTCAACAAATGTATATTTCGTGCTTACTGTAGGACAGGTACTGTTGCAAAACTCATGTTACTATGTTGAGAAAACATTGCTCAAATAAAAATAATTTTGGTGAGTGAGGGTATACAAAGAAATTAAAATACACTGCCCTGTTTTTATCTCTGGTTTTTTTTTTTTTATTTCTGTAAGTTTTTCTAGTTAAAGAACACACCCAGACAATATTCATTGTCACATGCTTATTCTAATTTTCTCAATTAGCTTCATTTACGTGCCTACTATTTGTTTAATGAGTTTTTTTAATTACTTGAGATTAGGGAGTATGGCTTATTCATTATTGAGTTCCAACATCAAACTTGCCAGTGTTGCCTGAAGTTAGGACAATGATGGGTATATTGGGACCAATAGATTCCTAGCCAATGAAACAGAATATTAGGCAGGTTTTTTTCATCGTAAGTAACAGAAACCTGACCTGGGTGACATGAGTAAGAAAGAGATTTATTGGAAGGACAGAGCTCACAACACATTTTATAACACATATAATGAACAAAGGTTATACAGAAAAAATACAGTCAGCAAAGATTGGGCACGTACAGGGTGGTATGGACCTAGACAAGGAACTGTGGTTTGTGCGGAGGGGAGTGAGAGGAGGGGTGGGGTTGTGGGGATGGGAAGGTAGAAAGAGACAGACATTATTACCCTGTATACATGTATGATCACGCTAGTGGAGTGACTCTGAACCATGTCCAGCCAGAGGAATAAGAAGTTGTGCTTCATCTGTGTACTACACGTCAAAATACATTCTACTATAAAATAAATAATTTTTAAAGAATGATTACAGCATAGTAAATGACCTGTAAGATACTAATAAACCATATTTGAAACAAAAAAATATTTGGCAGAATCAGAATGATTATATAATTGGTGGCTAAAAGGAAAGACATAATTAGTGGTGGTGGTGTTATAGTTTCTCATTTTGCTGAAAATATTAGAAATTGAAACATTTTGTGTATTATATTTTTTACCCTCATGCTATTTATTAATGATAAGTATTTACAAATAATATGTATGTTTCAATTTTTTAAATTGTTAAATATTAAAAGTTAGAAAAAATACAGGCAATATTATTGCTGATCAAATAGCCATTGTCATTACCACTATCAGATGCTTAGTCTTCTGTTGATGGACACCAAAAACTAATGTTCACTGCTAAATTATGATATCAGCTAGGTTATGCTGCAGTAACAAACAGCTCCAATGGTTAATTTCTCACTCTCATTATCCATGTCCCACTATCTGTTGCTCGAGATCACAGGTTCATGAAGGCTCCATCTCAACTCTACTTCCATGATCCCAGAGGATGGAAAAAGGAAAAACACAAAGCCAATTATACATTAGTTCTTAAAACTTCCTTCTGGGCTGGAGTTGTGGCTCAGTGGTAGAGTACTCGCCTAGCACATGCAGAGCTCTGGGTTCGATCCTCAATACCACATTAAAAAAAAATAAAATAAAGATATTGTGTGCAACTACAACTAAAACAAAATATCTAAAAAAAATTAAAAAAACAACCAAAAAAAACTTCTTTCTGATGTAACACATGCTACTTTCTCCTCACACTTCACTAACTAAAGAAAGACACATGCATGTCTGTGCCTAGTTTCTTAGAGGGTGAGTGATGTACAATTCTATTAATTACTCTAAAAGCAAAATGTCATATTTGTGATCAGTTTTGATGATTCCAAACCTCCAATACCACCTCCACCATAAATATTTACTAACTCTGAAATTTGTGTCACTCATTTAAAATTCAAAATCCTGGCACAAGGGTACCACTGACAAGGTTAGGTCATGCCCCTGCTTCATCAAGAAAGCATATGAGGGGCTGGGGATATAGCTCAGTTGGTAGAGTGCTTGCCTCACATGCACAGGCCTGGGTTCAATCCCCAGCACCTCAAAAAAAAAAAAAAAAGCATATGAGGAGAGGGTACCTAAAGGTCAATCAGAGGACCACTCAGATGACCAGATCCTTCTTCTTATATATCATCTGGAATCTGCACTACTCTGATATAGCCCACCTCTACCAGAGTAGTGCATTCTAAAAGGGCTGACCCCTAAGCTCTTCAAGCAACAGTGCCAGGTACTCAAACCATATTTATTTCCTAAAAACAAAAACAAAAACAAAAAAAAACCCATTGAAAACCAAATTATGTTTGAGTTAGTCTTGGGTCCTGAAGATACCTCTTAATACATATTTCCTGAAAAGTTTTTCTAGATTAAAATTTATTTTAAAAAAAGTTTGGGGCCAAATAACTATGGAAAATGTAGGGTCCATTCAGTCATTCTTTAATAAGCAGCCTCTAAGCTAGTCAATCATGCCCATTTCTTGGTGTTCCTGCTCTTGTGTAATACCTTCCTCTTGAGTGAGTTGGGTTTATTGGCCCATTTCTAGCATGCAGACTATGAGAACAGTGATGATATGTCATTCTGAGATTAGGTTATAAAAGGACTGTGGCTTCTTCCATCTTGGGAGCCCTCTCTTTTGCTCTGAGGGAAGCCTGCTGTCTGGCTGGAAGCTCTCCTTATAACAAGGAACCAAAGAAGCCAGTGGATTCTTCCCAAATGAGCCTTGAGATGATGATAGCGCAAACACCTTGATTGCAACCCATGAGATTCTGAAGCCGAGGTCCTATCTAAGCTGTGCTTGGATTCCTGATCCACAGAAACTGTGAGGTAATAAATGTTTGCTGTTTTAAAACACTAAGCTTTCAGAATGAATCATTCTCTACACACCAACAGATAACTAGTATATGCTTTCATTCATTCAACAAATATCTAAGAGCACCCTCAGAAGTCCCAAGGACGTATTAGTGATCATAATAGAACTTACTTCTGTCCTTATAGAGTTGTTGAATTAAACACGTCTCTATGTTGCAGAAATAAACAGAATTTTCAAGGCAAATATTCACCATGAATCTCCGAAAGAGGGTCAAAGTGTTCAGTGGACCCCAAACTTGAAAACTCTTTCTTTTCCCTCCGCATTTCATTGGGTTAATGTTTTGTGAAACCCACATTGGAAAATTGTCTATTAGCTAAATGAGTAAAGGAATTAGACTTGTGATTTTAAAGGCTCGCGCTTCCCTGTAAAATGTCAGAGTGTGGCCCCCCCTTTGTTCATTACAGGCTTAGTAGCTGTTGTTCTCTTCCTGAACCCCATGCACACTTCCACTAATTTGTTTAGCAAACATTGACTGACGATCTCCCATGTTGCGCACACCGCAAGCATCAAATTGTGGCTTGGACCATGGAGCTGCTGTGTTTCTCCTGAAGTGTATTTGGACACTTGCGAACTGCTTCCTTTGGTGAGGAATGGTTTCAGTCACAATATTTGGGCAGACAGCAAAGCAAAGAAAGAATGGAATTAGCAAACGTTCCAATCCAGGCCTCGCTGAAAACAGTAATGGGTATTGAAGAAAAGCACCACCCTCAAGGCTCCCTTGTCTGGAAGAAGCAGAATTGGTATTGAAACAGTGCCTGGAACACTTCATTGGACTGTATGTAAACTCTTTAAAGGGTGCTTGGCTCTGAAAAGGTCTTTCAAATTGAAATGAATTCTTGGCATGCCTTTCTCTCAACTACCACTGCCCTCCCACAATAGCCTCCTCCAGAGCTAGGAGGGGACGCTGGCTTTTGTCTTCCTGTCTAGTGGGTAGCAAGTGTTTCCTATCTCACATGGAAAGCGGGGGAAGGGACACTTCATCTAGGATACATTGAAATGGCAGCCCTGTTTTGTCTTGGGTGCAGAGCTCCTGGGGAATCCACGTGACATTCCCACCCAGATTGAATGAAATAGTGAATATCCCAGGGAAGTAGAATAGAAGAAATAAAAAATAGGTACTAATGAGACATAAAGGAAGGACAAGGAAATAAAATTTTAAGTCAAAAGTTCTCTGTATTTTTCCAGGCCTGTTGTTCTCAAATTCCTGGGGAATCTGTAAATCTTAAAGTTATGGATACCTTGTGTACAATTAATTACCCCCCCCATAAGTAGATTAAGTAAAGACAGATATAATGTTTTGAGAAACCTATAATTTAGGGAGACTTTCCAGTGCTATCTACCAATCAGATAATGAAGATCACATCAGCCAAGGGTCCCAAGATTGACCAGAACACCATTAACCATCTTGCGATCACCAGACTGATATCATTCCTACCTACCTTCCCACATCTACCTCTCACCGAGTTTTCTTTTAAAGAAGAGCTGGTAACCCTGAAAAGATGGCCCACATTCTCCCTTGAATATGTATCTGCTTTCCTAAATAATCCTGCCTATGCCTCCTCTGCCTGGTGTGTGCTGAAATTCTTTTCCATCCCCTAAGCCAATGACCCTCTTGGTCCTGAGTGGAGCTCCCTCGTCTCTCTGGGAACTCCTTGGAAGCTTCTGCAGAGACATCTCTCCTCCCCTGACACCAGAAGCAGCCTTTAAGTTGACCACCTCCTATTTCCATCCCTGGAAGACATTTAAGGTCTGGTTTAGAAATAAAACAGCACTGGTGTTGGCCAAGGTGAGGGAAAGTGGGACGATTGAAGATAGAAAATGTAAAATGTGACGATTTCAGATAAGATAAAAACAGAGGGTAATGTTTATCCTCTTCAGAATAGGGCAGACCTTTCTAAACTCACCAACCTTCAGGGGAAGAAGCAACCAATAGAGATAGTAGGAAACTAACATTTGGTGATACCTTGATAATGAGAGCCATGGAAATTGACCTGCAAGATATGTGACAGAGAGAGAGTTAAGTGTTGAAATTGTCTAAGTAGTTCATCAAAATCAATAACCAAAAGACACACAGGTTAGGGGACAGAGAGAAAAAAATAAAATAACAGTGAATTATCCCAAGCAAAGTTATGGAAGACTTAAGAGGGGAAAAGAAAAAAAAAAAAACTTCCAGGGCAATAAGATAAATATGAGACACTCTGTCGCCACATACTGAAGTGTCATTACAGAGGAGATGACAGATGGGTACAAGCTATGGATTCAGCAGCCATGGGTGCTGCTTCCTGCTTAGGTGACCCTGGGGAAGCTGCTGAAACTCAGCCTGTGTCCTCCGTTGTAAGGTGGACATAATGGGGTTGACCCAGGGGTAGGCAAGTTGATATGTGTCATACATCTGGAACTGTGGCTGCCACATCAGGGTTGGTGTATAAGTATTAGTTAATATTCATCTTATTAAACACATGAACATAAAATGATGATAATAATAAGAGTTGACAAAGGATTGGAGACGGCGCAGGTGGTCTTGTACTGCTAGAGAGGTAGAATTCGTCTAGTCTCTTAAAGGCAGTGTAGCATTGGGCCATCAGCTCTTAGAAAGCTTCATTACCTTGGACCAAATTCCACTATAGTATTTTTTTCCCCAAGCAAAGAAGAATTCACATATATAAACAATAGTTGTAAAGACATGTTTTTCCCAAGAGCTGTGGACATGTATGCAACACTGCAAAGAATTTAAATGTCCAATAATAGGTTCATTGAGAAAATGATCGGATAAATAAATTCCATTCAGTAGAATTCTATGTAGTCATTACAAATGAGGTAAGGAAAACCACTATAAAGGATATTTAGGAGACAATTAAAATATGAATTATATATTATTAGATAACATCAATGCTACTCCTTGACTGTGACAATGGGTCCTTGTAGGGTAATGTAGGACACATACTGAAGTGTCATGATGTCTGTAGCTGACTCAGTGCAGAGGAAAAGGGGTGCTTACAGGCAACATGCACATGCGCATGCGTGAGCACACACCTGCAGAGAGAGACCAGGAGAGTGAACGCTGGTAATGGTCAGTGTGGGTGGAAGGTGGACAGGATGTTATCAATCCACTTTTCTGTTCAGAAGTTTTCTAAATAAAAAGTTGGGGAAATGTAAGAAAATATTTAAGGACAGGAAAAAAGTGCTATGCTTTAATAAAAAGAGGAGATTAAAATCAGTGTATCCAGCAGGATCCATTTCTGGTTAAAAGATTAGGATTAGAAACAGAACTGGCGCCTGTTGGGCCTTGCCTGCACACCAGGCTAAGTACCTACAGATATTGCCTCTACCACTGTAATATGTCTCATTTACCTATAGAAAGTTAGGAGGCATTATAATTTCCGACACATAAAAAATTAATAGGTGGAAATTCAGAGGCTAAAAATGTATCTACAGATCACACTGCCAGCCACTGACACTTAAATGTGGGTCTTTGTGACTATACTTGCAACCATTACTCATGACACAGGGAATAAAAGCAAAAAGCTGCTGTCACTGCTGACGATGACATTGATTATAGCTAATAAATATTGGTAAGGACTGTAATTAAGGCACATGTTCAATGTTTTAAAGAAACAGATCAAAGGAAGGGGCCAGTTCTACAGGGCAGGACAGGAGCGTGGTAGTTCTTACCATCGGGGTTATAGTCGGGTTGGGCTTTGAAGGATGTGTAGGAGTAAATAGGAAAAAAAATAACATAAAGTGACATCAGTCAGTACACAGAACAGCATGAGAAAAGACACTCACTTATTTAAGGAACTACAGTTGGTGTTAGGGCTTGCAGGGCTGGTAGCCAGAGCAGGACGGCAGCCATCAAGGCTGGACGGCACTACTCTTCCTGACAGTGACAGGACTTGATGTAGAAGATGAGCCCCAGTGGAGGGGAGCCTGAATAGGGAGTGAGACCAGCACTGGGGAGGACCAAGTCAGAGGCTCTGGGGACCAGTGAGGATAGGAGATGACCAGCGACTTTTCCAGGGTAATGTATGGGAATGTGATGGGACACAAGTGAAGTGTCCTCTGAAAACTTGTGGCATTGAGCTGGGACGCTCCATGACAGATGCGTCTTGCAGTATGATAATTTACCTACCCACATCTTGTCCTCCCGGGCGGGCCACTTGCTTACCTGCACTCACACCCACACCTGCCTTCCACTGCTCTGCCTGCTCTACTTTATGTCACTCCCTCACCCTCCCTTACTGGGTAGGTTTAGCCAGTGGGGGACACTGGCAGAAAAATGAGGGGAGGCAGAGAAGAGAGCCTGGGGTTCTCTGTCCCTCCCTGTCCACTCCAGGTTGTGTCCTGGCAGCAGCTGCATCTTGCCTATGAATCCCCCAGTGCCAAGTAGCCCTTCCACCATGGAGCTACCCACCCTGCTCAACCCCCGCTGGTCCTGCATCCTATCAGGCAGCTTGGCTTCTGGGCTCTGGGAACACTCTCACCTCCATGGCCTCCACGAGGGATCAGGGTGGCAGGGGCTGTCTGCTGATGGGAATTTCCAGTGGCTTCCTCTGTCGCATGGCTCAGCTTTCCCATCCTCTCTCCCTGATTCTTTGTCTCCTGTTAGTTTTTTTTTAGTTGCCCATGGACACATTTATTTTTATTATATGCGGAGCTGAGGATCAAACCCAGGGGCTCACACATGCCAGGGAAGTGCTCTGCATTGAGCCAACCCCAGCCCCTGTCTTCTGTTATTTCTAGAGTGGTTTCTATGCCCTGGCTGGACCTGTGACTGATGTACGTCCCACCTACAGCAGAAGTTCCTAATGGACAAGAGATTGTCCAGTTTTAGAATTCCCCAGAGAGTACTGAGCAGTTACCCAAGAAATACCTGATAGATTCCTGGCCTTGGATCTCACTGGCTCACCTGTGTGGGAGCAGAAAGGAGAAGACAGGAGAAAGAAGGAGTTCTTCCTGTGACGAGGTGCTTTGAAGGCACTGTTCTGGGTGCTGGAGATAGAGCAGTGACTTTGCCTTGCAGAGTTTACATTTGAACGGAGAACTTGTACCAATAAGCCACCAAGTTGGCCCATTTTTCTTAAAGACACCGAGGTTCCCCATTGGAGAATCTGATTAGGAGGTGGAGACTTTCAGGTGGAAAGTACAATAGTAGAATCATTTTGGGAGCAGGTTCTGTGCTAAGACGCCTATTCCTCCACTTTCACATGCCTTTCTTGAGTTCCTACTATGTGCTAGGTGTCGGGATTTATAGCACTTAGCAAGACGAATTGGCTGGTGTCTTCATGAATCATATAGTCTGATTGGAGTCAAAGACATTACACAAATACCGTGAATGTATAATTAAAAACCAGGACACATGTGCTCCCGAGGAAGCTCTAGGAGATCTAATGGCAGAGGAACTTGAACTGGTCTGGGGTTTTAGTGGTCAGGTAAGGCCTCCCCAGGGAAGTGAAGTTTTGGCTCAGCCCTGAGAGGCCAGGTGGGTTGGGTAGTAGGGAATGTTCTGGAATCATTTTCATTTGCCATCTCATTTAACCCTCATACCAGAGGGTTCAGAGACCCAAGAAATGCCTGTACTGTTTTCTTACTGTTCCCCTAGTGCTCATCACCCACATTCTCAGATTTTAACAGACCAGATTGATTACCGATAATGAACTTGGAAAGGTCAGCATCTCCTCCTGAGTCTGTCAATTAAATAAACTGACCCCCTATAGAATAACTCCTGGCAGAACAGAAGGCTGCAATTTGTTGTAGCCATTATGATTGTTCACGAATATTCTACTTCACTTTCTGTTGTACTTGCCTATTTTTTGGAAGTTATATGCAGTCATAAGACTGGCTTTGGCCAATGAAATATGAACAGGAATGATGAGTGTAGGTAAGTTCCAGGTGAAAACTTTAAAAGTCAGTGTAATTTTATGTCCCTCTGTGCCTTTTTTGACTTTATCAGCTTTGCGAACATCTTCTAGTTTGTTTTCAGCACCCTGGATTCCTAAGTGAATACTGCTAGTAGAATAACCTTATGACCGACATTTTACATTGTAACCTAAGAAAGAAATAAACTTTTGCTGAATTCAGCCACTGAGCTTTGAGAGTTATTTGTTACTGACGCATAACCTCGTTGATCCTGACTAAAACAGGATAGCGTATTTTCCCCTCTTCTCAGTGATGAGTGACCAGTTACTCTCAAATAGGCCAGGCACATCACATACATTATGTTAATGAACTTTCCTAATACTTTGAGATGCATGTTATTTTCCCCGTTTCATAGAAGTCAAAAGTAAGCAAGAAATCAGATAAAGTGGGAAATAAACTTTGAACACAGGACAGACTAATTCTGATGTGAATACTCTTTCTACTCACTATACAATGCTTCCTGGCTCTCAGGGAAGATGAGCAGTTATGGAGCTGAGAGAATATATATTTTCTTGGATAATACCATTATAGCTTTACATAAAATCTTTAGCCCTAATGCCAGCAGGTGAGTTGGTTTTGAATGACTGTGGCCCTGTCAGCCTTTCTTCTCCTAGTCAATGTTTTTTTTTTTTTTTTTGAATCTAAGGAAGTTTGAAATGTCAGCTCACCAGGATCTCCTAACTGCTTTTGAGATTCAGTCCAAATTCCTTAAAATGCTCTCCGGGCCTCTCTACTGGCCTGTGCCTCCTCTTCAGCCTCATTTCTTACCAGTTGCTTCTTCAACTCTGAGCTCAGCAACACTGAACTTCTGCCAGTTCCTCTAAATGGCTGGATTCTTTTGGGCCCTGGGACCATCGCACATGTTCTCAGTGCTTTGGGGAGTATTTTTCACACGTGGTTAATTCCTACTCATCCTTAAAGTCTGAGAGTCTGTGTCACTTCTTTCTGAAAATCATCTTGATTTACTTGACCTGGGTGAGGAACCCTCCTTGGAACTCCCAGAATCCACTCAGTGTCCCCATTGGAGTCCCAGGCGACCTGGAAGGGAGTGGGCTTTGCAGCTGAAATTTCTGGGTTAAAATTCCTCTCGCCATGCACAAAAGTTAACTCAAAATGGATCAAGGAGCTTGATATCAAATCAGAGGCTCTGCGCCTGATAGAAGAAAAAGTTGGCTCCGATCTACATATTGTGGGGTCGGGCACCAAATTCCTTAATAGGACACCCATAGCACAAGAGTTAATAACAAGAATCAACAAATGGGACTTACTTAAACTAAAAAGTTTTTTCTCAGCAAGAGAAACAATAAGAGAGGTAAATAGGGAGCCTACATCATGGGAACAAATTTTTACTCCTCACACTTCAGATAGAGCCCTAATATCCAGAGTATACAAAGAACTCAAAAAATTAGACAATAAGATAACAAATAACCCATCAACAAATGGGCCAAGGACCTGAACAGACACTTCTCAGAGGAGGACATACAATCAATCATCAAGTACATGAAAAAATGCTCACCATCTCTAGCAGTCAGAGAAATGCAAATCAAAACCACCCTAAGATACCATCTCACTCCAGTAAGATTGGCAGCCATTATGAAGTCAAACAACAAGTGCTGGCGAGGATGTGGGGAAAAGGGTACACTTGTACATTGCTGGTGGGACTGCAAAGTGGTGCGGCCAATTTGGAAAGCAGTATGGAGATTCCTGGGAAAGCTGGGAATGGAACCACCATTTGACCCAGCTATTGCCCTTCTCGGACTATTCCCTGAAGACCTTAAAAGAGCGTACTACAGGGATACTGCCACATCCCACATCGATGTTCATAGCAGCACAATTCACAATAGCTAGACTGTGGAACCAACCCAGATGCCCTTCAATAGATGAATGGATAAAAAAAAATGTGGCATTTATACACCATGGAGTATTACGCAGCACTAAAAAATGACAAAATCATGGAATTTGCAGGGAAATGGATGGCACTAGAGCAGAGTATGCTTAGTGAAGCTAGCCAATCCCTAAAAAACAAATACCAAATGTCTTCTTTGATATAATGAGAGCAACTAAGAACAGAACAGGGAGGAAGAGCAGGAGGAAAAGATTAACATTAAACAGAGACATGAGGTGGGAGGGAAAGGGCGAGAAAAGGGAAATTGCATGGAAATGGAGGGACACCCTCATTGTTATACAAAATTACATATAAGAGGTTGTGAGGGGAATGGGGAAATAAACAAAGAGAGAAATGAATTACAGTAGATGGGGTAGAGAGAGAAGATGGGAGGGGAGGGGAGGGGGGATAGTAGAGGATAGGAAAGGTAGCAGAATACAACAGTTACTAATAGGGCATTATGTAAAATTGTGGATGTGTAACCGATGTGATTCTGCAATCTGTATTTGGGGTAAAAATGGGAGTTCATAACCCACTTGAATCTAATGTATGAAATATGATATGTCAAGAGCTTTGTAATGTTTTGAACAACCAATAAAAAAAAATTCTGTGTCTGTGACTCCATAGCCCTTTGACTTTGGGTAAATTTCTCAATTTCTTGGAACCTCATCTATAAAATGGAGATGCTGTGGGATAGGTATGTGTGTGAAGTCCTTAAAACAGTGCCTTCCACAAAGCATATTCTCAATAAGTGTCAGAGATGGCTATGATCAACATATTAATGGACCATCACCTGTGGGTAGAATCTGGGGATCAGCAAATCCCAGATATTAAGATACTTTATACCAATTGCATATAAATAATGTTCATATACACACGTACTTTTCTAGTGAGACTTGATGGCTTTACAAGTTTGTTAAAGGACACATGACACCCAAGACATGGAGGAAAGCTGCTAGGAGAGCCAGGTTCGCACAGGGATCCACTCTGAGCGCTGCCTGATGTTAACAAGTGCAGCTATATCCTTACATAAGCAAGTGAGCGGGACATTGTGTTGACATTGTGCTTCTCTTGTCCAGGAGAGGGTTCAGGAGTGGGTACATGCACCCTTTCTGTTTTGCAGCAGAAGAAAATAGGGGCTCCTTTATAATCTTTGACTCCATAATACAGTCTTCTGTATACAAAAATGCTTGGTGAAGGGATCGTCGCTGAGGTCCACACGCACACCTGTGCATTTGGAAACAGCTGATGTTTGCAAGGGACCTGCTCAGAAATGATGTGGTGAAACATACACCATCCGTCCATTCGTGTGTCTGATCCTCAAACTTCCCCTCTTCAATACTCATTGCTCTTGCCGCTCTTATTAACATCTAATTTTCAGCTAAAAGCAGGACCAGAAGGAAAGCAGAGTTCCCGTGGCTCCCTACAGCCAGCACTCTGCCTGTGCTGTCCTAAGAGGCGGTGACACAATAGAGCACTTGCAGCACTTGCCAGACTGTCCCTACAACCTCATTCAAACCTCACAGTCGAGACTTTGAGGGGCGTAGTATTGGTATCCCCAATCAACATCCCAATCAAGGATGAAGAACAGAGGCCCAGCTAGGTGCAGAAAGGCTGAGGTCATAAAGTTAGTAAGTAGAGGAAAAAGGCTCCAAAACCAAGCGGCATTGCGTGGTACAATCCTACATGATAGATGCTCATAAAACACATGATGAAGAACTGAATGTGTGCCTTCAGCAGAATGAAGCTCGTTGGCATTGCCGTTGCTGAGATATCGAATGTGCTCACTTTTTAATTCCTAGAATGCTGAAGGATGAAGTATTATGTTAGCACTTTGATTGACAGGAAGGATTCAGAAATCCCGGGCAGAAGATTATTTTATTTTATTTTGAAAATAACTATATGGATCAGGTAAAAATGAGGCTGTTTATTGTAAAATAGTTCCAATGTTAAAAAGAGAGACAAAGAAGAAATCATCAGAAATAGGACCAGAATAAACAAAACTCCCTTTAAAAAATCACCAGAACACCATCGAACTACTTATATCTATTATTTCCATGTTTTCAGTCAAGATTATATGCAAAGTTAGCTGTATGTTGAGCATTTTTTTTGGCAAATGGAATATTTTATTTATTTTATTGGTTTTTTTTAAACAAACTTCTACACCAATAGTTTGTAGAAATGAAGGTCATCATCATTATTCTTCGTAGCTGCTTAATAGTCCCTTGTATGGATGAACTCTAATTCATTTCATTTGTCCTTATTGAAAAATATTTAGGTTGTTTCCCAACGTTCTATGGTAAAAGGACATTACCAAGAGCATCCTATATACTCTTGAGAACAACAAGCATCCCTTTGAGTAACGTCAGAAGATATGGTTTCTGGGAAGTCACAAGGAACATGGAGTGTGATTTTAGATACATATTGGCAAACTAATGTCCTAAAAGATTGCCCTAATTTATGTTCTGTCACTACACATTTTAATCAAGACTGAATTTTTAAAAATATTTTTTAATCTGATAGGCAAAATAACTGCAGTTATTTTTAATGTTTTATGTTTACTTTCTATTTGCATTTCTTAGAAGATAACATATGTAAGACTTGTTGTTTTGAAGCATTATTTAGGTATAAAAAGGTTCAACTCAGTATTACTCAAATCTGTTAATAAGCAGAAACAACCAAATGGGGAATCTATATACCAATTAATATATAAACATACAATAAAATAATTTTTAGTCACACAAAATATTTTGGATGAATATTTAATCACTTGGGGGAAATGGCTGTACTATAAAGTTTCAGAAATTTTTTTGAGGAAAAATCAGAATGCAAAATAATTTTCCCAATTGTGTTTAAAAAAAAATACACATTCAGAAGAAAAAATCTGGGGAAAAATTTAAAAGACTTGAAGGCAACCAACTTGTTGATGTTGGTCATCTCCATGAGGTAGGATTTTGAATGATTTAATTTTTCTTCTCCTTCCTCCTCTTCTTCAACTGAATTTTCCAGTAGCATGGGGCTAATTTTGACATTGGTTGGTGGGCTTTTCATCTTTAGTGTTTGGGGTCACACATCTTCAGTTGCTTAACAGCATCGCGAAGGGTTTACTTTTGAAAACTAGTCAGATGCTTGGTTTTGGTTTTCCATAGTGCTAAGGAGCATGTTCATCAGCACTGACACTATGTTAGGGGCAAGATCTTGCATTTAAGGAGTGTGCCATCTGGGAGGGGAGAGAAAACAGGCACAGGACAGGCAAAGTCTCCTAGAGGAGGGGGCACTTCCTCCTGGACTTGAAGGATATTATGTATTGAATTATGTATTTTACATTTCCTGATGTTTCCATGTTACTCCATAAGTGCTTATTGCAAAAAAAAAAAAAAAAAAAAAAAATCAGATGTAAAAAACACTAACAGGTATTTACAGAGCTACAGTCACAGGTGGAACCTTGTGCTAAATCTATGCATGGAAAGATCTTATTTAATCCCTGCAACCTTATCAAGTGGGTGTGATGGGGGGGAGGGCGAAAGGCAAGAAAATAAAGGTGCAAAGAGACGGAAGGAGTGACCTCAGAGTGTGTGATGGGGAAAGCGGCAGAGGCAATCCTGGAGTCCAGGTTGACCTAGTGCCACAGAAGAAGATGAATGGATTCTAAACCCACTGCTTTCAGCTTTTTCTCTGCTATATATGAGGCTTTTCCTGGTTCTCTTGCTACCTGTGAGCCACCGAGAGGCTGAGAGGTTGTCACTCAAGCCACATCAACACATTGGTGGTAATGGAGGCACAGGGTAGACGAGATCACCAGGGAAATGTGCAGAGAAGGGAACAGGACCCTGGAAACAAGCCCCAAGCAACAGGGAGGGGGAACCTGCCCCTGTCTAGACAGGGTGGACAGCGGGCAGCATCGAGGAATATTGTCCAGTGGAGGCAGCCAGAGCTGAATCTCGGAGGATGAGAAGGAAGATGTTTACCAGGTAGAGAATGTGGGCAGAGGAAGCAGCACCTGCAAGGGCCCATCAGATACAACAGACAAGATACTAACCTGGAAACCAGCAAGCACCTGCAGGATGGCTAGAGCCTAGGATGTGTGTGTACATGCGTGAGTGTGTGCATCTCTGTGTGGGGGTGTATCTGTGTATCCCCTTGAGCACGTGTGTTCAGAAGGCTGGAGTGAGAGAAGCCACAGAGGAAGGCAGGATTCAGTCCATTAAAGACCATCTAAGTTGGGGACAGGGTGAGATCCCTGAAAGTCAGGTCATCTGTAAGGCAATGGAGAGCCTTTGAATTTTTTTTTTTTTAATTTTTAGTTGGACACAATATCTTCATTTATTTTTTTTAATGTGATGCTGAGGATCAAGCCCAGCGCCTTGCATGTGCTAGGAGAGTCACACCTCAGCCCCCTTTGAACTTTTTTGATATAAGTGTTTTTGAATGACAAAATGAGAGCTGGGGTTTTGGAGGTTTATTGGACTGGGTAGTTTGGAGAAAGAAGAGGCAGGAGACATGACCAATTGGTAGAAAATAATAATAGTCAAAGTGAAAGATGATGAGAATGTACTAGGATGGTAGGTATAGTTTGATTTGGGGTTCACAGATATGGAAAACATCAGATAATCCACCAGTTTCCCTCCCAACCCCAGTTACTGAGGTATGATCGACAATATATATAATTTTTAAGGTGCGCTACACAATGTTTTGATATATGTATACATTGTGCATGATTACAACAATCAAGGTAATTAACATACACCTCACAGTTACCTTTTCCCCTGTGTATGATGAGAAAACTTTAAACTCTACCTTCATAGTAAATTTCAAGGACACATCATTATTAACTGTAGGCCTTACATTAGGTCTCTAGAATTTATTCCTCTTTTGACTGAAAGTTTGTATCTTTGTATCTCACTCCAAGCCCAGCCTCTGGTAACCACTATCCTGCTGTTTAAAAAAACAAAACATAAAGATTCAGTTGCAAGTGAGATTATGCAGTATTTGTCTTTCGGTACTTCATATGGTCTCAAATGGTGACATTTCCTTCTTTTTAAAGGTGAATAATATTCCGCTATAACTATCTGCTTTATAATTTCTTTATCCATCCATCTAGGGACATACACATAAGTTGTGTCCATATCTTGGTTATTGTATGGTGCTATAATGGACGTAGGAGTGCAGTCAGCACTTCCAGATAGTGATTTTATTTCCTTTGGATAAATATCTAGAAGTGAGACTGCTGGATCATAGGGTAGCTTTATTTATTTTTTTTAAAGGAACTTCTATATTATTTTATTCAATGGCTGTAACACTTTACATTCCCAACAACAGCCTACAAGGAAGGGTTCTCTTTTCTCCATATCCTTGTCAATGCTTGTTTTCTTTTTGACTTTTCAACCCTGGCCATCCTAACATGTGAGGTGTCAGCCCATTATGGTTTTGATTTGCAGTACCCTGATGATTAGTGATGCTGAGCATCTTTTCATATACCTGTTAAACATTCAAACAACAGTTTTAAAGCATGTCCTTCCTTCCTTCACCAATTTACAACAAATATTTACTGAGCACCTATTCTGTGCCATGCCTGTGCACAGCAAACCTCTAGCCCAGAGTAGAATCCCGACAAATAAGCAGGCTGTGACAACCTAGAGTGGCAACATACACCACAGAAAGGGGTGAGGGTAACTGGAAGCACCCATGCTACTTTTGGGAGATTTGAATGGGCTTACTGTAGGAGAGGACTTCTAAACTGAGAGGCGCTGTGTGGGGAGCTGGGGATTCCCATGTTAAAAGACGGTTTTTGCTAGGGTGCATGCATGGGGACCCACAAATAAACACGACAATGCCATTGACACAGAAATGCAGCTGGCTAGCTGGAAGAAGCCCCACCCAAACTTCCAAGTGGTGCACGAGTCCTCCCTCCAGGACCCCACCCAGACTTTGAAGGATGCGCACAGGTTTCTCCTGTTTATTGGAAGCAAGCAAGCAAGCAAACAATGCAGCAAGCTAGCTAGCGAACCCAGGTGGCAGGTGGAGATTCGGCCTCCCCCTGGGTCCATCGCCCCTGGTCTCTTCTCCCCTCTCCTGGCTTTCTTCCTCCCCCCATGGAGCAAAGACGAGCTGAAAGAGGTTTGGGACCTAAAGTGGGGGATCGATAAAGGAAATAAAAACAATCTCCAAGTATTGATTTGAAAAGGGACCATGAAGTCCAAAAGGCAGGGGCCGAAAATGACCCTCGGGTAGACTCTTTGTCAATCGCTGTGGGGTGCACACCCCAGTTGTATGGTCACCTGCCAAACCTATCACCCTCGCGTTCTGGTACCAGAGCCGGAAGCACGAGGGGCCGGGACAGCAGCAGCAGGGCGGCAGCTTTTGCGTTTTTATGCTCCCACGGATCCCCCAATTCCTAGGCCGCCGCTCCCCACTTCCTGTAGCCTTGGTCAGGGCCGGGGGCGTGTCTGAGGGGCGGGGCCCGTGGTAAGGAGGATTTTTTTAAAAGGGCGAAGTAATTAGCATCCTCCAACATCATTGGCTCCTCGCCTTTCCTGCTTTGCATATGCCCGCCCAGCTGGCTGCCCGGGGTTTGCTGAGGTTCAGCAGGGTTTGCAGCGGCCTTGGCAGCCGCGGTGCTTCAGTGCGGGGCGGGCGGGCACCGAGAGAGCTGCGGCCGCGAGCTGGGAGCCAGCTGCCAGCGGAGCTGCTGCGGCGGCACCTGGGGCAGCCTCCATCCTACCGACATTGTAGACGCCGCCCGGCAGCTTCTGCACCCATTCAGGCCCAGGAAGGACCGGGCCAGACACTTTTTATTTTGGATGAAAGGGGCGAGTTCCGGAGGGAGCGTCCCTCCTGGTCTGGCTCGCTTTTCAGTGCGCCCCAGCTCTGGCCCAGGCTCTGGAAGATGACTCCAGGGTCTGCCCTGTGCATTTCAGCTCCGGGAGGCAGCCGAAAGTAGTAACCCTTGGTGCTGGTAACACCTGGTGGAAAAGTGAGCCGAGGCGGCGCGGAGCCCCCTTGCCCCGCGAACCCGGGCGCCCGCTGCTCCTTCCACTCGGCTCCCCGTCGGCCGCAGCATGAAGTGGCGCAGCGATGGCCAGGAGAGGTAAGAAGCCCGTGGTAAGAACGCTGGAGGATCTGACGCTGGACTCGGGTTATGGTGGCGCGGCGGACTCGGTGCGCTCCTCCAACTTGTCTCTGTGCTGTTCCGACTCGCACCCGGCGTCCCCGTATGGCGGGAGCTGCTGGCCGCCTCTAACTGACTCCATGCACAGCCGGCACAACAGCTTTGACACCGTCAACACTGCCCTGGTGGAAGACTCCGAGGGGCTGGACTGCGCCGGCCAGCACTGTTCGCGGCTGCTGCCGGACCTCGACGAGGTCCCCTGGACCCTGCAGGAGCTGGAGGTGCTGCTGCTGCGCTCGCGGGATCCCCGGGCAGGCCCAGTGGCACCCGGCAGCCTGCCCAAGGACGCGCTGGCGAAGCTATCGATGCTGGTGAGCCGGGCGCTGGTGCGCATCGCCAAAGAGGCGCAGCGCCTGAGCCTGCGCTTCGCCAAGTGCACCAAGTACGAGATTCAGAGCGCCATGGAGATCGTGCTGTCTTGGGGCCTGGCGGCGCACTGCACAGCAGCGGCGCTGGCCGCACTGTCCCTTTACAACATGAGCAGTGCTGGCGGGGACCGCCTGGGCCGCGGCAAGTCGGCGCGTTGCGGCCTCACCTTCTCTGTGGGCCGTGTGTATCGCTGGATGGTGGACAGCCGCGTGGCCCTGCGCATCCACGAGCACGCCGCCATCTACCTGACTGCCTGCATGGAGAGCCTCTTCCGGGACATCTACGCGCGGGTAGTGGCCTCCGGGCTCCCCCGGAGCTGCAGCGGCCCCGGCTCGGCCTCCAGCTCCGGCCCAGGCCCGAGCTCAGGCCCCGGTGCTGCCCCCGCGGCGGATAAGGAGCGGGAGGCGCCCGGAGGGGGAGCGGCGAGCGGCGGCGCCTGCAGCGCAGCCAGCAGCGCCAGCGGGGGCAGTAGCTGTTGCGCCCCGCCAGCTGCGGCCGCCACCGCAGTCCCGCCGGCCGCCGCTGCAGCCAACCATCACCTTCACCACCACACTCTCCACGAGGCGCCCAAGTTCACCTTGGAGACCCTGGAGCACACGGTCAACAACGACTCCGAGATCTGGGGGCTTCTGCAGCCCTACCAGCACCTCATCTGCGGGAAGAACGCCAGCGGTAAGTGGTGGCGCGGGTGCCTCTCCCTTCCACCAACTCTGCTAACTCTCGGCGCAAGTTTGCCTCGCGTCCCCCTCCCGCGTTTTTTCGGCCACCAGCCACTGCCCCAAGCTTTTGAGGGGGCGGCGGCGCAGGGGGCGGCCAGAAACGCGCGCGTTCTTCACCGTGTTGGAGATCGCGTACTTGAAGCAGCCCAGGTTCTGGAGCGCCGGGTTCCGCCCCCCACCCCAGGGGCGGGGCAGCGGCTGTCTGCTGTGAGCGAAACCCGACACCATTTTTCAAAAAGCGGGTTTGAGATCTTTTGCACCTGGTGCATATCTTCTACCAGAACCCTGTTTGGCTCTTTAAGATGCCCCATTCCCGTGCCCACAGGTTTGACTCTTTAGGACTCGGGAGGAGGCGCGTTCCTCTCTCCGCCACCCATTCTCTATTTGGCCCAAGACCTGGCCCTTCCCACGGGGGAAGGAGGGTCGGGCGGCGGTAAAGGCAGAAGGGTCAAGAGCTGGCTTGGCCTAGAAACAGTGGGGGAGATGTGTATGTGTGGTGGGAGGGTGAGCGAGGACGGATCTGTTCAAGTTTTTCCCGGGCAGTTTTTTTGGGGACCAGAGCACACAGCTGGTGATGGCGGGGGATGCTGAGCGGTGGACAAAGCCCTCAATTCCGACCTCCCAGCTCTAGCCGTCTAGGTTCCCTCCGGCAGGGATTTGCAGCTGTCACCACTTGGCTGAAAGGAGCGCCACACCACGAGGGACCCAAGCAGGATGGTGGTGGGGCGGGGTTCGGGAGGGGGTTATCAGCTCAGGGCGTCGTTTCCGCGGGTCCTTCTTCGCACCGCCCTGTATTGGAGGCTGGAGCTGCTGGGTCTGAACCCGCAGTTCTGGTGGCGGAGGGGGTGGGACCCAGGCCCTTGTTTTTGAGAGCTCGCGCTGGCGGGCCTGCCTGTCTGAGAAAGCCGGGGCTGCTAGACACTTCAAAGCTTCAATTTTCCACAGGAAATGGTAGAAGCGTAACTGGAGACTCGAAAAGCGAAATAAAACTTTGTTACATATTCGGCGGTTTGGCCGGAGGTTGCGTGGTTGGAGCAGAAATGCAGTCTCTCTGGGCAGATTTCATTCATGTTGCTGCCTGTCTGTTTCCCGGGGG
The DNA here is from genome assembly GCF_047511675.1 of Marmota flaviventris. Taxonomy (NCBI): domain Eukaryota; kingdom Metazoa; phylum Chordata; class Mammalia; order Rodentia; family Sciuridae; genus Marmota; species Marmota flaviventris. The sequence goes on along the minus strand of NC_092500.1, from coordinate 14,901,241 downwards.
CTGAAGGAGAGATGCAGTGGGCGCGGCTAGGCCTCTGGGGGGGGGGGGGGGGCAAGTGTGCACATGCGAGTGTGTGCATGTGGTAGATGTGTGCCCCTTGTGTAAGTACTCTGGGAGTGTGCGCAGGAGCCAGCAGGCATGCAGCGCGCAGGGCTCCAGCTGAAACCTTTTGGAAACGACCCTGCAGCTCCGGATTCCTTCACCTGGGTTTGATCATAGGTGGGGGAGGGGGGAAAGGACCAAAGCGATTGAGGTGTGGGTCTATGTGTTGGGGGCGAAGGACCCGCTTTGATCCTCTTTTGTATCTCTTTGCTAGAGCCCCACCCCCTCTGCTGCCTGCAGAAGGAGGGCACAACCCCAAAAAAGATGTCTGCGAGGAGGACACACACACACACACCCCATCCGGACTGAGAATGGAAACATTGGGTAGAAAGCATTAGGCTTTGTATGGGCTTCTTCAGCATGGGGGGGGGGCGGGGGGGTTCACCAGCAAAACCCAGGAGCTTTGGACTGGATTGTTCTTTGTTTGGAAGCCCAACTCCACCAAAAAGCTCAGAGGGGCTTGATGTTCTCCCCATGGGTGCTCCCAGTGTCCGGTTTCAATCATCCTTTAACCCTGGGCCATCTCTCTTTCTCCCCTTCTATGCTCCTTCTTAGACTGGAACCTCTCCTTTTTCCTCCCACCAGATTTCCTTTGTGGGAGATCAGCATTCCCCTCAGGAGGCTCCAGTCTGCAAATCTGGGCCCTGGGCTTCATCTGTGTCTGCTGTTCTCTTGAAGCGGTGCCTTCTGGCAGGCACAGGAGCTAGGTATATGATACACCCCACCCCACCCCAGGTCTTCTTGTACCTCTGTTAGTAGCCCCTATGTTTTTCAAATACGTTTACTTTTATGATCCTTAACATCTTTTAAAGACAGTGTTTGTGTTTATTCTTTTTTGGAGTAAGTATAATTTAAGGAAAGAGAAGACCACAGAGTTGGTTTTGGGCAGGGTGAGTGTGTGGTGGTTGGGACTTGCTGCCATCAGGCGTTTCCTACACCACAGAGCTTAACTCCTGGGTCTCAGGGACCTTCAGCCTTCTCGAGCATGAGATATACTGTAATTTCATTGTGATCTCTTCATCTCCTTTCTTGGGGCTTGTTTAAAGTGGCAGGACAATGTATGCAGAAGAGTTAAGGAATGAGTGATTAATGTCTTAGGTATCTGCGACAAACGTTCAATATCAAACCTATTAAACTCTTGCTGCAAACCTTAAGGAGGACATACCTTTTATAATAGATTTACCCCCTTTAACTCAGTAGCATCATTTATTTATTCCTTTATGAGTTCATTTGTTCATCAATATTTATTGAGCGGTTTCTAAATGCTAGGGGATAAGCAAGCACTGGGTAAGAGGTGATAACAGCTGACATGGGTCCATCTTCACTCCTCATATTGACTATTTGATCCTCAATGCTCCATTCGAAAAAGTTCTTCTCTTATCCCCCTTAACAAAGGAAGAAACAGGGAACTAAATATCTTGTTTGTCTGAATGCAGAAGGCCTGGCCTCAGGGTCCACCCTCTTAATCACTGTCTGTATGACTTTAGTGACAGATGAGTCCCCTGTCCTCAGGCCATCCTTCCTTCCCTTCATTATCTACACAGTTGAACAGAGACCCTTCACAACCTGACTTCTTTTTGTTTCCATTTTTATACTTTGTCTCTACCAAACGGAACTGGGCAGTACTGAATTTTACTTTTTTTTTTGGGTGGGGGGTACTGGGGATTTAACTCAGGGGCACTTAACCACTGAGCTGCATCCCCAGCTCTTTTTTTAAAATTTTTTTTAATTTTAGAGACAGGGTCTTGCTGAGTTGTTTAAGGCCTTCTAAATTGCTGAGGCTGGCTTTGAGCTTGCGATCCTCCTGTCTCAGCCTCCCAAACCGCTGGGATTACAGGCGTGTAATAGGGTGCTGGCTGTACATGTTTTTATAACCTCAATCAAGCCTAAGGGAGGGCCTGGTACACAGTTGGAGCTTATTAGATGCCTGTTGAGTTGAGTGAGCTATAACACAATGGTGTCCTAAAAGGAGCTGTTGTGTTGTGAGTTTCTTGAATCACCTGTGCAAGTCTTTCTAGTGTGGTTCCCTCTTTTTATTGCCAATCTCTCCACCTGTCTGTCCTTCTAATTTGCTAAACTGCCAAGTGTGAGGAATCACAAAACTGGTCACCTGGGACTCACCTCTGCAAGCAAGATAGTTGGCCTTGAGGAATCCCATGCGTGGGCGTGTAGATCTTGCACTCTGCGGTGATGTGAACAGCCCTCAGAGCTGGGGATTCTCTTTGGTTGGTTTTCAGCTGTTTGAGGAGTTGGGGCAACAGCTGAAAGGTCCCAGGGAGGAGTGGTGTTTCGTGGGGGCTTGAAAATTTGAATTTCCCAAATTCATTTTGTTAAAGCTAAATAAGGAGTGGGCAGCCTTTGTACATGTTAGTTACTGTATTGAAACTCCAGGGCTGGCCCCTTTCCATCATCCTTGAAGATGTGGTTTCATCATGATTTTCCCGGTAGCCCTCCCTTCTCTCACTCATTCTTCTTCCATCTTACCCTGTGCAGAGCTGGGCACTTGGGCCATGCCCCTGCACTGTTAGTTGAATGAATATAACCAGCCCACTCAGGGTTTGGCTTTTAAAACTTGCTCCTCAACATCTGTAAAGATGCTATAAAGATCCCCCTGGACTTGAATTTTAAAGGTGCCATTTTCTCTGTGTTCTTAGTTATGTTACCTAACCTCTCTGAGCCCAATTTTCTTGTGCTGTAACGAAGGTAATAATGATGAAGATTAAATGAGATTGTGTGTTCTAAAGGATGCCAGTCTAGTGCCTGACACATGGGTAGGAGCTGAAATGATGTGATAATCGGACATGGAAGTACAATCTCTCTCGAGTCCAGATATGCTTACCACCTTATGCTCATTGCGATGGAATCAGCAGGGCACAAAGTTTTACTGGGATTTCCCTTTTGGATATTCCCAACCATAGTCAGTGTGCCTACCTAAGCGACTGACCCCATGGGTATGATAATCTCATGACCAAGGCTACAAAAAGATCGTTCTGGTCAAAAGGAAATTAGCTTATTTTATTTGCTGGTTTTTAAAAAATGTATTTAAAAGATGTCTTTAGAGAAGGGGCACCAGGGGACTGTGTGGAGTGACAGAAATGTCCCTTACATTGATAGAGTGGGGGCTCATTTCATTTTGACAAATGTATACATTTGTCAAAACCTATCACATCATGAACTTGAAATTTATGCATTTCTTGATATTTCAAGATAGACTTCATTTTTTTAAAAAACAGACAAAAAAAGCCATAGGTATTCTCAAATGAAATTTTATTTTAAATGCAGGAAAAGCTTGAAGAGAAGAGAGAAGGTCTCTGTACTTAGAAAGAATTAGTCTCAAATTTCAGCTCTGCTAGTTTCTAGCCAGTGACTTAATTTTGCTGAATTTGGTTTTCTCATCGGTGCAGTGAGGATTGATTACATTTAGTTTTAAGACACACACAAAAAGAAGGAAACCCAAACCTGCCACGTGGGGCCATCGCAAGATGAGATCAGACGGGGTGTGTGAAGGCTTCAGCCGGGCACGGCACCCTTGATGATGATGATGGCTTCCTTCAAAAGCAGATCATTCGGGCTGGTGATAACAATACTTTGGGGATTTTGAATAGTCTTTCATTTCAGGACTCCCCAATCTCTTTATAAACATTAATTACCCAAGCCCTCGCCTTGCCCGCACTGGCTTGGTGGGGAGGTCGGTGCTCAGCTCTTCTGCTTGCCTGCGGCCCTGTGGACCCTGACTCTGCATAACTGCTTGCTCAGCAGTTTTTCTGCTGCCCAACTGGTCACCCTGTTCCATGGCAGAGAGTGGCTGTGCTGGACAACAATGTCCTACAAGGACCTCGGCCCCTCAGAGGAACAGGGAAAGCCATCTCGCGTGCCCGCCTGTAGCAGTTATCTTTGTTCACAGAGCACGTTTTTAATTAACTGGCTTGATGTGAATGAAAACTTGGAACTTAGGTCAGTAGAGGGTTATTTGGTTTTCTGGGTAGACTTGTCGGTTCAAGGCTGGGTCATTGGAAAGTTGGGTGTTTCCTGAAACAAAACCACGAGGGATCAACCTGGAGACCCGAGGTCAAGCTGGGGTGCTGATGGCCTCTAATTCTGAGTCTGTTATTATCCGTGACCTTGAGCGAGATGACAATTCATCTATAAAATGGGTCTGATTATCATCTACTGTGAGGTAAATATAAAACACTAACTGACTCTGGAGTCAGACACACCCGTAAGCTGCAGTTTCCCCGTCTGTAAAATGGGTACGTAATAGTCATAGTTACACTTCTGTAGCTTATTACGTGCTGGGCTCTGGTTTACGAGTTCTCCCTATATAATTGCTACATTTACATCAGCTATTATAAAAGACGGTTCATACATCTCAGTAGTTTAACACAATGGAAGGTCATTTCTTAACTCACTTAAACTGATGGGTGGGAAGAGGCAGAAGGGTCATTTAGGTGCCAGGGCTGATTGATGGGGGGTTGTGCTGTGTTTATCTTCAATCTGAGGCCTTCAGTGCCTCCCTTGGACGTTCATCCAGCCAATAGATGCAGGAGGATGAGAATGCAGGGGATCTTAAGAAAGGTGCTACAGGCTGAGCCTGGAAGAGACCTGGGTTGCTGTGCCCAGGTGTCACGGCCAGATGTGTCATTGGTCCTCTGGCTCCTGACTGTCTGAACCCAGTGCCGCCTCCTTACCCTTTTTCCTAAGGGAGGAATCCATATTTTATCTGGTCACTTCTCCCAACTTAAAGTTCAGCATCTTTGGGTGATGCTCAGTCCCATCCATGGGCCCGAGTGGCTCATGTGGCTCCTCATGGCCTAGGGACCTGAAGTCAAGGGTGGACCATTGTCTCCACCCCGCCTCAGCACACCATGTCAGGACAGGGTGCGGTAACCACAGCACAACTGCGTAGAAGACACGCAGCAGGCCTGGTCCTTAGTAGTTATGAAATCATGCCAAATGCCACCGAGGGGTTGTACCTGGCAGTAGGTAGGTTCCTAGATTAGGTGCTTGTTCTGCTCTCTGAGAAGAGATTACTGGCTCATTATTCTCTACACTTCAACTCTGTCCAGGGAAAGATTTTCTCTGTCCATCATTCTTTTTGACCATACCTGAAGTGGGTCATGGGAGGGGGCTGTAGATCTTTCAGAATTTGAACTTTTATGTGCTCGTGGGTTATAATAATGCTATAACAGGAAAAGACTTCAAGTCCACGCTTATGGACTTTGCCAATGCAATTCCTTCAACAATTTAGTGGGCTTTTCATCTATGCTGCTGTATTAGTCAGCTCTGTGTCCCTATCACTAAATATCGGAGCAGCTAAGTTGATCAGCTATTCTTCTTCCCAACCATTTTCTCTAGATCTTGTGGATCATTAGGCCTGAGTTCTACCTTCCAAGTTGTCAAACATGACAATTAAACCAAACAGTTTCCACTGAATGACATAGGTCTCCAGTTTTCCAGCCTCTAAGTCAATGTCACATCTCTAGAGCACACACTTCTGGCACTGATTTCTGTATCAGTTAGGGTAATGCTATCTTGTGCATCAGATAAGGCCTCATGATTTTGTGGCAGAACACAATAGAAATTGTTTCCTCCTTCCTTTAAAGTACAGGTGATGTAGGGTGTTACTCTGTCCATGGAAGTCGATGTCAGTTCTGTCATCTGAACATGACTCTGAGAAACTTCTCTGATTGGGGATGACAGAGAGTATGGCAGACTGAGGTTTCTTTTTCTTAATCTTTATTTTTCTTTGTTTATTTTTCTGTAGTGTAGGGACTGAACCCAGGGCCTCACGCGTGCGAGGCAAGCGCTCTACCACTGAGCTACAACCCCAGCCTGGAGGATTGAGTTTTTATGAGACAGTCCTGAATATGGGTGTATCAGATCCTTCCACATCCCACATGCCAGAACCCCCCCCCCCACCCCCACCACCACCACAGCCTTGACTAGAATGCAAGGGGGTTGGGAATTATGGTCTTGGCCGGGTAGCCAGCGACCCTGACCACAGTTCTGCACTACTGAGGGACGTGCATTTTAAACCAGCAGCTAGCCAACTCAGCGACCTCACCAAGCAGGTCCTGTGACCCTGTTTTACAGATTAGGAAGTGGAGGAACAGAAAGTTGCAAGAATTTGCCCGAGTTCACAGTGGCTTTCAAGTGGCTGGGCCGGACTCGAGTTGGACAGCCTGGCTCTGGACTGTCTCACAGAATGTTTGTGAGGCTCGGAATGATACAAGGGATGGGAAGCGTGTACCCCAGTATCTCATTCGTGGCGTGCACTTGGTAACGGTTATCTATCATCTTTGTTATCCCTGATGGTCCTGTGCTGGAAATGGCGTGGATTAGCAGTGACCGGGTGTGAGGCGCTCAGACATGGGTAAATCTGATTCTGCACGAGTCTGTGCTCCAGGAAGATTGCATTCTGTGCCTGTCTGTCTCTTCCGCCACCTCCTGCATCTTATCTTTTGGGGAACCGCCAGTTGCTGAGCTGGGTGCTAGGAAGCCTTCCACACTTATTACCTCATTTCATCTCCACCCTGTTCTTAGGAAGTGGGTGTTTCTAGTCCCCCCTCTTCCTGGGGAGGAACCTGAGGCTCATCAAAGTTCAGGCACCGGTTTGAGATGCCACCAGTACTAAAGGGTAGGGATGGGATTTGGGGTCCAGAGTCTGTGCTCTGAGCTGCTCAGTGGTGAAGTACAACGTAGGAACCCGTGAGAGGAGCCCAGAGCAGCCCAGAGCGGCCGAGGGGCCTGGCTCTGTGGGGTGCTGGTGGTTAGGGTGACGACTGTCCTTGTGTGGATGTGGTCCCAGGATTTGCTTTACCCCCACTCCTCCAGCTTCCCTCCCCCGGGCTGCCCCGTGGTCACTGCCCAGCTCTTCATCAGATCACCGTGTAGGCTGCTCAGCCGAGGCCCCAGGCAGTGGCTGGCTGGGCGGGCTCAGGGGCAGCTCTGTCCATACCCTGCCCCGCTGGGCAGGCTCGGTGCCCTTGGAAGCACTGGTCAAAGCAGGAAGGAAACTGTGGCATCATGGAGATTTTATTCTGGTTCTTCTGTGGTGGAGACTGAACTTGGTCTTTCCAGAGAGTTGCAGAGCTGCAGGTAGGTGGACCAAGTTCAAATTCTGACTCCACCACCTCCGAGCCAGGTGACCTTGGACGAGTCAGTTCATCTTTCCTGAGTTCAATTTCCTCATCTGTTTAGTGAGAATAATGGCAGTGTTCCCTTGTGGGTTGTTGGGAGGACTGGAGGAGTTAATTCATGTGAAAGTCCTTAGAATAGCATTGGACACTCATGAATGCTCAATACCTGTTAGCGGATACCATTATTAATTCCGTAGCAGGGCTAGCCTCCTTGCTTAAAGAAGTGCTCCCTGAACCCTGCCTTACTGACTGAGTGGCTTCTGATAGTCCATAAAAAACTAGACTTCTGGGATTTGACCACTTAGCTGTGTGATATTGGGCAAATTACCCAACCTCTCTGTGACTCAGTCTTCTCTTGGCCAAATAAGAATAATAATGAAATATAATTCATAGGGCTGTTAGAAAGTGCCTGACAGAAATTGCTTAATAAATGTTAGCCATCACTGGGTTTTACTACATCTACTATGACTCTTTCTCTGGGCACCGTGTTAGATGTTAAGTAACATGGTCCCTGCCCTCACGGAGCTTGGAGGCCTGCAATGGATTTAGTTTATTCATCAGAGAGTCATACAAATGCAAATTTATAACTCTGACAGTTGCTACAAAGGAGAGAAGAACTGGGCTGTGAGTCTCCACTGAGGCTCACAGGGTTGGGAGCCAGGTTTGGGAGCAAAGGGAGATTTCATTAAGGAAATGAAGTGTGGATGAGGCTGCAGCATGGCCAGTTTGGTGGAAGAGGTAGGAAGAGTGCTCTGTGAATGTAAAGAGCAGGTGCAAAAGGCCTGTGGTAGAGGGGAGCACTTTAGGAAGGAGGATCAGCCAGGGTGGCTGGGATAGGGGAGGAGAGCAAAGGAAGCCAGGCAGAGGTTAAGCCAAGCATCTGCCTGGTATGAGGGCACCGAAGAGTCTTTGAGAGCTTTTCAGGAGGGAGAGGCTGTGATCAGATTTGTGTTCTAGAAAGCTCAGCTCATGTTGGCTGCAGTACAAAAGGCATCCTGGAAAGAAAAGGTGAGTGTGGGAGGACCTGTTGGGGGTTGTTATCACCCCATCTTAAGAGTCTGAGGCTGCAAGACATTGAGTCACTCGCCCAGAGTTGCTAAACCAATAAGGGGCAAAGTAGGGCTTGGATCTGAGTCCGAGGACTTCAAATTCTATTTTTCTCTCACCTCATCCCAAGGGAGCAGCTGATTCAAGTCTCCCATTTTACCGATGGGGAAACTGAGGCCCTGCTGAGCCACTCCCTTGCCCGAGGTCATGTGACATAGCCGGAACCGGGTCCCCAGGTTTCTGGAGTCCCTGTCCACCTCCCTTCCTCTGTGACGCATGGTCTCTGCCAAACCAGATCACTCTTGGGAGACAGAGTAGGACAGAGCTGTGGCGCTGGGGATGGATTCATGATCCTGCTCTGCATCTCACAGTAAAATACACGCCCGCGTGGAAGCCTGCCACGGTCCCCCTTAGATTGTGGCTGAGCCAATGAAAGCAATTACCGTGAAGATCAGGTGTGCTAAATGCAGAATCAAATTAACAGTCCCCCGGCGCCAGTCGGGGAGGCAGCTGAGAAGGGGTGATTGAAATCGTACAAAATCGGCGCCTGCCCTGGGGGCGGAGGTGGCCTGGATCAAGGGATCTCCTTTTGGTGGCCTGTGTCCTGGGCTCTTCCTGATCCCAGCTCAGGGTACCACCCAGGGGGTCGCGATGGGCCCCAGAAGCACGTGAACACGAATTACCTCTTTCTCTGGGTGCCTCTGAGAGTTTCAAGTAGTGGGGAGCAGGACTGGCCTTTCCCTCCCTGACCTCCCGGCTGGCTCCACCCTCTTAAGTCTTTACTTTGCTGTCTGAGGGGCTGGCCCCGGGGTCCCCCTCCCTCCAGAGCTGAACCCACGTGCCCCCTGGAGCTTGCAGGGAGGAATTCATTCACAGATGCACGGGACTGCACCTGTGGTAGTTGGAGGCCCCTTGTCAACCTCCTCTCCTGGTCATGGTGGTAACACAGGCCACGGGGACGCCTGTGAGGGTCAAGTGACAAGGGTGTGACAGGCAGGGAGAGGAGCGCCTCCCCCATCTCCTTCCCCCTTCCACTCTTCTGCGGCCCCCAGTTTGGGGCCTGGTGACATCTCTTCATGCCTCTTATTCAGTTGGCTGGGGAGAGGCCAGAGGCTCTGCACTGTAGTGTGTGGGGGGGCAGGTGCGGGGCCCTTCCCCTCCCTGCACCCACTTCTCCCACCCAGGTCTGCCGCAGCGGGTGTGGCTCTGTGTCAAGGCTTCTTTCTCTCCCAGCATGAGAGCCATGGGTTAAGGACACACACCAAGGACAAGCTGGCACTGTCATGGCCTCTGAGAGCCCCGTCATGTGGGACTGCACAGGGCAGGCCGTCCTGAGCCCTCCCTCTGTGAGCCCCAAGGCCTCCTGAGCTCAGGACCCACGCTGCGTGACCTGGCGTCCCCGAGCTTTCCGGACCTCCATGCCCTCCTCCTGGAGTGGGGACTGACGGAGGTCCCAGGTCCAGGTTGCAAGAGCCCAGAAGCAGTGCTTTGGGAATCCATGAAGCCCAGCACGTAGCCGTGGGGAGAGCTACCAGCCAGGGACCGTTTGCCATCCCCGGCACTGTGCTGAAGTCGGCGAGCCTCGGCCACTCTGCGAGAGAGGCGTTCTTACCTCGGCTTTCCCAGAGAAGGATACCGAGGGCCAGAGAGGTGCAGACCCTTGCTCCAAGTCCTGTAGTCGGCAGGGTGCAGAGCAGGGATCCAGCCCCTGCATCTTGGCTCCATTCCCAGCTGCCAGGAGGAGCGAACGAGGGATGAGAGACAGAAGGCTGAGGAGGTAACTGTCGAGAGTCTCGTAGGGTGACATTACCCCTGCGGCAGGGAGCTGTCAGGCAGCTGGTCCTAGACTGGGAGGACAATGGCAGCAGGCCCAGGGGTCTCGCCAGGCCATCACACCTCAAAGCCTGAGCACTAAGGGCAGGGGTGGAAAAGATGGCGAGTCTCCCCGTTACGTGCCACGACATGTGGGGGCAAGTGGCAAGGCCCTGCTCTCCTGCCTGCCCTGATGGAGTGGGCTAGTCTTGCTGCCCCTGAGGTTCCTAGCAGCCTGTGCGAGAGGAGCCATCCCGAGTGGCCATGCAGCTCTTAACAGAGAACTTAACAGAGAACTTCCCTGTGGCACTCAGCCACAGGGAAGTTTCTTGGTGGGAAGCTAGAGAGAGTTACGAAGTTGCATGTGGTGACCTCCCCAGCGCTTCCTGGCCCCGCTCTGCTGCCTGCGCCCCTTCTCGTCCCTCCCGGTGCGCCCAGCGTGGTGAGACATGTGCAAACAGAGGGCCAGGGCAGGAGCAGCACTCCCCCTCCCATGCTCTGGAGGAGCGTCTTGAGGTCAGAAGCTGGTTCAAAATCTCGGTTGGTGTCAAAAGGTCTGGGACAAAATGAGCGAGCTGCGTACCTTACCTGAAAACCTCGTCTCCAGCGCACTGGGGTGTGGGTCTGGAGAGGCAGGAGAGAGAGAGCTCTGAGGGTCTGGGCTTCACTGGGAGGCACTGTCGTGGCCAGAGATGGCAGCCCTTGAGGGTTTAAGGACAAAAGAGAGCACAGAGCTCTGTCTAGAACCGCTGTGTGATCTCAGGCAAAGGGCTTTACATTTCTGGACTTGTTTTCTCATCTGAAAATGGAAATGATAAGCATACCTGCTTCCCACCTGTTTCCCAGGATTGTTTTGAGGCTCAGAGGAATCCTCAGATGTAAAAGTGTCCCATCCACTGTAATCATTCATTCAATCGTTTACCTGTCAAATACTTATCGAGGACCTACTATGTACTCGGTGTGGTTCTAGATGCTTAGCCTCCATAGACAAAAATTGTCACCTTCACAAAACTCACACTCTGGGGGGGAGAGAATGGCAAGAGGTAACTATACAGGTAATAAAGGACACATGGGATGGAGTAAATGATCCGATGTATTAGAAGGTGATACTTGCTATAGAACAAAGTAGACTCCAGAAAAGCAAGGGGTGGGCTGGGAGAGCAGTGTGGGGGGGCTCTTGCGAGCACTGCAGGTGGACTGAGAGGAGGTGGCTTCTGTAGAATCAATAAGACAGTGTCTGAGCACGGTGTTGGGGAACAGGTCGACTCAAGGACGACTCAAGGGCGTTTGGCCTGAACAACTGGAAGGGTGAGGTTGCCTCGGATGAGATGGGGAGATGCAGGAGGATCAGGAGCCCAGGACATGCTCATTCAAGGGGCCCTTGTCACATTTAGGAGGAGACGTTCACTCAGCAGTTGGAGAGTCACGGCTGGTGTTCGTGAGCAGGGATGGTTTGGAGATTGGAGACGGGCAACAGAGAGCTTGTGCATGGTTTTCAAGCCAGGAGCTGGGGCAGGGTCCCCAAGGCACTGAGTGTGGAAGACACAAGGGGACCAAGTCCAGCAGGAAAGGAGCCAGCTCTGGAGGCTGAGCCACAGCAGTCGGGGAGAAACCCAGGTGTCCTGAAGATCAATGGAGAGAAGTGGTCAGCCATGGCGGGTGCGCATGCGTGGTCCCTGTGTCCACAGCTGTGGGAGCACGTCGGTCTTCAGCCTCGCAGACCACTCAAAGGGCCCACGAGGAAGGAGCAGTATCCATGTCCTAGTGGGAGCCTAGTGGGGCCCATCAACCTGATCAGATCAGCTCTCCCCGGCCCTTGGGCGGTGAAGGGCCTTGGAGACCTCTGTGGGGGGAGTGAGGCGGCTCCCCACCCCCACCCCGCAGGTCCTTCCAGATGGGACGTCCCAGGAGGCTCAGGTGGCTGTGCTTGTGCTTTGGCCCCTGAGACAAGCCAGGAAAGCATGTTGCATGGAGAAGCTGAGCCAGGCGGGGCTGAGGAGGGAGAGGAAGGTGAGGGCCAGGCTGGGGACCCCGGGAGGGCTCCAGGACCTGGAAGGGACGGAAGAGAGAAGAAAGCCAACGAGGACCATCAAGGTCGGAAATAAAGCGCATGGTGGATTCAGGGCCCAGCGACCCGGCGCTTCAAAGCTGAAGGTGACCCTCTGCTCCGTGCCCCGGGGTGAGGTCCCTTCTGATTCTTCCTGATGCCAAGCTCTTTTTGTTCCCCTTCACGGCTGCACCCTCACTTCCCAGGTGGCATTTCTGATTCCGGGGAGCAGAGGTGGAACTCATCAAAGTCATCTCTGAACCAAAAATAGCCCCGTCCAGCCAGACACTTCCCGACCTTCCGTGCCCAAGTGCTCGCCTGTCATTTGTCACAGCTGCCATCGTCACCCGTGGCTCTCCAAGGTCTGGGTTTTAGAACCGCCTCGCCTCTGTACCTGAGGAAGGTTGGTGTTCCTGTGCCCTCAGTAGTTTTGTGGCTGAGCCAATTGCTCATAAACAGAAGGGACCCGTCCAGAATTCCTAAACCCCAAAGTAGGCAAAGGGTGGCTTTGGGATGCGGTGACTCACGGGGCGTAAGTCATTCGTCACTGACGTGTCTAATCCAGTTGATCGTAAGGGGAGGGATCGGGGCCGGCAGTTACAGTCAAGGGTCTGGATCAGATGGCCTGGGTTCGAGTCCCAGCGTCACGCTCTGGAGCTGTGCCACCTTGGGACTGATCTCCGAGCCCCAGTTTCCTCACTCACAAAAGTGCCCGCCTCGCAGGAAATGGCAGGAGGTTAATAAGCATTTGGCGTGGGTCAGTGCAAGCTCCGTCCACTCCCAAGTGTGCTGGGCGTTGGGGGTGCTGTTCCCAGTCATGCAAAACCCCCATCATGCGCTCATCGGACTCTGTCGAATAGTCCAGGGAGTTTCCATCACTGGGCGGCATCCGGCACATAGTAGGCACTTAAGCATATCTGTTCAATGAACACGCTCCGTACACTTTGTCTTCGTCACTGCTGTCCCCCCGGTACTTCGGTGGATGCTCAGTAAGTACTCCTGGCGGGCGGAGTGAACCGTGGCCTGGGTGGCGCTTCACGGTCAGGCCGGCTAGGAGCCCTTGGCTGACCATTGGCCAGCTGGCTGGGAGTCTGCCCTGAACAACTCTCCTGTTCATTGCTCGCTCTCTTTGAAGAGTGAAAAAGAAATGAGACGCTCATTATCCCTTTGTGCCCACTTTCTGCCTGGGAGATGAAACCTCATCCTGTTTCAAAGCTGAAAGCCACGTCTTCATGGACTGTGGGATCTTAGAGCCGCGAGAAGGCTCCAGAATTCTGGCACAGCCCTGCTGTCTTCAGTCTGGGCGTGAGATGGGTTTTGCGTCTGAGATGCAGGGATTCAGAGACTTGCATGGGGTGGCACAGCTGCTTGCAGGGGAGCGAGGGTGGTGGGCAGCAGAAAGTCCTGAGTTAGAGGAAGAAAGACCTCACTTCCCAGCTGAGCCTGGGTCTCAGCCCCCTGGTTCTCAGGTTGGTGGTGTCCCCATCACGCCCTGCCACCCTGGGAAGAAAGGAATGAGGCTTTGTGGCTCTTTCTTTAGATATGATTAGCACCAGTGTCCGGTCCCTGAAGTCAATCGGGTCCCAGCCTCTGCTGACCACTGTCCCAATAGTATCTCATTTAATCCCACCAACACCTGAAGAAAGAGGCTCAAGGGCTCAGGCAAGGCCATGCAGCTGGGACACAGGAGCTGGGGCCCAACCATGGTCACCTGACTGGTCATCGCCAGGCCCTGATGCTAACCCTGTTAGTACCTTGTAGCCAGGGAGTGATGCTCCCATGATGCCAGGCGCAGCACTAAGGTACCCGGGCAGTTCCATGGCAGGGGGCGGGGCCAGCTCCCATCAGGAGAGCTGTCAGTCAATCTAATCAGACAGGTCCTCCTCTCTCCCTGCCGCAGGACTCTTTAGGATGGAATGAGAGACTCTCACTCTCCCCAGCGCTCCTCTCTTCCTTTATTGGGAAACATTTAGTGCCGACTAAGTGTGCCAGGCACTGGCATAACAGGAAAGGCACGTTCCACGGCCAGTATCTAAACTGGTTTTGCCATGGCGAGGACGAGAGCGTTTTTTTTCTAGAACAGGGTGGCACTCATTGATTCCAATACTCTCCCTCTCGGCTGGTTCATCCTGATGTTCTTATTGACTCACTGGCTCCGCCTCTTCTTCCTCCTTTCCCTGGGACCAAGTGTAGCGGCTGGTTGAGGGGAACAGAAAGGAGCAGCCCCTGGAGGGCAGGAGGAGGGGGGCCGCCGTGTTCATCAGACCACACAGCTTGTGCTTTTGAAGCCACGATACCTTATTATTACCAAATCCGTGTCCCGCCAAGTGTCTCTACCAACATTCACACCAGCCATGGGATGGGCTTTAATGTCCTAGGCCACGGGAGAGGGGGACAGGGGGAGGGGGGAGGGTCTTCCCTGCTGAGCGGCAGCCTGAGCAGCCGTGGGGTTCCAAGTCCAGGGCTCACTCTGAGCTTCCTGATAGCACTCTTGGCAGCTCCTCGGAGCCCAGAGAACCTGGTTGACGACACCCAGGTGGTAGAGTATGCAGGGGCCCCATCTGAAGGCTGGTCAGGACGTGGAGGTTGGCCACTGGACAAATGGAGTTACTTTGTCCTCCCCAGCAACCTCTGTGGCCCCAATGGAATCTGGGGTCTGACCAGCTGCACCCTCCTTCTTCATCTGGGGCTCCCCATAAGCTCCCCAGGGCATTTTTGGATGTGGCCTCAGATGCTGCTGCTTGAGGTCAGGAAGTCCGTGGAGCATTTACTCAGAAAGTAGAGGGGGGCTGTGGGGAGGTCACCGCTGGATCAGCAGAGCTTCTGTGGGGCTCTGTAGACCACAGAGGGCCCTCAGCCACCTTCCCACCTTCGCCTACAGCGAATGGGCTGCCATCCAGGGATACCTGAGTTTTCCCCACAGTGGGTCTTTCTTGAGGAACCACATCCCGCCCTGATCAAGCTCTTCCTGAAGGCAAACACAAGTGCAGACCTCATGAAGCCTGGGGTGCCTCTGCTCAGCCGCAAAGTCCATTCTGCTCCCACACAAAAGGTCATTCATGTTGCACTGGGTACTGGAAAGGGGGTGTTTGAGTCAGCTTTTTCGTGGCTGAGAAGAACAACATAGAGAAGGGAAAATGTGTTTGGTTTCAGAGGTCTCAGTCCATAGAGGCCGACTCCATTGCTTTGGGACCGAGATGAGGCAGAACATCATGGTGGAAAGAGGCAGAGTAGGAAAGCAGCTCAGGACATGGCAACTGGGAAGCAGAGAGCGTTTGGCTCACCAAGGACAAAACATAGACCCCAAAGGCACACCCTCAGTGACCTGCTCCTCCGGCCACACCGCACCTCCCCAGTTAATCTATTCTAGTGGATTAATCCACTTCTTAGGCTACACCTCAGAACCCAATCATTTCCCCTCTGAATGTTCTTGCATTGTCTCACACATGAGCTTTTGGGGGACACCCCACATCTGAACCCTAACAGCTGGGGTCTGCCCAGTGGGAGATGTGCCACTAGGCAGGATTCCTACCCTTTTTTTTTTTTTACACTGTGGGAGGTTTTCCACTGAAAAGACTCTCCTAACGAACATCCTCATGGAGTCGGTCCCAGGGCCTCTGTTACGGGTCTGAATCACGCATCACGTTTTCCTTAAACTGCATTGAGTTTCCCGCGAGAGGTGAGATGGGAGGTGACTGTCGCAGGTTGAATTCCAAGGAAGTTCTCACGTGTTCTCATGTGGATGAGGTCATGCGAAGTCTTGGTTAGTGCCATAGGACCCGGGAGGCAGGCAACCCGTGTGTGTGTGTGTGTGTGTGTGTGTGTGTGTTTTATCTATACCTGACCATCAGAATGATGAGAAATGTGACATTTGCCTTAGTTTCTGAATTAGGGTGAGTTTGGGGAGCTTAGGTTTGCAGACCCTTCCTCAACTCTGTCCTCCATACCTATGGAGCGTCCATCCCACATCCTGCACGAACACACAGTCATATCTGTGGCTAAAAAGATTTTGTTATGGTTTTGCTTTGGGGATCATTTTTCTCTGTGTATGTGTCATCCTTATTTGGTGGGGTGGGGACTGCCCTGCTGATTTCTCTGTCATTGTGATGTATCCACAGGAATTCTCGTAAAATGAGAGAAATCTGGCCAGACTGATATTTTTTTTTTCCCCATACATAATGAAATGGTTACGAATGTGAAGAAGTTCACGACGTTGACCTCGCATTAAGGGTTTTAGCTGTTTAATTATGGTTATCGATTTATGGCTTTGCAGTTTCCTTTTCATATTTTGGAGCTGATAATTTTCACTTTGAAGCCTTCAGCTATTTTCTTGGGTCCAAGGATGGCTAAGAGCCGAGTTGTCTCATGGAATAAAATGGTCCTGGGCTTATGACATAAAGAAACATTGGCCTCAGAAACGTCCCTCCGAGAATTTTAATCCCGACCAAGGCTCCCCGCCCCCGCTCACACACACACACACACACACACACACACACACACACACACACACACATTGTCCTATGCAGTTGTCATGATAAATAGATTCTAGTGTAAAATTTAGATAAAACCTAATGGTAAGCTCTGTCCCGTCTCCTCCCCTCCCTGGGGCTGGGGGTCTCCTGGAGATGGAGAGGGACCCCTGCCTGCAGCCTTACCTTTACCATTCACTTGTCCTTTACCTGCCACCGCGGGAGGCACGGATACAGCCCCCAGAGTCCAGGATGGGGCCAAACTTTCCCAGGAAAAAGAAACCCAATCCCAACCACCCCTGGGAGACTTGCCAGAGACCTCCCGGGACGGAGCCCCTTCTAGCTGAGTCCCCTTGCCATCCACACGTGCCCACGTATGTTTTCAAGAGAATCGTCACCTGTTTATGGAAGTCAGAGATTGGCTGACGAGAAGCAGAAAGGCCAGGCTGGGTCTGTCCTCGTCCAGGCTGGCGCTGGAGGGACACAGATGACACAGTTCAGTCGGTGCCCTTGGGAGGCTCACACCATGGTCAGCTGTGGTGAGGCCACAGACGCTGGGCCATGGGAAGGCAGGGCACAGACTCCACGCCTGCCCCTCCAGGTCTCTCGGGACTCGGCAGAGCAGCCGAGGATGCTCCGTCACCCCCCACCTAGGCCCAGGCACCTGCAGCTACTGGTCTATACCAGGCCACAGGTGAGGCCCCGGACTGGGCCGCGGTGGCTCTCTCTCACTGCCCGTTTGCCTCCATCCGCGGTCACCCAGAGCTCCTTGGGGCAGGTTTTGTGCCCGCAGCTGGGGTCCAGCAGTGAATGATCACACCCTCCCCCACCTCGTGAGGCTGTCGGGGGAAATGTGGGCCTTGACCAAGTAAGTCCCATAGGGACAGGATGGAGAAGAAAGGGAGTGTGGCCTTCTGTGAGCCTCAGTCTCTTCATCTGTGAAGCGAGGGTAGGGCTCAGGTTGTCTGTGCTTTCCGTACTCGGTGGTGGTCCCTTTTGGGAGTACTCGGTGTTTCTGGGAACCTCATTCTATGAAACCCAAGAAACAGAGTTGTTTGCTCTGGCTGGTATCCCCTTTGTGTGCTCTGAACCCCATTGCCCAGTGGAACCCAGTTTGAAACCCAGTGGGTTAGATTATCCATGAAGAGCCTTCCAGGTGACCCTGCCGTCCTGGAGTTCTGTGACTTCCTGATGATACTAGAGGTCCCTTCCATTCCAAGCCATCACGATCCTGGGTCTAGAGTCTCCAACTTGGGTGGGGTCCAACATCTTTTTTTGGTACCTGGGATCAAATCCAGGGGTGATCAACCACTGAGCCACATCCCCAGCCTTAAAAAGGGCTTAATTTACAGACAGAGTCTTGCTAATTTACTTAGGAGCCTCACTAAGTTGCTGAGGCTGGCTTTGAACTCGTGATCCTCCTGCCTCAGCCTCCTGAGTCCCTGGGATTACAGGTGGGCACCTCCTGTGCCAACGTGCCCAGCGGTGTCCTTCTTTGCCTCTGGATGCCAGATTCGCACTCCTCACTTTTCTTGGGAGAGGGAGGGGTGTGAAGGCTGAAGCTTCCATCCCAAGGCTGCCTGGGGGCGTGCGGAGGGCGCGGGAGGGAGGAGGAGAGGTAAGAGCAGTGAGTGGCCGCCCTGTCCTCCCTCTGGCTCTCCTGAGAAGCTCCGGCTGGAAGGACTTGGCTGGTTCTGTTGCCCTTGTTAGCTCGTCTACCCCGCTTCACCCCCGCCCAGAGTGGCCCCGGAGCCCACAGACCCGCTCAGCCTTGTAGCTGGACCTTCTCCTCGTCCTACCCCCTGACGTCTCACGTCAGCCGCGCTCAATGCACTGACTTCCCTGTGGCCGCGGGATCAGGTCCAAGCTCTTCTTCTTGACCCCCCAGTCCTGCCCCAGGGGACCCTCCTCTGCAGGACTCCCCTTCCTCCGACACGCTCATTCCTGCCAGAGGCCCCCCCCCCCCTCAGCCTCCTGCTCCAAGCCCAGCCGATGTCCCTTCTCAGGGTCTCCTCCGCAGCCTGTGCTCCTGTCGGGGACATGCCTGGCTGGAGCACCAAGGCCTGATGCTGTTGGAAGCCTTTTGCTCCTTCGCTGTGAGCTCTTCGAGAGGGTTGGGGTCTTCTGTTCTTTTATATGGATTTCCTGATTTCTGATCAATGAAGATGCAGCTCAGTGACTACTTCCTCAGTTAGAGCAGAACTCAATGTTCAGGGACAACGGTCTGGGTGCCGAAGATGGCCTGAGGTGGTGGACGTGCCCTACCGGCCAGTCGTGACACTTGATTTTAATGCTTCAGCCAATCTGATGCCAGGGGGTATCGGGCGGTCAGTGTCAGAGACCAAATTAACAGTGGGAGGGGGCTGGTTTTCTCTGTTATCACAGCCAAGGCTGAGAGGCCACGGCCTGGCTCCCGTCTTTCTGCCCTGCCCTCCTTATAGCATATGGTTTCTAGCCTCAAGGTATCCTCACGGTCCCACTATGGCTGCTACAGCTCCAGTCATCACTTATGTATTTTAAGGAGGACAAAGAATGATGAAAGATGGGGAAAAGAGTGCCTGTGGGTAGAGTCAGCCCTTCTTTGAATATGATTTATCCCCTCCAAGACTCATGTTGAAATTTAATTACTATTGTGGTGGTTTGGGGAGGAGGTGCCTGTAAGAGGTGATTAGTAACCACAAGAGTGGGCTGCGGTGCCTGCTGGCCCTTCTGCTTTAATCACCGTGTTCTGCAGCAGCACGAGGCTGCTAGGCACAGGTGCCTTATCTCGGACTTCCAGCCTCGAGAGCCATCAGCTAAATAAACTTCTTTCTTTTATAAATTACCTAGTCTCATGTATTCTGTCACAGTAACAGAAAACGAACTAAGACGGTGTGGAGAGATGAGTGTGAAGTCTGTGAGTGATCAGGGGCCAGCCCAGGGTGGGAAAGATGGGCAAAGTCAAGTGCGCTGGAGGCCTGAGATCCTTTCTACCTGTGTAGACGCTGGGATGCTCCTGAAAAATGTTCTCTCCGAGGCCCCTTTACCAAGCTCTCTGGCTCTAGAGCTCTCTGTGAAGGTAGATTTTACAGGAGCTGTCTGCAAGAAAATTGGAGGGAGATTTGATTTTGTCCTTGTCCCCAGTCACCATACCAGCAGGCTTAGACCAGTTGGGACCCACCTCTGTAACTGGGACTGGACTCACTGCGGGCTCTGTATTCCTCAACGGAAACCCAAGGACCTGGGGGGACTGACGAATCAATCCCCCCCCCCGCAGCTGCATCCCCTTCTCCAGTTGGAGCTGGCTTTGGGCAGGTGTTGGGGGGTTGGCCTTGGAGAAGGGTCGGGGTGAGCTGTGAGCCCAGAGGGAAAATCAAGGGTGGGCTAGGCAGACAGGAGGGCCCCACCCCCGGGCTCTGCTTTCTGTTCAACCGGGAGAACTTCTCTGATTCACTGTTTCCTACTTTCTAAGCATTTGACAAGACAGGAGCTCCGTCTCCAAAGCAGTCCCCTGAGGTGTGAGCCGTTGATGACCCTGTTGCACCCATGTGGGTCGGACCCAGAGAAACTGGGTGGATTTTCTGGTCCCTTCCTTGATAAGCAGGGAATCGGGGAACCCTGCCCCTTGGGGCTGCTGGAGGGGTGGACCAGGGGTTCCGCCCAGGCTGACCTAGGTGGTGGCTCTGAGGTCCCTTTGGGTTCTGACCTCAGGGAAGATGGGGGGTCTGGACTTGGGCAAGGGCTCCACTGAAGGCCCTTGTGGAAGCACCCCCCTATTGAGGGAAGTTAGGGGGCCCAGGAAATGCTTCTGACACACACCAAAGAGGCTGGCTTTGAACTTGCGATCCTCCTGCCTCAGCCTCCTGAGTCGCTGGGATCACCGCCAGATCTCCCAGTTACAAGAGCTAACAGGAAGCCCTTCACGATATAGCTGCTCTTAATTTTTAGCCAATAAAAAAGTCTGCTTTTTCCTCCACCTCTGAGTGCTTGGCATAAATAGCCGAGGCCACAGGGTCCCATCTCCGTTCTGGTCCTGGAGGGCATGAGGAGATATGCCCGGGCTTCCCCGTGCCAGGGGCAGAAATGGGGTCTTTTTATGCGATGTTTTTACAGTGACTGTCGTCCCCGGCCATATTCTTAAAACTTACTAGGTGTAACTGTAGTTTTTATTTCATCCCTCAAATGGCCTGTCATTTAGGGCATTCTAGAAGGTTCTGTAAATCTCCCTGTAAATGCTACCCATCCTTTCTTCACATGAGCCGGGGAGTAGTTGCAGCTGATGGCGGAGGACATTAGGGCGTTATTTACGGAGGCCGCCCTCCTGCCTTGGGGGACAGTGAATTCAGTGCCGGCCGGTTCCACTCAGGGGGATTTCACAGAGCCACTGGGAGCCCGCCCTGTCCTGGGCTGGGCAATATGAAGTTCAGTAAGGGTTTCTGCCTGTGAGGGTGTCAGAGGTGACAATTCCTGTGTCATGCATAGTAGTGGCTTCCAACAGCCCTTTTATTTTGACCTTGATGGTGTGCATCGGGGACCCAGGTGGGCTCCGCCAGGTGGCCACCCACCCCCACTGAGGTGCCCGCGGAGGCAGCTGCGGCTGGAGGGCTGGCTCCCACCGTGGTACCTTCATGCTGTTGACCCCTCTGCACATGGCTGGGGCTCCTCACAGCGTCACAGTCTCAGGTAGCGTTTCTGGCTTCCAAGAGGCAGGAATCAGAACCCTCCAGGTCAGCTAAAGGCCACGTCCTGAGCTGGCACTGTGTCCCCTTCATTGTGGGCCAAAGCCATAGTGAGAGCCGCCCACCTCGGGGGAGAGGCACGGTCACCCTGCCAAGACGCATGTGCCAGGGGACAACCTGTTGCTCCTTTGAAAAATACAGCGGGCTCCAGAGGACGCCAAGACGTGCCATTTAGTAAGTTTTCACGCAGGGCAACGCCCCAGACAAGGGAGGTGGCTACAGATGGGAAAAGGGGTGCAGAGATGGGGTCCCCGCCTCCCTAGTGGGGCGTGGTGGGGAGGGATCACAGAGGCTTTGGGAGAAAGAGGCCGCTGAGTGGGTGTTGAGAGATGTTCTGCGTGTTTACGTGTCCTCTGGGGGGCTCCTCCATCTACACGTGCATTCCCATGTGCAGACACAGACATAGACACACATGCGCACCCCTCCATCACCATATCTGTATTTCTAACTGACTCCATTCAGCACATATGTCCTGAGCACCTACTGTATGCCAGACAGTATCCAGGTGCCCAGGTGACAGCGGCCAAGAAATCAAGAGCTCTCAGAAGAGACCTGCTCGTGGCCTGTTCTCAGCAGTAAACAGACTTTTAAACTTGTGGTGCGGCTTCAGGGGTGCTGAGCGACCAGGCGGGACTCAGCCAGGGCTGCAGCCTTAGTCCAGAAGGCCTCTCGGAGGAGGTGACACTTAGGTGTAAGTGCGGGCAACCTGGGGTGGAGGGCCGTGCAGAGGGAAGAGCTGGGAGACCGCGGGTGCACCTCTGCTTGCCCCGGGCTGCTCCCTGGGCCTGGAAACCTGCGTGCCCTGTCCAGGCTGTCTCCTGCTGTTCCTGGCAGGAGGAGATTTGTTTCCACCTCGGGAGAACCTGGCCCCACCACGTCCTCGTCCTCCAGCCGCTGGCCCCCTTCCAACAAGAATGTGGGGCAGCGTCAGCGCAGTGAGCAATTTCTCTAATACGGAAGTGTGCCCGGTTCCGAAGAGGGACGGTGACTCAGAGCCAAGGTATGGGACAGGCTCCGGGCTACTCACCCTCGTTCATCCAGCCTTACACAGGTGTCGGGCACGCAGCTGCAAAGGTGGAGGTTCAGCCTCAGTCCTTGTGCAGTCTCCGCAGCTGGTGTGACCTCCTTGAGCTTTTGTCTCCTTTTCTATAAAATGGGTACAATGCCTATTGTAAGGTTTAGATGAGAAAAAGCCCCGACTCTAGGATTGCCAGTTTTACCACACAAAAGACAGGATACCAGTCCAATTTGAATGTCAGATAAAGAATGAATGATTATTATTATTATTTTTTGAGTGTAAGTATGCCCCAAACATCCTTTGTTCATCTGACATCCAGTTCTAATTGTTTATCCTGTATTTTAACTGGCAACCCTGATCCTCAGCAGGGGTGAATTTTTACAATGTCTGAGGCTGGGGATGTAGCTCAGTGGTAGGGCACTTGCCTGGTGATCATTGTCCCCCACCCAAGCCTGACATTGAGGAGCACGTGCTATCAGTACCGTAGCCATGAAGAGCGTGCCTTGCGGGGGACCTGACTCATGGCGCAGGTGCACATGGAGCATGTGACAGCACAGACATCCGTCTCTGTTTGGGCTTTTAAGAAAAATTCAGACTCACCCTTGAAGATTCCTGGCAGCTTGTTTTCTGGGAAGACAAACTCTGTTTTCTTCTCTCTCAAAGCCAGGCGTGACCTTTGTTGGCCAGGAGACAGACAATCTATTAATTCCGTTCCTTTTCTACAGGCCACGTAAAAACACAGTGGGAGCTAGTTTAGGCTCTACTCCTTTGTGGGACGTGTATTCCCCAGATGAAATGATCATGATTCACTCTTTGGTTTCCCTAGAGGCCTAGAGGCAAATTTGCCCTGTGCCACAGGATTGGAGTCTCTGGCTCAAAACTAAAATTTACCCAGTGCCTCTCTCTGGGTAAAGCTGAAATACTGGGAGAACCAGTTGGGAATACTTTTCCAAGGGCGATATCTGCCAGACACATTCTTGCCCTCCCTTGCAGATGGATGCCTTCCATTGAACACGGCCTAATTGGCAGAACTGGAGGGCCCTCCTCCTTTTTCCTGGGCGTCAGGTTATTTTAAATGCAGAGGGTTGTTTCTAAATCCCTGAAAGCCCACAGATCACTGTGGCGTCCTCTCATTTGCTTCTCGGGACCCCTAGAAACCAGGCACCCTGCAAGGGGGTGGCCTGGGGCTGTGGGGTGGGCACCGGGGTCTGGGGAGGCAGGAGGGTGCACCGCGGGCTGTTAAGGCCCTGGCGCACTGTGATCGGCCGTGACTGTTAATCGGTAGTGAGTGCCAGGCCCCTGTGCCAAGGGCTTTTCGTCTGGCACGACTTGGGTCTTCATCCTGCCTAATGCATTAGGAGCCTGGGTGCCCATTTCACAGGGTGTCGGTTACTTATGGAGGCTTCATGGCTAAGGAGAAGCCCCGGGGTTTCTGATAGCAAAGCCCTTCAGCTTTCCCACGGCATCCACTGAGTTTTTCCATTTGACTCCTTCTTTCTTTCTTTCGGGATTGAACCCAGGGGCACTCGACCACTGAGCCCCGTCCCCAGCCCTATTTTGTATTTTATTTAGAGACAGGGTCTCACGGAGTTGCTTAGCGCCTCGCTGGTGCTGAGGCTGGCTTTGAACTCACGATCCTCCTGCCTCAGCCTCCAGAGTCGCTGGGATGACAGGCGTGCGCCACTGCACCCGGCCTCATCTGTGTCCTGAAAGCGTGTCCCCGTTTGCGATGGGCGTTTCTGCTCTCTCTGCCCACTGTGGGGGGAGAGGATATTGGCCTGGTGTACTGTGCCATCAGCATCTGGTGGTATGTGGCCCGAGGAACGTCACGGAGCCTCCCGTAGGAGTCAGTGTCCTCCTCAGCAAAACCCTGGGTCAGGCCGAGGTCCAGATGTGGATTTGCACGTCCTACCCATGGGCAGTGGCTCTGTTCCTCCAGAGCTGATTCATTTATTCGGGAAACATCTACCTTGTATAAATGTGCAATGGGGCCACGGTGCCCCTGCAGAACTTGGTGGCCTGGGGAGGGACAGCTGTAGGAGCTGGCTGTCCCCGTGCAGGTGCAGTGGGCTGTTGGCAGGGAGGTGCGGGGTGCTGGGAGGAAGAGCTTCTGCAGGGGGGTGTCCACAGGGAACCGAGAGCTGGGCCGACATCAGGATGGAGGAGGAGTGTGAGGGGAAGGGGGCGTTCAGAGAGGGGAGAGGGTGCAGAGGGAACAGGAGCTGCATTACGCAGAACCCCGGGGCCCCTCAGAGGACGTGGATGTCCTGAGGACAGTGGGAAGGCACGGAGGAGCCAGGTGCCCCGGGGTGTCCCCAGGTCCTGCACCACCTAACACAGGTAGGGGCTCCACGCAGCAAGCCACGGCTCCTCAAGGGGGCTTCAGGGCCTGCGCTGTCCTTGAAAGTGGCCGAGTGGCACCATCATGATCAGATTTGCGGTGTTGAGCCTTTTCGGTGGCTTCAGGGTGCGTTGGATGAGGGAAGGGGGTGGGGTGGGGGTGGGGGTCTGGAGAGGCAGTAGGCATGGAGACCAGAGGACGGACTCCACAGCGGGGTGTCGGGCCTAATGAACACCTGCTCCTCCTTACTCCCGAGTCAGGGAGGTGAGGAATTCTTTCGAGAGCAGAAACACTAAATGGAGAGGAACGCGGCGGAGAGGGTGGCTCTTGGGCCCCAGGCTACCGAAGGAGCCAGCCTTGGGTCTGGTCGCTGTGCAGCCACCCAGGCTCAGACATGGATCTCGCTGTGGGAGGCCCGTTCGGTGATGGCCATGAGCCGAGCCGCCAACCCTGGGCCAGGCCAGGAGGTTGGGCCCTTGGCTCGTGGTCAGCTCGTGGTCAGCATATCTGAGGGGCATCTCCCACCTCTCTTCCTTAGACAGTTGGGGGTCCTGCAAAGTGCTGGCTCGGAGCCCAGAGGGCAGGGAGAGCCGTGGGGCGCAGCCTGGGCCCTCGAGGATCTCACTGTGCAGAAGTGATGAGCGGACAGTTAATGTCACAGACAACCCGACAGGCGCTCCAGGAACGTTCCAGACTGTGAGCTGTGTGGAGAGGCAGGGCCCCGGGGACACGCACATGGGATCTGGGGTCAGAGAGAACTGGTTCCAGTCCTGGCTCTGAAAACATTCCCCAGCTGTGATCCTGGGCACATCCCCAAACTCCCCTGAGCCTCAGTTTGCCCTTCTGCAAGGTGGGGAGGGTGATATCTAAGTGGTTTGCTCTCTGAGGATTAAGTAACTTCCATATGTAAAGTGCTTTGTGTAAGGTCAACCAGCACCACTGTTTAAAAATTCATTTATTTTTTATTTTATACGCCAGTGGAGTGCATTGCAATTCTTATTACCCATAGAGAGCACAATTTTTCACATCTCTGGGTGTGTACAAAGTATATCACACCAATTCGTGTCTTCATACGTGTACTTTGGATAATGATGTCCATCACATTCCACCATCATTGCTATCCCCCTGCCCCCTCCCTTCCCCTCCCACCCCTCTACTCTATCTAGAGTTCTCTATTCTTCCCATGCTCCTCCTCCCCACCCCACTATGAATCAGCAGCCTTGTATCAGAGAAAACATTCGGCATTTGCTTTTTTGGGGATTGGCTGACTTCACTTATGATTACCTTCTCCGATTCCATCCGTTTACCTGCAAATGCCATGATTTTATTCTCTTTAATTGCTGAGTAATATTCCAGTGTGTATATATGCCACATTTACTTTTATCCATTCGTCTCCTGAAGGGTATCAAGGTTGGTTCCACAGTTTAGCTACTGTGAATTGACCCAGCACTATTTCTAATATTGTTTACGATAGGCTAGGTTTTTTTTTTTTTTTTTTTTTGCATCATTGTTATATAGTTCTGAGAGTTCTGACAAATAATAATGCAATCATGTAACCAATACCAAAAAATAGTTCTACCTCTCCAAATTCCCTCCCCACTTTCTTGTTTCCTTTGTGGCAACTGATTACCTCTTAGTTTTTGCAATTGCTCTTGAGATGAAATTCACACAATTCACTTATTTAAAGTGCACAGTTCTATAGTTTTTGGAATAGTCATGGAATTTCTCAACCATCACCACAAGCGTAGGCTACCTGATCACCCACAAAAGAAGCCCTGTAATGTTCAGCATTCACACCTCCTCCCTCCATCTACCCCTCTGCCCACACCCCAGTCCCTGGCAACCACTAATACACTTTCTGCCGCTACAAATCTTGCCTGTACTGGACATTGTCTATAAATGGGATCATATAATAGCTGGTCTTTTGTGCCAGACTTCTTTCACTGAAAAGAATGTTTTCAAGGTTCATCCATGTGGTAGCATGTATCAACATTCCATTCCTTTTTTCTTACTGAATAATATTCCATTGTATGGCTATATCATATTTATATTAAGTTGATGGATATTTGGTTGTTTCTGCTTTGGGGCTACTTTTAATGATGCTACTGAGATAATTCATGTACAAGTTTTTAATAGACATTTTAATAATTTCCCCTGGAATTGCTGGGTCATATGGTAACTCTATGTATAACCTTTTGAGGACCTGCCAGACGGTTTTCCAAAGTGAACAATTCCATGAGCAGTGCACGAGAGCTGCAGTTTCTGCACATCCCTGCCAACACTTGTTATTATCTGTATTTTTCATTATAGCCTTCCTAGTGTGAAGTGGTGTATCTCCGTGTAGTCTCCCCATAATACCCTTAACTCCTGGCAAGTCACTGACTACTCTCTAGCCCTCTAGTTTTGTTTGTTCCAGAATTCACAGTATGTAGCCCTTTGACTCTGCCTCCTGCCACCTAGTACAGTGCATTTGAAGTCATTCATAGATCATGCTCCTTTTTTGTTGCTGACTAGTATTCCATGGCATGGATCTATCAACCTAGGAGTGCCTGCTCTCTGCTCTGTAAAATTGGAGGGGCCCCTTGCCCTCGCCAAAGGCTTTTATGGTTCAAGAGACCTTGATCGCCGTCCCAGGCTACATTTTACGAGACCTGGCCTGTGCTTCTTACAGATTGCTCCAAGCTGCAGAGCTGGGTGTGTGGTCTGAGAGCCGGAGCCCGTGTGGGTGGGGAGATCCACCAGGATTAGAGTTTCCCTGTGACGTGGCTCTGACATCCCGCTCATGGGAAGCGGCCCATTAGGACAGCTGGGGTCTGGACTGCTCAGGACAGCTGGTCCTTGGAGCCCTGTGCTTTCGCTGTTCAGCTGTCTCCCTTCTCTCCAGGGAGCCCCAGAAGCTCCTTGGGCTGATAAAGAAAGCCCTTTTCTCCTTCCCTGATCTGTTTTCCCCTTTTCACGGTAGACTTGCACCCTGGGGCTTTGAGCACGCCACCTTCCTCCCCGATAAAGCCGCCTTCCAAAGTGTTAAGTCAGGCGCGAGGGAGACTGGATGCAATGATGGTAACATCATAATGTGCACCTCCCGGGATCCACACCCACCACATCCAAACCCACCAGGAAGTCATCCCGACTTCGTGCAAGAAGCCCCCATCCCAGGTGGTGGACGATGGAGCCAGGGACCCTGCTGGTAAGCAGCTGGGCCAGGATCTGAGCCCGCTGCCAGGGTGTCCAGAGCTGGGTCTACCTGGGCGGCACTTGTTGAGTTCCTTCTTCTACTTGTGTTGAGTTACTCTCCCCCCAACATTATCATGGAGGTCTCTTTTCTCATTCAGCAGAAACTTGTCCTGTGCAAAGAGGCCAGGGACGCGGAGGGGTTGGTGCGCTGGTTGTGATTTTGTGAGATGCATTAAAACAAGTAAAAACACAGGACTCAGAAAAGTCCACCCCAGGCCACTGAGAAGCAGCTGGAGTCTGCGAGTGATAGGTGGGCCCCGCCTTGGGGGGGACATGGTGTAGACAGTGACTTGCTCAGGTCTGTGTCCCTCCCTTGATGGCAGCTACAGGAGGCTGGGCGGGGCTCAGTGTCCTCTGCACCGGGTGCCACGGCACAGCCAGGATGGACACTTGCAGAATTCTGCATGCACAGCTGCTGGAGTGGGGGACTTAGAGGGGACGGAGAGCGAGCAGCTCTTCCCTCCCCGTGCAGAGGGAAGAGGAAGGCCCTGTCCCTTCCTGTGGGTGAGACGGGGAGGCGCAGGGACCTGGCATCGGGGAACCAGAGTGCTCAGGAGCTGTGGCCACCATGGGAAGGTGGAGGCCGATGTCCTCCAAGGGAAGGCCTTCGAGCTGTCTTAAGCTCTTGGCCGTGGGACTGTGGACGCTGTCACGTCATTACAGTCCCCCCAGCCATGTTGATCCCCCATGGGGAAAAGTACCCGCCTGCGGCCATTCCTTTAGCCAAAAGGGTCCCCAGCCTGGGTGCTCCCCACTCAGCTCTCTCAAACAGCCTGGTGACTCTCTGGGCAGATTCTGCCCCGTTCCCTCCAGGGCCAAAGGCAGCGGCCACGGCTCAGCAGTGGTCTGGACCACAGGGCCGCCCGTGGTCCCCTCTGTCCGCGATCCAGTCAGCCAGTGTTTGTTGGGGAGCTACTGTGCACCAGGCTCAGGGCTAATGCCCGGATGCTCTCCTACTTCAGAACCAGATGGTCCCGGGGTCGGCTCTGCACTTGGAATCTGACTTCTGAGTTAAAAAGGTAAAAATCAGCTCAGCCTTAACTCAGTTAAAAACAAAACAAAATCAAAAACTCAGAAACACCAGAACACTCAGCCACCACGTGCTGGGTGGAACTCTGGCCCACCCGCGAGGTCCTCATGGGTCAGGGATGGTAGGTGGTGTTTCTGGACTTCCAAAGCCTTCCTGGGAGAGTAGCAAAGATGCTGGTCCCCTACAGCTGACTTAAAAATGTTATTTGTCTGTGAAATTTCTTCCTTTTCTCTCATTCTTTTTCTTTCCCTCCCTCCTCTCTTTCTCCCTCCTATACCTCTCTCTCTCTCTCTCTCTCTCTCTCTCTCTCTCTCCTTCTCTCCCTTCCCTCTACAAATATTAAATCACTCACAGTTTGTCTGAGGCTGTTTCTGAGATACAGCAGCAATCAGCACAGACAGAACCGCCTGCCCCCGGTGGAACCTCATCCTTGTGGATAGAAACAAGAACCTTCTGTAATATAAATCATGTGGTGCGCTCGGTGAGGGTCTGCGCTGCAGAGAAAAATGAAAGCCAGGAATGAGGAGAGTTAAGTATTGGGAGATTTTGATTTTAGCTGGGAAGTCTTCCTTGAGAGAGGGAGATTTTAGGAGGCCTTCACAGAAGCTGGGGAATGAGCTGTACAGGTAACTAGAGAAGGGTCTTCTAGGCAGTGGGAGGGGCAGTGTGTGCAAAGGCCCTGGGGCAGGAATGTGCCTGGTGGGTTTGCAGAATCATGAAGCTGCTGACTGAAGTGGGTTGACCCAGGGGAGAGCGTAAGAGATGAGTTTTGGTAGGTAACGAGGTGGGGCTGGATCTTGGAAGGGTTACGGAATCATGTTCCACACAGTGATTCTCAAAGTGTGGCCCCCCTGAGTCACCCCAGACCCACCGAATAAGAAACTCTGGGTGTGGGCTCCACTGTCTGTTGTAAGGAGTCCCCTGGGGGATTCTGATGCCCCCTGCAATGCGAGGGCCACTGCTGTGGAGCTCCAGGGTCACCCTCCCCACAGTCTGTTTGTCCCTCCAATGTCCCGGCTGCTGTGGGCAGGAGCAGGTGTGGCCCAGACAGGAGGAGCAGTCACTGTTGACCTGTCCCTGATCCCAAGAAATGCCATCATCCCTGCGTCTGAAAGATGACATTCAGACTCATGAAAAAGCCAGCCTCGCTGCCTGGGGTCAGGCGACTGCGGGGACAAGGTAGGAGGCGGGGTGTGGGGGCAGGGCGAGAGGTGGGGTCAGTGGCCATCAGTGGCCGTCAGGGCGGGGACCTCTGGTGCAGGCCTCTCACTGTCAGATGAGGAGACCAAGGACGAGAAGGGGGAGGTGACGCCCGTGAGCCACCTGTGGGGTCGCAGTGGGTCCTCAGGACCCCTAGGCACCGCTGCTCTGCCTCAGAGCTGGGGACCCTGCCACTCAGCAGGGGTCGGGTGCTGGCCGTGTGCCCGCTGCAGGTGGGGGGGACCCTGGCTGTCAGGGACGACCCCGACACAGTAGCAGGCAAGGTCTGGGGACATGGGGTTGCAGAGGCCCCCAGGCAGACCTGAGTGTCACTTGACTTCCCTCTGGGTCATCAGAGCAGCCGTGAGTCACCAACGAAAGCTCTCGGTCCTGACCCCTCGTCTGCGCCGGGCTCCACTGACCCTTCTTTCCCATCTGGTCGTCTCATTCCCATTTTACAGACAAGAAAGTCAAGTCCGGGAAAGCTGAAGTCCCTTGCCCAAGGGGGTTCCACCCAGCCCGCCTCCCACCAGAGCCGGGGAGTCCTCCAGTTCCCTCTCCTCTCCCTGCCCATGTTTCTTCCTGGGTCCTCCCTCCTTCCTGCTCTGGAGGACCCAGTCACACACATGGGCAGTCGTCACCCTGTACCACACCCTGCAGCTGCTCGAATCAGGGTCTGCACAAAGTGCCATGGGAACAGAGATGATAGAGCCCTTCCCAGAGAGGGTGATGGCTGAGCGGGGCTTGGCAGGATGCGTAGGAGTCCGACACACAGAGGTGGGAGGTGATGAGAGGAGGATACGGAGAGGAAATCGGAGACATTGGTGACATTGCAGGTCACCAAGGCCCTGGATGGTACATAGAGGAGCTGCAAGGGCCCCGAGCACTCAGAACATTCAGACCCTGCTGCCGTCAGGGAGGACATGGGACCGGGTGAGCCCAGGTTTCCTGATGGCTCTGGTCCCAGGGGACTCTGAGCCGTGGGAGGCCAGAAGCCCAGGCTGAGCTTTGTCAAGCAGCTTTCACCCCGGGCCCTGGGCCACTGGCTTTTGGAGAAGTGAAAAATACCTTTTCTCATTTCTACGTGCACGTCCATCAGGAGAGATTCCACCATTTACATCAGCAATCAGAGGAAAAGTGCCCACGGCCCGCCGTCCCGCCGTCCCGCTGTCCTGCCGTCCCGAGGTGGACAGGGCCGACCACCTGGAGTATATTCTTTCCAAATGTTTTGATGCATTTATCGCTTTTCCTTGCAAAATAGAATCGTAGCACCGCGCTGTTGTGTCCTTGCTTCTTCCGCTTACGCTGTGACCCTCTTTCCTGGCGTGATGTACGCTGACAGCATCATGTAGAATGGCTGCATCGTGTTCCATCTTGGGGCCGGTTCTCTAATATTGGACGTTTAGGTTGTTTCTTAGTTTTCGATTCTATAAACAGCCTGGAGTGAATTACCTGCAGTGGGACCTTTAGTCCATGATTGATTCTATCCTGAGGATCGATTCCTAAGCCTGGGATGGCTGGATTCGACCAGCCAGCTCTTAAAGGCCTCGAATACCTTCCAGAAAGATGGCAGCGACGGCCATCGAGGTTCGAGGGAATGTGACCAGGGACAGTTCCTTTCCCTACACGACTCCTGGTGTCGTTGAAGGGGGCAGAGGGCGGGCAGGAAGGGGGGATCAAGATGGTGCTTATGTTACTAATGCGCTGTCAGATCTGTCGTGATTTCATGAGAGCAGCCCAGACAGATGGGCAGTGTGTCGTGCAGCCGTGTGGCTGCCCGGTACTGGACCTGCACCTGAGCTGGTGTGAGCACCTCCTCGGGCCGTGCTGGGAAACGGCGGACCTCCTGCAGGTCAGCGGGGTGCAAGGTCCTTCTAGGCAGCTGGCCGGCAAGGCGGAGGAGCGGCAGGGGTGAGCTCAGTCCTTAAGTCAAAATGCAGGGTCACTCTCTCACTCTCCTCTGAAGCAAGGACACTGGTCAGTGCCCTCTCTGTTGTGTGCCTCTCCTCCGCCAGATGCGGGAACTGGGTGAGTCTTTCCACCCCAGGGAAGGAGCAAATGAGGGCGTAAAGAAGCGTCTTCTGGGGTGTTGGGAGAATGGATGTCGCTTGCAGGGCAGGACCCGTGGGGAGAGGGGGATCCGCATTCTCTAATGACAATTATAAAATGATACCTACTATGCTGAATGCTCTCCTCAGCTTTTGGAGACTTTTTTTTAGAGTTTTTGTAACTTCTTTCTCATTCTCTTAACCATGAGTGAGTGTCCTGTCCATGTCTGCCTTGTAAATGAGGAGACTAAAGGTTCAAGAATGAAGTCTCCTGTCCCAAATCGTACACGGAGGCGCTGGCATTGAACTTGGGTAGGCTGACCGCCGAGGCCAGTCTCTCAGCCGTCGCTAACCCGCCTCCCGCCCTCAGCATCACCTGACTTTGGGAAGGTTGATGGTCCTTCTTCTTAGAGGAACAGCCAGGCCTGCCGGATTGTCCCTGCCCTGGGTGGATGTGTCACAGCCTCGGGCCAGACCTCTGCCCCGCTCTGCTTCCATCAGATCCGTTAATTGCTTTTGAAAGAACCACTTCTCCAAAGGTCCTACATCCTATGGAACACGCACAGCAGAGAGGACTTTGACAAGTGTCCTTGCTTCAAAGGGGACTGAGAGAGACACACTCAAGTTCACAAAAGTTTCTGAGGACTCTGTTTTGACCTAAGGACTGTGGCAGCTCGGTAAGGATTGGCTCTGATTTAAGGAGAAAACATGAATCTCTTAAAGAAACCATTTTTGGATCAGATTTGGGTGGAGGGATGAGAATACTAATTATACGTTTAATTGTGTCTATTGCTCTTTAGAGTAAACTTGAAGAAATTAGGTAAAGACAGAGAAACTGAGGTTTTCTTTAAGTGGTTTTCTGGTATTCAAGCAGTTCCCCAAAGAACAGGCACCTCGGTTGTAACCCATTTTCTGTTTTAATTGTCTTACACGCTGAAACTAGGCGCTTTTTTTTTTTCTGTCTTAAAGCAGGCAATTTTGGTGTTCCTTTAATTATATGTTGTTGTGATTCTCTTATTCTTTAAACATTGGCTAAGCTATACTAAAAAATCCGTAGACCTTGATGTTTATGCATTAGTATATCCGATTGGTAAAACTGTTGGTGAGGGAATACAGGACATTTACTGAGAGTCTGGATTCTGTGGGTCTCCAGTCTTGAGGTTCACGGCTGGCTGTATCCTTGATGAGCTGTGATTTGGGGGAAGTTACCGAACCATCTCTCCTTTAATTTCTTGCCTGTAAAATGGGAGAACAGTGTCCTATAATTGTTATGAGGATCTGGTGGCTTTTTGGTGGGGATGAGCTAGGTTATGCCACAATAAAGCCAGATCCCATATCAGTGCAAGCAACAATTATTTCTTACTTATGCATACTCCTCTGAACATCTGCTTGTTTCTCGAAGTTGGCTCTGCATGTTGGCTCAACACATTCCAGGCAGCTTTGGTCTTTACAGCCCCTTCCTATCAACATGCTCCTTTTTATAACTGGGAAGGACAGATTATGGAGAATTGTGTACTGACGGCCAAGGCTTCCTATTGCAGAGACAGTGATACAAATCACAAACCACGAATCGCTGTTTGTACTTCACTGGCCAAAGCCAGTTGCATGGCCCTGCATGAATTCAAGGTGGTGAGCAGGGCCCAGGAGTAGAGGGCAGCCGTCAAAATTGGTGAGCAGCAGCATGTCCACCCTGAGACGT
The DNA here is from genome assembly GCF_047511675.1 of Marmota flaviventris. NCBI lineage: Eukaryota > Metazoa > Chordata > Mammalia > Rodentia > Sciuridae > Marmota > Marmota flaviventris. Next base: position 14,867,337 of record NC_092500.1, on the reverse strand, counting down.
GTACTGCCTGGCAAACAGTCAGCGTCAAATAAGTGAAAGCTTATTTGATAAGTTGCCGAAGATGGGCACTATCAACATGTAAGTGAATGATTTTTCCAAGCTGGTTTTGAAGTGGTTTTAGATTTGATCTAAAGAATAGCTCTTGGCTGCTCAGAGAGGCCCATGTCAACTCCCCTGGGACACAGTGTCACTCACTGGCATGGTGTTTACTCCAGGGCCTGGCACGTGGTGGTCTGCGCACATGTTGAGGAGCATTATCAGTGTTTGAGAGTTGGACGGGCGTGGGGTCAGGTGGACTTGACGTAAATCCCAGCACCAACACACCTCCTGAGAGGAGGGCCTTGGCCAGGTCATTTTTCACCTTTCTTAGACTCGGTGACGTCACAGTTAAAATGGTGAGTGGTAATGCCCACATCACAGCTGCTGTGATGATTAAATAAGATAATGTTGTAGGGACAGCAGGAAACAATTTTGTTTGGCTACAGCCAGGTTCAGGGGGCACAGCTTTTGCTGTAATCAGTCAAGCCCCTGAACCCCGAGGTCAGGGAGTTTCGGAGTTTTGTACCCAGCGTGTAAGCGGGGGGCTCAGAAGTTCACAGTCTGTAAAAGTTCACATAAAAGCAGCTTTTTCTCTCTCTGTTCTGGGCAAGTTAACCCTTCAAGGACAACACCTGAGAAGGGGAGAGCTTCTTCTCCCCTCTCTTTCCTCCCCTGCCAGCTGTCACCATGGAGCCCAGTTATAACTTATCTTAAAAATGTAGACATCTCTGTGAAGCCCAGCTCAAGGCCAGAGGCCTTGTTTGCACATTTCTTCAAAGTACTATACTGGATAAGTGTTTTTGAAAAACTAGTCAGGGGGTGTCCAGCACCTGGAGTGCTGGTATCTTCCCGGCCAGTGGCCAAGTAAACAGGGAGACACGAAAATAGGAAGTTTATCTACATTGGACTCTTTCTCAGAGACTTTTTTGCTGACAGTCCTAAAATCAGCCCTGGTGAAGAGGGCTTTTCTGTGGAGAAAGGGGGTGCCACTTCAATAATACACACAGAGCATTTGCAGAGCCCCATACAAAGCTCAGTGTTTGTGGATGGCAGTCGGTACTTGGGTTGTGGTATAGGGACTGAGCCCAGGGGTGCTCTCCCTCTGAGCCACACCCCCTTTTTTATCTTGAGGCAGGATTACACTAAATTTCTTAGGACCTCACTAAGTTGCTGAGGCTGGCCTTGAACTTACCATCCTCCTGCTTCAGCCTCCCAAGTGGCTGGGATTTACAGGCGTGTACCACTGCGCCTGGCTGATGATGAACATATTTTCCTGAACCTTCAACTTACTTGGATATAAAGTGAGAATATTAATATGTAGCTTTTAGAGGTTTGGGGGGTCTGAGGAGACACTTAATATACACGTGGACACTTAATATACAGAGTAGACAGAAAGAAATCTTTTCCTCTTCTCTCTTAATTCATAATTATGTCAGATTTTGATCCCGATCCAACCGTGGGAGACCATTTGGGATTGTTCACTTTCCAGAAAGCATAAAAGTTGAGATGGTCTCCTGGTAGTGAACCAGACATGTTCTAAGGAGCACTGCCCATCTCCTTCCACCTTCCCTGCCTCCCGAGGTGGCTGCAGATCGGAGGAGCTGACGTAAGCGTCTTCCAGGGCGGGTCCAAGAGAGCTGCCCAGTAAGTGTGGGTCTCTACGATCCTGGCCCGGTCCCTCCATGTCATCTCCTCCCTAAGGTGCTGTTCCTAGGACAGGAGGGAATTTTAGGCACTGGGAGTGAGGGGGGGCGGGGAATGACCTTGAAAACTAGCTTCCACAGAACAGCTGAGGTCAAGCTATTTGGATGTAATGAGTCTCCTGGGAATACAAGAATAAACTCCATGCATTCCTCCTCCAATGTCTTTTCCCCTCTTTTTGGTATCAGAGATTGAACCCAGGGGTGCTTAACCACAGAGCCACATCCCCAGCCCTTTTTATTTATTTTTTATTTTGAGATGGGGTCTCACTAAGTTGCTTAGAGCCTTACTGAGTTGCTGACGTTGGCTTTGAACTTGCAATCCTCTTGCCCCAACCTCGGGAGCTTCTGAGATTACAGGAGTAGGCCACCATGCCCAGTTCTTCTAATGTCTTAAAAAAAAAAAAAAAAAAAAAAAAGGTGGGAGGAAGGAAGTTGAAAAGGGAAAAAGCTGACACAGGAAACAATTCTGCAGGCTGCAGGAAAGGTTGTGGCTGAGGGGAACAGTGTGGGTGATTGATTGGTCATGCCTGCTGGGTTGCGGCTAGAGGAGGAGGGTGGCACTTAATGATGGAGAGCTGCCCTCTCCCTCCAGCCCTGCACTAGCAATCAAATTAGTGGAAATACAGCTTTAAGAGTGAAGGATGGCCTTTTATTCAACCTCTAATTGAGATATTTAGCAAATGTGTTTTACTATTAAAATGAAAATGGGGTGGAAAATAGACTTAATTTTATAATCCACATGGAGTACTCTGTCGACAGAAAATATATTTTTAATGAGTGAGAGGGAAAGCCACCCCCGTCATCTGAGTTGCTGACTATTGCTGCTGGGTGAGAAGGGGTCCGATGGCAGACCTAGGGACAGGGAGAGGGCACTGCTTTCCACACAGTGGCTCCGAGTCCTGGCTGTCCCTGGGCCTCTGAGTCAGAACATTTGTCTTTCTTCCCAACCTTTGTTTTTTCCTGTTGCAAAATTTCAAACCTACAGAAAAGTTGAACAGTACAATAAATACCTGCATGACCTTGACCTTGACTTGACTATTGGCTTGCTGCCACATTTGCACCCCTACTCTGGTCTCTACATGCCCCCAACTCACATATTCCCATTTTAGCATGTAAGTCTCAGGCATCTTCACCCCAAACGTTCCAGCTGCGTTTCCAAAGAACGTGGACACCAATGGACACTCTCCTACCTGATGCAGGATGATTGTCACAACCAAGAGATTTGATATTCATACATAACATTATCACACCAAGGAAGGGATCAATTCAGTGACACCATCATGCCCTTCAGTCCTTGCTGACTTCTCATCAGATGTCCCAGAAATTTTTATCACCTTTTTAAAATCTAGGAGCTCATGTGTTACATTCAGCTGTGACATCTCTTTAGCCTCTTCTAATCCAGAGTGGCCCCTCCCCCGCCTTTTTAATGTTTCGGAGACCGACTGGTTCTAAAGAAAAACAGTTGGTGTCTGATGGAATGTCCCACATTTCTCTGATGGTTTCCTTATGGTCGGGTCAAATGAAGTGTGTTTGGCAGGAATACCGACAGGGTGCTTCCTCCTCTGTCATATCGGGAGCGCTAATGTCTGCCTGTCCCATAACTGAGGCCACTTTGGTTAGAGCTAAGGACTGCAAGATCTTGCCACTGTGATCCTTTGTGATTATTAACTAATCTGTAGGTGACACTTTGAAATCCCACAAGTGTCCTGTTCCCCAACCACCTTTCTCCCAAAGGGCTGTCCCGACCTGAATCAGCAACGACACCAGGGAATGCAGATAGCAGTTTTCTATTTCTCTTGTTCCTTCCGCAGTGACTGACTTGTGTTCCAGAAACTCGCGGGTTGATCACTAACGGTTTTGAAGCTTCATCCTACTTATCAATATAGAAAGCATAAGCAGAGAGGGTGGGTCTGAGGGTTAATCTTGATAGCGGACATGAAAGAGTTCTGTATAAATGGTCACAGGTTGGATCATTGAAATTCTACCATTTGCATTTTAGGGAGTGATGAATAAGATGAATGAATAATCTCAGGTAAGGTGAATGCATTTTTCGAAGTTGGTTGTTTCCCAAAGAAATGCACATAAACAGTTCAGGTCAACAAATTTATAAGCATCTACACAGTGCTCAGCTTGGAGATGAATAACTGAGTGCCCTGAATTAGTTTAATGCTGAGGGGGAGAGAATGGATATCATTAGGACAAAAAAATAATTGGTCAGTTAATTCACTCATTGGTTATTTTATTCACTCAATAAACCTTTGATGAGGGATTACAATGCTGAGTCAAATAATCTCTGGTTTCAGCCCCAAAGAGCCAAAGGCCTGGTGAGGAGTCCTGTGGCGTCTCCTGATGGGGGGCCCCTGGAGCCCAACAACCCTTTCCACCACATCACAGAATGGAAATGGCAGTGGGGCACAGTTCCCCATGTCCTCCTGAAAACCAGCATAAAGCCAGGGGCCAGGAGACCCCAGGGAGAGCCTCACCCCACCCTCTGCTGTTGTGAATACAACCTGCAGCTCACCCACTTCCCATTCCAGCCAGCCATTTGCTCTGGGCCAAGATCCTCTCAGACAGCCAGAGTGTGTTCCCCAGCTGCTCCTCCCATGGGGGGACCCAGGTGACCTGGGCCATTTGCCTTCAGTTTGCCACCGAGGGTGCAGCTCTCTCACAATCTGCAGGTGGGCTCCTTGCTGCTACCTTCCCTCCCTTGGTGGAAGTCCAGTGGGAGCTGCTGTGGGTGGAGTCTGTCCCTTTGGACGTGGAGGTCCTGACGAAGTTCAGTGGTGTAGAGGCTGATGGGTGTGGACGCCAGGGCCGACCAAGAAAGACCAGGTACCCCATTTCCCCGGCCTTTCCTTTCTGGATCTCAGATTCGTTCGACGGTTGATTATTCGTATTCTCAAGTTCACGGACGACTCAACGTCATCAGGGCAACACTCTTTCTTGTTTTACATCTTAACTTTTCTTAATTCATCTGTGACTCCGCTCCCCTCTTGGTCCCCATCCAAGGTGTTTAGTGCATGTTCCTGAACAGCTGCGATTCTTCGCAGCGCATGCAGCGTGGCTTTGTGTACGTACAGTGTTGACTTACAGAAATGAGGTTGTGCCAACGTGCTGATTTGGCTCCTGCCATTTCCACTCCTGTTCTCCCTGCGAGGGCTGCTGGCTGTAGTGCAGCTTAGCCCACCTTGGATCAGCCAAGAGGGGCTGAGCGGAACTACAGTCACGCCACCCAAACCACACTGTCCCGAAGTGGCCAAAATAATGTGGCCATTCCCACCTTCATAAGAGGTAAGAACTGCAATCCTACCAGGAGTCTAGAAGGAGGAAAAATTGAAAATACTTGGTAAACAGTGCTAAGGACTGTCACGCCAACGCTCAACCTGTCACGATCACCCCCGGCATTATCCATTCTTTAGTGACGGGCATCTGTGTGCTTACACTTTCCCACTGCCACAAACACCAGCCCTGTCATGAATGTCCTTGTTCCTGTCTCCTTGTGGACTCATGCAAGTAGCTCTCTGAGATCTATACCCAGGACAGGGATTTTTGGTTCCTCAAGTTTATATATAACTTCATTTTTGATCATCACTACTAACAGGGCATCAGCCAGTGTCTTGTTGAAGGATTCTTCTTCCTGCCGAGGAGGTTGAAGCAGCCTGAAAACTTGAAGTCTAAAATAATTAATGAAGAACACTATATAAAAGAGTCAGAAATATATTTATAAAAGCAGAGCCCCTGATACATCCAGTCCACACAAGAGCTAGAACTAGTGTGAGGGTTCGCATTCACCCATGTCCTCTCCAAGATTTAGGGTTACTCAACATTGTATTGTTGCCAGTCAGTTGAGTATGATGGGAAGGTCATTGTTGATTCATTTTCATGTCTAGTAAGTTAGAGCATCTTCTTATCTACTTTTTACTCCTGTGAACTGCCCATTAAATTCATTGACCATTTTTCCGTTGTATTTCCTGTCTGCTCCTGTTGATCTGTAGGGGTTTCTTGTGTAGCTGGATGTCATCCTTAGTTGCAATGTCTGAACCCAACAATCTTTTCTGCACTCTGCCATCTCTCTGTGAACTTGTCCATTTTAAGTTTTGGTGAACAGAAACTCTTAATTTGGATGCAATTAAATCTCTCAACATTTTTTTTTCCTTTTTGATTTGTGCTTTGGGGACCTTGTTGAAGAACTTTTTGTACCCTGAGTCCACAGAGAGATTCTCTCACACTTTCTTCTCTAGCTTTAGAGTTTTCTTTTTACACTTGACGTTTTTCATCCCCTTAGAGAATACCTTCCAATCTGATATATGGGAGGGATCCAAGTTCTTTTAAGGAGCCAGTTTTCTTGACGTTATTATAGAATTATTCCTTTCTGCACTGAGATGAGGCATTTTTATCCTATATCCCATTCTCCTGTGTGTGGATTTGTTTCTGAACTTTGTATGCTGTTCTGAATAGGGGTCTCTGAACCTTACTGTTCAAATAAATAATCAAAAAACCCCAGCATGATATTTTTTGCCTTTTTTTTTCCCTGAATTACCTGCTCTGATTAGGGGTGTCTTGATGATTCCCCATAGTGTTGGGAGGAGGACAAGCATGGTGAAACGAACATGAACCCGGGGTTCAGGTGAACTTGGTCTCAATTCTGGCTCTACCACTCGGCAGTCACCTGGACTGGAGTAACTTCGTCAACCCCTTCGAGCCTCCATTTCTCTGTAAGACAGGAATGAAACAGAAATCTTGGGTTTTTGTAAGAATTAAAGGCTAGCATATTTCCTAGCATGGTTCTCAATACATGTTATTTTGATCATCAGCATCACACGTTGACTTTAGTGATGCTGTAAGCTGTTTTTCCCACCCTCACAAGGTGGACATAAATGGGGGACACATAGCCACAGCCACCCAAATGTCATTGCCACTTGTCACTCCCTGCTGCTCCGTAACTTCCTCCCAGTTATCCTTGAGTGTCCCCAGGGTGTCCTATGTAGGTTCATGGAAGCTTCTAGTGGGCTTTCTCACCAGACCCTATTTCCTCACTGCTGGGGTCCCTTTAGAGCATCTTCTCTGTCCTCTTCCACAGTCACCCAATTGCCCCACAGATTAGGGGACTCAGGAAGGCCTGGCGTGAGGTAGCTGCTCCGCTAGGAAAGCTGCCCAGGTCTGCCCCCTGCCTGGTCATTTCTGCATGAGGGCTTTAGGAACACAGTATTTCTCTCCAGTTCCTTTCTCCTCTTAGCTCCTTCCCCGGAAAAAGTAAGAATAAAACAAACCAAGTGTCTGGGCCACAGTTGAGAGGAGCACTTGAGGGCCAGGCTCTGGGATGGGTGGCCCGGTGGGGCTGCTCAGGCTGGGCTGCTGGACATAGTGTGGACTAAAGGCCACGCAGAGCTGGCCCTGGGGAGGTGCTGCTTGGCTCTCTTTCCAAAAAGGCATCTTTTTTTTTAAATCCCCTACTTTGTGGTTTAAGCTTTTGATCCCTTGGTGGTGGCTCTGTTCTGCTGCTTTCTGGGCCCTGGAGGGCTTCAGTCCATGCAGGTGCACACAGAAGTCCTGGACTTGTTACACTGGCCAGGAAGGGCTGTCATCTTCCCAGGAGGACAGCCACCTCCACTAAGAGGTGGCCCCCAGGGGCTGCTCATGGAGGGAGCAACGACCTAGCCCACCCCCTTCCCACCCTTCCTGGGCCGGGCACAGTGAATCCAGAACACTCTTCCCCCCTCTGCTTTGTGATGTTAATAAAGCAGCTCCATCTTTCTAGATCCCGAGGCCTGTGTGCTGCCTCTGGCTTAATCCCAGCTTGACTAGCAAGCAGGGAGATCATTCTGGAACTTGGCTATGTCAGAATGAGACTAAACCCCATCTTTAGGTTGCTTCTGCCACACCGACAGGATTCTTCAAATAGCCTCAAGATGGGCTGTGGACAGGGTCCCCACGGACGGAGATGCAGGGAGCCTGCCCGCTTCCTGTTGCTAGGACCAGGGAGTGACAGAAAGATGTCTCCCCTGCCTGTCCAGCCCCTGGGAAGGAAAGATTTGACTGGCAAATTCAGGTCTAGGATGCGCTTCCGCTGACCCGCCAGGTTCCTGAGACGCTCAGGGGACAGAAAATAAGGGAGGGCAGTGGGGGGACTTCGGCCCAGAGGCCCAGAGCTCTGTCCAGCTTCAGAGCCAGTGCCCTGATCTCAAGCAGAAAGGCCTGACAGAATCTTTTGAAGTCCTTGCTCAGCAGCAGAGCATTCCTTGCTTTTCTTTCTTAAATACCCCTGGAGCTGGAGAAGTAAATAAATATATGCTCAAGATAATGAAATTGAATTTTTTATTGTTCCTCCATTTCCATATTGATAGCGTAGTATATTTATGACATTTCTATGCTGCACGTTAAGAGGAAGAATGTGATTCACTCTTAAAGCCACATTTCCACCTATTTGGTCTCTACTCAACCTTGGACGGCAAAGACACTGGGTACCTCTGCCCCATGGTGTCTGTGTTCATGACAGACCCAAGTCACGGAGCACAGCACTTTTTATCACTGGGCTCAGATGGGACTTCTGGATCCTTCTCAACACTCCTGATCCGAATCGACATGTGAGCTATTCTCTATCCTGCCTCAGAGTCATCTGGTCTTCTTTGTAGTGCTCCGTTAATTGCAGACACTTGGCTCTTGGATCTTACCTTATTAACTAGATACATGGTTTAACTTTTATTATTATTATTATTTCCATAAGTTGCTTGAGAGAAGAATCTGTGCTTGATCCATGTGCACAGTCCCGCCTCTGCCCGGTGACCACGGTCAACACCTGCTTGTTGGATCCATTAATGTCTCCCTAGGATGAAGAGGCCAGCGTGAAGCTACAGCCAGGATCAGCTCTTTTAGGGATCCTGTCCCTGTCTTCTGGCTCTTCTTGAATGAATGAAAGCCAACCAACAATTAGCAAAGGTGGGGGTGGGGTGGGGGGAACACAAGTAAAACAAAGCCAACAGCCCATTTAAACCCATTTCCTGCCCCAAAACGGATGAAGCAGGGACAGTTTGTCTCATGTAAATTTTATAATACAGGAAACTGCCTTCCCTGAGCCAGAACACGACTCAACTTGATGCCTTCCCCAGCTTGGTTCCAGCCAGTGTGTGGCACTGAGGCACAAGGGAATGACCTGTGTCCTCAAGGAGTGTCTGCACTGAGGGGCCATGAGGTGTCCACCCAACTGACCAAAGAGACAAAGTACCCCAGACAGTGTCTCCTACTGAGGCTGGCTACACAGATCTTTCACCACCCCTGAGGATGCCACCTACGTCCCCTGGGGGCCTTGGTCACAGGTTCACCCCTTGTTTCCTTCCTGTCTGTCCTCTCTGTCCCTAATGACCCTGTCACTCTCTCTTTCTTTTCCTACTTTGTTTTTCTTAGCACTTTCCACTGGGGGACCTCTAGACATCCGCTGCTCATTAGATGCTCATTGTCTGGCACTCCTTCCTCTGCTTCTTGACAATGCATGACAGTCACAGATGTCCCCTGGGGAAGGGGCAAAGCCACCTCTGCCTGAGAACCGCTGACCTAGAACAACACTGAGCTCATAGTAAACACTAAACAGAATACAAGTTGTGAAATCAGTGGACTCTCCGCCCCTCGGTACTGCTCCTGGCTCCCTCCCGCTTCCTGTCCCATCTGTGTGCAGACTGAGAGCTTCCGACCTTGTGGGCTGATGGTGGGGACAGAGAGGAGACCCAAGAAGCATCCAAAACAGCGAAAGCTCCACAGGAGCCGGTGCTACAGCTGTGAGTTCTACAGAGGCCTCCCCTGAGCTCTGTTGGGCTTTTGAGCTGTGTCACCCCACGGCCCCATCTCCAAGCCCCTCCAGGGTTCAGATAAGGAAACCGAAATGCAGACCGCAGGGCGTGTGTGACCTGCCCAACCAAGGTCACACGGCCAGGAAGCCACAGAGGGCCTTTGGGTCCCAGGTGTCTGGGCTACATTTCCCCATGCTTCCTCTCTCTCTGTGGCCCTTGAGAGACGGTGACCCTGCCACTCAGCATCTTCTCAGCCCCCAGCTGGTGCCTTCTGTTCATGCTCAGTCAATATTTGTGGAAGAACCAAAAGCTCAGCCCCCCCAAAAAGAAGTCAGACAGGATGGACGCAGGAGAGGAGTCCATGCAGAGAGCTCAGGAGGTGGAGAGGGCTGGCAGGGAAATGATTGGCATGTCTCCTGGGCAGAGGAGGCCCGGGCAAGGCCCCCGGCTGTAAGGGCCCTGGAACCTGCAGTCCATTTCCCTCCGGTGGTGGTGGGGGGACTGGAGAGGGCCTGGGGGCAGCACCCTCCTCTCCTTCACGTGGGCTGCTTTTCTCTCCCTCTGTCCCTTCTCCCAGTCAGAGGCTTTGAGGGCTGCTTGGTCTCTGCCTTTCCTGCTTCCTGCCTCTCCCAGCCCCTGCCTGGAGCTTCAGAGGTGGCCTAGTTGTCTAACCCACATTCCTGTGTCCTGCTGCTCACAGGTGCGTGCAGACCTCCCCCCTCTCCTGCAGGACTGGCCCTGAGGCCTGGCTCAGCTCCTCCTCCCCACAGCAGCCCGAGGCAGCCCTCTGAGCTCTCCTCTGTCTTTCCAGAAAGAGCTTCCTTCCTTGCTCCTCCCTGACAGCTGTGGCTCCTCCAGCCTGCTGGGACGTGGGGTGCCTCTCCGCTGCCTGGAAGGGCTTTAGGTACAAACAGTGGCCCCGGGAAAACAGGTGCTTTCTGGGCCCGGGCACAGGAAGCTGGGCTCCAGCTGGTGGCTTCCTAGTCACAGTCTCTGGGTCTCCTTGTGTTTTCCTCAGCCCCCCCCCCAACCCCCCAACATTGAATCACTTGATTACCCTCCCGCTCTGGCATCCAAACTTGCCTGAGATTGGGATCGGTTTCCTCTCTGGGTCCCTGAAGGGCTACTTGGGATGGATGGAGTCTCTGACTTGGGGGAGGTTGTCTTTATGGCCTCCACTGCTTATAGGACAAACAGACTTGAAGGACAGACTCCTTGGCTTTCTTGACTGAGGAGCCGTCCTGAAATGCTTCTTTATCCAGCCAAGGGTGAGAGTTGGGGGTTCCTTTTAAAAGAACAGCAACAAGCCAAGGCCCTTCCCCACTGGCTGGGGGCCCTTAGCGCGTCGGGCCACGGCTCTGGGCTCCAGTTCCTCACCCTAACAGGGGACATTCATCCCTAAGTTGCTGGAGTCCAAGAAGCTGGGCCGGATGCTCTCTAGAGGTTCCTTACCACTTGGTTTCTCTGGTCCTCCCAGCTGCTTCCTCCCATGGCTTCTCTTCCTGCCCCTTGGAGCTCCGTGCACCTCTGGAGGAGAATCCGGAGCACTTACCCTGAGCCCGAGGCTCAGCACCACCAGCCTGGCTGCCTCGCCCCATGTCCCCTTCCCTTCCCAGAGTGAATGGCTCCGCAGCCCCCGGGCCCTTGTGCCTTGTTCCCTGAATATGACCAGCAGCTCTCAACTCTGGTCTTTGCACTTGAGGTTCCTGCGGTGTCCCCCAGACAGCCCCGGGGCCCCTGCACTCGCTTCCGGCTGGTGCTCGCTCACCTGCCCAGACACGCTTCCTTCTTCCTGCCCCCTGTTCTGCGCCCCAGCCGGCCCCTGGGTTCCCTGGCCTGCCTGTCCTCTTGGGGACTTGTGCTGCAGACATCTTTTGTTCTGCTCAATTCCTTGAGAGCTGAGCTTCCTGTTTAGGTCACCACTGTGTCCTTGAGACCTAGAACTCTCCTGGCACAGAACCCTTGTCCATGAAAACGCAGCCCGTGAACGGATGGACAGATCAACTGACATTTATGCTGCAAACTCTGTGAGCCTGAGAAATGACTCCTCCTGTGGCCCCAAGTAGGCAGTTTCCTTCTTTAGTCTGTACATGCACTAATAATCAGAGCTGCCTATTATTGAGTGATTACTGTATACAAAGCACCGTTGCTAAACTCAACCCTACCAGAGCTGAATGGGCAAGGTAGTAGTGGCCCCATTTCATAGGTGAGGGGCTTATGGGGGTAAGAGGCAGAGTCTCCATTTGAGCACTGTCTGCCTGAACCCACAGTCCACCATCAGGAGAGCCAGTGGATACCCCTGGACACAGAGGTGGGCTGCCCAGGTGGGGCTGGAGGCCATTCCCCGACACCTGTTGGTAGCGCTGTTCTCAGCGGTCTTTGGAAATTGCCCCATTTGAGAGCGCTCCTGCACCCGTCACACCCCCTGGGTAGGCAGCACTTGTTCGGTGACTGATGGATGTCAGGTTCAAGGGCCCAGTCCCCCTGCACCAAGGGGAGACCGGGCTGAGGCCTCCATGGAGAAGGCATCCCAGGCCAGCTTCTCCCCTGCCCAGTCCTGCTTCTCGCCCTTCCCTGACACGGGGGTAGAGTCAAGGAGCATGTGGAGGAGTGTGTGTGTGCGTGTGTGTGTGCGTGGGCATGTGTGTGTGCACCCCACGCATGCACCTCCAGGGCTCATCCCATCTTCTCTTCTGATCCTCGGAGACCAGCCTGCGTCATGGGCCTCTCCCCTGGACCCCTGAGGAAGTGCCTTGGGTCCTGGGGGCCAGTGTGCGCTGGGGAGCTTGGGAATGTCCCTGTAGTGAGGAGGATGGAGTGACCTCCGAGTGTCCCTTGAGTTTCTCACTTGGTCGTGAGTCGTGGTGCCCCCTGGTGAGGTGAGCAGTTCATTCCTCAGCGTTGTCAGCCCACACCGTGGCAGTTGCCTGCTGAGGACGGGAAGGTTTGGGCAGAGGGGGTGACCTCTGAGGATTTCGCACGCAGCTCGCCCAGGCAGGAGCTTGGGGTAGTCGGTGGGAGGTGGCCGGGTGCACGAGCACTCGGCGTCTCATTACTCACCGTTAGGTCTGCTTGCCTCGGCTCAGGCCTGTCCTGGACTCTAATGCCCTCCTAGTTTCCGGAAGGACCATGGCACAACAGATGCTCTCGAGAAGTGTGGGAAGATAAAAGAATTGGCAGGAAGGGAAGCAGAAGGAGCCCAGCAGAGAGGGAGGGGGACTGTGAGCTTCCGTCTCATTGCAGACTCCAGGGACCAGATTGCTTGTGTGGCACCCTCCCTTGGTGCAGAGCCAGTGCCAGGGTGTGGCATTGCCCAGGATTCTGTCATGGTCCCTGAGCTACTCTTTGGTTTAGCTGTATTCAGCCATGCGCTGTTAACCTGTGTCCCTTAAAGTTGGGAGGTGACAAGATTGCTCTCTGCTTAGATCTTACCTGTCCAACCTCCGCCTTCCCTTGCTGTGTACACCATTCAGCATGACCGTCCCGCTACTGCCACCAATTGCTATTACTTACGAAGTGCTTGCTGTATGCCAGGCCCTGTGCTTAAAGCAATTTATATGCACTTATATTGTGTTTCATCCTTATAAAACTCTACAAGGTAGGCACTATTATTACCCCTGTTTTATAGATGAGGAGCTGAGGCCCTGGGAGTTGAAGTCATTTGTCCAGGACCTCACAGCAAGTGAGCAGTAAAGCCAGGGCCGTCCCACGGCACGGCCCCCTCTCCACCTGGAGGAGCCCACCTTGACACCTTGACATGTCCTCTGATAGGCCCTCAGCCCCCAAGAGCCCACCCCCAACACACACACATGCATGCGCGCGCGCACACACACACACACAAGCACTGGCCTGTCTTCTCAGTATTTCCCATTCACATTCCTATCCTGACTGTTCACGCCCAAATCGACAACTGTGCCGTCTCCTTCTGTCTTTGGGAATGAGAATGGATCTTCTGTCACTTGTGAACATGTCCCTTGATGAGCCTTTGGCAGCATGCCCTACTTTGTGGCCAGACATTGGGTTCCTCAGGAGGCTGTGAAGCAAGAGTCACTGCATCTCTGCCTGAGGGTGGGGGGAGCTGCCTCTGTTCTTATAATGGTGAGTGAGAGAAGGTGCTAGAAGGGAATCAAGAGGTCTGATTTCTGGTCCCAGCGGCAGGCAGTGTGGGGTGGTGGTTAGGCCTCAGAGCTGCCAAAGCATCCCGGGTTTACCAGCTACCTGCTCAGGGAGTGGCCTTGGGCGAATCGCTGACCCTCCCTGAGCCTCTGTTTCCCTTTCTATCCAGTGGTGCGATAGCACTGTCCTCCTGGGGGTTGTTGGAAAGTGGATGTGATATTGCACTTAAAGCCCTGGTGGCCCCAGCCAGTACAGACTTAGGCTCTGTAAACGGTCTTGGCTGTCATCAGACAAGCCACAAACCAAACCCCCAGCTCCGGCTCCCTCCATTCCCTCCTGGCTCTCTCCCTTTCTTCCTTCTCAATACTGGACTTACCCACTTCCCTGCCTGTGCTGTGGCATTTGGAGATAGAGCGATGACAAAGACAGACCGTCCTTGCGGAGTTCACAGAGCCTCTCAGGAGCGAGGGTCAGTGGAGCAGGCTGTCGAGAAGCACTGGAGACGGCTCCCCTCCTTGCTCAGAAACTCTGGAACCACTTTGCCCCACTGAGCAAGGCCTCCCTCCCTCCCACCGCAGCACCCCACGGTCTTGTGTCTGGCTGCAATCAGCAAGTCAGGCAGGCGACAGCCCCCCACCATACAGCACAGCAGAACCCGCAGGGCCCGGGCAGCCCTGGCGTGGTGTGATAGGACACTGAGATTCATCTGTGGCCCTTCAAGGACCTGCACTTAGCTCCTGGGGTGCAGAACCACAGGCTGGATCTCCGCACCAGCAGAAGGGTTCTGAGCTGAGCTCTGGTTAACAGACCTGCTGCTTATGGATGGGTGTCACTCACCTGCAGTTTTGCCTTTTATCACCAAAGGTTGCGGAAGATTGGGAGCTCTTATTTCAGGGAATGCTTTATGGTTTTCATTACTCTCCCGAATCTCTGCGTAATTTGCTGGGATTAGGAATGGAGAGTGCATTTCTTTCTCTGTTTGCATTTTTTCTTTCCATGTAAACCAGTAAAAATCAATAAAAGGCCAACAATGAAGCCCTGTCCACAGCAGAACTTGGCTGCACTTGGATCACGAAGGAGCTGGCCATGACTTGATTGGGGAACAGTGGTAGGGTTCAAGCATGGTGACCTTGAACCTAGGCTTCTGTGCCTGTGGAGACTCAAGGAGGCCCTTGGGGTTCAGACTACACCCTGTGTTTACAGATGGGGAAACAGACCCAGAATTGGGAAATGACCTGCTTAACCCTGACTTACCTAGTGCCTACTAAACTCCATGCCCTGAGTCATTTGACAAATTACTTTTGAGGTGTGTAATTAGCTCAAATCAGGGAGTGGCCTTGATTCTTTGTTTATACTTTTTTGCTTTGTAAAACTGAGCTGAGCTGATGTTTCATCCTAAGAGTCTCCAAAATAAGCTGCATGAATGAGTACACAGGATGGTGTGCTGGGAGTCAAGAATGTTCCAGAAGACACGTTTCTATTAATTTCTTTTCATCCTTTTTTAGTCTTTCTGTATTTTGGGCATATTTTATAACAAACCATATAATACAGTAGTAAAACAGGATGCAACGTACCTACCATATGTTTCGTACATATACTTATATTCTATGTATATGTACATAACAATATACCACATGTAATTATATATTAGATATACCACCTATATTTAATTACAGATTAGGTATAATAATAATTATAGGTTACTATAACATACCGGAGAGGCATACATAAGAATTATAGAAAAATATTGTCAAGAAAGTTTAGAGATGACTTTTTTTTTTATCATTATGTTCTGGACCATTCTATCTAATACAGTCCCAACCTTGTACTCTCTTTTCCTCCGCCGTCTTTGTCTTCAACCTTTTCCATGATGTTATGTTGTATTTTTGTTTGCTTACCGTCCGTCTCCCCAGGCAGAGCGGTGGCTGGAGATGGTTCACTTGCTGCTCTTTCCTGGCACCAGGAGAGCTGGCTTGGCACGTGCGAGGCATGCAGTAAATACTTGCTGAATCATGAATGGGTGTGGGGCTGCTGCAGACGTGTCCGTACGTGTGCCCACCAGCGTGGGCCCCTTGCAGGGTCAGGCAAGTGCAGGGTGCCAAGGGGAGGCAGAGGGGGCATCTGACCAGGCCCCCGGGGTCTGGAGAGGCTTCCTCAGGAGGGACCACCTCATCTGGGACCTGAAGGGTGAGAAAGGAGTGGGTCAAGAAAGCAGTGAGCGCCAGGTGTGCAACAGCAAGGGTGCACGGCTGAAAGGGCAGATCTTCCCGAAGGTTCTGCAGGGCTGGTGCTTCGTGTGTGCCTCAGCTTCCTCGTTGTTTTAAGGAGTTTGGGCTGGGTCCCACGGGCAGGCAGGACCATGGAGGGTGGTGTGGAGTGTGGCCCGAGCCCTAGACTGCCTGTGTGTGCCTCCTGGCCCTGTCATTGGCCACGTGGGTGGCTTTGGCAAGTTACTTCTCCTCCTCTGCCTCAGCTCCATCATCTATAAAGTGGGGATGAACTTAGGAACTCGGCAGGGTTTTGGGAGGAGGAAACGAGCCAATTTATGTTGATCACAGGGCAGTTCCTGACCTACGATGGCCGTTCTCTGTTATTTGTTATAACTCATCGAACATATTTATTGAGCACCATTTATTCTCCCCAGGCAGGAGGTAGAGATGCTATGAACTATACATACACCACCCTGGCATGGAGCTTACGTTTTAATTAGGGGACAGTAAATGAATAAGGAGATTAATAAGGAGAAGTCGTCCTGTGATAAGATCAAGGGGAAAATGAGAGGAGGAAGGTGTAGAGGTGACCAGGGCTTCCTCAGGATTGGCATCCTTGAAGGGACAGACTCCTGGAAGAGGACTTGCTTGGAATGAGATGGGGTAAGGAGGAGGGAGCCTTGGAGGTGGGCCAGCACTCGGTCACGTGGGGGCTTGTCTGTCAAGATAAGGAGTTCCAGCGGAAAGTCGTTGGAAGTTATAAGCCGGGCATGATGGGATTCGACTTCTTTAAAAAAAAAAAATCCTGCCAGGTGCAATGGTACACACCTGTAATCCCAGCATTTTTGGAGGCTAAGTCAGGAGGATCTCAAGTTCAAAGCCAGCCTCAGCAACTTAACAAGGCCCTAAGCAACTTAGAGAGACCCTGTCTCTAAATAAAAATAAAAAGGGCTGGGAATGGGGTAAGTGGTTAAGCACCCCTGAGTTTAATCCCTGCTACAAAAAAAAATCCTTGTAGCTGCTGCCTGGGCTCATTGGAGGAGGGAAGTCCCTCAGTGTTTTCCCACTCGTGCCAAGACAAACTTCCAGATGACTACAGCCACTTACCTGTGGCTCCTGGTATGGGAGCAAGATCAGCCAGTAGGCAAGTACCCTATGTGGGGCAAGATCCACCCCTGAAGTTGGAACTTCTAGACCTTCCCCACAAGTCCTGCACACATGACGGGCCTGAGACTGTCACCTTGGTGTCTTTCATCCACAGCTCTGACTTCAGCTCTGACTTCAGCTTTCTCTTGACCCTCATGGGTACTATGTTTTGGGAGGCAGCATGATGTTGGGTTTCAAGGAGTAGGTCCCAGAGTTGGGCTGCCTGGGTTGAAATCCTGCTTTCACTCCTAGCCAGCAGGGTGACCGTGGATAAATTCCTCAACCTCTCCAGATTCTGGTTTCCTCCTCTGTAAACTAAGGATGACAGTAGTGCCTTCATCCAATTTCTGTTGTTGCTACAGAATACCTGAGATGGGTGATGTTTAAAGACTAGAGGTTAATTCGGCTCACAGTTCTGGAGACTGAGGAGTCTAAGAGCACAGGCTGGCATCTGCTTGGCTTCTGGTGAGGGTCTTCTTGCTGCATCACAACATGGCAGAAAGCAGAAGGGCAAGCAGGCACTTATAGAAGAGGCAAAACAGCAGAGGTGGAATTACTTATCCAGTTCTGTTGAGTGTGAGAATTTACACCAAAAAAGGCTTCAAACCATCCATGTGGGCTCCATCCCTTAGACGGGAACACGCCCACCAGGCCCCACCTCCCAACATGGCTGCATTGGCAACCCAAAGCGCCATGGTTGCAGGGAGTGAACCATATAGCAAACAGTAACTACCCATCACAGGTGAGTTAGTATTTATAAAGCCCTTAAAATAGGGCCCAGCACAGAGTTAGGGGTCAATAAGCACTCACCATTGCTATCAGCATTATCTTCCTGCCTATTCAAGGGAAAAGACACCTGTTCTCAGGCTACCTTTCAGAACTGCAATAGGATTAATGAGATAATGATTGCCGATTGTTTGGAGCTTTGCAGAACAAAGGCAGGCAGGCATAAATATACATGATTATTATTGTCATCTTTATGCTTTGCCTGGCCTATTGTGGTTGGCTGATTTATGGAAATGACATGTCCCTAGGTGATCAGAATTAGTGATAAGGAATTCCAGACAGTTCAGACAATAACAGTGTCTTCTATCTGCTCAGGGTCTTCCATTCTGAAAGCCTCTCGAGGGCTGTATAAAATGAAGCAGCAAGAGACCACCCTTCCCAACAAGGCTAATCTGTGCAGCCAAATATGCACAGATCCATCCATCCATCCACCTAGTAGCTAGTGTTAGGCCCGGGTGTGCGAGGTGCACTGGGTATAGACCTGCACACCTGAGGTCCCTGGGGGGGGAGGTGAGAAGAGAAATGTACACCTTGCAAAGACAGTGAGAACTGACCTGTTCTGGGGGCATTTGCAAAGTGCTAAACACCTTCTAAAGACTCATCCATATTGATGTATGTGTCCTCAACATCCAGTGGGGTGGAATCTCATTTTACAAATGAGGAAGCAGAAAAGACTTGCTAAGGGTGATGTAGCTGGGAAGGGTGATGCTGGGATCCCAATCTGGGCAGAGTGTCTCCAGAGCCCACAGTGTCCTCAACCAGCACGTGACCATCTCTGGTGAGGAATAAAACTCCCTCTCCTGCCCCATCTCACTGGAGGGAAAACAGGTGGATGGGAGCCGATGGCACTGGCCCAGATGGGGACCTGGGTTGGCTTTTGTTGGTTTCTAAAGTGTCTCTTGGGGGCTGGGGCTGGGGCTCAGCGGTAGAACGCTCGCCTCGCACGTGTGAGGCACTGGGTTTGATCCTCAGCGCCACATAAAAATAAATAAATAAAACAAACTGTCTCTTGGGGGGCATCTTAGGTAGGGTTTCCTAGAAAAGAGACACTAAGAGGTGTCCACAGGGATCTCTGGGGGTTTGCTCCTGGGACGCCCCCAGGTACACAGAATTGGACAGAGGGGGACGCTGAACTTTGATGTAGACATTGAACTTAGGCCTTAGCTGATCCCACAGGAGCTCCAGGCTGGAGTAGCCCTTGGGGGTCTCCCCAGTTTCAAAGGGCCAGTCCTCTGTACCCCTCATTAAAGGGGTGTGACCTTGGGCGAGGTTTCCCTGAAGCTGAGTGGTTCCCTGGAAGACAGCAGCTACCCCACCCCCACATGCCTTGAACTTGGGGGGGGGCAGCCCCACAGCCCCCACCACAGGGAATGCTGCTGCTGCTTCCCGACTTCATTGTTGTTTTCCTGCTGTGGAATCTGGCGTCACAACTGGAAACCACACGGTTGTGGCTTGGACTTTCTCTTTCAACCCCCAACCCTGTCTCCTGTCTCGTGCTTTGCAAGTCTATCAGTGGCCACTGCTTCTCCCTGATCCCGTGGGGGGCAGTGAGTACAGCTCCCTGCCCTGGATTTAGACCCCGATGCCCACTCGCTGGGCCAAGGGAATAAGCCCGGCCAGTCTTCCTCCCTTCCCTCCCTCCCTTCCTTCCTCCCTCCTTCCTTCCTTCTCTCTAATGTTTGCTCATTCATCAATTAGATGCGTGGTGTTAAGGCCAGGTGCTGGGGACACAGTGGTGATGGGTACAGCCTCTGTCCTCATGGCGAGCTTGTGTGTTAGATGGAGAACTGATGAGTCAGCACCTGGAATGATGTCCAGCGGAGGAGAGCCAGAGCAGGGGGTTGGGGAGTGACCCAGGCCCCCCGTGGAGGAGCAAGCTGGGGACTTGACGGTAACTGGGTGACGGGCGGGCTTAACTGCCCTGGTCAGGGTTGGGGAGTTGTCTTTCTTCCTGCCAGCTGGGGCGAGGCTTCCAGAAGCTTCCGTGAGGCGTGGTGTGTGCTGAGGCAGCAGCCTGCTGCCTGGCAAGGCTGAGATGTTCCTTGGAAAATCTCCCGCCTGGGTGCCTGCCCGAGCTCCTGGAGGTGCCAGTTGGAGCAGCTGTGCCAGGAGGACAGCTCACAGGGCCGGAGGCCATGCGCTGCTTCCCGGGCCCTGCCTCGAGGTGGGCAGTCTTGTGGGAACTGCCTTCTCTGGCATTTCCTGTTCCTCCTGGCCTGGAAGGCCTTGTGGGAGCAGCTCACCCCACCCTCCTGCCACCCCACTCGGCCCAGCAGACCTGGGAGAGGACGCCCTGGGTCGTGAGGACTCTGGAGATTCACAAACCAAGGTTTGCGTGAAGAGTCTTGAGTTCTGGTGCGGGTTCTGCTCTCTGACCTTGACCAAGAGGTCTCTGGGTTTTCGCTCCTGACCTGGAAAACGGGCTGTGCTCTCCTGCCTCAGGGCCGTGCACTGTTTCCCAGTTCTTTCCCCCTTTCCTGGTAGACTCCACTCTTCCTTCAGGTCTCAGCCAATTGTCCCCCCACTTACCCACGTGAGTTCCCTGTTGTCCACTCTCATGGGACTTCATAGGACTGTATTTCCTCTCCTTCTCACTGATCAACGTTCAGTTGATGTTTGTGGGCATTTGAACAGGGAACCCTCCTTATGTGCCTTCAGAGAGGGCAGGGACCTTGTGGTCTTGCCCCTGGCTGTCTCCCCAGCACTTGGCACAGAGCATGGCCCGTAGTAGCCGCTCCATGAACTTTTGGGGCTGAGTGGCTATTGATGTAGATTAAGGCTCCTTATAAATGCAAAGCAGAGGGCAGAAGGGAGGCCTCTGTTACCAAGAGGAGAGGAGCATCTGTGCAGCTTCCAGGATTTGGGTGACTTCTCTGGAGCCAAAAAGAGCATTGGCCCCACTTGTCCTGGGCCAGCCTGTGCCCAGTGAACCGACAGTGCAGAGGGACCGTTCACTGCAGAGCGGGACAGGCCAGGAGTTCCCAGGCCTCCTACAGGGGCCTCCTGCAGATGGTCTCGCTCAGCCTCTCCCGGCCACCCCTTTTACTGCAGCTGCCGCACATGGCTGTCAGGTCATGTTGTGGTGATATCCCAGGTACGTCACAGTGCCTGTTCCTCCTGGGGTGGGAAGCACAGGAGTCAAGGAAGTGGAACATGTGTGCACGCGCGCACACACACACACACACACACACACACTCATTTGAAAGCAGATAGTGTGGATGTGACAGGCAGCTGCCATTCACACTCCCCCCACCAGCCTGCTCTTCCACCCTCTAGATATTAGGCAATTTGTCCCTTGGCTACTCTACCCCTAAGTCAAAGAGACTTTGTTGAGCAACTGAGCAACTGATATATGTTAGGTGCTGGGCTAGGTGCTGAGGACCCGGGGGGTACAATGTGGGCAGGGTCCTTGCTGTTCAGTAGGGGGACAGGAGTTCAGCTAATCACAGATGGAATAATGATGTGGTAACAAGGAAGGGGGAGAGGGTTGGGTCTCATTTGCACAGTCTGCTCATTCATCTCTTCACCAGCCTCTCGAGGGACCTGCTCTGTGCCAGGCAGGGTACCAGGTTAAGAGCATCTGCTCGCTGCACCCTCGCTAGACCTCCAGGCCACAGGAATGACTCTTTCCTCCCACCAGCCCACACCCTACCCCTCCTGCCCGGGATTTGGGAGCTCCTGACTTACACGGTTAATTTCAACTTAGCCCAGATGTGAACATGCGTCCCATGGAGGGGCTTTGCTGCCTCTTTGATGGGTTGGGCGCTCATGCCACCCGATGGCTCAAGGATGCCTCTCCCCCTTCTCCCCCTCCCCACTTCTAGGAGGCCTAGCCCAGGCACCTGTGACCCCTTCAAGTCTGTTCTGGGTGGTATCTAGCTGGCATCTGGGGATCTTTTGGGGTGATCCTCGTGTCCCTGATCTCTGATGCTGAATCCGTCCGGATCTCTGCTAACAGACGGGAAGCATTCACCGTCAGGCCCTACCCACAAATGAATGATGACCCGGTCCCATGGGTGATGATCTATTCATTTACCGAGGATCAAATGGGCTGGCTCAGACTTTGTGTTTTGTATTCCTGAGAGGAGAAGCCTCCGGTTTACCTTTTTCTCATGTTGGAACAAATCAACATTAAAAATCAGGGTTCAACTTTTTAATTTCCTTTCTCAGAGAAGCGGATCTGAGTCACAGGTGGGCGTTCACCTGTATGGCCGTGGGGACGGCCCGCACCTTTGTTCTTCAAGGAGCACAGCTTTTAGGAGAGTTGGAGGGCAGACGGAGCCCGGGCTGGGGATTCACCTCAACAAATTTGCAGCAAGATTTGAGATTTTTTTTTTAATTAAACAAACCCTCTGAAGTGACTCAGGTGGTGATCACTTGCCTCCGCCCGTCTCTCTGGAATAGTGAACGTTTTTAATGCCTACCCACCTGCTGTCTGGCTTTCTCTGCCTCATTTAAACTCACAATAACCGTATTCTCTCATTTTGCAGGTAAGGAAATGGAAGCAGGAATACTCTTCAAGGGCCACAGAGTTTATAAATGACAGAGGCAGGATATACCCCCAGCTGGTCTGCCACCTGGGCCCACAGGCCTCCCCACAGTGACATCTCGCCCCCCGCCCCACTGAGACCTGTTTAGGACGCACATTCTGAAGTGTCCTGGCCACTCAAACCCTGGGGTAGGGCCTGTCCGGTCTTCCTGTCCAGGGTGGATGTTTTGAGTATGAATCGCTGCGTAACAAACCACCCCAACGTGGTGACTTAAAACTGGAGCCCCTTCTCCCTCAGAAGATGAGCTCAGTTGAGCGGCTCTTCTGCCCCGGTGACATTGGACCACCCAGGATGGCTCACTGTCCCGTCTGGTGTTTTGGTGGGAGATGGTTGCAAGTGTGAGGTCAACAGAGACACTAGCACACCTGAGGGTACATGTATGTGTCTGTCCCCTTTCTGGGTAGGGGACCACTTCCTCTTCCCAAGCCTGGCCCTGTGTATCGCTGCATGGTCCCCTTTAGACCATCGTGGAACATTCTATGTGGTGGCTCAGGGCTTCCAAAGGCTCTCAGGAGGAAAAGCTGCCCAGCCTCCTTCTCTAGATTCCAGGTGGGAAGAGACTGAAGAGAGGGGTGACCCATCGGGGGCCATCTTTGGAGACCGGCTGCCACAGCCAGACTCTTGCTTTCCCCCAGCTCAGGGGAAACGACCCTATGAGGATTCTAAAAAGTGTCCACTGTGTGGTTCACTCCTGTGTTGGCCCATTTCTGCTGCTAATAACATAGTGTCACAGACCAAGTGACTTAGGAAGCAAAGAGGTTTGTTTTGGCTCATGGTTCTGGAGGCCTAAGATTGAGATTTTGCATCTAATGATGGCTTTCTTGATGGCAGAGTCCCAGGGTGGCTCAGGATGTCACATGGCAATTCAGGGAGTGCAGTGTGTCTGTTCTCTCTCCCTAAGAAAGCTACCAGGATTCAATCGAGGGGTTCTACCTGGACAACCAATCTAATCCTAGCTACCTCCCAAGGCCCCACCTCCAAACACCGTAGTTGGATTGTTTCCCCCTCTTAAACTGCATGGGTTTTGGAAGGGACAAGCCATATTCAAAACACAGCATCTACATTATAAGGCGCCCTCTGTCCCAGGAAGTAGATGTTACTATTTTCCATTATGGAGGAGGGCATAGTCTTAGAGGCTAGGTAACTTGCTCAAGGTCACCCAGCCTGTGGGTCAAGGGTCCTGGATTCTGGCTCAGGTTAGCTTGGCTCCAAGGTCTGTGCTGGTCCCTCCATGACACACTGCCTTCCAGCAAAGTGCCACATCTTTTTTATCTGCCTGCTTCTTTTAAAGTGACCTTATTATGCAAATACACAAACGCTCCTGAGTTATTAGGATGCACCAGGTCCTGGGGAGGTAGGAGGCAGGTTCTCCCCTCAAAGAGCTGAACCTCAGGCACAAGGCAGATCAACAGGAAAAGACAGAATCACCGTCAGTGTCGGTGGAGGTAGGGGCTACAACCGACCTCAGAAGCAGCTTCTCAGAGGAGGTGATACTTATGTTGTCCCTTAAAAAATGACTGGAAAAAATGAGATTGGATCTAGGGAAAGGGCTGAGCCCTGGGTGGTTATAGATGAATTTAGGTGACACTTGTGTTGCACAAGGCTATGAGGACTTGACATGAATTAATCCACTTAGCCTTGGAGCAACCCAGTGTCTTAGGTGCCTTCATTATTGCCACTTATTTCCACAGACATGGAAATGGGCACAGAGAGGCGAGGTAACTTGTCCAGTTCACACAGCTTGTAAAGTCATGGAATGGGACCAAATCCCAATGTCATACCATCTGGCACCACCATCCGGGCCTGGTCACCAGACTTTACCGCCTCTTGTAAGGATGCGGGATTTAGAGGAGGGTACTGTTGGGGTGGGGGGTAACCCACACATTTTTCTGGGGAGCAGATCCACAGCATTCAGCCATTTCTCAGAAATATCAGTGGCCAGCAAAGGGTGCTAGTTTTCTGAAAGTGGATTTTTCTGACCTCAGATCTGGGTTCTGCCACCTGCCAGCTGTGGGACTAGAGTGACTTAGTCTCTGCTCTTGCTTTCCTTGCTGGTGAATGGCCCTGGCAACGCTCATCTCGCAGGCTGCCTGGGATGAAGGACGCCGCCCGGCCCTGAGAAGCACACACAGATGCTCAGTGGACACCAGCCGGGCAAGGAGGGACCCTCTCTCTGCCCTCCTGGGCCTCGTGGCAGGCGGCAGTGCCCCTGAGTTTCTTTGGATCTTCCTGCTTTCTGTGCCGCTAAGAGCTCCTTCTCCAGAGGTTCCACAGTGACATGGCCTTTGTCCTCCTTCCTTGCAGGAACCGACTCCTGTTCTGGGTTCCCCTTGCTGCCCAGGCCCCCTCTGAGGGAGGTGCTTAAGGCCCAGATGGCTCGCATGGCCCCCAAGGTGCAGGGTGAGGGGCCCCGCCTCGCCCCCTGCCCAGCCCCCTTGCCCCTCCTCCCGCCACAAGGCCCTTCTTTTCCTGGGATGGGCCAAGACCCCCCTCATCTGAGTTCATTCATGCTGAACCCCGAGTGGACCCTCATCCGTCCAGCCCTTGTGAATCTCTCAGTGTCCTCCCTCCCCGAGGGGCCGTCCTTGACCTGGGGATCCAGACTCCATCCAGAGACTCCATCTCTGCCCTTCTTTCATTGGACCTTGTGTTGGCATGGCAACCATCTATGTTTGTGATCAACATCCTTCTCTACAAAACCGGAAGCTCCACGAGGCCAGGAATCCTATGCACTGGTGGGCCAGCGTGGGGCACACAGTTGGCACTTCATACGGGCTCACTAAAACGGAGTAAAAAACACAGGTCGTGTTAATAGGAAAAGGCAAACCCTCTTGGAGGGAATCCGAGTGTCTGTGACTTGGGGTTCTGTGACCTAAAGAAGCCCCTCCCAGGCCCTGTGGACAGACGGTCCAGGCCAAGGAGGCAGCAGCGTGGAACCTGGGGTCACCCACTTGCAAGCAAGAGCTGTGGGGAGGTGAGGGCAGGGCAGGTGTACAGCCTGGCCCAGCCTGGGCCCTGTGGGGCTTTGGCACCCTGGGGGCACACAGGTGAGTCAGGAAATGCTTCCCCGGGGCCCTGGTGATGGGCAGGGCTGGATCAGTGCCCCCTACCTGGAAGATAAACTGCAGTGGTTTCTGATGAGCTCACGGGGTTTCCAGGAGCCCTGAGCTGGGCAGGCAGGTGATCTCAGAGTTTCCTTTCCCATCTGGGGAGGTGAGGCAGGGCTGGGCAGCCACTGGGGTGGGGTGGGGCAGGGCCAGGAGACCTGGGGAAATGGAAACCCTTAGCAGCCAGGGCCTGCCCCCTCCAACCCAGGGAGCTGCAACCAGGAAGCAGAGCTCTCAGGAATTGCCAAGTCCAGGGCTCTGGGGTTGTAGCAGCTAACCTAATGGCCCTCCCCAGAGGACTGTCACTCTCAGCCCACAGTTCACCCACTTTATGCAGCATGCCTGTCCTGATGCCTGGGTCAATAGGATCCCCATGTTTGCTGAAAGAATGCTAAAATCAAGGGACAGATAGGTGAGTTCACCTTTTTAAGATTGCACAGCGAGTAGGGCCTGGACTTCTACCCAGGACCACCTGACTCCCAAACCAGGGGCCTTTGGCTTCAGCGAGCCCTCTTACAAAAAGCTTCCACACGGAGGCTTCTGGAAGCCCCACCAAGCACCCCCCAAACTGAGGTTCCTTGGGGCAATCACCCAACATGTGCCCATAACCTCACATAGCTCTTCCGTGAGTTCTTCCAGTTGGCCCTTTATTGGCCTATTGTCACCAGCTGTGTCACTTAACCTCTTAATGTCCCAGTTTCTTCCTCTGCAAGAATATTTTTCTTCATAGAGTTGCCATGCATTTGAATCAGTTAGTGCGTGTGAAGCATTTAGAGCAGAGCAGCTCTCAGTGCGTGGTATCTGTTAGCATCGCCATTATGATCATGTCATCAAAGGCAACGTCATCAATCCCCAAATGGAGGAGGCCAGGGGCCTGTTATTCCCAAAAGGGCCAGTGCACCCTGCAGCCAGCCTGGAGGGCCCACTGTGCAGAGGTCCTGGGTTTTCCCTGTTCTCACCTTTGGGTTTACTCTCTCCTCTGGTGTCTCCATGGGCTCTGAGCACCGTCCCCCTGCACACCTGGCCCAGTTGCGTCTCTGACCAAGGTAACTCTCCAGTCCCACCATCAGGTGCATCGGAAAGAGCTCCTGGTGTCCGTCCCAATTTGAACCCCAAACACCCACGTGCACGTACACTGAGCTTCCCTCTCTGCTCCAAAGCTTTGGCTTTACCTGTTTCTCGTACTGAGCGTCTGATCTGGTTTCTGGTTTGGTGTTTAGGTCCCCTGCTGACACCGTCTGTGGGCCTGTGCTGTTTCTCTGTGGCCGTGACTCGCACCCCATTCCCTTGCTGCATCCCACCCCTGGGCATTCAGCTGTAGCTTAGCCAGGCTCCTTACGGACAGCTCCTCCACTTACGGCCTGGGGGACACTCTCTGGGCCAGCCTTAGCCAAGCATTTCCCGTTCTCAGTGGCCCCCTGCTCAGAGGGGTGCTCCCACCCACCCACAGGAACTCTGTGGGTATGTCCACAACCTCCCGCATCGACCACCCTCCCCAGGTGCTACAGGAGTGTCATCCAAGGGCCAGCCCTGGCCCCTTCCCTCAGTCTGGGCCTGTCCATTCCCAGTCACCTTCTGTCTCCCTCTCACTGTCCCCAAAGTTCCCATTTTTGCATAGGAGTGAGCCAGGGCACAGAGAGGATCCCTGGCAGGAGGCCACCTAGAAACACAGGTGGGGTAAAGGGAAGGGGCAGAGACACACAGAGCCAGGTGGGTGTGAGCTGGAGACTGGGCACGGGAGGGTGCCAGAGGTGCTGGCACCTAGGACCAGGGAGATTTGTGTGTGTGCTGAAGGCGGGGACCTGGCTGGAGCCAGCCTGTATTTTCTGTGGGCTCCTAAGTCCAGCAGGTGGCTCCTCCTCCTGGCCCTGCCCTGCCCTAGGCTGCGCCTCCCCTGGCCCTTGTGCTCAGGAACTTTGCAACCCAGCTCACCTCCCCACCCCCACCACTTGTCCTCTGCGCATTAATGACAGTCCTTTCCTCCTAGGAGTGTTGTGCTGTTTGCAGAAGTCTATCCAGGTGGAGCACTGAGAACCCTGCTGTGTCTACCCCACTCCCCCTCCATCCTGTGCTCCCCAGTCCCCTACTTCTTCTCCCTTCCGTCCTGAATGCTTCCACCCATGTCTAGAGTTAGGGTCAAGTTCAAAATCTGCTAGCCTTGGAGACTTGGCAAGTCATGTGACCTTCCCAGACTGCAATTTTCTCATCGGCACAGTGAGGGCCCTCCTAGGAACTCAGGGCACAGAATGAAGCATCGCATAGAAGGTGCCTTCATTCCATCCAGGGCCGAGCTCTGGGTGTGGAGCAAAAGCTTGAAGTAGACCCAAGCCCTCCCGAGGGACCGCGGGCCTGAAACGAACAGTGACGTGGATGGTTTTCTCACATGATGAATTTTAATTTTATTTACTTTAGGATTAATGATCTTTTCAGTAATCAAAAATGCTGAGAATATAAAACCACCCACTGGAATTAACAGAGGTTAATAATTTCTCCTATTTGCATGATTTTCTCAAATAAAAGAAGTAAAACATTTCCGCTAAAGCTGAAATCCCCGTAGTTAGCCACTTCCCTGGCTTGGCCTCCTTCCCCGCAGGCAGCCTCCATCTTGAGTATAAGGCCTGGTCTTCTAGTCTGTCTTTGTATTTTGCTGCCTCTGTGTGTTCATGAATCATAGATGGCCTTTGTAAAACATTGGCAGGCGTGACATCGAACGGCGCTCACTGATCTGCAGCTCAATTTTTTTTTACCCCATATTGTTTTTCAAATATATCTGCATTGAACACTGAGTTTCCTCACTCATCTGGATCATGCTTCTCTGTCAGTTCCTAACCTTTGCCCTGCCAAGCCAGGCTACGTCAGTGGTGGCTTGGGTGCCTCTCTGTGGGCTCCAGGGGAGCCAGAATGGTTGAATCACCAGCCTGGGCCTTGGCAGCTTGGCAGGCTTGTGCCCAGAGGGCACCAATTGGTGCCAGCAACATCTGACAGTTCCTGTTTCTCCACATTCTCACCAATGCTTTAGACGTTTCGATTTTTGTCTAGCAGATTGGATATGGAATGGCTCCTCAGGCTGGTGTTTGTCTGTATATCTCTGGTCACCAGTGAGTCACACATCTCTCTGTGTTCTCTGGATCTTTGGGTCTCCTAGTCAGAAAAATACCTGTTCAAATTCTTTGCCTGTTTTTTTTTCTTTTGTTTTGTTTTTCCTGTTGGATGACTTGCCTTTTACATTTTTTTGTGGGAATTCTTGGCCCATCTTGGGGACTGACTCTCTATCTGTTATAAATCCCTTTTCCCTTGGGGAACTTTTCCTATTTTTGAGCTTTGTTCACGGGGCTCTTTGTCACAGGAAGTTTAATTGTGTTGCAGTCCCATCCCTTCTTTCTTGTACAATTAAGACTTTGTTGACTTGGTCAAGATCTAAGCACGTGAAGACGTTTTTCTTTCCTTCTGGTGAGGTTGGAGCCTGTGTTTTGTTTGGGCTTCCAGGTGGGTCTTTGGTCCAAGTTGGAATTTACTTTTGTGCAAAGTAGGAGATGGGGGCCTCATTTAATTTCCCCCAGGGAAGGTCATTTGTGCCACACCTGGTTTTGACAGCACCCTCTTGCCCAGTTGTCCAGCGCCGCCTCTGTTCCGTCCTACGCTGACGTGCATTTGCGGGTCTGTTTCTATGCTGGTTGTTTCTTTGTCTGGATAGAAATAATAGCTTACTCGTAGTTGGAAGGGATGCTATAAGAGGAAAGCCCAGGCTGGTATAGAACACACCGCAGGAGGCTTTAGAAGGCTCCTTGCCCTGCTTGGCTGTTTTCTTAGCTTTTTCATGAATTATAGACCTTTTCCTGACCTAGCTTGCCATCTGTGATGGCATTGCTTTCAGGTCAGACAAGTGTCCCCTGGAAGAAGGAGAGCAGTGGCAGCCGCCACAGCACCCAGGGTGGGCTCACGAGGCCCAGATTGGTTCTCCGAAGCCTGGTGCTCATGCACACCTGTCCTGGTCGCGATAGAATAATTTTTCAAAGCGATTTAACCACAGCCCACAGGCCTGTCCCCACAGAGATTAGATAACACAGACACACAACAGCACAAGTTAGTTCCCAGAGAACAATTTTAAGTCTCTGAGCTTGTTGTCAGGGTAGGCGGGCATCTGACCTAGAGAAGGGACTGGCAGAGACAGGTTCCTGAGATGGGATCTCCTCGGGCCTGCAAGGGACAGAGGGCCCAAGCACTGCACTGCTCTGGGAAGCTGCATTTCATCTCATCTCATCCCTGCTGCATCATTTGCGTGTGCTCGGGGCATTCGGAGATGGCTCTCCCTTCTCTACTTGTGGGGCTCCTATTCCTGGGTGGTTCTCATGCTGCAGAGCCTCGCTTTAAAACCCAGTGCACGAAACAGCCATTTAAAGACCGCTAAATTGGAACTGGGAGGCGGCGGGAGGGTCCGGTGATTGTTTACTTCTCACACAAAGGGTTTAAACTCGTGTTGCAAAGACCTGCTTAAAGCAGTGCATGGAGTAAATTGCTGCCTGCTATTCACAAAGCCCAGTGTGGCCTTCCCGGTCCTTCTAGGAATCAGTGAGGTTAGTCAAATGTGGGCTGGGGGTGAGTTCAGTGTGATCCAGGCAGGCTTCAGGGGCATCCGGCCTTGCCTGGAGTGGGGTGGTGAGATTCAGTCTAACCTTGGTGCCTTACGTGAGAGTTCAGATGGCCCTGGGTCTATCCCTCGCCCGGCCTAGAGTGGGAATGTGCAGACTCACCTTCAAAGCAGGTCCGCCACGGTGAGTTCTCCTCCGTCCTCCTCCATCCTCCTCCATCGCTGGGCAGATCGGCTTCTCTGGTTGAGCACTGGGGGAAGCAGGTGGCTTGCATTGGGTGGGGGGGGATGCATTTGAAAACCAGTTGTCTTTAAACAGAAGCCCAGCTGCCCAGAGCAGAGGAAGGCCGGGGCACCTGCTGGGCGCGTTCTTCAAGAGGGACTCTCTTTCCAAGATATTTAACATGCAGCCGGATGGTTGTTAGTCAAGACCACGGGGTTGTGAGACCCCTCTGAGGAGCTCCCCCAGCAGGGACACAGCACCCCACCCCAAACTCACCCCTCTACTGTTTGATGTTGCTCCACGTCTGCCTCTGAACATCAGACTCACACTCAGGACTGGGAGGGGAGTCACTAGGGTGACTGGAGACCCCGAAGAGGCAGAAGACACAGGCTCCCATCTCCCCACGTGCCAGGCCTCAGCTCATGGACGGGAATCACCTGCAGCCGTCCACTGCAGACGGTCCCCAGCTCATGATGGCTCTGCTGGCCATGTGCTGGCTTTAGGGTGGTGTGGACCCTGCTCCTGCAGCCATCTGGGGTTCCCGTTCAGCGCAGCGGTACTCAGTGAACACACGAGAGGCTCAGCGCTGTGTCACGAAACGGGCTGGTGCTGCATCATTTGCCCAACTCCAGGCCCATGTAAGTGACCAGGCACGTTTCAGGTGGGCGGGGCCAGGCCATGTGCCGGTGGGTCGGGGGACTCGACGGGTGCTTATCTGGGCATAGCCACGGTGTAAGCACAGGAGCACCGACGATGTTATAGATACTAAAGGTATTATAAATGTTAACCTCTGTGATATTGCAGGTTTCTGTATCTATGTTATCTATACAGCTATCTGTAGTAACCTGTAGTCTGTAAAGCAATTAGGATATATAAGGTTATATATCATGGCGGCCATCAATCTGCCCAGCAGTTCTAATTGCCTTCTGTATGTGACAGATGCTCAAGGTAGACCCACAGGAAGGTCACCGACAGCCACTGACCACCACCCAGGTTTCTAGGCTTTTCTGTTAGGACTTCCTTTTTTTTTTTTTTTGGCATTTTTTAAATTTGTTCTTTTTAGATGTCGATGACAGCAGAGTGTATTTTGACATGTTGTACATATATGGAGTGTGACTTATTCTAATTAGGATTTCCTTCTTTCTTGTGGTTGAGTGTGATATGGAGGTTCCCTGGTCGTGTATTTGTATATGAACCTAAGAAAGTCGTGTCCGGTTCATTCACTGTCTTCCCCAGTCCCGTCCCTCCGCCCTTCCCTTGACTCCCCGTTGTCTAACCCAGTGAGCTTCTATATTTCCCATTGTGTATCAGCATCTGCATATCAGAGAGAACATTTGGCCTTTGGTTTTGGGGATGGCTGATTTCACTTAGCGTGATAGTCTCCACCCAGTTCTATCCATTTACTGGCAAATAGCATCATTCCATTCTTATTTACGGCTGAGTAATATTACACGGTGTATATGTACCACATTCTCTTTATCCATTCATCTGTTAAGGGCACCTAGGTTGGTTCCACAGTTTAGCTGTTGTGAATTGAGCTGCTATAAACACTGATGTGGCTGTGTCCCTGAGGTATGCTGATTTTAAGTCCTTTGGGTATAAACCAAGGAGTGGGATAGCTGAGTCAATGGTGGTTCCATTCCCAATTTCTGAGGAATCTGCATACTATTTTCCAGGGTGTTTGTACCCACCTGCAGCCCCACCAGCAGTGTGTGAGTGACCATTTTCCCACACATCCTCGCCAACTCTGCTTGAATCTCTGATGGGTCGGTGTGGGCGGGGCCCGGGAATCTGTGTTTTTAACAAGTCCTCCTGTACCCTTCTCTATGGTGAAGTTTGAGAAAAGCCAAGTCAGTGTTTTCTCTGTTCTTGTTTACGATGGCCACACGGGTCCATTTGTGCCAGTTTGTGCGGGTGTGGCCACTGCCCCGAACTTCACCTTTCTAAGTGTGACAGTCCTCACCTACGAAACGGGCACTGTCCCAGGATCCACTTCTTCCCACAGGTGAGCGCTCAGTGAGGTGAAGCCTTCAAAGCAAAGTGTCTGTCCACAGTAAATGGTCAGCGTTCCCGTTGCGGCTCTCATCACTGTCATTTATTTATTTACTTGGTTCTGGGGAATGAACCCAGGGGACACTTACCCACTGAGTCCCATATGCAGCCCTTTTTTTAATATATTTTATTTAGAGACAGGGTCTCCCTGAGTTGCTCAGGGCCTCGCTAAGTTGTTAAGGCTGGCTTTGAACTTCAGATCCTCCCGCCTCAGCCTCCCAAACGGCTGGGATTACAGGCGTGTGCCACCACGCCCGGCTGTCATCACTGTTACATAGGAACCTGTGGAGCACAGGGAGAGAGGCCCAATGCCCCTGTCAGTGTCACCTGACCACAGTGGCCTCTACCAGTTCGCTGCCGGCCCCCTCCTGCTGGTCCTCCCTTGCAGACCCAGAGCCTGGGTTGGCAGAGGATTGGGTCCTTCCTGTCTCTCTGAGCAGCCTGGTTGCAAAAGGCCCTGGATAAATTAAAATGCGCTAACCCAGTCTGCCATCTGGGAAGGGCCGTGCCTGCCTCCTGCACGCACATGCCAGGCTGAGGACCAGGCCCGCATTCCCGGGCAAGGCTACGCGGCCTGCTCTCGGGGCCATGTCCTGGCTCCCATGGAAACCTGGCGTTCGCTTGCTTCGGAGCCCGGAGCCGATGAGGTGGTGGCCTATACTGTGTTCCCAAACGGGCTCCCTTTCATGTCCAGTCTCCCCCCTGCCTATTGTGGAGGCACGGCCTCAGAGAGCCAGAGCCGAATCACAAAAAGGCCAAATGGAGAAAGAGAGCCACCCAAGGAAGCCACGGCAGGCGGTTACGTAAGCCGGCAGCCAGGCTGTCTGCAGGCGATGACTTATTTAGCTGTCTGTCTTTTCGGGATGTCAGACTCCATCCTTTCCAGCTGGCGCTCTGCTCCGGTGATCACATTAACGCTCAGTGATTATGGGAAATAGACACCTCCCTGGTCACCACTTCCCAAGGGGCAGGAGGGGGGTATCCAATACCAGGAACGCCCAGTCCTCCAGCCTGCGCGCAGGGGCCAGCCCGCCCCGGGGGCTCAGCAGTCTGTGGCAAAAGGAGTCAGAAATGACCTCCAGATGCCGAGGCTCCGCGGATGCAGCATGTGTTTCATTCAAAGGCTGCGGCTGGATCTCAACCTGGCGCCCGGTGTTCGAATGTCCCTTAAAAAAAATCCAAACGACGGTGCTGGTTGTCAGGGGTGGCTCCTGTCATTGTGACACAACACAGTTTGCCCCTGACGTTGGTCTGGACGGTGGGGAGACAGCCCTGATCTGTGAAATCCTGACATCTGAGAATCACTGCTTTAGACATAAAGGAAGAATCGGCCAAATAAAATGGAACAGGAGGCACCTCTCTGTTTTAAATTCTCCGGGTTCATCCCCAGCCTCTCCCTTTCACACAATAGGGGACAACCACTTAGAGATTCCTTGCTGGGCCCTCCAGCCTCAATTCTCCATCCTCTGCCCACCAGGGACTGGTCCTCAGAAGCCTGTCTTCTGTTGACCTTGTCCTGTCTGGACTCCTAAACTAGTCTTGATGGAGATGAGTATAAGAGTCACCATTTTCTCCATCTATATTAGGTGCTAATCACTTGACGTCTTTTATTGAATCTCCACATCACAGGGAGGTGGTATTATAGTCGTTTTTACAGATGGGTAAAACTGAGGATCAGAGAGGTTAAGTCACTTACTAGAAGCCACACAGCTTTGAGTGGTGGAGCTGGGCTGTGAAGCCAGGCAGTCTAACTCTTGAGCCCAGGCAGTTACTGCCTCCCATGTGGGCCAGCATGGCGGGTGAGAAAAGCAGACTGGATTCAGATCCCAGCCTCACTGCCTGATAGGCTGCCTCAACCTCTCCGAGCCTCTGCTTTCTCATCTGTATAGTGGTCCTCTGAGCAGCTGCCTCCAGGTTTCTTTCAAGGATGCAGTGAGCGATGGAAGGGGTCGGGGTGCGGAATCTCCGTCTCCTTCCTCTGCTGGATGGAAATCTGTATTCAGCCACACCTGCTGGCCCGCGGATGGCTTGCTGGGACTTCTGCAGCCACCCAGTCCCCACAGTGCTACAGCTAAGCTGCAGTGTCCCCTCCTCCTAAACATCACCACCCCATTGGCAGAGGGAGGGGGCAGTCCTCAGCCACAACGTGCCCCAGACACAGGTCCGGGTCCTTCCTGTCCTATCTATAGATAGGGACTTGCCACAGGCCTCAGACCCTAGGCCACAGCTTCTGATGACAGGAACACTGTGCAGGGTGGGGTCTGTGAGGTCCCAGGCGTGGTGGGTACATCACCCACATGAGTGCCAGCCGTCTGCAAGGGGGCACCGTTAACTTCCACCTGCTGCATGAGCCCAGCCAGGCCCGGCCAGGGTGCAGAGATGTGCATGTGGCCGGTTAGTGACAGACCTCTGCCTGGCGTGACCCAGGCCACCGAGGGATTGGGTGCTCCAGCCAGCTCTCTCATTTCCAGAACCCAGAGGAAGCTGGGAGATGCGGGTGGTGCACGGCCTCCCTCTCAGCTGCCTCGGCCCGGGTGGTGCCCCCACCGCCCCCGGGGGCCTCCGGGTACCTGCTGAGGCCCCGGGAGCTGCAGCCAGAATTAAATGAGATCCTGTCTACCAGACATCTGCCAACAGAGGACACTTAATGAATGCCGTGCACCTCGTCCTTGACAAATCCCTCCACCAATTAGATGCTCTTGGTTTCTTCAAAAGAATCCAGCTCCCCGGGGGGCACAGATGGGGTGGCCGAGGGGCGCTTCCTGGCTGGGCTCAGCTGCAAACTGCAGACACCAGAGGATGAAGGGAACTCGAGGCGGGGATCACACCTTCCCAAAGGCCGCAGGTTGGCTGGGGCTCGCTAAGGATGCCCGGCCTCCCACCCCAATCAGAAGTAGAGGAGGAAAGTGAAGGGACCCAGTGAGCGAAATGCCCGGAAGTCTCTGGAATCTCTGCAGAAAACCGAGCCCATGGCAACCAGATTTTATTCTAATGATCCGTGTCCCATCTGCCGGAGAGAACTTGTTTTCACAATCAAATTTTCCCATATTCTCTCGAGCAAGGAAGAGGGACCCGTAAAAATTGCAGCTTGGGGGACCGGCCCCACGAAGGCACCATCTCTTCTTGAGACGGATGAGGCTGTGCCGCCTCCTGTCCTCTCCCGGTCCCTCCTGTCACTGTCTCCTATCTCTTTAAAAGGTGTGATGGAGACAGATCTGCTCAGCATGGACTTGGGAAGCACCCCGGCTGTCTGTGTAGCACCCCACAAGATGGAGTGCTTGGAGAATGACTTGCAGGATCAGGCTCCCCGGGGAGATCCTCTGGCTTCCAGGAATAATGCGTACCTCGTTTTTCTGCCGGCTTGGGGAGCACTGATTAATGGCGCCGTGGCTCTCCTTGAAGACGGGCACTTTTTCACTGCCGTGGCTGCCCCATGGATGGCACAGAGCCTCCCAGGCCGGGGCGGCGACCAGGGCTCCCTCTCCACACCCGGGGCCTCACTGCTTACAGCAGCTACTGTGTCCCCAATGCCAGCTGTGTTTGGGGGGCTGTTCTTGTGTCTCAGCTTATGCAACCCGCCTTTCCCCGCAGGGAAGGTGCCTTTAGTACTATTTGCCTTGCAGCCATGATGGTGAGGGTCAGATGAGGTTCCAGAACTCCCCTGGGGCCTCTTGTTAGTCTGAAGTGGCAGATCCAGGAGGCAGACCCAGGTTGGTGCAAACCCAGAGCCCTGTTTGGCTGCCACCATTTGGTGAGCAGATCTGGGAGTGATAAAGACAGGGCACTGATTTTGATTTGCCAGGTTTAAGAGGCATTTTGGTCTGGGCCATGATGTACAGTTGCCAGGTTGTACACTGCTCAACTCTAGAGGTACTTGTCCTAGCATAGCATATGTGAATGGCACCTTCTAGAATTAAACAGTGCATAAGCTGCACAACTCAAATGATGTCGCTGGGGTTCTTGCTGTTTCTAGCTGTTTATGGGGGGACGGGGTCAGAAGCGTGTGCTCCGCCTGCAGACCTCCTCTGACCTCAAGCCTTCAGATACCACCTATCCCTGATCCGACTCTATTAAGGACCAGAGTCTGAGTGGCCTCTCCAGAAGAGCGGGTAAGAGTGTGGGCCCCAGGCTGAGCTGGAGGACGGACTCTGCCACTTCCCTTCTGTGACCTCAGCAGCCTCCTCAGCCCTCTGCCCCTGCCCCTTCCTGGCTGGACAGCAGGGGTTGATGCATGGTCTTTCCCCAAGGCTTGGGGCGACCATCACAGGACTTTATCTGCACATAGTGATGGGACCCTCCTGGCCCCTGGGAACTGTCTCAGAGACCCTGGGAAGAGTGGAGGACGTGGTGAGAGGTGGCCCACCACGTGCCAGCCCGTGCTGAGTGCTGCTGCCAGGTGCCAGCTAACCTCCTCTCTGTTTTCCCTCAGATCTGGGCTGGAGCCCGGGGCCTTGTGCATCCTAAACACGCGTCACCCCTGAGATGCACTTGTCCCCCAGAGACAGGCCTCAGAGAAGGCAGGTGGCAGGCTCACAGACCTGGGACTGACGGTCGGGCTGGAGCCCCCTTCTGTGACTTCAGCCCCTGCCCAGGGTGACTGTGGCTGGGCCATGAGTCACTGCAGGAAAGGTCCCCCCTTCTTCCCAGGGCCCCAGGTCTTCCCAGCCTGGCCCTAGACAACTTGAGGGTGGACGTCCCTGCCCCTGCCTGTCCTGGGTCAGCCGGAAGCGTGGCACTCAGGCTGCGGTGCCTTCAGGGGAGGTCACCTGCAAGCAACCATCAGAACTGACGTGGGGCCGGGGGGACCAAATGTCTGTCTCAGGGTGGCAGCAGGAGCTCCAGACTGTGACCTGGCAGCAGTGACAGCCCAGGGCTTGGCTGTCTGGGCAGAAGAAGGTGCCCACACTCAGGCTCAGCTCTGCCAAGTGCATTTGAGCCTCAGAAACTTCTGAGGGCTGATGGCCGAGGACTGGTGGGCTCTTCCCTTGGCAAATGGCAAGGCTGGCCAAAGGCAGCTCCCTGTCCCCATCTTTTGAAGGAAAGGGCTGGGTTAGAGGGATGTCACATGCTGCAAGAAGGACCTTCAGGATGAGGCCGGGGCTGGCAGAGTGGGCAGCTGTGTTGGTCAGAACTAGAAACCAGGCAGAGGCCGCTGGGTCCAGAGCCTCCTGCAGGCGAGGAGGCTGCAGACCTTTCCCGAGCCTGAGGCCGGGCTGAGCCAAGCTGCTTCCTGGCCCAGGAAAAGTCTGGGGTCATGGCTCCCAAGGAATCCGCTGGAGCTTGCAGAGGAGGGTGATCTGTCCCCATGGTGGGAGGAGGGGATCACGTGCGTGCAGGACACACACCCTGTTCTCACTGGTGAGTGTACCTGGACCACCCAGGTCTGGTCCCAACACCCTCATCAATTCATCAATTCACTCTGTGACAAAGCACTTCTGCTCTCTGAGCCTCAGTCACCCACCTGGGAAGTGAGGGGTTGACCTGCAGTGACGGTTTCCCACCCACCAGGACCCTGGGAGCAGGGAGGGAGATGTGGTGTGGGAGGGTGGCTCGGAGCCTGCGACTCTAGGGCCCTCCTCTAGTGGTGGGTTCTGTTTGTCAGGTTTCTGAGAAAGACCTTGAATACAGACCCCCGTGGTTATAAATAAACAAATAAATAAAAGTCAACAACCTCCAGACCAAGACGCCTCCTGGCTCTAACCAGGGAGGTTCTGAGAAGCAGCCCTGGGTGCCCACCATGCCCCGGGAGCCTGGGCCTGCACCACATGCTTGGCTGGCTGCGGGGGGAGGGGGGGCAGGGGAGTGGACATTATCAGGGGGGTCCCCAAAGGCACAGAACACACTCTGGGGATGTGGAGTCACCACAGCAGCTGGACTAGACCCATACGGTGTTCCCCAAGCTGCAGTTATAGGAATGCCAAGCTGCGCTTTTGCTACCTGTGGGAGAGGCAGTGCGGCCTGGTGGTCAGGGAGTTGGGCTGTTGGGTCTTCAGTTCACAGCCGGTTCCCCTGGGGCAAGGACCTCGATCTCCCTGAGGCTCAGTGTCCTTCTCTGGGCAGTGAAGGGGGGGAGCAGCTACAAATGGCGATGATTTTGTATATAGAGAGCATCCGGCATGGGACCCCGCACCTAACGCCAGGTTGTGAATATTAGATAAGCAAGTGTGACCTCCGCTCTGTACTAAAGCTTCTGCGCTTGTGAAATGGGGACAATGATGACAGCAGCCCACGGGGTCATGGCAAAGATCAAATCGTAAGTACTGTTACATGGCCACAGTGCTTCCTACCTTCAGTGACTTGGATTTTTCTTTAAAGCAATGCCCATTTTCTCCTTTATTGACCCTCCTTCTTTCTTGAAGGCGGCCGCCATCCCAGCCATGGGGACAGGCAGGGGTCAGCGCTGGTAGGGCCACCTGGTGTTGTCCTCCTGTTGCAGGAGGCTGTGAAATGTCAGGTGCTTAGCAATCCAGGCGCCCGTGGAAGCCAGGCCCGGCGTCTGACCCACCGGCCAGGCTGGGAAGGGAAGCCAGCCCCTGGGGGCTGTGCCGGACAGACACACGTCTGGCTTGGACCTGGGACAAGGAAGGGCTGCCTGGACTTGGAGTTGGCTTCCCCTCCACCCTGTCCTCCCAGGGAACTGAGTGGGCGGTTGGGGACCTGGGAGCCTCCCGTCCTGCCCTGCCACACCTCAGGACATGGACACGAAGCTTCCACCTGTGTCCTCCGTTTCCCCTCCTGTAAATGAAGGCACTGGAGCAGATGACCTTGGACGGTCTCAGCACAGGACAGTGGCTAATGGGTTCTAACTGGTCTTGCCACTTGTCTTGGCGGGAAGGTGGGGGACAGCCATTCAGCCCCTGGGGCTTCAGTTTGCTCTTCTGTAAAGTGGGCGGGGCCGGGTGGGAGGTCACACACTAGAAATGCTGCTGGAGGGGCTGGCGTCACATGGGCCCGGGTCCTCCCACTTAGAGAGGTAGTTCCAGCTCAGCAGGCCACCTGAGGAGCCTCGGGTGAGCACAGGATGCACAGCTGGTCACAGTCAGGATCCCCCAGCTCCCTCCAGGGTCCTGCTTGGAGCTACCTAGTGAGCGCCTGCAATGTCCCAGGCACCGTGGCAGGCCCTGGGGACATGTCCGTGACCAAAGTAGGCAGAAATGTCTGTCCTTATGGGTGGGTGGGGGTCAGTCACTGACAATATGAAAGAGTGACATGTAGGCATGAATCGCCAGGGTGGCTCTGAGAACCCGTAGGTGGACTTCCGACCCCACCATCCAGTCCCTCATGGAGTCTCTCTGACAGGCACAGTCTCAGCACTTACCCACCGTGTTCCTCTAGGTGTTCTGTGCCGCCTCCCCTGAACCAGCCCCTCACCTCGTCATTCCCGCTGAGTTTGGGCTTTGAGTCCCACCTCTACCCCACCAGTCCGGCTGCTGGACCTTGGGCCAGCCCCTTGACTTTCCTACTCTTGTTTTTCATCTTTCAAATAACATTGCCCCTCTCTTGGGACTGTGGCGAGGATTCAGGGAGTCAGTGTGTGGGAAGCGCTTACAGCAGAGCCTACCACAGTGTGATCCCAGGCACATCAGTCTGCCAGCCTCTGCTTGCTGATCTGTGAAATGGGCATAAATGCCGCCTAGCTCCCAGGAGGCTTGGCAGGCTTAGAGAAGATATGCATGGGGAATGCTTGGCACAGAGCTTGGCACGGAGCAGATAGTCTTTCTCCTTTGTTGGGTTGCTTCCTTCTTATCACAGAACAAATCCCCCTGAAACTCCGTGACTTACAATAACTACTTGTGATTGTCTATCTGTGAGTCAGGGAGGTAGTTGGAATATTCTAGGCTTGGCTGGGCTGCTGTTTTCAAGCTACTGATCTAGCCAGGCTTAAGAAGTTTGGGTTCAGATCTGCTCCACCTGTGTCCATTTGGGGGACTTGTCTGAGAGCAGCAGCTACCTGGGAGTGGAGGTGCACAGAGGTGCAGAGATCCAACATGTCCAGGAAAAATCCAGAACCTCTGCCTTGTCTGTTGGTCAAGAAAAAAATCACATGTGCAAACTCAAAGTCAAGGGCTGGAGAAATAGCTGTCCTTTAGTGGATCTGTCAATCATATGGCAAGGGACATGGGGAAAGGCAGGGAGGATATGGATGGGATCCACCAGGCCTCCAAGGACTCCAGGAGACCAAGGCACTGATTCAGCGAGTCATCGTGTTTCCCAGCTGGACAGTGGCCCAGCTCCCTCTCAGACTGCTGCTCCTGAGTCTTCCCTTCTACTCCCAGGTTGCCTGGGGATGCCGTGCAGGACTTTCCTCCTAGGATATCTGCAGAGATGGGGGATGGGTGCAGGAAGTCTGGGCTGCAAAGCCCTGGAACGCACCCTCCACCCCCGCCTCTGTGTCAAACCTGTCCTTGCCACGAAATAAATAAAACTGTCAGCAGGAAAAATGAGGGGCAAGCCAACCAAATATGATAAACCGTCTCTTGCCGTGTATTGTACTCTCCACAATCAAACCCCAAGCGGATGCTAAAAATGTGCACAGCTTTGTAAAGAGACGGGCACGCTGTGTGGCCGAGATTTTCGGAGCAAGGTAATTTAACTGCAATGCACATAAAAGAGGCAAATGCAAAGAGTGGTAATTTGGAAAGTGTACATCAGGTGCTTTTTAAAAATTGATATTGTTGGTTATTCCTCTTTTTATTAAAACCCAGGGCCCTGTCACATCCTTATCCAGCTCCTTCGAGGCGAGTGTTGACATTTCTAATTTGCAAATTTAAAGATTGTCAAGAAATGGTTTAAATACTTGGCATGCTTGGGGAGCTTTGTGACTATTGGTGACAAGTGTTGGCTCATCTCTGGGAAGGCTAGGGACAGGAGGGGAGAGCTGGGCTGGATTTAGGGAGGTGGGGAATAGCTAATGCACTGAGGTCTTAGTGTCGATCTCCAAGTGTTTTGCACGTGTATTTTATTTTTCTGACATTAAACCTGTAATTTCCATTTCACAGATGAGGACAGTGAGGACCTGGGGGTTAGAGAACTTGTGCAAGGTCACACAGTTCCTAAGGGACAACTCTGGCATTGGAACTGGCACCAATCTCTGTGCCTTGGGCCTGCCCATTGTTTTCCTCCCTCAGTGAAGGAGCAGGGGGGGGCCTCAGAGTCAGACAGTTTGGGGTTCGAATCCAAGCTTGTCAGTTACTGTAGATGCTGCGACTTTCCCATTCATTCATCAATTCTGCAAGCGGCACTTGAGACTGTGCACCAGGTACTGTGCTGGACACCAGGGGAAGACCGTGAACAAAGCTTATGTTCCTACCCCATGGGCTTTGTAGCCCCCCAAGGTACAGAGCTGCTAAGAAGGAACGTGGTGCCCTGAGGGAAATGGGCCTGGGAAGGCGTCCCCATCAGGGGACTGGGTTGGACTGTTTAGGGAATGAAAGTCAGCTGAGCCATGGTGCTCTCCTCTCTGTCTGTCTGTCTCTCACATGTGTGTACACGCTCACACTCTTAAAACTCTTACACTTGAAACCAAGCCGCCGCGTTGTGAGCAAGCCTAGTCTGCACTGAAGCCTGAGTGGCTGTGGCTGTGGCTGTGGCTGTGCAATTCTGGGCTCCAGAGCAAAATGGAAATGCAGGGCCTTTTGTTAAAAATCATTAAGAATCTCAAGGTGGTGACAGTATAGAGCGCTGGCCAAGCACAGGGCCCTTCTCAGCAGGAAGCTCCGCCCAGCCCAGGCCCAGCATCAACTGTTAGGAGCCCTCAGGATGGCTCTGGGCCCAGCCACCGGCTGTTGGGAGACCCCGAATGCCGGCCACCCAGGGCACCTCCAGACCCACAAGGGATGTGTATGTATAAATAAATAAGTAAACAAACAATTGGGGTTCTCTAGAAAAAGTCAGCTGGGCAAAAGAAGGGGCAGGCTGGGTTCTGGGTAAGTTGCGGGTTGAGGTGGTCACGTGGCACAGTGGAGGGCTGGAGGGTGCCAGGGCAGGAGGAGAGCAGAGGTGAGGGGCAGAGTGGCCAGAGAGGGAGAGAGGGACTCAACGATTCCCATCTTGGTCCTGAGAGCAGAAGCAGCCATCGGAGGTGTCCCGGAAGGGAAGAACTCGCCTGGGTTCACGCTGGTAGCTGTCGCCCTGGCTGCTGGGTGGAAGACCAGGAAGGAGAGCGGGAGGACCGTCCAGGAGGCTGCGGAAAGGCAGGGGCGGGGCCAGAGGGTCGCTATGGGACAGATTTCAAAGAGTTAAGGGGACCTGGTGAGGGATTTGAAGGGGACAGAGATGGGGTCATCTGAGGATGCCTGAGCCACTGGGTCACTGAAGGGGTCATTTCCAAGAAAGGGGGCTAGAGTGGAGGAGGAGGGGCTTGAGGGTCCTGTCGTGGCTTTCGTGTAGACTCCCTGCAGTTGAGGCGTTTTTGATAAGGGACAAGCTGATTGTGCCTCTGAACTGCCGGAGCAGGAGGTGGAACCCGGGAGCCCCACCCTGGAGGTGAGGGGCGTGGCCGTAGCTAAGTGGGAGGAGCATCTAGAGCGCCGCCCCGGACCGCAGCGCCAGCCACCCGCGCTTACCTGGTCCTAGAGCAGCTGAAATGGGACGCTCCTGGCTGCCTGCTGAGCTTTAGTCGTCACCTCTGCAAACAACGCCAACCTCGCGGATCAAATGCCAGTGTATATGTAAGGCACCTCGTGCAGCGTCTGGCCGTCTTAACCATTGCCAGAGCGATGTGGGGTATTCAGTAGTGCTCACCGCCCCCCCCCCCCCCCCCCGCCTTCTTCCTTCATAGCCTTCAACTGGCAAGTTGGGGCACCTTGTTGCCCCTCTGGTCCCCAGTTTCCCCATTTGTAGGGGGACCACAAACCCTCTGGGCCATTTCTGACTCTGTGTCCCATCAGCCTGAGGGTCCTAGGGGGCTGTATAGATTTGTGCCAAGTGGCTCCCCCTCCCCCACCATGTCCTCAGCCTTGAGGGACCAACCAGTCGTGCCCATGGGGTGAATTTTAATTTAGCAGCTGCCATGGTTTATGAACTGAGCTCCATCTAGTCTCCATGGTTCTGGGGACCGGGAGGAAGTTCTCTGATGGCCTGCAGCACCAGGAGCCAAAGGACAATGATTCGCTTGGAGTGGGGAGTGTCCTAGCTTCAAGATGCCCCAGCCCCTGGCAAACCTGGACTCATCATGAGAGATGGACACCTTTGATGTCCTTTGGGAATTGTGGGTTTGTGACGACAGGTGACTGTTTAAGGGTGGTCCTCTGTGCTCCTCCTCCTACTGTGACGGGCACTGTGCTAGCATTCTGTGGCCAGTCCCCCGTGCAGTCTGCATAACCCAGGCTCCTCCTGCTGCAGATGAGGAAGCTGAGGCTCAGGTACCTTGCCTGAGGCCACGCAGCTCATGGTCCCAGCCAGGCCCAGGTGCCTGAGCGGTTACATTTACTTTGGATCTTGCTCATCCAAGCAGGACAGATCCGTCTTCAAGGTTGAACGAGACAGCAAAGGGGAGCCGGTGTGCTTAATGTCTCCCCATGGGGATGTCATTCACGAAATTGCACTAACAGAGATGTGAGAGGTTGAGCGGGAGCCATAAAGATCATTTTATTATTTCACAAATGAGAAAACTGGGGCCCAGAGAGACAGGTGCTAAGCCAGGCGACACATAAATTAAGACACACTCTTCCCTGACCACCCAGTCGGACTCACACCTGGCAGCTGCCTGGTGTCCCCTGCCCAGTTGGGCTGCTCTTGCTGGGGCAGCAGGGTGGGGCTGAGGCAGAGGAGAGTCGATGGCCCCCAGACTCATAGGATCACCAGTGTCATCTAGGGAACCTGCAGAATCTCCAGATTTGCAGGCCACAGCCCTGGGGCTCCAGATGCTGACGTCCCAGGTTGCAACTGAGAAATGGCTCTTCTTTAAAGTCACTGATGGTTTGCAGCAGGCAGTTCAGTTCGCAAACCACTGTCCAGCGTTCCCCAAAGGGTGTTCCACACAGTGCCAGGTCAGTTCCTTGGGACCTGAATAGGTGTTAATGTAAAAAGTTCTTCCAGCAAGACGCTGGGGGTAGCTGGACACTGTTGAGTTAGAGGAGTGAGCCCCACTGTGGCTGTACCCTAGAATCCCCTGGAGAGCTTCAACAGCTCCTGTTGCTCAGG
Organism: Marmota flaviventris; assembly: GCF_047511675.1. Classification (NCBI taxonomy): domain Eukaryota; kingdom Metazoa; phylum Chordata; class Mammalia; order Rodentia; family Sciuridae; genus Marmota; species Marmota flaviventris. The sequence continues at coordinate 14,822,892 of NC_092500.1, read as the reverse complement.
CCACATCCTGGGTCCTTCTCAGGGATAGGACTTGGACATAAGTAGTTGGTAAAGCTCCCCAAGCAAACCCAATGGGTGACCTGGTTGCAAGCCACCGGATTAGAGAAAGTTAGACTGGCCTTTTAGTTGCAGGACGTTTCAGGGCCTTGAATACACAATGTCTATTATGAATCTCTAAAAGGAACAATGGTTTTCCTAGGCCATCAGGGGAGCAGTGACATGCCTCTGCAGGAAGGGCATGCTGAATGTGGAGAGAGCGTGTCTTGGTCAGAGGAGACAAGGGCAGGCCGTGGGAAAAGTAGAGGCCGGTAGAATTTTAGACTCAAATGAGCATGAATTTTCTTGTTGTTATTAGACTGATTTGGATATTGGAATGCTCAGAGTAGCACTTAAGCACCATGGAATATTTGTCTAAACCAAGGTGTCTGTCGATGGTGGATATTTCAGCAATTGGTAATAGTTGTAATATTATTATACTATGTAATGCTCAGCATTTCTGTACGTAATAAAAAGCATCCCATGGATTATCTCACTGGGGGCTCCAGGCATTACTATTTGGGTCACATGGACAGGGACATGGTCCTGTCATTCCCCTGCCTAATGCTCCCTGGAGGGTCACCTTCTCACTCCTTATTCTCTTACAAAGTCCTAAAGATTGATGTGTTAAAGTTTCTTTCTTTTATTATATATTCCACTCCCAAAATTTGAGCATCCTCCTTCATTATATGCTTATACAGAAATTAAATATGCACTATCAGCAGTCACTTTAGTAAAGTTGAATTTAATTTCCTTCTTATGTTTTTGGATTCAAAGATAAACGTAACTACAAGTTCTACCCTGCCCCCGGGTCCATTGTCACGGGCACCCCGGTTTGGAGCCACTGTGCCATCTGGTCCTAACCTTTCCCTAGCAGCTCTGTCACCATCTTACCACCCATTCACGACCCTGTGGCTTCTGTCTGAACCGCTAAGTGCTGCTCGGCCTTGGGCCACTGCACTAGCTGTTCCTCCACTTAAATGTTAAAATGCTTCTCCACCTACTTTTTTTTTCCCCCCTTGGCTGGCTTCCTCTTGTCACTTGTCTCTTCCAATATCCCCTCTTCAGAGGGCCTTCCGTGTTCTTGCATCTCTAGAGCTGCGCTCAGCTGCTCTCTCTGACTTGCCCATTTTTAATGCTCACAGTAGCACGTAGCGCCATGGCATACTTTTCTTGCTGGATGCTGCCTGCACCACTCAGGAGGACCCGGGCTGCCAAAGCCGAGCTCTCTGCCAGGGTTTGTTGGATGAGCGCACACACCTAGACCCCAAGAAGTTGGACTGTTTGTCTAAGCCAAGGAGTCAGTCGACAGTGGAGCTAAGACTAGACCCCTCAACCTAGATGGCCCCCAGTTCAAGGTCGTCCGCATCACGTCAAGCCACTGCTTACCCTTGAGAGGCCCGTGAGAGCTGTTTATGTCCAGACTCTGACAGTGGAGGCCTGAAATCTGTAGTGATGTCAGAGGACTGTGGAATTTGAAAGGAAAAAAAAAATAATAAAGTGATTGGCATTTTACACTCTGTTTCACAGCCAGCCAGTAATGGGAGGTTGGGAAAATTCTGGAGTCTGAAATAATTCAGGCAGGCCCAGCGGCAGGTTGGAAAAGTCTGAGGTCAGGTCCCTGCAGGAGGTGAACGCAGCCCAGGGACCCAGTGTGCAGGGTGAGGTGCCAGGCACCCCCTGTGCAGTTCTAGAGTGTGGCATCAAGCCCTGACACCCAGAGAGGCACTGAAGACCTGCTTCTTCCTTCCTTTTACCAACCCCTCTGCCAGGAGCTGCACAGTTCTGTTAGCAGATTCTGGGAACCAAGCTAGCGGGTCTTTTCTCTGCCTCAAAAACACCCCTGCCACAACTTTCGGCACAAGAAAGGGCTGGGTGGGGGCAAGAGCGGCAAAAGAGGGGAGACCCTGCGGTCTTTGGAAGAGCAAATGGTTCAAATGTGTGGGTGCCTAGAAATCCAGCTCCTTCTCCTGCTTCCTTTCTCTCCTCCTAGGAGTCTCCTGCTCACAGAGGAGCTGGAAAGCAGCTGGCTCTGGCCTGGGCAGGGGCTCCCATCTTATTTTCACCCACGGCCTCTCTCTGCACGGTCTCCTGTCAGCTTCTCCCCCTTTCTAGTGAGCACGGGATTCCTGATGACAAACCAACAGGCACAATCGAGGGTGACAGATTTGACCCGTGAAGACAAAGAAATTGGCAACCCATTTGTCCCCTGCCTGGATCTCCCTCTGCCCCACCTTGTCACCAAGACAGCATTGCTGACGTTCTACTCTGAGGGGGTTTCTTCATGCATCCATCCGTCCACTCGTCCAACCAGGGATCCACTCACTTGGGGTCAACAGAATCACCTCTACCACTAACTGGCCTTGAGACCTGTCTCAGTGTCCCAGGGCAGCTGTAACAAATTGTCACAAACTGGGTGGCTTAATACAAGCATTCTGGAGACCAGATGCCCCAAATCAAAGTGTTGGTGTCCCTCTGAAGGGAGGGTTTGAGGGCCCACACTCCTTCTGAAGGCTAGAGAGAGAAGCCTCCCCCCCTTTTCCAACTTCCAGGGGGTCCAGCCGTTGCTGGACGTGTGGCCTGTCTCCCCGTGGTTCCCCCCACCCCTTCTATCTTCCTCTCTCTTTTCATGACACTTGGGTCACATTTCCAAGTTCCTTTCTCCAAATAAGGTCATATTCACAGGCTCAGGGACTTGGACATATCTTTTTTCTTTTTTTGGGGGGTGGTGGTGGTGGTGGTCACTATTCAACCCACCAAACAACCTTAGACAACTTATCCAACCTCCCTGAGCTTCTTTGTCTTTAACTGGAAAACGGAGACACTTCTGCTCTATATCATAGGTGTCGGGGCTTGACCTCACGCTCTAGAACTGCACATTCTATATCTTAGGAATGATACATGGGTTTAATAGTTAAGTTTTTTCAGTGCCCATACGTGGCTTGTGCTCCTCTCCTGGTGGTCACTCTTACTTACTGAGTGTCCACCATGTGCTCAGACATGGTGCTGGGCTCATACCACATCCCTGGACAAGCTGAATCCCAGGTAGAACCTGGGTCTGATTCCTAAGTGCACCCACAGTCTACCCATCGATGTGAGTGCCAGCAACTCTTGAGAAACCCTGTTTCCCTACAGATGTGTGAAATGACCCACAGCCCCACCCGAAGGAAAAAGGTACAAGGACAGTTCTAGAAAATTCCTCAGCTCATCCCAAGACACCTTTCTGGGGATTTTGGGGACAGAGAAAACCAGCATCTGGCTACTGGGAGTCATTTCGGTCCTGATCCCATCCCCCAGCCCTACCAGGCCATGGTCTGTCCTCAGTGTTTGGAATGAGGAGGACACTTCTCGTCCATTGCACAGTAAACACCACACTGCGGACAGGGCTGCAATTCTGAGAGCAGTGGCCTGTTGTAGCCTAGAAACTAGGCAGCCACAAAGGGACTTGGCCCGACAGAGCTGGCAGGACCGTCTGTCCCTGCTCTCTTTCCCCTCTGTGACCTTGGGTATGATTCTCCACTTTTCTAAAGCTCGCACATTCAGCAAGAGGTTACGGGGTTGACTTAGGGCAGCAGTGTTCCAGCTTTTTAAATGGCAGGAGACCTGCTTAAAACCTTTCCCAGAATCCCGTTTGTGTAACCCGGAGGTGCCCCTGTCCTCAGTCTCACCCCAGAGGGCTCAGCACCTGCCCCAGGAGTCCCTTCAAGCATCTGCGCTTGCCCAGGTAACAGATGGCCTGACGATTTAACACGATTAAAATGAGGAGGTTGGTGGAATTTAATTAAGAAACAAAAACACTTTGAGAACACTTCCTTCAGAGGCGGATCTAGAGGGCTGACCACCACACAGCCAGGTAAACCAGGGGTGCAGAATGCAATCTGTGCACAGTGGCCCACGAAGGAGGGAGAGATGTGTGTTCTAGAACCTTCCCCTTTGGCATCCCACTCCTCTGATACTCATCTGTCTATCTCCATGTAAGATGGGTCCAGACCAGGGCCCACTCAGAACTAAATGCAGATTCCCCTCAATGCCCAAGAGGCCCTCCATGATCTGACCCTGCTCCCTCTCTAGACTATTCTGGCGCTCATCTCCCATTGCTCACGGTACTTCTATTTCTTCAATATGTGGAATCGATTCCTGTCTCAGGGCCTTTGCACAGTCTGTTTTGTTCTCCTGGATTGTTCTTCCCCTGATAGGAAGGTTTTCCACATACAAGCAGCAAGAGCAGGGGTCTGGAGAGGAGTTGAGGGAGGGTGTTCTTGACCGAGGGAAGAGCAAAAGTGGAACAGGACGGAGCTGGGAAAGCCCAAGGGGGTGGGGGTGATGTTTTAATAAAGAATAACGTTTGAGGCATGGGGAGGGGTGAGGGCGGGTTTGGGAGGTTGGCGGGGGACCCATAGTGGGCTGTTAGCAGGGAGTCACGGTCAGCCTTGCCTGTTGGAAAGACTGCTCTATGCCGTTCTCCCCCATGAGGATCAAACCCAAGGCAAGGATTCCCATTGCTCTACTAAAGCAGTTTTTGAGGCTCCCTGTTTGCAAACCTCTATGGGGCTTTCCCGGCAGTGTCCTTCTTGATCTTTCTGACGCACTGAGAGCTGATCACAGCCTCTCTCCCACACTCCTCTGCACTCCTGGGCCCCCCTGCCCTGTGACCGGGTCTCCCTGGAGGCAGTGTGCTGGGTTGGACTCCAGCTCCATCACGGTCCTAGGAGGGGACCTCTCACACTGAGAAGCTTCTCTGTACCTGGGGACTAAAAGACCTGCCGGGGGATTGGCTTTAAGTATGTGGAGGCCACTCCCTGACCCCACCACTTCCTCCTGCCCCTGCCTCCCTGACCCTCCATGTGGGTGCTCTCTAAGAGAGAGCTGCCCAAGCTACGGCTCTTCCGATTACACAGCTTTGACTCCAGATTTTCCTTGTCTCTTCTGCCAACTCTCTTAAGCTGCTGTAAAAGAGAAGCAGGTTCCGGAGGCCCCTCCTGGGGGAGGCCCATGAAGGGCTGTTGTCTCGGGCTCACTCTCACCATTTTTTGGGGTGTTGTTGCTCTTCACTTAAGTCTCTCGATATGCTGAGTCTATTGAGAAAAATTTTGCCTTTGAGAGAAGTTGCAAGAATAGGCAAAAACAGCCTTAATTAGCCTCATACACGGATTGATTTTTCTCGTCCTGTTTAAACCTAACGTCTTGGTAGATGTCAAGAAATATGCCTCTAAATTGCATGGGGGGGTGAAAGAAAAGGAGAGATCTGTGGCCAAATGAGGAGGAGGAAAGCGATTTCCTTTAAAGACCCAAAGCACAGGGACTTCTGTGCTGGAACCTTCCATAGCAGATGGGGACGGCAAGGGCGGACCAGGTAATAGGGTAGTGCCTGCCAGAAGGGAGTAACCCCTGGTAGCATCTTTAATGAAGGGAAAGAGGATCTGCTTAGACTTTCATAGAAGTTAAAGCCAAGCGAACAAACCCACAAAGCTTTTCTGCTAAGAGAAAAATGCAGATGTACTGAGACGCCTGAGAGAAAAGGAACCCGTGGATCTGTCGACCTACCTCCGAGTCATTGGTGAGACCCTCTAAGCCACCCCGGGCACAGGAGACTTTTGCTTCTTCTGTAGAGCCCCAATATATAAAATAAAGTGGAGCTGCTTGGTTCCAGCAGGGAAGTGACCCCAGGACCCCGACTTACTCCTGGAATCGTCTCATTCTGCAGATGGAAAACGGATGGATCAGAGAGGCTGCTGATCCTCCAGGCGGTTCACTGCACACTCAGCACTTATGGGAGCCCCCAGGGAGCGGGGAGCCCCTGTGGTGTGCCAGGCACCGTTCTGGGCACTGGGCCAAAGCAGTGAACAAGAGGCGAAGTCCTTGTCCTTGTGGATGTGAGTCCTAGTGCTGCAGACGAGACAGTGCACAGAGACAGAAGCCAACAGGCATCCTCAGGTGATCAGTGAGTGGGCTTCAGGGACAGTAAGGTAGGGAGGTGGATCGGGATGGTCAAGAAGGAAGTTGTGAAATCTGATCGAGAGGGAGCCAGGGAAATGCTGGGGGACGAAGGCTCTGGACCGGGGAAGTGACAGGCACAAAGGTCCTTACGCGAGACCGTGACTTAAGCAAAGACCAGCAGAAGGCCAGCACGTCCAGGACCCCGTGAGTGAGGACGTGTGATGGAAGATGGGTCAGAGATGGGCTGGGCCAGGGATAGGTGGCCACCCAGGCTGTGACAAGGCCCCACGGGCTGCGGGGAGCCTTTGAATTTTATCCAGAGAGGGATGGGAGCCACGGAGCATCTAGCAGGAGAGTGACACGGTCTGAATGAGGCTTTCAAAGGATCTTTCTGCTCCTGCCAAGTGGAGAATAGGCTGTGGAGAGATAAGAGAGGAAACAAGACCAAATAAGAGACTTCTGCGGCAGCTGACGCTGAGAGACGTTGGTGGCTCAGACCCAGTGGCAGCAATGGAGGAGATAAAGGATGGGTAGGATTCGGGATGTATTTGGAAAGCAGACACAGTAAAATTTGCTTTAAAAAAAATAGCAAGAGAGCTACCTTCTCCTGTCTCTTTGGTACAAAGCACTGTATGGGGTTTTATTTATTAGTTGGGATTCTTTTGCTTGTAAGAGAAGAAACTCAACTCATACCGGCTTCCATGACTGAAGAGCCCAGCCTGGCATGGGCTTCAAGCATGGCTGGTTCCAGGAAGGCAAGTGATATCTTCAGGATTTAGTCCCTCTCTATTCTGACACCTTCACTTTCTTCAATTCTCACCTGCGGCCCCAGCAGCTCCAGCCTTAGATGAGCCTTACGTATGGCAATTACCATGGAAGAGTGTCTTCTTCCTCAGTAGTTCCACCAAAACGGAGGATTTGGTCATTGTAAGTCACTCACCTGTCTATCCCTTCCTGGTCACAATTTCCAAGGAATTGAGATGCACAGACTGGCATCAGGGGTGGTGGCAGGGAAGAAATTGACCCCCCTAAAGTTATGCATTACCAGGAATGGGGAAAATGGGTGCCATGTCAGCAAAAATAACTGATTTATACTACCCTGGCATGATAAGGATATATATTTTAAATAAATGAGGATTCTGCCTTGTCATTTCTCGCTGTCACAAAGCATGCTTTCCTGGAGACCAAAAAAAATTTAAAAAGTACTTGTATCGATGAGAAGTACCACATGCGTGATGCCACCTTTCAGAGGCTTCCCCACACATTACCCTGCTGCTGAACACGATACCCCCATGCGGGAAAAAGAACTTGAACCTGAAAAGTTGAGAGACACTTGTTCGCAAGCCACCTGACGAGCAGAGAGAAAGCAGACAGAAGTCCAACGCTGCTCCCATTCAGCTGGGGGAGGGCAGCCTGTGGAGCTGATGTGTAGGGGGAGGGCTGGGGAGGCCTGGGGTGGGGGGCGGGGTGGAGGCCGGGCAGGCAGGAAAGAAGTTGAGGATGAGAATAGTGAGGACCTTGCAGAAGTCTGGATTTGGAGCCAGTAATGCCTGATGACCGTGGCCTTCAGGTTTTCTGTTTAAAAGGACAGCTGCGTCACATTGAATTATTCAGACGCGAGTCCAGCAACAACCTGACACCCCTCCAAGGCCGTTCTGCAGTAGCCCGGGCTGTTTGGCCTTGACAGTGCAAACTGGACTCCTTTTAAAGCTACATTCTGAGATGATGCTGGTTTTGCTTCATTAAAATAACAATCCCTGCATGGCCTGCCTGGCTTTAAATGACACCTGATCGCTTCCCTGAGTTGATTTCTTTGGGTAGTTTCGCTCTTGCCTGGGTTTTGTTATCCTCTGGGGCTGATTTATTCTTGCCAGTTAAGAAGGCCCCCAAAGCCCCAAATCTGCCCGTAAAATTGTTAACGCGCACCTTCCTCCCCACCACGGCACCACTAGCCGGGCCACGTGACGTGGAGGAATCAGTTAATGCCATTACCTTGAGATGCCGGAGCTGGCACTAAAGTGGTGTAGAAAATACACACCGTCAGCCTCTGCACCCCGGGGGGCGTCTCCCTGGTTACCTCATCTGCAGCTGTTTCCTCCTGCAGACGCTGGGGTCTAATCCAGGTTCAGGCACGTCTCCAGGGCCTCTTTGGGAATTCAGAGTGTTAACTTGGAGAACAGCATCCTTCCTCCCTATTCCCACGTCTGCCGGCTGCACTTGCATGTGGAGATGGCAGAATTGCTGCTCTGTGGTTAGTTCAGGCCCATGTCCCTTCTCCTGTGGAAGTGCTGAGTGGATTTAGAGTTTGGGGATGGAATGCGGGGAGCAGTAAAAGAACTTAAAAGGCAGCTTGCTTTCATAGAGACTCGGAGGCTTTGGATCAGCCAAGGACAGGCATGAACCCCAGCCCTGCCACTGATTGGCAAGGTAGCTTTGAGCACGTGGCCTCGTCCCTCTGAGTCTCCACTGTCCCGACTGTGGATTGGGACTCAGGGGCGCTGCCTGAGGCGGATGTAAAGAATAGATGAAGCAGGATTCATAAGGCGCTGTCTCCAGCCAGGCCTATGTATTACCCAGCTGCTGCTGGAGAGATCCGCCTGGTGGACCCCCCTGAACCTGAACTTAACCCCCCCACAGCAGGACTGCCTCTCTGCCCTCAGTTTTAGAACAGATGCTCTGAAAGAGCCATGACCAGTCCCTCTGCCCCTGTGTGCCCTCAGTTCCTGCCCAAACCCTGACCCCAGTACCTCCCGGTAGCCTCTTAACTGGTTTCCCTTCTTCAGTGCTCCATCCTGAAGCCAGAGCATCTTTTCTACATGAACACTCATCTCACACCCTCCATTGCCCACCGCGATGCAGTCACCTACCCATAAACCCCATGCCCCAAGTCCTGCCTACGTGCCAGGCTTTACCTGTGGATACTTCACCCCCACCGTCCCCACATCTGACCTCGTGTTTCAGGCTCCCACCCCTTGGCTGACACCACCTCCTCCTCCAGGAATGCCATTCTTTGCCTCCTGGCAAATACCCCTCCTCATTTTTAAACATCAGCTCAAAAATCACTTCCTCCCCAGTGCAATGGTGTATTCCTGTAATCCCAGTGACTCAGGAGGCTGAGGCAGGAGGATAGCGAGTTCAAAGGCAGCCTCAGCAAAAGCAAGGTGCTAAGCAGCTCAGTGAGACCCTGTCTCCAAATAAAATACAAAATAGGGCTGGGGATGTGGCTCAGTGGTCAAGTGCCCCTGAGTGCAATCTCTGTACCCCCCTGTAAAAAAAAATTACTTCCTCTATTATTTAATCATTAAAAGGAATGAAACACTGATACTATAACATGCACAGACCTCCGAAACTTTATGCTAAGTGTAAGAAGCCATATGCTAAGGGTCATGATGTGTATGATTCCATTTATATAAAATATGCTGGATAGGACCATCCGTGGAGACAGAAAGCAGACTGGTGGCTTCAGGGGATTGGGGGAGGGCGGGGGATGGGAGCAGCTACTTCCCGGGTCCGGATCCTTTGGAAGCCAGATGGAGGTGGTGAAAAACTGTGCATAAATGCCAATGGACCATTGGCTTTAAGAAGGCTAATTTCACATTTCGTGACTTTCACGTCCATTAAACAAACACACCCAAAGAACCGCCTCTTTCATAAAGACTTTCCTGATCCACACAGGTGGGACGCACCCCTCCTACCATGGTGGCCTCCATGCCCACTCCGACATTGCCACGTCGTGCCCCCAGCAGCCCGTGCACTCCCTGACTCCGGCCAGGCCCGGGGATGCTCCATGGGCGTCAGTCTCCCCCCATCTTCCTGGGAAGCCGTAGTGGGACCTGTCCTCATGCTCTGGAGAAGGGAGACACCCTGCACCATCCATCACAGCCTCCTAAGCCGCTGGAGCTGGGCCTTCAGGGCTCTCGCTGCGGAAGGCATTTGCATGTGGCCCAGGCGCCCGCCACCTCCCTGCGCCTCTGGAGGGGGCTTCCTGAGCTCTGGCCTAGTTGCATAAAGGCTGGTGTCTCTCTGCAGCTCTGCTGGGGGTTGCCTTTCTGTTTACTATTCTCTCCAGTTCTGTGCCGTCAGCACTTCACGGCCGTACCATGCCCCGCTTCTTGGAGCACTTTGGACAAGTAGTGGCCTGCTGGCCTCATTGTGTCTAGGACAGGGAAGGGGAGGGGTGGACCTCCAGGCTGCAGCCCATGGGCAGTCCTCTGCATCCCTGGTGGGACACAGCCTGGGAAGGGGACTGGCTCCTGCCAGCGGTGACAGGATCTACTCCTGAGCTAGGATTGAGGGGCACTGCTGACCTCTTCCTGCCCACATGGCCCCACTCCTGTCCCCCTCCTCTCCAGAGTCCTGTAAGCAAGATGCAGTTGCTGTCCCTTGCATTTATTGAAGATGCTGGGTTTGCTGATTGGCTCCCTGGTGTGCACCAGCCTTGCGGAGAGTGGACTGCAGGCTCCAGCCTGCCCGATGCCAGGGAGCAGGGGTCCTGGACCGTCACCTTCCCCTCCCTCCACCCCCATGGCCAGACCAGAAGCCTGACTGGAACTCTGCTATCCCCTCCTCCCCTTCCTCCTCTGCCACGTCCCTGGGGTTCTGCCCTCCTAATCCCTCTATCATCCATGCCCTTTGTCCTGGACTGCTGCTGCCGCCTCACCTTTAGGTCCCCGTCACTTGCGAATTGCCCGACAGGGTCCCCCTACTCTTCTTCCTTCTTTTCCTCAATTCCGTCCATTTCTGTGCCCTCGGAGACCTTGCATGCATTTTCTCATTTCTACTGTGACGCAGAACGCCACACTGCAGCGTACAGCAACATAAATGCCCCCTCCTACGTCCCTGGAGGAGAGAGGGGCACATGGAGTCTTCCTGGATAAAGTCAAGAGACTGCAGGGCTGGTTCCTTCTGGAGGCTCCGGGGGTCCACCCTGGCCTCCTCAGGCATCTCCAGGCTGCCACATTCCTTGGCTTGTGGCTCTATCACTCTGTTCTCAGCTTTCCCGGTCCCCCTTGGCCTCTCCTCTCTGACCTCTGACCCACCTGCATCCTCTTCTAAGAACCTTGTGCCTAGACCAGGCCCAACCAAGTAATCCAGGATGACTTGCCCTCTTTTGAGGCCCTACATATAATCCCATCTTCAGAGCCTCTTGTAAGCCTTGTAAGGTGACACAGGTACTGGACAGTGGGAGGTGGCCACCTTGCGGGTCCCATCTCACAGCCTGCCGCAGCCATCTTTCTGGGGTACTCACCCCTCCTCTCATTAGAAATCTGCATGGTCTCCCGGTGGCTGATGGACCCATGGCAAATCCTGACAGCCAAAGCAGCCAGAGTGCTCATCACACGTGCCTGTCCAGCGGCTGAGGAGGTACTGCCAAGGTGGCTCCCCGGACCCTGATCGTGTAGCAATCTGAGAACCATTTCAGGCCGCAGCCTAGATGTTGCCAGCATGTCAGGCCCTTCACACACGAGTCAGAATCCTTTAGAACAGCCTCCAGGGGCTGGGATTGTGGCTTAGTGGTAGAGTGCTTGCCTAGCATGCGTGGAGCCCTGGGTTCGATCCTCAGCACCACATAAAAATAAATGAATGGAATAAAGGTATTGTGTCCAACTATAACTAAATAAATAAATATAGAACAGCCTCCCCCTGGCTCGCCCTCCCGTCTTCGCCCGTTTCTTCATGTGTCCCGGATCCAGCTGTGTTGGAGCGCCTCCTTGTTACCAGGGGACTTCCTCTCTCCAGCTTTTGCTGGGGGTGGGCCTCTGCCCTTCCCAAGGGCTGCTCCTTACCCTCTGAGTCTTGCAGCAGCTCCTGCACTGACTGACACACTGCAGTCCATAGGTGCTCAATAGATGCTTTTTGAAGGGCTGGATGGAAGAAATGAGCAAATTTTAAAATGCAGTAAGGAAGCCCTGTTTGCCTCACGAAGCCCTGAAATGGCTCCCAGAGTTTTACATGGTTGGCTGCCAGGGTCATCGTGTCATGCACCATCTCATTCACCGTGACAGAGGCTGGCAGTACCCCACCCACGTCCTCAACCATCTCTGAGTCCTGCCACAGACAGTTAGTTGGCCTACACCTCCTGTATCTGCTGCCCTGGGCTGTCCTCTGGCTCCTGGAGCAAGTTTACTCTGCAGCCAGACAGGCTGGATGTGTTGGGGAGGTACTCGGGGAGCATCCCTTGACCAGCAAACGATGGGGGTGTTGGCAGATAAACACCTGGAACCTGCTTCTCCTTGGTGCGACAGTTCTGAGGTATGTTCCTCAGCCTCTTGGACAATCCTCAGCAAGACTGAGCCCCAGTGCCAACCGCAGTGACCATCTCATTAAAGCATGCTTGATTGACTCTCGTCCCTACCTCTTTCTCCACTCCCTTGCTGTGCTTCCCAGGATTACCTCTGAAATCAATAATTCACACCCAAATCCCTGCCTCTGGGTCTGCTTTTAAGGGAATTCAAACTAAAATATCACATACTGTGAAGAGGTAAAATCCAATTAAAATAGCCTCACATTTATTGAGCGCTTGCTAGGTGCCGGGCACCATGATAAACCACAGCCACTCATCCTATTGTTTAATCCTTGCAGCATCCCTGGGAGGTGGGCACTGTTACCATTTCTCCCTCATAGAGGGGAAAATAGAGGCCAAGAATTGGGGCGGGGTTTGCTCAAAGGCATGGAGCCGCCATATTGCTTTACCAAGCCACCAGTCCAAGCATCTAATGCAGGTTGGGAAGGGAGGTCCAGGGGAAAGGGGGAGAGGCCCATTCTTAAATTACGAGGGCTTACTATGTGAGGTCAGGGTAGAAGTGGGTGATCACTCTAGCTTAAAGCATAGAAAGTGCAACTCTCTCCTCTGCTTTTCTCGTGAGTCCAGTCAGTTCTGTCCAGCCTGGGCAGAGCCTGTGAAAGGGGCTTGGACCAGCTTCTGAGCTGACCTTTGGTTAGTGTTTTCCCAGAGTTTGCAAACCATCAGCACATCCTGTCTCCTTCCTCTGAGCTCAGGATGAGAAACTGCACTGCTGTCCACCTGGACAACTGGTCAACCACATATCTCAGCTCACACCAATTTTTAAATTTTCATTTTCTTGCCTGGTCTGCTGTGTTCACTGGAAGAAGTGGAAAGACAATGTCTGGTGGTCAGAGGTCACCCTGAGGTTGGAGGGGACTGATGGCATTGAGAGAAAGAAGAGCCTTTGTTGCTTGTGAGAGGAGGATATGAAGGAGGTGGGTGATGAGCTGGTTTTGTGTCAAGACGCTTTGGTACATTTTTACCTAAGTCACCATGAAGCTGTTAAGACCTTAGGGAGACAGGCAACTTGTGGGAAGCATCGGCCTCTCCTCCTATACCTTGAGAAGGTCCTAGTCTTTATTGAGGACCTACTGTGTGTTTAAAATTGATTCCCAGGATGCTGGAAGTAGCAGACATGGCCCTGATCTGGTTTGGCAAATGTTTATGGTAATCCCAACAACCCAGGAGGTGTCCAATAAGAGATGCTGAAAGATGGACAGATGGGGGTTCGCTGGTCCCGACATCAGTGAACAATAGTGCAAGCAGAGAGGAGAAAAGGGGCCATGTCCCTTTAAGTGCATACTCTGGGACCCCTGCTTTGGAATCCCTTGGGGGAAGTTGCACAAATGAAAATTCCCGGGTTCCATCCAGATTTTTGTATTGGAATCTGCACAGGAGAGGTGGAGGTACATGTGTTTATAACAGATCTCCTGGAGGCTGTGATGCAGGCTTCAATTTGAGACCCATGCTCTGGGTGATCACTCCTAATGAGATTATGTTGTGAAAAACTTCCTTGTTCACAGCTCACTCATTAACAAGCCCACCTAGTCGCCTGCCTCCTCTTCTTGGCAGAGCAGGGTTAACACGTTCGAGACAAGAAGAGGAGAGGGAGGGTGCGATGGAGAGTTCGTCTCTAATGGATTTATCAAAATCATAAAGATGAGTTATAATTAGAAATTGTAATTACCCAAACAGCTGTTGGAGGAATCGTCTAGGATGACGTAGGTGACCCTGCAACAGCTCAACAGAAAAGATGGCCCTGGGAACAGACAGAACAACTGCTGAGGGAGTGGCCCCCGGGGAAGGGAAGTGGGTTTTCGGAGCACCTGCTGAATGTACTTGGGGGGCGTTCTGAATGCTCTTTTCTCTGGATCCTCATAACAGTCTTACATAGAGTAGGTTCTGATGGAGGTTGGGTTTCCCTCAGAATCAGACCCTAAGCCAACATGTGGTGCTAGAAATATATAAGAGAGGTGACAGGAGAGGGAAGTGAGTCAAGAAGGGGCTGACAGCCAGTGAAGGGCATGCAGCAAACAGCTGATTTATCCACTCAGGCTGCTGGGACGAAGCCCTAGACCCCGGGTGACTTAGAAAGAACAGAAACTCTTTCTCGCAGTTTCAGAGGCTGCAAGTCCAAGATTGGGGTGCCAGCATGGTTAGGTTTTAGCAAAGAACCTTTTCCAGGTTGCACATACTGACTTCTCATTCTGTCTTCACATATTTGAAAGAAGGCTCAAGAGCTCACTCGGGTCCTTTTCGTAAGGGCACTAAAGCCGTTCATGAGGGCTCCATCCCATGACCTCATCACCTCCAGAAGGTCCCACCTCCTAATACCATCACATTGGGGGTTAGGATTTCAGCATGGGCTGGGGGCAGGGGTGGGGTAGGGGCAGGGACCCAGACCTTCAATCTAGAGCATCAACTACTGCCGTGAGTGATTGGAGTTTATTCCCACTGGGAAAACTTGTCACCCAGGGTAGAGCCACACTGGGCTATTTATACACCAGCTCCTGTCGGTCTTGGGTTGAGTGCTGCTCCCAGCAGGCACTTCCAACCTGTCACACACAGTGGGCTCCAGTGGCACAAGAAAGCTTGTAGGCAAAGAAATGCAGGCACTGGCAATGGGATGTCAGCTGGTAGGCACCCAAGCGGTAAGGACAAGGGCATCCAGGGAAGACATCCACAGTGTCTGCCGTCGTCCCTCCCATGAGCCCTTGAGGCTAGGCCTTTGTTGTGTTCATCTTTGCATCTGAAGCACCTGCCACATTCTCAAATGCTCCATTCAAATAGCTAAAGCAAATCCAGGAGGCAGATGCTAGCTACAATGCAATGTCCAGTAACTATATCTGCATTAAGAATAAAGGCCAGTGGGAACTCGGAGGAGAAAATAATTCATTCTGTCCAAGGAGCATATCCTAGCAGGTGTCAAGTTGGCTCTGGAATATGACCAGCAATACCTCCAGGTGGCCACCTGTCCTTCAGACCCATCAGCCTGACCCTAATTTTGGAGCCTTTTGTGCTTAGCTGAAGTTTGCTATGAGAATCTGTACACGGCAGCAGCATTACAAAAGCAAACCCAGCCACCCTGCACAACGGGAATCAAATATAGTGCCTCGGAGCTCTTTTCCCTTGTTACTCCTGGGCGCCTGCCTTCTATGGAAATAGAGGCAGGGCCTGCCAGTCATTTCTGATGTGAACCCCAGCGAGCTCCAGGATTATATTTTCTACACCACTAATGTGGCCATGTGGTCAAATAAGGATTTGGAACCACTTCTGGGTAAGGCAGGTAGTCAGGAGTATGGTTGCTTTAAGTTTCTAGAACATTCTAAGAGTGTGTTGATCTCCCATGGCAACATATTCAAGCCTAGGAGTGACTCAGAGCATCCTGGAGACTATCCTGCCTGCTTACAGTGACACTGGATGACACATTCACCGGCCCTGGCTAATCCGCATACTCTGAGAGAAATCCACTTTGCCTTCAGGGGGTTGGAGATATAATACACGTGGGGACACTTTGTACATGGCATCTGCTCTTCGGCAGTTACCCTCTGTGGCATTAGGGTTCTTATTTCTTTGATGATACTTGCATTTCTAAATCATCTCCTTTATTCATTCATCAACTTGTTTATCATCCGTCTCCTGCAATCTGTTGTGAAAATTCCAGACCAACCAGGTTTTTTCTTTCTTTGTTCAGCATCTATTGACTATACACAGGTCTGAGCGCACAGTAAGAACTTAATCAATATCTGATGAATGAATGAATAAATACAAATGTAAGAGGGTCATTATTTTTTCCTTCATGTTGATATTGCTTGCTTAGCCTCGCTCTCATAGGGAAGCATTTGGGTTGTTTCCAACATTTCCTTGTTTTAAACGGTGCCCTGTATAGGATACTTTCTTCCATTATTGTTTCTCAGGACGTAATTCCTACAGTAGAATTATGGGGCCAGAGGGCAGAGCATTGCCCTGTCCAATATGACCCAGTAGCCAAATGTGACCACTGAGTTCTTGAAATGTGGCAAATATGATTGAGAAATTGAATTTAAATTTTTTAAAAATTTTAATTGATTTAAATTTAGGTGGCCACGTGTGGCTAGTGGGTGCCATGATAGCGCAGATATAGACTATTTTAAATTCTTCATATTTCCCAGGTATCCCTCTCAAAAATGGAGCTAACTCACCATGGCACCCCCACAGTACACAGGCACCATTTCCCTGCACCTGTCAACCTGGAGTCTCTATGATTCCTCCAAAGCCAAGGGGGAAGGGGTGGGAAGGGGCACAGTGGGTTAATTCATTCCTCCTCTCAGGGAACGCCTACTGAATACTCTCCAAGGTGCCAAATGCGGGGCTAGGAGGAAGAATGCAGAAATGACACTCAACCCTTGCCCTCAAAAAGCTTTTCCACAAGTAACTGTCCCTTCCTGGGATACTGTGACAGATCCTGGAGGAGGCCCCGTCAGAGACCAAGGATAACACCAGGAGGGAGGGACAACCTGGGCATAGGGACCTGATGTGAGCCTGGTGAGCTGCAGGATTGTATTTTCTACATCACTAATGTGTCCAGGTGGTCAAACAAGGATTTGGAACCACTTCTGGGTGAGATGGGCAGTCAGGAGTGGGTCGACATATTGAAGTTTCTAGAACATTCCAAGAGTGTGATGATCTCATATGGAAACATATGAAAGCCTAGGAGTAACTCAGAGCATTGTGGAGGCTATCCTGCCTGACATCCTACAAAGTCCAACAAGCAGTCAAGGCCTAAGGGAAGGAATTTGTTCCTACCGGTGAGAATATCCAGAGGTTGAGCTTATTCCTCTGGATCTGTTTTTCCAGCAGTTAGTAGGGCATCTACCAGCTCTGCTGATTAGCACTCACCCAAGACAGAGCACATAACAGGTGCTTTATGACTCTTTTAGAATGATTACTAGAATAAGAAAGTGAATTGTTGATGAGCTGTTGGGATGGATGGCTGTAAACTGTCATGGAGAAGGTCTATGTTTGTGATATTTGGGGGGATCTTACTCTCATTGGAGCATCTGGTGAAAGCTGTGGACACTCTCCCCCAATGTACCCAAGTGCCCAGTCAATTTTGAATGTGATTTCAGGGATAGAAAAGTCTTTTCTGAACTCCTAGGAGTCTGTGGATTCTTTGTGAGAAAGCTTGGGGTGCAGGTGTGCTCAGATCCTTTGGGTGATGTCTTCTGGGATGTGTATGAGCCCCCTCTGGCTGCTATAACATCACTACTAGCTGAGTGTCTTAAAACAGTAGAAATTCATTCTCTCTGGGCTGCAGGCCAGAAGTTCAAAACCAAGGAGTCAGCAGGTGGCACTCATTCTGGAGGTTCCAGGGGAAAGCTGGGTCTTTGACTCTTCAGTGGCTAGGGGACTGACATTCTTTCTCCAGTTTCTCCTCCGTGGTCACGTTCCCTCCTCTTCTTCCGTCTGTCTTGAACCCCCCTCTGCTTTTTCTCTTACAAATACACTTGTCATTGGATTTAGGGTCCATCTGGATAATCCAAGATGGTTCCTCATCTCAGGATTTTTGACTTAACTAATTACATCTACAAAGACCCCCTTTGCCAAATAAGGCAACATTCACAGGTTCGGGGCTGTGAAGCAGTCTTAGGATGGTGGTCATATCTCCTGGGGGCTATGGAAGGCTGTTTGCCTTCTCTTGACCTTCACTGAGCCCCAGGCAGCCTTGACCTTGTCAGAGTTGCTGAGTTCCCATGGGAGGAACTGATTGCGTCTCACCTGTTTCCTCTGGTCCCAGGGGGCCTCTCCTGAGGATATTCTGCCATGGGGAGACCATTTAGAGGTGATCTAGAGACCTTGAGCTGGGCCCAGCTCTGCTCTCAGGTGATACAACCAGTCCCCAGGCCATCCTGTGTCCCGGATTCTGCCCTGGGTCACAGTCCCTGTGAATACTCTGTGTCAGGCTGTCTTCTGCAAACAGGAATGGGGATGAGCCAGGCAGGGGTCTCACAAAGCGCCTCTTTTTCATGCATTGGCGACAGTGGAAGACACTGTCAGTAAGCCATCCTACTGGGGATGAAGTGTCATCGGGTCATGGCTTTCTAGGCCACAGAGGGAAGCTGGACTTTCAAAAATAGTCCCGTTTCAACTGTGCAGATCCTGGTCGATGTGTTCTTCTAGGAGTGGGCGGGGGACACACAAGATGCTTGCCCCTTCCCTGCTTCTCTGCTCTCTGAACCCCTCAGAAACTTGTGTGCCGTAGCCTCTGGAGGCATTAGCATATTCTTTACAGGCTTAATGCCTTGTCCTCGGGAAATGCGAATAGCTGGGCTTTCTGGAAACACACTGTCCAAGAGATAAAAGGCATCAGCCAATTGCAGACCCTCTCTCTTTTTAACCTGTGCCTTGATGACACTCTTCTTATTCCCACCCTGAGTTTGGGGTGGAGTGGGGGCTCTCCATTTAGTGTCCCCAGAGTCCTCACTGAAGATGAGACGCAATGACACTTCAACATTAGCACCAGCCCCTTCCTAGAGATGATCTGATGGAGACATACATCCTAGCATCCGAAGGAGACAGCTGCTTGCCTCTCGGGGGGCAGTTGCTCCAGGCGAGATAACCTGGGGTGTCGAGCAATTGCACGACCATTTGAAACATTCTTATTGAATATCTGTTTAGCTGAAGAAACACTCCCACTTGTGCCAATATTAGGCAATTAGTAAATGGTAATGTGTTCTGCACACAGAAGGCACCATCCATTTTATTTTATTGTTGTGGTTGTTAACAGTCGTGGAAGTGTGGCTCACATTTGTCTCTTGAAGAACAAACTGTTTGTTTGCGGCTTGAACATAAAGATGCTCACACAAAGTGCTAATAATGGCGTGTCTTTAATGGTGCTGTAATTTGTAGATAACAGCACTTCAGATGTCTGATTTCTTCTTCTTCTTCTTCTTGCAGAATTTAACCTTACCCAGACACAGTTGGCTTAATAATAAGGTTGCCCGGCTCAGTTCGACAGGAGCTGGTCTGAACTTTAGCTCTGGGAATATTTGGAATATATAAGCAAGTACTTGAGCTAATTAGCCTTTAATTTTTTGACTTAGGCCTCTTGCTTCTGGGGAGGCAACTGCACATCAGAAAACTCAAGCACCTAGGATCTAGTCTATGGGGCTGGGCTCCCGGGCACCTTGGGTACTTGCCGGTGGGGCAGAGACTCTGCCCACCTGCCTACCACCCTTCCTCCACCGCCCCTCTCTGATCTTGCTCATCTTTCCTGGCCCAGCACGCATGCCCCTAATCCCACCTCCAATGTGCCCTCCGTCATCCACAGAGAGCAACCCGAGTCGGCTTTTGAGTTTACTTTTAAACTGCTTTATGGGGGTATGATTGACAAGCTGCGTATGCTTAATGCTGACACCTCAGTGAGTTTGGGGATGAATACCCACCTGTGAAGTCCTCACCATTGAGGCCACATGTATATCCATCATCTTGCACTTTCCCCTGTCCCCTTGATTATTATTGTTGTGCTTGTACTTAAAATTTGCTAACAGAGTGGCTTTTAAAGATGTTCATCTGCTGGCGTTAATTCCCTGCTGTTTTTCCCATCAGTGGCTTCCTGTGGTGCCTGGTATCAAATCCAAATGCCTTCGCAGGGCTTATCTGATGGCCTGATATTCCAGCCGATGGCCATGGGTGAGCTACACCAGTTATTAGGGGTCTTGCCCGGCTGACTACCTGGGGGCCGCTCCACCCACAGAGCTACCCGGCTACTCACCGCCCAGCAGTGAAGGCTGACATTATGCCAGGCCCAAGGCTCCCACTCCAGCTGTGGCTAGCACCCGTTCTGGTGCCGGGGAGGCCCGTCCCCTGCTTAGGCAGCTCCTTGACACCTGGCTGCTGCCTCTTTCTCCAGGTCCAGGTCTTGCCCCCGTCCCCGCCCCCATGCCACCTGCTACTCAGCCACTGACCTCCTTTTCAGGACATTGGCCTGTGCCGGAAGGTTCTGATCTCCCAGCCCGTCTCAGGCTGGCTCCTCTCATCCTTCCTCCTCTCTGCTGGAGAACAGGTGGCCCCGCTGGTCCTCAGTGGTTCATTTGAACTCCCCAGCAGCAGCGGGACCCCACGCATCACGTGACAATTATTCTCAAATGGAGCGAGACAAGGAGAAGGAGAGAAAGAGAGCAGGGCGGGGGGGGGTCAATGAAGACAGCAGCTACCTGGAGCAAGTGCCTGAGCCACCTGGGCACGGTGTCCAAATCTTCAGGGTCTCCCGCAACCTTCGCAGGTTTACAGTGTGGCTCCCCTTTTACAAGTGAGGAGTGGAGGTCACCTGCTCAGGTCACACAGCCAGGCTCGGCGGGGTGAGGCAGGCCTCAGGTTAAAGTCAGCTGACCTGTGAAGGGGACGCAGGCTCAGACCTCAGGGTGCTTAAGAACCACTGGGGTGTGGCTCAAAACCCAGAATTCTGATCTCACCCCCAAGTTCTGGTGTTAGTACATCTGGGATGGAGACCCTTGGTCTACCCTCTGAGAAATGCTTTCATTTCTTCTTGAGGACAGTGAGGACTCAGTGAACCCTAACTAAACCAGTAGATGAGTGAGTGAGTGAATG
Source organism: Marmota flaviventris (assembly GCF_047511675.1). Lineage (NCBI taxonomy): Eukaryota > Metazoa > Chordata > Mammalia > Rodentia > Sciuridae > Marmota > Marmota flaviventris. Next base: position 14,802,044 of record NC_092500.1, on the reverse strand, counting down.
AATGAATCTTTGAATAAACGAATGAGCGTTTCCATTTCATATCTTTTTTTTCCAATTAAGCAAGAAATTTTCAAAGTAGTGCAGGTCCTGTTCGAATTTAGGAGAGGGCCCGCCCTCACTCACCCCCTTTCCAGAAAGGAAACAACCCAGTCTGTGTCTGGAAACTGGAGAAGGCTGCGGCTTCCGCTTCCCTGTTTTGCCTGCTGAAAGGCAAATACTTGTTTGGTTGGTCTCATGGTGCCCTGCGGCTGGAGGGCGGATGCTCTCTGCACCTCCTTCACTGGGCTGCATAGCTTCACATCTGATGCGCTTCCTCACCAGGTGTCAACATGGCAGGGAGTGGAGTGCTACGTAAAGGTGTGTAAGGGTGTCGAGGAGTGGTCCCTCTCTCCTCTCCTCGGTCTTCTCTCTTTCCCTTCCAGCTAGTAATGGTTCTTGGATAGGGGACCGGGGACTCATGAAAAGCCTGAAGCATGTAAATCTTGGTAGGTAATTGTGCTTCATGGCGGCCCCGGAGGACACTTAAGCAAAGCACATCAAGGGGGCGGGGAGCACAGAGACGGCCTGCTGCCACTGCCACCCTGGACTCTCCCCTCCCAGACTTGGTGCGCCCCTCCCCCGGGAAGCTCCTTATCCATGTGGGCTGCTGTGACACCACACCAGGAACTGGGTGACTTCTAAACAACAGTTTGTCACAGTTCTGGGACCGCAGAGGCCTGGCAGATTGTGTGCTCACAGGGTAGAAGGGACGAGGTCTCTCTGGGGCCTCTTTATAAGGGCGCTAATCCCATCATTCCCTGGACACCCCTGAAAACCCCGCTTCCCAATGCCGTCACCTTGGGGGTTACGACTTCTTGAACTTGGGGGACACAGACATTAGACCACAGCCGCAGCCATATTTATTCAACTTCTACAAGAGGGTGGGATGTGCTTGGCCTATAGGACTCAAAACAAAATTGTTAGGTTCTTCAGACATAAAGGGAAATCTTGGGCAAATGATTGTAGGAAATGGGGGAGCAATTTCCTGACCAGAGACAGGTCTCAGGGACTGGGGTGCCCCCAACTATCCACCACCAGGCAGAGATAGGCAGAAACCAGAGGGGTCACCTGAGAAGTATGAGGCCTCTCCATCCATGCATTCCGCCACTATCTATTCAACCCCGACTCTGCTTTGCCTACTGTAGTGACAGTCCATGCCACACAGAGAAGGGGCACTAAAACCAGTGTCCATTGACTACCTACTGTGTGTCCAACCCTGGCTAGACCCACCAAGGACCCTGACCCTTTTTAACCCCCCAGCTAGTGCCTAGGCCAGTACAGGCTGGATTTTGTAGAAATACTGTGGCATTTGTGAATGAATGGCCAGGTGAACAGAAGGCCTTCCAAGGTGGCTATTATCATCCCTGTTTCACCAACTAGAAAACAGAGGTCAGAGGAGGCTGGTAGCTTGCTGTAGGAATCACAGAGTTGTAGGGGAGGGGGACTCGCCATCCCACGTTCATCTATTGGAGAAGAAATTATTAATGTTTTAAAAACCCATGCCCCCTTACATAACCCAAAGTGCGTGGTGGTTTCATGACTGAACCTCAAAAATGTACACTCCACCTTTTAGAAGAAAAGGGAGCTTCCTCACCTGTGTGAGATGAGAAGCAGCCCTTTGTTTCTAAAGGGGCAGGTTGAAGTTGGGCCCCCCTGAGGTCTCGCAAGGTTGGAGAGTGGGAGGGGGAAGCACAGAATGTTCCAGAGAGTGGGGGAGAGAGACATATGCATGATGTGCTGCAGGACAGGTCAGGACAGGACATGCAGAGCCACTGAGGCTGGGCTGCAGGCCTAGAAGCTGACCTCACTGGCTGTGTCCCCTCTGGTCACACTGTGACCCTAGCCTGAAATCTCATGTTCCCTCAACTCCGTTGCTACTGATAATTACCCCACTGTAGCTCACGTCTCTATCCAGATTGTTCCAACCTCAGTGGACAATAGCTGGGCATCGTCCGGCATGAGCCTAATCGTGTGCTTGAGCCACTAATTCATGAGCATTCACTCACTCAGCAGATCCTCCTCCCCAAGACCCTGGGCTCTCCCTTGAGAGTTCAAGGATGCAAACAAGAAGACAGCTTGTTAGCCCCAAGCAACCTACAATTTAGATCTAGCTGATAGGAGTACTTTGAAGGCCATGCCTTAGGCTTGGAGTTTTGCTTTAAGTTATGTTTGATCCTGACTCTTCTAATTTCTTTGGAAACTACCCTTCTTTCTTTCTGGGTGCCATTTAAAGTGTCAGTGTTCGAGTTTTGGTTCTGTATAGCGCCTCCTATGGGCAGAACATGGAATTACTGGTCAAAGACTCTGGCTCCGGCTCCTTGGCAAATCAAACAACCACGCAGCTGCCACTCAGAGTTCCCATCTGATTGACCCACTTCAATTCACTTGCTCCTCACAGCAACCACTGAAGTCAGTAGTGACCACCGTTTTTGCGGGTGAATAGACCAAACAAAAGGTCAGCTGGGCAAGTTGCCCATCTTGTAGGTGGCGGAGCCTGATTCAGTGGGGTCCTGGCTTCCATCTGAGCATCCTTCACCTAATCCCTGAAGTGGCGATTGCAGAACGCACTCTCACAGGGTTGCCCTGAAGTTCATTAAAATCATCGTGGAAAATGTCCTGCGCCTGCTCAGCACAGCTCGGCATCCTGGCCCCAGGTGACTCCATCAGTATTAGGAGGAAGCTGGAGCGCCCCTCAGCGCCCCTCTGGGGGTGGCCAGAGGTGGAAGCCAGGTCCTCTTGGCTCAGTCACAGTTCTGAAGTCCTGGGTCTCGCTCGGACTGGATGAAGAGGCTGTCCCCTGTGCCTCTGATCTCCCTCTTAGCAGAGGAGGCCCGGGGGCGCCTCCATAATTCATGTGGACAGAACCATGCCCCGGGCTGGCCTGCAGCTCTGGCCCGAGCCCGTGACCTGCCATAGTAATGCAGTGGGGGAGGGGAGCGCTGCGGCTGTGGATTTCAAATTTGGCAGAGCTGCTCAAGGAGCATCCTCGTCACAGGGGCACCTTGCATTCTCTCACTCGTCCCACCCCCCCCCCGCCGCCGACTGCCGACTTGGGGCACAGGCTGGGAAACCCCGACTCTCAGGAACCCACCAACATGAAAAGCCAGGCAGGACTTCGCGAAGGTTACAGCAGGCTGAAAACGTCAACCTGGTGGCCTCTCTTGCCCTGTTTTTCCCGGAGGGCACCTCAGAACAACCCACTCTGTCCCCCCCCGCTCCGTGTTCTGGAACGGTCTGCTCTGGAAGAGAGTGTTCTGGTTAGCCGAGATGGGTTCTGGGATCTGGAGTAGGTTGGCCATCTTCAGAGAATTCAAATTTTAAAAAATAAAAGCACTCTTTTAAAAAATGATGACGCTCTTATTTGGAAGGCACTTTCCAAACTTTCCCCCAACAGTCCCCTGAAGTACAGGTTACGATCCACATTTTCCAGCCAAGGAAACTGAGGCTCAGAGAGGTCAAGTAACTTGCCCAGGACCACACAGCCTGTCAGCCAGACAGCTGGGATCTGAGTATATATCTTTAGAACTGAAGTCCAGCCTCCTCCTGACACCCGGTGTCTACTGGGCACTCTGTTTTGACAAATCTTGTCTCTGAGATTAAGTGGCACCCAAGCTGAAAGGAGAACTGTTCTTAAAGAAATAAGAAGAGACAGGAACAAAAATACACTTGAAGCAAAATTGAAAACTAAGCCCATGGTGTGGCCTGCAAAGCACCTGTGATCAGCTTCATCCAAGAGGAGCATTTGAGCCAGGCCAGGGCTTGTATGGGTTCATTGTGGGGCCTCAGAACTGCAGAGTGGCTAGAGCAGGTACCAGGGGCCATCTTTGTGCTTCTGTTCCAGGTGGTGGCCTTGGCTGGGCTCTCAGCCTGTGGGCCCACAGGTTGCCCCACCGTGGAGTCGAGGGCGGGCAGGCTGGGCCACAGAGCTGTCAGTCACTGGCTCCGGGAGTCCCGGCAGCATGAGGGGGTGCCCAGGGCTCCTCTCCTGCACGGGGCAGGTCTGTTTCTCACGTGCACACGGCCAGGCCGGCTGTGCTGGTGAAGCCGAACTCACTTTCAGAATCAAAAATGGTCACGTCGGCTTCGTGTCCCCAGATGGCACGTGGGACATGTAACAGATGGATGTCCCGACTTGCAGAACAGTGAGGCTGCAAGGTCCCTGTCCTCTCTTCTCGCTCTGGGCAGCTGAAGGGCGGGCTCTGCCTTCCACTCCTTGCAATCCCTCAGGCACCACACTGGGTGGACCCAGGAGCAGGGTCACCTCAACAATGGTGCACTTAGCTATGACGCTTAATTTTTCAGACTTCTGTTTTTGCATCAGAAAAGGGCAATGGCTTCTCAGAAGACGAAACACAAGTGGTCCACAAATATAAGAAAAAATGTTCCACGTCTCTAGTGATTAGAGAAATGCAAAGTAAACTGCAGTGAGATTCCTTCTCACTCAGCAGAATGGCAAGCATCAAGAATACAAGTCACAATAAATACTGGCGAGGATGTGGGGAAAAGGCACCCTCATACATGGCTGGAGGGACTGCAGATTGGTGCGACCACTCTGGAAAGCAGTGTGGAGAGTCCTCAGGAAACTTGGAATGGAACCACCATTTGACATAGCTACCCCACTCCTTGGTTGATACTCAAAGGACTTAAAATCAGCATAATGACACAGCCACATCAATGTTTTTAGCAGCTCAATTCATAATAGCTAAGCTATGGAACCAACCTAGGTGCCCTTCAACAGATGAATGGATAAAGAAAATGTGGTCTATATACACAATGGAATATTAGTCAGCCATAAAAAATAGTGACTTTATAACTTTTGCTGGTAAATGGATGGAACTGGAGACTATCATGCTAAGTGAAATAAGCTGATTCTCTCTGATATGCAGATACTGACACACAATAAGGGAAGAATAGAAGTTCACTGGATTAGACAAAGGGGAATGAAGGAAAGGAAGGAGGATAGGAATGGGAAAGACAGTAGAATAAATTGGACACAACTTTCCTATGTTCATCTATGAATACACGACCCCGTCATGTACAGCCACAAGAATGGGATCCTAATTAGGATAAGTCATACCCCATGTATGTATGATATATCAAGGTACACTTTCCTGTCATGTATATCTAAAAAGAACACATAAAAATTAATATTTTTTAAAAAAGAACAGGGGTGCCATGGGGGACCACTTCTGAAAGAAAAAGGCACGAGGCTGAACTGAGATGGTGAGTTTGGCACAATGCTGGCATGTAGTAGTAGCTCAATGAACATCAGTGCTCTTCTGTCTAAGCCATCCACATGTGGTTGCTGGAATTCTGAGTCATGAGCGCAGAGACGGATAGGAAATGATTTGAGACATTTCTTGGACGTCCCTTGTGTCTGATCTTTGTTATTCTGATTATTTCTTTTCCCCTTTCTTCTCTTACCAGGATGGAAGAAACTAATTCTGTCTCTGAGTTAAGATAGATACATATATATAGGAAAAATAGCCTGTGAAGTAATTCCACAGATTCTCGGGTCAAGGAACGCAGCATTAGATAGGGTGCCCTTTCGCGGGGCAGATGGGTTTTGTACAATGGTCCCTGTGATATTATGCAACCGCCGTGGACAGCACGTTTTGCTTTGATGGGGTTGAAAGAAGTGACATTAAAGAGAGAAAAATATGGCTCCATAAAGGATGGATTTCCTGACTTTGTCTCGCTCATGATTTAATCTGAGATGAGATTGACTCACTTTGATAGATCCTTTCACCCTCTTCCCTGCGAAACACGAGGTGGGCACCTCATTTCTTTTTCAGGAGGCTGCTGCGGCTGCCAGGTGAACCTGTGCAGAGACTGGGAGGCAGGTGGCCTGAGACGCCCTGACACTCTCGGCCACCTTAACGCAGTCCCCGACCTCCAGAGGGCTGCGGAGAATGGATGGATGTGCTCCCCGAGTGAACAAATAACCCTCTCCTTCTGCGCCTCCGACCCGCCCTGCGCACACCCGCCCTGCGCACACCCGCCCTGCGCACACCCACCCTGCGCACACCTGCGCTGCGCACACCCGCGCTGCGCACACCCACCCTGCACACACCTGCGCTGCGCACACCCACCCTGCACACACCTGCGCTGCGCACACCCGCCCTGCACACACCCGCCCTGCGCACAGCCGTTCTGGGCACACCCGCCCTGCACACACCCGTTCTGGGCACACCCACCCTGCACACACCTGCGCTGCGCACACCCGCCCTGCACACACCTGCGCTGCGCACACCCGCCCTGCACACACCCGCCCTGCGCACAGCCGTTCTGGGCACACCCGCCCTGCGCACACCCGTTCTGGGCACACCCGCCCTGCGCACACCTGCGCTGCGCACACCCACCCTGCACACACCTGCGCTGCGCACACCCACCCTGCACACACCTGCGCTGCGCACACCCACCCTGCACACACCTGCGCTGCGCACACCCGCCCTGCACACACCCGCCCTGCGCACAGCCGTTCTGGGCACACCCGCCCTGCACACACTTGCGCTGCGCACACCCGCCAGGGCACCCAGCAGAACCAGATCGGGTCTTGCTTAAAATTCCCCAGTGGTTCCCCACAGCCTCACGGTGAGTCTGGCGGCTCAGCAGGGCTGGCAGGCCCTTGGAGATCCGTGTCCCTGGCTGTGTCCTCTCCACCCACCCGGTGCCCCTCGCAGACAGCGGGACACACCCCCGCCCTTGCTTCCTCTGACCTGGGCCCCACGGCTGCGATGCCCCACCCCCTCGTCTGACTCCCTCTGCCCTCGGAGTCTGTACAGGAGCTAACCCTGGACGACGATGATGATGATGATGATGATGATGGTGACAATAAAGCAAGAGCTAACAGGAGTTGGAGTTGGCTGCATGCCAGCCCCTGCGCTGAGCACTTCATACACCCAGGTCCTTGTGTAGCGGTCACGGCCACCCTGGGAGGGAGGCACCATTATGACCAAGTCCTTCTTCCATCTCCCTGTTTGGATAAAGATACACCACTTCTGTGCTTCTGGAGCACTCCTAGGATAAACCAGACCGACACTGTTGATTGGCTTCCCTACCTCTCACACTAAGCTGTGAGCTTGCTCATCCCTCCATCCACCTGTCCATCCCTCCCTCCATCCATCCCTCCCTCCATCCATCCCTCCATCCATCCCTCCATCCATCCCTCCCTCCCTGCATCCCCCCATCAATCATCCATCCTTCCATCTCTCTATCCATCCCTCTATCCATCCATCCATCCCTCCATCCCTCCCTCCCTCCATCCCTCCCTCCATCCAGAAAAGAAGTGTTGAGCACCGACTGTGTCCAGGTGCTGTGTGTGATGCTGTGGGGAAGAGGGACTCAGATGATGGGACGGTCTCTGTCCTTGTGGAGGTCGCACGCAGTCCAGGGATGAGCCCTAGAGGGGAGATTCTTACATCGAGAAGACCCCATCCTTAACGTAAGCGCAGGGTGTGAGAAGTACCGGATGAAAACATGGTGGCTGCAGGGTCATGGGATGGGTGGAAAAGCCTGCAGACAGGGTGGCGGGGACGTCGACCTCTCTGAAGCTGTGACTCGAGAATTGAAGAAAAAGAAAAGGACGGAGGTGGGGCCACAGGGGGGAAAGTGATGCAGGTGTAAGGAACAGCATGTGCAAAGACCCTGAGGCAGGAAGGGGCTGCTGTATTTAGGGAACCAAGGGGATGCTGGGCAGTGGATAGTCGGGGACAGGCCAGGGAAGGGCAGTATAAAGTAAGGCTGGGGGACCACTTCCTAAGGTTTGAAGCCAAGGTTAGGGGCCAGGACTTTAGGCTAAGTACAGCGGGAAGTGATTGGAAGGTCTAAGATACTGGATATCGTGTCCCCGGATTCACATGTCAAAGTCCTAACCCCCAAGGTGATGGCTTAGAAGATGGCATCTTTGGCAGGTGAGTAGGTCATGAAGGCCCAGGCTCTCGTGATCATGACTGCCACCCTCATGAATGAGCCCGGCCATCTAGCTAGTCGGTGTCACCACGTGAGGACACAGCGTTCGGCACCATCGGTGAACAGAAGGCAGGCCCTCACCAGATTGCTAATCGGCTGCACCGCCATCTTGAACCTCCCAGGTTCCAGAACCGTGAGAGTAAATCTCTCTTGTTTCTAAACCACCTGGTTTCTGGGGTTTTGTTATAGCAGCCGGATGGACCCAGACGGAGGCTCCAACAGGGGAGTGGTCTGACCTGACTTACACGTTAGTTCTCCTGCTGAACCAGAGAACAAAAGGTGGATGAGGGAACAGTAGCTGAGAGGCTGTTGGAGGCCCCAGACAAGAGAGGACAGTGTCCTGGGAGCAGGGGCACCAGGGAGGAGTGACTAAAATGCACAGACTGGAGCTGTAGCCCGGAGATTACAAAACCCTCGGGACTCGGGAGGGAGGACCCTGGATGACTCCTGGGTCTCCAGGTGGGGATCTTGGAGAACAAGGCAAAGTTTACTGTCTGGGAGAAGTCCAGGGTTGGGACCAGGGGAACTGGTTAAGGGAGAAATTGGTTTGCAAACTAATTAAAGTCAGAGACCTTGTCCCCTTCATTACATAGGCACTGTGCCTAGCACACAGTAGTCACTCAATAAGTGCTTGTTGAAAGAATACGTACCCCAGTCTACCTGATGCAGATCTGATCTGAGGCACCTAGAGGATCTGCATTGGCTAGGCCCTAAGCAGGGTGGTCCACCTGATTCCCAGGGCCCCATCCAAAACACAGAACCCCGTATGAAAATGATTATAGAATCCCAATGGCACCCTCAGATCACCCAACCGAGCTCGGGTGTGTCTCGACCGCACAGGGCACAGGCCCGTAGAGCTGGCCCTGCTCCTGTGAGGTAGTGGACCACCTCCTGAGGGCACACGGAGGCACCCCAGCTAGGGAGGAAACTGCCCACTTCCTCGCTGTAGGATCTTAGCCAAGTTTTATAACCTGTCTGGAAAATCCTACCACATGTGAGACTAAGATCTCATGAGTCCATCTGAAGAGCTGTGCGCTGTCTGGTACGAAAAAGGTTGTTTAGTGCTTGATCTTTCCCTCTGTGCCTCTGCTCTTGAGGGACTGATGCTCCGCCGGACCCTACTCATTGGTGAATGAAGTCCTTTAACATCTGTGCCGGTCTCCAAACCCAAGGCAGGGTCAGACGCACGGTCCTTTCATACCTGTGTGTTCTGTCCATGCCAGACATTCTGCCTCGAATGTCCTTTCTGCCTCCCAGTGGGGGATCCTGCAAGGCCCAGTCGTGATGGGATTGGGTTTTAGTGACACTTCCCTCTAGGGCAGTGAGCCCCTTGAGGTCACAAGCAACATCTTGGTCACCACCATTCCCTCCGTGCTGGTGACAGTGTTCAGTGTGCATTCGGTCCTTTGTCCGTTGGGGATTGCTGAGGAACAAGCCACCCCCAAACCAAAAATGGCTTCAACAGTAGCACTTACCAAGGCTCACAAGTCAGGGACAGTGGGCCGCTCTGCTGGGCTCAGCACGTTTTCCTGTGCATCTTCTAGGTTGGCCTGGGTCGGGGTTGGCCCTGCTTCCTGCCCTGCTCTCCTGTAGACTGAGTCCGCTGGTGCAGGCAGGTCTGAGATGACCTCAAGGGCCCAGGTAGGCTCTGCGCCAATTCTCCAATTCTGAAGACCAGCCCAGGTCCGTTCACCTGGGGCAAGGACAACCTTTATTTAGGTCCAGCCTCGGCACTCAGTGCCCTTAGAGCACCGTCGTATCCATTGTCTTCTCTTGGCCTCATGAAGTCCCAAGGTCTAGCTCGGAGTCAGGGTGGAGGGGCACTACCGGAGACCCTGGCCCAGAGGGGCAAGAGAAATCACCAGCAACATGCAGAATCGTGTTTATTAACCCAGTGGATCCACACTTAGTTCGTGCCAGGACCCCTCCAATGTGGCTATGGACTCCCCTAGGCACACATTTAGCCCCACAACATCTTCTGAAATATTTACTAGGTTTCATTCCCATTCTGTAGATGAAGGAAGGCCGTGCAACTTGATCAACGTCACAAAGCCAGGAGGAGATGGAACCTGAATTTGAACTTGGGCTGTTGGGCTCAAGTCATGCCCGTGGCCACTGCGATAGTCTTGCTGCCTCTCCGTAATCCTCTGCCAACCTTAACCTTACCCACGGTCACCCCTGTCAGCCTGGAATAAAGGCCTGACAAGCTCCTCTTTGGTGACGGTGGCTGTTTTTAATCGGGGGGCGTGGAACTTTGAGATCCGGGCACTCGTGACTCATTTAAATAGTCACTTCTTCAAAGGCTCTCCCAAATTTTACTGCCTGGCAGCAGAGCTGGCTTGCTGAAAGATAGACTCGGAAGTTTTATTAACTGTCACCATGGCAATTTCGATGACATTGGTTACACGGAAGGATTTCCTGACACTTCTTATTCATGATGGCGCTGGTGAGTCCCAGGCAGGTCGATCTATGGCTTTTAATCAACTAATGGATGGGGTCCCTGGGTGCAGACTCACGGCGCTCAATCTTGTTAGAGCAGAGGGATTCCGCAAGTTCAGAGCCGCCCCGGCTCCCAGCCAGGGGACAGAGTCCTTCTGGGCAGACAGTGATAACAGGGGCCTCTCCTACTGCATAAAACACAGCGGAGGGGCTGGGGTGGTGGCTCAGCGGTAGAGCGCTTGCCCAGCACGGGCGAGGGCCTGGGTTTGATCCTCAGCACCACATAAAAAATAAATAAATAAAATCAAGGTATTGTGTCCAACTACAACTAAAAGATAAATATATTAAAATGAAAAATTTTAAAAACCACGATGGACTCGCCCAGGGCCCTAGAGGCACAGCCTCGCCTGCCTGCCGCGCCAGCTCACGCCCTGTCCTGCCATCTGTTCTCCTGCTCGGCAGAGTGGCCGAGAGAATCAGCGGCTTAAGTGTTCCCTCTTCCAGAAGCCATCCATGGCCCAAGGCTTTGGCAACAGAAGGAAACAAGTTCAAGTGTCTGCTGTGGCCCTGGGTAGCTCTGTGCCCTTGGGCAGCTTTGTTCACCTTGCTGAGCTTCGGGTTCTTCCTCTGTCAATGAGAATAGCGGGGTTTCGGGGAATTAAGTGGGTGACACGTTCAACTTTGCACAAGGACTGGTCACTGTCTAATGCCCCCCGGCTCCTTGCCTGGGGGAGAAGGAAAACAGTATACTGAGTGCCCGCTGTGCCGGGCGCGGCCGTGGTGCTCTATGCAGGCTGTGTCGTCACAACTCCCTGTGGGACTGGAGGGCTCAGGCTGAGACGGGGGTCAGAGAAGTTAAGTGACTTGCATGAGGTCACTCATCAAGCAAGGGCAGAGCTGGGACTGGAGCCCAGCTGTGCTGACACTAATGTCTGCACCTGTGGGCAGTTGGCAGAGGACGGGCGCCGGAGCAGCAGTCCTGCCGTGCGCGTGCAGGGGACAGGATGGCATGGGGGGGAGGGGCTAGTGTGGGGCCTTGGTGTCACTGCTGGGAAGGCGTGACTGACAGGAAGCTCCACCCACTCACATTACTGTTGGGAATACTGAGACCAGCATGGCCCAGTGACTAGTCCAGAGACACACAGCCAGCTGCGGAGGACCTGGGACTTGAACTCTGTAGACAGTCCAGAAGCTTCTGTGGGCCCTGTCACATGAGGGACGACCAACAGACAGTCCTCATGTGGACACTTGCCGCAGCTCGTCACCACCAAGTTATCAGCAGCCTCCCATGGATGAGGCCCCAGCCACTGGACCGACCTCTGCCGGGGACCCTTTATTCTCTGCCGTCCACTGAGGGCCTGCTGTGTGCCCGGCGCAGAGTGCTGCTAGTCTGGTGAATGCATTGAAACTCCAAAGCCTCTGAGAACGGAGTCTGTCCCCTTTTCCTCCTGCCCTGTAAAACTTTGTAGTGTTCTGCCCCAAATAATTAAAAAGCAATCCAATAATAGTCATAACAGCTGATGTGTCATCCCCCTTTTACAGATGAGGAAACTGAGGCCCAGAGACATTAAGTAACTTGCCCAAGTCATGTGCTAGGCACCGAGGAGTGAGGTTCACCCCAGAGGGTCTGAATCCCGAGCAGCCTCCTGTTACTGCGCTGGGCCCCACACTAACTCATGCGTTCATGACTGATTGATTCAACAGACATTTCCTCAGCGCCACCACCAGGGCAGACACTGGGGATTTGAAATGAACAGACAAAATGCCCCTGCCTTGGGCCTTACCATCCAGAGAGAAAGGCCATCGGCCAAATTAAATATGAAAATACAGAGGCTGGATGGAGGGGTATGAAGCGGGGGAGCTGGCGAGTGCTGGGCTGCAGTTTTAAGCAGGCTGATGGAGAACAGGAAAGGGGGCCGATCTCTAGTGACTTTTTCCTCTTTTAAGGAAAGTGAGTTGGCTCCCTGCATCCTGCCAATGCCCTGCTCCTCAGTGTTCTGGCCCGCGGCTGCTTTCTCAAGGGATAATTTCTTCCCAAATCCCTTAAAGGTTTCTAAGCCCCCTGTTTTCTGTTGCAAAAACAGCAGTGTGCCTTCTTTCCTCGGGAAGAAAATTGTGTTAGTCAGCTTGTTGTCACTATAACAAAATACCTGAGATAATTAACTTATTTCTTAAAAAGAAAGAGGTTTATTTTTGGCTCACATTTTGAGGTTTTAATTGATGATCAATGGGCCCTGTTGTTTTGGGCCTGCAGCAACGCAGCACATCCTGGTGAGGAGCACATGGCAGAACAAAACCTCATGGCTGGGATACAGAAAGGGAAAGAGGAAGAGACCAGGATCCCAGTCCCCTTTAGGGACATGACCTAACAAATCCAAGACCGCCCACTAGGCCCCACTTCTGTGTGTGTGTGTGTGTGGTGCTGGGATTGAACCCAGGGCCTTGTGCATACGAGGCAAGAACTCTACCAACTAAGCTATATCCCCAGTCCCGGCCCCATTTCTTAAAATCTTCCAATAACCCTTCCTGTAGGCGAGCCTTTATCACATGGGCACTTTAGAGTCAAGCTATAGAAAAAATGCAGGGAGATAACCAGCCTTGGACCTGGGGAGAAGGCCTTGGTTCTAGGCCCAGCTCTCTGCCTTAGGCAAGTGGTCTGGCCTTTCTCAACTGTTTACTCCCTGGAAGATGAAGGACGCTGCTCTCCTCTGAGGCCAGCTGAGCTTCTCCTGGAGCACCTGCTGGGTACTAGGACTCCCGAGTTCTCCCCCAGAAGGGCCGCAGTGTTGCTTCTGCCACAGATCAACCTCCCTCTCTTCCCTCTTACACAGGGGAAGGGTGTGGAGGCATTCAGAAAGCACTCAGTGGGGGAAAGGTCCTAAATAATCTCTTGAAATCATTGCCCAAGTGCAAGTTTGAATTGCATCTTACAAAATTCAAGTCTACTTAGAGCCTCAGAATGTGCCCTTATTGGAAATCAGGGTTTTGCAGATGTAGTTAATGAGTTCCTGCTGGATCGGGGTGGGCCCTAAATCCAATATAACTGGTCCCTAGGAGAAGAGAGGACTTGGAGACAGGTGCAAAAGGAAGAAGGCCACATGAAGACAGGGACAGAGGTCAGAGTGGTGCAGCCACAAGCCCAGGGACTCTGGGGTTGCTGGAGAGACTCGGGGCAGATCCCGCGGAGCCTGCAGAAAGAACCGACTGTGCTGATGTTGATTTCGAACGTCTGTCTCTAGACTTGGAGAGAAGACCTTTCTGTTGTTTTAAGCCACCTGGATTTGTGGAGTCTGTTACAGCAGCCCGAGGGAATGAACACCCCACCCTGGTCACCCAACCCTTGACCCCTGTGGATACTCACCTTCCTGCCCGAGACTTGTGCTGCAGATTGGCCCTGAAGAAGGAAGGCCATTTTGAGGGTGAGAAGGTTGTAGAGGTGATGAGCAGCGTCAAGCCGAGGGTCAGAAACCCAACCTCAGAGATCGAGAGAAAACAAGCCAGGCCTGGCGCTGAGACCTGAGGGTGGCACTCTTGACACATGCAAGTGGCCTCCTTGGCACGACTGCAGGGGTGCAGGATGCAAAGGTGCCACAGGTAAACAAGGAGAGCCCCGGGGAGCCAGGGTTCCTCTGGGGAGTGCCGCCTGCCTTTGCTTTTTCCTGGGAGAAGGTATTCTGGATGATGGTGGTGATGGTGGTGGTGATGGTGACGATGATGATAGTGATAGTGATCCTGGTAGTGATGATGGTGATGGTGGTGGTGATGATGATGGTGGTGGTGGTGAAGGTGATGATGGAAGTGGTAGTGGTGATGGGGTAGTGATAATGGTGATGGTGTAGTGATGGTGATGTTGGTGGTGGTGATGGTGATGGTGGTAGTGATAGTGATGGTAGTAGTGATGGTCATGGTCATGGTGGTGAGACAAGGATATTGATGGTGAGGATAGTGATGATGGTGATGTTGGTGCTGATGACGGTGGTGATAGTGATGGTGGTGATGGTGGTGGTGATGGTGAGGATAGTGTTGATGGTGACGGTGATGTTGGTGCTGGTGGTTGTGGTGGTGACAACAATCTAGTAAACACTGACACTGTACCTGGCCACCATGCTTTGCACCGAGCATTATCTCATCTCATCCGCACAAGCTTCCTGAGAGGTAGATTTGAGAGTGTTCCCATTTTATACCAGATATAACTGAGGCACGGAGTACTGTGGCCAGGGACAGCCAGTAAGCATCAGAGCTGAGGTTTGCTCTGGAGTGCTGGACTCCAAAGCCTCACACCTCCATACGAGACAAGCGCCCACAGTAGTGACAACGGCAATGTAGCACTTCCGTTCGTCTCCGGCTTTGCACAGATACGTGCCGGGTGCTTCACGTGCATTCTCATTCATCTCCTCAGCAGCCTCGAGGGGCTTCTGCCCACAGCCTGCAGATAAAGAGCTTTCCCCAATGCTCTGAGAAGAGGCCTCAACCAGCCTCTCCTTCCGCTTGCCCTCTAGAGAGCCATTCCTGTCTGCCATCAGGAAAGATGGGGAGGCTGAGTCTACACAGCTGTCACCTCTCTGTGCAGCTGTGGGCTGATCCGTCCCATCTCTGGGCCTCCATCATCTCCTCTGAGAACCAAGGGGCTGGCAAATGCTCTCTGAGGCCCATCCGGATCAGCCCGGGGAGGAGGACCAGGCGAGGGGGCAGGTGCATGTCTTCCCTCTCAGTGGGGCTTTGGCCAGCCTTCTGCATCTGGCCAGCTCTAACTCTGGGTCAGACACGGACTGGTTACAAGGTTGGGGATGGTGAGAGGGAGTTCATGATCCCTGAACACGTGCAGGCTGAGTGTGTGATTATGGGCATGCAGTGACGGAGAAAGGCCTCTGAGTAGGTGGTGACATCTGAGACGAGACCCGAAAACTGAGGCACTGATCCATTTAGCGATTTGGAAAGAGCATCCCAGGTAGCAGGAGCAGCAGGTACTGAGACCTGAGGTCTGCTGAGCCTCATCCCTTTGAGAAACAGCAGGAGATTGAGTGGCTCAGCTGAGCTTTATCCCCCTTCCCCTACAAGGCTGTGTGTGTGTGGGGGGGGGGGTGGGTGGAGACATCTGTGGATGGTGTAGCTGGGAAGGGGGTGATGCTCCTGGCATCTCGTGGGTGGGGCCCAGGATGCTGCTGAGCATGGTGCAGTGCATAGGACAGCCCCCTCCCCCAAACCGTCACAATGGAGAGTGATTTGGATCCCAGATGTTAACATGAGAGACTCTGGTCTCCAGCAAATAGGTGAGCAAAGTGTTAAGAACCAAGGTCAGAGAAGGCTGGGACCACGGGGAGCCGGGGAGGCCATGGCGGCTGAGATTGGTCACAGCGGAGTAAGAATTACTGTTACCATCAGTCGTCACGGTGTATCGAGCTCAGGCAGAACGTTCTGTGGCCTGCAGCTCGAGGACTCCTTGCAGATTAACTTGTTTAGCCCAGGGAGGTTGGCCCCTTATCAGAGTCCCAGAGCTGAGAGGAGCTGCTCAAGGTCACATGGGTAGGTCTTGGCCAGTCCTTTCCCAGGCAGGCTCCGGGGTGCAAGTTCATGGCCACGAGGCTCTGCGGTCCATGTGAGGATCACCAGCTTACCTCTGTTCCTCCCACATGTGAGCCTCCCAGCACCCAACAAGAGCTCAGCATGTGGGAACAGTTCCTTGGGTGTCAGTGGGCGTCTTAGGTTAACATCAAATGCAGCCCCGCCTTTCCGACCAGTGTGGGCATCCTGGGGGTGCAGGGACTGGGAAGCCACCTCCCTGGGGTCTCTGTCTTCCTCTGTGTGCTCAGGGAGAAAAGCCACAGCCAGGGTCTTTGTCCCAGGGTCAGGTTTAAGGCTGCTATAGTCTCAAGCCTCAGGCCTCTGGGCGTGCCTGTCTGACCTGCATGTCTGGTCTCTTATCTTTACACGTCCCCAGGCCCAACCTCCATGATTCCCCTTCCCGGAGCACACACGCACACGTGCACACGCACACACAATGCTCTGGTAGGAGAAAGGTCTTCTCTGTGCCTCGGGCTGCCTCTCAGAGGGATTCTTCATTTACCTTGGGTTCCTTCATTTTGTCGTCACTGTGCCCTACTGTGCACCCAGCAACACGCTGGACCCTGAGCAGGTCAAGACAGACCAGAGTGGGAGCACAGGCAGGTCAACGCTAGGATAAGCGGAGCCCTGGGGTCATCTCCGCTGCCCCCTGCAGAGTCCCAGGGAGGGGGCTCTCTTCTGGTGCTAGGGGTCCTGATGTGCTGCTTGTGACAGAAGGTGGGAGCCTGAGGCCCAGGGGATGGAGTAGGAGGGCTTCAGAGGGAGGGACCCAAGCAAGGGAGAGAACTGGGGAATTTGCTCTGCGAAATAGGAATTCACTCTGCTCTTTAAAGGGTGGAGCAGAGGGGGTGAGCAGTGAGGAGGAGCGGCTGGGGGCGTGGGGTGGGGGACCAAGAAGTCGTCTGCAGAGGCCATTTAGGGGCGGGACCCCACCTGCAGCTGGAGGCGGGTTGTGTTCCTGGAAGGCAAACACTCCCTCTGTCCCACCCCCAGATGCCCAGCGCGGGCGGCTCCTCTCAGCTGCTTTGTGCCGTGGCCTCTTGGTAGGCATCAGGGACAGGCTGGTCCTAGTGTGACCTAGAGCTACAGCATGAGGAGCCAGAGGCTGCAGTGACCACAGGTGAGACGGCTCCTGGAGGCCTATGGGCGATGGAGGGAAGGTCTTTGGGTTTTGTAGGCTGTAAAATTGGAAGTTGATGGCAGGTATTTCCAGAAGCCAGAAAACAGGCCGAGCCCCTGGTTGATGCTCATTGGAAGGTGTTCCTGGGGGGTCAACAAGGAGGGTAAGCAGGACCCGCACAGGCCTCACAAAGGAAGGGGCATTTGAATGACCTTTGAAGGGTGAATGGGAGCTGGCTGGACGGTGAGGAAGTTCAAGGCCATAGGAACAGTATCTGCCCAAGCAAAGAGGAGCCGAAGCCTAGATTTGCTCCCCGACCACGTAGTGGCTCCGAGGGTCGGAATAGGAGCGTGTGAACTGTGGGCCTGGGAGGGCATGCCGGGAGCAGACCCCGCAGGCTGTGCACCTGGGGAAGTGATTCTAGAAGTTCCCACCTCATGGAGGGAGCCCAAGCAGGGCACAAGGTCCAGCACCCAGTTCCGGAGCCCGCTGGACGGTGTGTGAAGCCTGGTGCCACCACTGACGTGCCCCAGGTCTCCACTTTGCACACTCTGCTCTGCAGAACAAGACTTCCTGTTCCTTGACGTGCAATTCCAAAACCCAGAAAGCTCTGAAAATCAGGCTTTAAAAAAAACATTTTATTAGCTTAGCACAGATTCATTTGGCAGCTAAACCTGGCCCAAAGCATCCCAGGCCCCAGGGTCTTCCTATTCCTGGTGCCGATGTGGCCACAGGTGGCTGCAGAAGATCTCAGGGGCTTCATGGCTACCCTGGCCCAGGTATCATCTCCCTGCCATTCCAAACTCCTCCATTCTGGAACAATCCTGGCTCCCCAGGGCCTTGGAAAACGGGTTGTGGATGTGGAGCATCTCCCTCACGAGGTGTCAGGGGGCCGAAAATCAGTTGATTCAAGTGAGGCCCTTAGTTGAACAGTGCCAGATGGCGGGTGGTAAACACTCGTAAATGGGGCTGTCACAGGGCTGGTTTAGTCATCTGTCAAACTCTACGAGGCTTTGGAGCCAGAGCGTGGCAGAGTCGGGGTGCTGTGACCAGGCAGGTCGAGAGGGGAGGCCATCCATACAGACGGCAGCTCGGGCTCAGGCAGGGGCACAGGAAAGCAGGCCTTTGTATTTTGTGACCGCTGAGTGTGCTGTTCCAAAGGCCACCGTCACGCCCACCTGCTTAGGAAGCACTTGGGTGCTGGGTTGCTTCCCAGCCCTGGGGTGCTCGCACACACAGACGTGCCCACAGACATCAAGACCTACTTCTTCTTGGCCCTCTCAGGGCTCCAGAGAAACCAGCTTCTTAAGGTGACACTCATTTTTCTCCTGTCCCCTTTATTAGAAAAGAGGCTTTAGGGAAGGGACCAGAAGATGCTCTGTTTTGCATCAGTTATCCCGCCTTTGTTGATGGAGAGCCGTTTCCCTCCCATGTGCCCCCTGGGGCTGCTTCCCAAACAGCAGGGGCTTGGCTGGTTTCAGAGGCTCCAGATGTGACCCTCCTAGAGAGACCAGAAGAGGCCCCTACCCACCTGCAGGAAGAAGCCAAAGGGGCCTGCAGAGACCCCGGTCATCGTCCTGACTTGGAAGGTGCCTGGCCTTTGCCCACACTCCTCCACGCTCTTCCTAAGCAGGGGACCCCAAATCCATCCCTTGGCCCCTGAGTTGAGTGCCGACAGGAGCCGAGGCCAGCCAGGCTACCAGCAAGGCGCGCCCCTCGTGGGCCGGGTGGCGGGAACTGATGGCTGTATTCATCAAGCAAAACGGGGAGGTCTGAAGACCCAGTGCTGCTGGGCAGGCAGGCAGGTGGCCTGGAGTGTCCTTTTCCCTCCTGTGGGCCGGGCAGGAGGGAGGCGCTCCCTGCCCCTTGCACTGGGGAGAGAGAGAAGCGGGCCAGTCAGTGACCTCTTGAGCATTTGGAGTTCAAAGGGACCCCGGCTTTTGTAAGGGGATCACTAGGACCCGGGGAAATCAGAGCTGGGACCTGAGTGTGCACCGTAAGTGGCTGGGAGCTGCGACTACGGAGAGGGAGCTTGTGAGTGTGACCTTGAAAGCAAACAATGCTTCTTCATAGATCCATGTGGACGAGGCGGGGAGGGAAAGAACCGTCTATAAAGATGAGCTGCTGCTGCGCTGCGGGGTGCAAGCTGGGGACCTTTCCTACTCAGGAAGGGAAGAGTTCTCGGTCTAGAAGGCTGCACAGGTTTTTACTGAGCACTTACTATGTGATGGGCCCTCTTTGGGGCATGAAGGATATAATGACAAACAAAGTTGTCATGGGTCCCGCTTCATGGAGCTTAGATTCTGGTAGAGAAAAATAAAAAGTAAATAAATACGTAAATCTTACCATCTCTGATACGTTGAGTTCTATAGGGAAAAAAAATGGATATGGGGTATGATGGAGGTTTTTTCTATTGATCTCTCTCTCTGTGTAATATGTAACATTAATGGAGGGTTTATTGAGCCAAACAGTTTTTTAGGAATTCCAAACCCATGATTTATGACAGTTTACCCTCACAGCCAGGCATCCTGTCCCACCCGCCATGCAACTGAGGCTTGAAGCCCTTGTGTATCCTGCCTCAGGCTCCAGGGCTAAAAATGGGCTACATCCAACATGAAGCAGGGCATCTGACCTTGAAGGCTTCCAACTATCTGGGTCACACGGTGTCCTGGGCCTCAGCTTCCTCATCTGTGAAAGGGGACGATTGGTGTGGGGATCCTAGGGTGAGCGTGGAGGTAGCGGAGAGCTAGGCCCCAGAGCCCACAGGCCGAGGTAACGCTCTCCTACTGGTGGAGGTGGCTCACGTGGGGCAGTAGGAGGATCTCCTGTCAACGGACCCCAGCAGGAGTCGCTGTGGCTCACCCCAGCTGCAGGTCCCTGAAGGTCTCCTCCACGGGCACAGGGGCTAGAGGGATTGCAGAAGTAGAAGGTGGGTTTCCTGCAGGCACCTAGCCCCCAAATCAGGAAAGAAAGGAGGGAGGAAGGGGCCGCCCTGAGTCTGCTCAGCGGAAGCACCAATCTGGTGTAGCGGCCGGGATGTGCACCAGGAGCCTGGGTTTGAATCCTGGCTTTGCACTTTGGAGGGTATGTGACATTGAACATGCTATCCAACCTTTCTGGGACTTGATTTACTTGACACTGGCACCCATCTCCAGGGGGTCCTGCGAGGAGTCAGTGAAGTGAGACGTGTCATGTCAATCATACAGAACGCTGCCTGGCACACCGGAGAATAGATTAGACAAGCATGGATCGAACCATATGTAGAGGTTGTCAATACTCAACTTTTTTTAATAGTATTATGGGTGGAACCCAGGCCTCATGCATGCTAAGCAGGCCTTCTACCCCTGAGCCAGACCCACAGCCCAATGTTTTATTCTTTTGCACCTCCAAAGAGGGCAGCTTCGTATGGTAGTTATCATCATTGTTATTTCTGTGCAGGGTTCTGTGTTAGAGGCTCAATGAATGTTTGGCTCTTTTCTCCCCAAGAATCTATTCAGGATGGAACAGCTTGGGGTCCTGGGAAAGCCAAGAGCCCACCCTCCACATCCCTGCTGCGCCCAGTGTCCTTTGTCCTAGGGAGGGCCTGGGCTGGCCGAGCCGCCCCCGCCTGGTGCCCGAGCAGCAGGTGTGGGAAGTGGGTGACAGGAACTAGCCCGGGCATGGCCCTTCACAAACCTGGATGCTTCCAATTTATCACTTGGAGCAGAGCTGGCTGCCATCTGCGAGGTCACCCCTGGGCCTCGTCACTTATTGCAACTGCTAATTAAAGGCAAGATTAACCGACCCTGCCCTGGTGGCACCTCTCCCAGTGCCTGGCTCTGTGGGATGGTAGCCAGAGGTGGAGACGCCTGCCCAGAATGGGGACACGGGAAGGAGGCACCGAGCCATCTGGAGAGCGGGCCCAGCCCCAGGCCTCGCCAGCCAGCTGGGGGTGACAGGAGAGGAGGGCGAGGGGTGGGCATCTTATTCTCAGAGGTGTCCCGGCACCTGGCACCTCAGAACAATCGTTGCTGTCAGAGGGAACAGCTGTGGAGTACTGAGCATGCCAGGCACGAAGGAGGCAGTTAATAAATAATAAATCGTTGAATGGCGTGGGACGGCGTGGGGGACGGCGTGGGGGACGGCACAGGTACACGGCGCTCAGTGTTTTCAATGGAAATATAGTGAATCCCTATGTGGGGCTTTGACCCGGGGTTTTTCTACACACACACACTCACACACTCACACACTCACACATACACATATTTGTACATATATTCCATGTATAGTATATACATATATACACATATGTACTGTGTATTTTATATATATAAATTCCGTGTATGTCATATATACATTTTCATAAATATACACACACATACATAAATGCTCCTGTGTGACAGGGCCTGTTCCATATGATTGATGTGACATGTGTCATTTCATTGATTCTTCACAGGGACCCCTAGCAGATAGGTACCAGTGCTGTACCCATTTTAGGGGTGAGTAAATACAGTCCCATAAAGGTTGTAGGCCTTGTTTAATGTCTCATACCTACCAAATGGCAAAACTGGGACCCTAATCAAGCCTCCTGGTGCCACATTCCAGCTTCTAACCACTAATATATAAAAAATATAGAATATATATATACACATACGTATATATATATTTTTTTTTTTCACTCAGTGGGTTCTTACAAGAACTCAATTAAAGATGTTATTAGCCCACTTCACAGATGTGGAACTAAGAGACAGAGAAGTTAAGTGACCACCACAAAGTCACACAGCTAGAGAGAGTTAGGGACAAGGGAAGGATCACAAGGGTCGGGGCTCTTCAGGAATCATTGAGTAAACCTGATCTCCTTCCAGAAGAGGAGTCTGGTTCGGGTTCTCTTGGGATCTCAGGATTGACGGCAGAAGTAGGGGTTCCCGCTGCAGGTCAAGGGGAGAAAAAAGGAGAGTTGGGAGAGTCTTGGTTCAGATGGTCCCTGACCTGCAATAGTCGAGCTTCTGATTTCCCGACTTGCTCGTGGTGTGAAAGCGAGAGCGTTCAGTAGGAACCATGCCTCGGGTTTGCATTTGATCTTTTAAAATTTGCTCCTGTCCTAGCTAGCGAGGTGTAGGACCGTCTTCTTGCTCCACGCGGTTGGTGGCAGCAGCCACAGCGCCCAGCCAGCTTCATCATGAGGGGAAACAACCCAAACTCTGCGGTGTCTGGTGTCCAATAAATGACAAGAGACACTCTGTGCTCCGCCACAGGACAGGCATCGTGTAGGTTTTGCCAACTGCAGGCGAAGCGCGGGCTCTGGGCGTGTCTAAGGTAGGCAAGGCCAAGCAGCGGTGTCCAGCGGGCTGGTTTATTAAATGCATTTTGGCTGACATCATCTTTAGCTCACGGTGGATTTACTGGGAAGGACTCCATCCTAAGTCGAGGTGCATCAGGAATGAGAAATCATAATGGCCGGTGGATCCTGAGCCCCTTCTACATGCCACCCTACGTCCCAAGCCCTGTCCGTGTTTCACCATGTTTAATCCTCAGAGCAGCAGTGCCCTGAGGTGGACGTGAGTCCTAGTCCCACCGTGGACTTCTACAGCTTGGACTGTTGCCCAGGAGGGCTCTGAGAAAGGGACACGTTGGCGGTTTTTGCCTTCACTTCCTACCAGGTCAGGTTCAGGTTCCAGGATGGCGGGGGCTACAGCTCCAAGGTCTTGTCCATCCTGGCGTCCAGCACAGGGAGAGCTTCTGTTCCTCAGTGAACTCCTGTAAGTAACGGGGGGAGAGGGTCCCCGTGCCGCGGAGGCGGAGGGTGCCGATTCCTCCCGGGCCTGGAGTTGTGACGTGGTGGTCCCTTGTCCAGATGGTGGCGCTCCCAGACCTTCCTCTTAGACCTGGGTACAGCTGCCCACGTCCAGGATAGACAGAAAGTATCTAAACCCAGGGCTCCCGTCTACTGTAGCTTCTTGGGCTCCTTAATGCCTCTTAAGCCTGAAGAAAAATAGCTGGCCATTATCAGGAAGGACACTGGGGACCAAAGAGAAAACACAAAGGGACTCTCTCTCATTTTTTTTTTTTTTTTTACCCGGGACTGAACCCAGGGGCACTTAACCAGTGACCCATGTCCCCTGCCCACTATTTCATATTTTACTTTGAAACGGGGTCTCACTGAGGTGCTAAGGGCCTCGCTAAGTTGCTGAGGCTGGCTTTGAACTCGTGATTCTCCTGCCTCCGCTTCCCAAGTCACTGGGATTACAGGCGTGAGGCACTGCACCCAGCCACAAAGGGACTCTTGAACATGCTTATGTGACAAGCCGAGGTCACTGCCCAGACAAGCTCAGCACAGTGCTCCCTGGGCCCGTCCCCATCCTTTCTGCAACGGGTACGGATCCTTTAGAGTGGAGAAGCTCCTGACCAGAGACGGCGGGGCAGAGCTCCGAGCAGCTGTGTGACGTCAGGCAACTCATTCGGCCTCTCTGTTCTTCAGTTTACGTCTGTAAAATGGGTCTAGTAAATAGAACCTAGCCCATGAGGACAAGAGTCCCTGAGAAACCCCCTGGAAAGGCTAAGGACAGCACCTGCCACAGACATGGTGGGGGATGTGCCAGCATCGGTCACCACTGTCATTAAACCTGCACCAAGAGGGGGCATCCACTGTACAGTTCAACAGATGTTTATCTGCCCCAGTGTTCAGGGCCACGCCCAGTGCTGGCCCTCTGTGGGACAAAGGTGAATGGTCGCTGGAGAGCAAGATGTGACCAATTTGCATATCCAAGGTGCCGTGAGGTTGGGCTGACTCTAGGGGTGTTCCGTGTGGTTATTAGGGGAAGTCAGTGGCAGTGGCCTCTGGATGTCCTTTACACCCTCATCAGAGACAGTCCCCATTAGGTGACAGAGCCATCTTCTTCCACACCCACTTCTACAGAGCATGGACGTCGAGGACCAGGTGAGGCCAGCCAGCTATAGCTGGGTGAGGGCTGAGGGGTCCCTGTGGCCGGGTCTTGGGTTCCTCACACCTTTTCTCTCTCTTCATTCATGAACGTCTCCAGGGCGAGGTTTGTGTCCTCACTGAGGTGTGACAACACACAGAAAGTGCTCACATCCCGACTCTGCACCTCGGGGCCCTTTGCCACCTGGTGCCTGCACATCCGTGCACCCAGCCGGATTAAGGATCAGAGCGTGGCCGGCCCCAGGCCCCTTCCTGTCACCGCCCGTCCCCAGGGCCGCGGGGTCCCCGACTCGGCCAGCACAGTTCATCTGCTTTTGAACTTGGCATAGCTGGGCTCGCACAGCGTGTGCTCCTTGCACAGGCTCCTGCGGCTCAGGGCTGTGCTCCTGTGAATCCTCTGTGCCGTCGGGCGGGGCTGTGTTGGATGGCGCTGGGGAAGGAACCCCTCTTTGGTCTCTCCATCCTACTGTGGCTGGGCATGAGGTCGTTTCAGTTTGGGGCTGCTGTAGAAATCCTAGAACACGTCTCTGGGGACCGTGCGCACAGTCCTGTTGGGTGGGTGCCTGGGGGTGGAACGGCCGAGCCCTCTGAACTTGGCATCCAGCCTCGGGCTTGAGAGGAGCCTCTCAGCCGCCGTTTATGGGGCATGGATTCTGAGCCAGACCCTGAGCAGGGCTCCCCGCTGTCCACTGCCACTGGAACCCTCTCTGCTCACAGTTCCTCTCATGAGCCTGTGACCCCACGGGAGGCCCTAGGATGGAACAGCAGGGAAGGTTCCTAACAGGATTTTGAGCTGGCAAGGGGGCGATGCTCCAAACAGCAGGCTCTTTCCTGGTGACCGAAGGCCTGGGAGCAGGGAGGCTGCAGCCCAGGAGAAGAAATCAGAGCCTGTTCTCTTCTGGAATGGCCCGGCCCAGGGAAGGACAGGCTGGACCGTAGGATGGTGGGAAGAGGAGGGGCTGGCCGCAGAGGGAGGCAGGGCCCTGGAGAGTTCAGAGGTGAGGATGTCCTTGACCCTGGGAGGACAGGTACGTGCACTGAATGGAGAGCTTCGTGGGAACCGTCCTTACCTGTTGCAGCATTTCCCCGACCTACAGCACAGGGCTTGGTGCCCAGCCTCCCGGGGTGGTGGGTGCCCCACTACTGAATGCTTGACAGGGACCCCGTCCTCCCTCTGCCATGAATCATGTTCTCAGGCTGGGGCCAGAGAAACAGGACAGTGCAGGCCCCATTAGTGAATCGGACGCCCGGCCCCGTCTGGAAACAACTCCTCTAAGGAGCCAGTGCCTTTGGCCCAACCTAGGCCCCTCTAGGAAGAGGTCAGCCCTCCGGCCTCCCCATACCTGCCCTCCCTGCTGGCCTCTGCAGTTCTCCTGGCACCGAGGTTCCCTGGCACCCAGCGTGTTTGACATGGACATGTCCAGCCGCAGCAGTAGCTCAGCTCAGCACGGAGCCTGCCTCCCGGCTCAGCTACCTTAGGCTGCCAACCAACAACTTCACTTTGGCCTCCCTCTGATCCCTTCAAAGACAATTCCTCCCCGCGCCCCAGGTCAGGAGCCCCAACATCTGTGTGCGATGCCTTCAGGATGGAAGTCAGACTTGACCTTGAGCTTTTGCAACCTCAGTTTCCTCACCTGTAGAGGAAGGATAATAAGGCCTAGATCATCCAGTTGTCACAGTTACCAAAGGACACGGTGGACATCGTGTGCTGAGCACAGCTCGGCTGGGTACTCGGAGCAGCCAGAATCTGAACCCAAGCGTGGGTTGGGGCCCATTTCCATCACCTGGGGCTTGTTGCACCAGCCTCGTGCTTGGTGGCCCTGGGTTCATCTTGTCCTCGGGGGCTCCTTTCAGCCCCGGAGGGGTCCTTGTAGGATTCAGATCCGACCCAAACCCTTCGTCCACTGCAGTCCCTCAGGAGCAAGGGGACCAAGGTGAATCCTCAACTTCTCTTTGCCGGACCCTGGTAGGGACTTCACATAGGTGTTTCATTTCCTCTTCACGGCAAAACTATGCGAGTGATGTTGTTACCTTCATTTTAAAAATAAGACAACTGGGGCTGGGGTTGTGGCTCAGTGGTAGAGCTCTTGCCTAGCAGGCACGAGGCCCTGGGTTCGATCTCAGCACCACATAAATGTAAAGTAAACATATTGTGTCCACCTAAAACTTAAGTATAAACATTAAAAAAAAAAAATAAGGCAACTGCCAGTTCAAAGCCAGCCTCAGCAACTTAGTGAGGACCTAAGCAACTGGAGGAGAACCTGTCTCTAAATAAAATATAATAAAGGGCTGGGGTGTGGCTCCGTGGTTGAGGGTCCCTGGTTTCAATCCCTGGACCAAGAAAAAAAAAAAAAGGGAACCTGGGGCCCAAAGAGTCAGTGATCAGGCTTGGCCTTGTACTCAGGCTTCTGATCCCAAAGCCAAGTTTGTACCTTTTTGCCAAATTGTTCTCTGATCCTCCCTCGGGTAGCCGTGGCCACGGAGAGTCAATTTTTTATAGCAGAGCTGTAATGGCAGCTGAAGTTTGCAAAGTGGCTCAGACTAGGAGAGCCAGGCCTGGCCCAGAACATCCTCACCTCTCCCCAGGCCCCGAGGGAGCCTGCTGCGTTGCTGTGAGTCTCGGTTCCGCGTGGCTGGGGACTAAAGTCACGGATCACATTTCTGCAGGCGGGAGCCAGATGCAAACCTCCCTCTGCAGCTGGGGCCCTGGTTTGCTTATTCACAGCATCAAACCACCTCTCCCTTCATGAAGCTGGAGACAGAGAGCAGCAAAGAATGGCACTGTGGGGTGGGAGGGGCCCTGCCAGCCGGGGGACTGGTCAGCTGGGCAGGGCTGGCTCAGGAGTTCAGGCCCATAGCCCAGCCACCTTGAGGAGGCATCCCGGGGCACACAGGAGACGTCACACGTGAGCTGGGAGCTCCACAGCCGGTTCTCCACCTGCCACCCTCCTGCTGGAGACCTTACCTGGTTCATGGTAACTATCAGAAAATAACTCCGGCTCAGTTTTACTGGGAAAACCATTCACTTTTTCACTCTTACATCCTGCAGATATTTATTAAGCATAACTTGAGTGTCAGGTGCATCCACGACGTCAGTACTGTCACTAGAGCCGTGAGACACGTGGCCCTGACCCGGGAGATGATGCCTAATCGGTGTTCTAGAAACTCCTTAGAAATCAGTGGAGTGGAGGGAGCCGGGATCGCAGGCACGTCTGCCCCGCTCCACCCCTAACCACCAGCTCCCGGAAGGCAGGGGACATTGTGGGTGAAAGGACATGAAGTGTTTCCATGCATGCCAATTTGCTCGTGTGTGTCTGTGCACAAACTTCCACACTCACTGCACACCTATATGCTTGTGCTAATGGGACGTTCGTGTAGTAGGTGACACACAAATATTTGTCACATTGAACTAAAAGGAAGCCGGGTAGGGAATGTGGGTCTTCTGGAGGAGGTCACATCAACTGTGTTGGTGGGATGGAATGACAGTCTCGGCACTGGCTCCTCAGGGACACTTAGGTAGGCCTGTGCCCTGCGTCTGAACGTGCTGGACCTGTCTGCTTAAAAATCAGCACACTGGGGCTCCTGCCTTGTCGGAGGGCAAGAGGCCGTGTCCACCTCCCACCTGAGGGAGGTCAAGGAGGTCTGTGGCCTCTCTCCTGCCTTCGGGACGTGTCCCTGGTACAGAGTTCAACGGGTGTGCTAAGAGACATTTCTGTAAAAAGCAAGGGATCGACGAGCTGAGTGCCTCTTAACACTTCTTAGAGTGAAAATGGGGTCACGTGTGTTAGCAGGCCTACGGCTCTAAAAGGTGCCCCGCCGGATGCGTCAGTTGAGATGAGAGTTAATCTGTCAGTCCCGCGGGCCTCTGGATGTCCTCACACAGGGCTGTTTGCACGTGCTTTCGCGGGAACGCCGCCCGGTACCTCCACCTGGTATGAGTACACCTGGGTTTTCTTTTTAAAACTTCAAGCTCAAAACCGTTATCTGATTTCATCCCAGTTTCTTCTGTTTTATCCAGTTCCAACCCATCCTGTTTCATGCACCAACATGTCCCAAGAGGAAGGAAAGGTTGCTGATAAAGCTCCCTACTCAAGGCAAGATAAAATAAATGTGAACCCAATGATTGATAGAGATAAAAGAAAAACCACACCCCCAAAAAAAGACCAGAAATGAGATGAATTTAAAAGTGAATGCTCTGCCGTTCTGCACTCCACATGCTTTTTCTGCTTAGCTACATGCAGGGCTCTGAGCTTCCAGGTAGGCATTAGGAAAAGGGAAGCCTGCCCAGTGACACCATCCCGGTGGTCATCAAATAAACCTTTCAGAAGGACACGCAGTGCTAAAAAAGAGGGGGCTCTCCTCCCAGTCCTTAGTGGAAAGAGCTGGATTAGAAAACTTCTTAGAGAAAGTCCAGCATCGATGTCTCTTTCCATTGAGGTGGTGCTCCGGGCATGGTTCGGAATGACATGTTAGGGCCCAGGGTCTGCCCCTGCTATGGCTACTAATTATGTGGATCAGCTTAGTGCAGGAATTCTTGCTGTGGTCCTAAAACTGGTGTTTAAATACCATCAAACTTTGGTTCTTTTTAAAGAGACGTGATCTTGTTTGAGTTTCAAAAGCTTTGACTGTTGGTTGGAAAGGGGCTGCAAGGGGAGAGGGGGTGGAGCCCTCACAACAGGCCCGTGAAGGCTCTCGCGCTCTGCTGTGGCTCCCATGTCTAGTCCTGCATCTGGCACACAGTAGGTACTTGTAGCGGGTGTTTCTTGAATGAATGGGCTGAGACGTGGTTTGAATCTAATTTGATAAGCAAATGAGGAACTGATTAAAGCAAGGAATTTACCCGAGTGCACCGAGAGGACCCCAGTGGGCAACCGCTGACCTTGGCCTTTCCTGTCAGCTCAAGAGTCTGAAAGGGGTTAAAGGATTGGGGCTCGGGTAATAGTCCCTCTCCTTCACCCCCATTTTAATATATCGCTTGTATAGTTTTGGGTGCGAGGAGATTGGTTAAACCTTTTTACCTGTCTCAAGGCTCAGTGTCTGGAATCCAGGGTTTTCCTCACTCTGTCTGAGGAGGATCCCCACCTTCTCAGCCACTGACCCCTCAGAATGGCCCTTGGGCCCGGCTTCGCCCTCGGGCTCGCTGAGCCAGCCGCTGCCTTGGGGCCCTGTGCTCCTCTAGAACCTGAGCCTGTCAGGGGAGAAGGGATCTGCCCCCACCTCCTCCCCCTCCCTCCCTCCCCCCCCCCCCAGGGTATCTGGAGAACTGACAGGTTTTGAAAATGGCACATGCATTGACTTGGCCCACGGACTGGTGGACGCATCTGGGCTGCAGATGTTTTCCCTCCCTGCAGGGCCAAGGCCGATCCCAGGTGGTTGTTGGCAGAGTTCAGACTAAACACAAGAGCGTGCAGACAGCCCCGGCCAAGGGCACTCTCAGGGTCCCCTGTGGCCTTTGCTACTGTCTCCTCCCAATCTAGAATGCCCCTCACTGGAGTCTCTGTCCCCGGAGAGGTCACAAGCAGACCCCATGCAGGCCCAAGAGTCTTTAGCAACAGGGACTGGGTCCCTGCTCAGCTGTGTGGCCCTCTCTGTGTCCCAATGTCCACGTCGCTAAAAGACAGCAAATGGATGCCGATAAAAGGCTTAGTGCCCGACAGTGTCTGGAACATTCCAAACGTTTTCAGTTATTGTTCCTCATTTCTTCCTTCTGTGGAGGTCACTATGGAATTAGAAGTCAGTGTCCTTTAATTGGTCATGATCATTTTCCTCAGCCCTGTGGGAATGTCTTTTCTCCTTAGCTCTCTTGGACCTAGTAACGGTGACAATAATGGCTCTGGAACGCGTTGAGCACCCCCTCTGCGCCAGGTGCTGTGATATGCGCTTGACATACGTAGCCGCGTGGGAACCTGCAGCTTGCTGGATTCCTAACACAGGGTCCACGCACACAGTGTTCTCTGAAGCGGGCACCGTTACCAGCTCCATGTTTCAACTGAGGAGAAGGAGGCTCAGAGAGGAACCAGGGCAGCAGGTGGCCCCGGGACTGACCCAGGGTTGGCAGCCTCACAGCTCTTGTTCTCAACCACCAGGTGGAGGGACGTCCCCCGGGTATGGGACACACAGAATGTACGTGCTACCCCTGAAGAAGGTAGCCTTTAACCCAGGCCAGAAAAGGATGGTTAGCGGCTCAGGAGGCTGAGGCAGGAGGATCGCAGGTTCAAAGCCAGCCTCAGCAATTTAGTGAAGGCCTCAGCAACTTAGGAGACCGTGTCTCAAAATAAAATAAAAAGCCCACAGGGTGTGTCTGTGGCTAAGCAGGACTCAAACCTGGGCCCCGCTGACGGTGCATCCCTCCCCTCCTGCTTCTCCACAGGCCACCTTCTCTGTTTTCCAAGAGATGACAGAACCGGTGGGGTAGTAGCTAGCCCCAGCTAAGAGAGGAGAGCCCCTTCCACACCTCAGGTCCACCGTCCTTCCCTGTCCCTGCCGGCTCCTGTCACCCTCCTGGGAATGCTCTTTAATGACTGCCTCCAGCTCCCACCCTTTGCTGCTTCAGAGAGAATTGAGAGAGCTCTTTTTGTGACTCTGTGTCTGGAGGTGTGTGTGTTTGTGTCCCCGTGTATGTCTTTACACGCTGAAGGCCTAAGCAATGAAAATAGCAAATGTTGACCTTCTGGAATGAAGAACCCGACCTTGCCCATAAATCAAGCCCTCCGCCAGCACAGGAGGCAGCCTACCTGCAAGCAATAAATGAGATCATTGCTGTTTATTTATTTTTATTTTTTCATATTCTCTTGACACCTAACATAACTTTCTCCTTGGAAAGCCATGTTTCCAAGACCGCACAAAAGGTACAGAAGAGATTATTTTAGTAAAAGGAAATGATGTCTGTAGGGTAACGTGGAGCAGTGACTTTACTCTCCTCCGTGTCTCTCCGATGCACAGAGGCGGCAGGGGTCTTTCTGATTTTGAGTTCCAGCAAACAACTGACCTGAGCCCAGGAGGGCAGAGGCAGCTGGGTCTGGAGCAAGAAAAGGAACAGGTTGGGAGGGTCACGGGGTGATACGCAGATGAGCGAGATTCCGGGACTCCGAATGACGGGCTTCACGTGGGTACCTGGACTCAGAGTCTCACAGGAACCCATTCTACAGATAAGAAGCTGAGGCTCAGAGAGGACCCCTGGGTCACTCAGCTAGGCAGTGAGAAGAAGAGGGGGGATTTGAACCTGGCCTCTGGCTCCACAGCCATGTTCCTTCTGCTGGGCCGCATGTGAAAATCCCAGCAAGGCCCCACACCTGAGAGGTCCCCCCAGGTGTGGAGGATGCAGCGCGTGGCCCTGGTGGGCGGAGCCTGCCCCAGAGCTGCTCTGTAGCCCCCAGTGCACCAGGCCCCGCCTTCCTGTGGGAGGGTCCTGGGAACAGGCTGGGCCTGGGGAGGGCCAGTGGCCCCTGCCT
This sequence comes from Marmota flaviventris, assembly GCF_047511675.1. NCBI lineage: Eukaryota > Metazoa > Chordata > Mammalia > Rodentia > Sciuridae > Marmota > Marmota flaviventris. The sequence goes on along the minus strand of NC_092500.1, from coordinate 14,770,543 downwards.
CAGGGGACTGCAGGAGAGGGGCCGAGGTGCCATCCCAAACCACGCACAGCTCCCAGGATTGAAGGTCAGGAAGGGAGGACATTGGGACCTCTCATACTCTGTGTCTGTCTGTCTGTCTGTCTCTTTCTCTCTCTCTCTCACACACACACACACACACACACACACTTTGAACAAACGGGTCATCATCTGTGCCTTAATTTTCCTTCCGGTTGGTTTTAAGGATTTTAAAAGAAATGTTCACAGCTCTGCCATGGGAAGTGCCTGGGCTGAGCATCAGCTGTGAAAGACCCCCATCACCTTTGAGGGTGGTGGTCACCCCGGGGCCCTGTGCCTGTGTCCCTTTAACCTTCTAACTTGGGCTGGCCAACCCCAGCCTGAGGGCCCACTTTCCTGAATCAGGCCACACCCCTGGAAAACAGGCTGAGGAGTTGCTGCTGAGATGCTGTGGCCCACAACACTGAAAATAGTGACTTTATTATCACCGTGTTACAGATGAGGAGCTTCAGGCCAGAGAGGTTGGGTAACTTTCTCGGAGTCACACAGCTAGTAAATAGACGAGCTGGGGTTTGAACCCAGGCAGTCTGGCTGGTGAGGTCATTCCATTCACCACTTTGCCACAGGTGCCGTCATGATTCCCAAGCCTAACAGAGACCACACGGTGCGTATTCCTTAGCACCACGGTAAGAGGATCTCCATGTGGCTCACAGTGCTCCCGTTAGAGGACAGCCAAGCCTCACCCCGGACTGTCTGCCCCGGCGGAAGTTGGGGTGGACGGTGAATGGGCAAGAGGAAGAGGTGACTGCGTCTGAAAGGAAACTGTCCCCTCTGGGCCTCCTCTTACCACTGGTGCGAGCCGATCTAAGAATTGAGCGTGAAGTGGATGTCACCTGCTGCCATCCCTGGTTGTTTCCTGTGACCTGTGACCTTCTCAAAGCCCTCCCTGATTAGGGGGAGTGAGTCGGCTAAGATCCTGCATCAGGAGCTAGTTCAGCAAATGTGAATTTACCCTTTGAAAAATCGTACCCTTTTTCATTCCAGTGGGGGTGATCACCTCATTTTAAAAAATTTTATAGCTATACCTGGACAGAATGCCTTTATTTTCTTGGTTTATTTTTATGTGGTGCCAAGGCTCGAACCCAGTGCCACGCATATGCTGCAAGTGCTCTGCCACTGAGCCCCAGGCCCAGCCCCATGGCCTCATTTATGATGACAGAAAACCACAGACAGACATTGCCAGCCAGACCCTCAGGAGTCCTCTGGTTCATTAGAGGGAAAAGACAATAAAAAGAATTCGCCAAAATGCAAATATATCTGATCATCAGTGATTGAGTAGCTGAGCGGCATCCAAGGTCTGCCAGGGACGTCAAGGGCGCTGGTGTCCAAAGCCAAGCTCGGGGAGGAGGAGATCTGGCCAAGCAGAAGGCAGAGCGTGGCATCCCCGCTGCAGGGACAGGAGAGCAGAGGGGGGAAGGCACAGGAGCCGGGGTTCAGGCACAGGAGCTGCTGGCTGAGGGGGACTCCCATGGCAGGTGGCAGGAACCCAGAGATCGAGCTGCACTCTGTCCTCACCAGAGCTCCATGTGGCCTGGCTGGCCACCTAAGTGTCTCAGTGCCTAGGAGACGATGAAATGCTGTAACTCAGTTGGGGGCTTTATGGACTTGATCAGTTACACAGGCTTCCCACTAGTCAAGAGTCATCCAAGCCCCACACCTAAAATATACCTAAAAATGGACTTTCTCAGATGTACGTTGGACCTCAAGGAAGTGGATTTTAAAAGGTAAAAAAAAAGATCTCTTTGGGCCCTTTCTCCATCATATCCACTTCGCAGGAATGGACGAGGGTTGCCCACGAGGGGCTCACCCGGCCCCGGGCTCTGTGGAGGTCCTCGTCACTGCCGTGTTCTGCCTCGGTGGCCAGAGCCACACAGAGCAGAGTTAGAACTCAGAGCTGCAGGACTCCAGAGCTGTGGCAGGGCCACCCCTGCTCAGGTGTCATTGTGCACATAGTGACCATGCGTGTGAGTAGGAGGCCTTGGAAGCGTTGACATGCAGGAACTGGGTGGAGCCCCTGGGGCTAGCCTGTTGGGGTCCAGGGGCTTTGGAGGGAGCAGCAGAGAAGGCAGGACGCTCTGAGGAGACTTGGTAAGATGATACCCTGAGGACTAAGGTCCTGGATGGGAATTTTAGACCTTGTGAGTGGACACAGTGGCTCCCACTGTCCTGTTCTGTTTCCTGATGGCCTCCAACCCTGGAACCTTCTAATGGTGATTTTTTGACCATGCACCATTTTCTTATCTGAAAATGGGATCTTACCTCCTACCAGGGACTTGCAGCCCGGCCCTGTGGTGTGTGGCCTTCCTCCCTCCTTCTTGTGGCTGGGGAGGATCCGAGATGTAAGTTCCTTGCCCTCCTGTCCGTCAGGGAACATGGCCGGATGCACCCTTGACTCTTGCAGGCTCTAAAGCCCGCACATCCCCACACTCAAGGGCCCCTCCTAGTGTGGTGGCCTGGGCACCCTGTTCCACCATCCCAGGTGACTCTGGCCATGCCCACTGCCCCCACTTCTGCGTCCTGTGTCCCAGGCCCTAGGACTCTCCTGGCCTCCTCCTCCCCCTGCAGATGAGCTAAGGGTCCCCATGGGAGCTGCCCACCTCCTAGCAGAGGCCAAGTCAGCCCTACTTGACACATCCAAAGAGAACAGTGCACAGTTAGAGCTGGCACATTTGGGGACAGCCACAGGGAAGAGCTTGGCGCTGACTTCTCTGCCTGTTTATCAGCTTTACGCCCCTGGGCAGCCACTTGCCTTCCCCAGAGATAAACCAGCACCCGAGGCTCCGTGGCTGCACAGGAACCTTGTGCTAATAGGGGCCATCAGGGACTGTGCTGAGCAGAGATTTTTCCCTGCTGCTGCTGTTAGGATCAGAGTGACAAGAGACCAACAGGAGCCCATTAACCCCCAGGGCTGGAGACTGAGCTCAGCTTCCCCGGGGCCAAGATGCAGAGAAAATAGAAAATAGAGAGAGAAGGCCGGGATCCAGCTCCCAGCAGCCCCAGGGGCGGAGGCAGCCTGGGGGCCTCCCGGCTTGGGGTCCTCGAAGGGAGCACAGCTAGAGAGGCCCAGGTTGGGTCGGCCTCCCCTGGCCAAGCCCCGGCCCCACCCTTCGCCATCACTGCGGGGGGGCGCCTCCGTGTGAGCGTGGAGGGCTTCTCTGGGCTGGGCATCCCTTTGGGGGAGGCCTGGACCTGGAACAGAGGTGGACACTGGCAGGAGGTGTTTACCCAACATCAGAGCTTCCCTCCGTCAACAGAACGGCTCCAGGGGGCAGAACCTGCTCTCAGCCTGCGAGGCCTCCTCTTCTTGGGGAGGAAGAAGGCCAGGCATTTCTGAGAACCCTGCTTGGCGTCTTTCCAGGGTCTGATGATTTGAATTGTGTCCCTGTCAAAATCCTTAAGGTGAATCCTATGAGGTGGGCCTCTATCCTTATAAGAAGGGGGAGGGACAAGCTGGCACAGGGAACTGCTGTGAGATGAAGTGCCAAACGGGCCAGGCAGGGAGCAGATTCCCTCAAACCCCTGCAGGGAACCGGCGCTGCCAGCCCCTTGATCTTGCATTGCGTGTGGCTTCCAGAACTCAAGACAAGGGTGAGCTGGTGCTGTGTTAGCAGAGCCTGGGCACTGACGCCCCGTGGCCTTCCTAGGCCTCCCAGCAGAGCCAAGAAGGGAGGCACCGAGATCCCCACTGTACAACACAGGGATCGAGGCTGGAGTGACGTGTTCAGAGACCCACAGCAAATCAGAGGCCTGGGAGGAGAGTCCAGCTCTGGCCAGCTCCAACACCCAGGCGGGGTTCACGGTGGGACTCACCTGGGTGTTGAATCCTGGATGTTGGAAACAGAAGAGACCTGAGAAGCAGTGGGCAGCCGAGATGTGGCCTAAACAGGAGTCCTGCCCAGTCCCTCCACCCTCCTACAGGGAGGGCCTGGGACAGGCCTGTCCCAGGGGGTACTGAGCTGTCTCTGTGAGAGGTCTGGGAAGGCAAGGCAAGGAGATGGGGGCCAGGAGCACTTTGTGTTGGCCCAGGTGGGTGTGGCCAGGGAGCCCAGCGCCCCCTGGCAAATTCTTGCAGGTGCCAGGAGCCAGAGGTCATTGGAGAGTCCACCAAGGCCTGGACGCGCCCACCTCCTGCTCTCTTGAATGTTCCGTGAAACTTGTAGAGCCGGGCTGCTCCAGGACACCAGCTCCCCCTCAGCAGGTCCTCCTGCCCTCTCCCTGGGGCGTGAGCAGCGTCCCCAGCAGTCCCTCCCTGCACCCCGTCCTGCTCGTCCTCTGTGCTCCCTCCTAGATCCGGCAGCATCGGGGAGCCCAGCCTCTCCTGCAGCAGAGCCCCGAGGATCATTCTTAATCAAAGCACGGGAAGATGGCACCGCAGTGCCCCGGAGCTTGCAAAGCAGGCCTTTTAAGTTCCAGCTCCTGCCAGGAGACTGTGGGGGTCCACAGGGGAACTGTCACCAGCAGACCCAGGGAAATGCAGAGATAGGGAGGGCAGGGGCAGCCAGGACCCCCAGAGCCCCAGGGGCACTCTCTGGGGGCATTTGTAGACCCAGGCTTGGGCATACCACCAGCTGTCTTCATGAGTGCCATCCCTTTTCCTTGGTGGCTGGGAGGGGGGGACAGGAAGGGGATGTGGCATGTTTTGCAGCAGTTGGGAGGACTTAACCATTGCCTGTTGCCAGATGCACCAGCCTGTGGGTGGAGCCAGCTCCCCTGCACCTGTCCAGCCGTGCTATGGTGTCCTGTGTTCACGTGTTCTGCAAGGAGACCAGACTTGGGTCAGGCAGCCGTGGGGCTTGGGGACCAGCCTGATCCCCGGACCCAGGCAGGTCGGCCAGCTCCAACTGGAGACCTGCAGAGTGTCATCTGTACCCCTGTGTGGCTCAGATGAATTCTGCTAAGAAACGCGGGGGACTGAGCCTCCATGGGGTGCAGCACGGATGTTTGGGTCTGGACACACGCCAGGTCAGGGACCCTCACACCAGCCCCGTGAGGGAGACGCCGTGATTATCCCCCTGTGTTACTGAAGAGAAAACTGAGGCACAGAGTGATTCCTTAATGTGACCAGAGAGTGGATAAGGGACAGGGCAGCCTCGTCTGCAGCCCATGCCTCCGTCCACTGCTCTGACTTATTTATCATGATCACTGTTCCTATTTCAGTCTCCCATAGCCCATCGTCCCTCTGCTCTACCTACCTCTGTGGCTAGTTGTGAGCTCAGGGTCGTAGGAACACCATCCTCTACTCATCAGCTTGGCAAATTGCCCGCCACCTAAAGATGCAAATGTGCATGTATATGGCAAGTACTGAGAGGAGTGCCTGCCACATAGTGGGTGTCAGCTCCCACTGTCCGTCACCCCACGCTGCGGTCAACACTGCTTCACCATGGCCACCCTGGCCAGTATCATCAGTATCATCACCATGGCCACCATCACCATGACCATCATCACCATGGCCACCATCACCATGGCCACCATCACCACCATGGCCAGTGTCATCAGTATCATCACCACGGCCACCATCACTATGACCATCATCATCACCATGGCCAGTATCATCACCATGACCACCATCATTATCACCATGACCACCATCATTGTCACCATCATCATCACCATGACCACCATCTTCACCCTCACCACTATCATCAGTATCCCCCTTGTGGTTATCATCATCACCATCATCACCACTGTCACCCCCATAACCACCATCACCACCGCCACCACTATCCACATTTATCACCAACATCAAGATCATCTCTATCACATGTACAGAACCAGCACTCAGGTCTACAGTGACTGCTTTCCTGAATGACAGATGACATGGCACTTCTCACAATCACTCACGCTCCCAGGAGGGATCATTTTCAGTAGCAGAAAATTGATGTTCTGATTCTCTGAATTCCTGGGGAAGCCTTTTGTTACCAGCCCCTTCCCCTGATACGGTGGACACATCCTTGTCTCTCTCCTGGAAGTGGCTCATCCCCACCTCAGCTTCACCCTCACAGGGCAGAATCCGGGACTGGCCCCGTGTCCAAGCCCCCTTCCTCGCCCTCCAGGTCAGGAGTCTGAGGAGTCCTGGAAGCAGAAGGCAGCCTTGGAACAGAAACTGAGAAGGGGAAGGAAGTTCGGGGCGTGGGGGGGAGCTGCTGGCCTTCAAGGTCACTTCAGCGGGGTGCAAGAAGGAACGCCGAGAGCATTTCTGAAAATGAAATGTCAGGGACAGTGGTCCAGAGGAGAGAGAGGCATGTAGAAGGCCTGAGGCAGGAAGCTATGGAAAATGGCATTCTCTGGTCATCTCTTTATTCTCTATTAAATTCTGGAGTTTACCCCAAAGGAAAAAAGGCAAAGGCGCCCTGACTGAAAACTGATCCTAGGTTCTAAAGTGAAAAGAGATGTCTGCCCTCTGGGAAGATGAGTGCTGTGCATTTCAGAACAGCACCCTGAAGAGCCCTCAAGGCTCAGCCTTCTTTCAGTGTGTCTGAGCGTCCTGTGGCTGCTGTGACAAACAGAGCTGCCTAGAACAACAGAATGTATTGCCCTGCAGTTCCAGAGGTCAGGAGCCCAACGTGGGCTGATGAGGCTCCACCGTCCTGAGCTCACAACTGAGCTAAAACCAAGCCCCTGGGGAGGATCTGCTCCCTGCCTCCTCCAGCTTCCTCATTCCACAGCTTGGGTCCCTGCCCATTTCCAACGCTAGCCGCGGCTGGTGGAGCCTTCCCCACACCTCATTACTCTGATACTGAGTCACTTGCCCCCCTCCTCCCATATCCCATCGACCCTTCTGCTCCACCCACCTCTGTTGCTAGTTGTGAGCTCTGTTAGGAACCCTGAGATTACGCAGAGCCCACCTGGATAATCCAGGACAACTTCCTTATTTTAAGGTCAACTGATTAGCAGCCTTAATTCCGTTCACTAGTTTGATTCCCCTTGTATACAACATAACATATTCACAGGTTCTGGGGACCAGGATGTGACTATCATTGGAGACCATTATTCTGCCAACCGCACAGGGATAGGAACATAGAGTTGTATTCCAGTTCTTTTCAAATTGGCAATTCATACCTAGACCCAGAAGTAGCTTTCCATTCTCCAGAAATAGGATTCAACCAAATCTGAGTGACCTCAGAAGAGTGACTTACCCTCTCTGGGCTTTGTTTTCTCATCTCTAAGACACTTTGTCTATAGACTCTCTGATGAGGAACCATTATCTCAGGCTCAGAGCCTGGCACCTAGTTGACACTCGGGAAGCGCTTGTGACGGAGTGGGGAGGGCTGGGTGTAGTGATGTCGATGGCTCCCCAGATTTCAAGGTTTGTGCTTTCACGACTCCCTGGTTCTAAATAACAGAAGGCAAACTTCAAAATGCGTAATCACATCTGTTGAGAAACCTCCCCCACGGATAAAAGTGTGTCATTTTTCTCTGTAGCAGTGCTTTGTACTAGAAGACGTTCGATTACACACACACACACACACACACACACACACACACACACGCACGCATGCAAGCACTCATGCATAACTACAAAAAATGGACGGATGGGCAACTGTGTGTGTGTGTTTGTGTGTATGTGTGTGTGTGTGTGCATGTGCATGGACACATGTGAACGCACAGGAAGGGGCTGTCTACAAGCGTGTTTCTTTGTACAAAATTCAGGTAGTAAAAACACTCATCTAAGCAGGGACTGGGCTCCCGGGTGGAAGGGTTTCTCCGAGATCGGCTCACGAACTTGCCCTGGTAGGACGAGGACCTTTTACTGGCTGTGGAACCTGCGAAGACTCAGGCCTGGCTCTTCTGCTCCAAGTGACTGGTGCTGCGTGGATGCCCCTCCTGGGATGTGACCTGGGCCCCGCCCCCCGGCCCCTCCACTTTCTGGGGGTTACCTGGCCCGGGGTCCTCGTCCACCACGGTTGCCTGCATCTGCTTTGAACCCGGTTCAAAGCATCTTGCAGGTGCATCCAGGCCCTGGGCAGGGATCCTTCCAGCTAGTCTACTCTGTCCGAATCCCCTGCTGAGCCTTCTCTCCCATCTCTGTGACTTCCAGTCATCCTTAGTGCAGTGTCTGACTTGGAAACCGGGCCCAGCCCCACACTCGTGGCTGCGTGACCCAGGACCCGGCTCTGGGCCGTTCCTCCAGCCTAGTTCAGAGGAGGTGGCCCCCGGCCCTGCCCTGCCCTGCCCGGACCACAGGACTGCGTGGACCAGGCTCCTCCACACCGTGCACCTGTGCTCTGGGTTTGCCGTGCTCAGGTGTGCTCACAGCAGACCCCCTCTGAGAAACTCAGCTCCCAGCCGGCTGCCTCTCCACCCCCCAGCTCCCATCTCCTCTCACCCTGATGACAGCAGCCCAAGTCTGTGGGCACTGTGCCCGGGTCACTCCTCTGCCTCCATAGGAACCTTTAAGTGGCTCTTCATTGGTTTCAGAACAAAGCCCAGACCTCATAACATGCCTTATGTATGGTTTAGGTGTGGGGTCCCCCAAAAGCTCCCGTGGAGACAATGCAAGAAGGTTTGGAGGAGAAACCGCTGGGCTAAGGCCTTAACCTAAGTGACCCCCGATGGATTGACTGGGTGGTCACTGGAGGCAGGTGGGTGTGGCTTTGGGGTATATATTTGTATCTGGAGAGTGGAGTCTCTCTCTGCTTCCTGATCATCGTGTGAGCTGCTTCCCTCAGCCAAACTCTTCTGCCATGATGTTCAGCCTCACCTCCAGCCTTGAGGAATGGAGCCTTCTGTCTAGGGATTGAGACCTCTGGAACCATGAGCCCCAAATAATCCTTTTCCTCCTCTGAAGTTGTTCGGGTTGGGTCTTTAGACACAACAGCAAAAAAAAAAAAAAAAGCCGGCTAACACATCTTATGGGCATTTCCTTTTACTCTGCCTTTTACTCCCAGCAGCACAATCTCCATGGCCAGACAGGCTAACTTCCAGTGTTAGCAGCTCTGTGACCTTAGGAAAATAACTTAACCTCTCTGTGCCTCAGCTTTGTCATCTGTAAAATGAAACTAATGCCAGCTGCAAAAGGGTGTTTTAAGGATTTGAATAGTTAATACCTGTGATCATATTTTTCATCAGTATTATTATATGTCCACAACACTGTGCCCGGGTCACTGTGCATACCCCATAAGATATCCTGCTGTGGGAAAAGAAGGGGGAGCTCCCAGCCATTTGAGAGAGTCTAGGGCAGCTCGCTGAAGAACATGGCATTGGAGTTGTGCCTTGAGGAACAGGCAGGGTGAATCCCGTGGATGTGCCAGCAGCGGCAGGGAGGCTGGAGGTCCCATCCAGGAAAGGCTCAGTCAGTTTGGGAGTGGAAGGAAATGCCCTTGGACAGCCAGGTTAGATAAAGGTCACAAAAGCCCTTACGTCCTGGATAAGAGATTTCAGTCTTGTCCTCTAGGGCAATAGGGAGGCATTGAAGGTTGTTGACGAGGGAGAGAGGGGTCATGAGCTTACAGCTTTGCTCTAGGCAGGAAGAGGCGTTTAAAATCATGGAGGAATCAGTCCGGGAGCTGCCGTAACAAATGACCACAATCCCAGTGCTTTAAAACCACAGACGTATCCTCTTAACATTCTGGAAGCTGGAAGTCTGACCTTAAGGAATCGGTAGCATCTGTTCCTGCTGGAGGCCGTGGGGGAGAATCTGCCCCCTCCCTGCTCCCCCAGCCAGGGGGTGTGCCTGAGCTGCAGACACACACTGCGGTTGGCTCTTGCGTCTCCACACGGCCTCCTCCAGGCACCGGCCCGAACCTCCCCCTGCCTTGCCCGTGCAACGCCCAGTGTCGTGGGTTCCACTCTGGATCTGAACCCAGATGAGCTCTTTGTTGAGATCCTTAACTTCGTGACATCCACAAAGTCCTCTCTCCCAATGTCACCTGCCCAGGTTCTGGGGGTCTGGACATAGACATGTCTTTGGGGGCCCATCATTCTCTCCACTGCAGGGGACTCTTCTTGTCCAGACCCGTGTCCACACTGAAAGACCAGACTCCAGTGGAGCGGGGCTTCCGTGGGTGCAGCAGGTCCCTGTCGCCCGGATCTTTGACTCGTTCCCCTGGTTCTGGTCGGCAGATGGGATCTGGTGGCCTGGGCCAGGTTTGGTGAGGAGTCCCTGGGGAGCGGCTGCAGTTCGGGTTAACTCGGGTTTTCTGGCCTGTTCACGTTGGGATCACTGTGGAGAAGGGCGTGGCCGGGGTGGGGCCTGGAGGGGTGCCCCCCATCCCCGCCCCGCACCGTGTTCTCTGCAGCCTCCACGGGGACGATACTGCACCACAGGGTAAGCCTGCTTCTCAGGCAATGGCCCCAGCCGCCCCGTAAGCACTCAGTGGTTTGTGACCCTCAAAAGCGCCACATTATGTAAAGGTGTATTCAGTGTGCTTATGGCATTAAAATTTCACAGGATGGGGTATTTTAAAACAGTGTATTAGAAGAACATTCGAGAACAGTAAGACCTTCTTTGTGAGAAGGTGATTTACTACTGAAAACAGTTTCTTGCTCCCAGGGGAGGGCACTGTCCCATTTGGGAAGGGCACTGTCCCACCTGGGAGGGGCGGTGGGGAAGCCCCAGGGTCCCAGGGTGCATGGGGAGCTGGCCAGGGGCGGTGGGCAGGAGCCTACCCACCTGTGGTTTTCTCAGGCAGGATTGAGAGAATCAGGATAACGGGCTTGGAACTGGCTCCTCTGAATGACTTCAGTAGGCTCCAAGGCACAGGGGCTGTGGCTAGTGTCTGGGACCCAGCCCTAGAGAGAGGAGAGCAGGTTGGCAGTGACCCCCAGTGAGAGAGCCCACAGAGCAGGTGGTGTGGGCTCTGGGTCGGGTGGTCCGCTGTGGACACCTGGGCTCACTGGCCAGTGGTTTACTCTCTTGGGGAATTGGCTAATGGTGGGAGGGGCGGCCAGGCCCCAGACGTCAAAGCCCCACAACATGGAAGTGAAAGACATGGGTGAGGGTGGAGGGTAGAGAAGAGATGCCCAGAGAGCCTTCTTGGAAAGGCAGGGGAAATGGTAACAAAAAGCTGAGGCTCACTGCTTACCTCTGGGCTGTTTCACATTTTCCTGGATCTAAGCCTTAGCACAGGGGCACCAGAGCCACGTGTCCAGGTGGACAGGCCTTAGCCAGGGCTCTGCGCCCTCTCCCCAGGGCCCAGGGCCATGCAGTCCCTTTTAACAGCAACAGCAAATGAGAATTTAGAGTCCTCTTGTGGTTCTTTGGCTCTGTAATCAGCTGCTGAATTTAGTCTAATGGGATTCTAATGTTTTTAAAAGCCAATTTAGTAATCTTTGTATTTTCGATGGATTGTGAAAGGCCTATTAGTTATTTATATCTGCGTACACAGGCATGGCTGCAAATGGCAGATTTATGCTTTTATGTGCCATTAACATCTACACCGTGTTAACAGCAGCAGTTAGCCAGCTCTCGGAAGGCTGTACACACACTCTCTCTCTCACACACACACACACACACACACACACACACACACACCCTCTCATTCCACGTGGTCAGCCATAGGGTATTTCAACTTATTTAACATTCTAGTGAATAGTTCCCTACTATATCATATCAAATAAGTGGTAAGTCTATAGTCGCCAGGCTGTTTAATTAAAGATAATCAGTCTTTGAAGATTTAGAACACAATTAAATATACTTAACACTAAAGCTCGGTTGAATGTGATTTAATCTTTCGTGGCTGAGTCAGGATCTTGCAGGCCTTGGGGGCCTTCGTTATGAATAGGAATAATCCTCCTGCTCTGCAGAAGTTCTGTGGAAAGAATTTCCAGCCAGAAGCCTGCCAGGTGCCCCAGCTTCCACTCCAGAGGGCACCCCGGCTTTACCTGGAAGCGGTTTCTGCAGATCCCAGGGTCCAGGCACATCTGAGAATGTTTGTCCCTGGCGTAAGTGCTGCTGACAGCCGGTGTGACATCTCTCCATTTTCTTCAGCTCCCTTTAATTTCTGCAAAGGGAGGAATCCTTGATGGGGTGCTAAAGTGGCATCGACACCTTCTCTAATGCCTCTTAGTCTCCTTCTACAAACAGCTCCACCCAGGACTCGCTCACTAGTTCCGACCGTGTCTATTAAACAAGCCTCTGCCAGACCCAACCAACAGTTGGTGACAACAGGAAAACAGCCAGCTTCCGATTGCTTCAGGGAACATAACGTATTATCAGATAATGAGAAGGGAAGTTTTTTGTTTTGTTTGTTTGTTCGGCGGACGGGTGGGTATCTGGAATGGAACTGAGGGGCACTCGACCACTGAGCCACATCCCCAGCCCGATTTTGTATTTTATTTAGAGACAGGGTCTCACTGAGTTGCTTAGTGCCTCCCTTTTGCTGAGGCTGGTTTTGAACTGGCCATCCTCCTGCCTCAGCCTCCCGAGCTGCTGGGATTACAGGCGTGGGCCACCATACCCAGCAGAAGATTTTTTTTTTATGGATATAGAAATCTTATCCACTCCAGGGCTCCTCATCTACTATCTAATGTGTTCACCTTCACCAACTGACCTATTCAGATAGTTAGTGAATCAGAATTAAAATTAATCTGGGAAAGAAAGAGCTAAAGAGGTGTTGAATCAGGACCAACCTTGGTTTTTAAACCATTTGTGAAGCTACGATAATTAAGTGGTTTGGTTCTAGCACAGAAAGAACTAGATCCATGGGATAAAATAGGAAATAAAGACGTACACTCAACTGTATCTGGAGATAAAGAGTTGATAAAGTGGAATTACTTTAAATCAGTGGAAGGGGGGAATGCATCATTCAACAAATATTGACACAATTGATTAGTCATTGGACGAAACAAAAACTAGATCCCTACCTCTCAATGCAGTCAGGGCAGAATTTTAATATTAATAGCAAAACCAAAATTATCAGCAGAAAACATGGTTGATTTTTTAAAATAATTTTAAATAAAGGAAGGGCTTCCTGCATATAACCTGGGAAGCAGACCCTGTAGGGAGAAGGAGTGGTACATTTGCCTGCACTGAATCAAAAGGCTTCCGTGTGAAAAAATACCATTTGCACACTCTAAAGGCAGATGATAAATTGGAAAAATTTATGTGCATGATGCATGCCAGGAAAAGGGCTGATTTCCTTAATATAGAAAGGACTTTTATAAATGAGTAGGAATTTTGAATAGTCTATAGAAAACTGAGTGAAAAAAATTCAAAACAGTTCACAGAGGGAAACAGTGGTGATCACCCTAAAAAAAAATCTCTGTAATTACATGAAATCAAGTTAATTAGAACCATTCTCCAGCTGTCATGGTGGTGAGGGTGTGGGATCAGGCGTACTTTTTCCTTATGACATATCGATAGTGGTGCAGTTATTTGTGTGATCCTGGGTGACCCCTTCAGCTCAATTTTGCACCCCACCAGGACAGGGCTCCTGTGTTGTGTGGCTCCTGCCCTTATCGTCACAGAACCTGCATACTGCTTGGACTTAATAAATATGTGTTGTGTGAGTGAATGAACTCATGAAGGAGAATGATGGAAAGTTCTAGAATCTTACCCAGAAAAACAGATAACAGTGCAACTAGGGGAAGGAACCGAAAAGGAGGTTGCTTTCAGTTTACCGTTTTATTCCCCCCCGCCTAAACTGTTGGTGTTTTTGAAGTAGGCATGCCTGGTTTTATAATTCACAAAAAAAATGTCTGAGAGAGGAGTCGGGTGGTAAAGAGGAGACCTGGGGTAGGATTTGGCCAACTTTTGAGTAGCCCCATTCTCCCACACCTTGGCGGGGAAGGAGACGGTCAGTCTGGGATGGAAGCCGTCAGAGAGTGCTGAACAGGACAGCAGATCCGGCCAGGTGGGCTGCTCCGCCACACCCAGGAAATGGTTGAGCCCTGGATGTGGAGGCAGAGATGGAAAAGGAGGTCGGCCAACCAGAAGGAGCCCCAGGCAGTGTTCTCAGCCCAGGAGAGCTGGGAGGCAGAGCCTGCTTTGTTCTGCGTTGGCCCAAAGCAGAGAGTGCTGTTTCCTGTCTCTGCTGAATGTGGGCAACTTGGTGGGCACTGTGGCCAGAGCGCCAGCCATGAGTGCTGACCTCATGGAGGCATGAAGTGAGGCACCAGAACTAGCTCCCACGGGATTTCAACTGCCCTCAGCGAGGCACTCAGACCCTCCTTGATCCAGCCCCGAGCACATTTTTGGGATCCCCTTCGACTCAGGCTCCAGCCCCCGCCAACCTCTTACAGTCCCCACAGTGCGCCAGTATTTTGGCCTCTGTGCCTTAACTCTTGCTGCTCCTTCAGTTTGCCTCTGCCCGTGACCTCCTCTCCTGCCCCCAGTTCACCTCATGAGCATCAGCTCAGCTTTCAAGAGCCATACCAGGTCAGCTGCTCTGTGAAGGCTGTCCTGACACGCCACCCAGGTGAATTACCCAATTTCTATTTGTGTCGTCCATGTAGCAAATGCAGACGTCTCTTCCAGCACCTTGGATGCTCATGAGCATGGGTACCCATCCCACTAGATTGTGAGTTTCTCGAGGGCAGGGTCTGTGTCTTAACTTTTCATCAATGTTCCAAACAGACACCTTATGTGGAGCGGATGGATAGAGGGACAGAAAAAGATGAATGGGTGGATGGATGGATGAGTAGATAGATGAATGGAAGTCAAGCTCCAGGAGAGCAGCTACATCCTGCTATATTTATTCCCTGTTGCTTAGCCCAATGTGTAGCACATAGCAGATGCTCAAGAGAGTTTGGGTAATTAAAGGTTGATCTGGAATATGGATGATGGATGGGTGAGTGATTGATGGATGGGTGATTGATGGATGAATGGGTAGATGGATGGATGATGGATAATGGATCAATTGGATGATGAATGGATGGGTGTGTGATGGATGGATTGATGGATGGATGGATGGATGGTGATACATTAATGTATGGTTGGATGGTATGGATAGATCAATGAATGAATTTGGATTGCAAATATTCTAAAAGAGTCTTGATACAGAGCAAGATGGTCTTCGTTGTCTAAAAATCTGCCTCACTGTTTTACCCTGCTTCGTTGCCATTGTGTTAATTGAAATGCAAAAGATGATTTCTTAACTTTGATGACTCTAGCACACGATTTCCCTGTCCGTCACACCCCAAGGCTTAGTTTTATCCCATGACATGACACTGAGTGCCCACAAGTGTCACTTCTGGGTACAAGGCAAGGAAGATGCTTTTCAGAGAACTTCCAAAGGCCACAGCTACTCCTGGGAGCCAGATGGTCTCCAAAATCTGGCGGACCTCGGACATTCCCACAGCTACCCGAGACCTAGCTGGAGGTAGAAATAGCATTCTGTCACTGGGGGTTCGGAGCCTGCTCCATCTGAGGAGTTGGAGTCTGAAGCAGGTGCTGCCGAGTCTTCCAGGCCCAGGACCTCCTCACTGCGGACACGAGTGAGGACACTGGGAAACCAGTCTCTCTTGTCTGAAGCCCCTACGGGCTGGATGGAGCTGAGGACTTGGTGGGGTACAGACAGAGCCAGGGAGAGGAGCCGGCAGGGCAGGCAGAGGAGGGAACCCGCAATCTTGTAAGGATGCTTGACAATGGTCCCTAGTGACAGGGGAGAGGAAGGAGGGAAGGAGCGCCGGCCACCCTGGGGCTCACACATGAGGCTCTGGCTCACTGGGGGCGAGAGCAGGCGCATCGCCAGGCGGACGACCCACAGGTGCCTCCCGCTGAACTGACCTTCCCCAGACCCAACCCTCTTGCGCTAAGCGGTAAACCATCCCTTCTGTTGCCCAGGTCAGAAACCCTGGAATGATCCTCGACCCCTTCTGTTTCTCACATCCACCTGCAGGTAGCAAGTCCGTCGGCTCCACCTTCCCTTCACATCAAGGTCCTTGTTTTATTTCTCTACTGTACCTGCTCTGCCCTGCCCCAGCCACAGTCTGTCCCCAGCCCGCCAGCTGCTGTAGCCCTGCCCACCAGGTCATCACATTGTCCTTCCACTCGGAGCCCTCCAATGACCTGCATCGCACTCAGAGTCAAGGCCAGAGTCTTTGGAGCCTTCCACGAGGCCCGCTCCGCCTGCCCTGGGCAACCCTCAGGCCTCCCACCTGCTGTGTTCCCCCACAGCTTCCTCTGTTGCTTTTTCCATCCAGCCAAGGACACTCCCCCCAAGGCCCTTACCCTTCCTGTCCCCTCTACTGTCCCCTCTTCCCCCAGGACAGGCGGGTGCCTGGCACACAGCCTCACTTCCTTCAAGTATCTCCCCATCCTCCTTCCTTCCTCTCATTCCCCCCTCGGGGCACTCACCACTAAGTGGCTACATAGTCTAATGATGTCTTTCGAATACACACTTGGAACTGGGGGAACAGAAGCACATCCCAGCTACGCAGGAGGCTGAGGCAGGATGATCTCAAATGCAAGGCCCCACTCAGCAACGCAGCAAGACCCTGTCTCAGTAAAATTTAAAAATGGGCGGGGATGTAGCTCAGTAGTAGAGCACCTGCCCAGCATTGCGAGACCCTGGGACCAGTCCCCAGTCCCCAGTACCACACACAGACATATGTTTGGAACACAAGTACCCAGGATTGTAAGGGTTTTCAGTATTTCTCTGCTAGTACCCCAGGACCTAGAACTGTGCCTAGAACCTAGTAGGTGCTCAGCTAATACTTACTGAGTGAGTGAATGAGCAGAGCTTGTCACCCTGTGCTTCTCTGTGGCTCTCTAACAGTGGGTTTTCCACGTTCTGCTCTCAGTGTTAGAGCCACCCTGTCGTCCCACGGACCCTGCTCCCTGTACCACACCCGGTGCCTTCAAAACAGCGTATCTCCCATTTTGCACTCAGGGATGATACTCCTGGCCCAAATTTTAATTAGCTACCCTCACTCCTGAGCTGACCAAGAGGAAAAGCCTCTGGCTCACCTGGGGAAGAAAAGCTTGTGGGGTCACCTTGGGCCACCTCCTCCTCGGGGACCCTATCCTACCTTGTCCCTGCCCCTCTCTGTCTCCTCACCCGTCAACCACACTGAGTATCCTGGTCTCAGGACCTCCCCCTCTGGACTCGGAGCTTTCTAAAAACTGCAGCTTCCTCGAGTCTCTTCAGGTTGGCTGGACAGATAGACAAGAGCTTGCTGGACACCCAGCCAAAATGGAGCTAGCAAGGGCTAGAGAGAGTGAGTGGGAGAAAGAAATGGAGAGAGCAGGCCCAAACCACCGTTCAGGATAATGAAAGGGAAGAGAGAGGAACGTGCTGGTGGGAGGCGAAGGGTTAGTTTTGAAGCCCAAACCCTTTGGGGCTCAATGCCCCAGGTCCTCCATGACCCTCCCCCGCCTCCTAGTTTGGCTCCTCCCACCTTCTGCACCTTCACCCCCAGTCACTACCCTGTGTGCAGAGCACAGGCCTCGGGCCTTTGTCCTCCCCTAATATAATAATAAGAAGAGTCATTAGTTGATTTTTGCCGAGCCCCACTTTATAAGCTCACTTACTCCTCCTGGGGCCCTCGGAAGGTAATGCCATGACTAGTCTCGTGGGATCGACAAGGAGACAGAGGAGCATGCCCCGGGGGGTGCCCTGGTAGCCAGCAGAGCTGGGATCCGGCCCAGGACAGACTTCAGAATCTGTGCTCTTGCAGCTTTGCTTTGCAGCATCTGCTTCCCAGGGTCCCAGCTTGCCCTGGATTCACCCCGAGGCTCCCAGGCTGACTTGGCCCCCTGCTGGGACACACAGCGGGACCCCCTGGGACGCACACACAGCTCTGCTCTGCAGTTGTATCAAATTACTTCCACTGATGGTGGGCCTGTGTCCCCAGCCACCCGGGAGCTTGGAGGACAGGCATGGCCCGTGGGCCCTGTCCACGTGTGTGGCTCAGAGAATGAAGCACAAGTACCTCCCTGCTCTTGTAGGAAGGTCAGCCATGATTCCTCCTATGTCTCAGCTCCGTATCTGAGCCTGCTCTTGAACCTGATTCTGGAAATGCCCATCTCTGTCCTCCTCCATCTCACTTCTTCTGGTGGCTTGGCACGAGACCTCCCAGAACATTCCTGTCGTGCAATTCATTTGGTGGGAAACACGGTCTGGGCACATCCTCCTTGGAGCAGGTCTTGCTTCTCATAGACAAACGGGTTCACCGAGCCAGCCCTGGATTCGTTTCCTGCTGCCAAGTCTCTTAAAATAGAAAGGGGTTTCCAAGCCAGTTGAACAAGCATTAAAAAAACAAAAAAAAAAAAAAAAAAAACTCTGATAATTTCCTATCTTGTTTCTTAATAAATTTAACAGTAAGGGAAAGACTTCTGGCACTGACTGGGTTATTGAATTCCTAAATCTTTTGCTTCTGAGAACTTCATTTACTCAGATTATTAGCAAACATTTATCGACCCCCTTCTCTGTGCCAGGTTGTTCCTATGTATTAGCCCCTTACAGCCTCCCAGCCGCGCCAGGAGGTGGAGAGAAGCTCTTTATCGAGGGAGGAGAGGGCTCACAGCAGCCAAGTCAAAGCCCTGGCTGCTGCATGGGAAGCCGGCAAGTGGGTGTCTGCGCCTGGCCAGCTGGTTCTTTGCCTATTCAAGGGCTGCTCTGCGTCCAGACTGAGCAGCGTCCAGCAGCGGGATGGGCAGTCAGTTCTGCTGCGCCCAGCTGCTGCTTCCTGGTTGCTAAAGTGGAATCTGGTGCTGGAATAACAGAAGATCAAGTAGAGCTGGGCCGCAGGACTTAGTGCAGCCAGAGACAGACCAGCAGAGCCAAGTGCGGGTCCAGGGTACCAAGGCTCACGTGGTCAGCCCTCCCCAGCATGGGATGATGCCATCCCCTCCTGACTCAACCCCTCCCCATTGCTACACCATAACCACCCCCCCCACACACACACATACACACACACACACACACACACACACACAAGGACAGGTAAACCATTGGTTGCCTACAGTAAGTCATTAGCAAATAAAATATAATAATAAAATATCAAGTCAAGGCAAATGCTGTGAATAAAAAAAAAGTGATTAAGTGATATAATCCGAATTCAAACCTGGGTCATTTGAACTCAGAGACTTTGTTCTTACCTTTTACCTTTTACTGTCCCCCCAAAATATTTGGTTCTCTACCCTTTAGCGCAACTGAGAATTAAAAGAAAATTGAACTTGAATATGTAAAAGGTTTGCCACAGTGACCCGCTCAGTAAAAGTTAGGTGGTCTTCTCCTCCTCCATCACCACTGTCCGTGTATCATAGAGGGCTGGGTGGGACATGCTGTTGGCTGGGTGGCCTGGTTTTCTGCTTAAGGGTAGATAGCATCCCCTAGGACCAGTAACAGACAGGAGAGAAAGGACAGGGCATTAAATTGGCCAGAGGGGGCCATCCCACGCCCAGGCAGAGGGAGGTGGACAGGAGGAGAAATGCAGCTGGGCCCCATCAGGACAGAAGACCAGACGGGGTTTGTCCAGGGTCCCATCCAAAGCAGTGGTTCTCATGTTTTGTGTCCTGAGTGACCTGACCAAAGATTGCCTCTCCCCAGTTGGAAGAGATTTTGCAAAGATGATCTGCAAATCTGTTTGAATCCAGACCATAAATTCAAAAAGCTACAATCTGTGGAAACAGGGCAGATATAGGTTGAGGCTTTAAGTATGTTATCTTGTGTAATCATCACAGCAAGTCTGTGAGGTGCTTGCTGAACCCTTCTCTGGTGGGAGCAAAGCTGACTGGAGATGGAGGAAGAGGAAGTGGTTGTCTGGGTTGAGCAAGGGACAGCAGCAGGAGGGAGGGGCAGTCAGTTCTGTCAAGGTCAAGGTCATACCCAGCCCCCTCTCCCCTGACCAGACCAGGCCCAGAGCAGCACAGCCTTCTATGGGTGGGAATGTGGGCACTCAGAGGCACGATGGGTCATTCTTTAGGACCCATGATAGATGATTTTGAAAATTTGAATCAATTCTCTCCTTAGTTAATGCTCGACACGCCGGAGTAATAGGATTTCGGGGAGAAATGACTTTGCAAGCTCCCTGGATCCTGGTTTTTCCCAAGCTCCCTGGATATTTGAGTCATATTTGAGTCTTGGTTCTCTCTGTCTTTAAACTGGGGTCTTAATCACCAGGGCATGGCTGTCCCTGGCTGCCATAATGGGAATTGATGAGCAGCCCCAAACTCAGGCCTGCTCTGACACTGAAATACGACACTGGGCCTTCCTATTCACCTAGAAGATTTTTTATACAAAAAAATGATAATAAATAACTTCAGTAGATGTGTGAACACCACGTAGTCCTCAAAAAGAAAACCCTGTCAAGTGTAGGTGTCCCAAATCTCTGTAACGTAGTTCTCAAAGCTTCTTTGAATCATTATAATCTCACATTTAAATTGCATAACCCTCTAGAAAGCAGAGGAATACGTTGCAAGGGAAATAGTTTGTCCACCTGCTGAACCATAAGTAGTCCAAGGCTGGGTTTGCACACACTGCCTGATTCCGCTTAGTTTACATATGTGAAGAGTCTACTTTTTGCTTAGCATATGGAGAACCTTTGATACACATTATGTCTTTTTAATTCCCTTGCCCTACACCCACCCAGCAGTCCCAGGAGAAAGACAAGCCATTACTGTTCCCCCCATTTCACAGCAGAGGAAAGGGAACCCCAGAGAGCTTCCCCGACCTGCCCAGATTCAACGCAGGGAGGCGTGGAACTCTGCCCACCATCAGGGCCTGGCTCCTGGATCCCCTTGGCCGACTCTCTGACACCCCTTTTTCCTAACGTGGAGAACCTTGTTATCCTAAAACTGGGGTCACTTGCTGGGGATCATGATGCCCCTGTACTTACTGAAGTGAGCTCCTTAGGGGCAGGAAGTCCCTGAACTAGAGAACTCAAGGTGTCAGGTGAGGGGCCAGCCCACAATCCCCTTGGCTTGGCCTCTGACAGCAGGTGAGTGACAGCAGGTGAGCGCACAGACCACGACTCAGAGCGCCCCTTCCTAGGGCCACCAGGAGGATAACAAGGCTGAGAGAGTGGCAGGGGTGGCCTGGCAAGGTGGGCATTTCTGTGAAGGGCTTGTCTTCCCAGAAAGCCGAGCATCCCCAAGGTGTGGCCCCAGGCTGTGTCCAATAAACAGTGAAATGGGACAGACCAGGTAGTCCAGGCTGTGTGCTGACACCATCCACGGAGTTTTCCAAACTGCTTTTACGACCCATGAGCGGGTCATGAAATCATTCAGGGGGCTGCAGCCTGCTTATTTTATTAATAAGATAGGAGAAGAGGTAAGGAAGAACCCCGGCAAACACGGAGACTGTCTCACACAGAGGAAGGATTGGTGCTGTTTTCCATCCATGAAAAATATTTTTGTGAAAATGAGTGTGGTGTGTGTGTGTGTGTGTGTGTGTGCGTGCGTGTGTGTGTGTGTTTACTTCCTGGGCCGTGATACAAAACATAATCTTCTGAGTCACAGAAGTATTTGAAAAGCAAGTGGTTGGAGGAGAATCTTAGAAACAAATCAACTTCTTCCATTTCCCGATGATACCATATGAGAAATCTAATGCTCATTTGTACCCTTTATCCATTATTATTAGTCATTTAAAAAAAAATCCCACCTGGTACGTGGCCTGCCCCCTGTCTCAGCCTCTGTTAGGGATGAAGTAAGGGCCCCGTGAAGCTGCAACCACTGATGGGCAGCAAGGGTCAGAGGGGGGTGTGGCAGGTCACCTGACCAGACACCCACATTCCAAGGAGAGTCCTTTCCAGCAGGATGAAGAGCGAATGTGAGCCACTTGGCCTTTGCCTCCGTCTCCCTCACAACTCAGCAGGCGTTCCACAAACGCTTCCTAATTACCACCTACTCCTTGTTCTTCGGATTCCTGATAAGAAAGCACTTCATTCCTAACTTGTCACATGGTTTTATGGCTCTGTATGTAGTAGTGTCTCTCCTTCACTCCGACTGGGCATCCCTGAGGACAAGGATGAAGTATACTGTGTCACTGTCTTGGTCCCTAACACAGAGCAGTCCGGCCTTATTCATTGTGTCCTCTGTGACTGGTACTTAGTGATTGTATCTGTTAGCTTTCACCCTAACAATGGTGAGTAAGAAAGAGGCCCCATCTCAGGGGTGTCTGGGGAAGCTCTAAGGGGCCAGTCGTTCCTGGATCTGCTGCATGTAACTCTCACCCCAGACCAGCAGGCCAGTCAGGGCATGAGATGAAGTAGAGAAAGTGCTTTTGAGACCTTTGAGTCTAACAGTCAAGTCATCAAGGCTGAAGGTCAAGAATTAAGAAGCCCACACTGCCTTAGGGTAGCCAAGGAAGAGGGAATATTTGAGGAATCTATGCAAGCAAGACCTCAGGTTCTCAATAGATGTTTAGGGAACAGGAAAGAAAGGAAGAAAATAATTGGATTCTAGGGCTTTCCAGGGGTATTCACCATATAAGTTGCCCAAATCCCTGGGGGATTTTCTACCTCCCAACACACAGCTCTGCAGACAGAGCCATAAGCCTGTCCCAAGCGTGACAGCCTAGTCACCCAGTTCCATTTGCTGGGCAAGCCCTCGGAAGCCACGGCCAGCAGCTGCCCCCCAGGATGCTCAGGGCTGCAGCTCAGGGAAGGAGGACGGGGCAGTGACCATGGGGTTCATGGGCAGCATCTCCAGGTGGACAGAATCCCTGCCAGGCCCAAGGGGAGGATTGCATTTCTTGGAAATGTGTGCCTGGGGACAAATGCCTCTGAGGTTGTTAAGATCAGGACTCCGAGGGGACCCTTTGAACCAGCCAGACACCACGGCTAGAAGGGGTCCTGGGCTTCGGTTCCTTGTTGGCTCCTCAGTACAACCCTGCCGCCGCTTGGGGTCCTGCAGCCCTCCCTGGTGACCTGAGCGGTAACAGTCCGTCTTCTTTCTTGTCTCCCTCGGCTACAGGGGTGCTGTGCCTGCCGGACAGCCTGAACCTGCACCGAGACCCGCAGCGCGCCAGCAAGCCCGGGGAGCTGCCCATGTTCAGCCAGTCGGAGCTGAGGACCATCGAGCAGTCCCTGCTGGCCACCCGCGTGGGCAGCATCGCCGAGCTGAGTAAGTGACGCTGCTCCTCCAGCCCCGGCGCCATGACAATCCTCTGTGGCCTAAAGGGACACCACCAGCCCCTCAGAGCACTCGTGCTTTGTAACCAGCCAGGTGACGATTTATTGAGTGCCTGCTGTGTACACAAGATAACATTAATGCAGTGGGGAAGGGGTGGGCCCTGAGCCAGGGCCTGGGAGTTGACCACTAGTCAAGGTCCAGTTGCTCATCTCTGATCCTCATTTTCCTTTTCTTTTTCTTTTTTTTAAAGAGAGAGAGAGAGAGAATATTTATTTCTTAGTTTTCGGGGGACACAACATCTGTGTTTGTACGTGGTGCTGAGGATCGAACCCAGGCCACACGCATGCCAGGCGAGCGCGCTACCGCTTGAGCCACATCCCCAGCCCCCTCATTTTCCTTTTCTATAAAACACAAGAAATAGTGGTGCCCAGCGTGGAGTGTGCGGGTGGTGATGCCCTGAGTGAAAGCCCACTGGGCTGGGCCAGGCCCACAGCACACAGGTGCTGCATAGACGGGGGCTGCTCACTGTCCGTCTCTGTGCCAGGATCCTTTTATTTGGGGGCAGGGGGGTTACCAGGATTGAACTCAGGGGCACTCCACCACTGAGCCACACCCCCAGCCCTATTTTGTATTCTATTTAGAGACGGGTTCTCATGGAGTTGCTTAGTGCCCCACTTTTGGCTGAGGCTGGCTTTGAACTCATCATCCTCCTGCCTCAGCCTCCTGAGCCTCTGGGATAACCAGCGTGTGCCCCCGCGCCTGGCCACACACGGCGCCAGCTTTAAATCACAAGTCAGATCACTGCCCCCCCCCCCGTTCCAAATCCTCCACTGACCCCCTCTGACCCAGAGGGAAAGCCAAAGTGCTCAGAATCCCTCCCAGTGCCCCCACACACACATCATCCTCTTCTGTTCCTCTGGCACCTTCTTGTCCTTGAACATCTCGGGCACGCCTGGGGACCTGGGCACCTGTGTCCCCTCTGCCTGACGCTCCCTTCAGATCACCATGGCTGGCTCCCTCAAGATCTTCAAGGGGCACCCATGTCCCCTTCTCAGAGAGGCAGCTCTGGCCACCCCATTTAAAATCGTAACACCCTGAGAGTTCCTGTGTCCGTCAGCTCAGGCTGTGGCTGGAACCCCGCGGGAGGCAGGTGGCTCAGAAAACACTGACCTGCACAGTTCTGGGGGCTGCAAGTCCAAGGTCAAGGTGGGGAGCAGTTCAGTTCCCATAAGAGCTTCTCACTGTGTTCTCATGTGGCAGAGAGAGAGAGAGAGAGAGAGAGACAGGGATGGATGGAGGAGTGGGGGAGGTCTTCTCGTCTCACAAGACCACTGACCCCAGCCTGGGCCCTACCCTCACCTGGCAAAGGCCCCACCTTGCGTTATCGTCACTGGGGTGAGGCGTCAGCAGGAATTCTGGGGAGACACACATGCCATCATAGCCACTCTGTCCCCCTCCACTGCTGACATTTTGTGTCCGGTAGTCACCATCCTATGATGACGTAGTCTGTACATTCTTTGGGGTTTTTTTAATAACAGCTTCATTGCAACCTAATTCATATACGGTTCACTTCTGTAGTAAGTCAGTCGTTTCTAGTGTGTTTACCAAGTTGTGTAACCATAGCCACCGTCACGTTCACCATCATAGGTCATTTGCATCACCCAACCGGAACCCAGTCCCCATTTGGTGGCCATTCACCTCCCCTGACCCCTGGGCACTTTATATTTTACTTTCCTGGTTTTAGTCATCTCTCACAACTCGCATCTATTCTCCCTGACAGTGGGAACGCTTGATCTATTCACTAATATAACAGCAACACCAAGAATGCTCTCTGGCACATAGTAGGCCTTCAGGAAATCTGAAGGAAAGGAAGGAGGGAGGGAGGAAGGAAGAGCTGACCAGAAAAGTAGAAAAAAAGAGGCAGAAAGGTAGAAAGAAGAAAGGGGCCGTCAGGGTTGGGGTGTCCCAAGTTCAAGGAATAATTCGACACCTTGTGCACCAAATTCAGGGTTGTGCTAAGTCTGACCAACCGGAAGAAAATGGCACCGTGCTTCCTCATGATCCGATTGATCGTCCAAACGAATTTGCTGTTTTAGTTCCTGATGGAGTCAGAGCATTGATCTCAGAAATGGTCGATTTAGGTTGAAGTTGGGGTTGGTCCTGCAACTCGAGCAGACCCTGAACTAGGAAGAGACTCAGGACCCAGAGGGATTCCCTGCCCACCCAAGACGGGCATCCTCCAT
This sequence comes from Marmota flaviventris, assembly GCF_047511675.1. Classification (NCBI taxonomy): domain Eukaryota; kingdom Metazoa; phylum Chordata; class Mammalia; order Rodentia; family Sciuridae; genus Marmota; species Marmota flaviventris. Next base: position 14,745,289 of record NC_092500.1, on the reverse strand, counting down.
GGGCCACGGCCTGCCCCTCTAGCCGGGGACACCCACTTCAGACCCCTGAAGCCACGAGCTGCCTCCCGTCACCGTGTCTTCTGGCTGTCAGTCATCCAACTGTTCTGAAGCCCCCTTGGCAATCTGGTGAAGCCGAGGGACCCTGGCTCAGAATACTTTTAAATGCACACTGTACGCAGGACTGCAGAGGAAACCAGTGTTCATATTCAGTTATCCAAATCTTTTAAACCTAAGTTGTGGCCCAGTCATGCTGGGCTTTTATTGAATGTGAATTCACAAGCTCTAGTGGCAGGTCTGATGTCCCTGTGATTCTGAGGCACAGATGTGGGCGAATGCCATTCGAGTTATCTACAGCTGGACCGGGACGAGGGAATCTCTGCTCCCAGGGTGTGCAGACACGTGTCCCAGCAGCACCTGGGAGACATGACTAGAAGAAGAAATGCCACCCATCTGGGGCTTTGCTAATTTCCAGGACATGACCCTGACCCTGGACGTGTAGAATCTGGCTGCAGCCTTGGGACCTGTCTGCATGGGTATTGCCAGGGATGCGGCCCCTGCACCAGGTGGCCCTTTTACCTGACCCCACCCCACCCCATGTCTCAGAGGTTGTTCCTGGGATAGCTCAAAGCCCCCTCCTGACCCCAGACCCCTGAGGGGCCCTGCATAATTCTGGTGCCTTCGTCAAAGCAAGCACCTGCTGAACAGATCCACACGCCCCCTGCGCAGGCAGCCTGCAGGCTCAACCTGTTGTATAAATTGTTTCTAAGGATAATTTGCTCTGTAAATTAAGCCCTGTCATCACTGAATGTTGACTTTCATGTGCGAATTGCCGCACACAGATGGGTGTTGTGAATTGCGAGTGGGTTCCGAACATCCGTCAAGTCAGCCCCGAGAGCGTGCGCAGAAGCACTTGATAAGCCGTCAGGTCGACAGAAGGTTCAGGGTGGCCTCTCTGGATCTGCCTGTGGTCTAGCCGGCTGGCCCTGGGGTCCAACACAGACTGGCTCTCTGCGTACAGAGAGCGGCTCTTCCTATTCACAGGTTACCTGCTGAGGTAACCACATTTCTGCAGCCAAGGGGAGATGGAGAAGGGTCTTCAGCAGGAAAACACTGCCTGCCAGGGTCAAGAGCAGAGCCTCTTTCTTAACAGGTGACAATCCCAGCAGATGAGGGTCCCCGCACTAGAGCACCATGACAAATCCCCACAGCAGTGACTTCCGTGTGTTCTGTGGTCCCCACTTTATGATAAGGGGTGAAGGGAGGTCCAGTGGACAGCTCCACTCAGACCCAAGAGCCCCTCTGTGAGATCAGGGGGTGGGCAGGGGCTGTGACCGCCATCTGGGGGGAACCTGCTGTTTGCACTGTAGGGTGCAGGCTGGATTCCATGCTCTGATCCACATTGGAGATGGGACCGTTCACAAAGGTTACCACGTCCCTAAATAGGGGATCCAGCCCTGCACCCCAGGCTCTCTCCCTGGGACCCCTGCCCAGTTCCTCAGGGCGCCATATTACAATCCAGGGCTGCTTGATCCACCGGCCTGTGGCCACCTCCCGCCATCCAGTCGGTTTTGGTGCTACAGCTTGGATCTCGAATGTCCCCCAAAGCCTCCCGCACTGAAGCCACAGTCTCCAGCCCGTGGCCTCCAGGAGCTGAGCAGCCTCCTCCACCCCCCACTCTGCTGTGATTCCCTGTGCCACCGCGGGCCCCAAGCAATGGCACCAGGCCACCATAGGCAGAAACCTCGGATACCTCAGGCCAAAATAAATCCTTTGTCCCGACAGGGATGTGGTCACCATGATGGAAAGCTGACCGACATCCATTTCCATTTCTGGAACCGTCACTGTGTCCCAAATGCTTTGAATGCACCCCAGGGGTCATCATTCCCGTTGCGCAGACGAGAAAGACTGAGGCTTAGGAAGGTCCTCGCCTTGCCCCGCGCTCCCCAGCCCCTAAGCGGCAGAGTCGGGATTCAGACCATTTCCCCTGTGGCCTCTGCTGTGGGTGCCAGGCCCACTTTGTATTCTGAGTGCCTCCTGCCTCACCCAGAGCTGGGGAAGCAGCCGCTGAGTGTCGGATGAGTGACCTGAAGTGAACTAGCGGAGACCCAAACACGGAGAAGGTGCTCAGGTGAGCAGAGACGTTTCCCGCTGGACTTCTGAGCCCAGGGAGGCTCCATCAGGACACCGCAAGGTCCTGGGAATTCCTTGGCCCTGAACCCCCAGAACTTCCCAAGGTGCCGCACCTCGTGGCTGACCTCAGCATCGGCAGGGCAGTGCTGACCTCCTTACGGGGAGCAGGGCTGGAGGAAGCAGGTGTGCCCTGCTCCCCACCCAGGCCACACAGAAGAGGGGACCTGGATTCCCTCCTTTGGGGACCAGCTCATCCCTGCCTTTGGTCCTGTCCACCTCCGTGACCTCATCCTGGCTTTTCTGCCTGTCACCCCTGTCTCGCCCCAAGCGCCTGATCAAGCCCCACCTGAAGGTCGTTAATTACAGGGTTTGCTTCTCTTGTTCCCGTAAATGAGAGTTTCATGGTAAAGTGCCTCTTGCTGATGTCTTTGCCCACTATAATGTGAACCTGTTGTCCCCACTCAGCCGGGCAATCAGACAGCGCCATGAATTCACACCTGGATCAGAAGGTTTTCTAGGTTATCTCCAAGTCTCCAGGGGAGAAAAACAACTGCATAGAAACAACTCTTCTGGCTGAGACAAGGGTTCTCTCTCCTTGTTTGAAATGTGGGTGGGCTCTTCTCAGACTCCTGCTGCCTCTGGCCCTGGGGTGTACCTGTAACCTTCTCAGGTGGCAAGGTAGCTGCTGGACTCCTGGTAGGTCTTGAATGGGCACTTGTGCTTCTACCACAGGGCCTTTGCACCCACGGCTCACTATTCTTGGAGGTTCCTCCCTCACTTCATTCAAATCTCAGCCAAAATGTCACCTTGGAGAGGCGTTCCTGTGACCACGCCACCCACTAACCCCTCCCCTTCAGTCCCTGTACCCTCTTCCTGCTTTCATTCCCTCTCGGCACTCATTACTACTGACACACCGTGAGTTTGATCATTTTCTGACTCCCCCACCAGACTCTGCTCCCACGAGAGCTGAGGCTCTTGTAAACGTCACTGAAGCCCCGATGCCTAGAACAATGTCTGACACACAGTAGGACTCAATATGTATTTGATGAATGACTGAATGAGTGAGTGGATGGCAAGCTTCCCCCTGAATCCAGAGACGAAGTTCTGCTGTGCCTCCGTCCCTCCTCCTCCATAAGAACAAATTTCTGGTTAGTTTGGCACCTAATGACCTGGATTATACATAGCCCTGTCCCTTCCTCTCTTCTTTCTTCTTTTTTTCCTTTCCTAGGGGAGAGGTCTGGGTGAGGCAAGTTAAACCTATTATAGGAAGTGCTAGTTAACCGCGAGTAAGATGAAGAGTAGGGGAGGAAGCGAAGGTACTGTCTCAGCGTGGGTTGGGGCAGAAGGAGCCCCCATTAAAATGCATAAACCGGAGTGACAGCTTCTTGGGAGCTGGTAAGAGGAAGGCACGGGGATGATCACAGGTGACACACAGAACACTTTAATTCTAATTGCTATGCATGTTTTATGTGTACTAGAAGAATGTGAGTTTTCCATTTATGGCACTGGTAGGAAGTTTCCTTGTAAGTAAATTCACTTGTGTGAGTGAACGAGCCAATTTAAAGCAAAATATTAAGTAAATAAATTGTATGAGCCACCCACAGATAGGAGCGACGCCGTGGTGTCGAGTCCCAGGGGGCTGACGTTGGGAAACATGATCATCGCTAGATTGATGCTCAAGTAGGCTCCGCTCCGAGGCCCAGATTCCAGGTTCCCAAGCTCAGGGGAGCGAGTGACAAATGGATTTGTTGTTTGGGGTTCATGAGGCTGGCAGAGGGGCCAGCCGATGGCACATGGAGATGGTGGGGTGTGAAGTGAACCAGTGATGTGAGGAGTCCCCCTGCCCACCCATCTCCCGTGGCCAGTCCTCCTAGGAGACAGACCTGAGGCCCCTGATCCAGGTGATGCTCTGCTGCTCATGGTGGTGGTGGTGGTGATGATGGTGATGATGGTGATGATTATGGAGGTGATGGTGGTGGCAATGCTGATGGAGATGATGGTGGTGATGATGGAGATGATGGTGGTGATGATGGAGATGATGGTGGTGATGATGGAGATGATGGAGATGATGGTGGTGATGATGGAGATGATGGTGGTGATGATGGAGATGATGGTGGTGATGATGGAGATGATGGAGGTGATGGTATTATTATGGAGGTGATGGTGGTGATGATGGAGATGATGGTAATGGTAGAAATGATGGAGATTATGGTGACAATGATGGAGATGATGGAGATGGTGCTGATGGTGTTGATGGTATTGATGGAGATTACAAAGGTGGTGATGATGGAGAGGATGGTAACAGTAGAGATGCTGAAGATTATGGTGATCATGGAGGTGATGGAAATGGTGGTGGTGATGATGAGATGATGTTGATGGAGATGACAGTGATGGTGATGGAGATTGAAATGATGTGGTGATGATGGAGTTGACCACAGTGATGATGGAGATGATGGAGATGATAATGGAAATGATGGTGATGATGATGAGGTGATTGAAATGATGTGGTGATGATGGAGAAGACAGTGGTGATGGAGATGGTGGAGATGATGGAGGTGATGGAGATGGTGGAGATGATGGTGGTGATGGAGATGATGGAGGTGATGGAGATGATGGTGGAGATGATGGAGGTGATGGAGATGGTGGAGATGATGGAGGTGATGGAGATGATGAAGGTGATGGAGATGATGGTGGAGGTGATAATGGAGATGAGATAATGATGATGGTGATGATGACAAACATGGTGATGATAGAAGAATAGTGCTGAGTACTGAGTAAGCATACACAGTGTACCACACCCGGTTCCAAGTACTTTGAATGCTTTATATGTATTTCCTCATTTAATTCTGTGGAGGAAGTACTATTATTATCCCCATTTTACAAATGAGCAGACCAAGGTTATGTACTTCATGGATATTTTTCATTTAATCCACATAACAAATCCATTATGTCATAATGACTCCTGCTTTCAGAGAGGTTAAGTAACTTACCAAGAGTCACACAGCTAGATAGTGGCAATTTGGAGACTCAGATTCAGGCAGTCTTACCCCATGCTGCCTTTTCCCAGGGTATGAGGCACGGTCTCTGCCCTTGAGGCTCAGCACGGGAGGTGCAGACGGTTAACAGTGAAGTGCCACATAATTAAGCAAGCACATCGTCGCATGTGGGCAAAAGGGCGACTTGATTCTGACTGGGGGCATCCTGGAGGGCTCCTTGGAAGAAGGGGCATTTGATCACGTCCCTGAAGTCTTCAGTAACTGGGGGACAGAAGAAAGGGCAACCCACAGCGAGACCACAGTCACCAAACCAGGGAGCCTGGAATGGCAGGGCGAGCTGCGTGGTGGCCTGAGGACCCAGGGAGCACCTAGCCCACCCAGGACGAGGGTGCCCAGCAGCCAGGCTTCCCAGCTCCTGGGGAAGGGAAGAGGTGGTGGAGGGGCCATGATGTGGGCCCTTCTCTTCTCTACTCCCTTTTGATTTTTCTTGTTTCATGTTATTTAATGGGAGCTTTTGGAAGAGAGAGGCAGAAAAACAAGCGTGTTCTCGTCTAACCCTGGATGTGGAAGGTAAATACCACGCGGTGAGCTTGTGATTCTGATAATATAAATAGCACACGGCAGAATTCAAAGTTCAGAGACTAGAGAAAAGTGGGATGGGAATGTCACCCTTAATCCCCGCGGGCGGAGAAAGCTTTGGTCAACACGCTGGGTTTTCCCTGCCCGTGACTTACTTTGTGCACAGTTTTTAAACCACAATCCTGATCCCAGTGTTTGCAATTCTGAACTTTCCTTTTTGCCATTAGCCATTTTAACATGAAGGTTCTTCCTCGGACTGTTGCAGAGAGGCGTGAGCATCTTTAATGACCTCACGGATGGACTATTTAATCTCGTGGCTACGTGAGGCTTCCCTGAGCCAAGCTTTTTATATGCGAACATTCATTGGGTCAAACTTTGGAGCCCGTAAATAGGGTTTGGGTGCAGACCCTTGTGAATGAAGACTTGGTTGGATTTTGAATTCTTACTCTAGGACACATTCCCAGAAGTGGGCTTTATGGCTGAGGGCTTGGGGCGTGAGTTAATACCTTTGCTACACCATGCTCAATTGCTCCAAGACGGACGGACAGCTGGCCAGCTGTTGTGGCAGCCTTTGAGAGAGGGACCCGGGTCCCGGGGGGGTGAAGACACACAGGCCTGAGAGCCAGATGCGCTGGGGGTTGGAACCTTGTCTTCCCCCCACTAACCCTGTAGCCTGGGGCCTCGGTTTTCTTATCTGTAAGACAGGGTTTCCCTCTTTGGGCACGGTGGACATTCAGGGCTGAATTCTTTTTGGGGACTACCCCGTCATCAGATCCGTACAGGACATTTAGCAGCATCCCGAAACTTGACCCACTGGGTGCCAGTAGCCCCTGAACGTGACAAGCCCAAATGTCTCCAGATACTGCCAAATGGCCCCGGGAGGCAAGATCAGTTGGGGACCACAGCTGCAAAATTGAGATAATATTGATCCACACCACGAGGAGCACCCAGAGGGCTGGACACAGTGTCCAGCAGGTGCTCCACGTGCCTGGCGCGGCCTCCGTGATTAATGGATGACAGCTGTTTCCATTTTTCATGATAATAGTGACCATTATGGTCTCCTGCTATTGGACACTGCAGAGAGGACACCTGGGAGGGCGGGCTGGACCAACAAGGGGCCAGTCCTGGCTCTCGGGGCCTCTTCCAGCACGTTCCCGAGCCCTCCTGCTGTTTAGGACGGGGAGTGCTGGGAGGGGTCACTTCCTGGGGAGCCAAGCCCTTCATGCTGTCCTCCCTGTCCCTCAGCCTGGCCGCCCTCAGTTTCTCAGATCCTGCCAATTCACTGAAAGGCAGCCCCTTACCCAGTGTTTGGTAATCCCCAGGTGACATAGGACTGTGTCCCCAGGTGAGATAGGTGACGTAGGACAAAACCTCCCAGAAGCTTTTGAGAGTCCCCAGGTGGCCAATAACCCATAGCCACTCTTTCTTCCTGCCTTGCTGGGGCTCAGCATGGGGCTGCCCAGAACCTGAGGCCGTAACCCCCCCAGAACCTGCCTGAAGCCCCACACCCCTCTCCTGCTGTGGCTGGGGCCACCTTTGCCGACCCTGACACCCAAGCCGAGGGCAGTTCTGGAAACCCCCCGTCCGTCCTTCCTGCGCTGCACCGTGTCCACACCGCCCTCCCCTCCTCTGCACGGGGCAGCAGATGCCACCAGTAGATGCCATTGAGACGGGCACGGAGCTCTCTGCCCCAGCTCTGGTGTGCCGAGGCTGCTGTGGTCCTGCAGGCCTTAATGAGTCAGGGCTACTGCCACGGCGTGAAGACCCCTCCCTTGCCCTTGTAGGTGGCCTGCTGTGCCCTCGAGCCCGTGGCAGTGGCCGGGAGCCTGTTCTTACCCACTGTGGCAGGGAGGTCACTCACTCTCCTCATTGGTAAGATGCGTGTGCTGTGAGGACCCACGTCACGGGGTTGTGTGGCCCTGGAGCAGTCCACACAGGGTTCTCAGAACTGCACCCCACACAGGAAGCACAGGGTGTAGGCTTGGTAACACCCCCACAGCCTCGTCCCATGGCCCCCAAACCAAGCTGCCCGGGCTGCACGTTTTCAGGGTTCATGACAATGGCCATAACTGGCCACAATAAAGAATGTGGGCCGTTCACAGTTTTCAGGGCAGAGCCCTGTCAGCCTTGCGGGGGGCCAGGTGGGCCGTCTGATCCGATGGACCAGGCTTCCTGGCACGTCGGTGTGGACGTACTCTTTAGAACAGTGGTCTTCCATGTTTCCCATCTGTGGCCCCTTGGCTTCCCTCCCCACCTGCCTCTAAAGGAGCTCGTCTTTCCCTGATTCTTCTTTTAATTTCTTGGGTGTGTTTTCCCGCTGTGGGAAATGGAGAGAGGAAGAGCAAGCTCTGGACTAGGAATGGTAAATTTCGAAGAGGTGTAGGGAAGCAACCCCCCTGTCTCCATTGTTGGTGCTGCTATAGCAAAGTACCTGAGACTGGGAAAGCTTAAAGATTAGAAATGTATTTCCTCAGAGGTGTGGAGATGGAGGAATTCCAAGATCAAGGTGCCAGCAGGTTTGGCGTCGTGAGAGCTGGCTCTCTTTGCTTCCGAGATGGTGCCTTGTTCCTGTGTCCTCAAGCAGAAGGCAGAAGGACAAGAGAAAAGGGTTTTTCAGCTCTGAAAAATAGGAAGGGAATTTGCCTTTTTGTTCCCTCAGGACCCTTAGCTGATTAGACAGTGCCTGCCTGCAATGGGTGAGGGCAGATATTCTTTACCCTGTCCACTGGTTCAAATGCCAATCTCTTCCAGAACCGCCCTCACATATGCATCCAGAAATAATGCCTGACCAGCTATCTGGGCATCCCCTAGTCCAGTCAAGTTAGCATCTATAAGTAGCCATCACACCCCTGACTATGGTCTCTTCAGCCCTGGCCCTTGCTGTCCAGGTATTAAGCCCCTGGATTGTACTCTAGTTAGCTTGTCCTCATGTGGCCTTGGAATTCAGGTAACTCAAGAGATCTTCTTTCTTCTGACAACTTTTATCAGAAGTAACGACTGCTTAAGATCTTGCCTCCAGAAGGATTTTGAAGCTATATTTGCACTGGGTAGGAAAGAGCTCTGAGGACCTTTCCACAGCTGACTCCCCTTAAAGAGGGCCAACAGCCCCACAGCTGACTCCCCAAAAGCCCCCACTGTCAATCATATTTTGAGGTAGTGCTCCCCATTGGGACACAGAAACCTAGATAGGAGTTCTAAGCCTCCAGAGGAGAAGCCCCTCCCTCCTGCTCTGCCACACTTACCTGGGTTTCGATTGCAGGCAAAGGTGGAGATGTTCCGCGGGAGGGTGGAGAATGTGCAGGTCTGAAGGCTAGATTTCTGCTGGACAGTGAGGCACGGGCCTGGGGAGGCTGGCACCACATCAGAGATTGTGTTAGGGTTCTCCAGAGAGAACCAATTGTGTCTGCACACACGTGTGTGTGTGTGTGTGTGTGTAGACAGGAAGAAAGACTGAGAAAAATTTATTTTAAGAATTGGATCACGGGCTGGGGTTGTGGCTCAGTGGCAGAGCGCTTGGCTAGCACGTATGAGCCCTGGGTTTGCTCCTCAGCGCCACATGAAAATAAACAAATAAAATAAAGGTATTGTGTCCAATTACAACTAAAAAATAAATATTTTAAAAAAAAATGGATCACTTGGTCATGGGGCTGGCTGCAAGTCCAAAATCTACCAGATAGACCCACAGGCTAGAAATTCTAGTAAGAGTTAATGCTGCCCGTAGCAGAATTCCTTCCTCTTTGGGGAACTTTTAATACCTTTAACTGATGGGATGAGGTCCACCCACATTACGGAAGGTCATCTGCTTTATTCAAAGTCTAGTGATCTCAATGCTAATTACACCTTTAAAAAAATATCCTCACAGCAACATATAGAGCAGGGTCTGACCAAATGACTGAGCACCGAAGCCCAGCCACACTGTCACATCCAATTAACCATCACAGCATCCTAGCGTCCTAGTGTACAACCCAGTCTGCTGTGCATGGGATGATTCTAAGTTGGACAATGCAGTGCATTGAATAATACCAATCCCAGAGTTATTCTTTCCCATTCATTTGTTACTTTAAGAAGAAAGACTCTGTTGGATATGAGCCCCTGACCCTTGTCTAACACTTACTATTTGGAATAAAAGAAAGCGGGACCAGAATTCAGTTAGAAATGAATTACACTGTTTGCTGGATTTACTTTTCTATCAACTTTCTATTTTGGACCATGGACTGATATTCTTCCATTTGTGATAGTGACATCATTTTCCTTTTTTTAGATAGATGTATTTAAGTAAAACAAAATGAGCCTCTTTCACTTTAATTAAAGAATTATTTAAGAGGAGGGGAGAATTATTTAAGAGGAGGGGAGAGTGTTCTGGAAAGAGCAAATAGTATATGCACAGTTTCAGAGAGCATAACCCGTTCTTGTGTCTGTAAATATCATCAGACATAGGCCTGGGAGCCGGGCACAGAGGCTTCCCCTGCCTTGCGTTCCACAAGCACAGGAGCAATGACCCCGGCAGCCACTAAGCTTGACACAGCACCCAGGTCCGGTAAGCCCCTGACAGTCACGTGATGAACACATGTTCTCCTCTCTGCCTGATATGTGACCTGGAGGTCCCCTGGGGTCGCTTCAGTTAAGGAAGGACCCCAATGATCAGAGTCTCTGCAGAGATCTTCAGGCACAGCTTCTCTGCGAGTGTTGTCTTCCTGGAGGATCTGACGTCTTGCTTCTGTCCACAGGTGACCTGGTGTCCCGCGCCATGCATCACCTGCAGCCCCTCAACGCCAAGCACCACGGCAATGGCACCCCCCTACACCACAAGCAGGGGGCGCTGTACTGGGAGCCCGAGGCCCTGTACACCCTTTGCTACTTCATGCACTGTCCGCAGATGGAGTGGGAAAACCCCAACGTGGAGCCTTCCAAGGTCAACCTGCAGGTGGAAAGGTAAGCCTGGCCTGTCTCCGGTGGCCAGAGAGAAGTTCCCCTGGTCACCTCAGCCTGCCACTCTGGGGAGCAGTGAGGGTCCATGAGGGGAGGGATCCTGGGGTCAGAACCTCCCCTTTCCCAAAACTTGTCGCGGGGTCCAGATGGAAACCTTGTATCCTGAGGGGACAGCCTAGAGCCAGGGTTCTCCAGAATGGGTTTTTACAGGGCTCGTCCTGTTTAGGTAAAATGGCTTTGGTCATGGAGTGGGCCTGAAAATCCAGGGAGAAGGTCCTCTGGGCGCAGCCGGCTTCCTTGTGGGTGAAGTTGTCTCCATCCTCCTTCTTTATGGCCTCCCTGGGTCCACGGGGAACCAGAAACACTAGCTCAGCCAGAGGGGCTTCTCAGGTGGCAGGAGGCTGGGCCACCCGAGAGGAGTGGGAGGAGGCCTGGCTTGGGCTGCCCCCAGCTCTGCCCCTCTGCTTCTGAGGGGCTGAAGCAAGCTGTTCCCAAGGTTTCCCAGGACTCTCTGGGGACAGCTTCACCCTCTCAGACACAGGGCTTTAGAAACAGCCCTAGGGGGAGCTGCCTCCTTTAGCAGCGGGTTCATGGATCCTCCCTCCATAGTGGCTCACAAACCAGGCCCCGGCCTCCACACAGGCCCTGTTCGCTCTGAGTACCATGGGAGTGACCCCAGTTTATCAAAGAGAGACTCCAGGAGGACAGACTCTGTGGCCCGACTTCCTGGCTCAAGTCTCAGCTCTTCTAATGAAAAGCTGAGGGGTCCTGGGAAAGTGTGCCTTAAACTCTGTGCCTCAATCGTCTCTGTGCCTCCTCATCGGCAAACCAGGGACACAAACAGTAAATCCTTCCTAGGACTGTCGGAAGGTTAAATGAGCTGAACAGTGCCCAGTACATATAAGTGCCCAATAAATGCTGGCTTTCATTATTGTCGTTGTACGGTTATGCGCACGTCGCTGAGCGCCTCCCAGCATGGGCTCTGTACGATTTTCCTTTCTGTTAGTTCCTAAAGCTCCCTGGTTCTCCAAAGCTCCGTGGATACTGTTTTTGCCAGAATAGACCGGGCTCCCTCCCCAAATCACGCATGTCTCTGGACTTTTTAGTTACGGGAAGGGGATGGAGCATAGACCAGGTGGAGCTTGCTTCTTATTTTTGAAGAATCCCGAGTTAGCATCCATATGTCAATCCGCATGTCAATCTAGGGTGGAGTTAACGTATCAGGGGTTCTGCAGGACTCTCGGTGTCCAGGCCACCTCAGGGGACATCCCGTGCATATTTTCATGTGCAAACATGCCCCAGTGAAATGCCCGGGGTCCCTGAGTAAATTTTTAAAAATCATCTGAGTTAGACACCAACGCTTTGCTTGCCCTGACTGTGCGTCCCGAGGGTTGAGGGGATAGAAGCCACTGGCCTCCCCCTAAGGAGCACCAGATGCATCAGCCCCTGCCCTCGACAGGATATAGTGTACCTTCTCTGGCTCGCTTCCCCCATGACACCCCAGACCCCCACCTCCCCGCAGATGAGCTCCTCCATCTTCAGCCAGACCCTGCCTCCCTTGAGCCTCCCCTTCCCCTCAACCCTCCCCTCTGGGATCCACCATGGAGTCTCACACTCTCCACCTGCCTCTGCTCATAGCACCTTATTTTCTGCCTAGCACAGAAACTTTAAATTATATATGTATTTCTGAGCTTCGTGAGGATAGACAACACCTCTGTTTGGGCCATCCGTCCACAGCCAAGGCCAAGCTCAGCACCTGGGGCAGAGAGGGAAGCAACAGACGTTTGTAGAATGAAGTGACCATCTTTGACTATTTCTTGAGTTTTTAAAACCTGTGAGATGCTCGTGGGTGGGACTTTACTCCAGAAACTTTATTGCCTTGGAAAGAAAGAAAGATAAATTTTGTAAGATTTATGATTATCTACTTTCCAAATAGTAAGGATAAATGTAAACACCTTAGTGTTGATGGTTGGTTCCTGTCTTAAATAGACTCACCCTAAGTCTCGAACAAGGTTTCCCTCCCCTTTACCACGATGGAAATATTGTTGTAGGGACAAACGAGGCAGGGCACCAAAGACAGCAGGAAACAGTTTTATTTGGCTGCAGCCAGGTTCAGAGGGCACAGCTTTTGCTGTAATCAATCAATCCCCTGAACCCCGAGTTCAGGGAGTTTCGGAGTTTTATACCCAGCGTGTAAGGGGAGGGGCTCAGAAGTTCACAGTCTGCAGAAGTTCACATAAAAGCAGCTTTTTCTTTCACTGTTCTGGGCAAGTTAACCCTTCAAGGACAACACCTGAGAAGGGGGTAGCTTCTTCTCCCCTTTATTTCCTCCCCACCGCAGCTGTTACCATGGAGCCCAGTTATTAACTTATCTTAAAAATGTAGACATCTCTGTGAAGCCCAGCTCAAGGCCAGAGGCCTGGTTTGCACATTTCTTCAAAGTACTATACTGGATACATGTTTGTGAAAACTAGTAAGGGAGTGTCCAGCACCTGGAGTGCTGGTAACTTCTCGGCCAGTGGCCAAGTAAACAGGGCGACAGGAAAATAGGAAGTTTATCTACATTGAACTCTTTTGCAGAGACTCTTTTGCTGACAGTCCTAAAATCAGCCATGGTGAAAATTTCTGGAGATGCCCAGTTAAAACTTTTCAGTGGAGAAAGGGGTGCCACTTCAATATCAGTGATTCTTGGATGTCTTCGTCCATGGATGATTTCAGTAACTTGTTGCCACATGTGATAAAATAGTAGGATTAATAGGAATAGGAGTGTTTCATTGCCCTAGGTAGCTTGATCTGTCTGGGAGGAGGAAAGAGGAGCTTCACTTAGAAGACTAGACAAATAGGGAATTCCAAGCACCCCCAGTCTTCCTGCAGCAAAGCAGAATTTATACACACGCAGGGACTGCTCTCAGCCCTTTGGCAAGCAGGTTGTACCAACAGATGTGGCAAAACGCCTGCCAGAGGAATCTCAGCCACAAACACGAGTGCGTGATGATCAGTCACCAACTGTTTAAGAAAATGAATGCTGCGAAACAAAACGGTCTTAACAAATGGAAGAATTTACACTTGAAGAAACTGAGTTCCTAAGCCCAAAGGAACAGAACATTAGGAGCTCATGGCACCCAAATACATCTTGCATGCTACTTTCTATACTAAAAGATCAGCACAGACCATCACTTCTTAATGTTTCTTCATTTGTGACTTGTGATAAAGGAGATCCAAATTTCAACATAGTCCCGTGGACATAAGCAGGGTTATTCAGAACATCCGAATGCTACTTATAGCTCCGCTCCACTCCTTTTCCCTAAGGAACCCATATCAGCATGCAGGGAAGGGGAGGTGTCCCTGGTACCAACAGCACTGCCACTTAGGATGCTTAGTCGCAAAAGCTGACCTGCTGTGGTAGCTTAAGCAGAGGGAAACCTCAGGGAGGCCGGGCGTTTGCAGCAGGTTAACAGACCCTTTTGCTTCTGCATGAGAATTTGACCTTGGGTTAATTCTCTAGCTCTGTTCCCCTGGAAACCTGATAAAAATTGTGGTTTCCAGGCAACATTGCTTGCAGGTAGAACGAGCCCAGATTGGTCAATTGTTTCTGACCTGATAGTACTAGAAGTACTTGATAAAGATCCAGAGCTTTGGGCTTCTCTGAATTCACTGGCTCTTGTAACCGGCTGTGTCTTTTGAAGAGACCTTGAAAGATAATTTTACAGAGTTGTTAAAAGAGATATTGGGAGTTGTAAAGCAGGACAGCTCCACAGCTACCCAAAGGGATCTCATCTCCTTACAACCTGGGGGTCCCCTGGGGCTGAGAGGTTTCCTCCTGTAGAGAGTGACCAGCTCAGAGAGGGCTCTGGGCGGAGGGGATAGACCAGACCTCCGTAGAGACATAAAGAGGCAGTAGGGGGGCACAGAGCGCTGGATGTGTGAGGCGCTTTACAATCCATGTAGCTGAATCCTCATCTTGGCCTTGTGAGCTAGGAACATCCTTATCCACTGGTGAGAAAATTAAATCTTTGACCCTACCCTGCTACTTAATAGAAAAATTCTATTGGGAAGCTGAGGATCTTGGTAGCACATTAATATATCTCTGTATTTTTTACATTGATGAAAATAATTCTATTTACCAAATGTAATATGTACATCAATACATATATACATCAGTTAGACAGGAGGAATAAATTCGGGATTTTACTTTTATATTCTGAAGCCAGAATACATGGGTCAGTATCCTGGTTCCAATACTCATTAGCTGTGTGACCTTCAATACGTTACTTAACCACTCTGAGACTCACTTTCCTACTCATTATCCTACAATGGGAGAATCTTCTTCAGAGAGCTGTTAAGACACTCTTACGGGTTCAGGTAGTTAAAGTTCTAAAACTCAGCACACATTAGGCTGTTTTAAATAATGGCTATTATTATTCTCACTACTGTGGCGTTTATCACCTGGAGGTATATGGTCGTGGGGCCTCTCAGACTTGAAGGATTTGGATCTTGTTAACATGTAGATTCTACTCATTAGTCCTCAGGGTGGGGCCTGAGAGTCTCTGTTTCTAACAAGCTGCAGGTGCGGCCGCCAGTCCAGGGACACTCTGCTCTGGTTTTTGTGTCTGTCTTATCTTCACTTCAGCCTACACTAGCTTCCAAATTTAAGTCGCATGAAAGCAAAAAGTAAGCCTATGACTTTTGTCACCTGGTAGCACTTCACCCGTCATAGGTGCCTAGTAAACATTTCCTGGAGTTTAGGGGCTGGATTGAGCCTCGCAGGCCCTCCACTGTCCTTACCTCTGCATGGGTCCCAGAGGCCAGGCGTGGCCAGCCTACAGCACTCAGGGGGCTCTGGAGCAACTGCCACCCGGGACAGCTCGGAGCCTACAAGGAGCCAAACAAGGAGGCCCAGCTCCCCTTACAGGGCTCAGGATGGCAAATTAGTGACAAGCTGTGGAAAGGAAAGGCCAGGCAGGATGTGACAGGTGTCGTCCCTGGGGACAGCATCGGGTCGGATCCTGAACTTCACCAGCTTCACGCTCTGAACACCTCCCGTCTCTGGGCTTGTCAACTCTCTTAGACTCAGGTGCCTGGGAATGTTTCCCAGCCGAGGGGGAGAAATTGCTCCTGACCCCAGGTGACGAGCTGAGGGACCCGTCTGTCTCCCAACACATGGTTTCAGTCTGGCCAGCTGCACGGCCACCCCCCGGTGTTTCAATATCCACATCTTTTCTGAATCCACTGAACTGGTTCCCCATAGCTGTCTGGTCTGGTCTGATACCAGCTTCTCCTGATTTGAGGGAAAAGGGATAGAAAACTTGACTTTTATGACACAAAGACTAAGGTCCAGAGCTTCCCTGTCCAGCCTGGTAACCACGAGCCATAGGCAGCGATTTGTATTTAAATATGTTGAAATTAAATAAAACATAAGCTTCACTTCCTTAGTGCCACTAGCCTCATTTCAAATACTCAAAAGCTGCTGCAGCTGATGGCTCTTGTGTGGGACATTTCTGTCATCTCAGCGCTGGACCAGAGACTCATTGCAGGAGTGACCCCCTTTAGGAAAACAGCCATGGAACATCCAGAATGCTACTTATAACTCTGCTCCACTCTTTTCCCCCAAGGAACCCACATCAGCATGCAGGAGAGAGGAGGTGTCCTTGGTACCAACAGCACTGTCACTTAGGATGCTTAGTCGCAAAAGCTGACCTGCTGTGGCAGCTTAAGCAGAAGGGAGACCCCGGGGAGGCCGGGCGTGGGCAGCAGGTTAACAGACCTTCTTGCTTCTCCATGAGAATTCGACCTTGGGTTAATTTCTAGCTCTCAGCTTTCCCAAGCAACAAGGAAGGAGCCTTTGGAGAGGCAAGGGACAAGCTCTCCTCCTGAAGTGTATGCCCTGGTCCCAGTTTTCATCATCTTGAACTCAGTTTCTTAAGGCGTGTTCATCACCATCAGATTTTGTCAGGTACTTATGACATCCTATGGGTCTCTGGGTGACGTTTCCTTCCACTGTTATCCCTAGCTTGCTGATAAGGAACGTCAGGCTCAGAGAGGTTGTGCAATATGCTCAGGTTACACAGCTCATCAGGGCAGAGCTCAGATGCAAAGTCAGGAAGCTTGAGTCCTCCTGAGCTCCCTCTCTACCATGTGTCACACCCAGGGGACAAGGAAGGACAAAAGGATTCCCTGTGAAGGTTAAAAGCCTGCAGATCTGTGTCCAGGAACATCTTGCTTTATATGCTTTCCTCTGCCTCTTTTTTATTTCCTTCTCCATTTTTCCTGGCCTCAGGTCTCAGTGAATATTGTTCATATAAATAGAATAATGATCATCAAATCACTTTGTCTGGCTGGACAACAGTTAAAAGCCTTTGAGAAACTTGTTAATCTCTTAAATTGCTATATACGTAAACAGAAAGCTGGGCATGGTGGCACCCACCTATAATCGAAGAGGCTCCAGAGCTGAGGCAGGAGGATTGCAAGTTCAAGGCCAGCCTCAGCACCTTAGCAAGATCCTAAGCATCTCAGTGAGATCCTGTCTCTGAATAAAATACAAAAAAAGGGCTGGGGACGTGGCTCAGTGGATAAGTGCCCCTGGGCTCAATCCCCAGTATCCCCTCGCCCCCAAGAAAAAACATAGAATCTGCATGTTTTATTTTTAACTGACAACTAATGATTATATATACCAATGGGGCACAGTATAATGTCTCATTACATGCACACCTTATGGAATGATCAGATCAGGCTGATTTGCATATCCCATCATCTCAAATGTTTGTCATTTCTTTGTAGTGCGAGCATTTAAAATCCTCCCAGAGACTCTGAAGTGTATAACACATTCTTATTAACCACGGTCTCAGAGCTGTGCAGGAGATCTCAGAACTCACTCCTCCTGCCTGTCTGTCCGTCCCCTGGCCCCTGTTGACCTCCTCCTGTCCACCCCATTGCCACTACCAGCCTCTGCTACCACTGTCCCCCTCTCTGCCCCTGTGATCTAACCTGCCTCTTAGATCCTTACCTCAACATTACTTGAGCTTTTCATTTATTGTACTTAAATGCTCTCATTACTTACTGTTAAAGATTTGATCAGTTATCCATTCATGCAGAAACAAAGAGCCAATGCTCACTGGATGCCTGTGCCAGGTCCTGTGCTTAGTACTCTACATGAATCAGCTCATGTATCCCTCTCGAAGGCCCCTCAGGTAGATATTATCATTGTCATTGTCATGCCCATTTTAGAGATGGAGAGAGGAAGGCAGAGAGGATGGCCTGTTTGCTCAGCGTGGCAGCCTGGCTCCAGAACTCACAGCGTTAACAGGGACGCTAGCTGTAGAGTGTCTGGCCATGTGCTAGGGAGGGCTGACCCCAGGAGACCTCACAGCTAGGACAGAGGGGAAAGTGCCAAGTGTCCAGGGAGGTGCAGGTAAACTGCTGGGGGAGAAGGAAATCAGGAAGGCAGTACCGACCCAACTTGGAAAGGCAGATAAGATCGGGCAGGGAGCCGTAGAGGTGGGAGGCGGTCCAGGTGAAGGCGCCATTGGCCAAGGCTCCAGGAGGGAATCTGACACACGGTGGGGTGGGGAGGACTCCTAAGGGGCTGGACTATCCGGGCTGTGAGCAGAGGCCTAGCTGTTTAGCCAATCACTAAAATGCTTCTCCATGGGTCAGTAAAGAGCCACAGCCCCAGTCCCCTCAATGTCCTCCCCAACCAGTGACTGCATCTTGTCATCTGACCCTGTCAGGGACCTCAGGGTGCCCTGTCTGCGCCGGGGTCATAGGAGCTGGTCGGGGCCTGGCCTGGCTGGTAGTTAAATACTTAGAATATCATCCCCGAGTGGAAGGCGTGTTGGGGAAGATGATGGGCTGCAGCGTCACAGGGGCCTTCGGGCCTGGAGGATGGACAAGAGGAGAGTGTGACTAAACTGCAAACCCTGCTCCCCCTCCCTCTGCTTGGAGCCTGCTGACCTGCCCCTCTGGCGAAGAGGGCCCTGCCCCTCCTGCGAGGAAGGCCCCGCCCCTCTGGGGAGGAAGGCCCCGCCCCTCTGGGGAGGAAGGCCCCGCCCCTCTGGCTGGGAAAGCCCCGCCCCTCTAGCTGGGAAGGCCCCACCCCTCTGGCCAGGAGGGCTCCACCCAATGGGGAGGAAAGCCCCGCCCCCTCTGCCTGGGAAGGCCCCGCCCCTCTGGCGGGAAGCCGCCCTTCTCCACAAATCCTTTGGTGAATAACCCCAGCAGCTGTTGGGAGCTGGTATACCAGGGCCTGGGGCTAGTGCTTCTCCAGATTCCCCACGTAGCATCACAGGCCCCGCCCAGATGCAGTTATTCTGCCCGTTTTACAGATGGGGGAGTGAGAAATTCAAGGACGTGCCCAAGGTCACACAGCTAAGTCAGGAAGGAATGGATGGGAAGCTGAGCCCTGCACTGTGAGTCCGGCTGTCCTCTGGGTCACCTCCCTGTGGCCCTACACTGCCCTGGCATTTTGCATCGTCTCTGCTGCCAGACCCGCGCTCCTCGCAGGCAGGGTCAGGGCCGTCCGTCATCTGGAGCTCTCTCCGGCAGCCATCCAGGGCCTGGCGTTGAGTGGGTGAGACAGCAAGATCAGTCGGGGACACGGCAGCAGGGGGATGGGACAGGGACAGATGTAAGAACCTGTTAGAAGTTTCTTGAAAGAGTTCCCCAACAAGACAACAGAAGCCGTGCAGCATGGGTGCCATTCTCTGTGCCTCTCAGGGAGACATGTCACTGTTGGCCTCCTCCCTGCTCTTGGATGTCCCAAGGGAAACCACATGGACCTCCCAGAATTTTTGGCTCTTTCTCATTTGCCTGGAATTGGCAGCCCCTTGTATGCTCCGTATTTGGAGCTGAGGTCACTGCGAACACTCTGGAAAAACCTTTTCTTAAAAAATAGAATTAACAAAAATTAGCCCTTAAAGCCACGAGGGCAAATTGACAGCTGCCCATCAGGGCAGGGCCGAGGCAGGAGCCCAAATGCCAGGGAGCCAGCGGCCTGCAGAGAGGATGGTCTCTGAGCGCAACCAGCTTCATGACCATCTGCCTCTGCCAAGCTTCCACTTTTATTTTTATTTCTGAATGCCTTCAGAAATAGTGATATCAATCGTGGCCAACACATAGCTGGGTTTCACATGGTGGGAAATAGCCCAGGTGGCAAATCTGGTCACTTGCTCAGTGGACAGATCGGAGTTCATTTTGCATTCTTCAAAGTCTGACGTTGCACACAAAGTCTCTGCACGTCGGTGGGTTTCCTGGGTTTTGATTGATTGAATCAGTCCCTCCACCTTCCATTTTACCCTCCTCATGGACTGCATCTTTTTTTACAGCTACAATATGAGGTGCTATAAATTCCAATTTTTATGTTATTGTAGGGTTTTTTTCCTGAAAAGGTGTATATTTTTATTTTTTTAATTTTGGAAAATATAAGAAGAAAGATTAAAATTACACAATTCTGATACCCACATGCAGCCAAAATTAGTATTTTAATGTATTTTCTTATCTTTTTTTAAATGCAAATAGGGAAGGCTTTTTAAATGGTTGTACTATGTATGTACAACTTTATATCTTTTTATTTCCCTTAATAGCATACAATAAGCATTTCTTAGTACTGCTCCAGAACATCTATACACATCATTTTTAATGACTGCAAAATATTCCACCTTCTGAATGGATCGTAATTTCCTAATGGTTCCTGGGTTGCAGGTCATTTGGGTTGTTTCCAATTTGTGAATTGCTGTTCTTTCCAAACTACCCACAGTAGCACGACTAAGCTGTCTGTGGAGAGGAAATGGGTATAAAAAGAGTGGTCTGTTTGGAGGAGAGTGACTGAGGAGTTAATCCGTGGGGCCTCGGATGGCCTGGGTGAGCAAGAAATTGCAGAAGGAGAGCCCCGGCAGGAAGCCCTGCCCAGGCACCCCACACCGTTCCTTTTGCAAAGAGCAAGGCCTTGTGGGAAGCCTAAGGCAGAATGGCATCCACCTGGCTCACATCTCAAGAGACTGGTGCTAGAAAAGCCAGGAGAGGCCCAACTGAAACAGGGGGCTGCTCTAGGGAGCCCTGGGAATCCCGCCCATCTTGCTGTACCAGGTTGTGCTACAGTGAAGCGCCCATGAGCACCCTCAGAAGGCCAGGGTTCACCTAGTTCTTTTGCTCCTTTATCATTCTAGACTTTAATTTCCGGTCCGTGTATGTTTTCCCCGTGTGTAAGAAACATCACCCAGGAGGAGGCCTCCTTCGTCTTTACACGGGTGGAGGAATTTGGTCAAGAATCAGCCACCCGGTTCCGACCTGCCCAGGAATGTAGGCCAAGGGAGGAGCTGGCCAAAGAAGGTGGATCTTTCCCCCAGGGCTCTCTTCTCTTCTCACTGCCAAGTTCAAGTGCAAGCTGGCGGCTGGCCCTTTGACAGTCTTTTATCCCACTACTCTGTGAGTCCCTGGCATAGGAACCCCCTCCCAGGCCACTCCCTGGGCCCCACGCTGTGAGTGGCGAACCAAGGACCTGGCTGACCTTCCACTGCTCTGCAGCCCCTCCCTCCCCGAGGCGCTGTCCTTTAGACCCCTGAGCACTTCAGAAGAGCATCTCACAAGGCGCATCTCGTGCTATGCCCCACATCCTGGTCATCTGCCTTCTTTCTTGACTGCCGCTTTAGGCCCCAGTCCACTAATCCAAAGGCCTCGTCTAACAAGCCTACAGGTGTGGCCAAGGCCAGTCAGACTTGGGCAGTTTGAGGTGCCCTGGAATATCGGGGCCATGTGGCCACACTAAACCCCCTTGCTAGATGGAACACTGGGGCCAGGTTTGATATCCTTGTGTCCTCAGCACAGACCCTCGCCCCAAGGAGACAGCCAGGGAACCCGGTACATGCTCAGCCTGCCCCCGAGGGCTCCTCCTGTGCAGGTATTTATCATTTCTCAGGTTCATCTTGCATCCTCCCTCCCACCCCTGGGCTACTCCAGTTCACACTGAATCCCTAATAGAGCCTGGCACTGCCTCACGTGATTCCCTCTGCCAGGGTGCTCTTTGCAAACCCTACTCTGTCCCCATTCTGGGCTCAAGGCCGTGCCTCCCAGCCACCCCACTCCCCTCAACCCAGGCTGATTCTGGAGCCGTGACTTCATTGTCTCATAAGGCTTGGTGCATCCCAGAGGGAGGCATAATGGCCCTTTGTCTCATGCTGTCCACATTCGACCATGAGTCCACGGGGGACTGGGACCTCTGCAGTATCACCAAGGACAGATGCTTGGGCATAGTGGTACTTATTTATTCCTTCATCCACTCAACCGATATTTATAGAGCATCCACCATAATGCCTACCTTCCTGGAGCTTACATATTACCAAAGAAGATAGATATCAGGTACAGTAGTATAAGGAGAAATAAAACAGATATTCCGACAAGGTACAAGTGATAAGAGGTGCTGTTTGGGGGAGGGTGATCTAAGGAGGCAGCAAGCCACGTGGATATCTCAGGACAGATCTTGGCAGGCAGAGAGAACAGTAAGTGCAAAAGTCCTGGGGCAGGAGCATTCTTTACATGCACAAAGCCCAGCAAGGAGGATGAAGCAGAGCACGTGAGGAGAATGGTGGAAGATGGAGTCCAAGGTGGGCAGGGTCAGTACCTGCAGGGCCTTTTAGGCATGCAAAGGAGTTTGGTTTCTATTGCCTGAGTGGTGAGAGGCTTAGTAAAGTTTTGTTCGATTGAATTCTTTGAGTTGAATTGCACTAAAACAACTTGGGTTTCAAACAAGTTTTGAACTGGCAATATCCTCCGTCGGCCCTGATCATCTACCAACTCGGGAGTGTGATGAACAACCCCATTTAGCAACTTCAAGACCTCACCTGTCCTGGAACTAGCACAGTCTTGCAAACTGTCTCAGCATTCTTTCTCCTGGTACCACCTTTGCCAGCCCCTCCCCCATGCACCAGGTCCACTGTGATGGCAGGTCCGGTACAGGGGACATCTGCACTAAAAAGCTATATGATCCCAGTGCAGCCCATTATTTCTGTTTCCTTTCTGTTTTTCCCAGAGTCTAAAAAGACTTTGAGGGTCCCTGGGATTTATTCTGGGCCCTTGGCAGAGTCCCAGGGCCTGACTTTTAACCTAGTTTTTACCCAAGCCTGGTTCTCATTAAATCTCAATTATGTGGAATTCCTATCCTTAATGCAACTGGAAATGAGCCACATTTTGCTATTTTTATCATTTGACTGCATCTTTATAACCCATTTCAGAGTGTTATGCCCCAGAGTAAAGGAGGGGAACCACCAGAATTTAAGCTAAGCAAATTTACAGATTTCAATTACACATTCATCAGTTCATCTAGCAAACATTCATTCATTCACCCAAAGAAAGCTGGCTGGGGACCTCTGAGCTCCAGCAGGAGGCAGGGTGAGCTCTGCCCTCGTGCAGCCAGGGCTCCACGTGTGAGGAGAAATAACAGACGCGAGAGTTGATAGGACATGTCATCTTGAATAGCGACCAGGGTCACTCTGTGCAAGTTGGAAGGGTACAAATACAAATAGCCCGTGACGACAC
Source organism: Marmota flaviventris (assembly GCF_047511675.1). Lineage (NCBI taxonomy): Eukaryota > Metazoa > Chordata > Mammalia > Rodentia > Sciuridae > Marmota > Marmota flaviventris. The sequence goes on along the minus strand of NC_092500.1, from coordinate 14,722,130 downwards.
AAAGGCAGCAGTCGCCCGATCTAAATAGTGTCGTGCACGGATTGTGTGCAGGGTGCTGTGGAGGTGGGGGGTGACTGACTGCACTGTGGGTGTGGCAGCCCTCGGGGAGCAGTGTCCAGAGGGGGTGATATTTGATCAATATCTTGAACGCTGGATAGAGAGGGTGGAAAGAGAAAGAAACAACCACAGGAAAAGAGAGAAAGAGGGATGAACACAGGATGTTCCAGAAATGACCGATCATTTGGTGTGGCTGAGCATGTCGGTGCTAAATAGGCGTGGAACGGAAGTACAGAGACTCTTAGGGTGGAGGCGAAGTCTGAAAGTCACGGGGTCCATTGTACATTTGAATCTTTGCCCCACCCCCAACGTCCTCCCCAGGGCTTGTCCAGCCAAGGCCCCTCCCACCTTCCGAGTGCCAAGCCTCCTCCAAGTCTGTCTTACCTGGAGAGCAGAGACCGGCTCCCTGGAGCAGCTCACCATGGCTGGGGCTTGCAGAACTAGTCCCTTCCTAATTCAGAGGCGGTTCCTGGCTGCTCAGACACTTTCTGAGCACCTTTGTGCAGGGCATGTGTTACCCAGTTTCCAGAGTGGAACCTGGTGCTCATTAGCTGTGTGACTTGCTAACGTGTAGCCATTGACCCAGGTGCCTTGCAGCGTCAGAATTAAAACCCAAAGCTGTCCGGCTCCAGAGCCTGCATTCTTGGGGGACGGCTATCAGTTTAACTCAACATTTAGTTAGCACCTACTCCGACAAAATCCCCCTGTCCTAGGCATTAAAGCAGAAGGTGCCAAGATGAATAAGCATGGTGTCTGCATTCCTGAGATTCCCCTTCGAGGGCTTTGGACAGTGGAGCCAACTCCCAGTTCTTGTAATTATGCATATTTGGCGTTGGCTTGTAGCCTGGCTGCTACAACAAAGGAAAGTGACGTTTTGTTCAGGGCAGTGCACAGGCCCATCCTGTTTGGGGCTCTGGGGTGAGCCCACTGCAGGAGCCTCCCAGTGGAGCCCTTGCCCAGGTCTGTGTGCCAGAAGGATTCAGGCAGGGGATGGACCTGGGAAGGTGGAAGGGAGGCCACTGGTGTGGACAGTCAGACCGAGCGGAACGAAGCTTCAGCTTGGACACATCCCAGGGATGAGCAGAGGAGAATTTATAGCAAGGCCCAGAGGCTGGAGAGCTGGAAGCAGGATGAGAACAGGTGTGAAAGTCTGCAGGAGCCAGCTGTGCGGGCGCACGTGTGCAGCAGCGCCCCCTGTAGGCAGATCATGGTTCTGCACCGTCGTGGCTGCAGGAGAAGGGAGTGGGCAGGACCTGACTTGGTGACTTTCCCTACTTTTTTCTGGATCCAGTGTTGTTTTTCTTAATCTAATGCCTACGTTTATATCAATTTTGGCTACATGTTCAATGGCAGATGTAGATGAAGGTGCCTAGTCGTAAAGCTTCCAGAAAGTGCACTTCCACCCTGTGCACTTCCCTTGCTTACCCCCTGACCCTCATTGCTCAGGGGAGGGAGGTGTCCAAGGGCAGGTGATGGCTGTGCCTTACCGCCTCCCTGGCTCCCATAGGACCAGCTCCTGCACCTCAGCCAAGTCTCCACCGACTTCCGCACCTGCACCCTCTATCCTGATGGCGGAGATTGGCTTTGACTCTCCCTTGGGTGGAAGTTCCTCTGCCCCCACCCAGGACCGTCCCCAGAACACAGCCCCTTCCCTGAGAGATGGAGAACGGGGTTCTCCCGAGAAGGGATGAGCCTCACTCCCGCCCCCACCTCACCTGAAGAATTTGCTGGTGGAGATGGGGGGGGGGGGCTGGCCCTGGAGGTCTGGCATCAGGAAGCGCCCTTCTCACCGTCCCTTTACGAAGATGGCAGGGTCCCCTCCTGGTTCCCATCCTGGCTCCCTCCAGCCTCAGCCCAGTGCAGAAAGGCCAACACGAAGCCTGAGAGGGACCCTTCAGGGTGTTCTCTTCTCACACGAGTGGAGACCCCATGAGCCTGCGGGAGGCCACGTGGCTGTCTTGCGTGGACCTGGAGCTGCCTCTTCTGTCCTTCTCTCTTCCCTGATTTAGGCCCCGGGGGGAGGGGGTCTTCTCTTTCCTGTCTTCTTCTGTGTTCCCTTTATTATTTTTTTTCTTTTTACTGGGAAATTCTGTCCCATCTCCATCCCCCGCCCCCTCAGAGGAGCCCCCTCATTCTGCATAGTGACATTCTCTCTTTTTGATTCTTATCATCTCAATTCGTTCCGGGGCTTTGATGCATTTATAGCTGATCTCACCCTGAAGGGACTTGAACTAAACTCACAGTATGAGTTAGATGTAAGAGAGCCACAGAACCAAGATAACAATACAAAAACGTGTCATTAGGACCAAGGAAGAGCGTTTTACCAGAACATCTCTCCTGGGATTCGTTACTGGAACTCAGCACAAAGTTTAGCTCTGAGTTTCCTGGCTACCAAGGTAAAAATGGAAATAAGAGTCATATAACGGTCATCATCTAATTTAAACACACGTCCACACACAGACACGCACCAACATGTTTACAAAACAAACGCTTCACCAAAGATTCTTTCCAGCTTTAGCAATTTTAGTTCAGGGATGATATGCTTAAGATCTTTCTGGATCTCCTGGAAAGAGTTTAAAAATTCTGTAACCAAGTCTAGGGGTGAGACTAGGGATAAATGAGCCCTACTCGGGGTCTCTGGAATTCAACATGTCGAGTCTGTGACAGCATTTATTGTCCAGGAGTGTCCCCTCGGGGTACAGGAGCCATGACCTTCTCCTACTCGAGTGGAGTTTGGGGTTCGGTGGCTCTGCCCTCCCTCCAGGGGTTCACCACAGAAGCATCTCGGGCCCGGGGCGCCCGTCCATGAGCCAGCTTTGGGTAGAAAGTCTGGGACCCCAGAAGCACTCAGGAAATGGCCGGTGCTACGGTGAGGACGTAGGTCAAGGTGCCGGGAGGAAAGTCAAATGTGAATTGTCTACCATCCTCCGCAGCCCTCTGCCCACTCCCCACGCCATGAGGACCCCCGTCTGAAATGCTGCTGACCCCAAAGACACCCGCAGCTCCAGGACCCAGCGGGAGAGCCACGAACCACACGTGGCTACTTAGAATGGCATCAATTAAAATGCTAGTTCCCTGGTCACACCAGCCACCTTCCAGGTGTCCCAGCGAGCCCCAGGGGGTCGTGGATCAGCCCCGAGGAGGGCATCTCATCGGAGCACAAGGTCCCCCGGGACAGTGGCCCATGGTCTTTCCCCGACTCCTCTGTCCAGATTCTCGTTATTTCTTTCAAAACATCCGACTGTTATTTTAAGGAGAAGAGAGGCTCTCTCCCGTTTTAAGTCTCCCTGTGAGGACAGGGGCCCCGGGAGGTGGGAGGATGCCCAGGTCCACAGCGAGCAGGAGCAGGCCCGGGCAGTGCCTGCCTGAGCCTGTGCTTGGATGAAAGGGTCCAGATCGACCCCTGTGGACGCCTCCCCGTGACCATGCTGTCCCCACCAGGCGCAGGGTAAAGTGAGATCCAGGGGTTTGTTACCCGGGGACTATACCGTTGTTTTCAAAGTCCCAGCCCAGGGACAAACTGCAGGCCACCTCCGCCTCTCCTTTAGATCCCCTCTGCTCAGCTGTGCGGAGGAGATTCCTGCTTGGCCTTTCCAAACTGATGGGTTAATTTTAAATTTTGGATTTTTTTTTTTTTTTTTTTTGACTGCTAAAGACTTGGAGGCACGTTTAGATTCCAGGGCATTTCTCTTGTTATTCTTCTTGTTCGGGTTCATGAGGATGCGCTCAAAGGCTTTGTCAGTGAATTTCCACAAGGTTAATGAACAAACTCAACTTCCTGTGGTTTAGTTTACACCTTTACAGGAACAGACAGAATGTGTTGTAGCACGTATTCTAACAAACGTCCTTTCTGAGACTGAATATAGAGCCCCAAGTTTATAAGTTCCCAGTCCTCGGAAGATAATGACTAAAAGAAAAAGAAAATCAAACCATGCTGGCAGAATATGGGATAAATAGAGGCTTAACCTACAAGGTATGGGACTGAGATATGTGTCACTTAGAATTAGATCCAGCTAAGAGTGACAGCTCAGATAGCAGGTGTTTAACCAAGAAAGTTTATGTCTCATATAAACAAAGTCTGAAAGTGAGAATCCAGGGAAAGTACCGTCACTTACGCAGCTGTCAGAAACCCAAGTCCTCTTCTCCTATGGCTCTGTCTCCATCATAGATGGCTTCCACCTCATGGTCCAGACAGGTTGCTAGTGTGCCAGCCATCAGGCCCACTTTCTTGCCCATAGAATGAAGGAAATCAGAGAAATTTGAACCTCTTCCCTTTAGGGCCTTTCATGAAAGTCTCAGATGAAACTTCTGCTTCTTCTTCATCATAAGAACCAGTCTCCTAGTTGCAAGGCGGACTGAAAACCATGATCTTTATGCTAGGTACTCATGAGCCAATTAAAATTGGGGGATTACTAAGGAAGAAAAGGAGAACCCATGTGGAGGGACACCAGCTGTCTCTGTCGCAGTGTGAAGATATTCTTCATTAAATTTTCCAGGAAAGGGTCATGGCTAACTCATCTTTCTGCATATTTTTGTCAGTTCATTCTTGTGTTTCTTTTCAAATATTTTTCTGAGGGTATTTTTCCCCCTCTGTGTTTTGTAATTATAACTGAGGAATCAAGTGTTGGGAACGGAGCTTTATTCCAGAAGCTACAGGGCTCTGCCTATACCCCTTCCCCACCTCTCTCCACCATCACCTTCTACCTGTCCATCTCCCCCATCTCTCTCTCTCCCCCCTTCTCAGGCCCAGTTGTGCCCGGCTGAATTCCTCCCAGGCACCACGCCCCCCAGGCTGCCTCTGGCCTTTGCATATGCCGCAGCCTCCACTGTGAATGATATAGTACGTGGCTCATAGCCCTGCCTCTGAGTCCAACCACCTGTGTCTGTATTCCACACTGCTGCTTATAGCTGTGTGCCCTTAGACAAGTTATATAACCCCTCTGTGCCTCCTTTCATTATCTGTAGAACTTTAGAGTTCTTGTCCTGATCAAGTGAGCCAACGAAAGCACTCAGAACCATGTCTCACATGTGACAAGCCCTCAATGACACTTCGCTGAGCATCTACTAAGTGCTAAGCACCTACATAATGGACTTTCAGGTCCCCAAAGTCAGAGAACTGGATGGAGAGAATTCTCGTGAAAGACGGGATCTTGCTGAGGGTTTAAAAGCCAGTGGGAGAGACACAGAGAGGAGGAGGGTGAGACTGAGGGACACAGGGAGCTGAGTGATGGAGCCACATCCCCAGGGCAGCAGGAGTGGGGAGGAGACATGGGTTCCTTCTCTGGGATGAGAAGGCGAGGGCTGGGAATGCGCAGCTGTTTTGGACAAGGTGGAGGCTGTCGCTGTCCTGTATCATTTCTGCTCTGTCCCACATGCTTGTGCTTTAGCACTTCAGCCCTTTATGCACCTTCCTCAGAATGTGTAACGGAAGGCCAGAAAGCACGTCAGCAGAGATCACCTCTTCACCCGGTGCCCCAGCGCTTGCCCCATTTCAGGCTATTTATGAAATCACCATCCACGGGGCTGAGTGCCACCTTGACCTCCTGACACAGAATGCTTACTTTTCCCTGCAAGTGTGGCCTCTCCCCAGGGAGCCTTTGTTCCACAGTCCTCAGCAGAGTGTCTGGTCACTCAGGACAGCGGGACGTGGTCCTCCAAGTGACCGCCCCCAGGCCTCCTCCCGCCTCAGCCAAATCTGCATGAGGGTGTAGGGGATGGAGGCCGTGGCCAGAGGGCAGGGGGCATCCTGCACACAGTCCTGACTCACGAAGGCGTGCGCTAGATGGGCTTCCCCAGAGAAGCAACCTGCAGGGCGTGGGGGTGTGGCTAGGTAAGATGCCCAGGGAGGTGGGTAGATAAAGCTGGACGGACAGATGGATGGATGGAGAGACAGATTGACAGGTCGATAGAGAGAGATGGATCAACTGATCAATCCATAAATCAAGAGGTAGGTGGAGATCAATAGGTGATAAGTCCATCTGTCAACATGCACAGACCCTGTCAGCTCACGTGACGGCAGCGAGACCGGCCAGTCCCGGGCTGGGAGGGGGAGACCAGAGTCGCCGTCGGCAGTCGAGGCCAAGGCTCCCAGAGGCAGAAGGTCCGCTGCTGCTGCTGCTTTTTTAAAAAATATTTATTTTTTAGTTGTAGGTGGACATAATAGCTTTATTTCATTTTTATGTGGTGCTGAGGTTTGAACCCAGCGCCTCCCATGTGCCGGGCGAGCGCTCTACCGCTGAGCCACCATCAGCCCCTCCTCCTCCTCCTCCTCCTCTCCTCTCCTTCCTCCTCTCCCCACGCAGTCCTCCTCCTTCTCCTCCTTTCCTCCTCCTCCTCCTCCTCCTTTCCTCCTCCTCCTCCTCCTCCTTTCCTCCTCCTCCTCCTTTCCTCCTCCTCCTCCTTCTCCTCTTCCTCCTCCTCCTCCTCCTCCTCCTCCTCTTCCTCCTCCTCCTCCTTCTCCTCTTCCTCCTCTTCCTCCTCCTCCCCCTCCTCTTCCTCCTCTTCCTCCTCCTCCTCCTCCTCCTCTTTCCTCCTCCTCCTCCTCCTCTTTCCTCCTCCTCCTCTTCCTCCTCTTCCTCCTCCTCCCCCTCCTCTTCCTCCTCTTCCTCCTCCTCCTCCTCCTCCCCCTCCTCTTCCTCCTCTTCCTCCTCTTCCTCCTCCTCCCCTCCTCTTCCTCCTCTTCCTCCTCTTTCCTCCTCCTCTCCTCCTCCTCCTCCTCTTTCCTCCTCCTCCTCCTCCTCCTCTTCCTCCTCCTCCTCCTCTTTCCTCCTCCTCTTCCTCCTTCTCCTCTTCCTCCTCTTCCTCCTCCTCCTCCTCTTCCTCCTCCTCCTCTTCCTCCTCTTCCTTCTCCTCTTCCTCCTCCTCCCCTTCCTCCTCTTCCTCCTCCTCCTCCTCTTCCTCCTCTTCCTCCTCTTCCTCCTCCTCCCCCTCCTTCTCCTTTCCTCCTCCTCCTCCCCCTCCTCCTCCTCCGCTTCCTCCTCTTCCTCCTCTTCCTCCTCCTCCTCCTCAGATTGAACTCAGGGGTGCTCCACCACTGAGCCACATCCCCAGCCCTTTTGGTTTTGAGACAGGATCTCGCTAAGTTGCCCGGGCTGCCCTTGAACTTGAGATCCTCCAGCCTCAGTCTCCTGAGCAGCTAGAATTACAGGCATGTGCCATTGTGCCCAGCCCACCCACGTTTTGGAGGACAATCTCCTTTACTCGGGATCCACTGATGGAAATATTAATAGATATCTAAAAAAATAAAATAAAACAATACCTCCATAACATGACACCCAGACTAACGTGGCACCCCCTCTCTGGGTATCGGGGTATCCGGCAAGTCAACACATGACATTAGGACTCACAGGTGTATTTTTTCAAGGGTTTTTATTTTCAGGATGATACTACACATTGTCAGGGATTCAAAAGACTCTTCAGGCTATGAGACGTGTGCTTAGTCCAGAAAGGGCTCCTCGCAGGATGGCTGGGAGAATCCTGACAGACAGAGCTCACCTGCAGGATGAAAGCAGGAGTCACAGACACCGCTTCCCCCGCTGCGGCTTGACAGGATTGAGAGCGAGGCTCAGGCGGCCGGTGGCACCAGCCCAGAGCCTTCTTCCGTCTCCCATTCATTGTCTGCTGGCCTCTGACCCCTTTAGAAGCTCTGTCAGGTCTGGCCCAACATCTTCCTTTAAACGTGATAATAAACCCCACATTCTCTGGTTTCGGGCTTAAGTCACTGTGCTCCTTAGGGCCGTGGGACCAGCAGCCTTGTCATCACCTGGGGCTCATTAGAAATGCAGATTCTTGGCCGGCACTGTGAGGGGACGCAGGCCTGGCACTGTGAGGGGACGCAGGCCTGTAATCCCAGAGGCTCGGGAGGCTGAGTCAGGAGGATCGTGGACTCAGCCTCAGCAATGACGAGACGATACGCAGCTCAGCGAGACGCTGTCTCTAAATTAAATACAGAATAGGGCTGGGGATGTGGCTCCGTGGTGGGGTGCCCCTGAGTTCAATCCCTGGCACCAAAAAAAAGAAAGACATGCAGATTCTCAGGCCCCGCCTTAGACTCTCTGAATTAGAATCTGCATTTTTTAAAACAAACTCCCAGAGTCGGCTGTGCATTCACAGAAGCTCTGCTCCCTAACCTGGGGCCCGCCCTTGGGCTCCTTCCTCTCCTGCAGGAACCATGGAGGGGGCTGGGAAGGGGGCAGCCTGACCCCACTGCGCACAGTAGGGCTGTCACTATAGTAACCAGCCCGGCCACCTCTTACCTCTGCCCTCCTCCTGGCTCAGCGTCACACACGCAGTGAGGAACAAGTGGATCGCTATAGAAACCCACGCGGGCGTTGTCTGCTCTCAGCTGCTTTTTCTTTGCTCCGTGATCTCTGGAATGAGGAGCTTCCTAAACCACAAACATCTAAACTCCTCTCCAGCCTAAAAAGGACTCAGCAGATACCAAGGAGGAGAAGTCAGGGCCACCTCGTTGATAACAGAAAGTCCATGGCAACCGCGGATGTTTGCTTCAGGTTGAAAAGAGACAGAAGGAACAGGCCCCTGTCTCCCCCTACACGGAGCAAGGCCTTTTCCTCCGTCCAGCAGAGATGGTGATGCTGGGGATAAGATGGTACTGAGGCCGAGCGCAGGGAGTGTACGCCTGTGATCCCAGCAGCTCAGGAGGCCGAGGCAGGAGGATCGCAGGTTCAAAGCCAGCCTCGGCGACTTAGTGGGGCCCTAAGCAACTTAGCAAGACCCTGTCTCAAAATGAAAACTAAAAAGGGCTGGGGATGTGGCTCAGCGGGTCAGCACTCCTGGGTTCAATCCCTGGTACCAAAAAAAAAGAAGAATTTACTGAGCCACTTCTGGGTTCCAGGAGCCAGGCTACATATATCGTCCCGTCCAGCTCTTACAATAACACTGTGTGTTCCCTGTGTCTGTGATAAAGACCTTACCACAAACGTGGAGGCTTAAAACAACACAGAACTACTCTCTTGCGGTCCTGGGGGTCAGAAGCCCGAGGTCAGGCTCGCTGGACTAAAGCCAAGGTGTCGGCAGGGCCGGCGCCTCCTGGAGCTAGGGGACTCTGTTCCTTCCCCTTTCTGGTTTCTGGAGGCCACCTGCCTTCCTGTCCACTCCTCACCCCTTCCTTTCATGATTCCGGCTTCGGGTGTCACAAGTCCCCCTTCCTCCTTTGGACTTCTGGCCTCCCTCTTGTAAGGATCGCTGGGATTGCACTTGGGGTCCACCTGTACAATCTGGAATAATCTCAAGATTCTTAGTCTCATGAGCAAAATCCATTTTGCCAGATAAAACCCAGGCTCCAGGGATGAGGATGTGGACGACTTTGGGGGCCGTTATTCAGCCTCTGAAGTAGACACTGTTGCTATCCCCATTTCTGCAATGACACAACAGGCGTGGCAATTGAATACCTCACTCCATGTCTCTCTGTTTGTGTCTCAGACCATTTTTGCGACTGTAACAAAATACCACAGGCTGGGTGATTTATAGACTGTTGGTTCTGGAGACTGGAAGTCCGCTCTCTGCTTCCAAGATGGCGCCTCTTCCTCCAGAGGAAGGAAGTTGTGTCCTCACATAGCAGAAGGGAAGGAAGGATGAGAGCACTCTCCTCAACCTCTAATCCCAGTCATGAGAGTGCAGCCCTCATGACTGAATCACCTCCCAAGGCCATCTCTGCTTCCAAGATGGCGCCTCTTTCTCCAGAGGAAGGAGAAAGAGACGCCATCTTGTGTCCTCATGTGGCGGAAGGGAAGGAAGGATGAGCGCCTCCCCAGGCCCTACCTCCTAGTATGTTGCACTGGGGACTGAGTTCCAACATGAAGTTTGGAGGAACAGAGACATTTAAACCATAGCACACAGCCCACAGCGGGGAGCTGGAGTCCAGCTCTGGGCCAGCCATCTCCAAGCCCATTCCCTAACCCCCTACAGCACAGCCTCCGAAGGCTGATGCCCACTATTAGCCCTAATTCAGATGAGACAAGCCAACATCCATTGGGCCTCTGAAGAGGCTGAGCTTCTAACACAGCCACTCTATCCCACGCTGAAATCTCGAGGGACGGTTCCTTGGGTTTGGGAACCCTTCGCTCAAGTTATTTCCAAAATGTCAAGCCACAGTTGAGAATTTGTTTTCTGGGAATTTCATCCCAAAGTCCCACAGATCTGAACACTGGGGACTCCCTTTCTCTCCACTCTGGAGGCTGAAGACTAGGATGGAGCCGTCGGCCTCTCTGAGACCACTCTCCTTGGCTTGCGGAGGGCCACCCTGTGCTGCGGCTCCACCCCATCCTTCCCCTGTGTGCCCAGGGCCCTGGTGTCCCTGGGTGTCCTCCCTGCTGTTAAACAGCGGAGCCACAACAGCAGGCCTGACCTCAGGAGCAAGGCAGTCTGGAGGGAGGTGACGGCAGGGCCCCGGGGTGGCCTTGCTCTTAGCTCTGGTACCTGCTCTGTGTTCTTCCCCACCGTCTCCACCTCACCATCAGTGACCCTTTCCACATCTGGTTCAGAACTGTGGTATTTCCTGTGGCTCCTCTAACAAGTGACCACAGACCTGCCTAATGCAACGCAGGACGATCACTGGCCCCTTCTGGAGGTCTAGAAATGCAAAGTAAGTCTTGTGGGGCAGAGGTCAAGGTGTGCGCGGGCTGCTCCCCTCGGAGACGCTGAGGGAGGAACCCGCTGCCTTGCCTCTTCCAGCTTCTAGAACACGCTCCTTGCCTTGCTTGGCCTGTTGCCTCTTCTCCATCTTCAAAGCCGGCAGTGGCACATCTCGCCTGGGTGTCACGTTCTTCTGTGTCGGTCTCCTTCAGTCTCCCTCCTATAAGTTCCCCTCGCATTTAGGGCCCGCCTGGATCTGCCTGGATACGTCTGCAGGTTACTTAACTTGATCCCATTGGCCAAGTCTCCTTTGCCATCAGCATTAATTCAGCTTTCTCTTCTGTCCTGCCTCCCCATCTCCACTCCAGCTCTCCAGATTGTCTGAGGAGGCAAACAAGAGATGATGCATAAAAAAAGCCCTTGATGCCCATAAAGTTCTTTTCTTCCTCAGGGGCTTTGCACAGTCTGTTCCTGCTACTGGACTATCCACCCCTCTACAGGCACAGTCACATATGGCTAACCCTTCACATCTTTGAGGTTTTGACACCTCCTTAGAGAGGCCTTCCCAGCACCCCCACCTCAACCTTATCTGTTCTCTATTTCAGCACCCTGGCACCCACCACAATGTGGGACCACTTTATTACGTGTTGGTTTATGTGTGTATATCTGTCACCCCATCACACTGTCAGCTGTACTAGAGCAGAGGCCTGTGAGTCCTGTCTCTGCTACATACCCTGACCCTAAAATCCCACTGGGACATGGGTGGTCCTTAAGGGATTGTTGAGTGAATAAAAAACATTAATAATTGACGCTTCGTTGGTCATACACTCCTGGCCAGGTCTCGAGTTCTGTCTTTTTAAGATCTAAATCTGGATATGCCTGTGGCTCAGTATTCCCCAAATCACCCTGACCTCTTTGGGGAGGATCCTTCTCCTAAATCCCCCAAAGCTTTCTGCCCTCTTTACTGGGACCTTCCTGAGCAACCCCGCATCTTCCCTCAACCACACATGAGATCCTTCCTAAGTGCTCAGGCCACTGGCCATTCCAGTCGAATCAAAGAATACCAGCCCTCAGAGGAACCAAGCAGACCAGAGCTGGCCAACCGTGACCCACCGTCTGATGTTATAAATAAAGTTTTATTGGAACACAGCCCAGTTCGCTCACTGGAGTATCATCTAGGGCTGCTTTCTTACTACAACAGCGGGACTCAGCAGCTGTAGCAGGGACTGTGTGGCCCATGGAGCCTGACATACTCACCAGCTGTCCATTCACAGAAGTGAACTAGACCCTGTGACCCAAACCCACTTTGCAGACAAGACGGAGGGCCAGAACACTCACTGGCCAGAGCCAGGACCCTGCAGTGAGGCCTGGAATTTGGTTCTGCAGAATTCCAAACCAGATTTTTCCCACAAAGCATGTTATCTGTCCTTAGCACCCAGAATCCCCCAACTCCCTTCAAGTCCCAGGCCATCTCCCTCACTCCCAGCTCGCTCTTTACCCTTTCAGAGAAAGGCCGTGGCCGTGTATGATCTCCACCTCCTGCTGCCTTGACCCTGCCAGGGGCCCACCTAGGTCACGTCTTCCTTTCCAGATCCTCCAGTCCATCCCTCAATCCTTCCCCTCATGCCACAGAGAAGATTGAGATGGCCACGGCCCTGCCCGAGTGCACTACTCCCTCCTCTGTGCATCCCAGGAGGGGCTAACAAACCCAGCTAGAATCCCAGGGGAGCCCCTGTGAGATGCAGGGCCCAGACCCCACCCCAGGTTCTACTGAACCAGAACTTGGAGTGTGAAATGGGGGCCTTGGCAAACTTCACCTTACCATGAGCTCCACAGGCGGCTTCCGGGGTTTAGTGGATACAGACAGCATCGGAGTGAAGCAGGAGCCGGTGGAACGTTGTTCTCTAAAAAAATATTCAAAGAGAATGCAATATTCTTTTTCCTGAGCATTCTCCACCCTCTCCTTGACTCCAGGCCCTAGAATTCTTTCCCATCTCCAGCTCCTCCAAATAAAACATCACAAATAATGCTGGCTTTTCCCTCTTCTGAGCAGACAAGATAAGAAGATTTTTTAATGAGTTGCTGGCAAAGAATTCTTGAGCTGATAAACTATTGAGGTCAGAGTGACTAAAGGAGACACCGTTGAAAGAAGAGAATAGGTACATAGGAAAATCCCAGAAGAAGCCGGACCCCTGGGATTCAGGCTCTCTTCTTCTGGGGCTCGCCAGCTGTCTTGGTAAAGGTGCCCCTGCCTTGGGCAGCCGCAGAGCCTCTCTCTGTTTCTCTTTGGGATTCTTCAGTACCACTGTGTTCCCTGCGCCTCTGGCATGAAAGGCAGCAGCCCAGGGGCCATTCGGTGAGAGAGACACAGCCCTCCAGGGACTGGGGGTCGTGGGCTGTGCTCAGGGGGCCACAGAGTAAAGGAAAAGAGGGGGTGCAGCTCTGCAAAACAACCCAGGTAGGCTTCTCTGAGGTCTTGGGGCTGGTTTCCAATGGTGATGGAGACCCAGTGACAAAAATAAGTTCCACATCACCCCAGACAGTAGAATCCAATTCAATTTCAAGTCACTGTGTGTTTATTGAGTGCCTGATTCAGTTTAGGTGATGGAGAGGGAGAAAGAATGAGGGAGACAGCCTGAGGAGCAGGCAGACGCAGGCCGAAATTCCCCGGGCGGCTGCCCCACAGATCCATGGGTCCAGAAACTCGATTTTATTAGTTTCACCCAGTAAGAAATTGGTAAGTCAGTCTGTTTCATGAACAAATATTTATTAAGTAGCTACAGCCTGCCAGTCACTGTCCTGGAGCTGTAGCTAGAACAGCGACCTGAGCAGTCCCAGGTCCCTGCCCTCGTGGAGTTCACGTGCCAACAGGGCATCTGCAGGACCAGCATCTGCATGGGGCAGAGTTATCAGGACAGATGTTTAGGAAGAGGTGGGACTTAAACTACAGTTTGAAGGCTCAGTGGGGCTGCAGGCCTTACCCACAGGGAACAGAATGCATGGCTGGGTATGAACATGGCACACCACTGGGGCTCCATGACCAGATCGGTTCCCCTAGAGGTAACAAGGGCATGCTGGGTAACAGGGTGCATGCTGGGGAGCTGGAGAAGAGAATACTGATATCATAAGGAATTACAGGCTGTGTAATCTTGGGTCTGACTCCCAGCTCTCCCATCTTTGTGATCCATGCATGTTTCTGAACCTCAATAATCACCCCCTTCTCCGTCTATGAAATGGGCGTACTCACAACCAGCTCGGGGGCTGGCCCTGTACTTGGACGAGATCATGAATGGGGTTAACTGGGAGGAACGGAAAAGGCTGAATTATAAGCATCCTCTACATAGGTTCACTCCAGGAATCTGCCACCAACAACTTTATGACATCTGTGTGTCACAGTGGGTCAGCTACCTTGTGAACCCTTAAGTGTTCCCCTGGCAGCCATGCGGAGCTGAGTGGCAGCCCCAGGGCCAGGGGAAAGACAACAGAGGTGCCTGAAACATGTATGGATCCCCTGGTCTCCTTAAGTTTTGCTCCCTAGCGCCCCCTGGCTTCGCTCAAGTCCAGGCCCTGCAGAATGGCAGGCCATCTTTGGGGTCTGCATGGTGTATTTCTCAAGGCGCAGCCCTTGGCCATCCACCTAAATCAGAATCCTACAGGCTGCTTTTTAAAAGTGTGTTCTTGGCCCCTCTACAGTCAGCATCTCTGGAGCAAGGGCCAGGACTCTGCATGTCAGAACCTCTCTGACATGCCGATTACATTAGAGTGTGCGTTCTTTGAAGGTAACCCCAGGCCAGCAGCACTAGTATCAGGAACTGGTTAAAAATGCAAGTCCCAGATCTACCAAATCAGAAACTCTGAGGGGCGGGGTTGGTCATCCGTCTTTTAACAAACCCTGCAGGTAATTTCCATGCCCATTAAATTCACATGGTTAGTATTAAAAACTACTGCTGCTTTTTCCACCCTGTACCAATTAAATCAGAATCCTGGGATAGGACTAAAGTATGGGTATTTTTCAAAAACCCTTCTCCCCAGAGTGAGCCTAACAGGAGGACAGAGTTTATAATCACAGGAAGGAAGAGGAAGACATCGACATTCCACACACACAATGCACACACGCCCTGAGGTAGCTATGGCTGATACAGGACATTGTCTCCGTGGACCCCTGTGACAATCAGGACCCCACCTTCACACCCCAGTGGCAGGAGACATAGGAGGCTCCCAGTTTCAGCGGTGTGACCAGGAGCCCAGCTCTGCTGGCTGTTACTGGGCCACCGCCAACAGCGGGGTCCCGGGAAAGCTGGGCTCTCTGTGCCTCTGCCAGGTACCACCGCCTTTTGGCACCTGGTGCTTGGGCAGAGCTGAGCCCTGGGAAAGTTCCCGAGGGTGTGCGGAAGCAAGCTGGGGATGGGAAGGGACATTTAAAGGACACCTTAGAATTGGGCCCCGAGTCAGGAGCCCCAAGAACCCTGGCACCAGGTTCCCGGGCCTTCTGCTGGCTCCAGACCTTGTGCTTGGTGCTTTAAGTGACTCATCTCCTTGACGTTCACATGATGCTGAGAGGGACAGTGTTCACAGCCTAGCTACCGCGTAGGCTTTCGTGGTCACAGGGTCCCCGTTTTACAGATGAGGAAACTGAGGCCCAGCGATTCCGGAGAGCCTGCCCCGGAGTCCCCGGTGGGGTCGGGATGTCTCCGCAGGCTCTCCCACCTCTCGGGCGCGCAGAGCCAGGGTCTCCAGGGAAGCCGAGGGGGGGGCGGGGGCGGGGAGGAGGGGTCGGCCCCGGCAGGGGAGGGGCTGAGCGACAGCCACCACCGCCCTAACTGCGCGTCCCCGCCACCCTCCGCCCGCTGCAGGCCCTTCCTCGTGCTGCCGCCGCTGATGGAGTGGATCCGGGTGGCCGTGGCGCACGCCGGCCACCGCCGCAGCTTCTCCATGGACAGCGACGACGTCCGCCAGGCGGCCCGGCTGCTGCTGCCCGGCGTGGACTGCGAGCCGCGCCAGCTCAGGTAGGGCCGGGGCGCGCGGGCGGGCGGGGATCCCCGGAGCGCGGCCGCGGGGCCACCTGCCCTGGGGCTGCTCAGCGCTGCGCGGTCGCGGTGGCTGCGACTCCGTGGGTTTAAATGGCAGACGCGGGCTGAACAATGAACAGGTCCCCGGGAGTCCCCGGGAGGAACGAGATCGCAGCGGCCGTTGAGGTGCCAGGGTGCCAGGGTGCCAAGGTCTGCTAGCCTTCCCGGCTCCTCCCCCAATCAAATACTCTCTTCCCGGAGTTTTCGGACCGAATCTTGCAAACACACTCGTGGCTGGGGGAGGCAGCCCTCGGCTCCCCCACGTGCACGAGGACGGAGGGGTCCCCTGCATTTCTCACCTGTGTGCCCAGGTCTCCCCTACAGCATGGTGGGGACTACTCACGGGCTGCTGAAGCCCCCCCACCCAAGCCATTTATTGAGCAGCTCATTTTTATCCAAAGCAAAACCAGGGAAACGACTCACTTCAGTCATAAATACAGAGAGCACAGAAACCCGATTGTGGGCTTGTGCGCGCGTGGGTGTGTGTGTGTGTGTGTGCGCGCACGCGCTTTCCTGGTTCCTTGAGCTATTTCCTGGGATCGTTATCACCGTTTTCAAATCTTCAAATTCCCTTCCACCCACCTGATGAGAAGCTGTCCTCGCTCCGGTTTGTCTGGCTTGATCAAGGGCCAAGCTACAGAGATTTCTGCCCTTCCAGGATCTGACTGGGGTCTGCAAGGAAACTGAGGCCTTGCAGGATAAAACGTGGCCCACCCAAGCCGCGGACGGCCTCTGGGCCCAAGAACACAGAAGGCACTGATGGGTCTTCACTGCTAGCTCTATGAATGTTTGCCGCAAGCTGGGTCCTGTTTTAAGTGCTTTATATGGATTAATGTCTAATATTCTCCCAAATCCTATCAAGTAGTTGATTATTACACCCACCTCAAAGACAAGGAAACTGAGGCCCAGGTAGGTTAAGTCATATACCCAAGGTCACTGGACTAGTAAATGCTCAAGATATGAATTCAGATAGCCAGACCCAGGCCTGTATTCTAACCCCTGAGCTTTACTGCCTTCAGGTTTCTCTGTCTAGTCCGTTCCTAGCTGGTCACCATGCCTTACACCTTGGCACCTAGAACAATAGTCGTTCTCAGGGAAAGGCTGGGAGCAGCCGTTTATTGAGCAGGTACTATGTGTCCGTTATCAGCTGCAACGAGACATTTGCACTCATCGCCTGTCTGGTTTAATCCCTGCAGCAGCCTCATGAGGTTGCTTCCCATGTTGCAGATGAGGAAGCCATTGATGGGGCAGCTTGTAGGTGGAAGGGCCAGGAAGAGATTATAGTGACTCTAGGCCAAAGTTCAGCCTCTGCCCACCAGACTCTCCTGTCTTCTGTTTCTTAGGGTGGCATTCTACCTGTGGCTCACTGTCCCCAGCTCCAACCTGGGGTACCCTTGGGGCTCCAGCTCTCCTGGTTGAAATAAGCCCTGATCCACTGCAGGGTGGGGAAAGTAAGACATTTCCTTAATGTTTACTGACAGAGTGTTCTTTGTCTGTCGTGCTCCCAGAAGTCAGAGCCTAAGATTAGGAGCCTGGGCTCCAGGGTACCATTGCCTGGATCCAAATGCCACCACCACAGTTAATTTAGCTGTGCAATCTTTGGCAAGCTAGTTAACCTCTCTGAACCTTAATTTCCCCATCAGTAACTTGGGGGTATTATTAGCAGCCCCCCTCAGAGGTTAGTGAAAGCACAATATGAGGTCGTGAATGTGAAGCCTCCATATAGACAACACCCAAAAGGAAATAAGTAGAATCTCAAAGTCTCTACTACCCTGAAAAGCAATAGAGGCTCATACTCGGGAACGTTGCTTTATGGTTTTGGAAAGCCTTCAATGTGTTCTAATATGAACCTCAAAATAAACATTGTTGTCCAGAAAAATAGTGCTGCTCCATTTTACAGAGAAGAAAATCAAGGCCCAGAGACATTAGGTAATGCCCAGGATCACACAGATATTAAGTGACTGGGTCAGGAGTTGGATAACGAACCAGGCACCCAAAAGTAGAACCACACTGGCCCTCCATATCCAGGGGTTCAGCCAGCTGCAGATGAAAAATATTTGAGAAGAGAATTCTGTCTGTACTGAACATGATCCAATGACTTCTTCTTGTCACTATGCCTGGACATTATAGTCTAACTGCTGTTTGCATAACATCTTCGTTGCACGAGGTATTATAAGTAACGTGGAGATCATTTAAAGTGCACAGGAGGATCATGCTGGTGACGTCAGATGCTGCACCATTTTATAAGAGGGACTTGAGCATCTGGGGATTTTGGTGTCTACAGGGGATCCTGACATCAATCCCCTATAGGTACCAAGGATGGGTGATGTATAGCTTTTCTGCTTCCCCACCCTAGAACTAGATAGTCCTCTCAGAGGACCCTGGTAGCCCTCTTCTTCTTTTTCTTTTAATATTTTTTAAGTTGTCAAAAATGGATCTTTTTATTTTATTTATTTACTTATATGTGGTGCTGAGGATCGAACCCAGGGCCTCGCACATACCAGGCAAGTGCTTTACCACTGAGCCACCACCCCAGCAGCCCTCTTCTTGATGATTCTGTTCCTCCTCAGAATTCCATACACCAAACCTGAGCCTCGGGGAGCTATCCATCTCTGCACGCCCCCTTCAGCACAGAGCATGGTCTAGTGACCACATGAGTGTCATTCTGACAGTCACACCAAGGATTCTGTCTCTCATCTGTCCAGTTTGAGGCCTCAGCCCTGGCATTTGGGATGTGAATGTGATGAGCTTAGAAGCCAAAATGCACAGGGGAGCTAAGAGGGTCAGTTTCACAGGAGGCCCTGGGCTCTTTTTAGTCATTTATCCCTCCATCCTTGACTTGTGTGTCTCCTGAATGACAATTTATATATAGAAAATGTACTCTTTGATTGTTCAAGCTAAAATTTCATTAAATCTGGATGGTCATCTTAAAAAAAGAGATAACTGAAAGACCGTCGACCCTCCAAACCTGAAGTTTCTGAGTCTGCAAATTCAACCAACGGCACATCAAAAATACTTTTGAATTTTTTCCTGTACTGATATTTGTTATCCCCTACATATGGTAGTACAACAACTATTTCCGCAGCATTTACATTGTACTAGGTATTATAAGTAATCTAGGGATTATTTAAAGTACACAGAAAGATGCACATTAGGTTATATGCACATACTTTGCCGTTTTTATATGAGGAATTTGAGCATCAGCAGATTCTGGTGTCCTCAGGGTGTTCCCACAGATACCAAGGAGCACTGTATAGTATTTTGTTAGCTTTTCTAAATAGTAGGTATAAAACTTACAAGTTACGTTAACTTGAAAAAAAAATTCAGTTCATGAAAAAGAGTACTTATTTTTCAGTCTGATCAGTGTGTGTATATGTGTGTGTGTGTGTGTGTGTGTGTGTGTGCGCGTGCTTCCAGTCTCTTTTAATGTGATGTGAACAATTACCATCTCCATTTTGCAGGAATGAAATTTTGTTCATTCAGACACCCAGCAAAAACACTAAGGACCCACTCTGTCCCTTATTCTAACTGACCTCGTGGCTTGTCCACAACCATCTGCAACAACTTATGCAAAATAGATTCATTACCCCATTTTACAGAGAAGAAGGCCAAGGCTTCTTGGGGTTATGGCACCCACCCCAAGTCACTGAAGCCCAGAGCAGGTCTAGAATGGAGGACTTCCCCAGAGGAGGTATCAATAGTCTCCTTGTTTCTCTTCCCAGTCCCTCAGCCTAGACGTTAGCAGGCGGGCTCCTGGTTCTGGGAGAGAGCCCAGCTCCCCTCCCTAAGCATAAACAAGCCAGGAAAGGTGAGGGTCATTCGGTGTTCTAACAAATGCGGGAAAGTGGCCTTGGCGGCTGGAGTGTCAGTGACATTAACACATATAATTGCCAAGCAGCTGGCGCAGGCTTCCTGGAGGGAGGCAGCCTGGAGCCGGAGTCAAGGATCCCCAGGTCTGGCGCTAGTGCCAGATCTGCAGAGCGACCTTGGTCAAATGCTGTTGGAGCTCTGTCTTTGTCCCCACTTAGCGACAGCAGAGCCTCACCATGGTGATCAGGTGTTCAGAGGGATGCCACTCTGTGCGGCTGCGGCTTCTGAGCCAACAGGGTGACCCATTTCGTCTTCCTTAGTCAGAGTGTCAGGTAATCCAAACGTGGTGAAGCCAGATTTTTTTTTTTTTTTTCCTTCTTCTTCTTTGTGAGGTGAGGGAGTCGGGAGCAGAGGAGGGGAAGGACAGAATGGTTCATACACCTCGGCAGGATTCCTTGTTTCCTTAATTATGGGTTTTGAAACTCTTCAGGAGATGCAAAAATAAATGCTGTGGGTTCCTTCATGTTTGTAAGAGGCAGTGTTTCTGTTCTGGCTGTGTTGATAGAGAAGAAGTCAGGGGACCTTACTAGGTCCTCCCTCAGCTGATAAATGGCACCATTCAACAGGATTTGGGGGTCATTAGAACTGTGAGCCCCTTCCAGAAAATGCCTCATCTTTTTACAAGTGTTTCAGACCAGAATTTGAGCTGTCCCCACACAGAAAAGCCCAGAGTGATAAGGTGCAGCGTATTAGAGGGGATTCGGGGGACCTGGGCCATTGTGTTCCTGCCTTGGCTTCCCTGTGGTCTTTAGTAGCGCCTACTAAGTGCCAAGACGCAGATGCTGTTGTCTAGGTCTGCTGCTTTCTACCAGGTGACCTGGAGCAAGTCACTTCCCCATCACACAGGGCTTGGTCCATCCTCTGTAAGGATGGGAGTGGCCACTGCTCCCTGGGCTAGAGGACCTTGGCGGAAGGTCAGGGATGAACTGAACAAACAGGTGGCACCATGGACCGACCTGCTACTTTCCACCCTTCCCAGGTCTCCTGGGCACCTGGAGTCTGGCAGGTTTTATTCTTTGTTCAGCGTGGGCCCAGATGAAATGCCACCCTGTGATGACAGCTGGAAGTTCAGGTTCATCGCCAGACAGGTCTAGGTGCCGATGGCCTTCGGGGCCCACACAGGAGAACATCTCTCTGAGAAGATCATCCAGACCAGGGGAAGGCTAACCCTTGGCATCCCATAGCCATCCCTGGGTAGGTGCAGAGGTACCTCCTGGATGCCAAACCTGTGAATGCTCGGGCCCCTTATATAAAATGGCACAGTAGTGATGTAGCTGCGCATATCCTGTGGGCTCTAACTCCTCTCTAGGTTTGCTCACTTTCCGTGTGGCTTGTTGTTAAACTGTATTCTGCAGGGAATAAGGACAAGGGGAAAGTCTGTTCGTGTCAGTCCAGATGCAATTGCTTCCCTAATTGTTTTCGGTCCACGGTTGGTGAAATCCACAGAGCCACGGATCCAGAGGGCCACTGTGCCACCCACGCCCTCCCCAGGTCCATGGGGTCCCTGATCTTGTTCTGGGCTCTGAGGAGACTATCCTCCTGCCACTAGAAGGATGCAGTAGTGAGCAAATGAGCTCCTCAGGTCCCACAGAGCCTGAGCACTAGCAGAAGGGAGAGAGGGCGTGGGGCAGAGAGGAACCCAGTGAGAGGAACAGATTGGGCGTTCGGAGGGCACGTCAGGACCCTGGGAGAAGTGACAGTGTCACACGCCTGCCTTAATGAATATTTGTCAAGGGCCTAGGGAGAAAATACAGGTGGAAGGAGAGTGGGTGTGGAAGCCCAGCCCCATCAGCCGTTTCCCTCCGTCAGGTCCATGGACACCCCTGAAGCCTGACCTTGGGCCTCCCTGTTCTCTCCCCCAGAAGATCCGCTGCAGAGGCTGAGCACCTGGGCCTATGTGGCGCCATGGGAAGCTGGAAAGCTCCTCAGCCCTTGCAGTCTGCTCTCTCCTCTCCCTTCTGTGCCCTTGTCCTTCCCGCCCTGGACACACAGCTCCCCTGGGACTCTCAGCTGGGCTGCTGTGGAGAGCATTCAGGGAAGGCCGGCCCCTTCTTCACCTCCAGGAGATCAGCCTCCATGCTGTGGGCCCCACAGGGACCCAGCATGGAGCTGACTTCCCCCCCCCTCCCGCCCCGCACTGAGGTCAGTGCATTAGCGCCTCCTGGAAGCAAGGGAAAAGCCTCCTGATCCCAGGGGAGTCACTCTGGGGCGTAACTGTCCTCCCCAGCAGGGTCAGGGACAGGACACAGAGCCTGCTTAGGGAGCTGAGCTAGACGGACAGCCTTGCACTCTGCAAGCACCTACCGAGAGCCTGCCATATGACTGGCCTACTATGTGCTCAGCTGCACAGAGACATCCAGGAATAATGACAGAAACCCACGGTGACTACCGACAGCTGTCAGTCAAGATCTAGGCTCGGGGGAGCTGGTGGTGACCTCCCTGCAGAGGTGCTACTTGATCTGTTTCCTGAAAACTAAACAGGAGTATATCAGGCGGAGAAGTGAAAAGAGGAAATAAGGGAGGAAAGCTTTAGAGCAATAAATCCATGTAGAGGAAGAGCACACGCTCAGACCTCCAGGTGGGACCGCGGATGGAGGACGCACAGGAATCCAGAGAGGGCACAGGTTCTAACAGCCACTGAGGACCGGCTCCCAGCTGCTGGCTGCAGAGCTGGAAGCAGGGCCAGATTCATCCCGGAAGGGTCCTGTGTGCCATGCCAAAGAACTCTGACTTATCCTGCAGGAGGCCAGAGCTGTTGCAGATTTTTAAGTCGGGAAATGACATCAGATTCGTATTTTTGCAAGAGTTGCCTACCGGCCAAATGGAAGATGGACCCAGGTAGCAGGATCCAGGGACCCTGGGGTCCAGTGATCCAGGTGAGATGCTGGCAGTCAGAATGAAAGCAGAAGCAGAAGATGGAGAGAGGAGAGAGGACCAGAGAGACACAGAGGGGACAAGTGGCATTCAGTGTTAGGCTGGGGGAGGGGCGTGACAGACACAGGGTTTCAGGTAGAGCTGTCTGGGTGGCCAGAATTGCACCATAATGGGAATAGACTTAATGCCCCAGAACTAGACACTTTCAAGATGATGAATTTTATGTAGATTTTATCACAATAAAAAGAATGGCCCTGGAATGTTTTCAAATAAGAAAAACCATTCAGAACAGTGTGGAAGGTGTCAACGTGGTACCTAAGCCATCTCTGTAAGGAAAGATACAAACAAATAACCCCTTAGGTGATGTGCATGTACATGGATGCACGTGGCACAATGGATCCCACTATTAGGTATAACTATAATGCACCGATTAATAAATGAGCCCAGAGTGGCCTCCCAAGAGGAATGGGAAGCTGGGTGTGACTGAGCTAGGGCTGCCCTAACAAAACTTCACTGCCCAGGGCTCGGAAAACAACAGATGTTCATTGTCTCACAGTCTGGAGGCTGAAAGTCCAAGATCAAGGGGCCAGGAGGGCAGGCTCCCTCCAAAACCTCTAGGCTGGAGTCTTACTGTCCCCAGCTCCCATAGCCCAAGGCATCATTCAGCTGTGGCAGTGCCACTCTGGTCTCTGCCTCCGTCTGCACAAGGCTGTCTTCCCTCCGTGTCTGTGTCCCACATTTCCATCTTCTTCCGGGGACAGTAGTCATAGTAGCTTAGGGCCCACCCTAAGTACCTCGGGTCTTTCTGGGAAACATAGTTAATCCAGACCACCGGGGAGGAGAGGCTGGAGGGAAATGCCCTTGGCTGTCGGGTTTTGTAGCCCATGTGTGTTCCCTACTCCACTCACCAAATTTTTATGTTAGAAGTTGACTCTGGGCTGGGGTTGCGGCTCAGCGGAAGAGTGTTTGCCTAGCATGAGTGAGTCTCAGAGTTCCGCCCCAGCTCACAAAAGAAAACAAAAATTGACTCTGCGGGTGTCTAGCTTGGGAACCTGTGCCGCTAGGGATGCTTTTTTCAAAGGGCACTGCAGGAGAAGTCGCCATGGGTTTGGTTTGGAAAATGTCCCTTGTTCATCTAACTGAGAGGTCGTTACCGGGCTTCCCCATCAGAGCAGGGTTACCAGGGAGTAGTGCTCACCCACACTCTGCTTAAAGAGGAGGCAGAACACAGGCCTTGCAGCTGATGACCTGGATTCCATCCTGACTTGACACTTATTCTTTGTGTGACCTTAGGCAAGTAATTCATGCCCTCTGGGCCTCAGTTTCTGTATCTGTAAAATGGAGACAATAATATCCCCATGTCTTAAGATTATGGGGAGGAGTCAATGAAATGATTTGTAGAAACCATTTACAAAAGGCTTGTGTCATAGTAATGCCTGTTAAGGTTTGACTATTACCCTTATTTCCTCCCCCTGGACCGTGCAGGCCAGGAGGGCAAGGGAACAGGTATGGAGGCTACCCTCAGGGAAATGATTTGTAGCTCAGGGCTGAGTCTGCCACTGGGTCGGTCCCCAGGAAGCAGGAAGAAAGTCAGCCAAGGATGGCTGGCTTGGGAGCCACTGTCCTGTCCTCTGTGATCCCAGAGTTCTTCTGTGTGACTCATCTCTGAAGTTTAAGATTCGGAAGGCCAGCGTTGGCTGGAGTCCCCAACCTTGTCCAGAGCAATTGAATCCTCATGACGGGGTCACTAATGGGAAGAGAGAGCAGACGGAGAAGAGAAGATGAACAGACAGCCAATGTGGCCCCGGACTGACTGGGCCTTGTCCAAAGTGAGCGGAGCTTGGGGAGTTACTAGGGGTGTACAATCTTCTGAAAAAAGGGGTCACAGCATGGACTTTCATCTAAGACAACTGGCTTCTTCTTCAGGACGGCAGAAATCAGTTACCTTAATTGTGGGGCCAAGCACATAGTTGGGGCCCAGTAGTCAATAATGAATGAATGGTCCCCAGGGCTGTCATGAAGTGCATTGATGGTACTGTAGGTGACCAGACTGGGCTTTTCCTGGACTGATTCATGTGCACAAAGATTTCAAGGAGAGAGACTAGGAGGCGGCTGAGAACTCGGGCGAGATCTCAGAAAAGAGAGTCTTAACTAGAGGAGCCTTTGGGGTGGGTGGGGGGCCACTCTGGCAAACAGGCACTATTGAAGTCATGGGTGTGGATGAGATCACCCCCAGGAAGCGACGGGTGAAGAGGAGGCACCCTGAGACAAGGAGCAGTGGTCCAGGTCGGAGAAGAGCCTACAGAAGCTGAGAGACAGGAATCTGAGACGGAGCGGGGTCACCAGCATCTAGAATGAGACACTGCAGAAGCCATGCAGGCTGAAAAGAGGCCACCAGCCCTGGCAGGAGGGAAGTGCCCTTCACAGCAGTGCCTGAGCAACAGCCTGGTGTGGGCGGAAGCCAGACTGCGGGCCACAGATGGTTTGCCGACACTTGGAACTGGTTCCAAGCTTTCAAAGTGTTGAAACCAAAACAGAAACACATTTGGCGCTCACAGCCACACGGAGAACTGCATCTTAAGTAGCACCGGGGCTTGTTTCCAAATCAGGGCTTCGGGTCCAGGCCGACGGTTTGAGGGTCTGTAGTTTGCCACGTGGGATCTGGCTTCCTGAGAAACAGAGGTTTATTATCTGTTGATTTGGTGGCCCACTCTTGGTTGTATTAGCTCTCTACCCAGCGTGCTTATCTCCTCACAGGCCAGCAGAGTTCCCCAGCTCTAGTTTAGAGTATTAGTGACTCAGGGTCATTATCTTTCCTGGGCAATGAGTCAGGTGACCAGGACTTACTGCGGAGGCTTGTATTTAGCACAAAGAGCTCAGTACAAAGCCAGGGCAGAGGTGTTCTTGCTAACAACGAAGGAGCGGTCCCATCCTCCCCAAAGCTCAGAGACATCACCACGCCACTGCGCATGTGCCGTGTCTCCAAGCCATTCTGTCCTTTCACCCCCCATTACATCACCCTCTGGAAGGTGCGGGTCCACCAGAGGTCCCCAGGGTCTTTTCCAGCTCTGGAAGTAATTTGGTTTTGCAGTCAGACATTAGATGTGCAGAATGACACTAACGCCCTGGCCTGTGGAGAAATGAGACATGGAGAGGAGAAGGAAATAAGAGTCGCTTTGACTCACTCTCTTAAATCTCTAGGAGATGACAGATCACTCAAGAGCCTGCGGGGACCAGGCCCAGTCCCAGGTGTTTCTTGTGCACCCTCCATTCAGCAGTCCCGAGCCCTCCGGGGGGGCTCCCTCCCTCCCCACCCCCTGCCTACAGCTGAGGAAACTGGAGCATCAGGAGGCTAGGAACCTCCCACAGTGACATGAAGAACGTGTCCCATCTGGCACTTGAACCCGGTCTGCCCGACTCCAAAACCCACGTTCCCTTGCTAATCAAGGCAGCTTCAGTCAAAGACTCGAGGGAAAGGTCAAAGTCACCTTTGTGACAGACTCACAGGTTCATGTGGAAAGTCTCAGCCACCAGCCCCTTTTAGGAATTCAGATGCACCTGTCAGCTTTGGCCAATGCCAGAAGTCCCTGAGAAGACTTGAGACAGAAATATCCTACCACGTGGCCAAGAGAGATGGGAGACAGGCTCAGTTGGGAATCCTGCAAATGTAAATCAGAACCTCGCCCAGGTATGCATTTCATACTCTTCAGGTGGCAAAAAAAAAATATTAAAGTCTGATAATACCAGATCTGAGTGAAGATATAGAGCAGTGATAACTCTGAAACACCACTGGAGGGGACTCTGAATCCACTTTCAAGTAAACTCAAAAAACACATGATTCTACTCCTATTTCTACACCCCAGAGAAACACTTCCACATGGAAATAAGGAGACATGTACAAAGATGTTTATAGGCTCAGTGTGTATAACAGCAAAAGAGAGAAATAACAAGCTTTCTCTAGGCAAATGGATAAATAAATTATGGTATGTTAATTTAACAGAAAGCCAAGTAGCAATGAAAATAAATGAACTAGAACTATATGTTACTACACAGCCAACTCCCAAATGTTGTGCAAAAACAAAAGATTTAGATAAAGTTTGCCAACAAGCACAAGAGAGTGTCTAGGTTGTTAGGAATTTGTGAATATATACTAAAAAGTAGAAAGCATGCATAGGGATTATAAATGACAAATTCAAGAGAGAAGGTCCTGTCAGGAAGGTAGAATCAATGATAGAATCCAGAGAAGTGTGTAAGACCTTTGTTCATACATGTGATGCTTTATTTTTTCGTCTTGGTTGGATGGTCAACATGCAGGTGATTAACATATTAGTCTCTATTTTACATGTGCCTAAAATGACGCATTCATGATAAAAGTTATCTACTTGGCCAGTATTTGCAACAGCACGTTCAGAAGGCCAGTTCTGGGATATTAATAAGCATTAAAAAACATGTTAAGAGGTTCAATAAATTTGGGAAACACTAGCTTAAATGAAATTAAGCAGGCTTTTAAAAAATTCTCAGATCTTTTAACATCTTATATTTCTTATAAATCTCAAAGAGAAGGCTGTTCTATTAAATATCTAATATAGACCAGGGACCAGCAAACTCCAGCCTCCTGTTCCCTCTCTTTATAAATAAAGTTGTATGAAAAGCAGCCGCACCTGTTTTTTAGTATTTTCCGTGGCTGCTTTCCCCCTACAGTGGCAGAGGTAGGTTGCTATGGGAGAGACCATGTGGCCTACAAAGCCTAAAATATTTACTACCCAGCCCTTTACAGAAAAAGAGTGTCTTAGGGGGCTGGGGTTACTGTGAGGACATTTTAGGATTGTAACACTGGAACTTTGTCCTCATACCTCAGGAGTTGGTTTGTTTATCCATGAAAATTGTTATTAAAGAAGATCATCAGCTCTTTCTAGAACTCCTTGGAGGATGTTGTGTGCTTTTATCTTTGAATCTGTAGCACCTAGCACAGTAGCTGGCTATACTCACAGTTTCCTGTGTGCTTCACGAGTTTATTTAAATTTAAAAGCCATTTGTGGAATGGATTATTTAGAATATAAATTCGTTAGCCACAACAGATAGGCACAATACCTGGGCTTGATAAGACAGGGGGTTAAAATTTTCCCTCTCGTAACAATCCAGACAAGAAGTCTGGGGCTGTCCCAGCAGCTCCACCAAGTCAGAACCCAGGCACCTTCCCTCTTGTTGCTCAGCTGTCCCTTGGGCGGTACCTTCTCTGCATGCCCCACCCAGCAGGACATATCTACCCAATGGGAAGAAGGAAAGTAGGAGGACTTCCTATTGGCCAGCACTTAGTCATGTGACTGTGCATAGCCACAAAGGAACCTGGGAAATGTAGTCTTTCTTTAACAGCCATGTGGCCAGTTAACAGTCCTAGTCCTACAACAATACAAGAAGATAAGCAACTCTGGAGGACAACAACCATTCTCTGCCAGAAGGGAAGCATTAAGAGCTCACATCCTTAAACAGGGGTGACTCCTTTCTCTATAGGGAGACCCTATTTTTCACTTTTCTTAATAAGCCATGGTGCCAAAGCAAGACCTCTATAATGCTGCTTCATCATTGTCTACTAATGTGACAAGACATTCACGTCTTGTGATATGATATGAGCACACTCGTTCCATTCTGCTGGGTATTTGCAGCCCTTGCTTTTGAGATGAACCTTTTAAGTATATTCAGACAGACCCAGAATTTCCCAGGAGGCAAAGACACTGGTTTTTGCCACTAACTGGGCTTCCACTTCTAAAGGGGAAAGAAGGGTCCAGGCCCCTTGATGTCTTTCCCAAAGCAGACAGGCTAGCCACATGCGCTTTTCCTTATCCAAGGCAGATTTAATGAGCTGGTTCTTTTCTGTACTTTAGTAGCAGCATTAAATAGCAAGTAGGCACAATTTTGGGGCCAAGATTTCTCCTAGGAACTTCACAAGCATTATATGTTCCATTTGCTGCAATAATATAATTTTTTTCTTTATTAGAAAGGTGCACAGAAATCTTGGTGTAGCTTACTTCAGCACAAAGGACTCTCAATTTGTTAATCTTTTTGCTACCCAAAAGAAAAGGAAAAAAAAATCATCAACTCTAGAGCATGAAGACTGTGAAAGGGATTTAACAAAGGCTGTATAAGGAGGGGCCTATCCAAGACAGGCCCATAGTCTCCAATTTGCCATTTTATGACTCATTTCTGAAGGCACCATTTGATTGTCACACTTACAGAATCCTGTAATGGGAACGACTTGATATGTAAGAAGTGAGGCAAAAATGTTTTATTATCCTACACCAAGGTTTCTCAACCTCAGCACTATTGACTTTTGCAGCTGGATAATTCTTAGGTGCAGTAAGGATGGGATGTGGCTGCCTGGGGCATTATAGGATATCAACAGCGCCCTCGGTTCCACATAGTAGGTGACAGCAATGATGATCAAAAATATCTCAGAAATTGCCAAATGCACCTGAGTGTAGGAATACTCCTGCTTTTAAATAAGAACCCCCCTGGGGTCCTCCCTCTGTGCCCCAGCAGGCACCTCTCCCTCCTGCCTTCCTTCCTTCCTAACTCCTCACCCCTCCACCTTCCCATCTTGCTTCCTCACAGCAAGATCAGAATGAGACTTTCTTTGTGACTCTCTGGAAACCACTGGGCCGCTTTTAAATAAGAGTGTAACCAGCAACTCTCAGTCTTGTGGCCCCAGCAGGCTGAGTTTTAAACTGGAAAATAAGAGCCACACACAGTGGGACGCACCTGCAGCCCTGATGTGTGCCTCAGTGTCCTGCCAGACACCTGGGGGGTCACCACAGGCACACTCAGCACACATTGTCCCTGTGGGCCATAGAGATGTCATCAGATTCCATGGGACAAAAGCCCTGCTCTCCTGGACACCATCTGCTTAGGTCTGCAGACACCAACCCTCTCCCCAGAGGTAGAGAAAGCAGCCAGATTGGGCCTTTTCAGTTCCAGGCCAAGCGTGTGTCCACCCTGCCTAGGAGGAGAGGAGCCACAAGGGGCATTTATTTTCTTAGTTCAAGTATTGGACAGGTGACAGCTGCTTACAGGATGGCTCCAGAGTACGGCACTTCCCTGTGACATTATTTCTCACCTATGTAACAGGTCAGCCTGGGCAGGCTGATAGACTAACTGTGCCACACAGACCTTAGGAAGACCCAGCTTCCCTTCCTCTGGTTGCCTGGCAGTTCCTTTAGAGCAGAGGTCAGCAAACCATGGCCCCCAAGTTGTCCTCCTATATTGTTGTTTAAATAAAGTTTTATTGGAACATAGCCATGCCTATTGGCTTACATGTCACCTATAGCTGTTTTCAGCCCAGTAGCAGAGCTGAGAAGCCACAACAGAGACCATGTGACCTACGAACCTCAAATAGTGACTGTCTTGACTTTTAAGAAAAAGTTTGCTGACCCCGCCCTAGAGCATTGGCACCTGTGTGGTTAGAGCAAGGACAGGGACAAGTCCACTTACCGGTTAGAGAAGGGAACAAATGGAAAGCCACGGCTGGAAGCTTCCTCTTAGGCAATGACGTAGACAGTGGTATTTGGTAAATGTTCATCAAACAGCTGTCCCACGTCCCATGTCCCAAGAGCCATGATCTGTAGCGTTTTCCAGTTTCCATTGTCTGGATAACTTACTAAGGCTGATTTCAAGTCAGCAATGAGATGTCACTGGACAGGGGGTCAAGGAGAGGCACATAGCTGGCTTTGCAAGCCAGTAAGATCCGGTTCCAGCTGGAACAGAAGTCACTGTGTCACTCCTGCTTCTGTTTTGTGGGTGAGGACTGAATCACTTGGCCATAGCTAGCCACACAGGGTGGGGACGTGCCATCCCCAGCTGAGTGCAGTGTGCCCAGCGGGACTTGTGAGGGCAGGTGATTCTCTGTTCCTATAAGAAGAAGTGGAGAACGGGTGCCGAGGTGGGGGCGGGCAGGTAGATTGCCACCCCTTCTTCCCCAGGTGATAAGTGCTTCAAGACACCAAAGCAGGACAGGGAAGCTGAGATGTGGGCTGGGCCAGGGAGAGAGGCCACTGCCTAGGAAAGAGTGGAACGGAGCACCAGGCAACTGTCATCAACTCAGAATGTCCTACTTGGAAGCACCCAAGAGCTCGCCAGCCCTGCCCTCATTTCATAGATGAGGAATCTTATGAGAAATAAGGTGACTTGTCGCCTGCCTGGTGGTTGATAGAGCCGTGACAGAACCCCGTTTTCCCGGCTCTCTTCCTGCCTTGCGGGGTGCTTCCCCAAGTGTCCTGCGGAGCCTGGGTGTTTGTCTTTCCTCTCTAACTCTGGCCGTGCCTCAGAACCCCCCTGTACACCAGGCTGCAGGCAGCCATGTCAGCCAGTCAGAGCTGCTGCCCGAGAGGTGACCCGTTGGCTGTCCTTGGCTGGGGTGTTGTTTGGCGCCCCGTGGGGTTCCCCAGAGACCCTGGAGAGGGCGCTGTCTGTTGAGCGCGTGGAGTGCTGCAGACAGCTGGCACAGGGCCACATCAGCCTAATCCATGGTCATCGTCAGCGTCGCACCTCCCACCCAGGTGCGCATCCACCTTCAGAGAGGGTCCAGCCTGGCCAGAAGGGACGCGCATGCTCAGTGCACTCCGTTCCATGGAACCCTTCCGCGCACTTGCTGTTCTTGGCATCTTATAGAGGAGGAGGCAGAGGTCGGGACGTTGCTCAAGGTCATGCAGCAAAGCCTAAAGAGGTTGTGTTAGCAGCAACCTCCAACCAGCGGCTCTCCCTGCCACCTGCAGCGAGTTCCCGAGCGTTCAGAGGCGACATCAGCATTATCGTCCTCCCCTACAAGTCAGAACTCAGAGTGCCCAGGGAGAAAGGGAAAGGCTGGGGGCGTGGTCCTCAGTTCCCATTTTGAGTTAGAGCCGTTTCTCTCATTCTTGTCCCCGGGGACCTTCGTTTTCAGTGGCACTGTCACCTGTGCAGCCTCATACCCTCCTTGTTGGTGGCCTCCTCGTAAGGATAGGGCCATGTCTGATGCACCGGCTGCTGGACCCCAGCATCTAACCTGGTGCCTAGACCGTGGCAGGCGCTCAGGACGGGCATATGGGTGAAGGAAGGAATCCCAGCGCTTGGCTTGGACCGCAGCCTCTCCAGCGTGGAAATCACTTCCTGTCCGTCTCTGCATCCACAGGGTGGGTACTGCCCAATGGTGAACTCTGGATTGGGCAGGACCAGAGCGGGGGGACTCGCACAAACACAAGGGCAACTGAAGCCTAGACTGTGGAGTGACACAGATCTGGGCTGATGGAGGGACACGGAGCCAGGTGACTTAGGAGGAGATGCTTCGCTCCTTGGAGTCCCTGTTTCCTAAGGTTGTGATGGGGATTCTAAAACTTGCCCTTGAGTTTAAGCCAGAGGTAAGTGGGGGCTGAGTCAAGCTGCCTGGGTTCCCTGCCATCTCCACCACATAGAGCTGTGTGACCTTGAGAAAGTGGATCTCAGAGCCTCTGTCTTTTGTTCTGCAGTTTGAAGTTTATTTTGGAGATTAAGTGAGGTTAATCTTAATGTGAAAAGCTTAGCAAATGGAGCACTATTTACAGATGCCTGTCATTGTATTAATTGTAGTGTGTTCAGGCAGCTGTTCTCTGTTTACTGTTTCTCTGATTGTTCGTACCCTTGCTGTCTTCCCAGAGAGCTAGTCTGACCAGTGGCCTTGGGGAGCCAAACTGTAACCCACATTAGGGACCCTTGGGGCCTAGGCAACATAGTGGGGCTGTGTCCTCTCATTTCCTTCCCAAGACAGCCAAACACCTCAGACTGTACCCTGCAGTGGTAGGCTTCTGGCACTTTCTGTGTGAGCCTCTCTCCTCATGTGGTGGCCTCTCTCCTCATGGGGTCCCTGAACAGGCCCCTGGCTGTTGCCTCAGAGACAGGCCTTGGAAATCTCCCAATCCCAGATGGCCAGCCTGTTGGTGATGCCCGGATGAATGGGAGCAAAAGCACGTGGGCAGTATGCATGGAAAGCTACAGCCAGGAGCTTGGGCCCAGCAAGTGAGAGGCCTCAGTGGGGCTGGGCCCAAAGTGACCAGGCTACAGAACAGCTGCGAAAGGCCTGGGCATCCAGGAAGGGCCTGCCTGGGACTGGAGGATGTTGAGGGCTGGTCAAATCCCTGGAGAGAGGACCCACAATTTCAGAATCCTAGTCATGAGTGTGTGGTTCAAGTTTGGGGCAGCTGTTACCCCATTACACATGGTGCTGAGTGGTTCAGGAGTATTTTCCCTTTACACTTCTTTATAGGTTTTGTCAGTGAGCGCTGTATCATCATCCCTGTTTTGCAGATGGGGAAACTGAGGCTTAGAGAGGCGACCTGCCTGAGGTCCCAGAGCCAATAAGAAGGAGTTTGGGGATGTGAGTGCCGGGCTCAGGTACTGGGCTGGACTGCTCAGTGAGAGCACAGGTCAGACACTCAGCCCTGCCAGGTCCCTTGCTGGTAGAACTGGACAATGGTCATCCTTAAGTCCTCCTAGGAGAGGATCAGTTGAAGTAGCAGAAACTGAACACTCAGCACAGTGCCTGGCCACAAGTAGTGTGCAATCAGGGGTGGCCTTTGTAATTTCTCACTGTGGGGGTGGTCTCAGGGGCCTCTGGGATACAGATTTCTGAGATCTGGTATGAGGATCCTGTGGAACCTGTGCTTCCAAACCAGAGCAGCCCCTGTGGGCCAGCAGATTGCCCAGCGGGGACGTGAGGAGTGACTCCATCAGAAGCCAGTACTGGGTTCACATCCTGACTCCTTATTAGCTGTGACCGGGAGCAAGTGTTATCACTGGGAGAGGGTTTGTCCCCTGCATTCATACGTTGAAGGCTTGGTCTTCATTGTGATAGTAAAAGCTTTCAGAGATAGGGACTCAGAGGTCACTGGGATGGCTGCCCTCCAAAGTGATTACTGTTGTTCTCCTGGGACCCTGGTTAGTTCTTAAGAGATTGTGATAGAAGAGCAAGATTGGCCCTGCCCCACTCTGGTTCCTGTCCTGACATGTGATCTCTCCCTCTTATGCACGCTCCTGCCACAATGGTGTCTGCCACGATGTGTCACATCAGGGAACTTTACCAGAGGTAGAACTAAGGGGGTCTCCCAATCTTGGACTTTCCGCCTCTAGAACTGTGAGTTAAATGAAGCTGTTTCTTTGTAAGTACTCAGTTTCAGGTATTTTGTTATAGCAGCAGAAACAGACTAACACAACCAGTTCATTAACCTCTCTGTGCCCTCTTTTCCTTATTTGTCAAATAGACTTAAAATATTGTCCAACTCACAGGATAATCATGAGAATTAAACAAGTTAACACCTGTTAAAAGCTTAGAGTGCACTTGGTGTGGAGTTAAGTGCTATGTGAGGGTTTGTTCAATAAGTGAAACACAGAAAGTAATGTATGAGAAAACTAAAGGAGAGGAAGCAACGTGGCGCAGGGTGACCCAGCGGAGAGTCACACTGCATCTGACCCTCAGGGTGCCCAGGAGCTGCCAGGTACCTTCTGGCACCAGAGGGGTTGGGATCAGCCCTAGAGCAGACACAAAAAGAGAAGGATCCCTGTTGGGCAGGCCCACAAAGGGCTCTGCCTTTTCTCACTTTCCGGACTGTTCCAGAAACTGTGTTTTCGTGTGATACTCACTCTCCTGAGCCTCTGTCAAATCGCCTGCAGTTGACCTGCAAAACCATGTGGGGCCGGGGGGCAGCCTTTCTGGGAGCCGGGCTTCCCCCATGGGGAGAGGATTGCCTGGATTCTGAAGGTACTTGTTAGACACAGTGTCTCATTTGAGACCTTAAGAAGCACAATGATGAGGCTCGCAAGTTCAAAGCCAGCCTCAGCAACTTGGCAAGGCCCTAAGCAACTCAGCGAGGCTTTGTCTCAAAATAAAATATTTAAAAAGGGCTGGGGATGTGGCTCAGTGGTTAAGCACCCCTGGGTTCAATTCCTAGTGCCAAAAAAAAAGAAGCAGCAGCAGCAGTAGGAAAGCAGTGTTCTGTGTGTCGTCTGTGTATGTACTTCTCCCAGATATGATATATTCTTTCCAAACAGCTGTGTTTGGCTTTGTAAATTTATAACAGTTGTGATATGAGGAATCTGACGTGTAACGAGAACTGTGTGCTAAGCACTGTACGCGGATTATCTCGTTTGATCGACACCCAAAACCCTGTGAGGACGGCATTATTACTAAAGCTTCTTTTACAGATGAGAAAATCAAATCACAAAGTGGCTAAGTAACCGGCCCCAAGATCACACAGTCACTGTGTCACAGAACCGGGACTTGAACCCAGGGAGGGAGAGTTGGCGCTCATAGCTTCTATACTGGCTTTAAAGGATAGTAATGCACACGGGGATCCGGGGGTCACCAGCCTGCGTCTGTCTCTTGGAAGGCATCGAGAGATCAGCCGTCTGCCGTCTCCTGTCTTGGGGGGGAAAAGGCAGCCCAGTCCCTTGCCGAGCCAGGCCCCCTGCAGGCCTCTGGAAAACATCTTTCTCAAGTCACTCACATCCCTGAAGTGGTGGAAGATATTGAGCAAGTCTCTCGGGGCTGGACCACTTGAGAAATCAGAAAAATTGACCAGCTCGGGAGCTGAACGTCTTACTTAAATTGATCAGCTCTTTGATTGCGTTGTTGAAAAGCCACTCAAGGGGAAAACCACAAAGCTGGTCAGCTTCTGGTGAAGCCCCCGGTGACTGGCTTAATAGACTGCTGCATAGATAAGTCAGGCACAAAGGAGAGCACACAGAGTTGTTCGGGCCACCGGGGGACCTGCTGGTTGACAGCAGTGGAGATCCTACAGGGACTTCCAGAGAGAGTAAGTGGAGCTCCGGGCCCTGTTCACAGGAATGTTGCAGGATTAAATTCTCTAACAAACTGGGTTGAACAGAAACCTATGTTTTCACACTTTTGTAGGAAATGTTTCTCACCCGTTTTGCTTTTCTTGTTCCGTAGGCAGAACTCTATTTACTTTGTGGGTCCAAGGGAATCTTGATAAACAGGTGGTTCCTGGGGCCTGCTTTCAGGAATGATTGGTGCCAAGACCTCCAAAATAGGGAAAGGACCATCTCTTTAAAAATACCTGGTGTTGGACTGGGGCTGTGGCTCAATGGTGGAGCGCTTGCATAGCATGTGTGAGGCACTGGGTCAATCCTCAGCACCACATAAAAATAAAGGTGTTTTTTTTTTTAAATAATGCTTTTTTTAAAAAAATACATGGTGTTGGGAAGAGTAGATATCAGCAGGCAAGAGAAGAGAATTAGATCCTGATCTCACAGCATAAACAAAAATCAACTCAAGCTGGGCTCAGTGGCACACACCCCTAATCCCAGCATCTTGGGAGACTAAGGCAGGAGGATGAAGAGTTCAAAGCCAGCCTCAGCAACTTCACAAGGTGCTAAGTAACTCAGTGAGACACTGTCTCTAAATAAAATACAAAAAAAAAAGGGGCTGGGGATGTGGCTCAGTGGTTAAGTGCCCCCAGATTCACTCCCCAGTACCAAAAAAAATAAATCAAATCGAAATGGATTCAAGACTTAAATGTAAGACCTGAAACTGTAAAACTACTAGAAGAAAAACTTAGAGTTTTGCTCCATGACTTGGGTCTTGAAAGTGATTATGTGGATACATT
Source organism: Marmota flaviventris (assembly GCF_047511675.1). NCBI lineage: Eukaryota > Metazoa > Chordata > Mammalia > Rodentia > Sciuridae > Marmota > Marmota flaviventris. The sequence goes on along the minus strand of NC_092500.1, from coordinate 14,686,042 downwards.
CCCCAAAGCATAGACGACAAAAGCAAAAAATAGACAAAGGGGATTGAGTCAAATTAAAAGCTTCTGCACAGCAAAGGAAACAATCAACAGAAGGAAGAGAAAACCTACAGAATGGGACAGAGTATTTGCCAGCCATACACCTGATAAGAGGTTAGTATCCCCAAGACATAAGGAACTCAACTCAGTAGCAAAAAAACAAATAATTAAAAAATGAGTAAAACATCTGAATAGACTCTTCTCAAAAGAAAACATGCAAATGGCCAAGATGTGTTTGAAAAATGTTCAACATCGCTAATCAGGGAAAGGCAAATTGCAACCACAGTAGGGGAGGGAGCACCTCACACCTGTTAGAATGGCTGCTAACAAAAAAGATGAAAGATCAGTGTGGGCAGGATGGTGAAGAAAAAGGAGTCCTCGCATCTGTTGGTGGGAGAATAAATTCATGAAGCCAGAATGGAAAACATTATGAAGGTGCCTCTGCGGGCCCTGGGTGGGGGGCGGGATTTTATCCTCAGTACCCTGGCAGCCTTGGAAGGCGGTAAGTGGGGCATGCCGGGTCCTGTTTATGCTGGCGCTCACTCTGGTCTTGGGTAAGAGAGGGGGTGTGAGTGGGGAGAAGATTGAAAGCAGGAGGCTCCAGGAGGCATGGAAGTGGTCCAGCCACAGGTAGAGGTTCAGCACTCAGGACCAGGGTAGGGGCAGGCGGTGGAGAGAAGGAGATGGATTTGGGAAATGGATTTGGAAAATCAACAGTCCATGGAATGGATACAGGATCTGGGTGGATAATGTGGTGGGTGATCAGGGACAGGTTTGGAGGGTGGGACCAGGGGTGTTCATAAGAACTTCCATTTGGGACATGCAGTTGGAGGGTCTGAGAGACATGGAGAGATTAGCTCAAGCCGGAGCCGGATGTATGGAGACGTTGGCATGGTGGAGCTTGCCAGGTCCCGCCGAGCAGGATGGGATGGGATGTCAGGTCACCCAGCCAAATCCTGGCTCGTCCCTTAATCAACTCTGAGACCTGGGTCATTCCCTGTCCTCAGTTTCCCCATCTCTGGAGTGAGTCTTCTAATAGCACTTAGATCACCAGCTTGTTGTGATATTTGTATGAGTTAATACACGGAAAGAGCTGAGGTTTCAGTAATAAGTATTCAATAAATGTCAACTTCTCGTAATAACAATTATCATCATCAGCTTAGCTGCAGTAATTTTTTTGCCATTTGTCTATTTCTAATTAAAATCAAGGACCTGTGAGGCTGGTAAACACTTCTGATTTTCTTGGATTTATCTGTTTATGAACCTGTGAGCTCTGAACAGAGGATCGGTCTCCCTCCTCCAGGGCTCCTCAGCACGAGGCCTGGTGCACAGTAGGTGCTCAGTAATGTTTACCCAGTCACGTGGAAGTAGCCTGACTGCAGGGGGAGAAAAGCTTACTGGAATGAGTCCATGGAGCATTGATGCCATCACAAGGGACTCAGGAGACAGACAAAAAAGAGGAAATGACAGGAAGGGTTTTTCCGTGACAGTGACGGTTGATAGCATCTTTGTCCCAAGATGGAGCTCTGGCTTCCATAACGCAGCCTCTTCCAGATTGGGTAGCAGTCTGTTGGGAGAAAGGTTGTCCCTGGAGGGAAAGGGGAAGTACTGGAGAATGATATTGGCCAAGTGATATCGTCATATACTGTGTGTGTGTGTGTGTGTGCAAATATGGAACAACAGATCACACTGTTACGTGTGACCCATAATGCACCGATAACAATATGGAAAAATAAATAAAGATGAGGTAGAAAATTAAATAAATACAATAAAAATTGGTGGAGAGGGCGGGAGGTTGTTCCTGCAGTGTGTCAAGTCTGATAGCTCTCCAAGATTTGGGCACACACACACACACACACACACACACACACATACCAGTGTGAGGTACAGATACAGGATCTTGCCCTGTTACTCTTCAGCCATCATTAAGGACCATTGGTCCCTTGAATTAAGGCTTCTGCCCCACCAAGGATCCCTCCCCTCTGGAGACAGGCAGACACTTTGGAGGGATCCAGGGTTTCTCTGTGTATTCTTCCTGGGAGATAGTTCTGCCTTTTCCCAAATAAAAGATGGGACCGCCAGTTAATTTCAGACACAGTGGATCACGTTTTAGTATAAGTGTGTCCCGTGCAATATTTCTTTGGTATTTTTTAAATTGCTTGATCTGGTAACCCTAGCTGCAGGAGACCCAAATTCAAAACCTCCGTGAGTAAGCCAAGAAGCCCTGAGGCACAGCCCGGTCTGTGCCCTAGAAGCTTATGTCTTGGTTGCTGATGCCATGTCTGAAGCCAGGCCTGTGGTCCAGTAGTCCTTCCCACCTTGACCCAGGTGGCCTCCTGGAGACCCTGCCAGCAATGTTGGGGTGGTTGACTCTCCTACCTGCCACGGAAAGGCCTTGATCCTGGAGTCCAGGTCCTGGCCAGTTGTAAGCTCCCCAATACTTTTCATTGTCCCTCCCAGGGCTCTCATACAAATAGACCCCGGGAGGCCTGGCTGGACGCCCATTTCCTGAAGTGTGGATGCAGGTTAGATAGACCCCACCCATCTCAACAGCAGGCCTCGGGTCTCAGGGCCCTGTGTCTATCTGCTCCGCATCGGCTCCCCCTGGTGGCCAAAAGCCCGCTCCTCGGGTCTGGCATCTCCTCCAGCAGGGTCCCTTTTCTGGGACCTCCTTCTGCCCAAGGCTCCACAGCCGGCCGGGCAGGGATGAATGGTAGCCAGGTAGCCAGGACCTGCAGCAGGCCAAGGGCAATCGCCTCCGTCCACTTCCCAGGCTCTCTGGGTGGCTCAGCCCCAGATCCCAGCCTTACTGGTGAGTGGGACCCTCCGTGCCATCAACGCTCTGGAGGATCAGCCCCTCCCATGTCCTCCAGGGATGAAAAAGAAGGTGGCGGCCCACTGGCTTCCTGCCACCACAAGCAGGGTAGGTTCAGGCAGGCATCCTTACAACCAGCCCGGAGTATGAACGTCTGGCCTCTTTGCTCAGCTCCCCGCCTCTGACAGCAAGCAGAGGGGATTTGAAGAGGTCAGGGTCAGCTCCAGCTCCTGCTGACACAGTGGGCGTCAGCTGGCCTCTGGGCCAGCCTGAGTCTGAGCAGCAGGCACCCTGCAGGGTGGAAGGCAGAACCTCGCACTCAGTGCCAGCGCAGCACCCCTGCCCTCCCTCGGCCCCTGCCACTCTCTGCCTGGTGGACGCAGCTCTGCTCAGCGACTCACTCAGCACTGACCCATCTCCTGCTTTCTCTCCCATCCTTCCTGCCTCTGAGGACTGCCGGCCAGCCATGTCCCTCTGCCTGCTCAGCCACCCTCACTGGCCTTTGAAGATAAAGCCTGAGCCTTATGGACTAAGCAGAGGTCCCCTGGCATCTTGCCCCTGCCACCGTTGGCTTCTGGCACTCTCTGCCCAGAAGCACTAAATCTCCACGGTGACCCTCACTCTGCCTGCCACGTCCCCCCTCCAGACTTTCCCCCTCTCTTCCCCAGTCCCCTTAAGGCACAGCTCAGGGTCAACTCCCCCAGGAAGCATGGCTGGATCCCCTGGACTCTGGTCCAGCTTCCTCATCTCCCCACAGTGCACTTGCCCTGGGGCAGTGCCTGTCTCTGAGCCCTCAACTCTTGCGTTTGCCACATTGAATGACAACAGCCCGTGCCTGCATCCCCTCTCCTTCCAGGGAGTGGGCTCCTAGAGGAGGGGCAGTGACCTGTTTTCCTTTGTGTTCTCAGCACTTAGAGCAGAATTTGATACAAGCTTAATAAATGCATAGTGGTTTAATAATTAATTAGTGGATTCATTCTCCAGGAGAAGGAAGTGACATCCTTTATAACCAGAATTTGTCACCAGTTTGGTGACCCTCCCCACCCTCTCCTTAGCCTCGTTCTCCTGCCATTCCACCAGCTGACAGTTTCAATGCACCTTGTCAAATATGCTCTTGAGTCGTTTCACAGGTTCTCGGTCTTGTTCTTGGAAGGTCGGGAACACCCATTCTGTGTTCATTCAACTCGCATTCCTGAGCACCCCACGTGCCGTGTGCCCAGTGGCACTGGGATGGAGAGAGATGCAGACAAAGTCCCTACTCTCAGAACTCCCCAGCCTAGTGTGAGGAGCAGACAGGAGAATGGGCGAACAGCAGATGCTGACTGGGGACAGTGTCACATAGTAGATACACAGGCCCGCTCTTCACACGGACTACCCTGGTCCAGATCCCAGCTCTGCCACCTGCAGACCACATGGCCTTGGGAAGGCCCCTTACATGCTTCTGTTGCCCCAGGTTTAAAGAGAGGTAATGACAGTATCCAACTCTGGTTTTATGGGCATTCATTGAATTTTTTCACTCCAACAGTTTAGCAGAGCGCCTACCCATGTAGACATTCAGTAAATATTCTCCATATGATTCTTAGGCCAGTGTACTGCAGGAGCCCAGAGGCGGTGGAGCAAGCCTGTCATCCAAGCAGCTCTGGAAGCTGAGGCAGGAGGATCACCAGTTCAAAGCCAGCCTCAGCAAAAGCAAGGCCCTAAGCGACTCAGTGAGACCCTGTCTCTAAATAAAATACAAAATCGGGCTGGGATGTGGCTCAGTGGTTAAGTGCTCCTAAATTCAATCCCCAGTACACACACACACACACACACACACACACACAGAATGGCAGCAGTTATAAAGGACAAAGATCAGGATCAGGAGGAAGTCTTTTTCAGAGCAGCCTAGGAACTGGCTAGTTACATGAAAAGCAATGCAAGGGCCTCGTGCTCCCCAAGGAGTTTGCTGGGCAAGGACCAGGCCCCGGGGAAGCTGCCACACCCCCATGACCTTCTCTTCCTCCTTCAGGGCAGACGACTGCTTCTGCGCTTCTCGGAAGCTGGATGCGGTGGCCATCGAAGCCAAGTTCAAGCAGGACCTGGGTTTTCGGATGCTGAACTGCGGGCGGACGGACCTTGTGAAGCAGGCGGTGTCTCTGCTGGGGCCTGATGGGATCAACACCATGAGTGAACAGGTACAGGCTCCAGGGGTCTGAGCCAACACCACCGCCTCCAGCACCACCCCACGGCCAGATGGAAACAGCCGGCGCTGGGTTGCGGCGCCCCCTGCTGGCCGCTTAGGTTGCCCTTTTTTAAAAGGTTTTTTTTTTAATATATATATATATAGGGTTTTTTTGGTTCTGCCTGTCTGCTACTGCACAGGACACATCCAGGCTGGTGTCACCAAACTTTTAGACTATACTGAAGAGACACAGTCAGTCTGTAGACCCTAGGAGGCAGCTCAGAAATAGGCAGCATCCCCTCTCCACCACCAAAATCCTGAAACTGGTACAGGGAGAGTGGCTGGTGTCTCTCACTCAAGGAGATGCCCCGTGAGGGGAAATGTCAGGGACAGAGAAACAAGCAGCAGTGAATTCCAACGGGAAGTGACTAGGGACAAATGGGGTTGCTTTGCATGGGCAGTTCACACAGTGAGTTCCAGGAGGGGAGGGCAGGGATGATTTATTTAATTACAGCTAACAGTTTTCTCGAGAAATACTAAGTCTCCCTGACACACAACAAACACATACTTCCATTATTTAAAAATTATATTCTATCTCACTTTTTTGACATTTTACATTAAAGATAATATTATTGAATTTTTTTAAAAAATCATTTTTTCATTTGCTGTACCTCGATGATGGATATTTAGGTTGCTTCTAATTCCTTTTATTAATGAGGCTGAGCTAAATGTACTTGCAGAAGCCTTTGTGCAACTCCCTGATTATTTCATTATGGAAATTCTTAAAAATGGAAGCAGTCGCTCGAACACACCAGCCTTTCTTAGGGTCTCAGTCTTCAGTTATTTCCAGAAGCTGTTTCCTTTTCCCCACCCTCCAGCTAGCTTTTCTGTTTTTTTTTTTTTCCAATCTACTTAGAATAACTCTTTATATATTAGACACAGCCCTTTGCTATAATGTGACAAAAATGTTTCCATGTACGTTTTATGTGAATTTTGTCTATAATGTTTTCGATTTTATTACCTCATTGCTAGGATGATTTTCCTCTGTGATTTCTTCCATGACTTTTATGTTTAGAAATGGATCCTGAGACCAGTTAGATATCTTTTAGGGTTTTAATTTTTTCTCTAGCTATCTCTAACCAAGCTAGAAATGTGCATGGTGTCTGGTGGGAGATAAGGTTCTAACTTGGATGGTTTTCCAAATAGCTGCCTTCCCAACACTGTTGGTTGGAAAACCCACCCCTCCCTTCTGTGGGCTGTGGTACTTGGTTGGTGATGAGCAGGAGTCGGGAGCAGCTGTGGTATTCCTGAAGCCATCTCTCCTTGGCTTGCCTTTTGCTTGTCAAAGACAATGTCAATCCACTTTCAGTGAAGGGGGACACCACATGCTCAGGGGCATCTGGTTACCCTTGACGTTGACCAGCTAGTTTATACAGAGCCAGGAGGATGCTTGTTATATCATGAGAGAGAAAGGATGGAGGAGCAGCATTCATCAGTTAAATAGCTGAGGGCTGATGTCACAGAATCCAGAAAGTCCTAAGAGTCCTAAATCAAAATCAGCCACTTGTTTTAGGAAATGCTCTGAGGTCTGTTGCACCCTGAGTCAGACAGACAAACCAAAATCCTCCAAACTCAGCAAAGACAAATACCCAAAGGGCAACGTGAGCTCCCTTTCCCTTCCGCCGTGGTTTCCAGAGTGCACAGGGCTGTGGTCCGAGTCACAGGGCTGCACATGTGCTTTAGACCTGCTGGATTTTGAGCCCAAGCAGCTCCCCCTGCACTCGCGTAAGACGTTCCATTTGTTTCTGTTGCCTGACCACAGCCACCTTGTAAACCTCTCCATTCTCTGGTTTTAACTCACCGCAGGGCATGACCCCCCTGATGTACGCCTGCGTCCGTGGGGACGAGGCGATGGTTCAGATGCTGCTGGATGCCGGAGCTGACCTGAATGTGGAGGTGAGGGTGCAGAGGACTTCAGGGCCCCCAGAAAACCATGAGAGGGGGGCTTTGCCTTCAGGAGCCATGGCTGTGTGCTCATTTCCACCAACAGATCCCTCCTCGGCCCTGTAGTGATTGTGGTCCCACTGAAACTGCCTGACAGATTCTGTGCGTCCTGAGGCTGCAGCCCAGCCATGCCCCGAGGGGCGTCCTGCATGTATGTTCCATCTGAAAAAACCATCGAGGCTGCAAGGAGCAGTGGCCACTGTTGGCTCAGCAGTCCCACACTCCTGCCAATCCATTCCTTCAGGGACGGGGCAGAAAGCTGTCCGGAGCCGTCAGCCGGTTCCCTCCACCTGATCAGGCCACAGAGGATGCTCTGGCCATTCTCCCAGGCTGAGGCTTCCCTGCTCTGATCCTCTACCCTCCCCACCAAACCCTGATTGGCTCACCTCCGCTGAATTGACAGGTCTTAAAGCTCATCCCAAGGCTTCCTTGGGGCAGTGGGGTAGAGCGGCAAGTGTGGTCCCCCACTCCCACAAGCGTTAGAATTTGACAGACTTGAGTTCAAGTTCTGAAATCACCTCCTCCATACTGACCTGCTTTGGAGCTGGGCAAGTGGCGTAACCTCTCTGTCTCCATCTGCAGAGTGGGAGAATAATCACAGCTTTGCAAATGGTTATCAGAAGAAATAAATGTGACCGTACCTAGCACAGGTTGGCGACCTCATTGAAGTATTGCTCCATCCCACCCCAACCTTAAAGTAGGGGAAACCCCATTCTTCCCCCCTTTCCTGTGCTTTCTGAAGACCACTCCCCCTGGAAGCCAGATAGTGGCAGTCTCAGACACCAGAGAGATTGGCATGCTGCTATCATCTTGCCGTAATTCTGGAAAACCTGTTTGGTCCAAATTTAGATGCCCTTCAGTCTCATTACTATATTTTTTTAAATTAACGAGTATGGTTTTGGATCTTACAAGTTTCACATATGTGGAGATTTGCCATCCCCGTGGTGAGTCCTAAGCACCGTGCAGACACTGGGGGGGCTTTGGGTCCTGGTGGGGTTCTGGGCTGCTCCCCTCCAGCCCATCCCACGAGTCTCGGCTCAGCGTCTTCATCCAGCACAGTGACCTGAAATGCAGGCATCGAGGTTGCGTGGCCCCAGAAGCACTGGGGATGAGAAGCACAAGTGATTGCGAATCGTGCCAGACCCCGCCCACAGATTCCCTGCTGTGTCTTGGCCTGGGGTACATTGAGACCCCCATCCCGAAAGATCTGTCTCAGATTGCCCGCTCGCGTTGTGTCCAGGGAAAGCTGCGTGTCCCCGCTTCCAGGAACTCCAGGGTCCCTATCAACTGGAAGCCAGCAGGAGGGTGGAATGAGGAAAGCGTGGGGTGAGCGCGAGCAGTCCGTGAAGCCCCCTCCTTCAGAGGGGTGACGGTCTTCCCTGGAGTGAAAGCTTCGAGTGGACTACGGGGGTGGGGGAGGGGGGTTGCTGCCCCTCTTAAAAGTGCGGATGGAACATAGTGATGCTTCTTTGCTGTCTGACATCCTGCAGCCCTCAGAACATCCCCCCTCAAGCAGAAAGAGGAAAGGGACACTCAAGGGAACTTGCTCATTCAGTAGAGAAGCGTCATTCCTGCTTCCCCAGGGATCAGCAGTCACCCGTTCATTCCCCTCAGAGGAGGAGGGAAGGAGCCCTTTTTGGGCACGGGGGATATAAAGCCACTGAGAAATTTTCTCCCTGCCCCATGGATAAAAATCTCCAAAACAGTTCCCTGACTTCGGGGGGTTGCTGCAGCCTCTGTTCCTACAAACACAAGCAGGTTCAATGCCCACTTGGTAGGAGGTGTTTGGGGCATCTGCCAATACCTCCCAGAGCACCCTCCAGGATGTCTTCTTTATCCATCTCTAACCTACATTTAGGGTACAGATAGGTCAGACTTGTTAGCCTAAGTATTGCGAAGATCACATTTTGAAAATAACTTCGATTTGTTTATAGGTTGTCAGTACTCCACATAAATATCCATCCGTCCACCCTGAGACCCGCCATTGGACGGCTCTGACTTTTGCTGTGTTGCATGGACATATTCCTGTAGTTCAGGTATTAATGGATTCCACATCTGACCTTTCTCCTATGTGACGCAAATCTAAACCTCTCCCAGCATGCATATCCCATGAGATTCATATTGGTTAATGGCAATTACCTGCAGTGTATATTTATATCACATGAAAAAAAATATATCATTTGTCTTGATCTGTTTGGCCCAGCTTTAACCAATATGAAGTGACCACGTAACCACACAGCACCTCACACACAAGCGGCAAGCCTGCAGAGTTCTTCCTGGCCGCTCTGGGGTGGGGTCTCGACTGTTGTTTTGTGGATTTGCTCATTTTGTTTGTCATAACGTGAACATGAGATCAGAGGTGTGACTCTGGCGTTTCGTAGAATCTAGTGGTTTCCAACCAGTGGAAAGAAGCATCCAGATCACCAAAGGAATGTTTCCAAAGAACGCTTGCTTGGGTCCCCTTCTTGAGAATCAGGAGGAGGAGGTCTGGAGTAGGGTCTTAGCACATGTGTTCTGAAACAGCCTCAAGTATGGGGACATGCATATAAATATTATCACCTGTGTTTTTCATGGCTGTTGAGGAGTTGGTGTTCAATGAATAGAACACCTAGCACGTTCTGGGTTTTCAACTGGGTCTTTACTTTATTGGAAAAGAAAGATCAACTTCCTGGTCAATGACACCTGGCCCCATAGTAAATACTGAGCTTTGAGGACAGCAGGAACTTGCCTCCTTTAGTGTTGTGGCCCCTGGCTCTGAATTCTGTGCAGAGCAGAGGACAGCGTTGCAGGGACAGCTCAGCAAAGCCGAAGCGTCACAGGATCCCTTTGTTGTTTCCTGGGTCATGAGCATCCTTAGGACAGATCCAAAGTGAGGTTTCAGGAGGCTGGGTGTGTGATGTGTCACCCTGAGAGCTGGCTTCTGCCCACTCCCCTCCTAACAGAGGAACCCAAGAAAGAAGGGGTCAGATGGTGGTCTAGTGGACACAGAAGCCATCCTTTAACAGGCAGCATGAACCTTTAAACCAGGAGTGGAAACATAGGAAGCCAAGCAGATCCTCACAGAATTCAGGCCACCTGTTGAGGCGGCTGTAGGTGCAGGCAGCGCTAGCTAGGTAGTCAAAATGGCGCATACCATCCCCACGTTACATCAGTGATGTTAACAGTACCTTCACTGTGAACACAATCCCGCATGGACAGAATCTGCCTCCCTTAAGATGTCTTTGGGAATGCCCAGAATGGAGTCATTGAGAGGCATACCTTCTGGAAGCTCACTCTGCCACCTTATAAAACTTAGCATTTCCTAACCTGTCCTGAAGCCCATCTGCGGGGGTTCTCGGAGAGACTCTCATCCTGCTTGATCAAGAATGTCCCCCACATTAGTCAGGACTCCTGAGAGTCTGTGGCTATAAGCGGCCACTCCAGTGTCCTCTGAGGCTCCGAATGAGGGAGTCCCCCCAGCAGTCTGGTGCCAAGGACTCCTGACTTAGTGCTTCCAGAAACTTTAATGTACCTCCAAATTCCCTGGAGATGTTGTTAAAGTGCAGACTCTGGTTCAGTGGGCCTGGGGTGGGCCAGACAGGCAGTCTTTCTAACAAGCCCCCAGGTGAGCTTGACGCTGTTGTGCATGGAGCACTCTGGGTAGCCTAAGGTTCTAGAAGACATGAGAGACCCTCTGCTGGTCCTCTGAAGTACAGTCCTCCGGCCCTGTCTGTGCACAGTCACTGACCCAGAGGGAGGGAAGGAGCCTGGCATCTTACTGGTCTCCACCAGTCTTCAGACGACCCCTCAGGGCACACGTCCTTGAAACATCTCCATGGCCGCTCTTCCTGCTCTTCCTCCACAGCTCCTCCTGGATGCTGGGGCCAAAGTGGAAGGCTCGGTGGAGCACGGTGAGGAGAACTACTCAGAGACGCCACTCCAGCTGGCAGCCGCAGTAGGTACGTTGCGCTTCTCACCTGGGCCAGGGGTCTGCACCTCCCTGGCCCTCCATGTGCCTGTGACTCTGTTTTTTTGCTTTATTCTCTTATGAAACCCCCTTCTCTGGGCTTGCAGGAAATTTTGAGCTGGTTAGTTTGCTGTTGGATCGTGGTGCGGATCCCCTGATAGGAACCATGTACAGGAATGGAATTTCTACAACCCCCCAGGGGGATATGAACTCTTTCAGCCAGGCTGCAGCTCATGGACACAGGTAGGCTAGGACGGGCCAAGGCCTCAAGGTCCCGAGCGGTGCTTGTTAAAAATGCAGATTCCCAGGCCTACCCCAGACCCATTTTATCTTTGGATGTGGAGCCCAGACACAGCGGGAGGTGGTCTAGGCCCCAGGCCTGGCCAGAGTGACCTTTCCTGCCCGGTTTCTGCTAAAAACTGGCTCGTAGTCACATCCACACAGACTGGCTTGCTGTATTCAGTCTCAACCAGCTGCATCCACAGAGACACCTCACTCTTTGCCAGTTTGGGTCAGAGGACATCACGTCAACTGTCACGAAGTGACAAGAATCCATATAAAAAGAATAGAACCCCTCTTCTTTGCCTCCTTCTGTTCTCGGTTCCCTTCAGGATTTCCGTCTGATTTTATTATACACGACCCCACGTGAAGCAGAGTCACTGGAGGGAAGGCCGGCGAGCCATCAGGAGGACAGAGTTCTAGAGCCTTCTAGATGTTTCTTAACTCCAAGCTGTCCTCTCAGGAAACAAGGATGGTCATGTCCCATCCCCAAAACATCATTCCCTGGTCCAGAGTGAGCGGCCTTCCACTCCCCACCGCGCCTCGGCCCCAGCCACGCCATTTCCATCTCTGAGTGTCTTCCTCTCTGGGTTTATGATTGACAGGAATGTGTTCCGCAAACTGCTCGCTCAGCCAGAGAAGGAGAAGAGCGATATCCTGTCCCTGGAGGAGATTCTGGCCGAGGGCACTGACCTGGCAGAGTCAGCCCCGCCCCCCCTGTGTGCCAGCCGCAACAGCAAGGCCAAACTGAGGGCCCTGAGGGAGGCCATGTATCACAGCGCTGAGCATGGCTACGTGGATGTCACAATTGATATCAGGAGCATAGGTCAGTCGGGCACTTCCCACTGCTGGGCACGGCGCTGCGGCCCCACTCTAGGTCTCTCTCCCTTGAGTTCTGTCTCTCTCTGTCTCTCATACACACACACACACACACACATACACATACACACACACACCCAGGGGACACAGGAACGTCCCCTTCGCTGGTTGAACACTTCCAGTCGAGAGGCCTACATGGTCCCCATAGACAGCAACACCTTACCTCTCTGAAGACCCATCCTCAGGTCATCCTGCCCTGATTCCCAAACTCTGGACTCGGGGTCTGGAACTCAGATCACCTGGGGAGCTTGTCTGAATGCAGATTGCCAGGCCCGACACCCAGAGGCTCTGCTGTTGAGGGTCTGTTTGGATCAAGGCCGGAAATCTCTATATTTAACAATCACCCCAGGTGGTTCCCAGGGGCTGAGGATAGGCTGCCTTAGGGCCATGAAGCGGCCGGCAGGGCGAGGGCACCCTTTCCTGTCAGGACTTCTTCCGCGAAGCTTCAGGGGCTAAGGCCGCTCTCAGGGAAGCCGGGGCAGCTCTTCCTAGAGTGAGCCACCCCGAGCCATCTTCTCTGCAGTGGGGAATGAAGCCAGCTTAGCTTTAGGGCCCGAGAGCCCTGAAGGGATCTGACAGTGGGTCCCTAAATGCAAGATGTGGCCTTTCTCACAGCTGAGGGCTGAGGGCAGGTCTCTGGGTGGCCGTCCTGGCCTCTCTCAGGAGGATGGCTATTCGGCCTGTGGGACATTTCTGTCTTTGCTCGAGGACCTATTTTGCTCGATTACAAAGCTCAGAGGATCCGGATGGTTGTCCTGTTGTGAACAGGGTGAGACGTGTTCCCCTTCTCTCGTCTCTGCCTCTCCACGAGGGGAAGAAGCAAGTGAAAACAGTCAGCTGCTAGGGAGGCTGCCATTAAAGGCGGAAGGCCTCCTGATGCAGACGGAAACGTCTCGCCCAGGGGACCTGCAGCGGTGTCCTCCAGCTGTTCTTACGCAGATGTGACTCCCCACCCTGTCCAGTGTGGCAGACAGTGAAGCCACTGGGGGGTTTCGGCAGGTCTCATCTCATCTGGGCGTGGCCGTGTCACCTAATCCAGCACCAGACTGTCCCCTCCCTGCCCCTCTCTCCCAGTAAGTAGCCAGGATGGAGCCTCTGAACTCAGCCCTCAAGTGCACTGGGCACTCCGTGTGTGTGTGTGTGTGTGTGTGTGTGTGTGTGTGACAATTCCAGTGTCCCACACAACGGTCACGCATTGTGCAGTGCAGCCCTGTGGTGCACATTCGTAGTGCAGAGATCCGAGCTGTGGAGATAAGGCCTTCGGTTTCAATTTTGGCAAGTCCTGGCTCCGTTCGTGGGTTGTCAGCACCTTGGTCTCACGATTGCCCATGTCCTGGGGAAAGGCCGACTTCCAGATAAAAACAGACCTCCTCCTCTGGTTGTCTTCTTCCTCCCCTTCCCCTCCCCCTCCCGCTCCTCTTCCCCTTCCAGGCGTCCCGTGGACTCTGCACACGTGGCTGGAGTCTCTGCGGATCGCCTTCCAGCAGCACCGCAGGCCTCTCATCCAGTGCTTGCTGAAGGAGTTCAAGACCATTCAGGAGGAGGAGTACACGGAGGAGCTGGTGACCCAAGGCCTACCCCTGATGTTTGAGATCTTGAAAGCAAGCAAGGTACGGTGGTGCTTGCCGCAGAGAGCGAGGCCAGATTCCAGATCCCAGGTCTCAGCGGCCCCTTAGCCTGACACTGCCCTTTGGTAGGACGGCTGTGGCCAAGGCCACTTGTGTCACAGGTGCTTCCAGCTGGCTGGGCTGCATGTGTGATTGTTTGGGAAGCAGCTGTTTTGCTGAACGTCTGTTACGTCCCAAGGCACCTGGGCCTGTGGGCCAGTGTGATGTCTTCTAACTCAAGGACTTTGCTCTAAAGCTGGGGACGACATCCACAGCTAGGTGCCCCAACAGCATATGGGCAAGTTTGGAAGATGGTTCAATTTGCACAGAGAGGTGTGAATGTGGCCGGAAGGGGAGGAGGGTGGCTTCCCTAAGGTACTGTCCCGGCACCAGGCCTGCATGGACAACAAGAATCAAGCAGGAAGAGGGCAGAGGGCGCAGCTCCCTGGAAAACAGAGGGCAGGACCTGCGGTTTCCAGAAGCCAGGCCCTGGGGGAAGGCCTTCAGGTGGACAGGGCCAGACACCCCCACTCCCAGCAGCCACGAAATGCTGTGCCCCCTTCCGCACATCAGTCTTGGGCTATTAGGGAATTCATTCTTAGAAATCTGTCTTGGGTCATGGGTTTGGCCATGCCAGGTAGACACTGCAGTCCATGGCAAGGGGCTGTGTGGCCCCGTCCTGTGTGTTGATGGGAAACGTAAGGGATGAGCAGCCTGGATGCACCGTCCCCCACCAGCCCTCAAGGTCAATGGGCCTGAGGCAAGGCACTGTGATCATGGGAAGCACCAGGGAGGGCCACTCTGCCTACAAGGCTCTGAGGAGTGTGGCGTCAACCATCCCATGCCCCCAGGGCTTATTGGTGAGCACAGGGCCAGTATAGCACAGTGGTTGGGGTCATGGACCCTGGAGCCAAACGTGAGGGGTTCGAATCCCAGCTGTGCTCTTTACTAACCTTCTGACCCTATTCCAGGTACATCTTTCTCTCTGCCTCAGTTTCCCAATCTGAAAATGGGGACAATATTTGTACAAACCTGCTCAGATAAATGTAAAATGAGTCTATACCCTAGTGCCCTTTGAATCACCCCCAAGTGTCTGTCCCATAAAGATGGGCTCTCCAGGGGAGGCGGCACCTCCAGGATTTCCCAAAAGCTATAAAGGCCAAAATACTGAACACTCCAGTGCAGCCCAGGCCCAGCCAGGATTGAAGGCCAACCTGTGCACAGGCCTGATTTCACCTCCTCCCCCGGGAATGGCAATGCCTTATGAAAATTTCTCTCCCCGGAGCCTTGAACATCCTGCTTCACCAAGGGAATGAAGTGTTTCCCAAACTCATCTGACCTCAGAACCCTTTTACAATGAACCGTCTCAAGACACAAATTAGAATTCCTTACGCTAAAATTTGTATATTCTGTTGGACGATGTGCCCAGCACTACTCTCGGCATTTTACGAGGATTAACTCATTCAACCCTCACAAGTGACTTTTGAAGGAAATACTCTTCTTATCCCCATTAACAGACAGGGAAACTGAGGCGTGGAGAAGGTCACACAGCTGGACCCAGCTGGAATTGGCCTCTGTCAGTCAACTTCCAGGGCCAGCCCTCTCACCTCTTCACCCCAAAACTGGCTCCGTGGAGCTCTGGGGTCCACAATGGAGCCTGTGAAGTCTCCAGGAAAATTGACCCATGAATGAAGGGGGCATGGGATCCCTCCTGGGCCGGGCTAATGGGCTGTGCGCCCACAGTCTGGAGGGCACGTGGGGCAGGCAGCAGGGGTGTCTCCTCAGTGAGGAAGCAGCAGCCCATCTGCTTCCAGGGCGTCTCGGGGTTCCTGGCCTCGGGTCTAAGCAAGTCCCCTTAGTTCTCATGAGCATCCGTCCTTAGCCCAACGTCTCTGGGCCCCTGCGGCTGGATCTGTGCTTGGTGTCCAGACCCACTGAGTCCCAAATGGGAGCAGGTGCTTCAGCTCTTAGAATAATGAGCCTCCGTGAGTCCTTGAAGAGCAAAACCCGCTGGTGGCATTTCAGGCCCAAACTCCTCCTCCCTCTCCTCCAGCTCAAAAATAAATAAGTGAATCAAAGGGCTTTTGCTGCACTTACCTAAGAAAACACTCTGGTGAAAGTGTAGCTGGTCTCTTCCCTTCCTGTGTTCTCTTGGGGGTTTTTTTTGCTTGTTTGTTTGCCTTTGCTGTTTTTAACTTTACCTCGGGCTATAGTAGGGATTCCAGAATTTTCTGAGGCATCCTGTGTATTTAGAAAACCCAACCTGTGGGGTTTTAAAGGAAATTTCACTTTGAGGTATGACAGCCCACAGAAACGTTCCCAGGCGGTACCTTCAGAGCCTAGTGGGTCTTCACAAGGTGAACACGCTGTCATCAGAAGCCAGACCAAGAAGCAGAGCTCACCTAGCGTCCTGCAGCCCTTCACCCCCACCCAGCCACGTCCTGACTGCCAGCACCCACCGTACTACTTCATTTTGCCTGGAACCAGGCTTGTTTGACCAGGAAAACTCATTAGATAGGAAATAGTTCTCAAGAAGTATTTGAGATGCGTATGAGAATCTGGAGCCTGGGACAGAGACTACCCTCAGCTCATGAGTGGTGATGCCCTATCACCTATAGCCCTTGGAAATCAGACTGCATTTTTTTTTTCCTGCAGAGATAACTCTAGAACAATGGTCAGAGGTCCAGGTCAGCCCCTGCGCCATTCAGGGTGTAACTGGAATTGTCCCCATGGAGAACATGAGGCTACCTGAATTTCTACTGGTGTGTAGAGGTTGGGAATATGTGTGTAGGACCAGAGGGTCCAGGGATCTCTTGATAACAATTCAGCATCTGACAGTAGGAAGTAGGGTGGGTCATGCAGTGGAAAGAGGTGAGGGGTCGCCAGTAGCTTTGACAGCAACAGCTGGAACACAGGAAGAAGGAATGGCCTTTGCCAGACGGGGATCAGAGCCTGCTCCTTGGCAGCTAGACTGGTGTCTCAGACTGGAGGAGCCAGAGGTGGGGCACCAGGGTCCCTCCAGGAGGAATGGCACTTTGGGGTGGGGATGGTCCATGGCACCCCTGCTGGTGAAACGTGGTATTACACATCACACCCCAGGCGGACACTCCTTCCCTGTCCACCTGTTCTGCCTGAGTTCTGATGGAATGGTTTGCTTTCCACTGTTGAACTTGGAGAGTTCTTTACATAGCCGAGGTCCTAGCCCTTTGTCAGCTCTCTGGCCTGCACATATTTCCTCCCACCTGTATGCAGCTCCTCTTTCCTCCTGTGGTCCAGGTGGCCACCGATGGATTATCTTCATTCATCCACTTGGACACCTTCCCGGTCCTGGATGTTATGGGTGATTTTCAATGAAAACCAGGGGTTTGCTGAGACACTGGATCTTCTGTAGAGCTTCTGCTCTTGCTGGCTTCTTGACACTGCTCTGAAAGGGAATAGCGGCTGCCAGGTGCAGGTAGAAATCCAGGTCCCACTCTCGGCCTCCGTGACACCCAAGGAAGAAGCTTTTTATTGGTGGGGAGGGCATTCTTGCTCCCCACGTGGTCTCTTCTGACACACCCCAACAGGAAGTGGGAGGGTTGCCTCCTTACTGCCAGGTGGGAGTGGAGTCCATGCTCCCCCCGACCCTCCATGACCCCAGCTCAGTAGAGGTTTGGAGGTGCCTCCTTGTAGCCTGGTGAGCATGGACCTCTGGGCTCCTCCTTGACTTCTGTTTGAACCCTGGTTTTTCCTGTTGTGTCTGGCAAGAGTTGAGCAGCTGCCGTCTAGAAGTTTCCTGTCTGGGCAGGTGGCCCCTTTGGGTAGGCTTTGGTTGAGGCCTTCTTGTTCTGTGCCCATTGGCATTTCTGAGTGGCCACTTCTTCAACATCAAGAATAGGACCTCTGCGGCAAAAAGGAATTCTGGGGACCTCGTCATTGTGTTACCCCCCTCCAGTCCCAAGATCCCTAGCTGGTCTTCCTTCTTCCCTCCACTTCTGAGTCTTAGGACTCTTTTCATATATAACATCCAGGGGTTTCAGTTTTACTTGTGTCTAAGTTCTGTTTTCTGTTGCTATAACAGAATGCCTGAGACAGGATAATTTACAAAGGAAAGAGGCTTATTTTGAATCACAGTTCTGCTTCAACTCCGTTCTAGGCACTGCTTTCTCACCCACTCCTCAAAAGGGACCCTGTGAGGAATCTGGGTTTATTATGATGATCCCTATTTCAGAAGTCACAGACCTGGGGCTCGGCAGGAGCACCCACCCAGCAGAGCCAGGATCCTGACTCAGGCAGCCTGGCCCCAAAGCTCATGCTGTCCACCGAGAGCTCACCCCTTTGCTCCCTTTGCTCCCTTTTGGGGTTTTGTGTGCAGTGCACACAGCTCACTGTGGAATGACAGCTTCATCCTTCAGCAGACACTGGTGTGCAGCCATGGAAACTGGTCATCCCAAGGTCATTTCAAGTCTGCTGAAGCCACAGACCCAGGAAGTCTGCATTGGAAAGAGCCTTGGAGACCCTCTAGCCCGAGACGTCCCCAGACCAGTCATCTGCACCCCGCTGTCAGGACTTTGCCCAGCGCTGGACAAAATACTATAGGAAGCCCTAAGTAGATGAGATTATCACCCCATTGATGATTGACGTGGTCTTTTAAACTAGATCAGCTTGCTTTCCCTGAAATGCCTTTTAAAAGGAAACATTATATTAGTACTGCAAATAGAAAGCTTTCCTCACCTGCCCTGAACAGAAGGTGCCTATCAAAGTCAATGTGCCTCGCCCCCCTGCAGGGGCTCCGGTGGCGCCCCGGGGCTCGCTGCCTCCTGCTCTTTCCCAGGTGTGCAGCACGGGTAGGCACTGTGCCAAAGGTAGACCGGTGTGTGTCTGCAGGATGAATCGCTGTCAGTGTCCCCAGGAAGTAGCCGTCACTGCACACTCCCTTGATTCTGAAACACGGCCCTTTTCACGTTTTAGCATTTCTCAATTTGAATTGGGTCTTTCAATGGATGTGTACATTTAATGAGTTGAGGTTTGGGGTTCCCCCCCCCTCCTAAAATCTACCATTCATTTTATGACATTTTAGAACCTTAAGAAATTGGGATTAGGTTCAACTTAGGGGTTAAAAAATGGTCAGACCTCAGCGCTTTCTTTGGTTCCTTCCGATGGTGCCCTCATAATGACCTCATAAACAGGTATTTTGAATCCACTGTGGAAGAGAACACCAAGGCCCAGAGATGCTGAGTGACTTCTGCAAGGTCACAGAGCTAGTGAGTGAGGAGCCAGGACTGGGACCCAGCCCCACATGGGCCACTGTCTGTGTTTGTACCACCTCAGAGCCCCAGCTTGAGCCACCCACAGAGGACCTGTGGGATTAATCCTGGTGCTCCTTTTGAAAGAAATGTATTGCTGCATCTTTATAGAAAAAGAGTGAAGGGTCAAGGAGAAAATGGCAAGAGCCCCAGATCCTCGGGAGGTCGGCTCACCATGGTAACATGGGTTAAGAATTCGTCCTCATCCCCCTTCAGTTCTTCCACAGGGCCGCCTGCTTCTGAGTCCTAGGACCCAGGCACCCACCCAGAGATTCACACAAGACCTGAGTGGCAGCTACCCATCAGCATGCCCATAGCAACTGCTAACAGCTGCTGGGTCCTTGGGCCTGGCCAGACCCACCTGCCACCCTGCCCCAGGGCAGGGCCCCGTCTTGGCCTCCAATATTGGACCCTGTCTGCAAAGGCCGGATGCTGCCTCTGAGATCTGCCTCGGGGAGCGCCTGGCCTGAAATCCCTGAGCTTGCAGGTGCCACTCAGAGGAGAATGCAGGCAGGTGTCTGTCCCAACACAGCCACCTCCACACGCCACGCCTGTCTCCAGAGGAGAGTGACCCCAGGCTGGGCTCGTTCCTTTCTGCCACCTGCAGGGTCAGGTCCAGAGCTTAGCCTGGCCATGTCTGCACAGTGGTACCCTAATATGCTGGATGGCCACCCCCTCATGCCCAGAGGAGCCTTCCTGAGCCCTCATCCGTTTGGGGTGCCCAGCAACCAGAGCGAGTTCCACCTCTGGTCCCACGGCCTAGGGATGGAGTATGGAAAGGGACCTGGAGCAGACACCTCCACAAACACCAGTGACTCAAGGACACAGTGGGAACAGCAGTGCCCAGTGCCTGTCATTTAGTAGGTGCTCAAGAAATAGTTGAAGGGTAGATGGACGGATGGACGGACAGACGGATGGATCATAGCTGGGCCCGTGTGAGAGAGTTCACGTTCCTTAAACCTTTGGGGATGAATGGAAAGAGCCCAGGAACTGCTGGGGTTCACAGTGGCCTTGGCCCTCCCTCTTTCCCTGTCTCTGCTCAACCTCAAGTTCTTTCATCACAAATATCCCGTGTCCTCAGATGTCCTCAATAGACTTCATCTTTTATAAAAGTTTTAGATTTACAGGAAAATTGATAAGATGGTACAGAGTTCCGGTGGACCACCCCCCCCTTCTCCCGTGATGAACAGCTCACATTAACGTGGCCCATTGGTTATGATTAATGATTTAACACTGATACATTATTACTAACTAAATTCCAAACTGTACTCAGATCTCCTTGATTTTTGCCCAGTGTCTTTTCCGGCTCCAGGATCCCATCCAGGTCATCACCGTGCAGTTAGTTGTCAATTCTCCTTAGGTTTCTCTAGACTGAGATGGTTTTTCAGATTCTTCTTGCTTTTGATGCTTTTGATGATGTTGTTGGTACCAGGGATTGAACTGAGGTGTGCTTAACCACTGAGTCACATCCCCAGCCCATTTTTTTTTTTAATTTTGAGACAGGGCCTCACTAAGTTGCTGAGGCTGACTTTGAACTTGAGATCCTCCTGCCTTAGCCTCCCGAGCTGCTGGGATTATACGCGTGCATCACCACGGCCTGACAGTTTTGAGTATCAGTTCAGCATCCTGTAGGCTGACCCTCCAGTAAAATACATCCAAAGTTTTTTCTCAAGTTTAGACTGAAGTTCGGATTGGGGTGGGGACACCCAGAGACACAGCGCCATTGTCATGGCATCCTCTGGGGGGCACAGCCCCTCAGTAGGCATTATGGCCTTTGATGTTGCCCTTTCTCAGTGGTTGGGTAGTGTTTGTGGGTTCCTGTTCTGTGGATCTACTTCCCTACTGTACTCTTGGGATGAAGTCAGCGTGTGCAGCCCTTGCTGGAACAGGAGCGAGCTACGCCTCTCCAACTGAAATGTCTGAAGGTCATCCATTTGGGACAATCATGGCACCCCTCCAAGTTACTTCCTCGGGTGACACAATCCATCTTGAAGTCAGAGAGAGAGGTCAGGTTGGGAGTTCCAGGGACAGGAGGGCCTGCCTTGGGGGCCCTAGTCCACTCCTTCCGTGGTGTGAGAGACCTCAGATGCTCAGTAAATACCTATCAAATCCAATTACAATCAAAACCACACACACAGACCCTCCCGGCAGGAGCCACCGCTGCTCAGGCCACCAGTCTCAGAAGTGCATTTCCATTTCTTCCCTCCGAGTGGGGTAAAGGTAACTCCCAGCAAGACTCAAGGCAAACCCCAGGCAGGTGAGCAAGCCCAGGGACAGTGGTCACACGGTCTGCACAAAGACATCTGCAGACAACAGGTCCTGTTGTCATCCTAACCAGCAAGCACTCCTCTAGCATCCTCCATGTGTCTGGCCCTCTGGGGTCTCAGAGGTGAGGAAATGTGGTCCGACTGATGTAAACTTAGACAAGGGGTATTCCTAATCTTAGGGGCCAAGACCGCAGCTGTGTGTTACCTCATGGTTTCTGTGGATCAGAAGTCTGGGGACAGTGTGACTCAGCAGACTTCTCTTCTGAGGGTCTCAAGGGCAAGACCAAGGTATTCCCAGGATCGTGTTTCTTTTCAGAGACTTCAGGGAAGAACTGCTTCCCTGCTCACTACGCTCCTTGTGGTTGTGAGACTGCGGTCCGTCTCCTTGTGGCTTCTGGCTGGAGTCCCCTGTCTTCCTAGAGGGGTACCCTTTCAGGCTGCCCTGTGGCCCCTCCACCTGACGCCAGCAACAGAACAGAGCCCTGTGACTTCCTCTTGACCCCACCCCTCTGGATCCTCTTCTGCCTGGATTTTTAAGGGCTCCTGTGATTCCACTGGGCTCACCCACATAGGCCAGGATACTCCCCCTGTTTTAAGGTTACCTGTGTGTCACTGCTGCGTTCTGAATGCTGTGCTTCCCCCAAGTTCCCGTGTTGACCCCCGAACCCTCAAGATGATGATACTGGGAAGGACTGCCTTTGGCAGCTGACTGGGATATAAGTGCCCTTATGAAAGAGGCCCCGAGAGATGTCCCACCCCTTCCACCACAGGAGAACACAGTGAATCTGCCCTCACGTTGACTTTTCGGCTTCTAGAACGGCAAGAAATAAAATTTTTGTTGTCAGAAGTACCCACCTTGAGGTGTTTTGTTATAGCTGCCCAGACCAAGGCAGCAGCTTTAATCACCCTGCGCGGTCCCTTTTGCCTGTGTGGGGACCTCTTCATGGGTGAGGAGTGGCTCTTGGTACTCAGTGCCAGGGATGACAGCACTCTCTCCCGTGGGGGCCGTAATTCTGCCCACTGAAGTGCCACTCCATGCCCGTGCACGGGGACCAATATGGAGTGTTAAAATGTGGATTCAGGCTCTGTGGCCGAGGGTGAGAGTGTACCTTGCTCACGGGCTCTCAGACGTGCCGTTGAGGCTGCTCTAGTAGCACACGGTGACCAACAAGGCTTCAGGTCAGAGAAACCCTACTGTCAGCCCCCAGCACAGGTCAGACTGCAGAGAGAACTGCAGCACGTGAAACCCATGGTTCTCAAACTTATGGGATCATACAGCTCTCTGGACCCCACTCTTGAGCCAGAAGGTCTGGGGTGAGATCCAGGAATTTCCATTGCTACAAACTTTCAGGTGATGTTAATGCTGCTGGTCCAGGGACCACACTTTGAGACCCAGTGCATTCAGCCACGCGGGCAGTCACTGCTTTGAGTGTTGAGTGAGGGGAGCGCCAGAAATCCTTTGGTTATAAGCCATCCTCCTTGGAAACAGTTCCTATAAGTATACCTCTGTGAATCACATCTGAGGTGACATGATGCCTTCTGCAGTCTAGCCGCTTTAACTGAAGAGTTTGGATTTTCTTTTCTTTGTATCCTTTCGTCTTGGGAGCACCATGAATTAGATCCAAGAATAGCTTGAATCCCTGACATCGCTAGTGGTCCCAAGCCCATCTTTTAAAATCCAAAATTTTATTTATTGTATTTTATTACAAAAGCAATGTTCATTTGTCATACCAATAAAAAGAAAAGAAACAATCATAATCTCCCCCAAAGGTGACTGCTCTATTCCTCTAAGCCTTTTTGGGTGTTTTTATGTCCCCCTCCAAAAAAAAAAGAAGAAAGAAAGAAAGCATGGTACAAACTGTGTTGCAACCACTTTTCTTATTTAATATGTTGTTGTTTGTCAGGTTTTTGTTACTATAACAAAATACCTGAAACAATCGATTTAAAAGAGGGAAGGTTTATTTGACTCACAGTTTCAGAGGTTCCAGGCCCTGCGTCAGTGGCCCCATTCCTTCTAGGCCTGTGGCGAGGCAGCTCCTCATGGCAGGAGCCCATAACGGAGAAAGCTGCTCACCTCCTGGCAGCTGGGGAGCAAAGAGGGACAGAGCAGAAGAGACCAAGCTCCCATAACCCCTTGGGGGAGCATCCTCAATGACCTAAGAACCTAAGAACCACTCCCCCCATTTAAGTCCCAACTCAGAAGGGGCTTACTCACCCATCACCTCCCACGGGTGTCATGGCTGGGGACCATGACACTTTAACAGATAGGCCTTTGGGAGATACTTATCCAAACCATAGAAACCGTAAATATTTTTCTAACCGCTATTTCCACCCCCTTCCTTTCACCCTCCTTTGCCCAATAAAAAGCAGCTCATCGCTGTGAGTTCCTCTTGCCTCCTGCAAGCTGCAGGTCAAGGGAGATGGATGAACACAAAGGCTCCAAGTGGGAAGATGCAAACCGTGAGGGCCCAGGGGGTCACAAAGCCGCCAAGCCCTGAGCCCTCAGGGGCGGCTGGAATTCGGGGTCACAGAACTGACCCCTGCGCGTCTACTTTTTTTTAGGATGTGATTTGAATGCTTCCTCCCAGACCTAGCAATGCTTCAGCCCCCAGAATCTAGCCCATGAGAAAGCAAGACTTAGGAATATTTGCCGTGTTCCTGGAGAGAACCCAGAGGGCTTCCCACTACTCAGGCCAATTCGCGGCTTCCAGAATTTAAGATTAATTGTAGAGGTGGATTCGAGATCAAAAACTTATTTTCTGTTCTCTGAACTACAGACCCCTGCTTTCCCGTGGATAACAGACGATCATGGCAAGACCGAGGAATTTCATTAAAATTTCTCAAGCTTGCAGCAGAGAACTCACTAGAAATAGGGGACACACAGAGCACGTCCCCCCAGGGCCACAGGCCAAACGGAAGGTGTACTCTCCAGGGGATTTCTCATGGAACCTGCCAGGTGTAGGCTCCTCTCAGCTGGGGACACACTCCTGTAGTCACAGCCCCAGTTGTCACAGCCCCCTGTAATTCAGCTCCTCTTTCTCCACAGAATGAAGTGATCAGCCAGCAGCTCTGCGTCATCTTCACCCACTGCTACGGGCCATACCCCATCCCCAAGCTGACAGAGATCAAACGGAAGCAGACCTCGCGCTTGGGTGAGTAGCACCCTGAGGCCCGCCTGGGGTGCTCCTCCGTAATGCAGGGACAGGGAGCAAACACCATGATAAGAATAAAGGACACAGTGGCACACGCCTCTAATCCCAGAGGCTCAGGAGGCTGAGGCAGGAGGATGGCAAGTTCAAAGCCAGCCTCAGTAACTCAGCAAGGCTTTAAGCAACGCAGAGAGAGTCTGTCTCTAAATAAAATATTTAAAAGGGTTGGGGATGTGGCTCAGTGGTTAAGCACCTCTGGGTTCAATCCCTGACCCCCCCAAAAAAATGGGGGTGGGGGTGTTTCCAGGGCAAATGAATAGATGGAGAGTCAGGCGGATGGAAATGGGATTAACCCCCACATCAGGCATCTCTCTGGAGAATCTCCCTTGGGAATGTGGTCAAGGAGACTTCCCAGTGCCTAACCTTCAACAGGTAGACTTTTCTCCCCTAGTCACAGACGTGGGGACAGCCGAGGTCTCCTGATCCACACATGTCCCCTGCACAGTAGGCTGTGATCGAGGCCACGCTGCATGTAGTGACTCTGTCCCCCAAACTCCAAGTCCTCTAAGACCCTCCTCTTCCCTAGGGAGGAAGGAGCAGGGGACACTGAGGAGCCGGCTGTGTCCACTAGAAATCCTCCGTAGGGCAGAGGAGAGAGAAACGGCCCCTCCACCACCACACACCCCTAAAGACACGAGGGGCACATACCTGAGTTGAGGGGGCTTCATGCTTCCAATCCACGAAAGTCACTCCCTGTTCACCTGCACTGGCCAGCTTGAGCCTGCACCTGACCTCCTCTATCTATAGTAACCCTCAGGCCCCGGCGAGGTGACCCAGCCCATATTACGGCTGGAACTTGAAGCCAGCTCTGCCCAAAGCCATCACCCCACCATTGTGCAGAACCAGCTTCTGACACTTTGTAGGAGAAAACCGTCCACCAGGCACTGGGCTCAATCAGAGGACCCGGGGCTGCTGCAGCCTGGGAGGAAGGCACAGAAACACCCAGTGCTTCAAGGCCTGAAACCTGAAGCTACTTTTGTAAGGGTCTGTCCCCTTGCTTGCCTGGGGACCTATAAAATATTAAAGAGAAAGGATTCCCTTTCCTGTAGATGCTGGGAACTTTCCTACCCCGGGTCCTTTTCCTGTGGCCAGGAGGGGACATTTGAGAGATGGGAGCATCTGAAAATTCTCCCCTGTAACTAAACCACTCATTGGCCAGGGCATGAGCCTGTGAAAGTTGTTAAAAGGCTGAGTTCATGGAACTGTTCCAAAGTATTTTCATTCCTGTCGTGATAACTTGTGAAGGTGAACGAGACACAACTTTTTGCGAAAAAGAAAAATCGAGCAACTGAATCAAGAGTTACCTATTTATCTTTACGTCTGTGCATGTGAGAAAACTGGGGTGTACCAGAGTGGCCAGGGTGTACCGGAGTTGCAGAAAACAGGTGCTGGTCAAATATTACCAGGGCACAACTTGTAAAGATCAATTGAGTGAACAGATGTTAGACACTAAGGGTCACATTCCCAGGACATGGGAACAACGTCTTATGCCTTACAAGGTGTCCTCATTGGGGCCAGCATTTGCAAGGGTCACGTCAGTGGCATGGCATAAAATCTGCTTTCCTGTGGCCACGGGGGGCGGAGGGGAATGTTTTCTCCCAAATCTGCAGAGATTTCTCTTGCCAGCACTGAAAAGCACCTGGTTTTCAGCCCAAGCACTAGAATTCCAAGGTTAGCACCAAATGAAAAAGAAAAAAAAAAAAAAAGGCAGACCCACAACAAGGAAGAGAAAGGGCATCTTAGAATTATTAACAAAGGAAACGTGATTCTGGATTGGTTTGCATCCTTGAGACTGCATTGCAAGCTGGGGTCATTAAAGGTCGCCCGATAGTCATTCTTTAGGGACCTACCTTAAGGGAGAGGTGGGAATGATCAGTGACAAGGGTCTCCCCTGGCCTGGCTGCAAGCCCAGGCAGGTGATATCAGTGAGTGAAATGGGTTCCATGGGCGAGACGTCAGGGAGTGGTGGGGCCTGAGGCGAATGTGGGAGCACATGCCTCGTTTTTTGCGGCACAGGGTCTTCCAGCCCTCCCAGTGGATTCTGGGAGAGAACGGTAAAGAGAGCTGGAGGTAGGAGATACTCACCAGTTGGGGAACAGGTCGGGGGGCTGGTTGGAGATGAGCAATAGGTATGAATAGCGGACAGACGCAGGTCACTGAGAAGCAGGAGAACAGCCTTCCACGCTCGTCTTCAGAGCAAGTGGAGGAATGAGGTTCAGTCCCCTGAGGGCTCCCTGTGGCTTCTCTTCCCTTTACTGGGGTGGTTTCAAGATTTTGAGGGACTTTTTTTTTTAATTAAAAATTATAAAAGAAAGTGGGATTATAGCTGACTTCAACTTTTTCATGCTTTTTGACATTTCTAAAGTAAAAATTTTATCCCACATGGGAAGAGGTGTAGCCAAGTTCCCACGGAGACCAACAAGCGGGCACCCTGGGAACCTCCAGCTGGGCAGCACAGGGACCCGGGGGGCTCCGTCTCCGAGTGAGAAGAGCAGCAGGAAGGCGTGTTCTGTCCGGGAGGCAGCAGAGCCTGGCACAGCGGCACCAAGGCAGGGTCCCAGCCCGTCAGCCGGGGGGACCAACTGCTGAGGGGTCAGGAATACAGGGGCCTGGTCCCTGTCCTCCACCACCTGGGACAGCCTCAGCCAGCCCAAGGAGGCCGCCAGCTTCCTTCCAGGACAGCTCTGTAAGCCCCGGGGAAGGCGCATCAGTGACAAGCAGGGTCCCGGCTAGGAAGGGGCCTGACGTCCTCGGCACTGCTTCTAGAAGAAAGGGGGTCCCCGTCATCTTTCATTCATCCAGAAGACACTGAGCGTCTATTGGAACAGTTCTGTTTGTGGAGCCGCCACCGACGGCCATTCGGCTCAGTTAATGCATTTCGTCCTCACTCCTGTCCTGGGATCTTGGCCTGTCGTGAGCATTACCGTTCCCACTTTATGGAGGGGGAAACTGAGGCACAGGTAGACATATAACCCGGCCAAGGTCACGCAGCTGAGACTCTGGCTCTTCCTCTTCCTGAAGTCAGTATGACAGGGACAGACAGGGATATGCTTTCCTGACGGGAGGCCCCAACAGCGGGGAGCAGAGGCTGTGGGAGACAGCGGGATACTGGCTCAGAGGGAGGAGCGGGGGAGTCAGGCTTGGTGGGGTGTCTGTGCTGGCCCAGCAGGGAAGAGCCAGGCTGGGCGGGGCTGGAGAGAGGACGGTGACATGGCCCAGGACGGCGGCGGGTGGAGAGGACGGAGGGAGACGGGATTTGGGAATGCTTGGGGGAGCACGGCAGCTGTTTGGGGTGGAGGTTGTGGGTGGCCCTGCGAGAGGAAGCTGTCCTGTTGCCTTGGGGTCCCTGGTGTAGGCAACTACTAGTGACATTCTTAGGGACCAGAGCCACATGTTGCAGGGAGAATCTTTTCTTAGGTGAGTGGGGGATGTGGTGGCTGTTCAGACTGGGGAATTGGGCACAGCCGATCCCAAAAAAAATCTTCAAGGAATCTTCAAGGTCGGCCTTGGGGTGCTGCGGTTCAGCCAGCTATTAGGGGGTGACCTACTGCAACCCCTCTAGAGGTTAGGGTCACCTTAGTCTCACCTGCTTGGGGACTGACTCAGAGATTGGGGGCCAAGGGAGATCCAGATCCCCAACTAGACACAGTGCTGGGCTGGGGACAGACTGGCACCTGCAGGAGACTGGGGTCTGCATGGCTCAGTGACAGGTGAACTGGGGGATCCTTGTGTTTGACGAGGCCACCGGATCAGAGTGCCAAGTTCCAGTCCTGGCTTCCCCACGTGTCACTGGCTTGGACAGGTCATCGTACGCTCTGCGTGCTCAGCAGCCCAGCTGCACGTGGGGTCGACGTGGGCTCTGCCAGTTTGCACAGGGCCCGGCACACCAAGAGCTGAGACCCAGGAGTGCCTATGAGCTCCATCATGTCTGTTATTATAAAAGATGATGCCGGGGAGCGAAGGACTGATTCTCAATCACCTGCAATCACAGGGTGGTGAGGGGCAGCTCAGTTGCGGGGGCACTGAGCCCAAGAAGAGGGAGTGGCACTCTTAGAGATGGGCAGGTGGACTCTGACCGCGGGTGGGTCTTCTAAGGGGAAGTACTAATTTTTAACGGCAAATGAGCATCTCCTGCGCCAGACGGAATCTCAGTGCCCCGCGCCTTCCTCTGATGGATGCCGCCTCCTTTGGTCACTGTGGCTACCCGTGGCCGTGGTCTCCTCGGCTGTGCTAACTTGTGCTTTCTGCAGGAAGAGTCCCAGCTTTCTTCCCACTGAAGCCTTTCCCTCCTTGCTCGTTCTAGATCCTCATTTTCTTAACAATAAAGAAATGTCTGATGTCACCTTCCTGGTAGAAGGAAGACCATTTTATGCTCACAAAGTGCTGCTGTTCACAGCCTCCCCAAGGTATGTGTCATCGGGTTTGCATGAAGCTCAATGAGGACTGTGTTGCCATTGCTATTTTTTGAAGTTCAATATCAATGGTATCTGCTGGGGGATACTCTGACAGAGTGTCTTCTCAATATCAAGGATTCCAGAGTACAGGGTACCCCTTTGTGCAAACCAGAATAAGGCACCATGGGCAGAACTTTCTATGCAGAGCACAGACTGGATTTTGGCTCCTTCAGCCAGGTGCCTTTGTGCAGTGAACAACTGAGGCCCCTTACATGGCAGCCGCGAGAGACCCATCCTTTCTTAAGTGTCAGGGCACAGACTTAAGCCACCAAAATACAAAGGTTCTACTCTTCCTTTTCATTAACTGTGGCATTAACAGAGGATAGTATGTAGTAATAAAAGAAGAAACTGCCCACCCTCTCTGCTAGCTCAACTGTACTGCCCTTTCTCCTACTGATTTGATGGAGTTGGGTTGACACTTTAGAATCATGGTACCTGAGGTGGGTGAGGACACTGCGAACCCAGAAACAGAAGCCCCTTTGAGGGACTTTGCTAAGGGCTATGTGACCAGCACTCTATGGGCTCCCCAAAGCACGCTGGCATCTCCAGTGCCCCCAAAACCAAACACAAATCCCCGATGTCCCCTTTGCCGACAACAAAAAGCACCTGTGCCTCGCGTAGCTCTTGTTTGTGACACCAGAGAAGCTGGATCGATAGTGAAGTAAGTTTCTTGGTTTTGACGAAGGTCCAACAGCCACATAAGATGTTAGCCCTGGGGGACACCAAGGGAGGTAAACAGGCCCTCGGCACCATCTCTGCAGCTCTCCTATAAATCCATCAGCATTTCAAACTTAAAATTTTAGAGAGAGAGGGACAGCC
The DNA here is from genome assembly GCF_047511675.1 of Marmota flaviventris. Classification (NCBI taxonomy): domain Eukaryota; kingdom Metazoa; phylum Chordata; class Mammalia; order Rodentia; family Sciuridae; genus Marmota; species Marmota flaviventris. Next base: position 14,656,281 of record NC_092500.1, on the reverse strand, counting down.
ATTCCTAATGTTTTTTGATGCAGTGTGTTCTGCTGACAGGGTCTCTACCTTCAAGGAACTTATGGTTTAGGAAAAGCCAGGACAGAAAGTCCCCTGTAGGGAGACCCTGAGGGAGTCAGCAATATGTCAGGCTCCTACAGAGGGCGCAGAGGGACAGGCAGGGGGCAAGCTGATCATGGCCCGGGTGAGAGGGGAGCCATGGCCACCCTCGGGAAGGGCCTGCCGTGGGTCCTGAAGGAAGACCGGGTTTTAAAGGCACCCATTCGTTTCCAATCACCAGGTCGAGAAAGGATGGACTAGTTCAAGACACTTCTTAGCTTCCGAGTTTTAGCTTCCAATTCGGTGCTGATAGAATCCAGGGAGGGTTTAACTTTAAAGTCTCGGGCACTGTCCTTGCTGTATTTCAGAGCCAGGCGTAAAGGACTTCTGTCCTGAGCAGAGCTGAGGTCTTGCACCCCGGGGGTGTGCGTGGCTCTTGACCTCCCTTTGTGTCTTGCCAGGTTCAAAGCGCTCCTCTCCAGCAAGCCGGCCAACGACAGCCCCTGCATCGAGATCGGCTACGTCAAGTACCCCATCTTCCAGGTGAGCCCTCAGGTGGCCTGGAACTCTGTGCTGGTGGCGCAGAGCACACACGGTCGCCTTCTTCCCCCAGCCTGGGGGTCTGCCGTTGGAGAAGCCCCCACAGAGAGCTGACCACTTCCAGCGCTCTGGGCTCCTGCCCACTTAGCCCTCCAGCAGCCCACGGGCACCTGCCTCTCCCACGGAGCTGGAGGCTGGGGACACAGAACTAAGGGACACCCTCTCCCAGAGACCCACAGTCTAGGGGGGTGACTGAGCAATTAGTTGATTACGGTACGTGAGAGATGGGGGTGAGCCAGCGTGCTGTGGCCACTCAGGCAGGACAGTTGGGGAGGCCTCTCAGATGAGGTCCTAAGGGCTGAAGGATCAAAGGCCAAGGGACAGCTGGGGAGCTCAGGAAGGTTTAGTGCTCAAGAAAGAGGGTTAGAGCGAGGAGAACTGCAGGCACCATGTCCCCGCGTGGTGGCTGAGCAAAGCATGATGGGGAACCCGCGGGCTTTTAGAACCCAGGGTCGTTTGAACCTGAGTCTGAACCCAGCATAAGCAGGAAAGAAGCTCGGTGCCATGGGCAGTGGCTGGGTATGTGGCTTTGAGGCGCACGGCAGCCGCTTCCCTTCTCCTCCCTCCTGGTGCCTGGTTCCCAAGCCTCCCGCGCAGACGTCCTGCAGCCAGGAGGGATCCACGCCCCCAGCTCCTTCAGAGCCGGATTTCCAGAGCTCCGAGTCCCACTGGGGCACCTGAAGGCTGGCCGGCTCCTTGCTGCCACACAGGCCAGGCCTGCAGGGAGACCGGGGTCCCCACACTGTCTTCCCCTAGGGTGGCTGAGGATGGGGTTCACAGAACTCCTCAGCGGCACCTGGTTCCTCCAGCTCAATTCAGGAAGATGACCCTGGAGACAGTCCGCCATGGGGAAGACTCAGGCCTCCCCGGAAGCCTGCTCTTCTAGAAGGGCTGGTGGGCATTCAGAAAGCAGGAGGCAGGACTGACCATGAGCAAGGTCATGCGGAGGAGGTCCTGACCTGGGTCTTGAATGACAGGGCCACACTCCAGGAGGCCCCTGTTTAACACCTGTGTCCCCGTCACAGTAGCATGCACCTATAATCCCAGCTATCTAGGATGTTGAGGCAGGAGGATTGTGAGTTCAAGGCCAGCCTCAGCAACTTAGCAAGACCCTGTCTTAAAATTAAAAAAAATAATAAAATAAAACAGGCTGGGGATGTAGATCAGAAGTGAAGCATTCCTAGGTTCAATCCCAGTACCAAAAAAAAAAAGTTAAAATCAGTGCCCCTTGTGTGAGCTTGAGCAAATCATCCAATCTTTCTGAGCCTCAGTTTCCTCATCTGGCTAAGGGGAGAGAGGGAGAGTGTTCTAGAGAGGGAACAGCTAAACCAAGGCTCAAAGTGGAAAGCTGTGGGGTGTGTTTGAGGAAAAGTGACCATCGGTCTGTTCAGCTGGGTATCACGGTGTTTGGGAGGCTAAAGATGCATCGAGACCACACAGTGTGGGAAGAAGGAGAGCCAAATGGCGGCTCCTCCCTCCACCATTGAGGCCCAGATCCTGCTGTGGGGAAGGCCACTAAGAAGGCACCATGCCTCCCACTAGCCCCAAAGCTTGCTGCTGAGGTGCCTGAATTTCCACCATTAGAGATGCACTCCTTGGTGATGACTGAAACTTCAAAATAAAGAACTCTCCCTAAGTAACCAAGAACAAAACACTCTAAACCTCTTTTTTAAAAAAACACCAGGGGATTTAACCCAGGGGTGCTTTACCACTGAACTATATCCCCAGCTTTTTTTTTTTTTTTTTTGAGACAGGGTCTCACTAAGTTATTGAGGACTTCACCAAATTGCTGAGACTGGCCTTGAATTTGCAGTCCTCCTGTCTCAGCCTCCCTAGTCGCTTGACATATTAGTCATTGTCACCTCTGTGTCTTGGGTTCTGGAAGAGATTCGAATCCCTTGCAGAGATCAAATAAGACAATGTGAGAAAGCATCCACCTTGCACAATGGGCACACTGTGGCAGTCTTCAAGTGGGTGGTTTTCTAAGCTGCAACTAATATTATCACCTCCCTGCTATGCCCAAGACATAGGGGGTGTCTCCCACTAACATGGAGGAGGTCCGGGATCAGAGAAGACACCGCAGCCTTCAGGTGGGCTGGGAATGGGCTCACTCCAGGCATCCGCAGGCCCGTTTCCCCTCTCCCAGGCTGAGGACCTCTGAGAGCAAAGCAGCCGCAGCCCCGTCCTGAATGACAGCTGGTAGATTCGGAAGCTGCCGGGAGATCATTGCTTTGCCTTAGGGTCCGGGGTGAGAGGCATGGAGACACACTTCAGGAGCTCTGTGAGGGCCTGGCCTCTGCCCACATGGGTTCTCGGGCATATTATTCCTGGCATTTCTATAGATGAAGAAACTGAGACCCAGAGAACTTCACAAATGTGCCCAAAGTCTCAGTCCTAATAACAACAGACAGAGCCAGGATCTGAACCCAGTCTGTCCGGTAGCAAAGCTTAGGAACCTTGTTCGGGAGCATCTTCTCTAAATAGGCATCGTGATTAGAAGGACAGTTTCCTTTCCTGAGCTTTAAGCAGGTGTGAGGCTTGAAGCCTGCTTCTCAGCCTCAGCTGGCCCAGCAGATCTCCCAGGGGGCTCTGAAGATCCCCAGGGAAGGCCCGGCTATTCTTGAGACCTGTTAAGTCAGAACCACAGGGTGGGGCCCAGCATCGGTATGAATCATCTCCCCCTCCCATCTCCCCGTGGCAGCCCAGGTAGAGAACCAGTGCTCTGAGGTACACCATGCTCTTGTACATCAGCAGGTGTCTGAATCACCTGGGGACAGGTAGGAGACTTGTGAAAACACAGAAGTCGTGTTGAATGCAGGCACCTGGGCCGCCCCCCACCCCAGCTGATTCTGCAGACATAAGAATTCACATTTCTAACAAGAACCCTGGGGGATGCTGCTGGGCTGACCCTGGAACCACTCTGAGAACCGCTGCTCTGTGAGGGAGCTCTTTCATGAGGCCCCTGACTCCTGGCACTCTGGGGGGTTTTCTTCCTCCCCTCTGGGAGGGCCCAGGCCCTCCTTAGAGCCGCCCAGCCCTGCAGGAGAATCTGACAGCCATCAGAGTTTGGAGCTTAAGCTAGAGGCAGAGGAACGTGTGCTTCCCCAGCTCTCCAGGTGCTCGTGAAAGGGCCACTGCTACCATTAAGCCTGGGACTAATTAGGGAGGTTCCTGGAATAAGAAATTGGCTCGTAGTAGACACTCAATAAATATTCGTCGAGCGGATCCACTGAATAAGAGCCTGCGTGGGAACAGACTGCCTGAGCAGAGTCCACAGGCCTGTAATTGCTTTCACTGGGGATGGTTTCCTGGCCACATTAGCCTCAAGTTACTGTAATGGGAAAGGACAACTTAACAGGCTCTGGGGACTCGTCCCTGTGCAGGCCCCTTCCCCATAAATGAAGAAAAGCCCCATTTGTGGCTTGAAATAGGCAGAGGAAGGCCTCCTGGGGCCTGTGCGCTTCACTCCGTGCTGGTAGAACTTTAGCAAATGAGCCAGCTTTGGGTTCCCCCACACAACCCCGCCCCCCAAGACTGTTTAACATCACAGGCAAGATCCCAGCAGCTGAGGCTGCACCTGGAAGCCTGGGCCTCTGCGAGGCTGTGAATACCATTCTGCTCCTTGCTTCCTGCAGGTTGGCTGCTGCCAAGAAAAACAAGTCCATAAATAAGCCCCACGGCCTAATAAGGGTGCGTTTCACCCCTGCAGAAGGGTGTGCTGCCAGCGGCTGGCGGTGGTCTGGGACAGCCCAATTTAAATTCCATTAGCCCCAGGCCCTCCAACCGCTAAGGAGAGCATTTCAAGTCCGTGGCTCAACCTTGACTAAATGAGATAACAGGATACAGAAGTGCTTTGTAAATGAAGAGGCCCTCCATTTTCCATGAGGGTGGGGTCAGATATTACTGTTATGCTGCTTATGATTGTTGTTTGGGCCTGTATGAAAGAGAGGTGCTCAGGGAATGAAAAATTGATCTCAGTAAGGCCAAGATCCCTGCGTTCGCTGACACGGTCTTGTGGATGCTCATGAGCCATCGGGTGGGAGAAGGAAAGGTAAACCATGCCGTGTTATTTCACAAGGTCCTGCTGCCACCAACTCTGCCACTGGCAGGTGGTGTCAAAAGCCTGGCGTCAGAACCTCCCAAACACAAAAGAGACAGGGGAAGTTGTATGTTTATGGCACGTGCGGTAGGGAGGGAGAGCGTGGGTGAAAATTACCTCTAGATAGGGAACAGGGGTGGGAGGGAAAGGGAGGGAGGATGGGAATAGTAAGGATAGTGGAAGGAGATGGTCATCATTATACAAAATTCATGAATGAAGATGTGAATTTGGTGTCAACATACCATGAATGCACTGTCCTCTTTAAATGGTGGCCCCGAGGGTCCTGACCCAGGGGAACTCGTTCGGTCCTCATCATGACCCCGTGAGGGGTGCAGTCCCATCCCCACTTTACAGAGATGAGCCAAGTTTAGGCATAGCTTGGCCCTGCTTGTGGACGTGCCCCAGGGGCGGGGAGCCACAGATTTCAGTGTACCACTCAGGAAGACTCTTTCCAAGTGGGCCTTCCCGCGCGAGGCAGTGGGTGGACGTCCCAGAGTGGACGTGCCTGGACAGCTTACTGATGTGCCGTGTGACAGAGGCTGGCTCACTGTGTCCTCTCTCCCTTCCAGTTGGTCATGCAGTATCTCTACTACGGAGGCCCAGAGTCACTTCTCATTAAAAACAACGAGATCATGGAGGTAAGGAGCCCACGGTGCCCTTGACCCCCTAGGCTCCCCTGGGGTGAGGGGCAGCTCAGCAGCCTCTCAGGACTACACTGGGTGAAGGCTTTGAACTGCTAGTCCCCCAGGGGGCCCTTCCGGTTGTCCTCAGTGAACCCAGGTTGTAACTGTCACCAAGAAGTCGGGGGTAGCACCGGCCCGGCCCAGCTGGGGCTCCAACAGCATGTCCTGGACATGTCTTCTCCCTTGTCATTTGTAAAAGAATCGCATCCACTGTAAACATTCCTTAATCCCAGGCCTCCCTCTCCCAGGAGGCAGAAGCCAAGGCAGAGCACTGATCCCTGCCGGCTGTCCTCCTCCAGGGTCCCTGTTCCTGCCCCCTCTGTCCAAGGCCGAGAGCGCCCCCTGCTCCTTTCCAGAAGTGGAGCCCAAATCAATCTTCCCAGTCAAAGCTGGGAGTTTCCAGAAGCCAAAACTCACTGCCATGATCCTTAGCAAAGGAGCCAGACCTCCCCCTCGGGGGCTGAACCCCTGCACCTGGCGGTTAAAGGTGTCAGCAGGATCCCTGTTCAGGAGGAGACCCCACGGTGGGTCAGCTATGGACACGGGGCCAGACTGGGACTGCATTCAGGCGCTGCCACTCCTGAGCCATGTGACCTTGGATGGGTTATTTGACCTCTCTGAGCCTCGGTTTCCTTGCCTGTAAAATGGCAGTGTGGTATCTATCCCACTGGATTTTCTAGAGGAGTCTAAAAGCATCTGTTTTTCAGTTGCTGGGCACAGTTGCCACGTCCTTTTCTTCTTGCTCTTTCCTCCCTGCCTCCCTGCCTCCCTGCCCTCCTCCCAGACACACAGCGACTCCCTCGTTTCTCTGGACCCCTCCTCTGATACTTCTCACCCATCTCAGGACCAGGTGACAGGCTGAGGACACAGGCTCTTTTTTAAGCCTTTTTTTTTAATCACTTCAAGATCAAAATAATAAATGCTTTTTTTATTTTTTACATTTACTATAAAGGACATAGATCCACATCCAGCTGAAGAGGTCCACAGAGCAGGATGTGGAAGGGTCCCAAGCCCAGGAGCATCTGTCCCCACAGAGCTGGGGGTACCCCTTTCCAGTGCAGGGCTGTGTTTGCCAACCAGGATGGTCTCTGAGCCTGGTCCGTTAGGGATTTTTTGGAGGCAAATGCGTGTGCATTTAAACTGTTCAGACCACGCAAGAGGATTGTAATGAAAACGCAGCCCCCGCCCCACCCTGCCATGTTCACGTCCATTGCTTAAGTAACACCACTCACCCTTATTTCTGGACATCTCTTAGGCATTCCGGGCTGACCTCCGGCTACACCAGATATGCATGGGGCTCCCTGTCCCCCGCTCCTCCATCCTCCCTGTGGAGAGCTCTGTCACTCTGTCTGGTTCCTCTGGTGTCACCTTTCTATAGGGACAGCTTTATTTCCGGTCCCTCCCGACACTTCTGTGGCAGGTGCTTGTCCTCGTGGCTCCGTATCTTCTCGCGGTTTCTCTCCCCCCACCCCCCAACCTCTGACCTTCTGTGGTTTTAGCTTCTGTCTGCTGCGAAGTTTTTCCAGCTGGAGGCTCTGCAGCGGCACTGCGAGATCATCTGTGCGAAAAGCATCAACACCGACAACTGCGTGGACATCTACAACCACGCCAAGGTGAGCCACCCTGCCCTGCCCGTCCCTAGTAAGCACCTGCTGCTTCTGGTCTCTGTGAATTTGACTTCTCCAAGGACCTCACATCAGTGGAAATACATAAAATGCGTCCTTTTGTGACTAGTTTATTCTACTCAGCACAACATCATCGATGTGTTACCACGTGTCAGAGTACCCTTCCTTTTTAAGGCTGAGTAATATTCCATTCCATATGTGTGTGTGTGTGTGTGTGTGTGTGTGTGTGTGTGTGTCTGTGTGTCTTGTATTTCATCTGCTCATCTGTCAGTAAGCACGTGGGTTGCTTCCACCTTTTGGCTGCCATGAATAATACTACTGTGAAGATGGGGGTACAAATATCTGTTCGAGTCCCTGCTTTCAATCTTTTGGGGGTACCTATGCACAAGTGGAGTGCTGAGATTTGAACCTGGGTTAGTTTCATTCTAAAACTCACATTCTTAACCTTTTGTTTACTGTCTGGCCTGATAAATGTTTGAAATGGTTCCAACGATCATCAATCCTCAAAATAAGATTTTCTGATGGGCTTACTGGTAATGAGAAAGTACAGGCTTCTTCATACACATGGACACACAAACCTACTCTGAGTGTTAATGATTATACCAAATTCTGGTTTCTCAGGACACATGCAAATTTTTTTCTATCTTAAACTAACTACTTTGTAAATGAGCATCCAAAGGCAGCATCCTCTGTCTGCCCAGGAAGAGAGTCGGATTGACCTAATGGTTCTATGCCCTCCTCCTTGGGTCATGATCATTCAAATTGCCCCAAATCTGATGTCCACAAGTGGCTTTCCCACAGCCACCCCCTTGGCAGCAATTTAACCCTGGCAGGCTCCTTAGCCCTGCCCCATGACTCACTATTTAACATGAGTCCTGATGCGATGGGAGCCCAGCTGGGATATGGGCTTAGAATTCCTATGGTGGAAGAAAGGTCTCTGAGAGAAGGCATCTCTGCAGCCGAGGCTTTGACTTTTACAGTCACCAGCCTCCATCGCCACCTTCCAGGCCACATCCTAGAGGGAATAAACACCTGCTCTCTGTGAGGAATGCGTGAAGGACAGGACAGAACCAGCAACCTCCTGCCCTTTCTGTCCCCTGCTTCCCTGTGAGGTGGAGGCCACAGCCCCCATGATGATCCCGTGCGCTTCGGTGCTACAATCTGAGGCTAGTTTAATAAAAAGAGGTAGAAAAACAGTCGAGGGTGGTGGCACACGCCTGTAATCCCAGCAACTCGGGAGGCTGAGGCAGAAGGATTGCAAGTTCGTGGCCAGCCTCAGCAACTTAGCAAGGCCTGTCTCAAAAGAAAAAATTAAAAGGGATGGAGATTTGGCTGAGTGTTAGAGTGCTTGCCTAGCGTGCGCAAGGCCCTGGGTTCAATCTCCAGGAACACACACATATAGCAAGCGCGCACGCACGCGAACACACACTCACACACACACAGAGAAGCAAGAAACCAGCATTTGGTTGGAAACCCAGGAAATGCAGGCATTTAGGTGCTAAGAGCCATGTTCCGAATGTCCACAAGATTTTCTGATTGACTTATTGGTCATGAGTTGGTAATTGACTTATAGCAGCTCCTATACTTCATCTAACCCGCTGATACAGCTGCAGAACTTTAGTCAGACGAGAAACCCGTCCCATCTTTATTGCCCCATCAAGGCATCCTGAACTGTTCAGTCTTGAAAAAGAAGCTCAGGAGCTTCTGATGGCCCTTTCAGGGTATCTCTCCACTTGGGACAAAAGAATAAGCTGGCTCATCTCCCTGAGTCTCAGCTAAGAGCAGGCTCAAGTGCACCATGGTGGGAAGAACACAGGTTTGGAAACCAGAGGACTCATTCATTCCTATTTATTGACCACCCATTACTTACTAGGAACTGTAGTCGTCATAATATAGTAAGAAATTAGTAAGACCTTGAAAAATTCATAATCTAGGACAAGGACCCGCAAACATGTTCTATAACGAGCCAGATAATATGTTTCAACTTTCCAGGCCACGTACTTGCTTTTCACTTAATTCCACCTTTGCTGCGCAAAAGCAGCCATATGTAATATGTAAACAAATGGTACAGCTGTGTTCTAATAAAACTTTATTGACAAAAACAAGTAGTGGGCCACATTTGGCCCAAAGGCCTGTAGTTTGCCAACCTCTGGTCTAGGAGATGAGAGTTCCAGTCCTAGTTCTGTCAGTAATCCATTGTGTGGAGATAGGCAAGGGGCTAGCATAGTCACCATTCAATAAATTATATCACCAAGTGTTAGAAATGTGTCTATTATGCTTATGACTCTCCATTTACACTGACTTGTGCTGAGTGACCCTAACCTAAAAGCAAGTACCAGGTGTGGCAAGGGGTGGGGGGCTCTCTGTGACTAGTGAATCAGATAGGCAGCTCTGAGCCTCAGTTTTTCCCCTCCTAGAGAATGAGGCTTGTCCTCTGTGACTCCAAGAACAGGGTTCATGTTGAAATGATGAAACCCTTCCTGAGCTCTCCCCCCGCTCCAAAACTCTGCACATCCGTGAGAACATGTGTGTGATCAGAAGCCCACTTGTGATAACTTCATCCAGCCTCGGTGGTGGCCTCTCAGAAACCACAGAATTACCGTGTGTGTCCATGTCCGATGGCAAGGGAGAGCGTGGTGCCTCTGTGACCCACCCCTTCATTCTGCAGCTCAGAAAACCGAGGCCAGAAAGGTGATTAATTTGTACAAGGCCCTGAAGTGGAGGAAGGAACTCACCCCAGTCCTCCCTTCAGGGAGGAGCTCCAAGGGTCCTGCAAAGGGTGGAGAGTCAGGGCTGCTTCTGCAGACAGCCCAGTGCATCTCCGAGGCGTAACCACCCCACTTCTCTCTGCCCCCCACAGTTCCTTGGAGTCACAGAGCTCTCTGCATACTGTGAAGGCTACTTCCTCAAAAACATGATGGTCCTCATCGAAAATGAAGCATTCAAGCAGCTCCTATATGACAAAAATGGCGAAGGAACGGGCCAGGATGTGCTCCAGGACTTACAGAGGACGTTGGCCATCAGGATTCAGTCCATCCACTTGTCGTCTTCCAAAGGTTCCATCGTATGAACCCCAGCAGAGCAAGTGCTTCCCGGGTCCTCTCCGATTCTCCTGCTGCAAAGGCTTCCCACAGACACGTACCAATTCCACCTGGCGTCTGTTTTTGGCTGAGCCAAGGAGCTGCCCCAACTGCCAGCTTCTCTTGAATAAGCAAACTCGGCTCCCACGTGCTCCAGTTGAAACCCAGAGACGTTCCCTGGCGGGCAGATTCAACCGCGGCAGGGTCCAGAGCTTGAAGGTCACCATGGGGCCGCCAAGCCAACTCCAACCTGGGACCGTGGAACCCACTGTCAAATGAACGGATTGAGGCCTAAAAGCCTTTGGGGTTCTGACTGACACCTGGAGGACCTAATAATGGTACCAATTCCGACGAGCCTGGTATTAGATGTTCAAGACCTTGATAGCCGCATCTGGGCGGCTGTCAATCATGGTAGCTAATCGATGAGGCTGTTACCCATAATGAGGAAATCATCTGGCCAATTTTTAGGGGCGGGAACTTTTTAAAATGTTCATAATATAACAAAACAGGGCAGTCTTGTCGTTTCAAATATATTTCTAAAAGCTTAACAGTTCATTTTTAACTGAATTGTGTTTAGGGATCTATGTTTCGAGATTACTGTCTTCCTTTTTTCTTAAAGCAGTTAAGTCGCAGGTCCACACTGCATCTGACAGATTATTGCTGATATTCTACACAAGGTGAGATCATCTTGCCTTAGTGCTCATGGTTACACAAAAGAGGTGCACTGCCAATAATTATCTCTAATCCAATAGTTGAAAACAACCTGCATGCTAATCGTGGTTTCGGGGTGAGAATAGAATACCCCCACATAACAAGACATGCATTTGCATGGACCCAAACCTGTACCATGTTATGTTTTGTGCTTCCCTTTTTCGGCAAGGTCAAAGTGTTCCACCACTTCTTGCTAAAAGTCCACTTGGTGAGACTAACATATCCATTTCTTCTCCTGATTATGAATGATTCTGGGGTGCTTTTGCAGAAATGTGTTCTTAGATGATGCTGGATGGGGGGGTGGGGGGAGCACGTCAGAGAATTTATTAATCCCAGAGCTTTCTCTGTATTCTCAGAAGATGTTAATAGTTTGTTATAGCCAGAGAGTATGACTATGTTAGATTATTTTTAAAGACCAAACATGTATGATAGAGTGGATACTTTCTGTATTCTGAGAGTGTACAGTATAGGGTTATCTATAATGAAAGTTTATATAGAAGGGTTCTGTTTGCTCTGCCATATATTATATATATACGAATATATATATATATAAGCAAAAGAGATTGGTGAAGTGCCACAATATTCCAAATAATTTTTGAGTTGCGGCCTTTTTTCTCATTCTTTGGTTGAAAAACCTAGGTACAAGCACTTAAAACTAAGAGAAGACTTTTACCCTTTGGGATGGCAAAGTTTTATCAATAAAACTATTTCCTAGCATGCCCTTGGGAAGTTGCGCCAGAACCTAGATTCTAATGGAGCTGCTGTCTATCTGTCCTGTTTGCTCCCTGAGCCTTTGATCGGAGCACCAGTGTCAAGTCTGCTTTAGGCCACCTGTGTCTACAGCATTGGCTCCTCTGGGACACACACACACACACCTAAGGCCTGTCTCCCACATGGTCATCTGCAGACTTGCCCCAGCCCTTCCATCCTCGGAGGAAGGAAACAGCTACCCGAGGAGAAGGCCATGTCACAGATACACAGTGTGTGCATACCTGCTGCCTCTGTCTTCAGAGAGGCGGTGGGGACATCCCTCCGCCTCAGCTGACCCCTCTGTGAATGTCTGCTTCTAGTTCAGGGTCCCCAGGCATTGATTTGTACCTTGGCAACTCCCACTAGGGCTTCTGTTAGTTTGGTGTGCTTTCTCTGTCATTAAAAGAAATGATTTTTCCCAAGCCTTGCGTCATTTATATGGTACACGTGAGCTTTTTACCCAACAGTTGAAGCCTGAGAACTTCCTCCCAAGATTGGAAAATGTGACTCGGCAGAAAATTGAGGGGCCTGGAGAGACTAGATAGAAGGTGGCTGCCCATGTTGCTGGTGGGGGCAGGGGGCTGATTGGCTCCAGGGCCCAAGGTCTGCTTCTGGGTAATGGCCTGGGGTTTCCTTCCATCAGGCAGAGGGGCTACGGGTACGGCCACCTGGGCCACTGCAGTGGTACTATTGCCCACTGTGGGGCGCTTGTTCTGCCTGTCCCTCCCATACCTTGATGACATTTTGTGGGGATGGAGGGACAAAGAAAGACAAGCCACCTCAACATCATGTACACTCCCACTGAGGACAGCATAAGCTGATGCCACTGGACGGGGTGGGGGCCTGGGGTACAGGAGGGACAAATAGCTTTATTCTTAAGTGTCTTCCTCCTGAGGTCAATCCTGGTCCCCAGCTGTTCTGTCTGGTTCCTGGCCCCACCTGAGTCTTACCTAGTCCCCTGGCTAGGCCACAAAGGCCCACCAGAAGCTAGGGAGAAGCCAGGCTATACAAGGACACTGAGCCATGCAGAGCTGGCTGGTGCAGAGCTGACCCCACCCCCTACCCCCAGAACGACTGCTCACCCCTGCAAAGCAGCCCAGATCTGTTTCTTCTTTAAGAAGCAACCAAGTGCCACAGGCCAGAACTCTGAGTCAGGCCAGGAGAACAGAGGTCGATTTATTTTTGACAGTGCACCACCCTCTGCCCAGCCTCGGGTGAGCAAGCATTTGAACCATTCCTTTCAGGAAGATCAAGTGCGTGCGGTGGCATTTGACTTTTACTGTCTGATAGGCAGCTTTGTCTTTGGGGCCTCAACAGAGCCTGTCCAAGGGCTCCTTAGCATCTGGGAGGTAGGGAGGCAGGGAGCCCTGCCTGCCATGAGCCCCCTCCACCCCGCTATTTGCAGCGGGACCCTAGAAACAGTGGGTGTGTGTAGCTGGCCAAATAAACCTTGAGGCCCAACTCCGACTCGGCTTCTGTGCCCACACCAGAAGCAATGCTCTTGTGTATGCTGCCTGAACATCCATCATCCATTCTACTCAAAAGGGGACACCTCACCACCAACAGAACAGGGAACGAGTGCCCCTTACAGAGACTGCCTGCAGATATGGGAAGGAGGGTCAGCCCCACAGGAAGGCAGTGGGACAAAGTACCCCAGAGATCCCCACCCCTGAGACTCCATTGGAGTGTTCTTAGTTTGAATGTCACATTGCTATTTCCTATAAAGCTCCAGGCAAAAAAAAAAAAAAAATGTTCCTCCTGGGGCGGGGTTGGGGGGGGGGGGGGAGTCCAGACCTTTTATCACAGGGTTAGGATTAGGGTTAGGGTTAGGGTTAGGGTTAGGGTTAGGTATCTTACTAACCCCAGGATGTTCGAGGATTTCACTAGTCATAAGGTCTCTGTCTTCAGAATTCAGTGCTCACCTCTCTCTACCCCACCTTGCATGGGCCACCTTGAGTCACAGATAAAGGTGGCAGAAGTACCCACCTCCCACCATCTCTATCTTATCTCCCTTTCCAGCTGACCCCTAGCCATCCTTTTCCTGGGTGCCTCCACTTGAGAGCCCATTCAGGAAGATAAGCCCAGGGGAGACCAAGTCCAAGTGCCTAGTTATAGACTCGAACACAAGCCTGTTCCCAGCTGTTCAGCCCCAGACTAGCTTTGAGACAGACACGGGACAAGTTACTCATCTAATTTGCATTTTCTTCTTGAAAACTTGGGTTTCACTCTCATAACTCCTTAACAGGGCATTGAGAGGGTTAAAGGAGGCATTTTGCATGAGTCCCGCACTGTTAGTAACAGAGAAAAGTTATTTCCAAGCTTCTAAGACTGAGAAGAGAGAAGGAGAAAAATGCCAATTCATAGCAGGAAAGGAAGCTTAATGATTTTTGCCTTTAGATTCTAGAACTTTCTGTAAGAGCACTTCCCGCAACAGTTTGGGATCCCTAGGATTTTGCTACTTATTCCAGAAGAATGGGAAAATTCCCCCCAAACTGGGCTCTTTGGTAATTGCCGCAGTCTGGCTGGGCACAATCAGGAGCCACTTGTCAAAAGAAACTAACTTTATTTTTAGAACCAAACACGCCAAACAAACAGCCTCTCAGGAAAAAAACCCTCAGAGCCTCAACTGCCACCACCGGCTTTCCACAAGCCTCTCTCTCCCCCCACAAGCTTCTCCCCACCTCCCACAATCCTCCTGCTCTTGAGGCCGATTGGCTGGGTCACGTGGGCAGAGCCAAAAAGTCCCCCAATGAGCAGCTCCGTGGTCTGAAAGGGCAGGGAAACAGTCCAATGAGCATCACCGCAGAGGAGCCAATCAGCTAGATGTTGCTGGGGCCGCTGTGAGCCAATCATCAGCCGGCAGCTGGATTGCTGGCAGCTGGAAGTTTGCTGGGGCCCCTTCGGCTGTGGCTCTCAACATCTCCCCCTCTCTGTTTAAACAACAAGCATGTGGCTTAGGGACCGTGCCTGTTAGGCAGTCCAATTCAACATATGGTCCTTACCCGTCATCGGATGAACTGACCTCTAGGCGTCAGCCTCCTGTCTTAGGTTGGTACCACTGCAATTGGAT